>NC_050576.1:390634597-392057097 GCF_011100635.1 Trichosurus vulpecula | reverse complement strand
GGCAGACATTAGCATGTAAAGCTCTTCCCCGGGGAGTCAGAGACACTAACACACAGGTCAACAAAGTCTTTTATGATGTAAACACATCAGTAGTAGGACCTGAGTTGGGACCGTGAGGCAATGAATTTAAATTGGGGAACTGATGGCTCAGTATGGTTTGAGACATCACAAAATCCCAGATGATGGCAATGAATGATAGTAGCTTACATTTATATAGCACTTTTAAAGACTTATATGGCATTTTCCATGCCACCATGTTCTTCCACTGCAGCCTCCACCAAGGATTCCAGCTGCTAACCAGGTTTCTAACTCAATCTAGTTCCATATTCATGCCAGGCCACCGCACCTACCCTCCCTCCCTCATTCCATCTCTAGCTCTGAGAACAGAACTGCCATACCTGGAAAGGACATGGGTCCTATGACCTATCACCAGTCCTATGACTCTACTAAACAAAACACTGTTTCCTAGTCACTTCAGAGTGAGGCTGGTGACTTTGCACAGCCCTCCCTCACTTAAATCCAATTTACTTGCATGTGTATGGGATGGAATTTTCAAATAATAGGAGAGACATCTTTAGGAGAAACAAAGTAAATTTATTTTACAAACCTTGCAAGATTTGGGCACACCTCCATAATGGAGGAGGCAAGGTAAAAGGAAAGGCTGCCTTAATTTATACTCTTAATAAAAAGATTCCCGCCCACCTCTATCCCTTCTCACCGTTGGCTAGGAGGTGGGCTTACAGTTTAGGCTTGAAAACTAGTCAGAGGACCAAGGTTGATCCAGTCCATTCAGGTTTTCCCTCAATTGCGGGGGGGGGGGGGCGTCTGAAAGTCTAGGAGAGAAAATGGGGGGTGGAAGGAGGAGAGACCTTTCTGGAGCAGAGAACAAATAGCTCACAGGTAGTCCTTTATCTTCTAACATCTGAGAGAGGGGGAAGGGCATGCCCACAGCTCCAGACCCTGACCTTCCAGAGTTACCACAAGGCCAAATCCCAAACCTCTCCTATTCCAGAAATACTAGAAGAGTGTAAGCCCTGTATTTTACCCTGTGAAGTATACACAATTATCCATCCCATTCACATGTAATGGCATCATGTCTCTGATGTTGTGGTCCTCTTCCAGAAGGAAGGACAAACAACAACTTTGTCTTTTTCCATTAGATTGTAAATCCCTTGAAGGCAGGGGCTGTCTTGCTTTTTATATCTGTATGCCCAGCTTAGCCCAGAGTCTGGAATGTACTAAATGTTTAATTTTTGTTTTTCATTCATTAAACAACCTCATGAGATAAGTAGATCAAGTGTTATAATCCTTAAATCCTTGTTATTACTTTATGAAAAATCTCCTCCTTAATATAATTTTGAAAAATCCAGCATTTCACTTAAGGAATGATATGGACATTGAGAGAGAATTCTGATCTAAAATAGTTAGACACTTTCCTTCTTACTCACTGTTATTTATGCTAGAAAAGCAAGGAATTTGAATAATTGTTTAGAGTCTTTGAGGCTAAAACTTTCAAAGAGCATTATTTTCAACTAAAAAACCTTGAAGCTTGGTATTGATCAACAAATATTTATTAAGGGCCTATTGTGTGCCAGGCCCTGCAGACACAAAGAAATCAAACAGTCCCTGCTTTCTAGGAGTTGCATTTTAAAGGGAGACAATACGTACACATTATAACATATGCAAATAAATATCCACTGTTTGGGGAGGAGGAAGAAGCACCAGCAGATAAAACTTGTTGCACATCAAGTTGCTGATGAGAATCTTTGAGTTAGAAATGTAAGTACATACTTGAGATTTATCATTTCCAAAATACAAAAAAAAAAAACCCTCTCCCTTTATTAAAAATGATCAGTGATTCATCTGTTGATACTTGGCTCCTGGAACTCCTCCATAATAATGACACTATTCTAAGTCAATCAAATGTCAAGAGCCTGAATAACATTGATTGCAAAGACCTTCTCTTGGGGTTAATAATATATGGCTAAAGAAGAACTCCAAGTCTCTGGTTTCTCAACAACAGACCAGAATGCTGTAGGATTATGCATCTGGACCTGCTGTTCCTCATTCAGTACAGAGCAGTCCTTCCATGACCTATATGTCTATTTTCAGTGACAATTGCTTAAAGATCATTAAACTTGTGAGGTCTCAATAGCAATATGGCTTGAAATTGTCCATAAGTGCCATAGAGTTTGGACATTAGATTTTTTAAAATTTTTTTTTTTGGTTGGGGTGCAAAGCACAAGCAATCTCCTCCTTCTGCTAGTAACTTTTGGGAGGACATGCCAGGATGGCCTACTCAAAAACAGCTCAACTTTTCAAGATGGCTTAAAGTTGGGAAATTTTTAAAAGATCAGCTCTGAGATGGGATACTTCCGAGGCATCTGTGTCCTGATAATACATAGGGGCACAGACAGAGTGCAGCTATGATTAAGTAAGAAATCTCCAGTGAAACTTTGACAGACTTAGCTCTTCTCAGCAATACAAGGATCTAAGACAACTCCAAAAGACTCATGATGGAAAATGCTGTCCACATCCAGAGAAAGAAGTCTGCAATCTGAATGCAAATGGAAGAGTACTATTTGCTCTCCTTTCCTTTTTTCCTTTTGTTGTTTTGTTTTGTTTCATCTTTCTTGTGGCTCTTCCCATTAGTTCTAATTCTTCTTTAAATCATGACTAATGTGAAAATATCTTTAGTATTAATGTGTAAGTAGAGATTGCATGCCATCTTGGGGAGGGGGGAGGACAGGAAGGGGGAGAAAATTTGAAACTCAAAATCTTATGGAAGTGAACATTGAAAACTAAAAATAAATTAATTAATTGTAAAATCTCCTGTGAGTTCTGACTGATAAGTCTATCATCTTTGGTCTGTTCCAAGTTCATTTTCCAATTGAGGAATTTAAAAATACAACAACCTACTGTCAAGGAGAATCATGGCTCATTTAAATAATTATTAATTACTTGAAAAGTCAATCTTGGGATAATTGGTTCTCTGATACTGATGTAATTATCACTTTCAGGATGAATAATTCTGAAAAAAGCCTAAAGTGTAAGAGTGATCTCTACAAACAACCATTTTAGGACATTATGTCATGGCCCAAAATGCTGAGCACCTCAAAAGCTATTAATCAGGCAAAGTACCTTGGAGGAGGAGAGGGGAGGTTTTAATAATTATTATCAATCACTGTGCCTCTAACTTTTAAAATTTACTACATGAAAAATATTCACATAGCAGATATTTAAAATATTTCACATAAGCCATTGTCTATTGCTGTCAGACCTGTTAAAGGAGTGGGATAACTCAAAGAACTCTTGATCTTCTGAAAGGATAAATGGAAAAATGGAAATTCAGGCCCAACACTTGTCTTATTGGGCTCCATTGGTATTTGAACACCTTTCTCATCACCAGTGGGGCAGCTAGGTGGCACAGTGGATAGAGCACTGGGCTTAGAATCATGAATCTTCTTGAGTTCAATTCTGGCCTCAGAGACTTAGTAGCTGTGTGACCCTAGACAAGTTACTTAACCCTATTTGCCTCATTTTCCTCATCTGCAAAATGAGCTGGAGAAGGAAGTGGAAAACCACTCCAGTATCTTTGCCAAGAAAATGCCAAATGAGATCACAAAGAGTTGGACAACTGAAATGACTCTACAAACACAACAATAACCCATCACCAGGAGACATATATATTAGCAAGGCAATAAACACAACATTGATGATAACTGTGAATATGCCTATGTAATTCTGTATCACAAAATATGATAGACTCTCCATATAGAAGGTAAAAGAAGTAAAACATTTATTCAGACACCAGAGGACCAAATCCCATAACCAATAAGTCCAACCCATCCAAGCAGCAGCCAGCTCCCAAAACTAGTAAGCCCACTTTATCATAACAGCAAGGAACTTAAAACACAATATCACAGCATGGAGCCTCGCCATCCCATTAGCCTTCTGCCCCCTGCTGGGGCCTTGCCACCAACAATCACTCGCAGCACAGCCACCACATCTGCTCTTCACCTCAGTTCTAAATGCTCTCTCTCCAAGCATTTCCTGTGACACACTTTCCTTTTCCTCTCAGTAAGCTTCTCCCACCACATGTGACTTAGGTTTCCTGAAATGTAATCAGGTCACATGGCCTCTTAACGGGTGGGAAAGATCTTCACATCTAAATTGTCATTACAACATTCAACTAGTCAGTTCATGCAAGTGAACAAAATGGATGGTGTCAAATTGGGATCAAGGGATGGACCTTGGCCTATGCAACAAGCATTTCTTATGTCAAGGTCCCATGGCTTCTGATACAGGTGCATCTGTGAGAATATGAAAGGGATCAGAAAACATTATGAAAAACACAACTGTGGCTGACCAGGTAAAAAGAAAGTCATAATTCCCTCAATCCCTTGAGTTCTGAAGATAGTCATTGGTATGCCATACATTGCCAACCCTGAGAACTTTGTCCTTCATCACTGGCCCCTACTTTCATGGGCTCTGTTTCTTTTGCCTTTCAGAGCCACCCACTTGTCTGAGGCCTGAATTCACTCTTGACTTCCAGAAAATCTTTTATTGATGTAGACCTGCCAGAATATCTTGAAATGAGTGTACTGCTAACTAATCCTGAAGCTTCTCACATAGTCAAGTTCCTTCTCAAATATTGTCCTTAATACTAGTAGGCACTTAATAAATGTCTATTGACTGACAGTGCCTTCTCCCAGGCTAAAATATCATTTAGGGGTCAGAATTCTCTTCCTGTAACATATAGCTAAAGTCGAAATGGTAGCATCCTGTTTTCTCTGAGGATCCCCTACAATTGCCAGGAATTCAACTTTTAAAAGACTGGTAGTGCCTCAGAAACTGGCTTCCCTCTGCCACAGGAATTGTCCAATTCTAGGTTTCCTCTCTCACTTTTCCAAGAATAGAAGCTATCCTAACCAAAAATTAGGGGGTCTCGCTCTTAAAAACCAGCTTGCTCTCACCTGGGATGTCTGCCCCTGACAGACTTGGTTAGAGGTAATACCTCGGAAGCCAGAGGCCCTGTTGGAGTTGCCGTGATCACCAGGATGGGGTACTCTTCTCCTCACTAGCTGAGACGCCCTGCAGTCTTGCAAATGTTCAGTCAACCCACAGAAAAGCTCCATGAGATTCTTGTACACAGCTGGCTAGCTGAGTATGATCCCTTCTAAGGGCAGTTAGGCGGCTCAGTGGATGGAGTGCTGGGCCTGCAGTCAGGAAGATTCATCTTTGTGATTTCAAATCTGGCTTCAGACACCTACTAGCCATGTACCCCTGGGTAAGTCACTTAACCCTATTTGTCTCAGTTTCCAACTAGGTAGTAAAGTGGAAAGGGAGTCAGGAAGACTCATCTTCCTGAGTGCCAATCTGGCCTCAGACACCTACTAGCTGTGAGACCCTGGGCACAGTCACTTAACCCTGTTTGCCTCAGTTTCCCCATCAGTAAAATGAGTTGGAGAATGAAATGGCAAACCACTGTAGTATCCTAAATGGTGTCAGGAAGAGTTGGACAAGACTGAAACAAATAAACAGCAAAATCCTTCAGGTTTACAACCTCAGAGTTGTCCTCTACCCCTTAATCTGCCTCCCTCCACCTATGCAGTCCATAGCAAGACTTGTTGGTTCTGTCTCCATAGCATTTCTTGTGTCTTTCCCTTTCTTTCTGTTCAGGCCCTTATCACCTCATAACCTCTTGCCTGGACTATTTCAACAGCATCCTAATTGCTATTTTGTCTCAAATTTCTTCCCTCTCCAAAACCCATCCTCCACATAGCTGCCGAAGTGATTGTCCTAAAACCCACATCTGTCTACCTCAATTTGTTCCTCCATAAACCTCAATGACTCCCTATTGCTTCTAGAATAAAGTAAGAATTCCTGCATTTGCTACTTTTTGCTCTTTTTTTTTTTTTGCTTCTTGCAACTTGGCTCTAAATTTTCTTTCCAGCCATATTATACATTGCCCTTAGCATATTAGTCCCATCAAACTGACCTTGCTGCTCCTAGTCCCCTCCCTGTCTGTGCCCTTTACACTCGCTATCCCCCATGCCTGCAGTGCACCCCCTTCTCACTTCTGCTTCATAGAATCCTCAGGGTCCTTCAAGCCTCAGATCAAACACCACTTTCAGCATGAACCTTCCCTTTTTTTTTAAACAAGCATTTATTTAGCATCTACTATGTGTCAAGTGCTTCACAAATATTATCTTGCTTTATCCTCACAAGAACCCTGGGAGATTAGGAGCTATTATTATCTCTATTTTGCAGATGAGAAAACTGAGGCAAAAGTTAAGTGACTTACTCTGGGTCACACAGCTAGTAAGTGTCTGAGGTCAGAGTTAAACTCAGATCTTCTTGATTCCAAGACCAGGGCTCTATCCACTGGGCCACTTAGCTATTCCCACCCCCAACTAAAATTACTTCAGATTTATTTTGTTTATACTTATATAGGTACACGTTGTCTCCTCTCCCCCCAATAAAATATAAGTAACTTAAGGTCAAAGACTTTCATTTCCCCACCTTGACCTCCCAGGATGCATCACAGTGCCTAGAACATAATAGTCACTAAAATTCTTGTTTATTAATTGCTTAACAAATGTTTGTTGTATTGAACTGAATCAGACATTCGATAGAAACTGTGGGAGGGAAACATGCAGGACAAATAGAATTAGCAGTTCTGTTGTTACTATCAGGATCCCATGATCCCCTGGTTGTCTCCAATTCTGTTACAAACACACCCAAGAGAACATGAGAGACTTCAAAAAGCATTGTCAGTGTTATTGACCTAAGCCAAGGCATCACAGTTTGCTCTGTGCTCTGTGCTCAAGACCTCAGGCAGCCATCAGCACAGCACATACCCTTTCTCCAGGAACACACTAGGTACTTGGGAACATGAAAGCAAACCAGCCTCCTGGGACTGTATTGCTCTGACATGAAGAAGACTCAGTGAATTCTCTTGCTCATTCTCCTATCAAGACAGTCAGCTCTGTAACTTCAGGTCTGTATAAGAAGCACCAGCCCAGAGGTTCTAGATTGACCTGGTATTATCTTTGGCCCATAGACAACCTCAAAACCCAAATACCAGTAGGAGCAGTTGTTAGGCCTATGGGAAGTACTGCTGCATATCAGCCTCTCATACTCCTAAGAATCATAGAACAATCTCCTTTCTCCCTCAGGGCACTGATTTACTTGGAAGGATTGAAGTCCCATCCTTTAGCTTAGTCTTTCCACAATCTAGTCATAAATTACCTTTCCAGTTTTTCCTCCCACAATTCCTTGGCATGAATCCTCTACCAAACCATCTCTTAAACACCTTCTGTGATTTCTGAGACCTTACTTCTTCCAGTTCAGTTTTGTAAATTTGTAAATTTCAGGGTAGAGAGACAAGTGTATCACACCCAGTTGTGTGCAACATTAGTTTCAAAATATTATTTTCTTTTCTCCCCAAATTTGCTACTGTATCAGATTCATTCTGAGAGCTCTGGGTGCCCTCAAGTACCAGCCTATAGACTCAGGCTTGGCTCATTTCTCTGCTGTTTTTAGCATTGTCGAAATGCCTTGAGCAGGCAGGCCTCTTACCTTCATATTCCGAGGATGCTGCTGCTGGATTCTCTGTGCACACTGACCCACACAAGATCACAAGGTCACATTTAGATCAGGAAGGCACCTTAGAGATCAGCTTAGAGAGCCTTAGTCCAACCCTCAGTAAGGCATGCTGGGCTTGGAGTCAGAAAGACTTAGTTATAGATCTCACCGCTCACACTTGCAAGATCATTTGACCTTTATATACCTCAGATGACTAAGGACTTACCTGTCAAAAAATAGATGGATTTTGGTCTAGTTGAGTCTTCTTATAACTCTCTGGGCAAAATATTGGAGGCATTGTGGTCCAATGGAAAACTCATTAGCTCTTGAGTCAGAAGATCTTGAATTTAAATTATATTTCAGATATTTGCTATTTGTTTGATTTAAGGCAAATCTTTCAACCTCCCTGGACCTCAGTTTCCCCATATGTAAAATGAAGAGAGTGGGACTAGACAGCCCCCAAGGTCCCTTGTAGCTCTAGAGCTATGAGACTCCTCCCAAAAAAAGCACAACTTCCCCCCCAAAACCAATGAAATATGTGTTCTCCTCTCAAATCACTGATAGTCCCCTTTCCAAGCTTCTCAAGCCTTGTCTACTACTGAGACATTCATCATCTTTCTTCTTTCAGTTTATTTAGCTTTTCCCATAATGCAGTGCTATTCCCAGTGACACCATAGACTTTCAGAGGTTTCTTGGAGTAAGATCCCCATCTTAGGACTTCCAGCTCCCTCAGAAGACTGGAGAAAAGACCTGAAAGCAACCTTGAAATGTTAGTCCCTAATTCACATTTATTGAGCTTTCTCGGGTCATTAATCCCATGTTCTTGCCTTCAAGCAGGACTTTATTAAATCCTTTTCAATGAACCAGTCCACCCATCCATCCCAGTGACCTTCCTGCCTTTAGGTAAGCATCCTTGGAAAAGGAGACCTTACTTATCTGGAACAGGGGATATTCTGCTCCACAAGGTTAGGCAAGGGGAGAGACCCCTGAGCCAGCAAGGAGAGAAGTTCATTTGACAGGTAAAGAAGAAATGGTTGTACACATAGAAATATTCCTTATTCCTGCTTTCTTCTTTACCTTCTCAATGCACTCCTGTTGTTACTGACTCAGGTCTCTCCCCCCTTTCATAACCAAAGGTTCTTCCATCTTTTTTTGTGTGTCATGGGCCCCCTTGGCAATCTGGGGAAACATATGGATCCCTTCTCAGAATATTTTTTAAATAACTGAAGAAAATGTTAAATTTCAGGTAGAGAGCTGGCAAAAATAAAGATGTCATTTCTTCCCATCCAGATTTGCATATACCCTAAAATCTATCCACAGGCTCTTTGTGGGGGGCAGAGGGGCAGGGATCTGTGGACCCCATGTTAAAAGGCCCTGGCCTCATCCTTTTGGAATACAGGAGGAAACTACAAAAATTTTTAAAGAAGATACTCAAACAAATCTAGTGCATACTTGATCGAATGCCATTTTTCTTCATTTCTAGAATAATTTAAAAGATTAACATTTTGATTTTTATTGTTAATAACAATAGCTAACATTCATATAATGTTTTAAGGTTCGTAAAATGTTCTCATAAGGATTATCTCATTTTATCCTCACCACAACATTGGGAGTCAGCTGTTATTATTATGTTATGATGTTATATCAGTTATTATTATGCCTATTCTACGGTGAGGAAACTGAGGCAGACAGAAGTTAAGTGACTTGCCCAGGGTTCGAGGCAGTATTTTAACTTGAGTTTATCTTCGTTTCAGGTCCAGCACTCTGTCCACTATACCACAAAGCGATCTCCAACTGCCTGATTAATTTTTAGCAATGTGAGATTGACTGTTTTTGCTTCTTTTTCTGTTGCATTTCCCAAAAGATGAAATAGTTTGCCACCCTGGTGGTACAGGGTCTTTTTGAAGGATTCTCTTCTCACTTCCAATTTAGGACATTACTCCCCAGTCAGTTTGACACCTGGATTGCCTTACAAATCCCAAATTTGCTTTCTTGCCCTTGAGCGTTCTTCGACTGTTCAATCATTAACATTCTCTGCCAGCATGACCTATCATATCCAATCTGAATTCCATTCAAGTATGAAAAAAATCATTCAACCTGCAAGCTTTCTAATAGCAGCTAGTAGACCAGAAAAATTAACATCTTACTGAGGACGTCTCAGTCTCCCTCCCCTTAGATTGTTGTGGAAGCCAACCTGGAGAAAGTCAAAATCAGCAGTGAGGGAAGCAGGGTACAAAGGTTTTTATTTCTATTCCACCATTTTGATTCTCATACTCTTTGCCACACTGGAGCTTATGGTTGTTACATATATATATGTGTGTGTGTGTGGGTGTGTGTGTGTGTGTATGTGTATATACACACACACACACACATATATATATACATATATATATATATATATGTAACAACCATAATCTTTATCAGTAACAATGATAACAGCTAGCATTTATATAGCACCTTAAGGTGTACAAAGTACATGTTATCATTTGATCCCCACAACAACTCTGTAAGGGAAGCACTATTATCGTCTCCATTTTACAGACAAGGAGACTGAGAAAGGTTGAGAGATTCAGTGAAAGGGCTGCATTTGAGGACCTAGAGGGTCACACGTAGCCTGGAGGTCACAGGTTTCCCACCCGTGGCCCAGACTCTTTCCAATAAACCCTGCTTGTTAATGCCAAAGTCTGTGATTTCTAGGAAAAGAGATTGTGAGGGTATATGATTAGAGAACAACATCAATTCGAGTTTGTACATCACCTTCTCCACAACTCAGTGGGGTCAACGGTGTAAATGTTACTGTCACCATTTTAGAGACTGAGATCTGAGGCAAAGAGAACCTAAGGAATTTGCCCAGGATTGTTTATCTGGTGGGTGTCCAAGCTGGGACTCGAATTTAGATCTACTAACTCCCCAAACCACCTGGCTTAACATTCATTATACTGTATGGCCTCTCTTCACTATCTACATCTGTGCCTGGGGATTTCCTACTCATTCATTCATTCATGTATTCAGCAAGACTTTGTTAATTGCCTTCTATGTCCAAGGCACTGCGCAAGAGATACAAAGACAAAAATGAAAGTCTCTATCTGAAAATGCCTTACATTCTACAGCATGATGAAACATTAAGAACATTTAAAGGCTACCTAGGGCAACTAGGTGGCACAGTGGGTAGAGTACCAGGCTGGAATTGGAAAGAGTCATCTTGAGTTCAAATCTGACCTCAGACACTTCCTATCTGTGTGACCCTGGGCAAGTCACTTAACCTTGTTGAC
This sequence comes from Trichosurus vulpecula, assembly GCF_011100635.1. NCBI lineage: Eukaryota > Metazoa > Chordata > Mammalia > Diprotodontia > Phalangeridae > Trichosurus > Trichosurus vulpecula. Next base: position 392,046,235 of record NC_050576.1, on the reverse strand, counting down.
CTCAGTTTCTTCATCTGTAAAATGAACTGGAGAAGGAAATGGCAAACCCCTCCAGTACCTTTGCCAAGAAAACCCCAAATATTTGAGGTCACAAAGAGTCAAACATGATTGAAAAAATGACTAAACGATAATAAAGTAAGTTTTACAGATTACAGAAGAAAAAGATAATCTGTAATATTTTTTCACAAGTCCTAAGAGAACTATTTGGAGCTAGAAAGACTCTCAGAGGCAATCTAGCCCAACTCCCTCATTTTAGAGATGAGGAAACTAAGGATCAGGATCAAGTTAAATGACTTACCCAAAGTCACATAGGTAGACAAGATTCAAACCTATGTCCTCATGATAACAATGCTGCATTCCATATATATCTTTTATGTATCTATGTATATAGCTCTTTCCTAGCCCATTGGAATGTTTGTTCCTTGAGAGTGGAGACAGATTCCTTTTTCTTTGCATCCCTAGTGCTTAGCACAGTGTCCCACACATTTTGTTATTCAGTCATTTTTCAGTCTTGTCCAACTCTTTGTGACCCATCAAAGATACTGGCATGGTTTGCTATTTCCTTCTTCAGCTCATTTTTATAGATGAGGAAACTGGGGCAAAGAGGATTAAGTGACTTGCCCAGGGTCACACAAGGCTAATGTTTGAGGCCAGATTTGAACTCGTGAAGATGAGTCTTCCTGACTCCCAACCTAGTGCTCTATTCACTGTACCACTAGCTGCCCTACACACAGTGAGCACTTAAATGCCTATTGATGAGTTGGTTCTTTAATTGTTGTTAGAGGTCAGACCACCCGGGTCCTACCATATTTGAAGCCTCTTTTCCAGTTCTGGGTTCCACATTTTTGGAAAGCCACTGATAAGCTGGAAGGCATTCAGGATGCCAAAGCACCTTAGAATCACACCATTTTGAGAATCAGTTGAGGGGAAAAGGGGATATTTAGCCTAGAGAAGAGAAGACTTGGCCTGGCACGATACCTACCTCTGAATAATTGAAGGGCTATCGTATAGCAGGATCAGACTTGTTCTGTTTGGTTTTAGAAGGTAAAACTAGAAACAATAGATGAAAATTGCAGAAAGGCAGATTTAGGTTCCATGTAAGAAAAAACAAACTACTTAACAATTAGGGCATCCAAACATGCCATAGTCTGCCTTGGAAGGCATCAGGTTTTCCCAGATACCTGAAGACTAGACATCTTCAGGAAATGACTGGGTGACCACTTGTCAGGGACATCAGAGAAGCCATTCTTGGTCAGGCGCACATAGGATAATACATCTTCTGAAAGTCCCTTCTAACTGACATTGGAGATTTGGTGATGTGTAGGCCATATAGAGTTCATCTAAAAAGGTCTCATTAGGGAAGTCAACTTATTCCACTCTAAAGAAAAGAAAGAAGCAGTGGGTTGTAGGAGATAGGAAGCAGCCCTCATCCCAGAAGACCTGGGTTCAAACCCAGCATGTCTACCACACAACATGTGACAATGGGTAAGATATTTGACTTACCTTAGCTGCCTTCTCCCGTTGGTGAGTTACTCCTAGAACCTCCATTGGACCAACCAATCTTCATTATCCAGACTTCCTCCGCATAATTACCTTCTACTCCAGCATCCTCCCTCCCCTACTTTTACCCCAGCTTTTCAGCTCTTTCAGAAAATGTCTCCCTTGTTAGAATCTAAGCTCATTGCAGGCAGGGTCTGTCTTTCTTTTTGCTTATATTTATATCGCCAACATTTAGCACAATGCCTGACACACAGTAAGGTCTGAATAAATGCTTGCTGACTAACTAAACTGACTTTTCAGTGCAGTCCAGGCCATTCTCTAAGACTATAAAATATAGAGAAGTTGTTCTGATAGACCTGAAATTTTTATAGCTAAAACAAATCCCTCTATTCTTTCTCTTTTAACTTGTTAAAAAAAACCTATTAGACAAAGATAGAAAAAACAAAAACAGGAATAGAGTTAAGGAAGGTATTTTCAATACAGTTTATTTCGGTGGTTCAATATGCATTTCATGATAAAGCCATCATGTATATAATTTTAGCTCTAGAGAGACTATTCACTCACACAAGGTCTCACTGATAAAATACATACACTAATTTTCCAAGGAAAGTATTACTATTTCCTTCAAAACGGCTGCTGCGCTAAGTAATGGCTACTTAAGGGATTAGGTCACCTTTCTTTCAGGGGCTTTGACTAAAGCCCGACAATGCGTACAATCTGAACTGGAGGCAGCAGCGTCCTCAGGAAATCAATCAGAGGGGTTGGCAGACTTGCAAACATGGCATGCCATGGACCCAGCTCTTTGTTTTCTTGTGCTTAGATGAGGTGGGAAAGGGTAATGAGTGTGTGTGTGTGTGTGTGTGTGTGTGTGTGTGTGTGTGTGTGTGTGAAACAGACAGGGAGGGAGGGAGAGAAAAAAGAGAGGAGAGAGAGAGAGAAAGAGAGAGAGAGAGAGAGATCTGGTGTATGTATGAGCAGGATTGTGCTGGTTTGAGATGGGTGTGATTGCAACAAGTGGCTGAATGAAATGTATATGTACAGCCACTTGCCATCTCTTTTTATTTCATTTTTTTCAGTTATCAACTATTCATTTTTTCTCCCTTCTGCCACCCCTCCCCTTGAAAAAAAAAGAATAAAAGAAAGAAAAACATGACCCTTGAAACAGATATGCGTAATCAAGCAAAACAAATTGTCATATTGGCCAGGTCCAAAAATATATGTCTTGCTGTGCAGTCCAAGTCCACCACTTCTCTGTCAGGAGGTGGGTAGCTTGTATGCATCTTTGGTTCCCTGGAATGATCATTGGTCATTGCACTTATCACAGCTCTTAAATCTTTCAAATTTATCTGTCATTATCATGTCTTAGAGTATAAATTGTTCTTCCAAGGCTGCTCATTTAATTCTTCCTGAGTTCATGCAAGTCTTCCCAGGTTTCTCTGAAACAGTCCCTTGTAACATTTCATATGGCACACTCATATACCATAATTTGTTCATCACTTCCCTAATTGGTGGGCACCCCCTTAGTTTCCAGTTCTTTGCCATTATATGAAGAGATGCTGTAAATACTGTTATATAGAAGGGTCTTTTTTCTCTTTCTCTGCTCTCTTTGGAGTATAGGCTAGTAGTAATGTCACTTGATCAAGGGTATGCTCAGTTTAGTAACTTTTAGGACATATTCCTAAATTACTTTTCAGAAGTCATATGACATCAAAAACAACCTCTGACCAGTAACAGGCAAAACCAGATTTCAATCCTTTCAGAAAGACGGCTACCTGAATCTTCTGAAAATCATGAGTACAAGGCTCCCTCACAAGTCCAACGTCATCCAGCAGTCAGTCTTCAGGCCACACTGCCTTTTCCCTGGCCTACTGGGATTCACAACAGGAAGGAAAGTGTGCCTAGGCTGCTTGCCTTGAGAGTATTTCCAACAGAGAGGCAATATGGCTGATCATATTCTTTCCTCTCCCTCTGGTCAAGAACTTGAGCTGTAAGCAACTCTCTATCCCCCTTAAATCATAAGACTTGTGGGGAAATCGAAATCACCCTCTTAACTTAGAATAGACACATTTCAGGGGCTGATGATACAGGAATTTAACCCTAAAATTAAAATGCCAAAGAACTTTGGAATCCTATTAGAGGTGAAAAGTGACATGTCCAACTCAAGTAAGGCATGGAGCATAGGGATTAGTGGGAGAAATGGCCCCTAGTCAGTGCTTTCTGAGTCTTCTGACTTGGGCTAAGTTGTTAAATCTTTATTATAGGAACTGCAGGTTTGGGGGATTTTGATGAAAACCTCTTAGTCTGGACAATCCCATGGACCAGTCAGCCTACAAAAAATACACCAGGTTTCTCATTGCAAAGGATGAGATCCATTGACAAAGAGCATAAACACCCCTCAGAGTTCCATCAGCAAATCTGTTCTACTGTAGATACTGACAAATGCTAGTAACAAAACATCAAAATACTCTCTCCGAACCTCTCTATGGTTGCCCAAAATTGTCCCCCAACCGTCAGATTGCATTTCTATGCAAGATACATTCTAAGAGGTTTATACTATTCCTCCTGGAGAGCCAGAGCCATAACTAGGGCTGGACAAGAAAGGCTTTTCCCCAGAATTTTGTACATCTAGAGTAGCATGTTTTCTCCTCCCCCCAATACTGAGGGTCTTCATACATCTTCTGCTCCTTTGCTAGCTCCACGTCACAGCTCCCACATCCATAGCATGATCACTTCCACTTTTTCCCACACACCCCAAGTGACCACCCCAGCAGCAGCTCAGGGTCTCTTTTCTCCCCATGGTGTGATGTTTCAGGGTCTTCCCCTCCATCCCCCAGAAGACCTTGTTCCCAAGAGGGTACAAGTAATGGCTAGTAATGGCTTTATTGGTAATTCTTTCTTGTCTATTCTGACTCAGTATGAGGTCAAAAGAAGCTTATTATTATAGATTAGAAAGTTATTACACTTCAGTCCAGCATGGCCACCCATCAGCACACACTCCTTTCCTTTTCTTTTGTTCCAGGTAGAAAAGCTACCAAGTGGTTAGCTCTACTGCTAAGGAGGCAGTCTGTTATACTAGGGGCAGCCTATAGCAGGCAAAGCCTACTTGCTTAAGAGGGTAATGAGATCTTAATCATCAATTAGGTGGACTGATATCTGAGTACAGCTGAGATTTCCAGATTTTTAAATCATTATTATTTGGTTTTACTAAGTAGACTGGTCTTTTCTCCCTTTCTTGGCCTGGTCTCCCAGTGTTAGGCTTCCTATGAAAAAGATTCTCAGGCCTTCGATGAGCTTTTCTCTAGGAGATCAGACACATTCCTGACTTGGCTGATGAGGATGGCTCTTCCACAGCTATCCCCTTCATGTCATCGGGCATCTGGCCATCAGCACGCCACACATTCAGGTCCCCAAAAATACCCATTTCAATCATCTCTTCCTGCCAGGGTATGGGACAATTTCCAGTTGCAAATTCCTGAAAGAACTCAGTATCTGCTTTGTCAAAGATAATCCCTTTAACAGTGGAAAAGGCACCAACATCCTGGATGTTCTTTGCATAGACAGTTCTAGAGTCAGGGATAAAAGGAGGTATCAGCATACCTGTTGGAAGAAAAAAAATAAGAAAGGATAGATGGGCCAAGACAGAGTAAGGAAAGAAATAGCCAGTTAAGCAAAGGAGAAATAAACTAAATATTATTATAATAATAATAATTGTCATTTTTTTCAACTAGAGACATTGCCTAGTGCCTAGTAGAGAAAGTGAAGCATTATCTATCTAGATCAGAAACTCTTTGAGTACAGGGACTATATCTCATGCTTCTTTGTATGGCCCAGAGTTGCAAGTATAATCCTAGGGTATATTGTAGTTATTTAATGTCATTGTTGTGGTTGTTGAGTTATTTCTGTTGTGTCCAACTCTTCATGACCCCATTGGGGTTTGCCATTTCCTTCTCCAGCTCATTTTACAGATGATAAAACTGAGGCAAACAGGATGAAGTGACTTGCCCAGGGTCACACAGCTAGTAAGTGTCTGAGGTCAGATCTGAACTCAAGATGAGTCTTCCTGATTCCAGGCCTGGCACTCTATCCACTGTGCCACCTAGCTGCCCCAACAGCTCAATGCAATTTGAAAATTCTTTATGTAATTTGCAAGATTAAATTGGAAAGCCCCCAAACACACCCTTAGATTCTAAAATGTAAGCGAATGCATAATGCATACAACCATGTTCTCATCACCTCTTGCTCAGACAGGTATAAAAAACTCTTAACTGGCCTCACCACATTCCATCTTTCCATTCTACCAGCCATGCTAATCACCCCTTCCAGATTATCCTTTCTAAAGCACAGCTTTAATCACATGCATCCCCTAACCAAAAACCTTCAATGGCTCTCCAAACTCCTCAGCCTGGCATTCAAGGCCTTCTGTAGTTTGAAATTTTACCTCTCCCGGTTTATCTTCCATTATATAAAACCTCTAATCTAATCAGAGTGGTACTTTTTTTTTTTAACCATGTTTGCTCCTGCTGGCGATTTGCCTCAAATACCCTACCCTCCAAATCCATTCATCTTTCATATCCCTCAGTTCAAATGCCACCTTTTGCTTGAAGACTTCCCTGATCATCCGATCTGGGTGTCAATTTTTAAAAGTCATTATAACACTTAGAGTCTGTACTGTTCAAAAGTCTTCCTTTCTCACGAGGAATTCTCTACCATGCCTCCAGAAAACCCTTCATTCTGGAAAGGTGAAGAAAGACTCCAGCAGTGGAATCCATACCTAGAAAGTACCTCCTGCTTATAGTTCCTCCCTCTAGAGGATTAGATGGTTCTTCCCAGAACCTACATTTAAGGAGGGCATGCAGGCCAGCCATGTCTTCAGTTCTCACGGGGCTGTACTCCAGAATTTTGCAAGGTGGTTCCCGTCTTCCTCATCCTTCATCCCTACTCTTCGGCTTCCTTTTATATGTTATCTTCCCTTATCCCCCATTGGGATGGAAGCTCCTTGAGGACAGGGACTGTCCTTTTTGCTGTATTTTTTCCCTCAGGGCTTAGCCCTTTGTCTGACACACAGTAAGTACTTAATAAATGCTCCTTGACTGAAGAGTACCTTTCATATTCTGCTTTGTCTCCTACTTATTTGTGCACATCTTAGACACTAGACTACATGCCAGGCCTTAGACCTGAACTCAATTTTATTATTTATTCAAATTTATCAATAATTTAATATCTCCATTGGACAAATTTCAGCTCCTTTTTAAAGAGAGGGTTTTAATAGATTTAGAGCTAGAAGACACCTCAGAGACTTTAGTCACTTAGACCTGAATTCAAATAGAGCTTCAGACACTGACTAGCTGTAGGTCACTGGGCAAGTCACTTAACCCTGTTTGCCTCGGTTGCCTTCATCTGTAAAATGAGCTGGAGAAGGAAATGGCAAACCACTCCAGTATCTTTGCCAAGAAAACCCCAAATGGGGTGGACAAGACTGAAAATGACTAAACAGTACCAGCATATACATCAATGTGTATGTATGTGTGCATATATATACATATAAGTGTGTGTATAAAATACAGGGTGTCCCAAAAGTCTTAATACACTTTTAAGCTATTAAAATTTATATGAGAGCTACTAAGTTGATGTGTGTGTATGTGTGTATATGTGTGTATGTGTGTGTGTGTGTGTGTGTAACTACACTAAGACTTTTGGGATGCCCAGGACTGAATTATCTGTGTCTATATTGTCTATATATGATCTCTCTCAACATTCCAGAGAAGCTCCTTGAAGGTATATAATATTTTTTTAAGTATTTGTATCTCCAGAGTTTAGCACAGTGCCTGGCTAATAATAGAAACAAGCAGTCACTTGTTAAATACATTGATAAATTATCAAGTGAGATATCTGTAAAGCTCTTTGCACACCTTAGAGTGTTATACACAAGTCAAATATTGTTACTATTTTTTTTCAGGTATGGATACGTTAAGTCCTTGGTACAGTACCAGCTTCTAGTTGCCTCCAGTTAATATCCTTGAAGAGGACGTTGACTCGGAGTTCATCGCAGCTGCCATTTTTGAATCCGAGGCGCTTCCCTGGATCTTTTTCAAGTAGGGCTTCACAGAAGTCCTTGCTGGCTTTGGTGAATTTCTCCGTGTACTTCACAGGCTCAGAAATAATTCTCTGTTTGAGCTCTTTATTTTCAACCTAAGGGGAGAAAACACTGCAGCCAGTTCAACTCTACAGACAGATAAAAGTCACTAGTGGCCCACCATAAGCAAAATTGTAAAGTTTTTGAATTGGGGGTGGGGGGCGGCGCTTACTCCACTCTGTTTAGATCCCTAATATGTTTGATCTTCCCTACATGTATCCCACCAAACTCTGCTCTTAGGAAAGGATGGAGGGAAAGCAGCACAGGTTAGTGGAAAGAATGCTTCCAGAATTTGGAGTCAGACAACCCAAGCTTGAATTACTGCTCTGCCACTTAACACCTGTGTGACTTTGGGTAAGTAGCTTCACCTATTTGAGCCTCAATAGGGGGTTAGAAACCAGGAAGTCTCTGAGGTGTTTTCCAGTTCTAAATCTATTAAAACCCACTCTTAAGAAAGGACCTGAAATTTGTCCAATGGAGATTATTAAGTGATTGATAAAACTAACTATCCCTTTAAATTGGAACCTGGAAGAAATTTAGTTACTTTGTTATGCCAAGAGCAAGTGAGACACACCACAGAGTATAATTTTTAAATGCAGAATTTATTAGCCAGCGGCCATTCGGGGTTCAACCCAAATCAGAATGGCCAGGAGTTGGGGTGGAAAAGTCGAATTTATACAAAAGATCAAGGTGCAGTGGTTAATTATCTCTTGAAACTTACATATGTCATTTTAGCAGGCTTGGCAAGTCTTTGTTATTTCACTTTTATGATCATGATACACGAAGAGGAACCTCCTGAATACATTGTAAATACAGCATATCAGACAGCTGACAAAGTGTCAACTGAATTACAACCCAGGAACTCTCCGTCCAATTTGCCATTTACATCCCACAACATAAGATAAGAATAAGGAACAGTCACATAATTCAAGAGAATGTCTGGGGCTGAGGCCTTCAACCTTCAAGGCCATAGGCAGACCAAGGGATGCTCCAGCTGGGTTTGTTGACACAAGATAGAAACATCTCTGAGCCCACTCAGTGAAGCAAAAAGAGATTGTTAGCATCAGGCCCCTCCCCTGGCCAACCAGTCCACACTCCCCAGAACAGTCACTGGGCCCAAGGATACCCGCTGAATGCCAAATGGCAGGAACTAAGTCTGTTTTTCTTATGCAAACGGGGGTTTTTTTAGTTAGGGGCTGGGGGCAGGGGTCTCCTCAGCAATAACTGATTTCTCCAGCACCACAACTTCCTTAATAGTTATAGACTGCCAGTATTTTACTTTGGTGATGTTTCTTTGACTTTACTAGGGGCAAGATTACTTTGATTTTTGTTATTTCTGTGACCAGAGATTTAGGTCCTGTGGAACATTTTATACCATTTTATATCATTTTTGTAATTTCAATCAAGGGCCAGGGCCTGAATTAATGATCAGCTGGACCTGGGCTTCTTTGTTCTCTACAGTTTGCTCAGAGAATAGCTTTTCTCTGTCAACAAGGCCAGATCCAGCTGACCTAAGAACATTCTTTTCCCTGTCAACCGTTAAGGGATGAGACCCTAATCCCGAGAGAGACTACCGTGGCTTAATATTCTACGCATATATACTTTAACTGACCTTTGTCAACACTCTTGTCTTTACAAACCTATTCCATTAAGGAAAAATCCTCTTCTTGTATCACGGTTAAACATACATGGGGATCATAAAAGTGATGTATATAAGTTTTCTCATTTCTTTGTTCAGATAGCCAGAGCTTATGCTCTGACTCCTTGTACGTACAAGTAAGCTGGCTTAGCTATGCTTTAAGGGAAAACAATAAACAACATGGATTTTTCTATCAGCTTGTTTGCCTTCTTCAACCAACTTTCAGGTTCATGGTAAAATTTGGGTAGTTTCTTTCTGGTTGGCAGTACTTCCAGGTCACGGACATCTTATTTTTTAGCTTATGCGCTGAGCCACAAGATAAGAATCCCAGCCCCCAAAGTTCCAAGGATTCAGTCATTAATTCAAGACTTTCTCCTCTTATTCTTCACTTGATAGAGCTGAAGATACCTTCTCTTATGGTGAAAATCTGGTTCTAGCCCCCCTAATCCTCTATGCTTATTTACCAATCTTTCCAAATCCAGTCCCAAATTGTCCATAAATCTTGCCCAAGGGTAGAAGTTAGGGAGCTCTTTGAAGAATGAGGGGAAGACATAGGAAATGAATACAGTTTAAATCTTGTTCCATGGTTTGGGATGGTAATTAATAAAATTAAGTAGCTGATGGTGGTCTCAGGTTTGGGCAAATCAATGAAAATTTAGTGGGACTGAGGTGCTGAAAGAGGCATAACTGGAGTTCAGGGTTAAGTCTACTGAAACTTGGGAAAATAAAAGGATGTATAAGTTATCTGAAGATGCTTTATCTGACATATGAGGCATGAGTCTGAGATATGAGTCTGAATCTTGCCTCAGATACTTATTAGCCTGCTCTAGAGATATCACTCGACCAAGAATGAACACTAACATAAAGAAGCCCCTGACACAGTTTCAGAGAAACCAGAGAAGACATATGAATTGATACAGTGTAAAGTGAGCAGAACCAGAACAGTTTATACAGTAAAAATTTTTGTTGTTAAGTCATTTTTCAGTCATGTTTGACTCTCTGTGACTCCATTCAAGGTTTTCTTAGCAAAGATGCTGGAGTGGTTTGCCATTTCCTTCTCCAGCTCATTTTACAGATGAGGAAACTGAGGCAAACGGGGTTAAGTGACTTGCCCAGGGTCACCCAGATAGTAAGTGTCTGAGGTCAGATTTGAACTCATGAAGATGAGTCTTTCTGACTCAAGCCCAAGAGAATAGAATAAGTGATACAATAATAACACCATTGTAAAGACAAATAACTTTGAAGACTTAAGAACTCTAGTCAATGCCATGACCAACCATGATTCCAAAAGACCAATGATGAAGTATGCTCCCCACCTCGTGAGAGAGAGTGAACTCAGACTGAGATATGCATTTCTTGGACATGACCAATCCAGGTATTTGTTTCGCTTGACTTTGCATATTTGTTAGAAGGGTTTTTTTTTCTTTTTTTTAAATGATAGGGCAAGTGGGAGGGGGAGAATAGAGAGTTTTAATTGAAAAAAAAAAAGAAGTAAGTCCTTGAAAGCTGAAGTTACAATCCCAGAATACGTGGAGGTGTCTCTTTGCCTGACATACAACCCTCTCTCCACTCTCATGCTCCCTTACCATCACTGTAAATAAGATTCAGTACCAAATGACCATCAGTGTAATCATAGATGCACCTTGTCAAGAGAGCAGATTCTAATACCTTTTCTCCTCTGGCTCGAAAGGGTCCTCTGGCTGCAATCATCTCATATAATGTAACCCCCAAGGCAAAGTAGTCCACGGAGAAATCATATTCCTCACTCCGGAGTAGTTCTGGTGCCATAAAACCTGCAAAGACATTAGCACCAGCTGAATGCCAGATCCCAAAATCACAGCTGTACTAGCCATGAGCACTTATCCCGAGACTTGCAATCATGGAAATGATGCTTTAATGAAATCAAGAACAGCAGAGGATATGATATGAATTCTTATTTCTTGGCCTCAGTATGCACATAACCCTAATGGAGAAATGACAGAAATATCACCCCAGAATCCATTGGAAAAGAGGAAATTTCCTCCTTTCTGTGTGTCTGCTGGGAAGTATTGGGAATCTGTGACTGAAGAGGATATGGTAGAAACCAGTTAACAAACATTTCGTAAGTGCAGATGTTCAGGCACTGCGCTAACAGTGATACAAAGAAAGGCAAAAGAAAGTTAGTTTGTCCTGTGTTTGGCTTAAGAAGTGATTTCCTCTTGTTTGTTTTCCTTTTATGTCCATAAAAGGATAATCGATAACAGCAGCGATTCCAGGCCCTCCTCCAGGGCCTCATGCTTTGGAGGAACCATGCAGCTGCTCCCAAGGGGCTTACATACAATGCCAGTACTCTAGAAGGAAGGGAAGCAGTCTAGATAACTGGTGTACTTTAAGAGAGCGTGGGGGAGGGGGAAGAGTGTGGAAATAAGAGGTATTTAATCAACATGAAAAGAAAAGGGGGAGACTGGCCTCCTGGTTACAATTTATTTCCACACACCACTTCATGTGTTCCTTTTTTGAAATCTCCCCTTTTTTTCTTTTACAAGGTTATCAGAGACATCCATTTGAACCAAATTTCGCCTATGTAGAAAATGTTGAGAGTCCACAAAGATGATTTTCCTCAGCCCTGATGATTTTCCATGACAAACAACCTTGGAGTGAAACATAATGGAGTTCCAAATTTGTGAGATTATTTAGTATACTATTAGTAAACTAACTTGGTATTTCACAGGAAAAATGGTTCCCATTCCATTGTCGTTGTGTTTGTCCTTTGTCTTCAAAGAGGACCATGACCATGACGTCAGGGAGATGACGACATGACTTGCAGTTGACTTTGATTTGAGTGAGGGAAGGCTGTGCAAGGTCAGCAGCCGCACTTTCTCCTCCAGAGCCATCTGGGTCCAGGGGCCAGACATTCATCAGGATGACTGGAGATGGCCCAGGATGCAATGGGGGACCCTGGTCCTTTCAGGCTAAAGACGTTACCATTCCATTCTAATCATAACAATAACAACAACAATAATAAAACTAGCATTAATGTAGTGCTTGCAGGTTTGCAAAGTCTTTGTCCATGTTCTCATTTGATTTTCACAACAACCCTGTGCGGTAAGTTTTCTTATAATAGATAAAGAAACTGAGGCTGAGAAGTAAAGTGGCTGGCCAGGAACCACACATTTGGCTTCCCCATCTGTAAAACGAGGGAATTGGAGAAGATGATCTCTGAAGCCCCTTCTAGCTCTGACATTCTAGGCCACTGTGAAATAAATACACAGCATTTATCCAAAGGAAAATATTAGTGCCTCTCTTCATGGCAATGACAGGGGGGCCCTCTAGTGGTCATGCCTATTAATGTGATGAGCAAAATCATGTATTCTATTCAACTGCCAAATGAGGGGACTCATGCCATCTCAACATTTGGATTTGATTTGGTTTTTATTAAATTGTATTTAAATTAAAATTTAATTAAATTCTGTAGCATTTTGGTGTCAAGCAATCGTTTATATTTCTGTTCTGAAACAATATCATCCCATATTGAGGATCTACAAGATAGGAATATCCTAATAAGGATAATAATAATAATAATAATAAGGACCTGGGTTCCAGTCCCACCTCTGACATACATTAGCCATGTGACCCTGGGCAAGTCATTTGGCCTCTGAGTGTTTTAGGTCAGAGGTGTCAATCACACCATCCACAGGCTGCATGTGGTCCACAACACTGGTTCTGGCCTGAACCATATTAAAATGTAGTTCCTATATGATTGTAAGGTGTTGATGTAGTAACAATAACCAAAAAAAAGGAATATATAAACATATGTGGTTTTCTAAGTCAATATGTGGCTTTCAGGGATCCTTATGTATGGGTTAGTGGTACTAGTTTTTAATCGAGTTGGACACCACTGATTTAGGCAATTCTCTGAGACTATTCATCGCAGAGAAGGTGCTGACCCAAATTAGCAGAGAGGCTCTCTAATTGAGAATTCTCTATGACAAAAAAAAATCACAGGTCCAGTCTCTTACCCTACTCCTATCCCTACCTTCAAATGTTTTAAAGAGAACGAAGAGATTGCCTTTGGGGAATTAAAAGGTTCTTTTAGTAACCCCCTAAACTTCTCCCTAAAACAAGACTTGTTTTTTTTATACCAATATTCCACTTGTAGATTATGGACTCAAGTTACAGAATGCTACAGTCTCAAGAACAGACTATGAAGAAGATAGTGGTACAATCCAAAGTACACTAACTCAGAAGATCTGGGTTAAAATTCCACCTTTACTTACTACATATATGTACTCGCTACATATATGTAATATGGTACTACATGTGTGATGAGGTATTTACTACATATATGTAATATGTTGCTACATTATATAATATTGTAGTTACTACATATATGTAATATGGAACTTATATGCTTGTAATATGGTGCTTACTATGCATACATAGCATGTTACTACATATATGTAATGTGACACTTGCTACCTATGTGTGATGTGGCGCTTGCTACATATATGTGATGTGGTGCTTACTGCATAAGTGTAACATAGTACTTACTACATATATGACCCAAGGCAAGTTGCTTCACTTCCCTGAGCCTCAGTTTACTCATCTGTAAAGTGAGGAAGTTGTACTACACAGCCTCTGACTACTCTGGACTACATAGTCCATTCCATCTCTAAAGCTATGATCCTATAAACATTGGAATAAAAAGGTCATCGGAGGGCTGTATGATTAAAAAAAAGAAGCCAGAATGGTGATGTGGCCAGAGTGGTCTCATTGATACATACACTCATATGATTTTATGAAAAAGCAAGGAAGAACTTATCGCCATATTGGGTGGGCCCCCTTTAATGAACTTTTGTGAAGGCGTGAGCAAGAGTCAATTACACGTGATAGGAAGAATTGGATGGGTTGCATTTTTGGAGGGAATTTCCACATGGATGAGATCACAGAACCATTTGTGTCTTGAGTCTCATAAAATGCATGACCGAAGTCTTCATAGTAAGACTACTGCATCACAAATCTAGAGTCAGAGGCCATCTAGTTATGGAAGAGAAAAAAAAAATGTTGACTTGCACCTGGTTTGGGGATGAGCTACGTGAAAACCCAAGGAAGAGTCAGGGCTTATGTAATAAACTGAGATAGGGCAAAATGGAAATGTAAACCAAGCTATCATGACAGCCTCATTCGGACCCCATCCTCAGCACTGCCTTGTTTTTTTTTTTGTTTGTTTGTTTTTGTTTTTTTATTGAACTGAATGAATGATGAAGAAGCCCTAGATTGTATCTTCACAGGTGATGAGAGTGGTCATATGATTTCATATATCTTTTGTTGTTGCTCACTCATTTCAGTCCTGTCTGACTCTTCATGACCCCATCTGGAGCTTTCTTGGCAAAGATACTGGGAGTGGTTTGACATTTCCTTCTCCAATTGACTTTATAGATTAGGAAACTGAGGCAAACAGGGTTAAGTGACTTGCCCAGGGTCACACAGCTAGTAAGTGTCTAAAACTGTATTTGAACTCATGGAGACAAGTTTCCTGATTTCAAGCCCAGTGGCTATCCACTGTGCCACCTAGCTGCCTTTTCATATATCCTAATATAACCAAAATCATGCTATGACAAGACAGGCTCTAAAGAGCTTTCCTGTCTTTTGTAATCCTTGAAGGGTTTTGCACAACCACCTGACGGAAGCATAAGGTTAATGGCCTTAGGGAAGAAGACTAACCCATTGCTTTAAATTACACTGACTTCTTTCCCACTTAAAGGAGACCCACTTAAAGCCATAGCCACAATATTCACGCATCCGATGAGCAACTGGACCAAACCACAAGGTTTTCAAGAAAATATAGCCTGGAATTCAACTGCCAGATCCCAGGCTCTCATGTTCAAAGTGTTACCAGAAGAAAGTCTCACAGATGGCAAGTACTGTGTGATTTGGGTCTTTGTATCCCAAATGCCTAACACCAATGCCACGCACAAAACAGGTGCCAAATAAATGTTTGCTGATTACCACATAAGGGAAGGCTATGGACTCGCTTAGCTAACAAGGCATCAGCAAAGCAATTATAGATTATGATCATTTTGTGACAGCTGGATGGAATAATTTTTAGAGCACTGAACTGGAATCAAGAAGATCTGAATAAAAATCCTGCCTCAGATTATTTACTAACTGTGTGACCCAGGACAAGTCATTTAACCCTGTTTCCCTCAGTTTCCTAATCTATAAAATATGGATTATAACGGACTCCATCAGGGTTGTTGTGAGGATCAAATGACATTACATATGCAAAGTGCTTTTCAAACTTTTCAAGTGCTACATAAATATTATTATTATCAATATAATGTTATTAATAAATATATAATATATTGATACATAATAAAAATATGTGTTATTAATAAAATATAAATATTGTTATTAATTAGAAGATACAATGGGATCAGCTGGGAAGGTTAGGATTGGAGCAGTAACAGATTAGCAGGGGAGCCACTAGCCACCTACCTACAAGCACAACTGCACCACTCCTCCAAGGTCCCAAGGGAGAGCTTCATTTCTTCCTCTACCCCTCCTAAGAGACTCACTCTCACTATGACCTTGAGCAAATCACCACCCCTTAGGGCTTCAGTTCCTTATCTGTAATTGAGGAGCTGGACTAGTTAGCCTTAAATGTCCCTTCCAAACCTATGGGGCAGGAAGACACACCCACCAGTGGAGATCTAGCATCAGATTGCTGAATTCTCTTACAAATGCTGAGTCTCCCAATTAGAGCAGGGACTGTCTTGCCTTTTCTTTTTACATCCCCCAGCACTTAGCCCAGTGCTTGGCACATTGGAGGCACTTAATAACTGCATTTTCATTCATTCATTCACTCATTCATTCATTCATTCCAGGCCTAAACCTGATTTGGGGAGGAGGAGGGCCAGCATTGCTTCTTTAAGAATTTCTATGCTGACCAAACAAAATGACATCCTCCCCTCCTTAAGAAGGGGATAACTCTTGGTTTCTCCTAAGGCGGGACTTGGCCGAGCAGCTCCTCTGGCTTTCTCCACCACCCTATCCCTTACAGATTTATGGGTGTTTACCTGGGGTGCCCGCGTAACCCTTTGTCTTTGTCTGTCCTTCCTTCAGTTCCACAGCAAGGCCGAGATCAGAAATCCGTACATTCCCTGAAAAGCAAACATCAATGAGGCCAAACATGAAGGAAGCAGGCGTACCCAGCACCTTGCTGGAGCCACAATACAGTGCTATGTACACACCCTGCCCAGGAAGGCGAGCAATAGAATAAGGTCACAGACGATTCAGAAACAACCTCTTCCACTCCTCTCCGTTGGCAAGCCCTAGCCATGTCCAAATAAAACTAAAGATAAGCTTCAGTCCTCTGCAATCAATTAGAATTTGCAAAGACAATTTCTCCCCAAATCTAAATATTTGCACCATTCCTGAATTTCCATATGGATTTAACTATGTGGCTATTTAGTAATTATTCGATTCAATAAATGTTTATTAAGTATCTTGACCTTGACACCAGTTGCTGATACCAAGACAATAAATGAAACAATCCTCACCCCCACAGAACAAAGTTTATCATAATTGCAAAGAGAAATTAGTTAAAAGGAAGTCAAAAGCCCATTCTGTATATATTTAGGACTGCATTTTAAGAGGTCTCTGATGTGTCTTAATCAATCAATAAAAATCCACTTATTAGTCATTGATAAGTACTTTTTATGTGTTGGGGATTGTGTTAAATTCCAGGATTGAAAAAAAGGCAGAAAGTCCCTGTCTTCAAGGAGTTTGCCCTCAAATAGTACAGAAAACACATACGTAATTGAAACACATTCAAGATAAATATAGAGTAGATGGAAGGTATCTATAAAGGTGGAGGCACTGGCAGCTGTAACTGCACATCATAGGCAGAAAGTACAAACATTTGCTAGAAATTTGACCATTAAATCATAAATACTCACTAGTGATTCTATATAGGGCAGCTAGGTGGTGCAGCGGATAGAACACCAGGTCTAGAGTCAGCAAGACTCATCTTCCTGAGTTCAAACCCAGCCTCAAACACTTAATAGCTGCGTGACCCTGGGCAAGTCACTTAACTCTGTTTATTTCAGTTTCCTCATGGTTGAGCTGGAGAATGAAATGGCAAACCATTCCATTATCTCTGCCAAGGAAACCCCCAATGGGGTCACAAAGAGTCAGATACAACCAGACGAGTGATTCCATGAGTTGTAGACTCCACACAGTTAAACCACACCTCTGTAACCTGCGCCTATCTTCCCATTCTCATTCAAGTTTGGTAAAAATGATGGATGAGATGCCCGTTTGAAAAATTTTAATGGTGGCCATTTTGTTTCAAGATGAAAGCCTTAGACCTCAAATCAAACAGAAGGTACACATCAATACCTTTTAATAGTGCACCAAAACATGAGCCCACTCCTCTTAAAGATTCTGTGGGTCAGCCAGACACACCAATTCAAAGTGCTGAGTAAGCGGACTGGAAGAGACCTCCCTTCCCTGGATCAATCATATTGACAACTGATCATCCCAAATCTGGGGAGAATACGTTGAAAAGCAAAAGGTACAAGGCAGACTAGTTGGTTACCCAGGGCAGGTTACACTTACCGTCGTTATCCAACAGGACGTTCTCTGGTTTGAGATCCCTATACACAATCCTCTTCTGGTGGAGGTGTTCCATGCCACAGATGATCTGGGCAATGTAAAACACGGCTCTTGGCTCCTCAAAACCGGGATTCTCCTCATTGACGTTGTAGATGTGGTACCTGGCAGAGCAGAACACCGTGGAAGAAGTGGGTACTTCATGGGGTCTATCTATAATCGTATTAAGAGCTGACATTTTTCTGAGGTTCACAAAGTGCCTTGTGGGAGATTATCTCATTTGATCCTCATGACAACCCTGTGAAGTAGGTACTATTATTATCATCCCCATTAAACAGATGAGGAAACTGAGGCCCAGAGAGGCTAAGTGACGTGCCTAGGGTTACAACTCCAAAAGACTCAAGATGGAAAAAGCTATCCACATCCCGAGAAAGAACTATGGAGTCTGAATGGAGAGTGAAGCACACTATTTGCTCCCTCTCTTTTTTGTTTTGTTTCTTCTTGTGGTTCATTCTATTGGTTCTAATTCTTCGCAACATGACTAATGTGAAAATATTTTTAATGTGAATGTCTATGTAGAGCCTATATCAGATTGCATGCCATCTTGGGGAGGGGGGAGGGGAGGAAGGGAGAGAAAATTTGGAACTCAAAAGCTTGTGGAACTGAATATTGTAAAGTGATAATAAGTAAATTAAAAGGAAAAAAATAACAGAGGTGCTATGAGAAAAAAATAAATAGCAAAATCGTCATGAAGGGATGATCTCTAGATTTAGGGGAAAATACAATGTCTCACCATTGGATAGCTCTAAAAACATTTTGTTCAGTTTTTATCCCAATTTTCAGTTGCCCAGGGAAATGAAGAACACAGATAAACTGAATGAAAGTTCTAGATGATTCCAAGACCTCATTTCAGCTTCCATAACAGAAGATAGAGATCATCTCATTCATCATTCCTCATTTTGCACATGAAAAACCTCATGGCCCAGAGAAATTAAGTGATTTAGAAATTAAGTAGCACTAGAGCAGCTAAGAGATGCAGTAGACAAGGCATTTGGCCTGGAGTCAGAAAGATATGAGCTCAAATCCCAACTCAGACATTTACTACCTGTGTGACCCTGAGCAAGTCACTTAACCTCCACTTGCCTCAGTTTCCTCCACTGTAAAGTGGGGATAGAATGAGATCATGTTTGTAAATTGCTTAGTGCAGTGCCTAGAACAGAATAAACTTAATAAATGCTTGTTCCTTTCCCTTTCCCTAAACTAGAACAATAATCATTCAGCCCCCTTCATTTATCAGGTGACTTCATTTTATGTCATCCATTAGCAACACATTGTGTTACATACCACCAAGTTTTTATTCTTGTGCTATTCAAAACTCTGTTTCTGTCTGTCTTTCTGTCTCTCTCTCTCTCTTTGTCTATCTCTGTCTCTCTGTCTGTCTCTGTCTCTGTCTCTGTCTCTGTCTCTCTCTCTCTCTCTCTCTCTCTCTCTCTCTCTCGGCCTGGAGTCAGGAAGCCCTGAGTTCAAATCTGACCTTGGACACTTACTAACTGGATGACCCCAGGCAAGTCACTTAACCCTGTTTGCCTCAGTTTCCTCATCTGTAAAATGAGCTGGAGAAGGAAATGACAAATCACTCCAGTATCTTTGCCAAGAAAACCCCAAATGGGGTTGAGAAGAGTTGGACATGACTGAAATGACTGAACAACAACAAAAACAACAATACATTGGTTCTCTCTAGCCTAGTAATTATTCTAACACGTCTTTCAAGGCTGCAACCTGAAGAACAATTAGGAAGTTAGCAAAGCTTATCTTTTGTGTCCTTATTCCTCCATCACACCCAGCTTCCTTCTTCTCCACTCCCCAAACAACCCAGTGCCCACATCCCCTCAAATCCTTCTTCCAGGGAAAAGTGCTAAAATCTAAATCACATAAGTATGCTCCTTCTTCACCAGGGGTATAGATGCCAGCTGAGAGCCTAAGGAAAGAATCTTCTTATAACAAAATTCCAGCCAACCCAAGAAGGCGATGTAAGAGATCTATTTTTGGTTGGTCCTTTTCAGCTAGAGGAAATATGGCGTAGTGGTTAGAGAACCAGAAGGAACTAACCTACCTCTGACACATCCCGGCTGTTTGACCCTGGACAAATCTCTCGCTAGTCTAGGCATCTCTTTAAGACCCAAAGTTACAGAAAAAGTACCAACCTGCATCGTCTGTGGGGAGTGTCCTCTACTCCATTCCTACCTCTTCCTGGCTATGTCAAATCACACCACGGAGACAGTTTTCTACTATACCCTATGTCTAGTTTGCATCTTACTAAGACCACTTTTCACAGAAGGGTACTGTCATATCACTTTGGCCCATACCAGCCTTACCTCCCACTTTGGCCCATGGGTTCAATTTACCTTAAGTCTCCTCCATTCATGATCGTCATCACCAAACAGAGGTCAGTTTTGGTTTCAAATGCATAGGCCAAAGACACTATAAACCTGCTATGGACCTTTGCTAGGATCCTCTTCTCTACCATAGCGCCCTAGAAAGCAAAACTTTGAATAAGTACACACATTCTAGGCTGAAAAAAATGCATTCTCTACAAATTCCCCAAACTCAATTAAACAAAATAATATTTATACATTCTGTACCGCCCCTCCCTCCAAGGGATTCTCTCCACGCATATGCAATATTTATATAATCTAAATAGGAGAAACAGTAGCAATGATCGAAAATACTTAGCCTTTAGTTAGCAACAAGCAAGCTCAAAGAACTTCACCAACACATACTAGCCCCATTTCACAGATGGAAAAACTGATACCTCATAAAATCATAAAGGTACAAGGGACTTAAAGAAGTCACCTTGTCTAATCCCCTGCTTCCAGACAGGCTAATGTCTAAAGTAGCCAGGTTAGAAGTCGCTGCATTTTGTTTTTAAAAGATAGCCAGAAATGACAATTCCACAACCTCCCTTGATAGCCTGTTCCAGTGTTTAATCCCCTTACAGTCAAGCAGTTCTTCCTTATGTCTAACCGAACTCTCTCTTGCTGCAATGTCAGCCCATTTCCTCTTGTTCAGGCCTCTGCAGAGATGGAGAGCAACTGGTCAGTGTCCTCCCAAATTGTGTAATACCTTTATTTTAAAACCTTTTAACTTTCTATTTAACTGTGTCTTTAAAAATTTGTTCTGTTAACCTTGGATATTAACTAGAAAGAGGATATAATCTCTTGGGGAAAAAAAAGAAAGCTTGGCATCAGAAAGGTTTGTATGTAAGCCTACACTGGGGGAAAAAATGTAGATTTTATTTCATTTTTACCTATACCTAGCTAGCTTATTGATCTGGAAGAAGAAGGTAGTATGGTAAGTATTGAGAGAGGGACTGGTCCTGGGATTTCACTGGCATGAGGAACTCCCATGTGAAGAAACTCTCTTTACCAATATAGGTCAGCACCTACTCTGCAACTCATAGTCTTAGAAAGCTGCCTAGATTCAGCACACAGAGAAGTCGTGTCCTGCCCAGGATCACACAGATAGTGTGTGGAAGAGGCAACACTTGACTCCAAGTCTTCCTGGTTTTAAAGACAGCTCCCTCTCCATTATGCCAAAGTACCTCTCTTCCGCAGGTAAAAGGAATATTTATTACTTTTCTAAGACCCCATCATCAGAATTCTACAGGCTTTTCCTTGGAACTCAAGTTCCCCTGGATTGATTTAATATTTTCATCTTTAACTTCTTCAACTCAGATCAATTGACCAGAGATATGGACATACCAAGCATTATCACCATCTAGTTGTGTGCTAACTTCTCTTTCTTCCTTCCTTCCTTTCTTCCTTCCTTCCTTTCTTCTTTCCTTCCTTCCTTTCTGTCTTTTTCTTCCTTCCTTTCTTTCTTTTTCTTTCGTTCTTTTTCTTTTTATTCTTTCCCTCCCTCCTTCCTTCGTTTCTCCTTTCCTTTCTTTCTCTTCCTTTTTTCTTTCTTTCCTTCCTCCCTCCCTCCCTCCGCTCCTTCCTTCCTTCCTTTCTTTCTTTCTTCCTTTCTTCCTTTTTTTCTTTTTTTCTTTCTTTCTTTCTTTCTTTCTTTCTTTCTTTCTTTCTTTCTTTCTTTCTTTCTTTCTTTCTTTCTTTCTCACAGTAATAGATTGTCTCCACTCACCAAATAGTACTGGTTTCTGTCTTTCTTCCTGTCATAGACTGTCCCCACTACACCATCTAGTTGTGCACTATTTGTTTCTTTTTTAAACAAGTCACAGACTGATCCCACTTACAAATTTCCTTCATTTGAAATGTGCCTCAGTAATAGCACTAGCTGCCCTGAACAACTTTTGGAGGAAAATAGAACACCTCACTTGGTCGGGTATGTGTCAAGGTTAATGGGAAGGCCAATAAGATGTGTTTACAAGTCATTTTAAAGCAACTTAAACAGACTCTTTCTCAAATGGAACAATGGCATAAGTTAAGGTGGAGTGGCCCCCATGCAGTAGGACCCCATCATGACAAGGAGAAACTGCAATTTTTAAAAGCTAGGATGAAATGTGCGTTTCCTATATGATGAAGGGTAGTGTTGGTCTTTACTACCAATAGATAGATAGATAGATAGATAGATAGATACATCTACTATAATAGATATATACATATATATTATAATAGATATAAGGCTGGCCTCCTAGCCAGGAAGACCTGGGTTCAAGTCCTACCTCTGACATATACTGGTTTTGTGACTCTAGGCAAATCACTTAATCTTTCAATGCCCTAGGCAAATAAATTTTAAGTTGCAGAAAAGGTGCCAATCTGTGTTGTTAGAGGGAGTTTCTTCACCTGGGATTTCCCTATTCAGTTGAAATTACAGGTCCAGGCTTTATCCCTAGCCGCCATGGAAAGCTGTACTACTCTTTAGAGCACAAAGTAAGTTACTATTGTGCTGAGCATATTTCCAAAGGCCAGGCTGAGGCAGCTGGAAGAATGAGGCATTCCTACAGCTATGGTAGTGGTTTAAAAATGTATATATGAGGGGCAGCTAGGTGGCACAGTGAATAGAGCACTGGCCCTGGAGTCAGGAGGACCTGGGTTCAAATTTGGCCTCAGACACGACACTCACTAGCTGTGTGACCCTGGGCAAGTCACTTAACCCCAATTGCTTTGCCTTCCCCTGCCTAAAACAAAATGTATATATATGGTAAGATCTGTACCAATATATCCTGTGGGTTGGCTACAAACCAAAACCTAAGAATGCCCAGTTTACTTTTAAAACAAGTGATATTAATTGTACCAATAGAACTGGAGGAGGTGAACCATATAATCACTGGACTGGAAGGGGTGTTGAGAGGTCATTCCATCCATTCTCTTCCCTCAGTGATCTAGCTTTCAGTGTCATAAAACATCAGAACTCAGCTCCTGTACCACCAGGTACAGGTGACCCATTTTAATAATATAACATATATTTTTTGGTCTGGATCTGTGATTTCATCTCTGTAGGGAGCTCCAAGGTGGAAAGACACCCTCTTCCAGTGAAGAATTGTAACTGTTGTTCTGGCCACTAAGAGGTTAAATGGCTTGCCTACCATCACACAGTCATTATGTGTCAGGGTTGGGACTTGAATTCAGATTGGCCTGACTCAAAGGCCAGCTTTCTATTCGCTATGTCGTGGTTGCTTCTCATTACAGATTGACCAGAATCAGAGCCAGGAGAGTTTGGCTACTCCTCCAAGTCAGCATTTTCTATCCCCAAAATGGAAGCCAGCCACCTCTACTCTGTTAAAGACATATAAAGAGAATGACTGAATTTCTACATCCCAATTAATGCACCACCGTGCCCCCTGCCCCACAACCTTGCCACCTCCCACCTCTGCCCCATTTTGGGAATCTCAAAGGCATTTACTTTGGACTTGCTGGGACCTATTTGCTGCTGCTTACTTGATACCCTTTTCGTTTCTTCAGCCTCTTCTTATTCAGTTTTTTACAGGCGTACATCTTGCCTGTGGCTTTCATCTGGCAACCTGACACCTCCCCAAAACCCCCTTTTCCCAGGACCCTGAAGTCCAAAAACCAGTCTTCCCCGATGGGCTGGGCTTCCAGCCACTTCCACTGCAGGAATCTCAAGAAATACAAGCTCTCCAAGTACTCTCGGAAGGGAACCTCACTCAGGTAGCAAAGGGCTGCCTGAAGAAGAGGCTGGAAGAGTCCATTGGGGATGCTTGAGTGCTTCTCCTTGACTTTTTCAACCGTCGCCTCCTCCAGGAAGCTGCAGAAAAGCTTGGCCTTGGGGTCCAGGTAGTCAGCAAGGATGCCCTGGGCTTTCTGAAGGCGAAAATCATCGTCGGCAGTGTCATAGTCCTCGATGTCCCTCCATAACTCAACTGCGGGGACATGCCGCTCGTCATTCTTTAGAAACTGCTGGAAGAGGCGCTTGCCGATAGGCTGTTCAGAGCAAATGTTTTCAAATTCTAAGTTAAGAGTATCGCGTAGGGATTCACATTTGGAGAGAGGAGGCAGTTTGAGCTTCGAAAAGTACTTCTTGTCCCGGGACAGATGGGAACTACCACTGGCATCAAAACTGCCCCGGGCAGCTATGAAGGCAGAGTTGGCCACAACGGTCTCCAGCGATCCAAAATCCATCTCTTGGGCTGTTCAGTCTCTGTGTTCACGCGTGAGAAGTCATGAGTTAAAGCTGAATTGTAAGAGTCCACCAGGATCCTGAGAACCAGTTTTCTGGGAATGACCTGTTGCCCTTGGCCCGTGGCACCCTCCTGCCCTCACAGGGAGGAGGGAGACGTCCTGTCCAGTGCAAGGAGGAAGAAGCAATGCAAAAAAGCAAACAGATCCCCTGGGTCCTGGGGAATATGCAAGATCAGCACCAGCACTAATCCCTGGGATCCTCAGATACAGGTGGAGGTTGAATTAGATATAATGAACCAGGGGCAGAAAAAGATAATCCTTCTGAGTCATCACCTCTCTGTAACCTTCTTATCTGATTAAACAGATAATTATTCTCGTCTCCTCCCTCTTTGGGATCATATTTATTTTGTTGCCTAGAAAATTCTGAAGACTTTGGGTAACATTCCTTGCAAGGCCACTTAAGAGAGATGAAATACCCAGAAATGACCAATTTGTCCCTCCAATTCGGCATTCTGCTTGGACAAACACAGTTGGACTCCCTACCTAGCTGTTCCAGTATCCAAAGATTGTTAGCATATTTGACACTTCTTTAGCCAGAGCCTTGAGTTCTTTTGGAGGAGGGGTGTTAAATAAACACAGAAGATTAAATACCTCTATGGTATTTATATTGGAAAATCCAATTAATGAGGTATTAACATAACTAATCAGAACCCTTGTCTAACTGGATTTTTATTTCTGTAGTTTACTTTTATGAGAAAGAAGAAAGTGAAAAGAAAAACCAGTGATAAGAAGGCTTGAGAAGGAAAAAAAAAACCACCTTTTTAAAATATACAAAACCACTTCCTGGAAACATTCTGAATTTAAAAGCAAAGCATTATGCTCCAGCTTTTAGCACAGTGCCTGGCACAGAGTAGGCATTTTAGAGATGTTCATTGATAATGGCAAAAGAAACATCTGAGGTGTTGACTCCTCAGAATGAGGAGATCCATAACTGAATCCTGGCCCTGTTGCTTACTGTGTGACCTTGGACAAGTCAATAAATTACTCTGAGCCACAGTTTCCTTGCCTGTAAGATGAAGGGGTTGGACTAGAAGCCCAAGGTCCCTTGCAGCAATAACTCTCTGATCTTACAATCTATAAAATGGAAATGATATTTTCATGGATATTGTGAGGAAAGGATTTTGTAGATGACTTTTTTAAAATTGGAAATAGTGTTGGAGAGTCTATGGGAGAACGGGCACATGAATGCAGGATAAGAGTAGCTGTGAATTGGTGAAACCAGACTGTAAAACAATTGGGAATTATCTGACAAAAGTCACTAAACCTTTCATACTGCTTAGTCCACAATCGCTTCTCTGTCTGCGCCCCAAGGAGATCAAAGTAAAAAAGACAGGCCTCATTTATACAAAATTATTGTTAACAATATTAATGTTGAAAGAACACATACGGGGTGTCCATAAAGTCCATGTGCAATTTAAAATAGTTGTAACTTTGTAACTATAGGTGATAGAAAGAATCTGTAACAAGGATTAGAAAGATTGGTGTATCTAGTTTATTTTTGTCTTTAGAAATTTTATGTTTATTTTATTTTTATTTTTAGAAATTCAACTTAAAAATTACTTATTTTTCAGGATTACTGTTGACCCATGGCTTCACTAGAAGAGAAAGTTCTTTGTTCTTTGGTTGGCTGAACTAAAATCTACAACCGCCGTCCAAAGTCTACCATTTTCTTGGCCTCCACATTCGCCAGATTTGACTTCACTGGATTTCTTTTTATGGGGACATGTGAAAACTAATGTTTATTCAACCAAACCTTGATCTAAAGAAGACTTGCAAGCTAGAATAATTGATGTGATTATTGGCATTACTGAAAATCAGCTTGAAAATGTTTTCCATGAACTACAGAATCGTATTACCCTTTGTAGTAGTAATGATGGCGGACCTGTTGAAAACCAACAAGAACAATAAAAAAATTAAGTGTTCCTTCTTTCTTTTGCTTTTTACAGATTCTTTTTATCAAATACAGTTACAAAGTTACAAGTATTTTAAATTGCACATGGACTTTTTATGGACACCCTGTATGATGATAATATAAATGACACTCTTCTCTGTCTCCTGGAAAACCGGTAAGGAAACACACGTTTGTTTCTTTTCTCCCCCTTTTTAGTAGATGTCACCAGTGTGGCAGTTTGTCCATACTGCTCTCAGTAGACAGATAGAAAATTTTTTTTCCAGAGCATACCAATTTGGAGATGAGATCAGGGCTTTACAGATTGTTTCAGAAATAGTCTGCATAACAAAGGAATGGGCTGGAGAGTTAGAAAGAATAGAGAGGATCCAGGGTAGGGTTGGGAGAGGATAAGAATTTAAAAGTAGCAAGGGATGGCTATACATCAAATAATGGAGGTAACATGCTTTGTAAACTGTTATACGCTATACAAATGTCAGCTCGTTATTACTGAGGGGTGGATAATCTCTAAGATTTTTTGTGTCTCAAGCAACTTTCTAGGACATATAGATTAAATCCCAGATGAGTTGCAATTTTTTTTGAGGTGGAAAGAGTTCCTAACTAGAGACTTCCTTATACTAATGAAATCATGGATGTTTTGTACATTTATGCACAATAAATGTATAGGAGAGGTCCAAATAGCATAGTAAGAAAAAGCAAAGATTACTTATCGCTGGGAAAATCAAGGAAGGCTTCATGGAAGTGATGATGACACCTGACCTGAAACTTAAAAGAAAAGGATTTGAAGAGGTGGAGCTAGCAGGGAGACCCTTTCACAATAACTACTTACTAACTTGAATTTGGCATGGTAGGTGTTGCAGTGGATGGAGCACTGGACCTGGAGTCAGAAAAACTCCTCTTCCTGAGTGCAAATCTGGTCACAGACACTTACTAGCTGTGTGACCCTGGGCAACTCATTTAACCTTGTTTGCCTCAGTTTCCTCGTTGTAAAATAAGCTGGAGAAGAAAATGGCAGAGCACTCTAGTATCTTTGCAAAGAAAGCCCCAAATGGGGTCAGAGTCATACACAACTGGAAATGACTGAATAACAACTTGAATTTATATTTCTTTCTAACCTTTGCAAAAGAGTGAAAATAGGAAAACAAAATCACCCCTGAAACCAGGTTTCCTGCAAAGTCCTTCTGGCTAGGATGATAGGATCATAGTTTGGGAGCTGAAAAGGACCTGAATGGTCAAATTCAACCCCTTTTACAGATGGTGAAACTGAGACACAGGAGTTAAGTGACTTGCCCTGGATCATATAGCATGTGGCACGATTTGAACTCACGTATTCCTGATTCCAAGTCCAATGCTCTATGCACTTGGCCACCCAGCTGATTTAGGATAGGAATACAAATTAAAAGAAGATATAATTCATCATCAAATAATGTCAAAGCTATAATTATGCATGAGTTGGCTGGCGTAGTAGCATGAATAATACAAATATATTTAAGACACTCCCCCCAACTCAGTTTAGTCACTCGTTTTAATCAGCACTAAACCTTTAATCAGAACTCTTCACCATAATTAGAGATGAAAGTTCCTTTGATTTCTCCATGAGAGGATGATGAGGTGCTGTGGTTTAGCAGAAAGGGTCACAGGACTTGGAGACAGGGGAATGCTCGGTTCAAACAAAGCCTCTGACACTAGCCACGAGCAAGGACAAACCTCTGTGAGCCTCAACCTTCTCATCTGTAAAATGGGGCTAATAACACCTGTAGGACCTCCCTCACAGAGCCATTATCTGGATCAAATGAGAGGACCTATGTAAAGTATTTTGTAAACTTTGAAGTATCATGTAGATATCGGCCATTATTATTATGAGGAGCATAGGAAGTGCAGTATAATGGAGCAACCACTGGAATCACGCAATCTAGTTTCTAGCCCTGGCTCTACCATTTATTAACTAATTTCTGAGCCTCTCTTTTCTCATCTGTAAAATTGGGATAATAAAGTATAGTCTTTCTAACTTACGAGATTGTGATGCAGATTAAATGTGTGATTGAACGAAAGTCTACCAATGTTTTCCCACCTGGGTAGGTTAGGTCCATCCTTCCTTCTTTCTTCCTATGTCAGAGATTTGTTCTTCAGTTATTTTCAGTCATGTCTGACTCCTAGTGACCCCATTTGGGGTTTTCTTGGCAAAGATACTGAAACGGTTTGCCATTTCCTTCTCCAGTTCATTTTACAGATGAGGAAACTGAGGCAAACAGGGTTAAGTGACTTGCCCGGGGTCACAGAGCTAGTAAGTGTCTGGGGCCATATTTGAACTCAGGAAAATGAATCTTCCTGATTTCAGGCTTACCACCCTATCCACTGCACCACCTACCAGCCCCATGACAGAGATTTGTTTTCCCTAAAAAGAGACAAAAGAGGTCCCATGCTTCCCTGACGAATGTAAGGGCATAAAAAGTCCCATATGTGCACAGTCAGTGTCCTCCAGTGTGCTGGATTTCCAAAAACCATCTAAGTCACCACGTCCTTCACCGTATACTGCCCTGTTGACCATTTTTCCATATGGAGGGGATATACCCAGTGCCACTGTATCCCTGCTGCATATCCTGGCTACAGTGAGGCAAAGCGAATCTCCTCTTGTTAATTGTTCAATTACTTGTAAGTTCCACAATTCATCCCAACATTGAACCTGAATCAGGATGTTAGAACTGACTCCAACAAAATGAAATCGCATATCAGAAAATGATCTGTGAACTGGCCTAGAAATAGCGCTAGGCTTGGAGTCAGGAACACCTAGGTTTAAATCCCATCTCACATTCCTAATAGCTGTGTGATGCTGGGCAAGTTGCTTAACCTCTCTATGCCTCAGTTTCCTCACCTGTAGAACGAGGGAGGGAGCGGGGCTGAATTTGATTTGTTGATCTTCTGACCTAAAGCAGAGGGAGTTTGCAAGCACTGACTATTGGAGAGTGCTGGTACCCCAGGGGAAGGAAAAGGAAGTCTTAAATGCTGTATTACCAAGAAATTATTAATGTTTATTTAATTAAATTAATTATTACATATTATATAATAGTATGTTTTATTTATCATACTACATATTATAATATATTCTGTGTATTATATAATATATTTTACATATATAATTATTATAATATATTAAATACAAATGTTAAATAAATAAAAATAATATATAATACAATATATAATAATTAATTTTTAAAAACTTTAATAATTAAATAATGCTGGATTATCATAGAGTTTAATGAACACAAAAAGGACCCTCCACCTGGTAGGCTAAGTTTTGCTCTGCATAGACTAGAGAAACAGAACATGTTTCAAAGTCATCATTCCTTTTCTGCCTCTCCTTTCATAAAAGATTTCTGAAGGAAACAAGGTCATTTTGATAACGCTGAATAGCGATCGGCACACGGTGTGCACGTCTGGGATTCTAAAGGCTAAGTTAATAAGTAGACCCTGGAGAGCCAAGAAGAATGGGGTGACATTGAGGCTGGAGGTCAACACCTTTTTCCTCAGAGTTTTGAACCAGCATAGATTTGGTTGCTCATGGGTCTCTCCAAGAAGGGGGACAGTTCATTATAACTTGAGGGGCTACAATCAAGCAATGAGTCTGGAAGGGCCACCCCATAATCTGAGCTAAAAATAGTAGTCTGACATTCGGATGAAGAGAGGTGATAGGCAGTCCCGCTGAATTCGGCTTTGGTCAGACCTCATTTGGAGCATTGAAACCAATCCTAGGCACCTATTTAGGGCAGTGTGGCCTGACTATTCAAGAAACAAAATGGCAAAGGGATTCTAAACCATAACATATTCATTGAAGAATCTGGGGGTGTTTTACTTAGAACAGAAAAGACTTAGGGAGGATCTTTCTGCTGGGGGAAACAGAAGGATGTTGGCATTAGCTTTTCAGGATGACTTTTTCAGAAATAGGCTCGCGCTGATAGAAATCAACCTAGCCATGGGGTCAGAGAATGGGAAGCACCTTTTTGCTTCAGATATCAGTATACTTGCCTTCTGGGGTCTAATTTTGTCCTTAGAGTCTCTTCTCTGCTATCAGATACTGGCAACATTCAATTTCATGAGCACCCTTGCAATGTCTATGCACATGAGAGAACAGACAAAGGCTATATAACTAAAACTTGGCCACCCAACGAATAATTAATGTCATCAGCATTAAAATGCTGAACTGCTTGACCCTGGCATTGGTACCATCAGGGTACAAGGCTTTCCCCTTTTCCTCTGTGTATATAGTGATCCCAAATAAAGTTCAAGAGCATAAAAATAATACCTGGAGAAAGCGAATGGCTATTTTGACCCTTGGGAAATTGCAAGGCCTCCACTATGCAGTGGAGATAGTGCTGGAGCATTGGACCTGGGTTCAAATACTGCTTAGACTTACTACCTGTGTGACCTTGACAATTCACTTAACTTACCTGGGCTTCAGTGTCTACATCTACAAAAGTGAGGGAGTTAGACTAGATGCCCTCTGAGGTCCCTTCCTCATCTACTCATCTGTGATTCTATCAGATAAATTCCATTTAAGCTTTAAAGCATTCATTTTAATGTGCTGTTAAATATGTTATCTCCCAAATGAAAATAAATGATGATAACTCCTGAAGAGTTGTGGGCTCTCTCTTCCCAGATTCGATGAATAAATCAAAGGAAGAGGTAGAGGTGGTGAGGTTAAATGATAGGAAAGTTCTTTGTATCTTCAAAACACCAATTATTTCAAAAAGAGTTTGACTTATCTACCTTTATATGCCATTACTGCATAGAACTCAAGAAGAAATAACTCAGCAAACGAAACTTTTATTCTTAAGTTACTTTCTCTTCAACTCCTCTCAGCAGCTGTTCCAAACTTTTTCTTCCAACAAGTCCCCAGTGTTTTCTCCATCCCCCTCTCTCGGCAGATGTCTTTGCCTCCTATTTTGCTAAGAAAATAGAGGCCATCTGTCAGTACTCCCTCCTATTACATACCTCAAAACCTTCATCCTTTCTTCCTTCATTCATTTCTGAGAAAGATATAGGTCTTCTTACAATGGCTAGTCTCACTACCTTTGATCACATCTTCCCCACCCCCACCTCTCTGTCTCTCTCTGTTTCTCTCTGTTTCTGTCTTTCTCTGTCTCTGTCTCTGTCTCTGTCTCTGTCTCTCTCTGTCTCTCTCTGTCTCTCTCTCTCTGTCTCTCTCTCTCTCTCTGTCTCTCTCTCTCTCTCTCTTTGTCTCTGCCATTCTTCATTCTCTCACTCTTCAGTCTCTGTCTCTCTGTCTCTCTCTTCCCTTCCCACCTCCTACAGCACTGTCCAGGTTTACCCCAACCTTAAAAAACTTCTTGGCCTTGCCACCCCTCAAGCTAACATCTTATTTCTCTCTTCTCCCTTCACTTCCAAACCCCTGGGCAAGGGAATCATTTCCATTTAAAGCTTCCCCTTTCTCATCACCTACTTGTTTTCAGTCCTTTGCAGCCTGGCTTCTGACTCTACTACTCAACTGAAAATGGTCTCTACAAAGTTACCTGTGACCCCTTAACTACTAAATCTAATGAGTTTTTCTCAATCCTTATCCTCCTTGATCTTTCTGTGGCTTTTGATACTCTTGCCCATGACATCTTCCTGGAACAGGGGTGGGAAACCATCAGCTCCTTGAGGCCACATGTGGCCCTCTAGGTCCTCAGATGTGGCCCTTCGACTGAATCGAAGCTTCACAGAACAAATTCAGTCAAAGAGCTGCACTTGAGGATCTCAAGGGCCACATGTGGCCTTGAGGGCTCAAGTTCCCCACCCCTGTCCTAGATACTTTCTATT
The DNA here is from genome assembly GCF_011100635.1 of Trichosurus vulpecula. Classification (NCBI taxonomy): domain Eukaryota; kingdom Metazoa; phylum Chordata; class Mammalia; order Diprotodontia; family Phalangeridae; genus Trichosurus; species Trichosurus vulpecula. Next base: position 392,013,980 of record NC_050576.1, on the reverse strand, counting down.
CCCTTGGTTTCCACGACATTTTCTCTCCTAGTTCTCTTTCTTACTTTCCGAATGCTCTTCCTCAATCTCCTTGGCTAGATGATCAACCATTTCCTTCCCCTTTAGTGGGGATGTTCCCCAAGGCTCTATCTCGGTCCCTCTCGTCTTCTCTCTCTACATTCTCTTTCTTAGAGATCCCATCAGCTCCCATAAACCCAGGCATTGCCTCTACTCATATAACTCCCAAATCTATATATCCAGTCTTAATCTCTCTACTGAACTCTATTAATATATTATCAATTGCCTCCTGGATCTCTCAAGGGCATCTTAAACACGGTATGTCTGAAATAGAACTGATTGGGTTTGCTTTTTTTTTTTGTAAATCTGTCCTCAGGTTCCCAGTATGAATACAGAATCCTTCCAGGATCCCAGGTTCATAACCTCAGTGTCACTCTGAGTTAAACGTGACTCTCCATCAAGGATCCCCTACTCCCATATCTGACTGTCTGTTAAATGTTGTCAATTCTATCTCCACCATATTTCTTGATCTGCCCCCTTCTCTCCACTATCACTTACATCGCTTCTCACCTGGGCTATTATATTAGTTTCTTAATTGGTCTCTCTGCTTCTAATCTCTCCCCTTCCAACCCACTGCACACAGAGATGCCACAGCACAAAGATGCCAAACCTTCCGAAAGCACAGGTCTAATTGTGTCATTCCACATTGCCTGTAGGATTAACTATGAAGGCTGTCCATAATCTGGCCCCCATCTACCTTTTCCGGCCTTATTTTCTACTGCTTCCCTTCATAAACTCTATATTCCAGCTAACCTGGATTATTAGCTGTTCCCTGACCTCAATATTCCATCTCTCGGAGCAGGCATTCACACAAACTGTTACAATGCACTAACTCCTCTCTTCATCTCATAATCCCTGGCATCCTCCAAGACTCACTTCCGCTACCCCTCTGTTTAAATCCTTTCCTGAACACCATAGTTTTTAATGCTTTGGCCTCAATTTTCCTCATACTATACTTGGGTTATTATTGAGTAACCCCAATAGAATGTAAGCTTCTTGAGAGCAGGGCCTTAATTTTGTGTCTTTGTATCTCAGCACCTAACATAGTACCTTGTACATAATAGATGCTTAATAAATGTTGGGGACAGCTAGGTGGTGCAGTGGATAGAGTGCTGGGCCTGGAGTCTGGAGGACCTGAATTCAAATCCAGCCTTAAACACTTACTAGCTGTGTGACCCTGGCCATGTCACTTTACCCTGTTTGCCTCAGTTTCCTCATCTGTGAAATGAGCTGGAAAAGGAAATGACAAATCACTCCAGTATCTTTCCCAAGAAAACTTCAAATGGGGTCACAAAGAGTCAAACACAACTGGACAACTAAACAACAAAATGAATTGAATCAAATCTCCTTCTGCAACCAGGCAGAAGACCTCCAAAACACCGATCCTGGTAAGTTGTTTACAAATAGACTGCAGAAGACTAAGGATATGAGGTCCACAACAGAGGCATAAAGCTTTTCCTCAGCTCAACCTGGTTATACAAGTCATCATCATTACAATTATGGAGGGGGAAAAAGCTATCAACAGATCGATAAGCATTTATTGAGCATGTGTTAGGTGCTGTGCCAGACAGTGGGGAAGGCAAAGACAAAAGTGAGACAGTCCCTGCCCTCAAGGATCTTACATTCTGTCAGGAGCGAGGTGCTCACATACAGGCACACACAAATCCAGCAAAATGAAGGAAGGACATTCGACCATGGGGATACATGTTCACAGATAAGTAAATACAGCCTATATACCCCACAAAATACACAGTCATAGAGGGAGATGCTAATAACTAAGTCATTATGAAAAGTTTTTTGCTCTGAGTGACAAAAAGCCCTGGAGGATTTCCACACCTCACAGGGTCACAAATATAATATTATGGAATTATGTTCAAGTCAACAAACATTTGTGAAATGCTTATGACATAGGGGCAGAACACTGCGGTAGAAACGGGGGAAGACTAAAGTGACTGACACAGAGCCCCTGCCCTCCTAGAGCTATCTACGTAGGACTGAATATGATGCACACACAATATGATACAAAATGGAACATAAGTCCTACATACAAAGTGCTACATGAGAGTGTAACTTAAATGACGTCTGTCTTTTTGGACTCGATTTTACGGCAGCTGCAAGAAAGAAAAAAGAACTATTTCTTGTTTAAATCCAGCCAATGAATAGAAGTGAGTAAAGCCTGAGCCACAGATGGCCCCATCAGTCAAAGAAAAAAAAAGCACTTTTTTGTTAGTCATTCCAGAAACCATTGAAGTGATCAGGCTGGCCAAGGGCATAACAAACAGTAGGTGGGCAGAGGAATTGAGGAGAATGGTAAAGGGCATGAGATAGCAGGTTAGCCTTCCATTGCCTGCCGGAATGCAGTCCCCAGTCCCCAGTGTTTGCCCATGAAGATAGCTGAGGCAGGTATGATAACCCCCTTCGGGTGTTTTCTGTGGAATAAAATTACCCACAATTCCTTTGACCTCCAGAAAAGGAAACTATATAAATCAAAGAAAGGGCTTTTCTTTTCTGACTCTTGGGGCATTAATTTTCACAGAGTGGGGAACTCCTCAGGTTGGGGAAAATGGCAGCTTTACAAGAAAAAAAGACATGCAGTCAACGGATGGAAGAATTCCGCCACTACTGCTGGAATCCGGACACAGGGCAGATGCTGGGAAGGACCTTGTCCAAGTGGGGTATGTGCAATTGGCAGCAGGTTTTCTCCTCAAAGACCAGGAGGGTTAATGGAGGCATTCTATGTACGGGTGAGGAAGAGGAAGGTGTTCTAACAAAAGCTGTGCAAGCTTCCTTTTACAGGTGAGGAAACTGAGGGCCAGAGCCATTGAATACTTGTTCATAGTCATACAGACAGTGGTAGAAACCATAATTCAAACCCAGACCCTCTGACTCCCAGTCTAGCACTCTTACCACTGCATCACGACACTTAACAACACCAAAAGAGACAAGGTAGAAAGTAATTAGTCACTCTCTCTTGAATAACAATGTATCTGGTCTCTCCATGGCCTCCTTTCTCTCTGTCTATAAACTACTCGGGTCCCCCATTTCCTTTGGGCTCCTTGTAACATGGCTTCTACCTCCACCCCCTCACTACTATGCTGAAACCATGACCTCCAAAGGGCTAAATCCACCAGCTAGTTCTGAGTTCCCATCCTTGATCTTTCAGCAGCTTATTGGGATTATTATTCTACCATGATTCCACTGGTATCAGGAACTACCAAATGAGGAAACTCTAAAAGTAATATTATTGACCGTCCCCTGTCTTTTGAATATAATCTTCATTGACTTCTATGACAGTTTTTACTCATCTTCTTCATTTTCCTCTCCCACAGCTGATCCTTCTATCTCTCACAAGGTTCCCTTCTTCCACCATGTCCACCAGTGGCATCCTTGGTCCTCTTTTTGTCTCTTCCTACGTTGTGATATCCACTTTCATAATTTCATCTATTATTTCTCTGCCGAAGGATCCCAAACCTGTGTCTACAGGTCTACAGTCCTGACCTCTCCCTCTCTCTCTCTCTCTCTCTCTCTCTCTCTCTCTTCACATTTCTAATTGCCTGTTGCATAACATTGCCAATTGTCTCTGCAACTCAAACACATTGAAAACTGAACTCATCATCTCCCAAACCCAATCTCCTTCTTTAATGCAAAGCCCAGTAATCATTCTTGACTCTTCCCTCTCCCTCACTCCCTAGAACTGGTTTTCTACAAATCCTTAGAACTGCCCTCAGGCAGGGCAAAAAAAATGGAACAGGGAAGAGAATGAGAAGTAGGTCCAACAATATCTGTTCTGTTGCACATTTATACTACCTCTCCATGTGTCTTCATACTAAGTCTAACATGAAGGCCTTATGGCAAGATTTGGAGACAGATACAAATTGGACCAAAGATTCCACTGGTATTGGGAATTTGTGGATGAAGAAACGCTACCAATGCAAGCCAGCAGCTTCTCTGCAAAGTGGTGCCAGGCCACCAAGAGGTTAAGTGATTTGCCCAGGGTCACACGGCCAAAATTCACCTATTCTAGCTCCCAACCCATTACAGGCATGGGGAACCTGCAGCCTCGAGGCCACATGTGGCCTTTTAGGTCCTTGGGTTCGGCCTTTTGACTGAGTCCAAGTTTTACAGAGCAAATCCTTGTACTGAGGGGATTTGTTCTGTGAAGTTTGGATTCAGTCAAGGGGCTGTACTTGAGGACGTAGAGGGCCACATGTGGCCTTGAGGCTGCAGGTTCTCCAACCCTGAGCTATACCCTACTGTCTTTAAGCAACAGGATTTGGACCACATAATAATTATGATTTAAGAATGGGGTTCCTAATTTCCATTCAACAATTTTTCAGATTTTTACTGCCTCCTACACAAATGACACTGTGCTAAACCAAATCCCTCAGAATCTTTTCACATCCCAGTGAGAATGTGGAATTAGGGAGAGCCATATCTGCCACAAATATCTGGGAATGGTCTCCCCCTTTATTTAAAAATGATTTCATTTTCTCTCAGCTTACTGACATTAGGTGACCTTTGCACAGTGAGCCACTGGCCTCTTTTCACCCCACATCCTCTTGTCAGGATAGATGGGGGAGGGAAGGAGAGGGGAGAAAAGGGAATTATCTCTTGACCAGAGTTGTTATTTAAAGAAGGGTTGAGCTCATCTAAACGAGCTGGCAGCCATTTGCAGATTAGTTCCGGGGGTGATGTGATCTGAGGTCAGCCCCTGGAGACAGCTGCTCAGCTACCCAGGAAGAAGGAGCTGTCCGCTCCACCCTCAGAGGCAGAGCCACCACCAGACAGCCCCTGAAAATGCAGGGTTAAACTGATTAGCCAGCCGCCCTTCCTCTACCCACAGAGACCTCAAGGTGTCAGGCACTCCCGTTGAAAAGTCATGGGAACCTAAACTTACATCCAGCTGCTGGTCTGGAACTGTCTGAGTGTTCCACAGGCAGGCCTAACCTGAATGGGTCTGGTGGAAACGTTCTCAGGGTGAAGCCGCCTGAGCATAGACTCCCAAATCTGTGGCCCAGGAAAACTCAATTTAAATTTTATCTTTGACTAACTCAGGCCCTGGCACAGGGCTGGGAGGGGATCCTAGGAGGACACTTAGTGCCACATCCTCATTTTATAGATAAAGCAACTGAGGCCTAGAAAAGTAAAGTGACTTGTTTAAAGTGACACAGATTGTACTTAGTAGAGCTGGAATATGAATCCAGGTTCTCTTCAAACCTAGCATTCTTTCCATTGTTTGAGTAAAAAAGAAAACATGATAACATGAAGGGGGGAAGACTTTTCTAACCCCAGATAGGTAATCCTTTGATCTTTATATTTCTTTAGGCAGTTAAGTGGTACAGTGTTTAGAGTCAGGAAGACCCTGAGTTCAAATGTGGTCTCACATGCTTACTGCCTAGGTGACCTTGGGCACATCGTTTAACCCTGTTTACCTCAGTTTCTTCATCTGTAAAATGAGCTGGAGAAGGAAATGGCAAACCACTCCAGTACCTTTGCCAAGAAAACCCCAAATGGAGTGAAGGGGAGTCAAATATGACTGAAAAATGACTGAAAACAGCTATGTTTCTTTGGATATAGGACACAGATCCCTTGGTTTGAAGAGAATAGGGTCTTATCTCCTGGTGTAATTTAGAGAGACAAGTATAAGAGGCAGCTTGGCATTATGGATGGCCAGCTGATCCTAGAACCAGGAAGACCTGATTTCAAATGCCATCTCTGACACACACTAGCAGTGTGCCTCGGGGAGAGAGAGAAATGTGATCAACAGGTAGGTCCCCCAAATGGCTTATGGACTAGACCTGTGATGTCATTGGTATAACTAACACCTGAACAAGGAAACTCCCTTCACCTATATAGGTTGTGTAATTTATAGTCTTAATTTCCTGGAGCACTGAGAAATTAAGTAACTCTCCCAGAGTTACCTTTGTAGGATCTCGATTTTTTTTCTAAACTTAACGAATATCCAATAAAATGGACATTTCTATATGTATAGTAAAAGAGGAGTATACACGAAACTGTGAATCTCTTAGGTAGAGTTAGTCTTTCTTTTTAAATATGCAATAAATTCAGCACATATTTTTTTCTTTAATAGTATTTTATTTTTTCCAATTACATGAAAAGATAATTTTCAACCTCCATAGGTTCCAAATTTTTCTCCTCTCCCTCCCTTTCCCTCTCCCCAGACAGCAAGCAATCTGTACAGGTTATAGACAGCACGTAACTTTAAAAGCTGTCCTGCTTGCCTGTGACTCTTTCTGGCCTTCCTTCTTGTCTCTTCCATGAATTTTTTAAATTGCTCAGTCATTTCTCCCTCCCTTCTTTTCTGTTTTTTATTATTCAGTCATTTAGTCATGTCTGACTCTTCCTGATCCCATGTTGGGGTTTCTTGACAAAGATACTGGAGTGGTTTGATTTTTCCTTCTCCAGCTTGTTTTTACAGATGAAGGATGGAGACAAACAGGGTTAAGTGACTTGCCCAGGTCAAGCTAGTAAGTGTCTTGAGGTCAAATTTGAACTCAGGCCATCCTGACTCCAGGCCTGGAGCTCTATCCACTGCACCACCTAGCTGCCCTTCCTTTCTGCTACTTTTTCCATAATCACTTTTCCTTCACCCCTCTCAACTAGGGGGAAAAAAAGAAAGAAAAAAGAAAACCCTTGTAACAAATGTGGATAGTCAAGCAAAAACAAATTCCTACATTGGTTTTGACTGAAAATGTATGCCTTATTCTGTTCTGTCCGTCCATCACCTGTCAGGAGTTGGCTAGTAGCATGCTTTATTATCAGTACTCTGAAATCATGGTTTGTCTTTCAAAGTTGTTTCTCTTTATAGTGTTACTGTTATGCATATTATCCATGTGGACCTCATTACATGGCAAGAAAAAGCACCCCGGTGCAAAATCCTGTCCCCTGGGGGTCAGGAGACCCAAGCTAGTTTTGTGATCACTAGCTAATGTCATACAGGGGAAAGGCAGTTTGATTTGGAAGCAAAGGACTTGGGTTCAAATTTTGCCATATACTTCTTATATAACCATGGGCAAGGGACTTAATCATTCTGGGCCTCAGTTCTTCATCTATAAAATAAGTGTTCTTTCTCTAACATCCCTTCCAGCTATAAATCTATGACCTTATGATCAGAGGAATCATTTAACCTTTATCCTTCACAATTATGAATTGATATTAACTCTCAATTAACCAGAATTCTCTCCTTTTCCTAGTCCTTTGTTGTAACTGAACTGAGAGAGATGTCCTTGGAGGGAGGCCAACATCTGTCCATAAAAAATTGTAGCAATCCAACAAATAAATTGGAAGTGGCATCCCTGGACACAAAAAGCCAACACAGGGTTTGGGCCACAAGACCAAAGGTTAGATTTAATCAATCAACAAGCATTTATTAAACTGCCTACTATGTGAAAGGCATTGGCATAGAAAGACAAAAATGACTCGTTGCCCTCAAGAAAATTACCTTCTTATTTGAGGAAGATATGAAAGTCTACCTGTGCACATTAATCTGAAGGACAGAGTAATTACAACACTTTAGCCATAAATTCCTAGGGTGCAGGGACAGTTTTGTTTTTGGCTCTGTGTGGCTAGCTAGCATGGGGCCTGGCATATGGTAGATTTTTAATAAGTGTTTGCTGAATCTAACTGAATGGGGGTGCTGTTATGGTCATCGGTCAACATTTCTGTTACAAATGGTTTATAGTTCTTTTTTCATAGTGTGATAAATAATCTGAGACAGGTCAGTATTTGGATCACTACATCACAGATGAGAAAACTGAGGTCCAGACATAACTAGAGTTGACCAGCCAGTTAGGGGAGTAGAACCAGAATATAAACACAGTCTTTAAATATACGGTGCTTGGTCCTGCTCCTTTTGCCTCCTCCCACACTTTAATTCTTTGGCTCCTGGCCTTTAATGCTGCTGTGGGCCATTGGAGAGACTGAGTCACTGACTGGTGCCTACTCCCAGTCACATGGCAATTTATGAAGGAAAGAAAAGCTTGGAGTCCTTATTACCTTATCTAGAAAATTATAACAAACAGAAAGTCATATTCTACCACATGAAGCTTCAGTTCTTTAGAGGAAAAAAAAAGAATATCTGCTTTAACACAATTTTTTTTATTTATTTGAAAATTTTAAGATATGGGGACAACCATCCCAGGTAACTAAATGATCAGGATTTAGTCACAAACCAAGAAAATGAAAAACAAAAACAAACACTCCCAAACTTACTCATCTGCATATTTTAAAAAACAGGAAAATCAAATCCTCCCATATAATTTCCTCTTTTGAAATATCAGAGTGCTCATCAGACCTTCTTGCTCACACTTTAAGCAGAGTTGGATGAAGTCCATAAAGCAGGTTGGGCAAATTTCCAGGATGCCAAAGTTTCCAGAGTGCTATGCACTTACCATTCTCATCCTCTCCCCTGGAAAAGTACAAACATTTCAGATTACCCCAAAGGTTGCTGGGTAGATGCCCAACTAATCTGGCTGAAATCAAAATCCCCTTGTCATATTGATAGATGTCACCTTGACCTCCTCTAAGTTATACTCCCCTTGAGGTGTCATTGAGTTAACATAACAAGAAATTCAAGGACACTCCTTCAGGGTAGGCAGTATTGGGATGCTGTGGGAGGAGAGTTAGACTCAGATGCTGTCTCTACTAAATAAATGACTGTCAGTTTAGCCTTCATCTCCTCACCTGTAAAGTGGAATTCTTGAATTAATCACTTCTAGGGTGGCTGTGGAAGAAGAACTTTATAAAGCCTAAAGTGCTTTTAGCACATTCACCTGGCTAATTCCATAGCTTGCCTAGCCGAGCAACAGGGACCAAATTAATATGGGTAGCTATTTTTAACCTTGTTTTTTTTCTCTTCACAGTGTGGATTAGTCTCTACTATGTGGCGTTCTATGTGGTGATGAGCGGGCTGTTTGCCCTCGCCATCTACTCTTTAATGCAGACGATAGATCCATATACACCAGACTACCAAGATCAGTTAAAGTCACCAGGTAAATATGATGACTTGCTTCTACCCAATATTAAAAATATATAATTTACACTGATGTCTAAACTCCTCAGATATTTACCTGCATGGCAAAGCCAATGGTAGAAGCAGGGCTTGGCCTCCAGAGTTTTCCTCCTTAGGAAAAAAAACAATCAAGTCCAGTTAGGTCCAGAATATCAATTAATTTGTCAGTCAAATATTTATAATGTACCACCTACGTGCCCAGCACCATTAATTCATCTCCTGCAGTTCCTGGCTTCTCATCTCTTCTTGCGCACATTTTAAGCAGAGTTGGATGGAAGAAAAAAAAAAGCAGATTGGGCATAGCAGGGAAAATAGAAAGTCTATGTGCTTCATATCCTCCAAGAGCTTATAATCTAGCTGGGGAGAAAAGAGTAATGCCAGGAAAGCAACTAGAGAACAAGTCAAAGAGTATAAATACAAAAGGATGTTAGAAAGGGGGAGATGAACTGGCAATGACAGGTATCAACCTTATTGCTTATTACTGAGGACTTCTGGGAATTAGATCTCATCTCTGTATGACTTCCATTAAAAAGTGCCCCACATAAGCATCTGGACATGGGATTATAATGAGTGTATTAAAATACATATACATGTGACACGCAGCTCAGCATAGTGGAGAGCTGGCCCTGGACCTGGGTTCAAGTATATTGACATATACTGGCTGAGTGATCTTCGGTATTTGACTTAACCTCACAGTGCTCCAGGCAAATCTCTTGAGTATAAGATAGAAAACAGATTTTGAACGACAGTGGCAAAGAGTTTCCTAAATCGATAAACAGGTCCAGTCCAAAAAAAGGAAAAAAGTATAGATTATTAATTTATTTATTTCTATCTGGAGGTCAGTTAGAGCCAGCCTCAGTCAGGAATGATAATAGCTAGCATTTATTTATACAAATGAATATAAACTTATTATAAATATCATATATTATAGACAATTAATAAATTATAATATACAATGTTATATATAACTATTACAATATAAAATTATTATAAAACTAAATATAAATATAGCTAGCATATATATTTATATATAGCTCTTTACAAATGTTATCTCATTTTATCCTTATAGCCCTGGGAGGTAGGAGCTACTACTATCTCCATTTTACAAATGAGGAAACTGAGGCAGAGATAAAGTGACTTGCTGATGGTGACACAGCAAGCAGCTGGGGCTGGATTGGAACCCAGATCCCAGGCCCAGCACTCTGTGACACCTAAAAGCCTAGGTCAAGCCCTACCTTTGATATAGGGACTGTATAGTCCTGGGTCAACCATTTAACTTCTCAGCCCCAGGACTTCTCTGTGACTAGAGGCTACAAAGCAGTTGCTGGTCTGCATTGGAAGGAGCTTCTTCACGGGGAGTTCCTTAGACCAACAAAATCACAAATGTGATCAAAAATCATAATTTGGTTCTAGATCTGCTTGTACTCTTTTTTTTCCTTCAATAAATCCATTTAAGGAGGCTAGATTTAACTCATTTCTCATTAAATTTTTTTTGGATCCTGCTTGTTTTATTTGTTGTGTAGACTATCAGCATTGTAGCATCTGCATATTATAATATTTATGCCTTCATCAAATCATCAATAAAATGCCGGACACAGTGCTAAGGGAAGCTCTGTAGGATACTCCATTCTCCCTGAATCACTCCATTCTGAGGCTTGTCTTTAATTCTACTTACACTCTTAAAAAAAATGTTCTTTTGGGGCAGCTAGGTGGCACCGTGAGTACAGTACTGGCCCTGGTGTCAGGAGGACCCGAGTCCTTACTTAGCTGTGTGACCTTGGGTAAGTCACTTAACCCCAATTGCCCTGCCTCCTCTCCTCCGAAAAAAACAAAAACAAAAACAAAAAAATGTTCTTTCAAGGTACCATATAACTGTGACTGTGGCCTCCAAAGCAGGTTCAAATATGATCTTTTTAAAAATAAATCTTATTGTTTTTACGTCATCTATGTTACCTAATATGTCCTTCTATCTTCCTCTTCCAGAAAGCAAACCATAAACAAAAAAATAAAAATGAGAATACAACAGTTTACCAAAGCAGACCAACATATGTGACATTGTATGCAGTATTTCACACTCATAGTCCCCCACTGCTTCTTTGGAGATAAGTTTGGTCATTATAAGTTTCTAGAAAATATAATGCCTTTTTTAAAAATGAATTTTGTATAGAAGCTTCCATTTTGGACACTGGAATCACATTTTATTTTAACAGCATGATCAGCTAACAGGGGATTTACAATGACTCATCCTGGGTCAAGGATGTCCCAAGGTCCATTTGCCCAACAATAGAGAGTCAGTTGTTAGGTACATTTTATGAGCTGCTCCCCGCCTCCACCCCAGCACAGAGCTGCTTCACTTGGTACCACAAAACTCAGTTAACAGAGACAGAAAATCTTAGAATTGTTTGAGTTGGAATAGATTTTGGAGATCATTTGAACCAATTTCCTCGTTTTTCTGACGAGAAAACTAAGGTCCAGCATAACTAAATGATAGACTGTACTTACAGAGTTGAAAGTGACCTCAAAGGCCATCAAATTACAAGTAAGGAAACTGAGACCTGGTGAGGTTAAATGACTTGCTCGAAGTCACACGGTAAGCACCAGAGGTAGTTCTTTCCAGAAATAGCAACTGATTACAGCTAGTTAAAGACGGAGTGGGGCTGGGACTCAGGTTCCTGACTTACATAGTCCAAAACGATTTCTGTTATTCCACAGAACTATTTTTGACCTCATAAAAGTAGCATTATACTGTATATTATATATACACATTTATCATGCTATATTATAGTACATTCTATTGCATCATATCACCGGATTATAAGGTACTTTATCATGTTTGTGCAGCACATAAGAGAGTTGGACCTATAGTCAGAAAGACAAGAGTTCAAATGTGACCTCAAACCCTTACTAGCTATGACCCCTGGCAAGTCGTTTAGCTTGTTTGCTTTTGTTATCTGAAAAATGAAGATAATAAAAGCACCTAAAGATAAAATATGTTAATATTTGTAAAGCTCTTTGACAGCTTTAAAGCACTGTATAAATGCTAGTTTTGTTATTAAACAAATCTATAGACTTATCATAGAGATAATTGAACTAGGCTCCAAAAACCCTCCCTTAACGTCCTCCCCTCCCTTCCACACACACACACACACACACACCCTCACCCCTGAAGGTGACCCCTCCAGTTAGTGCAAAGGGCATTGGATTTGAAGTCAGAAGTTCAGCTCTTGGCTCTGCTACTGACTAATGGTGAGACATTGGGCAAGTCAATCTCTCTGGGTCTTGGACTAGATCATCTCTGGGTCCTTTACAGTCCTAGGTCTAGGATCCTCTGAGCTCTCCTCCAATGTTTCCTCATACTCTGCGAGAAGTGCCCTAAGAGATTACTTAGTCCAACCCTTCCGTTTTACAGAGAAGGAAACTGAGACTCAGTGGTGGGAGCTAGGCCAAACCAATAGTAAACAGCAGAGATGGCATTTGAACCCAGGACCTCCAACTCAATGTCCAATATTCTGTCCACGTCTACTTGCTGCTTCTCCTTTGCCCCTGTGACCTTCCATTTTGTATCATGCTTATGTAGCTGTTATATCTCCCCATTCTATGCCCCTCCCCCCAAACCCCACTTTTTTTATAAACTCCTGGCAGGTGTTGCGCCCATTTTCATCTTCATCTCCAACAAATAACCCAACGCCTCACACATCTCTGGGCCTCATTTATAAAAAGAAGGGGGTGGACAAGATGTTCTCTAAGGTTCCCTTCCCCGCCCCCAAAGTCTCTATCAACTCTAAATCCTAACCATGTTGTCTATGAATACGGCAGTTATCAAATATTTGTTAAACAGCAGAAAAGCACACTTGAAAAGCAAGTGAGTAGCCACCTAATGAACAAAATGGAGAGACCAGGGACTATGCCCAAAACAGCCTTCTCATCCCACCATTCCAATGACCTGTCCATCCCTCCCTGTTCAATCTTTTCACAGCCCTTTGCTTGGTTCTCATAGGGTCATAAGACACAGAGATGAAAGTGTTCTTGGACATTACCTATTTCCATCATTTCATTTTCTAGATGAAGAGATGTGCCCAGAGAAGGGAGGTAACTAGGTTAAGGTCACATGGGCTTTGGGACGTGATACGATGGAAAAATCATTTGCAAATTCTGTTCTGCTTTATGGTCACCAATTAGCTCTTTCACAGTCTAATGTTTCAAGGATGTGATCTTTGATGCTTACAGCTTGTGTGCCCTAGGGTAAGTCGCTTCACCTCCCTGGGCCTCAGTTTCTCCATCTGCAAAATGAGGGGGTTGAAGTAGATAGCCTCGGGGATCTCTTTCCAGCTCTAGTGGTCCTATGATCACACAATCTGTGATTATGTTGGCGTGATGGTATACCTTAATAAGTGCAAGCATTTATTAAGTACCTACTGTGTGCAATGTCCTGTGCTATGAGCTGGGGATGATAAGGGGGGAAAGTTCCTATTATTATTAAAGAGCTTAAATTATAGTGGGAAATGGGTGGGGAATACAACATTTCAATACGTACATGATAATTTGAGGAAAAGAATAAATATTAAGAGAATAATGAAAGGATGACTATTAGGAGGACACATATCAGCTGAGTCTTGAAAGAAGTGAGATTCTAAAAGGTGGAGATGAGGTGGAAGTTTATTTCAGGCATAAGGAAGGCAGGGGAATCCAGAGAGGTGAGAGAGGGATGCTGAACCAAGGAAGGGCAAGTCAGTCTGTTTCATTAGAACATGGTGTAAGTGAAGGTGAGTAATTGGAAATAAATCTGGAAAGTCAGCCTGCGACCACATTGTGAAGGGCTTTACATGCCAGAGTAAGGAATTTCTATTTTATTCTAGAGGCAATGGAAAGGTATTGCCCAGTTTGAGCTTTAGAAGATTTGTTTTGGCAGTGATGGGATGGATGAATTGGATAAAGAAGAGACTGGACAGTAAGGATACATTAAAGGAGAAAAGACTTATAGAAAAGGCTACTGAAAAAAGATCCATGTATGAACATTTTAGTCACTTCTCTCCCCTGCCATCCCCAAATGCACATGCACCTACAATCACGTGCATGCACACACACACACACACACACACACACACAATTCCAAATTTTCAGAAACGTTCGGACCAATATATGGCTCTGTCAACAACACATCAAACAGTTCCTCCAACATTAACTAGTCCCATCTTCTGTCATCTTGGCCAATTTTGATGAGTATGAGGTGAAACCTGTTATTTTTGATTTGCATTTCTCTGATTTCATGTCATCAAATGGCCTATTTTATCTCAATTCCAAACAAACTTAAAAACCTATCATTTAATTTATTCTCTCAATACTTTTTATGGTGAAAGAGGGCTACATACCATTGCTTTTCTTTTACAAAGTAGGAAACTTAAAAAAAAATAGGAATTTATCCATTTGGGCTTCTAGGTAACAAAGTGGACCTAGGCAAATCTTGAGTTCAAATCTTCCCTCAGACAATTCCTAACTGTGACTCTGGAAGAGTTACTTAATTAACTCTGTTCTTCAATTTCTTCAGCTGGAAAATCAGGAAAACAGTGGCACCCACTTTCCAGAGTTGTTGTGAGGAACAAAAAAGATAAAGTTATGTATATATGTACTTTGCAAATCTTAAAGCCCTGTGTAAATGCTAGTTATTAATGTTATTTATTCCATGTTAAAACAAAACAAAACTCAGACAACCTGTGTCTCAAGAGCCAGGCCAATATTCCTTCCACTACCTAGGTTTATTGCCAAAGGGGAGGGAGGAATCTGGAAGGTCAAAGACTAACAAGTGATGAGCTTTGGGGTTGAGGGGTGTTCGAGACCCCAAAATACCGACAGGCCGGGTCCTGCCAAATGAATTAGACCCAAGCCTCCTCAGGCAAGGAAAAAGTCAAAAGTTTATTAAGGATTCCCCATAATGGGTTGTCTTAAGAAATCCCACCCTTTGCGACACCTGTTTTCACCAGAGGGCCAGATTGAGTCTGAGGGCTTTCGTGGAGGCAAGATGGAGATTATATACAGAGAGACTGTGGGAAGGATTGAGGGGTAGTCTGGGGTGACTAGAGGAGGGGTTTAGGGTGGGAAGTAGCTGGACAATAAAGGGCAAGGCTAGGTAGAGATTTGGGCCTAATGATTATGTAAGGTTATAGCCTCAGGCCAAGGCCAGATCAAGTGGGAAGATTCAAGGAGAGTTCTAGGGGGTTCCCAGAGACTGTACCCTCATCAATATGGCAGATAGTATTGGGCGTGAAGCCAGGAAAACCTGATTTAATTGTTGCCTCAGACACTATGCAACTGAGGCCAAGTACTAGGATCATAGATTTAGAGCTGGAAGGGGCTTAGAATCCTTTTAGTTCCCTCTGCCTCCATTTTGCAGATGAGGAAACTGAGGCACGAGGCATTATCTGTAAAACAGGGATAATGGCTGCACCTACTCCAAATGATTATAAGGCACTATACACAGAACACTTCGCAAACATTAAAACACTACATCAATATTTGCCATTTTTATTACTGAGAGCCAGGATTGTTTTCTTTTTGTCATCATATTTACCTGCTCCTATCACAGTACTCAGCATGTGGTAGATGCTTAAGAAATGCTTCTTGCATTTATTAGGAATAATGATTAAGTGACTTTCCCAGGGTCACACACTTAGGATTTCCCTAAAGTAGGATTCAAAGTCAGATCTGCCTGAATTTAAGTCCACCAAGTCTGTCACTTAGGGGGCATCAAGGTGGACCAGTAGAAGGAGTGGTTGGCCTGGAGTCAAGAGTACTCATCTTCCTGAGTTCAAATCCAGCCTTGGACACTTGCTAGCTGTGTGACCCTGGGCAAGTCACCTCACCCTGTTTGCCTCAATTTCCTCATCTGTAAAATGAACTGGAGAAGGAAATAGCAAACCACTCCAGTATCTTTGCCAAGAAATCCACAAATGTGGTCCAAAAAAAAAAAAGTCAGACATGATTGAAATATCTGCACAACAAAAACAGTATCACTTAGGAGTGAATTATTAGTGAATTAGAAGGAATTCCCTCCTTCCTCAATGCCACCTCTGCTACTCTTGCAAATCGGATTACTAATCCATAGTAGATTAAGATAAGAAGTGGGGACCAGGGTTAGGAGAAAAGAGATACTCCAGAGACAGCGGCCAAATTGAAACAGTGGTGAAGGTTTTACCACACTTAAGGGCCTCTCTCACAGGTGTTCTTTAAGAGATGAACCTACCTCAGGCCCAGAACCAGCTAAACACCTATTTCAAGCTGTATTTATCTCCAACCAACCAGCCCATCTCCATACACCTCCTGGTCACTGTGATATTAAATGATGACTTTGATGTTAATAACCACTAGCATGTGTATGCTCCTTTAAGATACGTAAAGCACTTTACATATTGTCCTATTTGTTCCTCACAACAACCCTGAGAAGTGGGTGCCAGTATAACTCCCATCTTACAGATGACAAAACCGAGACAGAGAGGTTATGTGACTCACCCAGGGTCACACAACTAGTAAGTGTCTGAATCAAAATCTGATTTTGATCTGAGACCTGAACTCAGCTCTTCCTGAGTCCAAGTGTTACTGTGCCACCTAGCTCCTTGGGGATGGCAATGAGTCATATGATATATTCTAACGACTCCCATTTATATTGTGTTTTAAGAAGTAAGCATTGCGTTTCAATCAGGTTGTGGCCACATTCAGACAAACTGTCTTTAGATCTAATTAAATCCCCTGAAACGTTTGAAGAGAGGAAGCCTGGTGTACAGGCAGCACAGGGGTCTGCTCAGGGGGTGCTGAGGTTTTTATTCCAGCTCTCCCAGATGCTTACTGCATAACTTTGGGACAAAACGACCCGTGTGATGTATCCCCATCAAGAAGCTAAATACACCGCTGCTTCCCATTTCTCCCTGGTGTGCCAGTGTAGACTGAGATCACTGAGCCCGTGTCTTAAGAAGACAAACACGTCGAGCATTTTCTTTTCTCCCTCAGGGGTAACATTAAGGCCGGACGTTTATGGTGACAGAGGTCTACAAATCTTCTACAATGTTTCTGATAATTCTTCCTGGAAAGATCTTACCCAGACACTTCACAAGTTTTTGTCAGGTAAAGTCAAACTTTTTTTTTGTTTCACTTTGACTTTCCAAATGAGAAAATAACAAAGAAACCGAGTTTATATCACATATATTATTATCCCCACTTGAGGAAAACAAGTTGGGAGGACAAATCTCTTGGTCACTAGCACAAAGACCATAGATTGCCTCAGGAGGAATTCAAACCCAAGTCTGGTGCTCTATCCTCTCTACCACCTCATCTCTCTAAACCAGGACTTCACATGTCCATGTAAAACATTGAAGCATTTAATTTTTCTCCCCTGGAATCATCCTAATATCAGGATATTTTAGGCAACAGTTGGGAGGATTTTTTTGGCCTGGATTATACAGATAATGCTTCATTTGCTTTGCACGTGTAGACATAGCTCTCTATGTCCATGTCTGTGTCTACACATCGACCTGTATCGATGTCTCAGATCTTTCAATGACTTGCCTTGTGGCTTTGGGCAAATTCCTCTACTCATGAAAGGGGGTCTCACACAACCTCTCAGGACCTCGTGAGGCTATGGGACATCAGAATTGGAAGCTCTTTGGGCAGTTGAGAAGAATAGATTTGGTGAAATCCAAGTCATATTCTACTATGACTTGACTTGTCTTTAAATGGATTTGCTCTTTCCCCTCGTTTTGGGTCTGGACCTGTGACCTCACAGGTATGTGGAACAAATAACAAATTTTTTTTTAATTTTAAAGGAAATCTCTGTTGTGAGGTTCTCAAGGGCAATTTAACATTGTGTGAAATTTAATTTCTTTCTGATTGAAAATCCTTCCTCCTCAGTGAGTGAGCTAAAACAGGAACTTCTAAGTAGTAAATTGAGAGGATGGCTATAACACAAATAAGCAAGGAGGTTCATTCCACCAGTGCCAAGGCTGGTGAAAATTCATTGTTTGCCAAACTGTCATCCTACCCCAGCTTACTCTCCGGCCGCACAAGAGGAAAACATAAACTGCTCATCCGGGCAGTACTTCATTCAGAAAGAATTTCATGCTCCAAACCACACCAAGTTTTCCTGCAAGTTCACAACAGATATGCTTCAAAATTGCTCAGGCCTGACAGATCCTAATTTTGGATTTGAGGAGGGAAAACCATGTTTCATCATTAAAATGAATAGGGTAAGTATCGAGTTTCCAAAAGGCTGGTGCTAAGACTTCAAGTATAATTTCTTCCTTTAGACAGGGTAGGTCGTGGAATGATAGGAATCCTTATACTTAACCTATCCCCAGGTTAAAGCATATTCAGTTCAGGAAGATCCTGCCTCCCACATTACTCTTTCATGCCTTTGCTACAAGCGAACAAAATGGACAAATGATTATCCTGGGCCCATCACGTGCATGGCGCTGTGGTCGACACTGTTAGACACTACAGATGGAAAACTTCTCAGAACCATGATTTCATAAAGAAAATATATGTTCAGACCCCTATAAAACCATTGCACAAAATGCTAGCATAGAAAGTTTAAAAGGTATGTATGTCCTTACCTTACTTGTGTTTATATAGACATAACACACATATAAATATGTGATGTACCATTATACACCCAACAAATTTGTGGAACTTCGTGGAGGATACAAATAAGTTTTATAAGACATAATAATAGGCAGCTAGGTGACACTGTGGATAAAGTGCTGGGTCTGGAGTCAGGAAGACTCATCTTCCTCAGTTCAAATCTGAACTCAGACAGGAGCTGTGTGATCATGGACAAGTTGCTTAACCCTATTTGCCTCAGTTTCCCCAATTGTAAAATGAGCTGAAGAAGGAAATGGCAAACCACTCCAGTATCTTTACTAAGAAAATTTCAAAAAAAAAAAAAAAACCAAACCCAACCTCTCCCCTCTCCCCCCAAAAAAGAAAATTTCAAATGGGGTCATGAGTCAGTGGGACATGATTGCAAATGACTGAATAACAATTACAGACAATCAAATGTCATAGGTTAAGGAACTTTACAGATCTTTGGTTCAAGCCCTCTCAGTTTATAAAGAAACTGAGGCCGGGGAAGCACATTTAAACTGTGCTTTAAGGTTTATAAATCACTTTCCTCCTAACAACCCAGGAGTAGGAAGCGGTGCATGAATCAGGCACTCCCATTTACAGCTGAGAAAACCAAGGTGACATGAAATCAAGTATTTTACACACAAGTGTCAGAGTCTAAGATGTGAACCCATCTCCTGATTCCAAGTTCAACATTTTTCTTTCCTTTTGGGAATTTAAGATCTAATTGAGAATATAATGCATGTGAATAGTGATGCAAAGGCTACAGAATCAAAAAAGCAGAGATTTTTGGAGCTGGAAAAGCCCCTGGAAATTTACCAAATCCAACTCGTTTTTACAAAGAAACCAAAAAACAATACCTGGGCCCATCAAAAGAAAATTGGTCTCAATGATCTAAGGTCTCTTCCAGCACTAACATTTGGTGGTCTTTGATTATGTCAGAATATGATAAAACTCATAAGTTCAGAGACTTGTGGAAGCTTGCTGCTACACCACACACAAAGCCTCCTGATGGGAAGGTTAAATGTGTACAAGTGGGATGGGCAATACAGGCTAAAAAAAGAATGGGTCATTTCCTCCTAGGGTGATCAAGAAAAGCTTCATGAAAGCTAAGGATTTGAGCTGGGCCCTGAAGGATAGTTAGAGTTCCAATATGTGGAATTTTGGATTGAGGCAGGGAATGAGGAGTATTTGGGGAATGAGGAAAAGCAAAGGTGTAGGAAAATCTATGTCATCAAGAAATGGCAAGTTGGCTGCTTTGGCCAGAGCAGTGGGAAGTGTGTGTAGGGAAGGGACAGTTGGGATTCCTATTCAGAGTTTTTAAGGACCAGCAATACTTGGCTAAGTCCATTTTCCATTAACCATTGAAGGTAGGTTTGGGAGTTATTCATTAATTCATTATCTGGAAATAAATCATTCAACAAAAGTGGAATTAATTAATCATTGCTATGGTCTTTGTGAAGTTCAGAATTTAAAAACAAAACAAGATTAGTCATCACAAACAACATGTAAATAAGTTGGTGAAACCCAACAATTCCAACATAAAACACACGAATATGGAAATATTATATATTTAAAGCCTCTTCACAGAACCAAGTTAGAGGGGTTTCCCCCCTTATAAGTAAAATGACTTTTAAAATAGGAATTTCTTTCATATAAATGTAGAAATGGCCACATTCACTTTTTGGATGCACAAAAAAAAAGCTTACTTTCTTACTAAACCATGTATATCTATGACCCATCTGTACCACTATCAGCCTTCTACCTCAAAGAAATTAAAGAAAGAAAAACAGGATCTATATGTACAAAAATACTTATAGCATCTCTCCTGATGGCAGTCGAAAATTGGAATTAAGTGGGGAAAGGAAGGAGTCCTCCCATTGGGAAAGGGCTAAACAATCGTGGTATATGAATGTAATGGAATGTTATTGTGCCGTAAGAAATGATGAAATGGACAATTTCAGAGGAAACTGGGAAGACCTTTATGGGCTGTTGTTCAGTTGTTTCAGTCCTGTCCAACCATTCATGACCTTATTTGAGGTTTTCTTGGTAAACGTACTGGAGTGGTTTGCCGCTTCCTTCTCCAGCTCATTTTACAGATAAGGAAACTGAGACAAACATGGATAAGCCACCTGGCCAGGGTCACATAACTAGTAAGTGTCTGAGGCCAGATTTGAACTGAAGAACATGAGTTTTCTTGACTGCAGGCCCAGAACTCTAATCACTGAGCCACCTAGCTGCACAGAGCAGATAGAATTAAAGTAGGAGAACAATCTACACAATGATAACACTATACAGAAAAACAACTTTGAAAGACTTTAGAACTGCGATCGATGTAAACATAAAACACACATCCATTACAATGAAAATGAAACACACCGCTCACCTCTAAACAGAAAGGAGATGGATTTAAAATGCAAGAGACAAACGCTTTTGGACACGGCCGACGTAAGATTTTGTTTGGCCGTGTTATTCAGCTATCTGTTCTGGGACTTTAAAATCTCTTGTGTTTTTTAAAATGTGGTGCTCAATGAGGAAAGGATAGTGAGGACTGATTAATTTTTAAAAAAAATACATATGAAGAAATAAAACTAATAAATTAAGAAAAAATAAGTAGTTTATTTTCAGTGTGTTTAACAGAAATGTCCTTTTCTTTCCCAGATTGTCAATTTTCTCCCTAGCAACAATAATACTGCTCCCAGAGTGGACTGCACGTTTCTAGTAAGTCTGACTCTTCCTATTCCAGACCTATTTCTATGATAACCAGTGTGTAACACAAAACCTGGCAAACCGTAGATATTTAATACATTCTTTCTGATTGATGATACAAGCTTGATGAGTGAACAGCGTAACTAGAGGAATAATATGACGATAATGAGACCAATGGTTACATTAATCAAAACACTGTTGAAAACAAGAGTTGATAGCCCTAGACAAACCGCATGAGGACAACTGTACATTCACATCTGGATGCCATATTTTAGGAAAACTATTAATGAACTGGAGTATGTTAAAAGGATGGCAAGGGTAGTGAGAGGGCTGGAACCTATGCCGTGAGGATCTAAAATAACCAAGGGGGCTTTACCTGGGGAGGGATTAGTCCTAAGGAAAACAAGATGTACAAAAATATTTAAAGCAATCTTTATTGTGCTGGCGAAGAATTGGAAACTGGTAAGGCGCCTATCAACTGGGGAATAGCTGAACAAGTTGTGGTGTATGAATGTCAGAGAATACTATTGTGCTGTACGAAATGATGAAAGCAACGATTCTGGAGAAACCCGTGAAGACCTATATAATGAGACAGAGTGAAGTGAGCAGAACAGGACAATTTATACAATAAAAACAATATCATAAAGACAAAAAACTTTGAAGAACTTATGAACTCTGATCAGCCTAATTATTAACCATGATTCCAAAGGACTCAGGATGAAACATGCTACTCACCTCCCGATAGAGAGGTGGAGGATGTAAGAGTGTCGATTGAGACATATGTGTGTATATATGTATATGGGTGTATACATACATAGATAAACATGTGGAGTCACGCACAACCAATTACGCACAACCAATTACAGAACTTGTTCTGCTTGACTATACATGTTTGTAACAGGGGTTTTATCTTCTTAATTGGGGATTGGGGAGTGGGAGAGAAAGCATATTTTTGCTGATTAAAAAGACAACAACCTTAATAAAGGATGCTTTACCTGGAGAAGGAAAGGCTTGGGGGGCAGGCTGGGTGTAGATAGCCACTGTCGGCCATTTATTAGGATGTCTTGTACAAGAAGGATTAGACTTGTTTTGATTGGCTCTAGACTGAAGAACAATGAGAGAGAGCAGCAAATGGGCGTTCTAGTGAGATGTGTTTCAATCTGACTTAAACAGAAAAACCTCTGAATAATGAAAGCTGTTCAAAACCCAGAGGCAATACAGTGTGGTAGCAAGTTCACTGAATTAAGGGTTAGGAGGTCCTGGATTCAAATTGTGAGGCTGTCACTTACTACCTTGTTTGACCTTGAGTAAATAGTTTACTGTTTCCGGGCCTGTTTCCTTACCCATAAAAGGGGGGACAGGCTGCCTCAAGAAGCAAGGTATTCTGTATTTTATTTTATTTTTGTAAGTTTTCAGGGTGTTATATATTTCAATTCCATAAGCATTTATTAGACACCAAGTAAAGGTTGCATGACCATTTGCTAAGAGATGTATAGGTTAGGTTTGGACAAGATGATTAGTGAGGTCTCTTCCAAATCTGAAAATCTACAATTTGAGTCATGTCTTTCAGACAAGAAGTAATTTCAAAAAAGGAAAAAAAGGAGCTACTAGGAATTCGTTTCCCTGACAATTTTAAATGTGTTTATGCTATTAGAGAATCAAATTCATGATAACTTCACATTTCCTGTGACTATCCTTTTGCTTAATAAAGCAATTTTTAAAATAACAATATATAATTTCAAGATACATCAGTAAAAGAAAAAAAAATCTACAAACAATGACGGCAGAAACCTTGTTTAACAAATGTATCCAGCATAGATAGCATCACTTAGAGAGGAATACTCAAAATGTTTGGTGACAATTATAATGAAGAACCTAGGCAGTTTTGCTTCCTCGTAAAACGATATCATAATTCATTTTGTATATAGTTATACGTTCATGTTGTTTCTCTGCTTTAGAATGGAAGCACCTTGAGAGCAGGCACTATTTCATTTTTGTTGAATACACTGTTAATATTAATACATAACATCGTTATATGTCAAAATTGTGTGGTATCATACAATTATAACATTATTATTAATGTAATATTAATATGTTAATATACTAAACTTGGCATATTCCTTGCTAGATAGTGCTTAATTTTTGAATGATTATGAAAATGAAGTTTAGTTGAATTCACATTACCAATAGTTACCACGCATTACCAACTTAACATCAGTAAACATATAGAATATAATATTAAGAGAGTCAATAATATATTCATATTTAGTTCCATCAGAACCTCATCTGCTAGCTTTTTAAAAAGACTTGGAACATTCCTTCTCAAACTAAAAATAGGGTTTTTGTGTTAACTGTTTAAACATACCTATCCAATTTGTATATTAGTTGAAAACGAAGTATCAAAAAATAAATGCTCAGCTATAGAGCCTCTGGATTTCAGTAGGTATCATATAAAATATCTTTTCCCCCTCCAAACTGAAGATCTAATACAAGACAATTTGTTGGTCCGGTTAAAAAAAGCGAAAACAAAAACAAATCAGGTAGTTATCAATGAATTCTGAAAAAGGTGTGAAAAGGAAATTTTATCGCAACTTGGTCTCCCATATAGCAACAAAACACATGTAGTTCTTATTCCTAAATGTGGAAAAACAAACAATTTCTGCGCTTATGAACATATTTTGACTTGTCTATACCTCAGGAAATAGAAGTTCTCTTCAGGCAATTTATTCAGGAATGTGCTCTCAGCACTGTTGCTTACAATTATATTCCACAGGCCAAGGTGATTATAAGGATTAAATAGTTTACAGGAATGGCTCGATATTTCTATTATCGCTTATCTGATAAGCTATACCATAAAACTCATAAATAAGCAACTTGCTACTTCTCAAAGTAATTGGATTAAAAGTTTATTTCTTGCTCTTAGGAAGAGGACCACAAAGACGTCAAACCTCTGGAAGTGGACTACTACCCATCCAATGGTACTTTTAGTCTACACTACTTCCCTTATTATGGGAAAAAAGCACAGGTATATTTTTCAATTCCTACTTTTCTATCATCCTGACATCACTGAATTCTTAGAGAGGCAGCTGACATAGCAGATGAAGCTCTGGCCTTGGAGTAAGGAAAGCTTCAGTTAGAATCATCCCTGGCATTTGCTAGCTATGAGGTCATAGGCAAGTCTCTGGCTTTGGGCAACTAAGGCTACCAACTATAGGCTTGTTAAGGATCTGTGTTTATGAAGGAATTTCTTTCTTCTTTTTTTTGGGGAGGGGGGAAGACAAGGCAATGGGGGTTAAGTGACTTCCCCAAGGTCAAACAGCTTGTATGTGTCAAGCGTCTGAGGCCACATTTGAACTCTGGTCCTCCTGACTCCAGCGGCCGTGCTCTTTTTTCTAGCTGCCCAGAAGGAAATTTCTTACACTGATGACATACAGCTCCTTTATGTACTCACTCGTGTGTCCTATTCTTATTGGCATTCTCCAGTGAATGCTACCAAACTTCTCTAGTCAAGTGTTCAACTGCACCTCCATACTTAACAAATGACTTAGCCTCTTATTTCACTGAAAAGAGCTTCTCCAACAACCTTGAGTTCCCGGCTAGATTTCTTTCTCAAAAATCAAGCCTTAAACCCACTTCACTCTGGATCTCATAAAATTGGACAATAGGTCCCGGCCCTCCTAGCACAGAGTGAATGTAAGTACTAAATAGTAACTGTTTCTCTTTTGGCAAGGAACCCTGAGGGTCTTCCCCTCCCAGTTTGTTTTTTTTTTTTTTTTTTGAGTTTTTGATTGAAGGGGCCAACCCTTAATTAACTTCCTATTCACTGAATGGACTTTACCTCACTCAAATTGAGAACCTGAAAAGACTTTAGCTTGAAAGGGCCAGGGTGTCCCACTGCATCCTGAGATCCTGGGCCATCTCCAGTAGTCCTGGTGAATATCAGGCCACTGGACCCAGATGGCTCTTGGAGGAGAAAGCGAGGCCAGTGACCTTGCACAGCCCTCCCTCACTCAAATCAAAGTCAACTGCAAGTCATGTCATCATGGACCTCTTCGAGAAAGGACAAACATAACACACAACTCCTCAAAACTTCACAGCAGTATCAACTCTCTTCCTCCTCTCTGGCCGTAGAGTAAGAGGCACCTACACCAAAACTAACACTAATTTCTTAACTGGGCCCTTCATCCCATCCTTTCCTACCTTCCTCTGCACTTTGTTCCAAGCATTAATTTCTTCACTCTTGGGTATCTTCAACCTCTGGGTCCTCCCCATTTTTCTACAAATATGTTTGGGTTAATGAGATTCTAAACATGCCTTCTCCTGATTTTTAAAAATATCTCAATTTTATATTTACATCACCTTCATATCTGACTATATCTTCTCCCTTTCTCTCAATAGGCCTCTCTAGCAAACAAAAAAAGAAAAAAATAGGTGATTCAGCAATTTTTTTTAAACATACCAACAGTTTGACAATACAATATTCTGGTCTACAACAAATCCTCTCAACTCTAAAAAATTTAGACAGGAGCAAGGTGCATTTTCATTTCTCATCTACCCCATCCCCTTATCAACGACTGAAAAAGTTGCCTACCCTGGACATCTTCATTACAACTCATTTCCTCCTCAAATTTTACACCTATTATTACTCATTGAAATTGCTCTCTAGGTTCTAATGAAGTCTTATTGTAACACCACTTCCTTGTTTATACTCTCCTTTTCTAGCTTCAGGCCCATGTGACACACTCCTGATTCTATTCTCTCTAACCAGTGTCTTGTCCATCGACTTCTTGCCATCTTAAGGTGGATCTCCATGGGGTTTTATACTTGAGTCTCTACTATGCTTACAATACTCTACCTTTGAAATCTCAATTTTATGGCTTCAAAAATCTTTGCTTACGATCTGCTCAAGGCCTGACCCTGTCACCTGCAACCTGAGTGTCCAGTTGCTCATGGTCTGTTTCTGCTTAGATGTTCTATCTTTCCACTGCAGCACACCTAACATGTCCACAATTAAACATAGCCTTCCTAAATGTACTTCTTGTGACGTACCACTTATTTACCAGTGGCCCAGGTTTGAAACTTTGGTGTTGTTTGGTTATATCCTCACCCTCACATTCAGTAACCAGATCCTGCTGATTCTACCTCTGAAATACCCCTGACATCTGCGGTCCTTTCTATTCCCAGTACCACTCTCCCAGTAAGGCCCTCCTTGTCACTCATCCAGACCATTATATTACCCTCCTCAACAGGTTTTCACCTTGCCTCCGCCTTCAGAGCAATGAGGGGCTTTCCTTAGTCATACACCTTGTACAAATTTAGCTGCTCCCTATTCCTCAATGAACCAAATTCCAATTTCTTTGTGTCCCCAGTCTCGTACTTCTCTACCTTTCTAGGCTTGTTTCACATCTCCCACCTAGCCAAGCTTGACTACTTTATAACAAAACTAAACCACTCTGGTCCCTGAATTCCATGCAATGCAGAGATACTTCTGATTGTCTTCCATATTTGAAATGTCCTTCCCTTCTCTTTCTCATATTCCCACTTAACTCTTTAGAACCCAATTCAAATGCCACATTCTCTATAAAATATCCCAAAGCACCATAACTTTTCCCATTTCCCACCTTATTCATCTATCTTTTCCTCCAGACTAAACTGTAAGCTCTTTGAGGGCAGGGATCTCTGGTACACTTATATAATGTACTATGCTTTATTATATGTGTCATTCTCTCCAGAGTAGATTGGAACCTCTTCAGCACAGCAATCTTACCTTCTATCTCTTCCTAGTACTTAGGTGCAGTCTTCAGTAGATAATCGGTAGTTAATAAATATTTGAGGAAGTGAATTATTAACTACTGATGTCAGGTAAAAAAAAATACATGTAGAAAAATGAAAGGCATTATTTAATGCTAACCTTTGCCTATCAGGGAACCCAGTATTTCCCTACTGATCTCACCATGAAATCCTAAATCATTCCTTTCCTTGTTTAAGGAGAGATATGATCTATTCTTTCTTTTAATGAAAAGGGGATAACACACTTTCGGAAACCAGTCGCCCACTTTCTCAATCTTGCTTTGAGTATACTTATCTCAAATGGACTACACCTAATTTGTTCCTGCATGTACTTCCCTCCAGTAGATATGAAGAGTGAATGCTGCTAAAATAACCCTGAGAAGGGTTAGATGTCTGCAGCATGGCCTCTCACTAGGGTACTCAGTTTTGTTGGGGGACATGACATGATCTTCCTGCACGGTGATTGTTTCCAATACCAACTCCAGTAAAATCACGTTTCACGTTCACTTTCCTTACATTTGTTGCTTAAACAAAACCAAAAGCAATGCAGGAAACCTAAAACTACTTATTTATCTTATGCTTCCCTTCAGCCCCACTACAGCAACCCACTGGTAGCAGCAAAATTCCTCAACATTCCCAAGAATAAAGAAGTTATCATAGTGTGTAAAATCATCGCAGAGAACGTAAGTTTCGACAATCCTCATGACCCATATGAAGGAAAAGTGGAGTTCAAGCTTAAAATTGAGAAGTGAAACAAGCATTGTTCGTACTCCAGGTGAAGATTCTTTCAAGAAGGCTGGTCAACATTCATAAAATTATGAACTGCTGCTTGTTTTGCATCGATTTGCTTATTTCTATTCCATATGAAATCGGCTTCAGTTTTTTTTTCCTCTTAATAACAATGCTGAAGTCAACTTGGTAATTTCTGAGAGGCAAGTGGGTAAAACCATTAGGTATTTCCTATGACATCCATACTTCCAAGGCTCCACTGGTTAGACTTTGTGGCTACAGTAAAGATTTGCCCATCTATTACAGCTACCTTTACTCAGAAACCATTTAGTGAAGGATGTTATAACTGACATCTCTATCTTTGTAGTCACTTTCCTACTAAAATTCCATGTATTTTTCTATTGTTAATGATTATTAGATTAATGTAAAACCATGTGTCATAAATAATGGCTTGTGATAACAGATATTCTGTATTCTTGCTTTTAGTAATGATAAGAAATGTTAAGAGATATATCCAAGTTATTCTTATAGTAACAAGAATTTAGTTTTCTTTAACTGGACATCTACAAGTTTCATCTGGATTATAAAAAAGGAACTGATGTGAAAACTCAACTTTCATTTTGATGTACTTAAGTTTCCATGATAAATGACTTTTGGAGAATTACAAAATATAACTATTAACCACTAAAAATTATTACTTATACAACATTAACTTAAAGAGTAAGTGCTCAACTAACCAAATATTATGTGGGGTTTTTTTAAGCAGTAAAGAATGGTGCCCAGACCTCAAGTAATTAATCCATGACAGCAAATTTGCAAAACCAAACACTTGCAGGATCCATCATGACATTGACGTTGGCTCTCCTTCCTCTCTTCCTGGTTGTAACTCTTCTCACCTTCATAGGGAGTCTCTGTGAGGGGCTGGGGGTGAAAATATTTATCATGCAAACCCTCTGGTGATGAGCATCTCTATTGCATAAGGGCTACTCTTTGGATGATGGCTATGCCATCCGTCGCTAGGCCCATACTAAAAGCTCAGTAAGAAATGCAGTGTTTAAGTTCTACTGACAACCTGTTTGATAGAATCATAGTTTTAGAGTTGAAAAGATCCTTAGACATCACTGAGCCAACCTCCTCATTTTGTAAGTAGAGTCAGGATATGAATCCAAGTCCTCTGGAACAGAGGTATTAAACGGGTGGCCAACAACATTTAAGTGCAGCCCGAAACAGATTAAAAATGTAACCGGAAAATATTTAACAAAATAAATAAATATACAATAAAATACGGAAATAACATATTCCAAAACTAAGCCAACAGGCAGCCTGCTGGAATCATTGTGTCCAGATTCGTGGCCCTTGCTTCGATTTGATTTTGACATCGCCGTTCTAGCTGTCTCCAAGTAGAGCGATTTTTCCATGACACTCTACTGTGTCTCCCTTTTCAACTGCTTTTAGTGTTAGTAGGTATTTCCTTATAACAGGATGAAACATCTCACCATAATTTGTACCCATTTATTCCTGGAGTTGTTATCTTGCATTAAGCAAAAGAAGTTTTATTAGTACACTTCCCAGAAGACAGCCCTTCCAACACTTGAAGACGGCCATTCTGTCCACAGATCCCCACAGGCCTTTTCTTCTCCTTCAAGCAAAGCACCAGGGAGTCTATGGATCACACATAGGTATGACTGCCATGGTCTGGTGGATATACAGATTGGCTAAATCCTTAGGCCAAGGTCACAAAGGAAGA
The DNA here is from genome assembly GCF_011100635.1 of Trichosurus vulpecula. Classification (NCBI taxonomy): domain Eukaryota; kingdom Metazoa; phylum Chordata; class Mammalia; order Diprotodontia; family Phalangeridae; genus Trichosurus; species Trichosurus vulpecula. Next base: position 391,984,311 of record NC_050576.1, on the reverse strand, counting down.
AGCAAGCGGTTGAAGTAGAATTCTGGGCTAAGATTCTTTTGACCAGACCATATAACCTCATTCAGGAAGGACCACCACTATCTTGACTCATCATCAGGAACACGGGGAAGAACTGGAGAAACAATACTCAGAAACAAACAGCTAAGAAGGAACTATAACTCTCATATGAAGTGACACGTTAAAAACCATTCAATAATCCAATACTTTAACCCTATGTTCTGTTTTGGGGGTAACCCTTGCCAATTTTCCATGGCAATGAAAACCAGCCCCAAATATTTACCATTAATACTGTTGACCCATAAACCACTTAACTAATATCTGAGCCGCCATTCACTCATCGATAAAAATGATGTAGGAATAAAAACATTATCTCTAAGTCAAATCCTTAGTCCAACTTTACAAATCACCATATTGAAAATGCAATGGTTAGATTATCCCTAAAATATGCTATATGCAGCTGCAAATACCCAGTGACTAAAGGTCCTAATTTCAACACAAGGGACTATTTTGGGTGTAGATAAACAATTCACAAAGATGCAGGAAGGGAATTTCCACAGTGCCCTTTTGCATTCTCCATTAACACCTAATTCCACATAACTGATATCTGGGTTGTGAATGACAGACCATCTAAGCAATGTGTATGCAAGCTTTTGACTATGTTTCAGAGTCAAATGGAAATTCTCAGATTACCTGTTTTGAATTTTCTACTCCTCTTTCCCAATAGCACAAATAATGAAGAATTGCTTAATACATTAGCCATAATAATGTTTTCTAATCCACCTCTGAAATGTAAAAGTCAAAAGTGTCATTGGTATTTCCTTGGTATTTAAAGTTCATTCTTGAATGGTTGATTCCAGTACATTACTAAAGACAAAGATGTTTAAAATACACGAGAGGTCTTTTGATGATAGAAAAAAAGCATAAGGTATCAGAAACACGCTTCTATCTAATGGTGAAGTCTCAATCTTATATAGCAGGAGGAGTATGGAATAGCGTGGATAAACAAATGTAAAGTTCATTGAGTTTGTTATTCCAAATTCCAATTATACACAAACACTGTACTGAAATTAGCTGATGAGATTAATTGATTTGAGTTTCATGTTTTTCTGTTCATTTGGCTTTTTACATATGAGATACTTATCTTGAATGATCAAAAGTTGACTGTACATCTACTACATGGGTCATTTTTGAGACTTTCTACCCTTTTGAATTTCATTAACCTATTTCACTTACTAAAGGATATCAAGATTAAGTAAATGGACATAATCTCACTTTTTCCTCAATAAAAGATCATCTTTTCTAATGGTCAAAAACCTTAAAAAAAATCCAATGTTATGATGTTACTTGACTCAAAATGAATACATTAGCAAATCAGTAGCATAGAGATCGAAATGTATGGGGTTATATAAATAAATAAAATTTGCAAGTCACTTTCAATTACCTATTATTAAGAGAGTGAGATGAAAATCTGTCCCAATTATTAGGGCACTGTAAAAGTTACTGTCTACCAGAAAATAAAGCCATCTTTTATGTTATATACATTATTATCTATCTCCTTCAGTCTTCCACAAATTAGCCAGGAGAACACTGGTTCTTCTGGCCCCACCACCTCCATGCAGGCAGGTAGTGTGGCCAGGTATAATGAACATTTGAGAGGCCAAGAAATAAAACCCTTCATAAATGCAACACAGGGCAATGCTGGGAATTAAGGGCGTCACAAAATTTATCACCAGGGTAAATCTTTTAGGTCCTGGCAATTAAATTTCACTCAATTTTTAAAGCAAAGCCAGACCAAAAAAATTCTAGACAAAATGATCCTGAATTAGAAAAACACAGAGCTTGTTTAAAATGCCCATGCGCGTTTTATTAATAAAAACTAACAGTGCCAAGTTAAACAAGTCAAACAATTAAAGTCTCTTTAAATTCCATAAAATATTACAGAAAAGTTTATTTGTGTTTCAATAAAAAGACTATCGTCTTTGAACAGGCAGCTGACAGCATTTGTGCAGTTAATTTTGCTTTGTGAATAAATTTAAAAAGAGACTACATTGCCTGCCTGAAATGCCTTTTTTTAATAAAAAAATGAACTATTAAAAATGATTGACAAATTTTGAGTTAAAAAACTGTTAAAACATTTTCTATATTTAATTTCAACTTTATAATAGATTACAGGAAGATGCTTACGAAACAAATACAAACATTTGTTTCTGTACATGTCTTTAAATGATAGACTTATAAGTATGTAAACAACTATATAATAAAAAGTTTCCAAAGTCTGCCTGTAAGAAATCAGGCAAATTTTACATAAGCAATAAATCATTCCAAACCTTCAAGATATTTTATATAGCTGCACCAGCATGGCAGTAAACTTTTGCCAAACAAAAACTTTTTTTTAAACCTTTTTAATCCATACATACCAACATATAGAGGAAAATTATATAAACTTGATGGAATTACAACAGTAAATATAATTTAAGGGAAATAAATTCATAACATTCATGGAGTTTAATGTTTAAAAAAACTTTTTTTTGTTTGGTTCTTTGGACATTGCATGATTTAGCAAAATAAAAATCTTGCTATCCACCAACTAGTGGCACCACTCGAAACACTCTTCAAATAAATGGCCATTCAGTGAACCATCTTCCACAAAAGGATAGCCTTTTATTTTCATTGATGTGGATGAAGTACAATTTCTTCAACAAATTCAGCGAGAATTGTTATGGGGCAAAATGGACATTCCTTCAAGTAAAAAATATTAGAAAACAAAACACAAAATCCTACCGAGTAAATAAAGGATCTGCATTAGCACACTGGTATCAAAACACACATTCACGCCACATTTTAAAAATCCTACGAAAAACAATCCTTGCTTGCTTATCAGAGCCGCACTCTCTAAATTCAATAGCTTACCAATATTTCCTTAGGGGTAGGATCAAAAATAAAAATAAAAATCCACATTTTTAAAAAAAGTTCTCTTCCCTAGAACAATTTATTCCTGAAGCTGAATTTGAAGGGAGGGACATGTCTACACGCCAAGAAATCAGTCTTCGTCGTCATTTTCATTAAAGTCCTCGTCATCGTCGTCATCTTCCCCAACATAAGATACTGGAGTTTCGACTCTGGAGCCACTGTATTGAGAGCCGTTGGAACTCGTTGCCAACATTCCATCTGTACCATTGGTAAAATCACTGCAGGGTGAAAAATAACAGCGTCATTGCAGTTCCCAAGATGAGCTTTTTTTTAAAAACCCACTTACATGGCAGAAGGGCAGCATGCAGTGCAGTCATAGCATCAAGGTTTTAAGGTCTGGACATAGAAATGTAAACAAATAGATCTACTGCCACTGACACAGAATCTTTGCCCCTCCAGGAACTTTCACTTACAGTGGCATATTTGTTATCACAGTATTCCCGTGAAGATGGTGACAGGTTAAGAAACAGCCTCTCCAAAGATCCGTGACTTACTCAAGGCTACAGAGTAATCACGACGGCAAAGGCATCTAAACGACACCTTCCCGCAAGGGGCACAAATGATGGGCCAATTTGTATGATGGGTTTAAAAACAAAAACAATATTTGCTGCGAATCAACATATCAGACAATTGGATTAAGTATTACGTGACTTGTTCAGGGTCGCAAGTGGCTGAGGCTGTTTTCCTGACTCCAATTCTAGCACTCTTAACTACTGAACCTCTTCTCATAATGTATGCAATGACTGGGCTAAAACAGGAGATGCTACCAGGTTTACTTGAGAGCTACACACCTTCCTGTCAGTAAGACCTACCCCAATGGGACTGTTTCTGGAACATTTCTGGGATTCAATCTACTTGGTTCAGGTTGAAACCAGAAAGATGTCCCAGAGCAAGAAGATCCATGGGCCCAAAATGGCTAAGAACTCGTGAGTCGTCATGCCCAAAGCAGCTAACCAGAGATGCTGGGATGTCTTTGGTACCCTCCAGACATTCTGGCAAGTTACCCAAAGATATCTGTGAACTAAATATCACTGTTGATCAGTATTCAAAACAACCTAGAAACTTTAACAAGCACAGGCATTCAGGAGGCCCCAAAATACAAGTACATGGCACTTTGCGCATACTGCAGAAGATGCAAAATCCTTAGTAAATTTTAGTTAGTAGTGATGACAATCATTTGCAGCAAAGTCAAGCATCAAAGCAAGCTTTTTGGACTTCCAGCGGGTTTCTTTTACCGTAAGATCACTGTCCTAAACATGACACAAGAAAGAACAGCTATAGATCTGTCAAAGCGACTTATTTTCATCACTAATGCTTGCTTGATACGGTGATGAATCAGTGTCATGCGGTAGGTAACTTTTCTAATGGTACAAATGGCAATATAGTAACATCTTGTCATTCTGTCAGATTCTTGTCCATGTCCTTCTACAAATCCCCTATAGAGGATTTCCCTGATACAATGGAGAGCTTTAATATTTTATGGATACCACTGCAGGTGTTAGGCCATCCACCTCTCATGCCTATAGTCTAGTCAATCTCAGATAATTTGCTTGACGATGGCTTTGAAACCACTTCTTGTGTACAAGTTAAAGTTGGCAATGAGAAAGTATATTGGGGTGTAAAATTATCATGTCTTTCTCCCATGTCCTTTGTCAACTAAGATTTTGATTTACCAGTGATCATAGTGGTCCATGACTGACAGCCATATCCATTAGGAGAATAGTGTTAAAAAAAAAAAACAAAACCAAAACGATTTTGTGGGTCATGGAGATGTTTGGAAACGTTGCATAATTGTCCCAAATAAATCCTGCCTGTCTGTTTTTATTCAATTCTTCACCTACATCATATATAGTCTCCATTTAAGACAGATGTACTCAAACAACTCAGTGGGCTTCCATCCAACTGCATGTCATAAGTTGGGTAATAGGTTTTCTTTGTCCATTTTTTTCTTCCCCTCTGTGGATGCTAAAATGTTTTAATTGTCTATGGATCTTTTTACTGGGGAAGGCCTCAGTAAGATGCTGGAAGCAGTATACTCACACTATCTGTGAACAAGAGCTAGAGGACCCAACCCCTCTTTCTCTCCAGCTTTATGCAGGACATCTTCCATGACATGCTATCCTTGATCCTACAACATGTAACATTCACACAGCACTTTTTAAGGTTTGGCAAAGCACTTTACACACATCTCGGTCCTATTTGACTCTCACAACAACCCAGTGAGTTAGGTGTCATTTTCAATTTCATTTTAAGGATGATGAAACTGAGGCTGAGAAGTCAAGTGGCTTGCCCATGGTCAGAGAAGTAGCAAGTAGATCACACAGGATTTGAATCTAGTCCCATCATTCCGTACAAAACAGATCAAGGAATTTTATCATCTTGTATGCATAAAGGATAGCTTGTTTTAGTTTTGCAGGCTACATTTCAATTAACCAAATCAAATCATTTTTTATAATCAAAAAATACAAAGACATGTTATTTATACTTTTCAGGCAATTGTGTGACTCCAGTGATACAGAAATTATGTGACTAGTGGTGTAGATGCTGAAGAAAACTGTAAAAGCCTGCAGGTTTTCTTCATAAGGGATCCTCAAAGATACCTTCAGTTTATGTACAGATCATGGATACGAAAAAAAAAATAGGTATATTGGCTAGTAGTTGATGACATTTTCTTAGCTGCTTTTTTTCCTAATGATGCTGTCTGGGTGCTTTTTTCATTTTTTTCTCCTCTCCTTGAGACAGTTTTAAAGTCGATGCCCGAATCTATTCAAAAGTGTGTCACTGCCAAAAACAGGTTTCTTCTGTGTGTTCTTGCTCTGGTCAAGCTGCTCTTTCTAACTTCATGTGTCTTGATGGTTCCAATGACCAAGATGAGAAGAGATCATTATATCAAGGATGGCAAATCCACTCCATTCTGTATCACGATGCTTTATAGTTTAAGCTCTATTAGGTTAGATTTGCTTAGTTGGTTTTCAAACAAAATTCCAGTTGCTTGTTTTGAGATGTGGTGCCTTCCACTATCTTCAGTAATCCTCCCCCCAAATTTTTGTAAATGGTCTTATATTCAAAATGAGTGTTATCTATGGCTGCCGTGTTTGTCTGCTTAGTTAGAAAATCAAATACATTTACAGACTGTGGTGGTTTTCAAGACTGTTTTGGTCTTCCCATCGCGGCAACTGTTTTAAGCAATTAAGCATCTCAAAGAAATGGTGATAATTAGATGCCGTTCATTTTTCCTCCACTTCTCAGAGTCCACATATCTACGTATGTTGGGTTTTTAAAGACTTTCTTTGAACAAAGTAAATTTCATGTAAATGTTAAGATTGTACCAGAATCCTTGATATTTATAACAAGAGATACCTCTGTTTGATGATCCTCCAATTATCAAGGAAGCCATAAAACAAGTGTATAAGTGTAAGGATATTCACCACTGTCATGAAGCATGTGTGCTGCACAGAATCCAAACCGAAGACAGATTTTTCCCTATAGAGAAGTCCACCTGATATTCCTGTAAGTGGATGTTTTTGTGTTGGATATATTAATCACTGAAATATCCTCAATGAGATCCACCACCACTCAAAATAGTTCAGCCTAATAATCCACGGAAGAAAATCAAGGTGACTGAAGAATGACCACTGTAGAGACTGTGATATTCAGATAAAGAGGTAGTCCATTAAGCTGATCCATCAGTAATACTCTTTATCATGGAGCTATCCACCGATGGACAATGAGCCAGGACCCAGAATCAAATGGGAAAAGAGAGCAAGTTAGACTGCATTTGTGAAACTGCACAATGCCTCAGGGGTGCCAAGCTCTCTTCAAATCTTTGTCTCTTAAACATAAATATTTTTTGAGTAATGCTAGATGGCTATGAATCATCCCCAAAGCACTAGATACAGATGAATGAAACGAATGGAAAAGCACTCGAGCCATTCCCATGTGCAAATCCCTAGGAATACAGATGGAAAAGCAGTAGTCCTTGCCCTCAAGAAGCTGGTATTTCAATAGGAAGCAACGACACACAGATTCTAGGGCGTTTTAGTTGCAAGTCAGGGGGGCAGGTTCAGAGGTGCTTAGGGTGCAGAGGGTGGGACATCTTCTTTAATGTCATTTCCAAGATTAAATTAACATTTCTTATGGTGAGCCGATGGACAGCGTCATGGACTTTGGTGGTAACCGCTTCTGTGCTAGGCCTTCAGGGGCTTTGGCTGCCGACAAGGTGATGGCAACGACCCCTGCAGAAGCAGTTACTGGTCCCCATCTCCACAAGAGCTGATTCCCTGTATGATGGCTGAGGTGGATGGGTCAGATGTAGGGCCTACGGTCTGGGAGGTGTGTGAGGTGGGGGTGGGGAGGGCCACTGCCATTCTTAGGACTCAAGCTGTCCCCACATGGGATGGCGTGAAGGGAGATAGTGGCAAAAATCTGACACGCCTAGCACATGCTGCCTCTCGTCTTTTTCCTTTGTGATATTTTTTAGAACTTCTTGTTGTTCCAAGTATTGTTGTTGGTGGTACTGAAAAGATGAGCCATTGCCTTGGGGCCATTAGAAGAACTCCACAATTATTTAGAGACAATCTATTTTCCTCCCCTCATCCTAATCACGGGTTAAATCGTCCATCTCTATGGTCTATCACGGATATACATATTGACAGACAAATTTTATAGGGAGTCCATCCAAATGCGTGTTGTAACTTGGACAATGGACAATCTGCACCCACAGGTTTTTCCTGTGTGGATGGTCAACCCAAACGCTTCTGAATAATTACACCATTTTTCCAGGAGGGAATGTTCTAGAGCTTGATGCAATCAGCACAGTGCCATCCACCAGAAGGAACTTGTAGAAGACACCATCCACAGGGAATCCCAGTTCAGCTCGTACTTCGTGCTGGATCTCATCTACCACAGTGGCACACATGTCTGGGGAGGATATAGTTTCCCATTTTATGTTTCAACCGATGTTATCACCAGGGGGTCACTGAATAGACTTATTTTTTTTTTAATTTTTTAAGGAATCTGGAATGATCTTAAATGGATGGGTGGTAGATGTCGTGTTGAAAAAAGGCCCATGTAATGGTGCTTTGTTATAACAAAATCAAATCAAAAGGAATTTACTGAGTGCCTACTATGTGCCAGGCACTAAAATGCTTTGTGCGGGTGGAGGGTGGGGAGAAAAGAAGTGAAGGTGTAATCAGTAATAAACACAATGGTATCTTACACTCTGCATTTCTGAGACAATTATAAGATGGTAAGTGCGGCCCACTATTGAATATAACTATGAATGTGCACTTGTTCCCTATTAAAACCTCCATCAAGATGCCCCTGAGTCACATATTTATATAAATGAGAGTTAGCATATAGCTCAGTAGTTTTTGACAATCTGGTCTCCTTATTGTGGCAATAAATTTACATTAGTTACATGCCTATGTAAAATTATTATGCTCCGTATTTATTCATTTGTTTCTGATGTCACTTTAGCCATTTCTGACTGACAGAATTCAGCTGTTTCAATTTAATAGCATATCCTTTTCTCACTATCATTCCTTCTTGGTTTTCACTCATTCCGACTTTAGCTGCACCAAGTCAGTAGTCTGACTCTTCATGATAATTTCAACATTGATAACAAGTCTTCTTTTCTGCTAAAATATTGATTTGATTTTTTTGTGTGATGTTACTTGGTGCTCACCAAATCTAACATCAACCAATTATTTTCTCAAATAAAGTGTTTATGATATAAAGGTATGAGGCTTCAGTTAATTAGGAGGGTCTTACTGAGTTCTTTAAAGAAATCTCTCTATTTCTTCACTCTTAGCAAATCTTAGGGATATATGTCAATACTTCTGCAGTGATCTTTTTTTGTAAATACTTATTAATACTGTAACACGTGATATTCCACACAAGGTAATGTTTCTTACTGCCTTTGGATGTGTGAGCAAACCCATTTCTCCAACTGTTTTTTGTACATGGGTGAGCCATCTTTCCATTTAGGGTGGAATTTCCTTCTTCCTTCTGTTTTCATTTACAGTGAGAATGTCTTCCACAAAGTCCTTGTCAGATGCTTTGTCATGGTATGCAGATAACCCCGATTTCCTGAAGGCTGTATGAGCAAAGCATAAGGCTTGGCAGGTTCTATCTTGCTCAAATTTTTCAAGGATGGCCCCAGCAATAGATGGAGTCTGTTTCCCAAGGACCAGCCTAGCTGAGCAGAGAGTGGCAGGTACATCACCAATAGGCTGACCACTTGGTGGTGATGGAGTTTTTGGTCATGGTAACTCATAAAATGCTATATAAATGTGAATGATTACTATCGCAACAAGCAAAGTTTTAAATTCAATTAAGAGTCCAATATGATAAGAGTACCACTTGAGGGAAATTTGTTAGGAAAAGAAAGTAATGTAAGTAAAGGAAAAACTTACAGGTAAGTTAGACAATATAATAACTTAAGAGGCAGAAATCTAATTTGTTATGTGGCACAGCTAGACAAACTACTCATGTTTAACCAGTATGTCAATTATGCACTTATAAGTACTCAGCCATGTTGAAAACAAAAAGTAAAACACAGTTTTTAAAAAGATATGCTCTTTTGTATTAATTCTATAAACTGGTTTCACCTGGCAGAAAACCTTGTGCCACTTGAAGTTGAACCTGATGATGATGTGACATATACACTGCTGATTGATCCCTGAGCCATTTCTGAAAAACAGAAAGAAAATAAGTCACTTAATTTAAAAATGAACAAGAAATGTGAAAAGGGAAAGGAAATTGAGGTTATGCACAAAAAAAGAAAAAAGGCAAAGAGGCGGAAGCTTAATGACACCTTTCGTACATGTAAGCAAATACACGAATGATGGTGATCAATTGTTCCTAATATCCATGAAAAACAGAACAGAAGGAAACAAGTTTAAAATAACTGCAGCATGGGGATATAAATAAGCCTGGAAGTCAGAAAGAGAAGAAGCCTGAAAGTTATTTGACTTTATGGAAATAGATTTTGCTTTCTCTAGGATGGTTTGGTCGACTTCTACCCAACTGTAAAGCAATAAACTAATCTCTTCTAGCTTGTTCGTAGTCTTCTTCATTTTTTCTCTCTCTTTTTTTTTTGCCAATTGATGTTTTTTATAAAATGTTTTATTGACGGCTTGCCTTCAAATAGCAGTCATTTCCCATTCTTCCCTCTAGACTAGAACCTCCCCAAGTGACAAAGCAAAACAATGGAAAAAAACATTCCATAAGGAGACTGTCTGACACTGTTACATCCTGACAGGACCTGACCCTTTTGAGACAAGGCAAGAAGTCTATTTCATTATCTCTTCTTTGGGACCCTTCACTGATTTGAATTCAGATTCTTTCAGGTAATCTGTTCATTTACATTGCCCTAGTCACTGTGTATATTCCTCTTGGATCTCTTATTTTGTCCTGTATAAGTTTGTACAAACCTCCCCACATTCCTTTGAATTCCTCTTATTAATTTATGCATAAAAATATTTCATGATATTAATTTGCCATAGTATTTTCAGCCGCTCCCAACTGAGGAGTACTCGCTGTTTACAGGTGTTTGCTACCACGAGCAGCGCTGTTACGGACATTCTGGCATGTTTACCTGGTGTTTTCTTGAGCATCATTTTGTCTGACATCCTTGGGGCATACACCCAGTAATGGGACTGCTCAGTGGGGACAATTCAGATATTTTATTTCCACGGTGACACATTAAGAGAATGCTGGGCTCATTCTACAAGTCCACAAATAGTAGTTAAGTGTGCCTGACCTCCAGAAGCTCCTCCCATAATATTCTCATAGCTGTTTGCCTCATTACCATTACTAACAATATGGAACATATTTTCAGATGGTCATTTAGGGTCGGCTATTCTTTTGAAAACTATTCAAATCCTCTGATCATGAACTGGGGAATGCCACTTGGTACAATTTCCTGTATACGTGGAGCATCAGGCTTGAATCAATGATATCCGAGTCAAACACTCTGCCCACTTTATTCCTCCAATTCCACAGGAACAATTACTTTGTGCAAAGGCTTTCTAATTGTATACTCATGATCATCCACTTCCTCTTTTGTGCCTCTGTCCCGTTTTAATTCCTTCCCTAGCCACAGGCATAAAGGGTACCTTATTTCTTTCCCTTCTTACTTGTTAATGATATGCCCTTTTATATTTCAGGTCATGTAGACGATTTGATCTCATTGTGAAACATGGTGCAAGATAATGGGGATAAACCTAATTTCTGCCCAACTTGAGTCTAGTTTTCACAACAGTTCTCATCAAATTGAGTCCTTCCCCCCAATAATTTCGGTTCTCAGGTTTATCAAACACTCGACCTACTGCTTCCGTTTGACCCTTATCTAGTCTGTTCCATCGATTTATTTTTCCATTTTCCTTTCTACAACATAATAAAGGTATGACAACACAATGCCCATTCCATTTGTATCTTTTCTCATTATTTTCCTTAAGATTCCACAACTTTTGTTTTTTCAAATGCATTTTATCATTTTTGTCCAGTTCCAAGAAAATATCTGCTCGACAATCTGACTGGTATATCAATAAATCTCCAAATGAATTCAAGAAATAGCTATTTTTATTATAAACGACATAGTCCAAGCAAAAGCACTGACTATCATCATTTATAGAAGTCTCCCACTATTTCTGTAGCATGTTTTACATCTCATCAGTTATTAACATTTAGAAGAGGAGGGGAACTTCAGAAGCTAACTAATCCAATCCCCTCATTTTACAAATAAAGAAACTGAGGCCTGAGTAGGTTTAAGTAATTTTTCCAAGGTCTCACAGGCAACAAGTATTAAAAGCAAAATTGAACCTAAGTCTCCTGACACCAGAACTTCTTTCTGTTATATAACACTGTTGTACCTATGTAAATCTGATGGGAGCCTTCATAGTTGTTAACTCCTACATATTTGGTGCATTTTATGTTTATTTTCAGTGAAATTTCTCATCATCATTTCTTCCCTGTTTTTGTTAGACTGTACAGAAATGCTGACGATTCTTGTGGATTTATTTTATACTTGCTACCCTGCCTTATCTATTAATCACTCTTATCAATCTCTCTGCTGATTCTTCAGAATTTTTTCATTATGCCATTGTATCAGCAAACAGAAATAGTTTTGCCTCCTTTCTAGATATTTGATTTTGTTTTCTTGCTACTACAGCTAGCATTTCTAGAACTGTGTCACGTAATAGGGTCTATTTGTTTTGGCCTTTTTGAAATAAATGAGTGCAGTATTTTGTCAAAAGCTTCTCCTGTATCTATACAAATAATGATAGGGTTTTTCTTACATATTTGGTCTAAATGATCGGTGATCATTTAAGTGAGCAAAGAGATTACATTTTCCTAATGTCAAACCATCCTTGCATCCCTGGTAAGAACCCAGCTTGGACATACTGAATTATCTTCTAAGGATTTTATTTAAAAGTTTACAATGATGTTCTTTACTAAGACTAATTTATAGTTGCCTTCTACTTTTTCTGCTCTGTGTATCAGTACCATTTCTGTCAATAACTCCAAAAATGTTAATGAAAACCACAGCAACAACAAATGGTTAAAACTGAATGCTGTAAAATTATAATGACCGAATTCGGTCCCTAAGAAGTTCTATGGAAAGAAATCTCTCCTTGCTACTTTGCAGAACTTGGGGGGAGGCGGAAGGCTTCAAGGGCGTAGAATACTGATCATAACAGAGATGGCTCTCTGCTGAGAGTGGGGTCAGGGACACAATGGATAACGTAGGCGATATATCAGTAGATCTGTATTTTTTAGAAGTTTGGTGATGTACTTTCTGTTTGTATTTTAGAGAATGTTTTTAGTGGTATAAATGTCCAAAAATGTTCAATTATAAATACATTTGTCTCAGGGTGTTTCACCTTTTTTGGCAAATCATTTAAGGACTGGTGACATCTTTCTCTAAAGCAGGGCTGTAAGATCTCTACTTTATCACTCCATCATGCCCTACCATATGATCAACTTTTATAAAGTTGCCTTGTACACACTGAGAAATACGCATGTTATTTAACATATCCATTCACAAGTCATCACTGGTCAAGCAAATCTAGTTTAACAATTCATTCACTTTTCGATTTTCCTTATCTTCCTGTTTAATTTTTCTCCCTCCTAGAGCAATACTAAATGATTTTTGTTACTTTCATTGTCTTTTTACAGTTTACTTCTTTTTTAAGAACTGAATTTCTATGCCATCTGATGCATACACATTTAATATTGTTCATTTCCCAACATCTTTGGTTCCTTTAAACATAACAGTCTCTCTGTCTACCTGGAATTGATCAATGTTTATTGCTGTCTTATCAGAGAGCATTATTGGGGCTCCCTTTTTCAAGAGTTTCCTGAAGCATAACATCCCTGTATTTTTTTTTCTCCATGTAACTGTATTTTAATTATGTTTCTTGCAGGCAACAAACTGTTCAGATTTTGTTCTCTTATCCGCTTCTTTGAAATTGAAGAAGTTAACTTCACATTCGGGGTTAAGTTGGTATAGTCCTCATGGTTATTACGTTTGTGTTATCTTCCATCAACCACTCGACGTGAATGTACTGATGTAGATACATACGCTCTCGGGGAAGTGTTCCACAACCAGCCTCGGAGTGGAAGCAGGGGTCATCCTGTCTTTGTCCTTTTCTTCATTACTTCTTTTAACCTCTGCAGCTCAGTTCGACCTTCTCTCAGTTCTATCCTTCCAGGATGTCCAACGATCCTCTTAGACAGTGGGAGTAAGTACTGAAATGCATCACTCAGTCTAGTAGCAGCCCCCACAGTACAGTCCACTGCGAGACCTTTATCTGCTTCCTTCCTCTTGCCTCCTTGGAGTCGCTACACGATGAAGCCAGATCACTTCCTGTTCTGCGGGCTATACCTAAATCCTACTTTTTCCTCTGTATTTTGTACCTCAATGATACTCCCCAAAGACAGAAGGAAGAACTGAAAAATTCTAATCTCCCTCTCCTCTCCAGTGCTGACCAGTCACTACTTTGGTCCTTTGTTTCACTCTCTCCTGTCTCTATTTGGGAGAAATTTCTTTGTATTATCTTACCACCCATAATATTGGCTTATCCAGGGCATAGGATTTTTTTCTCACAAAAAAATAATTTACTTCCTCTACCTCTTCTCCTCCTGATTTTTCCTATTATGCCTTTTACTCCTTAGAGTACCTGTCCGTTAATATTCTTTTTGCTTTCTCCCTCTCAGCATGTCAAGGTGTTTTTTCTTTTTAAAATCAAACAGAACCTATTTTCAAGTTCAGTACTCTTGTTTGGCAGAGCTCTCATGTTTCCAGTGTGTGCTTTTCTTTTTAAAATTCTACTCCAACATTTTTTCCTTCCGGAGCTTCATTTTTCTTTCCAATCATCACTTTGTTTGTCTGACTCCAATTCTTTTATACATACACTGTCTTTTCAGATTGCTCTTCTGAATCATTCTAGACATTCCTGGAGTTGCTTCACTGTTACTTAAGAAGGGCCTTGCAAAATCTGTTGCACTTTTTTCACCTTCTTCAAATGACTGTGATTCAATTTCTTATTATAAAGTACTCATCCACTGAGAGGGCTCTTTTCTTCAAACATTTACCCACTTCTCCCCTTCAATTAGCTCTTAAACAATGATTCTGCTGTTTTTATGGTATTCTTTCTGAAAATGTGTTGGTTGTTAATCATCTCCCCTCACCAGGTCTAATGTTCCTGCGCCCCCACTCTCAGCCCTGGCTGTGCTTTCAAACCAGCTCCCTCCACAGGCTGGATGAAGTCTGGTTCCTATCTGAGGGTGAGGGTGGTCAGCTGGGACACAGATGCAGGGAAACTCTGAATGTCCACTATTCATTCTCTACCTTTCCCAGTCCCACTCTTCTGTTTTCCATCATCCTTTCTGGAAATGAAATCCCTCTCACCAGAAGAGCTGCTTGTGAAAGAGAACAGAAAAGATCCTACAAGATGCCTCCAGAAGGGGTACTTCTGGGAAGCCTCAGAAGCGGGTGCTCTCTTCTACCCTCTTCTGACTCTTTCCACTGACTGCTTTTTCCCCCTGCTCCTGTGCTGTACTCATCAATTTTCTTCAGCATGGAGTTTCTGGTTTCCTCCATTTCCTCCCCCAAACTCCACAATCCTCCATGACCACTTCCTTTCCAACTTCTCTAGACTCAGGGCTGTCCAGTTTCAAAGGCTTCAAAGCCACCCAAGGACTGAGATTTCCAGTGGGATGCTGACACAGGATTAGTTAGGGAGGGACAAGAAGGTGAAGGGTAGGAAAAGGGTACAGGACAAGAGGGTGGCTAATTGGTCTTCATAAGCAATTTCTCCTGCAAAAATTATCTATGCCAGGTTTTTTTACTTATCTTCTTGATGTCACTGCTGAGTTTTCTAAGCTTGGGGCTTTTAAATGGTATTACCTGATGTGGTGGGGAGAAAGATGTCCTTCACAATTCTAGCAGGATTCTCCAATCCATATTGTAACAGAACACATTCAAGCCATACTTCCAAGGACAACATGTCAAACTTCTCAGAAAGGGGTTTTAATCATAAATCCTGCTCTCTGCAAGCTACCACATGCTAACATACTCAACCAAACAGCCACCAGAGAAACACATTGCTTTTCACTGGGTACATGGGATTGAAATGATGCTAAAGTAAAAGAACTGAATTTGTGCCGCCCTGCTCACTGCATCTGAGCACTCTGTGACTTACACATTTCAACATCCCCTAGTTTCTGATTTTATGCCCAGTCTTTTCATTTCATTATTATCCCTGGGTACTTTACATTTGGAATCCTTTAGAAAGGAAAGGTGTAATGTACTTTCACCAGAAGAGGAACGACCAACTCTAAAGTTTGTCATAACTTTAAAACATTTTTGTCTTTGCATACTGTCAAATGTGAATAGCATCATGGCAATTAGATATGGCCTCACTGACCTGTCACATAAGGTTCCAGAGCTTTAGGTACCAAACTTCTTGCCATCTTTAGGTCTTCTGCAGAACAGCTTCCAGATTCTAGCCCACAAGCCATTCCCATTCGCTTTAATACTTCTATGTCATCGTGGATTTCAAATGTGTTGTCAAAATTAAATAGATACTCAAATCTGAAAGGGAAGATTTCATTATTAAATCACCAAGAAGACTGTGAAGACATCCCAACAATGAACACACACACACACACACACACCCCCCACATGCCTGACTGACAGGACAACTGCTCTTGAAAGTGAAGCAAAGCCAGCAACAAGAGAGAAGGGCTGGTATCCACAGGGAGAGAATCTGCTGCCTGGGAGCTACAAGTAGAAACAAAGAACCCCAAAGCTTACATCCTCAACTTCTCCCATTCTCCAGTACAATCTCTCTCTGAAAACTTACAGGCTGATAATTCCCATTTCCTTAGCTTCGATAAACACTCACTCCTCCCCTCCAACCAGAATCATGTCTTTAACACTTAAAAATACTGGAGCAGGGGTCCCAGACTCCCAGTGAGGAAAACTCCCCACGCCACTGAGATGAGCAAGTGTTCTACCTGTAACAGTTTTACAGAGTTGGTAAAAGGACTTGCCCAGGATGACAAAACTAGCACATAGAAGAAGTTGGACTTGAACACAGCTCCTCCAACTTAGAAGCTTGCCCACTATTTACCATACTAGGCTGCCTCTCATATTTTTAAACACCTATAGAATTTTTAGGTTATTATTTTCTTTTAAATAAGCAATCTGCAGGCAAAAAAAGCAAAATTTGTACTTTAATAATAAAAACAATGAAGTGTCACTAGGTTGCATTTACAAACAAAAATTAGTAGAAGCAGAGTGATACAGCCAGTCTGGGAGCCAAGAAGACCTGAGATCAATTCCTGCAGCTGCTGATACATCTAGGCTCTGTGACCCTGGGCAAGCTACAGAGAAGGTGCTGACTAGCTGCACCACCGATGAGTTCCTCATATCAGATAAATCACAGGGGTGGTCCCTAATCCTGTCCCTAATTAAAATTAACTGAAGGAGGTGATATATGGATATTTTGTTTTTAACAAAACCAACTATGGGATTTCTTCTTTTTTGATTTGAAACTCACAGCTGAAGCAAAGGGGCAGATGGAAAACTTCTCTTTTCCATGAACAACCTACTTGTCGTTAGAAATACTGCAGTCGATCACTGTCTTCTTGCTGGTGTTCACAATGATAAAAGGTAGGTGTATGACAGAGTTGGAAGGTGGTGGTCGGCTGGCTTGCTGCTCTGCTTGACGATTTCTCTGCACCAAATTCTTGAAGGCAATTTGCTGAAATAAGATATACCAACTTATAGACGCACCATGTTAGTCACTCACTTTTGATACTAAATTTATCTTGACCTCACCCAGAAATATAACACCTTCCTCCCAAAGAACTCTTCATACTCACATCACCATGAGGTAAGAAATCCTAGGTTAGAGCTGGCAGGTAGCTTACAGCCCACACAGTTCAACCCTCTTATTTCATATAAGTGAGGCAATTCACCCAAGCTCCCACAACTAAAAAGCCCCTGACCTGGGACGAGAACCTAAATCTCCTGTATTATAGTCAGGAAGGGAGGCTTAACTCAGAGAAGACACCAGAAATCTCCTGATTACAATGATTAATTCATGTAACCTCTTTGGCATTCAGAAAACTTCACAGTCTTAGTAAAGAAAATTCATTTTGAAAGTCCAATACTCAAAGTAGTGATATGGAGTTAGGGAGTACCCTAATATGTAGATTACTCATCACATCATGTAAACTAAAAAAAGAGTCCATGCAAAAAAAAAATTAATCTATTTTTAAAATATCATAGCCCACTCCATTACTCTACCCCTCACCCATCCCAACCACACCAATACATGACTGGGGGAAAAAAAACTTTCATTGTAAACATAAGCTAATTGCAAAGTCCTAAAGTTCTAAAGTTTGAAAAAATCTAGGATCACTTATTTAGCCCAGAAACAACACTAAGCAAGCTCACATCTAAAACACCCCAGATAAATGGAATCTAATGTCTTCAAGGGGCTATACTTTTAGTTTCTAATTAATGTGAGTCATCCCACCAATGACATATGTTGCAACCCATCTATGCCTGCCTTTGTGACTCTTATTGTTTTCCCCTCCTAAGTTCACCAAAGGGTGTCCACTCTTTGTGCAGGGGGTGAATATAGATTTTTCCTCACGTGACAAGGATACCAGAGAAGCAGCACAGGAGGTGGCTGGGCTGTCCATCCCTCAATCATGACACATGAATACGCTGTCTTCTTTTTTGTTCATACATTTCTTTGATGATATTCTTCATTATAGTTCTTGGTAATTCTGCATTTGTTATGTTTTACAGCTGCCCCACAACCACCATGAGCCCCTCCCTCACACTCAGAGCAATGCATAATTTTAATTCTTTGGAGATTATAATGTTCATGATTTGCAGGCATACAATGTCAACAGTAGAATACTGGTATTAAAAATATGGGCCTTCCTTTCAGCCAAAAGTCAGATCACTAAAGAAGTGCTATAACTTTCTATTCTCTTGTCCTACTCTCTCCACTTCTTGGGTCTGACTCACAAACAGCATCCATAATAATACATGAGGTCTAACGGTCAACTATCAAACTGCATGTTATAGTCTGGAAAACAGGTATTCTTGAAACACTTGCATTTTCGTGCATGAATGATTAGGGCGTATTCTTTTGGGTGGGTATGAATTTCATCTTAGGAGGCTCTAAAATTTGGGGGTGTCTTGATGTAATCAATAATGTCACCCACAAACTTCAACATTCAAAGAGCCTCACAATTTATCCTTCATTTAGGACGCTATACCGACTATGAAAGACACTTTCAGAAAGTACGGATCTCAGGTTTAATCCCTTACCTAATATGAATGAATGAGCCAGATGCCCAAGTGATCATTAATTGAAAAAGTCTGGGTGGTATTGGTTAGATCACATGGTAAGAAAAAAAAATTAAGTCCAATCAGGAAACCAAATCTAAGAGTTTATATGTAAAGATAAAGTACTACCACAATGGAAAACCACCCTGCAGCACGCCATAGTGCCGCACGCAGATGTTTCAAGCAGAACACAATTTATTGCTTCTATCACCTTTTCCCTGAAAATATAAAGGAAAAAATTAAAATGCAGAGGAGGTCACTCTCCAGACTCCACTGCACACTCTCTGTCTCTGTCTCTCTCTCTCACCACTATGACCATTTCCTCTTCTTCCTCCCCCTTCCTTATTTAGTATTTCCTCAAGTCTTAACTACCTTCTTGTTTCTCTTGTAGTCCATTCCTTCTTTGTTTTCTCTTTTTAAAATCAAACAGTCCTGGAGTTAGAAAAGACCCTTCACAGCCCATCTACACTGGCTAATTCCAGAAGAGGCATTCCTTCTTTAGCACAGCCTTGTCCTTACAAGGGTTCAAGAAGCTTTTGTTAAAAGACTTCTAAGATCAGGGAGCTCACTATCTCCTAACAGCTGCCCATATCCATTTTAAGTTTTGCAGAGCACTTTATAGACATGCTCTTCATTTGAGTGCTGCAACACACCTGAGAGATAAATGCAAGTATCAACCCCATGCTGGTGGGAGAAGTGTATGAGGAGGAGTTTAAACCAAATTCTTGTCTCCAAGTCCGGCACTCTATTCACCTCCTCCATTTGTTAAGAAACCAACCCTACAAACTGAGCTAAAATCTGCACATTTCACCCTCTGCTCCTCCTCTAGCTGCCTAAGGCCACCCAAACCAGTCTGCTCTTTGATTCAGGACCGGTAAATACAGCTATCGATAGATAGCAATTGATCACATCTCCCTACATTATCTCTTTTCCTGGCTAAAAAAAAAATTTCCAAAGGCTCCTCCCAATGCTTAGATACTGTGCTTCTTCCCTTGACAAGCCTTCAAAAATCTGAAGCCACACGCTAATAATAACAACCCCACCAACCTACCACGTTTTCTCTTCTCACAAACATTCCCAGTTCTCTCAACCTGTCTTTATAGGTATAGCTTCAAGTCTTTCCATCATCCTGTTCACCCTCTTTTGGAAGCACATTAATTTGTCAAAAATCCTTTCTAAAGTGTGACTCTGAAATGAACACAATATTCCTAATGATAATAATAATAATGATAATGATAACTATCTATTGGGGCAGAGGGCAAGAAGAGTACCATCTCCCTTCACTGATAAGACTTAAGTTTCTATTAGTGCAAACGTTACACTGTTGATAATAATGGAGCCATCAGCCTCTATGTTACTTCCACGATGGCAGATACTCTCAAATCTCCCTCTCTAACTCAGTCTTCTTTTCTCAAGGTTCTGACTCCACATTTCCAAAAGCCTAAAGGACACCTCCTCCTGGGTGTACCCAGCATGTTCACAACAGACCTTGCTCCTCAAAACCAGCTCATTTCATGCCTTCCCTATGCCTTATAATGTCACCTTCAACTCCTCCTTGGCTCTTACCTTCAACCAGTCGTTAGGGCTTGTAGCTTCTACCTCTCCTAAAGTCTAGGCAATCCAATCCCACTGTCAGCACCTAAGTTTAGGCATTCATTACTTTCCCCCTCAACAAGCCCAACAGCTTGTTTCTGATTTCCATGACTCTTATCTTTCCCCAATCCGTATTAATAACAGGTTAATTTTTCAAATCATGGTCTACTACAAAGAGCACAGCACTGAGGCAGAAGACCCCTGGGTTCCAAACACCCACCTCCAATACTGACTAGCCATGTTATCATGGGCAAGGAATTCAACCTTACTGAGCCTATTTCCTCAGCTGTAAAATGCTGCAGTAGATAACTTACAAGGTTGTCTTGGAGATCCAATGGACAGTATATAGCAGTGTATCGTAAATATTGACATTTTATATTAAGATGAAGGTGCTATTGCCATTCATAAGTGATAAAACACAGTTCTGGCCATACGGATCCTGTAATTTCACATACTGCCCAAATGCTTTAAATGACTTCCTCATACTTCAATCGAACTATTTACAGTTCCCCAAACACATCCAGCACTTCCCCACCCAAAGAACTGAGTTCGGAAGGTTCTTCCCCTGAATGCACTTATTATCCTTTATATCTATTAAGATCTTAGTGATCTTTTAAGGCTTAGATCAAAAGTAATCTCTCTTCCACAAAGCTTTCCTTAATTCTCCACCCAACAGAATAGCATGGTTGTATCTCTATGGCACCTGTCATATTTGGATTCATTATTAGTTATTTCCATACTTATTTAACCTTTCCTATTACAGAATAAATTTTTAAATGTCAGGAAATGTGTTTCATTATTCACTTTTATTTCCTTACATCATACCTAGTAGGTCTCTCAATATCTGAAATTTCAAATGCAGACGAAAAGAAGCACGGAGATAATCAGTGTTTAACATATCAATTGACATGAAGAATAAAAGTATCTAGCAGTTATAGACTGCTTTACAATTCATTAAAGGCTTTTTTCCTCAAAGAGCCCATGAGGTCAGTCAGGTCAAGTAAACAAGTATTTACCATGTGCTTATCATGCATTTATGCACTTACCAAGCATTACCTGAAGTGCTGAGGAAACAAAGAAAAGCAAAAAACCAGCCTCTCCCTCCCCCCAAGCAGCTTACATTTTAATGGCGGAAATTGGAATCAAGGAGGAAGATACATGAGGTCCTCCAGGGGAAAGGAATTAGAAGCTGAAAGGCCTCCAGGAGCAGGAAGGAGGGAAATGAAGGGTGGAAGTGAGGGAGCAGAGTCATCAAAGCTTGGGTAAACCAGTTAGTGCAAAGACCCAGAGACTGGAAACAGGGTCAGGTTTGAGGCACTTCAGGTAGGCCAGTGTCGCTGGAGAGCTACATGTGTGTAGGAAAAGGGCTGAGAAAAGGCCAGGAGATTTGGAAATTAAGGGATCACCTGAAACTCTGGAGAGGGAAGTTTTGGTCCAATGATGGTGTCAGAAGGGAAAATGTAAAGGGTTTATAGGTGAATGGGAGTTGAGGGAAATGGAAAGACCTACAAAGACATTTATGTGTCTTTCTGAAGGAGTTTAGCCAAGGAGGGGAGAACCCCAGGATGATAACTAGCAGAAACAGTAAGATCAACTGAGAAAACTATTTTTTAAGGATAGAGCAGACATAGCAGCAAAGAAGGAGTCTGAAGGTAAGAGAGTGGAGATGCCAGTGGGAGCCATCTATTGGTCTGCCAAGGTCACAAGGCAATGAATTGGAAGTAAAGTACAAACCAAGTCTGCCACATCACACTGCCTCTCTGACTATAAAAAATTATTACTATTTTTTTTTTTTTGCAGGAGGGAAGGCAGGGCAATTGGGGTTAAGTGACTTGCCCAAGGTCACACAGCTAGTAAGAGTGTCAAGTGTCTGAGGCCAGATTTGAACTCAGGTCGTCCTGACTTCAGGGCCGGTGCTCTACTCGCTGCGCCACCTAGCTGCCCCTCAAAATTTAATTATTTAGATATTATTACTTAAAGCTACAGTGTATTTTGTTTCTTTGAAAGATATTAATTGAATGAAGGGAACAGAAATTGTTGCCCACACACAGAGAAGTATTTCATTACCTGTAGAATAAGTTCTTGAAGCTGAGACTGCTTTTGTTTTATTCTTTCAAGTCTTCTCTGCCTCTCTACCTTTAGGAATAAAACACAAAACAAAAAACATCTCAAGAAGTTATAGATGGAAGCAATCTCAGGATTCCAGGGCAATTTAATATAGCATTTTTTAAAAAGATAAAACAACACTAGTTCTATTGTTGAAAAAATAAAATTCTTGACTTCAGGGACTTTTTGATGTATGTTTCTAGGATCCTTCATTCAGCCTCTAAATATACTTGTCAAATATTTTTAAAGTTGAATTTCAATTTCCCTTTAATACTGTCCATGTTCATATAACTATCATTTGTTTTAATGATGTTTAAATCTAATTTTTAATTTGTTTTAAGACATCATATATTATAGGAACAAAGATTTAGAACTGGAAGGACCTTAGATCCCGCCTAGTCCAGCTTTTTCATTTTATAGTTGAGCAAACTTAGGCCCAGGGAATTTATTTCCCAGGGTCACAAAGCTCCTAAGGGTCAGACTTTAATTTGTGGGTCTTCCTATATTAATTAAATAAAAAGAACTCTCAAATCAAGAGATGCTATTTCTGTAGACATGTACCATGGAGAGGGAAAACAGGAAAAGATTCACTTTCCCATCATGTTGAAGTAATAAAGTCCTGATAAAGTTAACAATTATTTTTAAAATGGCAGGCTAGCTATCCTCATTAAAATTCAGATAAAACTGATGTCATTAGGTCCACCGTGCCCACAGCCATAGTATTACTACTTTAGATTTGGATCCATATGAAGGGAATGAATGAAGGGAACCCCTTTTCACAAGGGTTAAAGATGAGAAAACGTGTCTCTTCACCAGCATCATTCAATGCCTTCATGCAGAAGCAGTAATCCTAATATTGTATCTGATTCTATTACCTTTAACAAATGTAGGCCCATTTAGGAAAACAGCAAACACCGCAAATTCTCCAGCTATTTTCCCAAGAACAAAGCTAAAGCCCGGCATGCTCACTGTAAAGGATAACCAATCAGCTAGAGAGGACACCGATTCTAGCTAAGTGAGATAATTACTCACTGAAATCCAAAAGGGTCTGGGGGTGGGGCAAGGAGGATGATTTTCTCTCCTCCAGAATTCTAGAGAACATACTGAACAGAGAAGGAGAAACCAGGCGGGCGGCTTCAAAGGCTGAGTCATATAAACGCTAATTAGTGACACGAGGATTGTATGAGAGCACAAGCACCATTTATGCTCCTTCAATAATGGTTGTTATACCAAATAATTCAGAAATGATTTGCATTTTCAATTAAGCAACAAAAATTACTGATGGCTCAATTACTGAGGTCTTTAATTATATAATCTGCACATATGTGCTGTCATTAGGCCTGGGAGGACAGACAGCTGAATTGATAAGTGGATGGGGAAGATAGGTAAAAAAGGAAGCAAGAATATCCCTCCATCACCTGACTCACAGAACAAAAAATTCTACAAAACCAGCAGGGATGCCGTCTGTGTGATTTGTTTCATGCAGCGAGCAGAACCATCTGATAAGAAGTGACTAAGAAATGTTTAGGTAACCTCAATGGAAATATAAAAATACCTACCTCATTATACAGAAGTAAGCTTGAGTCAGATTAAAATTAGTTAATTAAGGAGAAAGATAGTTTTTTGTCAGTCATACCTCTAAATTCTGACATTCTTGAGCGGAGTTGGTCGGCAGACCAATCCATTTTATTTCCTTCTTCTCCTTTGAGATAATATTCATGGCCATTAAGACGTTTAAGGCATCATAGACTCTTCGTCTTATATTCTTCTGGTCATAAGCCTGCTAAAGACATTATGCATTAGAGGAAGAAAACAGAAAGCTTCCTAAAATTGGTGTTTAAAGACATGTGGCAGGAGATGGGCAATTCTAAAGGAGGTGAGATAGACTTTGTTTTATACAGTGGACTGCTAAAAACAGTTTGTTATACTCCTCCCCCTGCCCCATAGGTAAGACAAAACCAAAGTCCCAAAACAGTAAGCCTGATAGAGTGTCAATACATTAACTTAATGTTATTGATCTCTCTCTCTCCCAAAGCCTTGATTATAATTAGCTTGACAGCTCTTGAAAGAAAACACTCTTCAAAAGTCCCAAAGGGAAGCTTTGTGGACCCTCAGAAAACATGTACCTATCTACACGATACTTACTGATTCATTTGGTAAAATGTGGTTATCAGCAGCACTGAACTCTGCGACCAACTCATCTGCCACTTCGTTATATGAAGTGGTTCCTTTCCTCTGTACCTTCTCACAAACCTTCATTGAAAAATGTCTTAATCCCTTGCCATTCTTCTCTCCTTTTCTATTGCGCTTCCTTAAAAATAAAAAGTGAAACCATATCACCTAAAATCAACCTTCAACTAAAATCTAACCTTATCTAAAACTGAAATCACTGTATTTACAAGCCACAAGTGTAACCAGAGCAAGGAAATCCTATGGGATGACTGCCGCTTGAAGCATGCTTCATTATATCAAGGCAGAAAACCATTAGACAGACCAGGGGAAGTTGAGGGAAGAAAACGAACATTCCAAGAAGTCAAATCTCACATTCATACATTCATATTGTTAAAATACTGTGAGAAATCTGTACACTACATAGTAAACTTTTTTGAAGACACTGTTCAATATAAAAATTCTGCTCTTCTTAACAAAATTCCAAGAAAGTTAACATACTTAAATAATGAACGTAACAAGAGTGATGTTTATCTACAAGGTAAGATACATGATTAAGATCTACCTTGTAAAAATAAATAAGATTCACAACTATTAAAGAAAATTTCTAGCGTTTTGGGTCACATTAGGAAAAGAGGTTTGGGATTTTTAAAAATAGGCATAGTAATAAAATATTATCATTTGGCTTTCCACCTCTAAAATAAGCTTAAAATGCAGGGATGCAGACATGTTTTTTGTAGGGAAGACACATAAGACTGATCATAAAGCAATTCTACTTAAAAACCTATTTAAAAGTGACCTTTTGCTTAAAGGGAAAAACTATTTCAGGAGGAGTATAGCTAAAGTTAAAAATAGAAGTGTATTATATAACATAGGATATCACCATCCCCTTCTACAGGGTTTACAGTCATTGAAATGATACTGAACTTCCCAAGGTGTCATTTTCTAGTACGGACAAGGAAGAGTTTCAAAGTTACCATCGTCTCATTGAAGACATCTCAATTCCTCATCTTCAGCCAAAAATGATAAACCTTTAAAGTGTAACTACAACATTAATGTAGATGGAGCCGTTGAACTGCTTTCCCAATAATCTGATTTCTCAGATGCTAAAGTGAAAGTGTGTTCTTGATTATATACCTATTCTGGGAATGGTATGAAATTTTTTCACATGCCCTAATTTTTTCAATATCTTAAAGGAATAAGATCTCTGAAAAATAAATTTAAACTGAAGCCCTAATATATTTGTTTCGGTTGTAGCTCATTTAGCTAAGACAGAGAAATTTATGACTAAAATCCTAAGAAATTCTTTAAACTTCTAATAATTTGAGGAATATTGCTCACCCCGCCGACCAAGGTGAGGAGTCTGAAGCCTGGTTCTGTGATACAAAATGTGTGTTAGGCGTATGTGGACTTCCTACAAGGATAGTATTTGGCGCGGCAGATCTCTGAGGTGTACCAATTACCTACAGTTAAAAGAGACAATTCAAAATAGAATTAGAAATCTCCCATGTTATGAAGATGTCATTTTTTTAATAACTTACTAATCAACTAGAGCAACTTAATTTAATCAACTAAGGAGCTGCCTAGAACAATCCATCACTCACAGCCAATCCTTAAGGAATAATACAAACCCACCTCTTCTAAAAACACATTTTTATTTTTCCTTCATTAGCCTTAACTCCTTCACCACTTTAAACAAAAAACATCAATTAGCCAAGAGTCTAAACAAACCAAAATCAAAATAATACATGTCATAGGTGAATAAAATAATAAAAGCTTTTTTTTTAAAGGGGGACAGTCAATTGCTAGGGGAAAAAATTAGTGAATTAGTTCCTACAATACACTGACTTAATTACCATATGTGTGGAGGTGGAGTGAGGAGGAGTGATTAGAATACTTCAGTAGATTTAACAATACTAAAGAAACAGGCAAACTGAAAACTCTTAGAAATAAAGTACAGAAAGACAACTCCATGGATACATGTACATATGATCGACCTCAATCAATGAGGTAAAGTCTATTAATCATGAATAAACTGATAGCTTAGGGCTCCCACTGACATTTGTTTCCAATTTCATTTTCTTTACCTGTCCTTATGGAGGGTGGGGATAAGACGAGAATAATGCAAACCAATTCAATATAGTTTAATATACACTAGGCACTGAGAACAGTGCAAAGATAAAGAAGGCACATAATCTAGACTAGAGGTTAGCATACTCTCGCCAGTTGGCCATATAAGAATAAAGTTAAGAATGATTTTTGCATTTTTCAATAAAGTTTTATTGTATTTAAAAAATATAAAAGCCATTCTTCAGTCCAGACAGCCAGATTTGGCCCACAAGGCCATAGCTTGCAGACCCCTGATTTAAAAGATTGGAATAAACTGTGCACACAAATAGATATAATACAAACGTGTGTGTGCATGCGTGCCTGCGTGTGTGTGTGTGTTAGGTGAAGGAAAGTTATTTGACAGAGACAGTGTTGGAGCTAGCAAGGCTTGAAAGGCAGGCTGAAAGCAAACAAAGGACTGTAGTCAGCATACCACTAGGAGCTACTGAAGATTTCAGAGAAGGGGAGCAATATAAAAAGATCAAGCTGGATGCAAGAAGACCAAAGGATTTAATAATGATGATCGCAGCTAACATTTATCTAGTACCTGAAGATTTGCAAAACACTTTACAAATGTTATTTCATTCGATCCTCACAACAGCTCTGTGAGGTGGTGCTCTAATTCTCACTTTACAGATATGGAAGCAATTAAGTGACTTTGCCAAGGTTACACAGCTAGTAAGCATCTGAAGCATGATCCAACCTCCTATCTTCTTGTCCCCAAGTCCAATATTCTAATCACTGCACCTCTCAGTGGCCTTACAACTACAAAAGACCTTACATAATCTAATTTAATTCCTTCATTTTACAGAGGAGGAAGCTGAAGCCTGAAGGAGTAGCCTGATCAAGGTCACAAGGGCACCAAGCGACAGCCCAGATTCAATGCCAGACCTTCTCATTTGAAAGGCAATATTCACTTCACCATTGCAGTCCTAGTCAGTCACAGTCCATACAAGACAAACTAGACTGGAATTGTAGCAGCGGGAATAAAGAGAAGAGATTAAATGGGTTTAACAAGCACGACTTGTTAAATGATCAGGTAGAGAGCAAGAGCGTGAAGAACCAAGGTGCTGTTGTTAGAAATAGGTGTGTTTCGGAAGGAAAATGATGTATTCCATTTTAGACATGCAGAATTTGAGGTACTAAAGGCTGAAATAACCTACAGGCAATAGGAAACACAAGCTGAGGACTGAGGACACAGGGCAAGGCTAACAATAGATTTGGGCACCATGCATCTGGGCAGAGGTCAAGAGTCATGAGAGGATGACAGTGGAACTTGGGAGAATGCTAAATTGAGAGAGAGGAAAAGAAAGAGCAGATGCCGAAGTCGACAAGGAAGCAAGAGGAGAACAATCAACCACATTGTCAAAAGATTAAATTATACTATTAAGTAAAATACATGGTCACATTGTCAGGCTCAAATATACACCCCATTTCCTCGTACCCTGAATGCTTAAAAGCACTGACATCAGTCAAGATTTCCTTACTTTCACACACATGCACACATACACACTCTTCCATAATCCTCCCACTGTGCCGTTAACATAATGCCAAATGAAATACTGTTCAATGAACAAGTAATTTTAAATCCTTTGATAATAATTCTGAAGTTACATATCAATTAGTGCTTCAATATTAAAATGTAACAAAAGTACACCCCATAACACGTACAGTTAAAATTTTACCCTTTCATAGATTCTGTATTATATTTTCCTTCAAACTTCATTGCATTATTCTCAAACATTTCTGAATAAATTCTCAGATTCCACCTATAGCTAAATTTAATCATACAGCTATAACGTGTAGTCAGTGTATTGAAAAACTTCAGCAAAATGTATTAAAGTTAGATACTGAAGGTCAAAAAAAAGACCCCCAAAACAAAAAAACCCCAACTCAAGAAAGAATCTATCATTGAAAAGCTTCACCATAGATAATATCTTGGGTTATTTTAAGCTTGCTGTCCCCTTTTGTTCCCCTTCTTAACTGGATAAATGCATTACCTAATATGACACCATTAAGAGCTGACAGAGGAGCTTTTTTTATTATCTTCCTTAAGTCCAGGTGACCTCATTCAATGTTAATGGTTCACACATCAAGTTATGGTCCATGAAAGGAGAAATGAATTTTCACTCCTTTCCTTTAAAGAGTATTTAAATTTTCAATAACATGTTTATGGAGCTAACCCTGAGCTGTTAAAGTCCAATTTTATGCTGAAGTCACAGTATTTTTTACTTTCATAAGGAAGTAATCTAAAGACCCTCCCTATTAATGAACCCCCTTGCAGTACTTGTTAGTTACTCTACATGTACACAGGCAACATTCATTTCATCTAAATACTAAACTTTAAATATAAATTTTGTAACCTAAAGTATCTGTCCCTTTGGGATTAGAAAACTAATTTGGGGCAGCTAGGTGGCGCAGTGAGTAGAGCACCAACCCTGGAGTCAGGAGGACCTGAGTTCAAATCCGGCCTCAGGCTTGACACACTTACTAGCTGTGTGACCTTGGGCAAGTCACTTAACCCCAATTGCCCTGCCTCCCCCCTCCAAAAAAAACCCCCCAAACAAACCAACACTAAATTCATAATGTTCCACTTGAAATTCTGGACACTGTTAATATACCTTTTGAATTATGCTGCAATATAGAATGGAAATGTGCATATTTACAAGTAAAATTGGTATTTATTCCTAGGAAGACATTTTTGGGAAAATATAGCTTGAATATTACAAAAACTCATCTCCACTACACTGTCCTTATGTTCTATTGTTTTATAGAGTATTTCCAATTTTTTAAAACTCCTTAACATATGGATACAGTACTGAACCTAACAAAATTAATTCACTATACAGACATTTACTAAGCACCCACTGTCGTGAAAGAAAAGCTGGGACAAAATCTCATCTCTGCCCTAATACAATCTTGGTCTCCTTATAACTCGTCATTTGAGATAATAAAACACTGGACCCCAGAAAAATAAAGTTTTAGCCTGATAGGATCATCAGGAAATGACTTGTTCTAGAACAGGGGGTCCACTGATAGACTTAAGGCTGGGGGAGAGGGAGAAGAGGAAGGATGAGATGGGGTGGGTAGGATCAATAAACTTATTTTTAATAATGATGAAAATAACAGCAGTTAACATGCATTTACTCTATGCTGTATTTACTATGCTGAGCGCTTTACGTATTCTGACACCCAAATTTCAACTTGGTTGGGTTTCTATTTATTTTATTTTATGCATTGAAAACATCATTCTAAGAAAAGGACCACATGCTTCACCAGATTAACAAAGGGATCCGAGGCACCAGAAAATGTCCTGGAGCAACCTTGTTTTTAGAGTGACAAGGTTTCCATAGTATACCTAAGGAACCTTTCTACAATAATTTGGTTACTCTAGATGGTGATCGTCTTAAGATATATCACATCCTGCCTTTAACAAATCTAACCTTTTCTTGGTTACTCTTAGCGATTTTTATGAAAGTCAGTTATTATGCTATTTTCCTTTGCATCAAGCCCAGACTGTGGAGATTTTTACCTATTTGGGGCTACCTTTTATAGGTTTCCTACAACGTCCATTATTCATCAGCAATTATTTCTCTCCACCTGAACATAACGGTACTTTCCCCTCCTTTTAAGTGGCCGTTTCTATGATCCAGTGGAAGTAGCTAGAGTCAGAACACCTGGGTTATAGCTTTAGCGTAATATCTATTTGGGCTGTGTAGACGTCTTGTTGCTTAATTCCTTCTTCTTGGCTGGGTTCCAGATAGGAGAGGGTGACTTAAGGTATTCTATATATTTGATTAAAACATCCTGCTATAGGTATACGGTGACTTAAATTGTATCTTTTGTCTTTAATCTTTATATTTTCATGTTAAAGAATTATTTTAGATAATAAAAGTGTAACAATTTCAAGGAAAATGAAAAGAGGAGGTGATGGAGAAAGTGGAGGGAATAGACCAAAAAGCAGGGCAAGAAATGAGAGAGAAAGAGAATCGTTACAATTATAGAATTTAGGAGCTTGGAAAATAATACCGTAATTTCATTTCAGGGTAAGGCTAAGAGCAACATATGAAAAGAAATCACAGCATACTGAGGTTATATGAATAGCAAATAGTTTAGAGCAAGCTCAAAAATGGCTGCTTCTGAGTACAGCAGGTCTTCTCTATGCATTCCTGAACCACTGATAACTGAGTGGGAAGGAAGTCACATCTTGTGGAGCCAGTAATGACTGTGGGACTTGAAAAGAAAGCAAACGTTTAAGTAGTTATTTTTATGGATTCTCTAATATTATCAGTCTCCAAGATATTCAATTAAAACCCCTGTCAATAAACATTTAGTAAGCACCTACTCTGTGTCAGGCACTCTGCTAAGTAGGGAAAGTATAATAGTTCAAGCCAAAGAGAGTCACCTCTAAGAGTGATCTGATTTATTGTCAAATACTGACTTCTTATGTAAATCAATACAAGGAATGATTACTCATGATGGAAACTGAAGACACTAAACCAACTCACTAGACAATCACAACTTTCTGTTAAAGATAAGGGTTCACTAGCTCAACTTCTGATCAGGAATCAACAAATTCTTGCTTCTGAGCAGCACTAAAATGTTTAGTGAAATTTGCTGGGCGGTTTTTCCTGTTTGTTTTAAAATCTACAATCACGTGATCTTTCTGGATATAAACTATGCAAGATCAAAAGAATCAAACAGCTGTAAGAAACTTTAAAATGCTAAACTTAAAATCATTTGACAGAAAGGATCCTCTCATCAATGAAAATATTTCTACATATTTATATTGACAAACATAATAGAACTGCTGAGGGAATGAAAACCTTATTGAAAATAACAAATTAAACTCTAATTCCCTTACAGATAAATACAAACTGCAGTTTAAGCCAACATGGAGAAAACTGTTAATAAGATAAATGTTCAACCTATGAAAATGTACAGAATCATAAATTCTCAGGATAAAATGGAATTAACAAAGTGCCTATGTTTTGAAAGCCCTAAGCAGTCTGTGGACATGGTAGGCATAAAACAGAGAGCTAGAGATACAAAGAGGAGTTCTGTTACATACACAAGGTGTACAGCTATTCTAGACAAAGAAGTATGAAAGGAACCATAGTATGGAAACTCTCTAACTAGGACCTAAGGAAGGTGCTGTTGGAATACAAGCTGGAACAAAAAGCAGTAGGGAATGAGCTATAGATAGATTTTTTTAAAAAGGATATGACAATGGAGCAGGTGTGTCATGACTTTATTGAAAGCAAAACAACACAAGGTTACTATACAGACAAGATGTTTACAAAACATAAATAAGTATTGTAGGCCCACTTAATTATGGGATAGACTACTTAAATCTGTTAAAAGTGGTAGAAAAGACAAAAGGACAGAAGCTGAATGTGAAAGGAAACAAAAAGAAATCAGCGAAACAAAGATGTGTACTTATGTCATTTGGCAAAAACAGCTTATTACTAAGAAAAACAGTAATTACTAAAATGAGCAGATATTTTCTGAAAGCTGTTGCCTTCAGAATTGTCCCTCAACAATACTGTAATCTATTCTTTCCCATTTCCTTTATAATCACTTAGCAAAAGGCAAAAATAATCTTTCCTTCTGACGCTTTGATCAGAATCATTCAGGGGTTTTCCAACGTCATCCACAACTTGAAATTACTCACATTCCATCTGACTGCTCAAGCCTGTACCAACTCTAAAAAGACCTGTTTCTTCCTCTACTTCTACATCTTCACCCCTTCTATAACTTTCCATAATCCACAGACTGAAAAGTCTCCTGCTTCTACTTGAAATTCTCATTTGTATTTATCACTTGTTCAAAGAATTCTGACCTGATTCAGTGTTGTGACTATCAAATCAACTTCAATCTATTGATAACCTCTCCCTTCTAATCTAAATAAAATCAGTTAGTATGACATTTGAATGTGCAAAACAATCCATAAGATATTATGAATGCACAACAAATATTCATTAATTCGAAAGCAGGAAATTATCACAGACCAAAAAAGGAACTTATAAAAGGGTTGGAAATAGTAAAGCAAAGTTAACAGAGGAAAGTGTAAAACAGTATAGAGAATCCTGGAGAGGAAGACAAGCAGTCCTTTGTAGTCCCCAAACTCTGCTCCTAACCAGCTGTGTGAACTTAGCAAAGTCCGAATCTGCATCCCTCACATATAGATAACAATATTTGGCCTAATTCCCTCATGGAGCCTTTAAAGAAGACAAGGTACCAAAGTATTTTAAGAAATACTAAGCAGCACATAAATAGAAAACATTACCAGTGCTACTAAGAACTCTTGGAGGGAAAGCCAACAACTCTTATTCAAAGAAATGAAGTCTTTATGTCTAGATTTGAGAGGAATTATGACACTGAGTCCTATAAGATAAAGAGAGTAATGTCTCTAAAGGACATATTACTGTACACATCAAATTCACCAGTGCAAAGACTAATCCTCATGTTGATTTATCTGTAATGAATCCAACACAGATGCCAAAGGAACATTCCACCCTCCACCGAAGAGCTCCTTACCACTTGCTGGGTAATGTTGACATTAGACTGTCCAAAAGTTTTTGGCAAGAGTTGCTTCCCAACAGCACTAACTGTAGAAGGATGAACAGCTACTAATGAAACAACTCCTAGGATACAAACAAACAAACAAACAAAAAAGGTCACAAAGCAATGTTACCTTTAAGAATTAAATCTAAAAAGAAAAAAAGGGAAAAAAAACCTTTTTAGTATTAAGAGATGTAATTATAAAATCTTTCTTACTACTGCCTGACCGGCCTCTTTAGAGTTTGCTCTGAGTCTGTTAAATAATGTTCATTTATGTGGATGACACAACTGGGGAGTCTTTTGCTTTTTTTGGAGGGGGAAGGCAGGGCAATTGGGGTTAAGTGTGTCAAGTGTCTGAGGCTGGATTTGAACTCAGGTCCTCCTGACTCTAGGGTTGGTGTTCTACTCACTGCGCCACCTAGCTGCCTCTGAGACCCTTTTTCAAAAGTTATTTTGGAGCTTAGCTTTCCATAAAAACCGAATAAAATTTTAAAAGGCTTATTTGCTTCTGTTTTAGAGTTCCATGTATCTTTCTTACATTCTCAAATCAGATATAGTGAAACCAGTTCTAGCCTCAGACCCTGGACAAGTCTTTTAATATTTCCAGGTCTCAATTTCTAAATGTTAAGTGAAGGAGGTTTAAACTAGATCAGGGATGGGGAACCCGCTGTCTCTTCTCACATGAATTTCTATTAAAATGTGGTCTTCATACAAGTAATACACAATAAAACAAAATTAAACATTTCAATCCAGGCATTTCTGATTATCTCACTGTAAAAATAGTTCAGAAACATAACAATTTATTTTCCTTTAGATATCATTTTTTGGGAGAAGAAACAATTTTTCTTATCTCATTCAGTTTACAAAAGGCTTATTAATATAATTAACAAAAAACCAAAAAGAAAAAAAGGTTAGTTGCACAAGGTAAAGAATAGCATTTTCATTTCGAAAAAGTACAATTATATCACTGTTGGCCTTTGCTATGACAAATAGTACCATATCTTCAGTAAGATCTTCTGTTGCTGGCCTTTAGATTTATAGTCTATGTTATCCTTTAGAACCAGCATCCTCACCAGAGTACATGTCAGTTACCACCACCAAATCAGAAAATGTGCCTCAACCCAATGTTGGGGAAAATAAAATCAGAATTCTTGTACTATTATTTCAATTTAAAAAATACAATTACAGTACTGTCGACTGACTTCTCAGCTTCTTAACTCTTCCATAATACTAAGTTCCCACTCAGTCCATTTAATCAGCTAATCACACTGCTCATAATCTGAAAGCCAAGGTGTAAACTTTGAGAACTATCCATCATGAAAATACTTAAGTATTAGCGTGGCAACTGAACATTGTGAAAGCATTTAAAATTAACTTGCTTTGAAACAAGCTCTTAAGCAAACCCAACCTCCTCCCAAAGGCACAAAATTAGACAAATTCTTTCATAAATAATAAGCGCTGATGCTGTGCAGTGCTGTGAGGTTTGCAAACTACTTTGCATCTATTTTCTCACATTACATCTAAAAAGCAAATGCCTCCCTTTATGCTGTCTTTCACTTCTTTGTGGGCTCTCTTTTTCTGCTTTCGAGGCTGGCTGCGTCCTACTTCTCTGTTCTCAACAGCATACACTTGCTTCCAAGCTCTCCTACTGTTTGCTACTTGGAGGAGCCGGAGGAAGCTACTGTTTCTCCCCTTATTCTTCTCTCCTTTTCTCCTGATGTAATCAACCTATTGTACTTTTGGAAAGCTCCTGGCATCATATCTAAATCTGCCTTTTTGCAGCGTCCATCCGTGTTCTGCCCCTTCTAAAGCCTAGGATAGCAAATTTCATCTCTTCTTCTAATAAGACTTTCAAATACTTGAAGATACCACATTCCCCCTAAGTCTCCTCTTCTCTAGACTAAACATCCTCACATGGCATCACCGATGTCTGATTTCACCTCCTAAAATCCAAAAATGAAAACTCCGCAGTAATGTCATAGTCAAAATCCAGAGCTTCCAAGTCAAAGAAAAAATGCAATAAGAAGTCAGAAAGAAAAAGTTCAACTATCCAAGAGCCAAGTTAGGATTACTTAAAACCTGTAGGTTACAACTATAAAGTCTGGAACATGACATTCTAGAATAGAGGTCAACAAACTATGGTCCATAGGTTAATCTGCCCCATCTCCAGAACTTATTAAATTTTTAAATACAATTTTAAAAATGTAGTTTGCTGATTCCTATTCTAGAATTTGCTGACTCTAGAAGGCAAAAGACAGAGACAAGACTTGGAGAAAGAAACACTTTGAATTGCAAACATGAGTTGAAAAAAAAAACACAAAAAGGTAAATGCACGGGAGAAATAAGTGTCCCCTCAAAACCCTAGACTACAAGGGTTATGGAGGAAGTGAGGTAAGAGAGAGGCTGGGATCACTTTTGTTACATTTTGATGATTTGAAGAGAAAAAAGTTAAAGGAAGAAAGAAAAGGAGGAAAGGGGTAGAACTTAGTATTTCACATAATCAGGGTTCATAAAAAGACTATTAAAATATGAAAGGGGTGAGGAGAGGAGGCTACACATGAACCTCAGTTTCATCTTAAATGGACAAAGGACTGAAAAAGACAGAGATGTGTGTACATACACACTTGGTATAGATATAAAATAATAGGGAATCAGGCCAAACAAGGCCTGGGGAAAGGGGAAGTAAGAGGAAGGAATTAATACTAAACAAAACAAATACCATGGGGGGGGGGGGGGGCACAAAACGATTAGTAAAAGAAAAGGACAATAAGCTTAAGAACTTGTGATGAGCAAAGAGGGAGAGGAGGGAAGGGAAAGGAAAGAAGGTTAAATGAGCAAAGAGGAGGAGAGGGGAGGAGTATGACAGAAGTAAATTGCATCAAATATACAGCATTAGTGATGAGCACAATTCTCTCTCAACAGCCTTTACTTTGTAAAGAGATTATGTGGCAAAAAGAAAAATATGCAAGGATGAGATGAAAGACAATACAGAATTAACAGTCAGAAATGTGAACACAAAAAGCATAAGATGACCCACAAAATAAAGAAGAGTAGCAGAATGAATTAGAAAAGAAAAATCTAACAATATGCTTTTTGTAAGAAACACCTGAAAAAGGACTCACACAGTAAAAATAAAGAGCTAAAGTAAAATAACTCAAATGCAGATGGTGTCAGACAAGGCAATAATAAAGACATACGTGATTTAAAAAATAAACAGCAGATGTGTGGGGGCAGAGCCAACACGGAGGAATAGAGAAACACTCAGTTGGGATCTCCCAACATTCCCCTCCAAACAACTTTAAAATAACACCTCAATTAGAATTCTGGAGTAGCAGAATGAACAAAAGGTCGGAGTGAGACATCATCCATCTCAGCCCAAGACAGTTTAAGAAGCTGTAAAGAGAGATCTGTGACATGAGGGTAGAGGCTCCCCCAGAGCCCACCGCATAAAATCCCAGTGATGGAACTAGGTGCTGGCAAAAGAGGCAGCAGCAGCTTCAGGAGCTATCAAGCCAAAGATGGTTAAGGGGACCTGGCGACTGGTCCTCTTGTGCTAGCACTAGGCACAGGACCAGGCACTCTTTGGCAAGTCCAGTGCCAATACCTATCTTCTTGGTCATAGTTCAAGGGCAGGAAGAAGTACTTCCAAGAGGAAGTGGAAGCCCTGAGGGGCAACTATTTAACAACTCCATTGTCTACACCCACTTCTGGGTC
Source organism: Trichosurus vulpecula (assembly GCF_011100635.1). Taxonomy (NCBI): domain Eukaryota; kingdom Metazoa; phylum Chordata; class Mammalia; order Diprotodontia; family Phalangeridae; genus Trichosurus; species Trichosurus vulpecula. The sequence goes on along the minus strand of NC_050576.1, from coordinate 391,947,203 downwards.
ATAGTTTAAGGGTAAGGAAAAACAGTTTTAGTCAAGAGGGAGTAGAAGGGACACTGAGGGGCAGTATCACTTCTGGCCCCAAGGGACCAGGAGTAATATCAATCAATTTGAATCCTACAGGATCAGGGATCTTTCTTGGGAAAGGACCAGAGTTCAGACCAGGACAGCAGGGACCACACTTCTCCTCAGATTACACCTCCTTGGAAATACAGAAAACCTCCAAAGTCCCAGAACTAGCTTGGAAAACAGCAATGCAAAAAGTCTGAAGCTTGAGGCAGTATCCCACCATGCCCTATGCCAGGAACAGAGCCCAAGTCTAATATAAAGTTCCATATCAAGAAACAGGGTGAGAAAATGAGCCAACAACAAAAAAGGGACCTGACCATAAAAAGATATTATGGTGACAGAGAAGATGAAGATACAAACAAAGAAGACAACTGAGGAAAAAAAAGCCACAAACAAAGCTCGAAGGGGGGAAAAATGTAAATTGGACACAAATCCAACAAGAATTCCTGGGAGAGCTATTTTTTTTTTTTTTCAAAATCCAAGTAAGAATGGTGGAGGAAAAATTAGACCAAAAAATGAAAGCAAAAGAAGAAAATTATGAAAGGACAAAGAACATCTTTGTAAAAGAGATAGGTAGCTAGGTGGTACAATGGATAGAGTGCCAAACCTGAAGTCAGGAATACTCACCTTCCTGAATTCAAATCTGGCCTCCGTCACTTTCGTGAATTCAAAACTGGCTTCAGACACTTACTAGCTGTGTGACCCTGGGAAAGTAACTTGCCTCAATTTCCTCATCTGTAAAATGAGCTGGAGAAGAAATAGCAAACTACTCCAGTATCTCTGCCAAGAAAACTCCAAATCGGGTCCCACAGAGTCAGACACAAATGACAAATGGCCAGACAACAATTATAAGAGGAACCAAAAAAAAAAAAAAAAAAAACCTGAAGAAAATAACACCTTAAAAACAGAATTAACCAAATGGAAAAAGAGGTACAAAAATTCACTAATGAAAATAACTCCTTAAAAAGCAGAATTGGCCAAGTGGAAAAAGAGGTAGAAAAGGTCACTGAAGAAAATAATTCTTTAAGAATTAGAACTAGGCAAGTAGAAGCTAATTACTCTGTAAGACATTAAGAAACAACAAAACAAAGTCAAAACAATGAAAAAATAGAAGAAAACGTGAACTATCTTATTGGAAAAATAATTGACCTGGAACACAGATCAAGGAGAGATATTTTAAGAATTACTGGATTACCTGAAAGCTGTACCAAAGAAAAAGCCTAGACTGCATATTTCAAGAAATTGTTGGGAAAAAAAACAAAAACCCAACAACTGCCCAGATAGCCTTGAACCAGAGAGTAAAATACAAATTGAAAGAATCTACCAATCACCTCCTGAAAGTGATCCCAAAATGAACATTCCCAGGAATATTATAGCCAAATTCCAAAGCTCCCAGATCAAAGAGAAAATACTTCAAGCAGCCATAAAGAAACCACTCAAATACCATGGGACCACAGTTAGGGTCACACAAGATTTAGCAGTTACCACATTAAAGCAACGATGGACTAAAGTTGACTGTGATATCCTAGAAAGCAAAAGAGCTGGTATTAAAAGCAAGAATAATCTACCTAGCAAAACTAAATGAAATCTTTCAAGGGAAAAACACAGAGAAAAATGGATATTTTATGAAATAAAAGGTTTTCAATCATTCCTGATGAAAAGATCAGAGCTAAATGGGAAATCTGACTTTCAAAGACAAGACTCAAGAGAAGCATAAAGTGGCAAATGTGAAAGAGATAAGGGCCATAAGGTTAAACTGTTTACCTTTCTATATGGGAAGATGATACACGTATCTTCTAAGAACTTTATCATTATCACTGTAGTTAGAAAGATTCTACATAAAAAGAGGGTAATGAGTTGATTATGTTGGGGCGATGAAAAAAAAGGTTAGGTGAGAAAGAGGAATCCCTTAGGAGAAGGGAGAAGGAAAAGGAAGAACAGAGAAAATTATTTCACATAAAAGAGGTGCATAAGGAAGAGCTTTTATAATAAAGAGGAAAATGGGGGGAAATCAATGTTTGAATCTCACTCATATCTAAACTAGCTCAAAGGGAAAATACAAATACATTCTCAATTAGTAATAATAATCTATCTTACTGAAGAGGGAAATAGGAGAAGATGGAGGAGAGAGGAGTATGATAAAAGGGAGGGCAGATAAAAGAAGGCAGCGGTCAGAAGCAAAACAGACTCTAGAGGAGGAATGGGATAAAAAGAGAGAAGGATATTATACTAATGGGGGACCTCAACTTTTTCCTCTCAGAGCTAAATAAATTTAACCATAAAATAAACAAGAAAAAAGTCAAGCAGATGAATAGAATCTTAGAAATGTTAGCTATGACAGACTTCCAGGGAAAACTAAATGGAAACACTTTTTTCTCAGCTATACATAGCACCTTCACAAAAATTAACCATGTATTAGGGCATAAAAACATCACAACCAAATTCAGAAAAGCAAAAATATTAAATACAAATTTTTCAGACCATAAAGCAACAAAAATTACACTTAATAATGGGTGTGGAAGCAGAAATTAAAAGCTGATTGAAAACTAAATAATCTAATCCTAAAGAACAAATCATAGAAACAATTATTTCATTAAAGAGAATGAGAACAATGAGACAACATTCCAAAATTTCTGGGATGCAGCCAAAGCACTACTTTGGGGAAATTTTATCTCTCTAAATGCTTACAACAATAAGAGAGAAAGAGCAGATCAATGAATTGAATTTAAAAACTAGAAAAAGAAGAAATTTAAAACCCCCAATTAAACACCAAAATGGAAATCCTGATAATCAAAGGAGAGATTATAAAACTAAACACAAGAAAACTATTAAACTAATGAATAAAACTAGGAGTTAGTTTTATGGAAAAAAAAACCAGTAAAATAAATAAGCCATTGGTTAATTTGAAAGAAAAAAAACCAAATTAATAGCATCAGAAATGAAAAGTGAATGCCCTACTAATAAAGACAAAATTAAAGCAATTATTAGGAGTTTTTTTGCCCAACAATATTCCAGTTTTGACAATCTAAGTGAAATATTTACAAAAATCTGAATTGCACAAATTAACAGAAGAGGAAATAGAATACTTAAATAACCCTGTCTTAGAAAAAGAAATTGAACAAGCCATCAATGAGTTTCCTAATAAAAAATTCCCAGGATCAGATGGATTTTTAAGTGAATTCTACCAAATATTTAAGAACAATTAATCCCCATAGTATATAAACTTTATTTGAAAAAAAAAATGGATAAAGAAACCCTACCAAATTCCTCTTACAACACAAATATGGTGCTGATAGCTAAACCAGGAAGAACAAAAACAGAAAAAGAAAACTATACATACCAATTTCCCTAATGAATATTGATGCAAAAATTTAAATAAAATACTAGCAAGGAGATTATAGCAATATATCACAAAAATCATACACTATGACTAGATTTCATTTATACCAGGAATGGTTCGATATTATGAAAACTATCAGCTTAACTGGCCATATCAATAAGGAAAACAACAAAAATCATATGATTATCTCAACAGATGCAAAAAAATCCTTTGACAAACTACAACATCCATGCCTCTCAAAAACACTAAAAACCATAGGAATCAATGGAATTATCCTTAAAATGTTCAGTAGTATAATCAACCAAGAACAAGATTATTTGTAACAAGGATACACTTTAAACCTTCCCAATAAGATCAGGGATGAAGCAAGGATGCCTAATTATCACCACTATTATTCAACACTGTACTAGAATCACTATCTATATTAATAAGAAAAATAAATCGAAAGAATAAAAATAGGCAATGAGAAAATGAAACTATCACTCTTTGCAGATGCTATGGTGAGAGAACTCTAGAAAACCAACTAAAAACTTAGTTGAAATAATTAACAACTTCAGCAGGTTCAGGATATAAAATAAAACCACACAAATCATCAGCATTTCTATATAATACCAACAAAACACAGCAGGAAGAGATAGAAAGAGAGATTCCATTTTAAATAACTATAGACAATATACTTGTTGGAATCTATCTGCCAAGACAAATCCAAGGATCAAATGAACATAATTACAAAAAACACTTTTCACACAAATAAAGACAGATCTAAACAACTGGAAAAATATTCAGTGCTTATGGGTAGGCTGGGCCAATAATAAAAAATGACAATTCTACCTAAGTTAATTTACTTATTCCATGTGATAGCAATCAAAACTACCAAAAATTATTTTATAAAGCTAGAAAAAGTAGTAACAAAATTTATCTGGAACAACAAAAGGTCAAGAATATCAAGGGAATCAACGAAAAAAAAAAGGCTAAGGAAATAGATGGCCTAACAGTTTCAGATTTCAAACTATATTACAAAGTAGTAATCATCAAACAATCTGATGTTGGCTAAGAAACAGAGTGATGGATCAGAAAAATGGATTAGGGACACAATACATAGTATGTAAATGACCACAGTAATCTAGGTTTGATAAACCCAAAGAGGCAAGTTTCCAGGGTAAGGACTCACTATTTGATAAAAATTGCTGGGACAACTAGAAAGCAGTTTGGCAGAAATCAGGCACAGATCCACATCTTACACCACATACCAACCAATATACAGTCAAAATGGACCAATGATTTGGATATTTAGATAAATGATTTAGATATAAACTGTTATATCACAAGTAAATTAAGGAAGCACCCATCAGATCTATAGATAAGGGATAAGTTTATGACTAAAGATGAAATAGAGAGGACAGGAAGTAAAACAGATTAATTCTGACCACATGAAATTAAAAAGCTTTTGCACAAACACAATTAATGTATCCAAAATTAAAAGGAAAACAGGAAAGTGGGGAGAAGGAATTCAGAGAAAGTTTCTCTGATAGAGGCCTCATTTCTCAAATATATAGGGAACTGAGCCAAATTTATAAAAATAAGAGTTACCGCCCAGTTGATAAATGGTCAAAAGATATGAACAGGCAATTTTCTGAAGAAATCATAGCCATCAATAGTCACTTTAAAAAAATCACTACTGATTAAAGAAATGTGAATTAAAACAACTCTGAGATACTACCTGACAGCTAACAGATTGGCTAACACGACAAAAAAGAAAATGACAAATGCCAGAGGAGACGTGGGAAAAGTCAGACAACTAATTCACTGCTCATGTCGATTCAAACTAGTCCAACCATTCTGGAGAACAATTTAGAACTATGCCCAAAGGGCTATAAAACTGTGCATATTCTTTGACCCAGCAACATCAGTGCTAGGTCTCTATCCCAAAGGCACTAAAAGAAAGGTTAAAGGACCTATTTACACAAAAATATTTATAACAGCTTTTTTTGTGGTGGCAAAGAATTGAAAATTGAGGGGATGTCCAACACCTGGGGAATGGCTGAACACTGTGGTATACAATTGTGACGGAATACTATTGTGCTATAAGAAATGATGAGCAGGATGGTTTCAGAAAAACCTGGAAAGACTTATGAACTGATGCAAAGTGAAATAAGCAGAACCAGGAGAACACAGTTACATCAATATTGTAGGGATGTTCAACTGTGAAACACTTAGCTACTCCGATTGAAACAATGATCCAAGACATTTGGATGCAAAGGACCCATGACATAAGATGCTATCTACTTCCAGAAACAGAAGTGATGAACTATTAATGGAAAGTGAAGCATACTTTTTCTCACTTTATTTTTATTGTTTTCTTTTGAAACACAACCAGTTGGATGTGTTTTGCGTGAATTCACAGGTATAATCAAATTGTTTTCCTTCTCATAGGGTAGGGCAGGGAAGAAAGAAAGAACTTAAAACTCATATTTCAAATGAGTTAATTTTTTTACATGTAACTGGAAAATATTTAACAAAATAAAAATAATTTTTAAAAAATTAAAACAGGGAAACTTCTGTATACTTAGAGGCATGATAATCAATATAAATAACAATATAGATTCATCAAATGACATGGCATCTAAATATTTAAAGAAAAAGTTAATCAAATACACTCTTTCCAGAAATGCTTATTCAGAATTACTTTAGAGAGTTTTAAATAATAGTAACAAAATTCATTTGGAAGAACAAAAGGTCAAGAATCTCCAGGGAAATAAGAAAAAAGGTGGGAAGGAAGAGGGCCTAAAATATCAAACCTCAAACTACTTCATTATGGTTAAAAAATAGAAGTCAAATAGTGGAACAGTTAAAGCACACAACATAAAGAATAAACACAGTAGTATAATGTTCAGTAATCTCAACTATCATTGTAAAGGCTCACTGTTTGCCAAAAACTTTCAGGCAAATTGTAAAGTCATCTGGCAAAAATAAGATTTCAACCAACACCTCACACATCCTATACCATAATAAGCTACAAATGGATATATATCTGTAGCTCAGATACAAAAACTCACATCATAACTTAGCAAAGCAAGGAAGAAAACACTTTTTGCAACTATAGATTCATGATCAGATAAGAGATGGAAAGGATGATAAGATAAAATAGTTATTCTTGATTACATAAAACTAAAAAGTTTTCACACAAACAAAAGCAATTTAGTTAAAATAAGTAGAGAAACAGTTAACTGATAAATTTTTGGAGCAAAATTCTCTGATAAAACTTATCTAAAACATATAAGAAATAAATTGAAATAAATGAGAATGCTAGCCATTCCCCAACGGACAAATGGCTAAGGGAGGGGAACAGGCAGCTTTCAAACAAAGAAACTCAAGCAATCTACAACCACTTAAAAATGTTCCAAATCCCTAGTAATTAGAGATGTGCAAATTAAAATAAGACTGGTAAAGATGACAAGAACACTGGGGCACTTAACAGGGTTTTGAATTGGTGCAGCCATTCTGGAAAACAATTTGGAACTATGCCCCAAATCACTAACGTGTGTGTGTGTACACATACACACATGTGTGTATGTACGTATATATACACATGTGTGTATGTGTGTGTGTATGTATGTATATCTTTTGACCCAGAAATACCATTAACTAGGCTTATACCTCAAGAAGATCAAAGAAAAGGGCCCACATGTATAAAAATATTCCTAACAGCTCTTTTGTCAGAGCATAAAATTAGAACCTAAAGGGGTCCACCCATAAATTGGGCAATGGCTAAACAAATTACAGTATATATAAATATAATGGAATATTATTGTATCCTAAGAATGATGAAAGGGATGCTTTCAGAAAAAGCTGGGAAGATTTACAGGGACTGGAGAATGCCATTAATAAACATTCACATGACTGTGCTGACTAGGTACACTTACAGTCAATGCTAAGGCAACCCCATTTTTCTTTCCAGATGGTTCCAAACCTCTTTTCTCAGGCTTCCTAGATGGCACCTTTGCTTTCATTGTAAGGTCTCCCCTTCTATTTTACCAAGGAAGTGAAAAGACAACCGCCACACCAAGTTCCCTCTCTCTTTTTATTTTCAATCCCTCCACATGAGCGCCATCCCCTCCTTTGTTCTCAGTCTACTGAGCAGTGGAAGAGGTGGCCTCTCTTTTAAAGGTCAACTCCTCTCTCTACTTGCATCCCTGATTCCATCCCTTCCTATCTCCAGTATACAAACATACATTCTATGCATACACACATGGAGGAAGGAGCAGAGGAAAACAGAAAGTTCTAGGAAAAAAACATCTTTTTTCATTCTTTCTCTTGCTTCCAAGTATGTCCAGATCTTTGCAAACCTTAAAAACCTTCACTTAACACTGTTATTCCTTCTAATCACTAGCCCGCTCTTTCCCCTCTTTCATAGTAAACTCCTAAGAAAAGCCTTCATTTTCTTCACTTTTTCACCTTCCACTCACTTCTCAATCCCTTGGAAATCTGGCTTCCAAACACACCATTCAGAAGAAACTGTTCTCTCCAAGATTATAAATAAGCTCTTAATTGCTAAATCCAACAGTGTTTTGTTAGTTCTTGACCTTTCTTCACACTTGCCACAGGTAGAGATACTTTCTTTGTCCACTACATTCATACCTATTTAAAAACTCCTTATCAATCTCCTTTCCTGGAGCAAAGTGTTTCAGGTTCTGTGGCAGAAGGCACTGGAAGCATCTTAGGTACCTAATTGGCTCCAGGTGGCCACTGATACCACTTTCTGTTTACATCAGTACAAAACAGCCACAAGGAGCTCCAGAGGATAGAGGTCTGATGTTTGGGTGGCTGAACACCATGGGCAACTCAGGCAGAGAAGAATCTGCTGAATGAACTCTCTGTATCCCTACTGAATTTCCTTTTCGAGTAAATTTCATTTTTTAAACTGTTGAATGTTAAACTGAGTGTCTCATTTTGTTCCAGTATCAAAGAGGCGCATCTCAGAACAGCCTCCTAACTAGGGCATTCCCAGAGGCTCTCTTCGAAGCCAGCTTATCCAATAGTCACCTTCAATGGTTCAATGTTCATTTGGAAGGAAATCTTTCCTGGAATGGCTCACAGGTAAAGTGCCACTGAACATGTTTATCAATGACTTGAGCAAAACTATAAATGTCAGGCTAATCAAATTTTTTAAGGACACATAGCTAGGAAAGTTAGCTGAAACAGTGGATGAAAGTGTTAGGGTTCAAGAAAGCTCGACGAAGCCACTAAGATGAAATCTGATGGGTTTAAATAAAAGTGTTTCCCTTAAACTCAAAAAATGAAGTTCATAGGTCTAAGACGGGAGAGGTATTGACAAGAAAATAGTTCGCCCAAAAACGATTACAAATACTTCAAAAGAAATCTGAAAGCTGAATGAATTAGCAGTGTAATAGAAGTGTTAGGAAGACCACTGCCATGCCAGACTACATTAAGAGAGGCACAGATTCCAGGCCTAAGAAGATGATGGTCCCACTGTATTATGCTGTGGGAAGCCCACGTACGGAGTATTACGCCTGTTTCTGGGTACCACATTTTAGAAAGATATTGCTAAGCTGAACATGTAGGAAGGAACATTAACATATGCTGAAGAATTTCAAGACCATGCCATATGAGGAAAGAACTGAGGATGCTCTGGCCTAGACAAGAAGAGCCTTAGGGAAAACATGGTAATTGTCTTTAAGTATTTGAAAGACCACCCCACAGAAGTGCACATAGTAGGCACTTAACAAATGCTTGTGGATGACTTGAAGGAGGAAGAATGAAAAGCGTACTGACTGAGTCTAGTAGTTCCAAAAATGCAGATAACAATGAGAATAATGCAAAAGTTGAATAGGCGATTGCTTTGGGAAAGAGTGGGCTCTTCCTACCTGGATGTATTCATGTAAAGACTATCTACTCGTTGGACATGTTGTGGGAGGATTTTCTTTCTGGGTATTGTTTGGACTCTGGATTGGATAAAATAGTCTCTGAAGTTCTTTTTCAATTCTAATGTTCTGTAACCTCTGAAATTGAAGGTTTCCTCCCTAATGACTTTGTATTTAAGTACCCTGCATTTATGTTGTTTTACATATGTATCCAATTATATATTCAAATATATATTCAATTCTGTAAGCATGTAAAAGTTCATGGTCTTCCCCAATACAACATAAACACCTTGAAATCTGAGATTGTTCCATTTTTGTCTTTATATTCCCTGTGCCTAGAACATTCTTATACTTCATAAATGCTTGTTGGTTAACTTGAGAACAAAAACACAAACAACTGCAAATGAATATAAAGTACTAAAGTTTAAAAAACTTATATTCTTAAATGTTTTAAAAATAATAATTTTGACAAAATCTATAAATATTATATGTACTGATACTGATCTTCAGGGCTCATTAAAATACTCATTTTTTTAGGCATGAACACTTAAGCAAGACCTTCCATGGGATGTTAATGCTACACCATTCTCTTTTAAAATCTGAAAATGCCTTGTATCTATAATTCCTCATCTTTAGGGGAAAACATAAAAGCAAAGTCTGGCTTGTATGTCCCATCATAAACCTATCTTGTGATTATTCACTGTCCTACAAAGAAAGAACCTCAATAATTCTTAATGCATGACTGGTACCCTGGATTATATGGCTTTAGGGGAAAGATTTGGGATCAACGGGAAAAGAAACTTCAATATTTTTTCCTCAAGCAAGCCTTCCCTTCTATGGCTAAAGTGGTCCTTTGGCAGGGAATTGCACAGCTATGTTAGACAACTACATTTGCAAGTGATGTTTGTGCGAGGTATTAATACAGGATGAAGTTTTTAAAACCAAAAAAGTAATTTTCTCTGGAAGTATGTTGGCACTGAGTAAGGAATTTCATTTTATTCAAAGGAAAGAATGAATCCTATTCCAAACCTTTCAACTCCAAACATAACAACTCTCTCCCTTTGCAGTTATACAAATATCATTCTCCACCCAAACAAAAAATATCATGAAAATACAACTCCCAAATACAAATTAGCTCCAGAGCAAAATATATGCATGCCACATCACTAAAGGGGGTGCTTTATATAGAGATTTCAAAAGTAATTCTTTACAAAACACCTTTAATCCCAAGACTGCATTGGGGTTTTTCCCCCCCAAAATAAATGGATTATAAATGCTGGTGATGCTGCCTTACCCAAATAGTTTTCTCAGAGGTTACTGTAACTATGCCACCTACTGGTAATAGACCTTCCTTAAGGTTTCAGACCTTTGTTCAAAATCTAGGAATTGAGATTTACCTAAAATCTAAGGACCAAATTGATGGTAATATCTTAAAATATTATATATTTCGTCCGCTGAGCTATACTACGACTGAATGGTAGCATGTTCCTTCCTCACTTCTACTACAGAGTCTCCCCAATAAAGCAATGGAGTTGAAAGCGGTCTAAGGTCCACTTGGCCTACCTTTGTTTGAACAACCACAACCTCATCATTAAACATTTGGAGGCACAAAAATTTTATCACGATGATAAAAAATGCACAATGAAATCAATCTAGAGAAAAGCCACTAATCTCTGGTGGATGCCCAAGCTGAATGCACTGCCGTCAGTGTGAAGAAATGATGCAGCCTCCACTCCAAAATTTTTGTTCCAGTGGAATGTAAACTCCTCGAAAGCAACGCCTGCTTGGTTGTAGTCTTGGTATGCCTAGCATCTAGCACCGCAGGAACTTAATAAATGCTTGCTCAATTAAACTGAATCAACTCTTCTGAGGGTTAATTAGTATATCTAGGAAAAAGCTTTCCCATTCGTGTTTTCCGGGCCTTCTTATGAGTTGTATTACACAGGAGGGAGACTGTGGCAAGAGACAGTAATAGTTCAGGCCTTGCAAGATTTAAAGCAAACAGGATACTAATAGGGAATTGGTGAATCTCTGAGTCAATCCAACTATACTACCAAATAATTTGGAACTATGCAAGAAAGCAACTTAAATGTCTCTGTACCCTTTGACCAAGACATCCCATTGTTAACTACGCATCTCATCACTAGGCATATACACTAAGGATATACAGCATATAAACCAAGGGCAAAAAGGATGGTCCTATATTTATTTACTAAAATATTCACAACAGCAGTTTTCTAGTAGCAAATAATTGAAAATCAAGTGTGTGTTCACTGACTCTGGAATAACTAAACAATCTGTGGCCTATGAATGAAATAAAGTACTATTGTTCTATGTGGAAAATGAATGACAAATTCAGAATAGCCTTGGAAAAATTATATAAACTGATGCAGACCAAAGAAAGCAGCAACAGGGGGACACTATACAATGTAAGTGAAAAGAACAATGCAGGAAACTGAGTGCCTCACAAATAAATAGAATGACTGAGCTTGGCCCCAGGAGAGAGAACAAAACATACTTCTCCCTTTCCACTGGGGAGACTAAGGGTGTAGAATACTCCATTCTCCATAAGACCGCTCGATGCGTTGGAGGGGAGAAGTCTGCTGCTGAATTGTTAAACAGACATGCAAGGCCCACTAGGAAGAGGGATATTTGAAAATAAATGATAGAAAATCAAAAGGCATCACCCATACAACTATGCAAAAGCAGGGTTGATGAAGTGCCCCTGCTCAGGCGGACAAAAGCAGCCGCCAGGTCAGCTCCTAAACTGTCCACACGTGTCCAAGCTGGACAAGATCACGTCCAAGATGAAGAATGGCTCCAGAGGCCAGAAGGCAAAGGAAGGAGGCTCCGGGTTTCCTTCCCCAGTGGCGGGGCCAATGCTGAACTAGAACACAAGCGAGAACGTTCTTCCCAAGGGGCAGAGGCTGGCCAGAGGCCTGGCTATCCCCGGCTGCACCAAGGGACGTCTTGGGAATGGGAGCCATCCACGACTCACCCGTGGGCCCACTCGGCTCCATCCAGAAGGGCCTGTCAAAATGAATCAGGATGACTGGCCTCGAGGGGCAGTTTTCCAGAGTTGGGAGACCGATCCTTGATTCAAAACTGGGCTCCATACCTCCAGGACCGGGTTTACAATAAACAGAGGCAGAGCCTAAAGGGAGGCTGGTAGGAAAGCAGGCAGGGTCTGAGACCATGTGACCAGGCAGTGGCTAGGCGGAGCTTGGGGCCTCCTCCTGCCTCCTCCCTGCTGCTCTGCTCCCTCCCTCTTGGCACTGTCTCTTCTTCCTGAGGGGCACTGGGACATCCCCTGGCATTTCCACTCCCCCAGGGCAGCATCTTGCAGAAGCCATCTGGATATTTTTTATTTGAAATGGACTAAAAAATTTCCCAGAATATTTGAATGCATTCCTAAAGACAATAGAGCAAAACCACCTTTTCACTTAGTGAGGTTGAGCCTGCTAAGCCTCCTTGGTGTCATGGACCCCTGTGGCCGGTGGACCCCTTCTCGGAAGAATGTTTTTAAAATTCACAACTGAAGTAAACGCTACCTTTAAATTAAAGATGTAATTTTCTTCTTAACAAGTACACAGACCCCTTAAAAGACCCAAGGATTCCAAGTTATGAACCCCTACCTGAAAAAAAAAATCAGAAGTCACTAGATTTACAGATCTGTACTTAAGGAAAATTACTCTGGCACCTGAGAGGGGAGAGACTTGACCAGGGAGGGCACTGAAGGAACCACTGATACAGTCCATTAGCACAATCCTCAAGATCTCACTAACAATGATCCTAAGAGGTACCTATAATGTACTTTTTAAAGGTTTCCAGATCCAAATCTGTTAAGAATGCATTGGAGCTGAAGAGAAAGTAAGATAATAAAGGAAACTTCTAATGGGTAGCAAACAAAAGAGAAAGCAGCGCTGAAAATCCCCAAACTAACCTTAGTAGAACCCAAGTGCGGATAGGGCACAATGATATTTATCAAACAATTAATACCAACTTTTATGGAAAGCAATGACTCTCAAAGAATTACAACACAGGTTAGGTCCCCTAGAAGTTTTCACACTGTAGACGGTGATGATGCATTTAAAAAACACAAGAATGCTAAATGATGTGCTGAATGGTACCAAGAGAAATAAGAGTTCCGAGAAGGGAATGATAACTTGTTTTTATTGTAAACTTAATATCAGGCATTAATACAACCAACTAATCTTGACCAGCAACTATTTAAATTTTAGTTATTCTTAACATCAAATAGGATAGCTTTTCAGTCTCTCAGAGTCCCCGCCAGTGTTATTCTTCATTCTTCACTTTTCCACAGATCATTTCTTTCTGGGCAACAGGGAAAGCTTCTCAGAAAACAGGACCTGAGCCAGGGCATGGATGGGTTAGAATTTAAGTGGGCAGACAAGAATAAAGAACACATTACAAGAGAAAGGATACGGCATGTGAAGAGATTTGGGTGGGACAGCACAACGTGTCTTTAGAGAAGAGAAAGCAACTAGTTTTTTCCTGGAATGGAAAGTTCACAAAGAAGAATACTGAGAGATAAAGCAGGAAAAAGAAGTTGGTGCTAGATTGTAGAAAGGGCCCTGATGCCGGGCCAAGTATCACAGGATCATAGATTATGAGTGGGAAGAGGTGCGACAGGTAACTTAGTTCAATCCCCTTCATTTTGAATGAGGTCAAAGTAACACAGGTAGCAAGTTGCAGAGCTGGGATTTGAACCCGGGTCCCTTTTTCTAAATCCAATATTACTAAATACGTTCCTGCAAGCTGTGGGGAGCTCCTGAAGGTGTTTCAGAGGAGAGCGGCACGATGAAAGCAGTGTTTCATGAAGACTGATGTGACAGCAATATATAATGGTGCCTTAGAGAGGAGAGAAGATGAAGGCGGGGAAACAGGCTACTGCAATAAACTGGGAAATAAGACACTTAATTGAAGCGCCGGTTGTAATAAGAAAATGAGCAGTTTACATACAGACGCATGGAGTTTGAAGTGATGATGGAACTTTCAGGGTAGCAGCAGGTGTCCGGAAACACGGAAATGGAACTCAAGAAGAGACCACCATACAGGTGTAGATCTGGGGGCCAGTCACATGACAGCTGAAGCTGTGGGAGCGGGCATGACCCACAGGTGAGAAAGTGTAAGGTGTGGAAGGCAGAACCTTCAAGAATACCTACACATGGAGGAGAAAGAGGAGCCAGTGGAGGAGATGGAAAAGGGGGAAGAGTCAGGATTATAAGAAAATCAAGACAGGGATGGTAGTCAATAGTAAAAACATCAGAAAAACATCCTCTTTGCATGCTGTGTTTTACCTAGTGTCACGAAGTAGTAAAAGTCTGCAATTATCCCACAAAATATTCTCAAGAGAGATGAGCAAGTCAGGTACCGTCCTATAATTACACAGCTCACAGGCCCTTCCAAGTTTGGGTACAAGTTGAACTGCAGAGTCTCTCTGGTCCCTTTCACACTGGAGATTATCTGAATGAAAACATCCATTGACAGACATGGGAAGAGATGAAAGGTTCCAGCTGGTGGTAGGTGAGGAGCTGCTGACTGATACACAGATGAACTGACAATGTAAACTGACCCATTATAAAGTGCCACCATGTAATCAGGAAGTAATGGAGAGCCCCTTGGGATCTGTCCAACTTTAACAACTCTACCCCCTTCTCTATGTGGAAATGAATGATACTACTAGAAAGAACCTAGAACATGTCTGGAAGAACCATGAAACACTTAGTAGGGAACTAATACTTGGGAACACAAGGGTTTTCATTATTACTTCCAGCTGAACATAGTGGAGGTTGGAGGAAACAACTTGCTAAGAAGGCAGCATCAGAGAAGAGGATTCAGTTTTTTGGGCTATATCTTAAGATAAAAAAATAAAAGGCTTTTGGCTAGTGTTCCTAATATGGGTGTGGTGTGTGTGTGTGTGTGTGTGTGTGTGTGTGTGTGTGTGTGTGTGTGTGTGTAGACATGTACACACACAGACACACACACACGTATGCATAGCTTTGTTAATCTTATCAACAATCCTTTAAAAACAAGAATGAAAGCAGTAGGGCAAAACTGCACAGATTCAAATATCAAAGCAAATATTGCAAAGAGAAACAGGCAGGACATAGAAAAAATAGCAATGGGGGAGGGGAGGGGGGTCTCGAAATTTTGAGGATGCAATGATAGGGAAGGGGAAGAAATGATGCTCATGCCTTGGGAGACCTATGCACAAGATAGGGAAGTTTGGATACTTTTTAAAAAAGTGAATAAGGCACCCCAACACAAGGATGTAAATAAATGTGACCTCATAAGTAGCAAGAGTCTTGGCTGGGTTCAGGAACAACACAACAGATAATGGGAATAGCAGGATTCTGTAGTACAGCAACAAGACATACTAAGTACTCTGTAAAAACCCACAGCCTGAGGAAGAATGGTAAAGTTTGTGAATGTTAATAAAAGAAGGAAAAACAAAAGTGACGTCATAATCAGAATATGCCATAGACCACCTAGGATGACGGAGGCAATGGATGATAAGTTAATGACGCAAATCTACACCTCGTACCAAAGATATACTTGCACATTAAAATAGACTTTCTTGTGCCATAGTTTTTGGGTTATGATTTGGTTTTTTTGCTCTACAGCTCATTTTAAGAAGAGCTAGCATTAAGTGTTTTCAAAATGACTGACTAAAAACGAGTTCACTGTGTTTTCATGATAGCTGTCAAAGTTTACATCTTTGCTTTCAGATGAAAACAGGTAATTAGCTAACTAAATGATACAAATATATACATGTGTATGTACTGAAAAGATAAAAAGTTTAGAAATTATCAATGATGAAATGGGTTTTTTTAAATGAAATATTCATACAAAAGCTACGATTTTCTTATTCCCAATATTGGGCTGGGGTATACTTGTTGATGTACTGATGACTGCCATTTAAATGGGGGACATTAAACTCTTTCTAAGCATAGTTTAAATGAATGTGAATGCTGAAATAAAGGTTACTGAATATATGGTAGTTATAGCAAATGCCAACATTAATAAATTGTATCTTTCAAACTAAAACTGCTATTCTTCACCTTGTACAATAGCTAATGCTAATAAATGAATTTTACTAATATTAACTACCTTAGGCATCTAGGAGGCACAGTGCTCAGAGTGCTGGGCCTGGAGTCAGAAAGACTTTACTTTCTGAGTTCAAATCCAGCCTCAGATACTTACCCTAGGCAAGTCATTTAACTCTGTTTGCCTCAGTTTCCTCATCTATAAAATGAGTTGGAGAGGAAATGGCAAACCACTTCAGTATCTCTGCCAAGAAAACCCCAAATCGAGCCATGAAGAGTCGGACACAACTGAAAAATGTCTGGGAAACAACAAAACTACCTTTAGGCTTGTTTATTAATTAAAGTTAATTTTATTAAAGTTATTTTTTAAAATTTCTAACTCTTCTTAAAAGTGGTATCTTAAGGAAAATGGATTATTATATTTCTGAACTACTTTTATAACTAGGTAATCAGGAATGCAAGGTTAAAATATACGTTTTATTTTTACACTAAAATCACATTACTGTACAATACTTCATCTTACAAAGCACTTTACTTACATTACCTGATTTTAGTGTTACAACAACCCTTGCTATACTAGTTAATTGAACTGTTGTTATTCAGTTGTTTTTAGTCGTGTCTGACTCTTCATGACCCCATTTGGGCTTTTTTTGGCAAAAATTCTAGACTGTTTGCCATTTCCTTCTACAGCTCATTTTATAGATGAGGAACTGAGGCCAAGAGGGTTAAGTTACTTGCCCAGGGTCACATAGCTAATAAGAGTCTGAGACCAGATTTGTACCAGGAAGATGAGTCTTCCTGACTTCAGGCCCAGGAGCCCTATCCACTGCACCACCCAGCTGTCCTCAGATCTTCTTTACAGACAGACTAAGGGGTTTGTCCAAGGTCACACAGATAAGTATCAAAGGGTTCTACTGGAACCTAGATCTTCCAGTTACAAAGTCCAATACTCCCCACCCAGGGCCTCCTTTATGGATCTTGATTGTTATTCAGTATGCTAACTAATTCTCTGAGCTTTGGGTCCTTTGTATATTTATTTGAAAGGCATGTCATCTATTTCTTTATCCAAGTGACTAATAAAAGTATACAACAGACCTGCTCAGCTGATTTGGAGGTCCGGCCACAGAAGCAATCTCAAATTCACCAGCTTTTATCAGCTAGCTCAAATACCTTCCCTTCTCACAAGACTACCACAAGTGAACACCTCAATTTCTCTGCCTGGTATGAAAATGAGCATTTCAAGAGCTTTGCTAAAATCGATGTAAACTCCATCGACAGAATTCCCCCACCAGGGTTTTAACACCTGAAAAAAGCAAAAGTCAGCAATCCTGGTCAAACCAATCCAACCCAGTAAGAAATTTATATTAGGCGCCAATGTGCATGGCACTCAGCTAGGGATAAGACAAAAGTAAAAAGCTTACTGTCAACTTCCCCCTCTGTTTTCATATAGCTATTTGGTCTACAATTCTCTTGTATACTTACCATGTGATGTTCTTCTAAGCTTCTCTGAATCAGTGTTACCCTGCCCCACTCTTAATCTCATTAGTAAAAAAAAAAAAAAAGCTCGACGAAAGAAAGAACATCTTACCCAAAAATCTATCTCAGATCATCAGTGTCCTATACATATCAGACACTGAGATATTAAGTGAATGAGAGAAACAGACAGTGGCCAATGTCTGAAAATAATGAGCTGAGAATCAGACACCCCTCTCCATCTGCACCTCTGTCTGGTTTCAACTCCAAGGAACAAGATGCCCACCCAGGTTAAGCTCAGCACCTCTAATCTCATTGCCACAATGCCAACTCAAGCCTTAAAAGCCACCTCCTTCAGCCTCCTCTCTCTTCTGATTGAAGGGCTGGAGAAGAGAGTACCAAACTCCTCCCAAAGCCTTCCTCCTGGAGGGGTGGAAACTGGGCTCCAGCTCACTCCACTATGCTGGGTTACAATCCACAGAACAGGGATGTTCCCCCACATTGTACCCTTTGGTGTCTCCTCCTGTCCCCCCACCTTCCTGTTTCTGTGTGTTGTCTTCCCAATTACATTATAAGATCCTTGAGGGTGGGGTCTGTCTTGCTTTTTCTCATTTGTATCTGCAGCATTTGACAGAGTACCTGAAGACAGCAGGCAGGGGCTGAGTGGGAATCAGACCTGCTCTGCTTGGCCACAGAAGGTAGAACCTTTAAGAACAGCATATGGAAGAACAAGGAGAAGGATTTAGGGTTCCTGATTAGAATTCTATCAAAAGCAGAAATTGAGAGGATGTTACCAACTGGGGAATGTCTGAGAAAGTTGCAGTATACGATTATGATAGAATACTATGGTGCTGTAAGAAATGATGAGCAGGATGTTCAGAAAAACCTGGAAAGTCTTAATGAACTGATGCAAAGTGAAGTGAGCACAACCAGGAGAACATCGTACACAGTAACAGCCAGATGATCAACTGTGAATGACTTAGCTATTCTCAGCAAAAGTGACCCAAGACAAAGGACTCATGAGGAAAAATGCTATCCGCCCCCCGCCCCCGAGAAAGAAGTGATGGAGTCTGAATGCAGATCACAGCTTATTTTTTAAAATTTATTTTTTTTTAAATTCTTTTTGGTTGGGTTTTTTGGTTGTCTTTTCTTTTACAACATGACTAGTATGGAAATATGCTTTGCCTGACTGCCCAAGTATAAACTGTATCAAACTGCTTGCCTTCTCAAAGAGAGGCGAGGGAAGGGAGAAAATATGGAACTCAAAATTTTAAAAAAACAAATGTTAAAAACTTTTTACATGTAATTAAAAAAAATTATTTGGAAGTAAAAAAGTACCTCGGTAGATGAAAGATTACCCTGCTTTGAGCGATGACATGCTCTAAAGTGGATTTGGCGGGGAATGAATCGGACTTGATGACTAAGGTCCCTTCTCATTCTAATTATATGGTCTCAGCTTCAGCAAGTATGGAAGAACATCCATTAATAAGCATTTAAGTACCTAGCATGAGCTGTCTAGGGGCTAAGGACACGAAGACAGAGCTATTTATGATTCTGACAATGCAAATTCAAAAACAGATACACATAATTAAAAAAGAGGAAAGTCTATCAGTAGAACAAAGTAGGAAAGGCTGGATCAGAAACAACTGAATTCAATAACCCAGCGCTTGAGAAACCACCAAAATATAAATTACTTGAGGAAGAACTACCTACTTAATAGGAACTTCTGGGAAAATTGTAGAAGAGCTTAACAGAAAATAAGTTTAGAATGACATACATCACATACCACAATAAGGTCAAAATGAACATGCGAACGGAATACTGGAGATCACACCATAAAAAGATTCTTTTAAATTTTCAAAACAATCATATCAAGTACATTTGAGTTATGGATGGGGGAAGATCGATGCAATCACTTGGGAAAAATAATATCAATGAGAGGTAATGTAAAAGCTTTTATATCAACAAAGATCAATGAAACTAAGAAGGAAAGTAGCTAAAGGGGAGGGAGGGAATCTTTGCCTCAAATATTTCTGATAAGGGTCTGATTTCCAAGATTTGGAACTAACACAAATATTTAACACCAAAAGCAAACAAGTGATCAGAAGAAATGAACAATTATAAAATACTGCTCCAAATAACCAATAGGAGAAAATCAAGTCAAAACTCGCACCCAGCAAATTAGCAAAGACTCCCAAAAATTGAACTAACAATACCATGGGGACTACAGAAAAGTACAGAATGCTCATTGATTAGCAATGGAGCTGAGAAACGGTCCAATGGATATGAATAACAAGTTAGAACTACGAATGAATGAAAATCCATCTTATTACACACTCCTATTCATCAAGGGCTGTGCTAAGTAATGGGGATAAAAGATGAGAGATTTTTGGGAAAAGTACTGAAAGTTCCTGCCCTCAAAATGCTTACACTCTCATAGAGGGTGATTACCCATATGGAAGCCTGTGGCCATGGAAGGATATGTGGTTTAAAAGAATTCAGCGATGGGGCGTGCAACTATAAAATGCAGACCGATACACTCTTCCCAGTATTAAGGGCAATGGTGATTTGATCACAACTCTAGAGCTGGAAAGGAGGCTGGTCAGAGCGGGGGAGTGAAATGATCACAGTGGCTGATCAACATGCCTAACACAGTGGGGTTAAAATAGGTACAGGGACTGGACTGTGATTTCACTGGCGTAAGGAATTTTCCTAATCAGGAAGCTTGGTCTACAAAAGCATATTGGTACTTTCTCGGCAACCTACAGCTTTAGAAAGTTGCCTACTTCACTGAGAGATTAATAAGTAACTTGACGAGGGTCAAACATCTACTATGGGTCAGTCAGAGGCAGGACTTGAATTCAAGTCCTTCTGGCTTCGAGGCCAGCTCTCTCTATCTGCCGGGCCATGATAGGCCAAGAAGGGAGGCCCAAGGCCCTTTGTCCTGGACATGCTACTGCTAGGTAAGGGGTCAAAAATAAAGGACCCAGACACACCAAAATATTTCTAGCAGCCCTTTTTGTACTACAAAAAGTTGGAAATAAAAAAAAATGATGATAAATTAAGCTAAATAAATTGTGATCCATGAATGTAATGAAACATTACTACACAGTTGAGAAATGATGACTATGAAGAACACAGGGAGGCATGAGAAAATTATACATCTATAACTTTATTTCTATATATGCATATATACACATATTTTATGGGGGGGGGCCACAAGGGGGATGAGAGAGAAACACATTATGTGCATTGTCAAAGTGAGCAGAACCAGGAAAACAATATGCAAAATTACCACAGCAAAGTAAGCAGAAGAGACAACAGAAAATGGAAACTGAGCCTTATGTAATAACCATCATCATCATTGAGACTGGACCAGGAAAATGAGAAAGCAATGCCCGCCTTCCTTCTCTTCTTTTGCAGAGGTGGGGGACTATGAAGGCAGAACAGCATATACTGTCAGATTTGATTGATGTGTGGGCTGGTTTCTTTTTTTATTCCTTTTTATGAGGGATGGCTCCCATGGTAGGGAGGAGTGACAGACTGGGAAATGAAAGTAATATAAAAAAACAATACCAATAAAACAGTTTTTAAGAGGTGTGCAAAATGAAAGTTGGTCTTCCTGCTGGAAGAGAAGGCAAAAAGGCTGGCAGAAAACCTCTGTATCTCCAGCTTCTCAAGGACAATGAAAGAACACATCTGTGGGTAAGGGTTGTCACTGCTAGGCACATACCCCCAGAAGATCCAAGACAAAAAAAAGAAAGATCCCTTTTACACCAGGATCTTTACAGCAGCCTCTTGGTTTCAAAAGAGCCTCCTTTCTCTACTAGGGAATGACTAAACAAGCTGCTGCACAAGAATGAAAAAGATTATTTCATTGCTAAGAAACAATTAGTAATATTTTTTAAAGAAACAATAAGAATTCAAAGCAAAGAATGATTTGCTATTTTGCCCCTGGCAGAACAGAAGCTCCTTAAGGTCAGGGAACTTTTCTGTTTTGTCCTTTTATAGCCTGGACTTAGGGTGGTGCCTGGAAATTAGCAGGTGGCCACTAACAGGTGGCTGAATTGATGAATGTAGAAAGCTCCGTCATAAGATTATTAAGGCTAAACTACGTTCATGGTCAAAGGAATTATCCTAGAGAATAAATGAGAAGGAATCATCATCATTATTACATTTATATAGTGCTTTAATTTTTGCAAAGTCACTTCTTTTCATCCTAGTTCTTATTCGTTCTTCCCAATAACACTGCGAGGTAGGTGTCACGATTACTTTCATTTTTATGATGAGGGAAACTGAGGCACAAAAAAGTTAAGTGACTTGTGCAGGATCACGCAGCTGCTACCCACACGTAGGGGTGTCAAGAGTAGTAGAAGTCAGACTAGACGGTTGAGAAGAAAGGGAATGAAGGCACTCGGGGTTAAGTGGAGAAAAGACAGCTTTTAAAAGAAGTATGGTTTAGAAAATGAAGAGATGTAAGATGAAAGCTACTCAGAACGGTAGGACCTAGTGAGGATTTTTCAAGGACGGTGGAGACAGGGATATGTGTAGGCATCCAAGAAAGAATGAGGAGATTGGGAGAGACTAAAGATTAAAGTGGAGGACAAATGGGGAACAAGAATAATCCAGTAATATGAGGGAAAAGGCAGGAGGTTATGAAATCTAGGCTGCATGGATTAGGGTTTCCCCAGGACAAGAGAAGGGCCAGCTCTCTTTTTAAATGTTCTTTTTTCATTGTCAATTTAACAATAATCAACAAATCTAAACATATCAGTACCCAAAGCAGAACAAGGAAGAGGGTTCACCCTCAATCATTCCTTGATACCACGGGGACTTCAACATATATCTTGGTGTTCATTCAGTTCCTCTCTCTACTCTCTGACCTGCTCTTCCACCCCACCTCAACGACATGCAAAAACGGTCAACCCTTGACCCTGACAGCCCTACAAGTGTTCTGCTGCTTTACGCTGAAGAGTTCTGATGTTTCTTCCCCTCACTACCTTTCAGCACTCAATGCTGTGAACCTTTCTGTCGTCAAGTCACTTCAGTTTGTCTGACTCTTTGTGATCCCACTGGGGTTTTCTTGGCAAAGATACTGGAGTCATTTTCTACTTCCTTCTCTAGCCCGTTGTACAGATGAGGAAACTGAGGCAAAGAGGGTTAAAGAGACTTGCCCAAAGTAACACAGCTACTGTCTGAAGCCAGACTTGAACTCAGGGCTTCCTGACCCCAGGCCTGGTAGCTGCCCCAAGATAGCCAGATTCTCCACAGGATCCTTTTTCATTCCTTACTCTCTCAACCCACACATTCTCTCAGTTAACATTTTTATCTCTGTAACATCTCTCATATGGCAATAAAATGGATAGAGTCCTAGACATCTAATGGGTCCCCCTACCTCAAGTCTTTGCCAGTGCCAATTTATCCTCCATCAGGCTGCCAAAGCCATTTTCCGAAACACTTGTCAAACCTTACCCCCTACTCAGTAAACTTCAATGGCTCCCTATTACTTCCAGGATCCATTATAAACTCCTCTGCTTTGGCTTCTAAAGCTCTGGGGCCCTGCTTCTCTCCTAGTTTCTCAGTCTTATTACACTAATCTACCCAATACTCCCTTTGATCCAGTCGTACATCCTACTTGGAGTTCCTCACGCACAAATCTCCATCTTCTATCTCTGCTTCTTTACGCTGGCTCTCCTCCACTGCCTGGAACGTTGCCCCTCCTCCCCTCTGCCTCTCACAAGCCCTGGCTCCCTCCAAAATACTCCTTAAATGATGCCTTTTGCAGGCAGCCTTTCCTGATATATGCAGATGTTAGGGCCTTCATCGCCAAGGCTACCCGAAATTTATTCCATATGTACCTTATCCATATCTATTCATGTACATGTTGTCTCTCATTAGAATGTAAGTTCCTCCAGAACAGAGATCGTTTTTGCTTCTCCTTTTACATCTGTTCTTAAATTAGTGCTAGGCACAAGAGTGCTTAATCATGACTGACTGATTACAAAAGAAAACGTAAACTTCTGTTACATATAGCTTTTAAGGAATAGTGTATATATATATATATATATATATACACACACACACACACACACATATACACACACACACACACAGTTATTCACACACACACGCACTCAGAGTTTAAGCTTTAAACTTAAGCTTAAAACTGCACTAAGACTTTTGGGACACATCGTACAAGCGTGTGTGTGCACACGTGTGCGTGTTTATCTGTGTGAGTGTATAATAAGGTAGTAACAAAACCACTCTATTTTGTCTCCTATTCTTTTATTTAGTTCTGTGCACTTAAAATATTTACTAAGGCTCTCTTTTTCTCACATTACTGAGAAATAATGAACTAAAGATTCAGTAAGATGTGCATTCTCTGACACAGTCAATGTGTTGATTTGGATGATACGTATTTGTTGAAGAGCCACAAATTGAAACAGAGGTTATCAAGGGGTTGTAAAACGAAGAGAAAACAAGAGGAAGCCCCTATCTAGTGGCCTCAATATACTAAATGTACTTGGCACGGATGCTATCTACCCAATTTTTTTCTTATGGGGCAAATATGGGCATAGAATAAGAGTTTAATAAGCATTTATTAATTTAAGTCCCATAAAGACCCCATTAAAAAAGAAAAATTACAGCTTGAAATCATGAATGAATGGATATACTAAAATACTAAAGAAAATAATACCAAATACAGTACTTCAACACATTTTAAAATAATTTTTATGCTGACCAAGTAGGAGTTATAAGGAATTCAAGGAAAACAGTTATCAGGAAGGAAAATAGCACGACCATCTCAACAGATGCAGACCTAGTCTTCAATAAAATATAACTCCCCTTCATGATTAAAAAAAAAACCCCAACACGAAACACTAATGTAACACTTTGTTAGAGCCTTTCCTCTAAAACAATAGGTCAGACTCACACTATGGGGATTTTTCTTAATCCTTAATAGCCTCTAAGGTGTATTTTGTCTCCATCCAGGTAACCCTGGGAACTTCTTCCTCACCTTCAGAGTGAGATTACAGGATCATAGTTGGAAGGTCTCCAACCAGGGACCACCAAGTCAGTCCAATCCCCTTGTTTTCTGGAGAAGGAAAATGAAACCCGTGGAATTTAAGCAGCCTGCCCATGGTTAGACTGGTTGTAAGGGTTACGGCGGGCAGTCAGGTGGCACAATGGATAGTGCCGGACCCAGAGTCAGGAAGACTCATCTTCTAAGTTCAAATCTGGCCTCAGATACTTATTATCTGTGAGACCCTGGGCCACATCATTTAATTCTCATTTTCCTAAGTGTAAAATGAGCTGAGAAGGAAATGGCAAACTACTTCAGTGTCTTTGCCAAGAAAACCCCGTAAGCAGTCAAAGAGTCAGACATGACTGAAAACAGCTCAACAACAAGAGTTAGGGGCAAAAGTTGACCCAGGTCCTTTAATTCCAGAGTCAAAGAACAGGGTGTTCCTAAAGTCTGGAGACACAGGCAAAACCGCTTATTTTCAAGAAATGAAATGAATGAAATTTTAACAACATTTCATTTAATATTAACAAATAAAATCTTCAATATGATTCTCAACATTTGTAATGCAAAAGTTGATGGGCTTTGCAAGATTCATGTGAACTCGATGCAATAACTCCACATTGCCGCCAATTGCCCATGTGCCCAGACTTTAGGAACACCCTGTATTTCTTCTCTTGTACCATGTTGCTTCTTGAAACCTTAAGTAAAAATTAAAGCACGTTTAAAAGGAAAAAAAAATTCCCTTTCATGACTGAAAATTGTAAATTGTAATGACTATGGAAGAATAGGAAAGAAGTTTCTAATATTTTTTTTCCTGACAGGCAGAGACAACTATGAAAGAAGCTTACGAAGGGGTCTCAACCCATCTCAACTGTAGAACCCAGAAAATGACTTTTGCAGGCAACAGAAGAGTTGGTACAAACATGCCCACACTGTCAGGCTCAATATTTCAATGAATCCTTAAGCCACTCAAGCTCTAACCAAGTCTATAGTGTGACATGACATCTAAGAAATAATGTGATCTTAAACAATAGAGAGAGAGAGGCAGGGTCCAGGAATGAAGAGATAGGCCTGTTCTACGCATCCCTCTTTCACAGTAGACACCAGAGTGCAGGAAAGACACAGATAAGCTGGAGACTATCTAGAAGAAGGCAACCAACCAGCATAGAAATGGCCCCAAATCATGCCATATGAAAATCAATTAAATGAACTGGAGGTGTTTCACCTCAAGAAGGAAAGACTTGGGGGGCACACGACAGATGTCTTCAAGTATCTGAAGGGTTGTCATCTGGAGGAAAGATTAGACTTGCCAAACTAGGAACAATAGGTGGAAATCCCAAAGAGACAAATTTAGGCTTGATGTAAGGAATGACTTTCTATAACAATACAAACGATACGAAAGTGCAATGGGAGGTCATAAACCTCAGCAAAGGTATTCAAGCAAACATGAGACCGACTCTAGTAAGTCTCTGCAGCCAGAGTATTTATGCAAACATACAACACAAAAATATTAACTATCGGCTAATCGACTTCAGCTTTGAACAAGTCACTCTGCAAAACGAAGGGGCAGGACTTGATGGTCTCTGATGGTCTCTAAGGCTCCCTTCAATCCTAAATCTCATGATCCTACAGCAATAACTACAACATTACACTGACAGAAACAAAGGAAGGCCTAAATAATCAGAAAGATTCACAGATGGGAATTCAAGGGCATGTATCAAACCAGTAAAACCTGCCAATAGTCCTTAAATCCATTTACAAATGTCAATAAAAATGTGTCTTTATAAAATGGATAAAATGATGGGCTTTTTTCTTGTTTGGTTTTGAATAAGAAAAATAAGCAGGTAAAAATATCAATGGCTCCTTTTATTTTTAAGCTGAAGGTGGGAGTCTGAAGACCTGCGTGCAAACACCAGATGTGCTGCTATTCAAACTCCAAGAAGCCACTTCATCTCTCTAGGACTTGATTTCCTCCTCTGTAAAATAAGGGGCTGCTCTAGATAATCTCCTTTGCCTGTGATCCCCATTAATGCCCAGGGATTAGCTGTTTACATAAGGTATGACTTGCCCTCCCAGACTTTGGAACAATGATGATAAAGAAGCTGTAATCAAAACTACACAGAACTGAGCAAAACCAGAAAAACAAACAAGAGAACAGAGATCAGAAGCACATGTGTGTATTGATTAGACTTCCACAGGATTTGCAGTGGTTGGGTAGATAATTGTCCTTCACAAGTGATGCAGTGTGGCTCCGGAATCAGAGGTGAGAGCACCATGGGTCCACGGTGTTCATTTCAAGAATCTCACGTGAGTTAAAGGTAAACTGTGTCCTGAGAACGGCCCAGCCCCCCTCTTGCAATTCAACTTCTCTTCTCCTAACTCTTCAACAAAAATATCTTTTGAAAATTGCCAGTTCAAGGGCCACTAGGTGGTGCAGCGAGTAGAGCACCAGCCCTGAAGTCAGGAGGACCAGAGTTCAAATCCAGCCTCAGACGCTTGACACACTTACTAGCTGTGGGATCTTGGGTAGGTCACTTAACCTCAACTGCCCTGCCCTCCTTCCCACCACCCAAAAAAAGAAAATTACCAATTCATCTTAGAATGCAGACAGAAGCCTCTTTTTTAGGTCTGGGTTTTCTTTTGCAGCTTGGCTAAGATAGAAATATGTTTTGCATCACTTCACATATATAATCTACATCAAATTGCTTGCCTTCTCAAGGTGGGGCGATGATAGAAAGGAGGAAGAGAATCTGGAACTCAAATTTTTAAAAAATGATAATGTTTAAAAAATGTTTCACACAGCTGGGAAATAATTAAAAAATAAATAGAAATACACCAAAAGAAAAGGAAAAAAAGAAAATTACCAGTTTATTATAATTATTGTTAATGAAAGGCAGGAACATAAGGGGATGAAATCCTGGACCCTGGGTCAGGAAAACCTGGGTTGAAGTCAAGCTTCAGACACCATCTTCTCTTGGGCTAAGGCAACCTACAAACTCTAAGCATGAGGCAACTCTAAAACTGAGTTACTAAATTACAGCTGGCTAATTTATTTCCTGTAATAGCGAAGGGAGTTCCCATACCATGACATGACACCCATATAACACTATAAATTTGACAAGTACTTTCACATACTTATCCCATCTGATCTTTACACCAATATTGTGATATGGTAGCTAGGACAAGAATTTTCCAGATTATCTAAGGCTCACAGACGTTAAGAGATTAACCCGAGGTAAAAGCAAAAGTGAGTAACTAGGGGGTTTAATGTATGTTTTCTAACTTCAGAACCTATTATATATCCACTATACCATCCTAAACTTAGGTTAATTTAAAAAACTTTAAGAATGTTTGTAGAGAATATGCTCGTGAAAATCTTTCAAATATAAAAATATTATGTCCAAAATAGACACTTCACAAAACTGGCATTTAGCAACAGATGAAAATATTGAATTCTACTACATCCAGGCAATAATCACAAAATTAACATTCCATACATATTCTGAGATAGGAAATAGATGAGTACAGGTATTTCCAGATAAATAAAAAAAAATCTATCTTTTCTTCTCTTTTATTGCTTTTTGGAGATTATATGATGGTCTCCCTAGAGAATCCAGAGTTAGCTAAAAATTAACTGAAACGGCAACTTCAGCAAAGTTCAGAATATAAGATAAACCCCCATAAATCAAAAGTATTTCTGTATATTTAAAATAAAAAAACCCAGGAGGGAAAAATAGAGAATTCGGGGGTGGAGCCAAGATGGCAGCTGGAAAGATGGACTTCCTTGAGCTCCCCCACAGGTCCCTCTAAACACCTATAAAAAATGGCTCTGAACAATCTCATTTTTATGGTAGTATTTTTTTCAGTGGTCTTGTTAGCTTATCCTTTTCCGTTACCGTACTTCTTATTCTACCCACCCCTTATCCTCTCCTCCCATCCTCCTAAATCTTAATCTACACACCCTTTTTGGCAGTTCATGGTACCTTAACAAAATCTGACCATGTCTCAAGACATAAAAATTTTATAGTTAAAAGCAAAAGGCAGAAGATGGTGGCTGGAAATCAGGGACTTGCTTGAGCTCCCACCCAGGTACCTCAAACACCTATAAAAATGGCTCTGAACAAATTCTAGAACTGCAGAACCCACAAAATAGCAGAGGGAAGCAGGGCTCCAGCCCAGGGCAGCCTGGATGGCCACTAGGTAAGGTCTATCCCACTGAACTGGGAGCGGAGCTGAGCAGAGCTCTGGGGTGCGCCTGAAACAACCAGACAGGGAGCCTGGTGGAACAGGCCCTAGCGCCCTGAATCAGTGAGCTGTGGCAGTTACCAGACTTCTCAACCCACAAACACCAAACACAACAGAGAAGGTCAGTGGGAAAAGGTTCTGAGACAGAGTGAAAGGACTTAGCAGTTCGGCCACAGCCTGGGTGGCAGCAGAGGTGGTGCAGCTCTGAGGACAGAACTACAGCTGCAGTTGCTTCTGGCCCCAGGCCCACCTGCTAGGAGGAATTAAGTGGCCCATCAGAGCAGGAGTGCAGAGCCTGCTTAAGATCTGAGTCCAGTCTGGGTTGGCAGTTCTTGGGGGAGGAGGAGTGCTGCTGTGGCAGAGCTTGCTCTGCAGAAATAGCTCCGAAAACAACAGAGCAGCCCCTCAAGTTTGGGACAAAGTACTCTCTACTCTACAAGCCGTCATACCCCAACAAAAAACTCAAGGGTCAAGTAGTTGGCTGGGAACATGGCCAGGCAGCGAAAATGGTATCAGATTCAGACTCAGACTTTGGAATCTTTTTCTTTGGTGACAAAGAAGACCAAAACATACAGCCAGAAGAAGTCAACAAAGTCAAAGAGCCTACATCAAAAGCCTCCAAGAAAAACAGGAACTGATCTCAGGCCATGGAAGATCTCAAAAAGGATTTGGAAAATTAAGTTAGAGAATTAGAGGAAAAATTGAGAAGACAAATGAGAGTGATGCAAGAAAATCATGAAAAACAAGTCAATGATTGGCTAAAGGAGACCCAAAAAAATGCTGAAGAAAACAACACTTTAAAAAATAGACTAACTCAAATGTCCAAAGAGCTCCAAAAAGCCAATGAGGAGAAGAATGCCTTGAAAGGCAGAATTAGCCAAATGGAAAAGGAGGTCCAAAAGACCACTGAAAAAAATACTACCATAAAAATGAGATTGGAGCAAGTGGAAGCTAGTGACTTTATGAGAAATCAAGATATTATAAAACAGAACCAAAGGAATGAAAAAATGGAAAACAATATCAAATATCTCATCGGAAAACCCACTGATCTGAAAAATAGATCCAGGAGAGATAATTTAAAAATTACTGGACTACCTGAAAGCCATATTCTAGAGCCAGAGGGTAAAATAGAAATTGAAAGAATCCACAGATCACTTCCTCAAAAAGATCCCAAAAAGAAAACTCCTAGGAATATTGTTGCCAAATTCCAGAGCTCTCAGATCACAGAGAAAATACTGCAAGCAGCCAGAAATAAACAATTTGAGTATTGTGGAAACACAATCAGAATGATACAAAATCTAGCAGCTTCTACATTAAGGGATCAAAATTCTGGAGGTCAATGGAGCTAGGATTAAAACCAAGAATCACCTACCCAGCAAAACTGAGTATCATGCTCCAAGGCAATATATGGACTTTCAATAAAATAGAGGACTTTCAAGATTTCTCAATGAAAAGACCAGAGCTGAACAGAAAATCTGAATGAAGAGAAGTATGAAAAGGTAAATGAGAAAGAGAAATCACAAGAGACTTACTAAAGTTGAATGGTTTTGTTTATATTCCTACATGGAAAGATGACCTGTATAATTCATGAGACCTCAGTATTAGGGTAGCTAAAGGGAATATACATATGTATATAGACAGAAGGCACAGGGTGGGTTGCATATGAAGGGATGATATCTAAAAAAAAAAAATCAAATTAAGGGATGAGAAAGGAATATATTGAGAGAGGGAGAGATAGAACGGGGTAAATCATCTCACATAAAAGTGGCAAGAAAAAGCAGTTCTGTTGGGAGGGAAGAGGGGGCAAGTGAGGGGGAATAAGTGAATTTTGCTCTCATCGGACTTGATCTGAGAAAAGAATAACATACACACTCAATTGGGTATCTTACCCCACAGGAAAGAAGGAAGAAAGAGATAAAAAGGGGGGGGACGATAGAAGGGAGGGCAGATAGGGGGAGGGGGTAATCAAAAGCAAACACTTTTGAAAAGGGACAGGGTCAAGGGAGAAAACTGGATAAAGGGGGACAGGATAGGATAGGAAGGAGCAAAATATAGTTAGTCTTTCACAACTTGAGTATTGTGGAAGGGTTTTGCATAATGATACACATGTGGCCCATGTTGAATTGCTTGCCTTCTTAGGGAGGGTGGGTGGGGAGGGAAGAGGGGAGAGAATTTGGTACTCAAAGTTTTAAAAGCAGATGTTCAAAAAAAAAAAGTTTTTGCATGCAACTAGGATATAAGATATACAGGCAATGGGGCATAAAAATCTATCTTGCCCTACAAGAAAGGGAAAAGGGGATGGGGGTAGGGGGGGAGTGACAGAAGGGAGGGTTGACTAGGGAAAGGGGCAATCAGAATATATGCCATCTTGGAGTGGGGAGGAGGGTAGAAATGGGGAGAAAATTTGTAATTCAAACTCTTGTAAAAATTAATGCTGAAAACTAAAAATATCAAATAAATAAATAAGTTTAAAAAAAAGAAAAATAGAGAATTCTAATAAAAACAGAATTTATAAAACATTTGGGAGTCCACCTACCAAACACACTAGAACTATAGCAATACAACTACAAATCACTCTTAACAAAAATCAAGCATTCCTACACAACTAGAAAAGGAGAAGTGATTATAAGCAGTTGTTAAGTGCCTAGTGTGGGCCAGGTACTAGGCTAAGTGCTGTACAAATACTATCTCATTATGTCCTCACAACAACCATATGAGGTAGATGCCATCATTATCATCCCCATTTTATTGTTGAGTGAACCAAAGCAAATAGAGTTAAGTGACTTTCCCAAGATCACACAGCTAATACGTGTCTGGATTTGGATTTGAATCCAGGTCTTCCTGACTCCAGACCCAACATTCTTTCCGAAGCATCACCTTGCTTCCTCTGGAGAAATATGGACGAAAGGGGCAATACAACAAAAATTATAATAGGGCATAAGTTAATTTGCCTGTTCAGTGCACTGTCAAACTACCAAAGGTTTATCTCGTAGAGCAAGAAAAAAATAATTAAATTATCTAAAAGAACAAAAGGCCTATAGCCACTACATCTACTTATGTAGCTACTAACAGGACTAGATCTCAAAAGTACAAAGCTGGATCATCAAAACCACTTCATAGTGGTTAAGAAACAGAGAGATCAATCACTGGAAGAGATTAGGTATACAAATACAGGAGTAAGGCAACAAAGTAGTACAGTATCTGATAACCCCATAAACCTCTACTACTTAGGAAAGAGACTTATAACTACAAAAAATGCTGGGGGAACTGGAAAGAGATCTGGCAGAAATTAGATTTAGACTAACACCGCACACCAGACACTATACCTGATTTCAGTGTCAAGTATATTTCTAACAGAAATACAATAAATCAACAACCACAGGAAAAAATATTCCATATATCACTAAAAAGGAACATACAAATTAAAACAAACCTGAGAATTCATTTCATACCCATCAAATTAACAAAGAAATATGATTAAAGAACAGAAATCAGAAGTGTTCAATTGTAGGAATAAAATCAGCTCTTAGTACATGCCAAGATCGTTGTTGTGTTGGTAGTGTTGTGTTTGTCCTTGTTTCTCGAAGAGGACCATGGCATCAGGGAAATGATGAAATGACTTGCAGCTGACTTTGATATGAGTGAGGGAGGGCTGTACACGGTCCAGCAGCCTCACTTTCTCCTCCAGAGCCATCTGGATCCAGTGGCCTGGTATTCACCAGGACAACAGGAGATGGACCAGGATGCAAGACGAGACCCTGGCTCTTACCAGGCTAAGGTCTCTTCAGACTCTCACTCTGAGTGAGGTAACGCCCATTCAGTGAATAGGTCTTTTTAATAAGATTAAAGGGGCCAAGATACCAAGACAGGCAAAAGAGATCCCCTACCCTCAAGGAGCTCAGTCTAGTGGGGGATTATTTAGACAGGCTAGTCACAACGGAAAGAAATCCACTCAAGTCTTTCTCTGATTGTCTCAACAAACTGTAGAAGTGAGTGAATTTTTGAAAGGTATCAGCATAAGCGCTCCTATGTCCTGACAAGACTTAAAGTCTTCCACATACATTCAGCAACAAATGATATCATTCATCTGAGAACCAACTAAGTAAGCTGAGAGAAGCTCATCGCCAGTAAGTAGGTCACCGGGTAATAAATGTCTTCAGTACCAGAAACTCAAAAAGATTAAAGTTTGAAAGAGTTGAAATGTACAATAGCAGAGATATAAAAATGGATGAAACATCAGCTCCTTTAAGCACTGAAGATAAAGGTGAATACCTTAGTTTCTTCAACTATAATGATAGCAGCTACTTCGCAGAGAATAGAATGAGATAATATTCAAAAAGCACATTGTGCTGTTGATTTTGGAGAAGTGTCTACAAAACCATTTCGATAAAAGCCTTGCTTAGTTCTTTTTGCAAGTACATTGGAAATCAGTAAGACAAATGTTAACAGGTAATTTAAAACTATTTTTCTTTAATAATATAAAAACTACATTTACATGGAATTATGAAGTTCATAAAACATTTCCTCACAACAACCTTGTAAATAAGACAATGCAAGCATCCTTACTCTCACTTTATAAATGAGCAAAGGGACTCAAAGATTAAATGATTTCCCTGCAGTTATTCAATTGTTAAGCATTTGAGTCAAGTTCAAAATTCTTAATATTATACTACCACATATGGAACTTCGCTAAAAAAATAATTTTCAGAAATATACTTATCAAAATTCCAGAATCAATAAAGACCTACAAACAAAAATGATTAAGTCACATTGGTTTATGACATTACTGAGTCATTAAGCTCTAAAATAGGGAATTCTAACACTGAATGTACTAGTGATACACTATCCAATTTTGATCAGGCCAGTGACAATTCTAAGGTGGCTCAGCTTTAGTCTTGGTGAAAATCGATACTGGGGTAAAGGCTAGTATTTCCATCTATACATCAGTAAGTAAAGGGAAAAGTGGCTCAATGCTCTCCAGCACAGGATTAGCAAAGGGTGCCAACCAAAATGATTTACTGCATACTACTAAACATTAAAACAACTACTTGGTAAACACAAAATGGTCAATTCTCAATTTCAATGAATCTGTCTGTATTCCTATTACATAAAACAATGATAGAAGGGACAGTTATATTAATGAGTATTACATAAAATACATATTATATAAAAATTAAATTAACTTCAATTACTATAGGTATAAAACTCTAAAAGAAGTTTAAAGGTTATTTAATAAATTAATTTTTAATGTTAATTATTTTCAAAATGGGCTTACCTTTTCCAGGACTGAGGTTTTGGTCTATAAAAACCTTTAGCTCTCCATTTGCTTCAATTAGGCCGGCCTATAAAAGAAGATAAAGCATATATTTACCATCTACAAAAGCTACAAAGTTAAAGGATGTGAAATCTTACCAAATTAACAAATATAAAAGCATTAAAATGCAACACAGTCATCTGATTTCCAAAGAACCTCACTGAATCACTACTTTGCTAAAATGTCTTAAATTCATACAACTCATTAGAAAATTCTAAGTTAAAAAAAATCAGCGGTTATTTACTGGAAGACTACTATATCCCCAGAATTATGCTGGCACGAAGGAGGATACAGCTTGTTGAACATCCTCAATAACACAATAATACCATCTGAAAATTATAGCTCTTTAGAACCTGGCTTTTATTAACCAACTAAAGTTAATTTCAAATAGTTCAAGGAATAAGCGATATATTTATGTTCAAATTCAACAAATATTTATCATCTGCTGTGTACGTAGCATCTTGCTAGAGGTTAGAAACGACAAACTGAGGTAAGACTTGATAGTTGCTCTCATTGAGCTTATATATTAATAAGTGGATTTTGGTTGTTCAGTTGTTCAACGGTGACTCTGTGACCCCACGGACCAAAGCATGCCAGGCCCTTCTCCTCCACTATCTTGTGAAGTCTGTCCAAGTTCATGTTCACTGTTTCCACAACACTAACTATGCATCTCATCCTCCTTTTGCCTTCAATCTTTCCCAGCATCGGGGTCTTTTCCAATGAGTCATGTCTTCTCATTATGTGGCCAAAGTATTTAAGCTTCAGCTTCAGTATTTGACCTTCTTTTGAACTGACTTCTTTAAGTACTGACTTGTTTGATCTCCTTGTCGTCCAAGGGACTCTCAAAAGTCTTCTCCAGCACCACAATTTGAAAGCCTCAATTCTGTGGCTTTCCTTCTAGTGCAACTCTCACAGCCAGACATTGCTTCTGGAAAAATCTTAGCTTTGACTATACAAACCTTTGTTGGCAAAGTGATGTCTGTTTTTAGACTGCTGTTCAGATTTGCCATAGCTCTCCTTCCAAGGACCAAGTATATTTTCATTTCAAAGCTGCAGTCACCATCTGCAGTGATCTTTGAGCCCAAGAATATACACTCTCTCCCTATATTTGCCAGGAAGTGATGGGCCCAGGTGCCATGATCTTAGGTTTTTTTTGATGTTAAAGCTGGAAACCATCTTTTACACTCTCCTCTTTCACTGTCATCAAGAGGCTTCTTAATTCTTCTTTGCTTCATTCATCTGCATATCTGAGATTGTTGATATTTCTCCTGGCAACCTTGATTCTAGCTTTTAATTTGTCCAGATTGGCATTTTACATGACATACTCTGCTTATGAGTTAAATAAGGTAACGATATATAGCCTTGTCATATTCCTTTTCCAAACTTAAACCAAGCAGTTGTTCCATATTGAGGTCTAACTGCTGCTTCTTGGCCTGCATATAAGTTCTTCGGGAGACAAGATGATTTGGTACTCCCATCTCTTTGAGGACTTGACACATTTTGTTGTGATTCACGTAGTCAAATGTAGGCAACAAAGAAGCAGGTGTTTTTCTGGAACTCCCACCTCTTTCTAATCTCTTCTATTTCTGTTAAGTCCCTACCATGTTTATCTTTTATCATGTCCATTTCTGGCATGAAACATTTGTTCTGGAAGAGATCTCTTGACTGCCATTCTGTTGTTTTCTTCTATTTCTTTGCACTGATCATTTACGAAAACTTTCTTATCTCGCCTGGCTATTCTCTGGAATTCTGCATTCCCTTGGGAGTATCTTTACCTTTCTCTTTCCTTCTTTCTTGTTCCTTTTTTTGGAATGTTTTTTTGTTGCTGCATCCTGTACAGTATTGCTGTCCATGGTCCATGGTCCTTCAGGCATTCTATCTACTAAATCTAATCCTTTAAATCTGTTCATCACTTCTGCTTCACATTCATAACGGATGTAATTTAGCTCATACTGAATTTTGTAATAAAAGCCTCAAGATCTGAGCCACATTCCAGATCTTGATTGGCTACAAAGAGATGACTAGCTGGTCACAGCAAACACTCTTTTCCAACAACCCAAAAGGTGACTCCACATACGAACATCACCAGATAGTCAATATCACAATCGAGAGGGGATAAGACATAAAAACAGAGAGTAAGAATTCTAACAGAGATAAAAATAATTTGAAATAGAGAAATGATACAAAAATAAAGTTAGAGGGGTACAAAACAAAGAAAGGCTTTGTTTGTGATGGGAGGAGCTTGCTGAATGGGTAGAGTAGGAAGGGGTGGAGCAGGGCTAAGAGGAAATGAGGAAGAGCAGTCAGAGCTGGAAGAGAGAGACACAAAGCAGCAGCTAGTCCGAGTGAGAGGCAGGGAGTGATTTTGCTTGAGGGTGTTCATTTGTGGAAAAGCCCTAACAGAGGGAAGGCTTGAGGATGGCAGTGTTCCCTGCACTGATAATGGGTATAGATTTCGTTGTTGCTATGATGGATTTGGCTTTCTGGTGTTTGAATAAATGCTTTGGTTTCATCTTCAATGAAGAGAATCTGCTATATTATTCAATTCAGAACTACACCGGCATATTCACAGCATTCGCTGTGGGTATCGCGTTGGCCCTACATTTGGCAACAAGTATGGGATCGCGAAGTATCAGACCTCTCTACCTGGAGGCAGGAAGGCTTCAGGGAAGGAAATGGATATCACAGGATGGGAGGATTTACCTTATTCCTCCCTGGCAAGAGAATGGGCTAAAAGCATAGGGCTCTGTGAAAACTGGGAACTGAGGCTACAGAAGGAAGGTCCCAGAGATTTAGAAAGATGTTTGCAAGGAATACCAATAGAACTGGAAAACAACTGGCAGGGGTGTGTAGGAGAGACTGGGCCTTGCTAACAAGTTGTCACATTATGTGTAAAAGCAGAGACAAATTACTGGAGTAAAAAGTTCAGATGGAAAAGGAGTTAGCTGGTTTGCATGAGAAGCTTTCTGTGCTACGGCATTCAAGCTTTCCTTTGGAAAGTCTCATGTGGTAGAAGAAAAAGTAGCTGTGAATTTAGCTCACAAAAAGGAGCAAAAATGTAACAAGAGGAAGGTACACGCAGCCCTTGCACAAGCTGGGCTTGATGGGGACCCAAACACCTGCCAGGAAGGTGCATGGGAGGAGAATGGAACAAAGTTAAATGAGGCTTCTAATGCAGAAGTTAGCCCAATACTATGAAGGAAGCAAGACGGGTACACAGTGTTTAAGGAAATAATTGAAGATTTTACTCAACAAGAGGTCACAGATATTTTGAGTAGATTCACCCCCCAAAATGGGGAAATCATTAGTATCTTGGATGGTGAAAATCAGTGATGAAGGGGCCAGAGGAGTAGGGATAACACAGTTTGAAATAGGTATTAGTAGGCATTGTTCAGAATCCTTTTGTACAGCAAATTTTTAGGGATTAACATATGCAAGGAGATAACAATGCAACTAATCTGTTAGCTTTACCTGCACAAGGATGGAGCAGCCAGTATCTTACTGACTTTATGTGGCCTGCTGGACATAGACCCTGGTATTCGCTTACGGACTGTATGAGAAAGTTAAAGGAAGATGTAATGAAGACTGCAATTGTGATGGGAGACATAGATGTCTATCTCTTAGCAGTTTCTCATAGAAATATCATAGTGAAGATGGCTCCTCCTGCTTATAAGCACCTAATTCTGACTCTACTAATTGGGGAAGTAGGGCACCCTGTTTCAGAGGTGCTGGATAAGATTTCACAGTTAAGTGACTTAGGGAAATGTGAAAAAGATAAATATCCTCAAGAGAGAAGAGTAAATAGCCAGTGGAATCAAAGTCAGAACAGATTAACAAGAAAAGAATTGTTTACTGCTCTATTGAGAGCAGGGATGGATTTTGGAAGAATAGATGGTATTCCAACTAATGCACTATATAAGATGTACCAAGAAAAGGTACTTCACATTAGACAGAACAGGGAAGTAGGAACTACTTCCTTCTGATCCTTCTGAATCATCATATCCAAGTTTGTCACACCTTCAGGGAGAAGAGGAAATTAGTCAAGCTCCAGCTCAGATTAAAGAAATACATAGCAGTAAGGAGGATAGGAATTAATGCAGTTTGAGTTGGTTCATGGACTCCAGAAGCACGGCTGACCCAAGATTTATCCTGCTTCTTGGTTATTGTCTCCTTATTCTTTTTGGCTTTTCAACTTCTTTGCTAGATTTGTTTCCAGCAGGTTTAGGGATGTCACCCCTTGTCCAAGACTGTGCTGTGTTACCCCTGGACCTGGCCGTGACCAAGTTCTGGATGCCAGCTAAAGAACTGACCCCTCAAATAGGACCTCTTGGGGCAGGG
The DNA here is from genome assembly GCF_011100635.1 of Trichosurus vulpecula. Classification (NCBI taxonomy): domain Eukaryota; kingdom Metazoa; phylum Chordata; class Mammalia; order Diprotodontia; family Phalangeridae; genus Trichosurus; species Trichosurus vulpecula. Next base: position 391,908,448 of record NC_050576.1, on the reverse strand, counting down.
ACAGCGCTACGTCCAATCTCAGCAGGAAGCAGCTTAGGAAGAGACCTTTGCCCTTTAACCCAAGGGATTTTGGGCCCCATTCAAATGACGGGGTGCTTGTGCTCAAGCTGCACCCTAAGATATAGTTCTGTGCGTTTATTTTGGTTTATCCCTGTTATGTAACAGATGTGAAAGAAAGATCGTAGGGTCGAATATAATGGTAATACAATTTGAAGATCTTCTCATCCATTAATAGGCCCATGTGACCTGTCTGAGTCACATGGAAGCCTGAACCTGTGGGGACAGTAGCTTACTGAATGGGTGGAGCAGGAAGGGGTGGAAGAGGAAGGAAGGAGGTAGAAGGTGCAGTAGAGCTGAGAAGAAGTGAGGCAGAGCAGTAAGAGCTAGGAGAGAGAAAGACACAGAGCAGTAGCTAGCATGGATGAGAGCCAGGGAGAGATTTTGCTTGAGGGTGTTCACTTGTGGGAAGGCCCTAACAAAGGGAAGCTTGGGGATGGCGGTGCCCCCTGCATCAATAATGGGTATAGATTTCTTTATTGCTATGATGGATTTGGCTTTCTGGTGTTTGCATAAATGTTTTGATTTCACTTTCAATGAAGAGAATCCGTTATATTTTTCAACTCAGACCTACACTGGCATAATCATAGCATTTGTTGTGGGTATCGCATTGGTGCTACAGTGCCAAATAGCAAAGCATTCAAATTCTTAAAGGAAAAATTAAGTTAAGGCAGGAAACACAGTAAAACTAACAGTGAGGAACCTCAATTTTCCCTTCTCAGACATAGATAAATCTAATTATAAAATTAAAAAGAAGCTAAGGAGATGAACAGAATGTTATAAAAGTTAAATATGATAGACCTCTAGAGAATACCAATGGAAATAGAAAGAGTATAACTATTTCATAGCTGTACCTTCACAAAAACTGGCCATGTATTAAGGCATAAAAATTTCACAAACAAATGCGGAAAAGCAGAAAGGCTAAATGCATCCTGATTATAATGTAATAAAAATTACATTCAACAAATGGCCTTTAAAGCATAGATTAAAATTAACTGGCAACTAAATAACCCAATCCTAAATTATGAGTGAGTCAAAGAATGTATTGTAGAAACAATCAACAATTTCATTAAAAATAAGGAAAACAATGAAACATATGAAAATTTGTGAGATGCAGCCAAAGTAGTAGTTAGGGTAAAATCTGTATATCTAATCACTTACATCAATAAAAAGGAAAAATGCAGGTGAATGAACTAGACATACTTAGAAAATCAACAAATCCAAAACCCCACATTAAACACCAAAATATGAAGAGATTAGCAAAATTTAAAGTTTTTTGAAATGAATAAATAAAACTAGGAGTTGGGGGTGGGGGAAGAGAAATAAAATAAATGACTAATTTCATTTTAAAAAAAGGAAAATCAAATAATCAACATCAAAAATAAAAGATTAACTAACCAGTGAAGATGAAATAAAAGCAATTATTAGTAGTTATTATGCCCAATTCTATCCCAGTAAAACTAATAATCTAAATTAAATGGATGAATATTTACAAATGCCCAGAACATGACACAGAATATTTAAATAACCTTATCTTAGAAAAAGAAAATGAAAAGGCCATAAATGATTTCCCTAAGGGGGGAAAAAATCTAGGACCAATGGATTTACAGGTGAATTCTACAAAACATTTGTTTAAAAATTCCAATATTACATAAACCCTTTGGAAAAAAAATACGTTAAAAAATCACAGAAATATGATGCAAATAAGGTCTTAATACCTAAACCAGAGAGAGTAAAAACAGAAAAATAAAACTATAGGCCAATTTCCCTACTGAATAGTGATGAAAAATTTTTAAATAAATTACTACTAAGGAGATTTTGGAAATATAGCTCAAAGATCATATACTATATGGCCAGCCTCAATTTATACCAGGAACACAGGGCTGGCTTCACATTAGAAAGACTATCAGCATAATGGACCATGTTAATGACAGAAACAAAAAAAAAATGATTGTTTTGATACAAAAAAAGCTTTTGACAAAATATAACAACCATTCCTATCAGGAACACTAGAAAGCACAGGAATAAATGAAGTTTTCCTTAAAATGATAAGTAGCATCTACCTAAAACCAAGAGCAAGCATTATCTTTAATGGGGATAAGCCTGAAGTTTTTTCAATAAGATCAGGAGTTGAAGCAAGGCTGTCTTATTATCACCATTATTTTTCACTATTGAATCAGAAATATAACAACACAGTAAGAAAAAGAAACTGGAGAAATACAAATAGGCAATGAGGTGAGGAAACAAAATTATCACTCTTTGCCAATGATATGATGGTATAATTAGAGAACCCTAGAGAACCAACTAAAAAACTAGTTGAAACAACTAGGAACTTTAGGAAAGTTGCAGGATATAAAATAAACCCACATAAATCACCAGCATTTCTATATAATACCAACAAAACTCAGCAGGAAGAGATAGAAAGATGAACTTCATTTAAAATAACTGTGGACAATATGAAATACTTGGGAGTCTATCTGCCAAGACAAACCCAAGGACTAAAACAACATAATTACAAAATACTTTTCACACAAATAAAGACATATCTGAACAACTGGAGAAATATTCATTGCTCATGAGTAAGCTGAGTCAATACAGTAAAAATGACAATTTTAAGTTAATTAATAAGTCAATGCCATACCAATAAAACCATCAAAGAAATATTTTGTGGAGCTAAAAAAAATAACAAAATTCACCCAGAAGAACAAAAGGTCAAGAATATCAAAGGATTCAGTGAAAAAAATGTGAAGGAAGGTGGCTAGCCACACCAGATTTCAAAGTATATTGTAAAGTGGTAATCATCAAAACAATCTGATACTGGCTAAGAAACACAATGGCGGATCAGTGGACCAGATTAGGTACACAATACACAGTGGTAAATGACCATAGTAATCTAGTATTCAATAAACCCAAAGAGCCATGTTTTGAGGACAAGAACTCACCATGTGACAAAAATTCCTGGGAAAATGGAAAGCAGTTCGGCAGAAATTAGGCATAGACCAGCATCTCATACCATGTACCAAGATACAGTCAAAATGGATACATGATTTAGACATAAAGAGTGATATAAGTAAATTAGGGGAGCCTAGAAAAAAGTATATCATATCTACAAATAAGGGATAAGTTTATAACCAAACAAGAGACAGAATCGCAGAAAATAAAATGGATAATTTTGATTACATGAAATTCAAAAGCTTTTGCACAAACAAAATTAATGTAGCTAAGATCAGGAGGAAAACAGGAAACTGGGGGAAATTTTAAAATATGTTTCTCTGGTAAAGACGTCATTTTCCCAAACATATAGGGAAACTCTGAGCCAAATTTATAAAAATAAAAGCCATTCAGCAATTGATAAATGGTTAAGGGATATGAACAGGCAGTTTTCAGAAGAGATCAAAGCTATCAAGTTAAATAAAAAAAAATGCTCATATAAAAAAATACATTGATTAGAGAAATGCAAATGAAAACAACTCTGAGCTTACCACCTCACACCTATCAAACTAACTGAAATTACACACACACACACACACACACCCCACAATAATATAAGTGAGAAGGAAAGTGAAAACTGTTTAATTACAATGGTCAACTTGGCCCTGAAGAAAAGATGGGAAAATGGAATTCTCTCCTTTCATTGGAGACACAGGAGATTACGTATAGTTCAAGTTGCATACATTGTCAGACTCCATTAGCTAGAGCACCATCACCATCACCAACCATAAGCATTTAAGTATTTCCTATGTGCAAACACAGATCATCTTCCCCAGCAGTACACATTCTAATGGGGATACAATATTCAAGCAACTATGTATATTTAAGATACAGTACAAATGAGAAGTAATTTCTAAAGGACTGCACTGGAAGTCTGTATTGAGGGGGCTGAAGAATGGAAGGAAGTGCTGGGAAGAAAAACTCCTTCAGAAGGTGAGATTTTACCTGATGAGACTCGAAGGAAGCCAGGGAAGCCAGGAAGTAAGGGTGAGGAAAGCTTGCCAGGCATGAGTGATGGGCAGTAAAAAGGCATCAAGGGTAGAGATGGAGTGTCCTGTGTGAGAAGCTATATAATAAGACCAGTGACGCTGGATCATACAGTAACTAGGGAAGAATTTAGTGTAAGAAGACTGGAAAGACTGAAAGGGCCAGATTGTGAAGGGCTTTAAAAAACAAAGTATTTTATATTTGATCCTGGAGGTAACAGACTAGAGTCTGGGGGGTGGGGGGTGGGTATCATGGTCAGGCCCCATTAGGAAGATTACTTAAGTGCAGGATGGTAAAAACATAAGATTTGGCTAAGTACAGGATATGGAAGGTGAGGAAGAGTCAGAGAGTCAAGATAATGTTATGAACTCTCAAAAGATCAGAAAGACAGCAGCACCTTCAATTTTGTGTATTTCAATTACTATGAAGCTTTCTGTAGAAGCCTAAGCGCCTATCTCTACTTGTACTCGCTGTTCCTTGCTCTGCCCTCTGTAACACTTCTAGTCTGTCTTCCCTACAACAGTCCTTCACTTAAAGATATGAATTCTATCCCTGCCCTCACTTCTCCACATTAAACATTCCCAACCAGTTCTTGAAAGGTCTTGAACTCTCTTCTACAACATTCGCCATCCTGCCCATTGCTCCTCTTTACACGCTCCATTTTCTGAAATGCTTTTTCTAAAACTGACAAGGACAAAGTACAGCGAGGCTGTTATCTCTTCTTCACTGTATGTATGCAGGACGCCTCTCATTTCAGCCCAACACTGAGTTGGCATTTTTTTTTTTGCTGCCATATCCCACTGGTGAATCACACTGAGCTTTCAGCTCATTAAAGCGATCTTTTTCATAAAAACTGCTGTCTAGCTACTTTATCTTATTATACCTGTGAAACTCATTTTTCAACATCCAAATGTACGACATTACATTCATCTCTATTAAACTACATCTTATTTATTCTGGCTTGTCAAGGTCTCTCTGGAACCTGATTCTATTGTTCCATGAAGTTTTCGAAACACAATTTGAAACCAGTTTTCTGAATCCTAATTCAGGGCTTAATCTATATTACCTGCTGATTTTCAGCTGCTCTGCTTTTAACAAAAAGAGCAAATATCTAGGTAGCTGAAGTCACCCATTACAACTATGTCCTGTCATGAAGCTGGTTTTGCAAATCACTATACACCAATTGAGGAACTTTTAACCCACTTCACATTTCTGGGCAAGCTGTCTAAAGTATATAGTCCAGAGCATTATACAGATATTTAAAGTTGGATGAGACCTTACAAATCCTCTTGTCCAATTTTCCTTGTCCAGTTTTACAAAGGAGTAAAATAAAGTCCAAAAGCTTAAGGGACTTTCCCAAGATCAAACTGGTAATCAGAAGCAGAGTCAAGATAGGAAACCAAATACTCAGTTTCCCAGTCCAGTGTTTTCTGTTTATTTTATTCTTACAAATTCATAACCCTCGTGGGATTTTTTTTTCCCTCCTTGAACTAAGATCTTTTTAACTACGTTATCTTTTTTTCTGCCTCCTTTAATCACCCATTGAATCTCTACCATATTTCCTCTCCCAAGCTGTAGACTACTCACTACTTCACACCTTTTATTTAATCTATTCCTTTTGAAAAATTATAGAACCTTCCATTGTCAAAGTCCACTCACAAGTTTCATCCTACACTGTCTTGTCTTGGCAATACCAACGAGATCCTATTTGCTTTCTGCTTTCTTTTTTTCTTTATTACCAATACTCAATATTCTTTCGCTTGGTGGCCTCATCAGCTCCCATGAATTCAATTATCATCTCTATGCAAATGGTTTCCAGGTCTATATATCCAGCCCTAGTCTCTCTCCCTAGCTACTCACACATTACCAACTACCTTTTGGACATCTCCAATCCTATGTCCCATAGCCATCTCAAACTCAATATATCCAAAATAGAACTCATAATCTTTCTCCCAAAACCACCCCCTCTTCCCAACTTACCTATAACTGTGGAAAGCGTCACCATCCTCCCAATTACCTGAGCTCAAAACATTGCTGTCATCCTCAACTCCTCTGTGAAACACGTTCCATATATCCAGTCTATTGCCAAATCTTAGCGTTTCTACCTTCACAATATTGCTCACACCCACTCCCTTCTCCCCACACACACAGCCACGACCCTACGTCCGATAATCATCACCTCTCATCTGGACTGGTCTCCTAACCTCAAATCTCTTCCACTCAGCTTCATTTTTTTCTCAAGTGTTGTAACAATAATTCGGCTAGCAGCTGCTGCAGGGGTGTAAGACCCTAGCAACAAGAGCTGCCAGCACAGACTCTCTGATCTGCTTTTCTAAGGGGTTAACAATCTCACTTTAATCAAACATACATATATCATTCACTTAGTTCATGGGAAAAGCCAGCACCCTGAACTTCAGAGCAAATACAAACAAATTACAAGCATACATTATATAAACACTAATCAGCAGATACGCTTCTAGCTGTCTGTCCAAGCAATACATAGCGACCAAAAAGAGACGCACCAACATCTGGGTTTTCTTCGGGGGTGGGGGCCTCCAGCAGCTACCCAGAGTCTCCACATCAACACTCTTTTGGTGAGTGAGAGCCCCAAAGGCAAACACCAACCTCGGAGTTTATATACCCTGTTCAGGGTCAAGGGGCATCACAGCATGCACCTCAAACCCACGTGACCTAAGCCTCTGGCGTCACAAACATGCGACTCAAACACAAGTAAACTAGGTTTTCCCTTGAGGTAAGTGTGTCATCAAAGACTCCTGATTTAATCAAAGAAACAAAGGCTGGACTCACCAAGGGCACCTGATTATACAGGTGCTCCAAAAGAGAAAACAGTAAAAAGTCCCACTTTAATTACCTATTATACAAGTGTAGGTCTGACCAGATTAGCCCCTTGCTCAATGTGCTCCAGAGGCTCCCGATTACCTTTAAACTCTTCTGCTGGCATTTGAAACCCTCAGCCCTTTCCTACCTTCTGAATCTTCTTATACTTTTGTCCACAGTCTAGCTAACTAGGCCTACCTGCACACAACACTCTACCTCTGCTTCCATTCCTTTGCACTGGTCCCCCTTACCTTTACCTCTCACCTTCCCTGGCTTCCTTCAGTACTCAGCTCAAATCCAAACTTCTCCAAGAGACCTCTCCTCATCCCACCAGCTGCTATTGCTTTTCCCTCCCAAATTACTTGTATGCTCAGTTTACACACTATCTCCCTCATTAGAATATACATTCCTTGAGGGCAAGGACTGTCTTTTGACCCTCTTCTTATCTCCGATGCTTAACATGGCACCTGGAACACTGGGTGCTTAATAAATGCCTGTTAATAGCCTACTAACATTGCTCATTAATTAACATCTGGGATCTATTTTGCTGCTGTTTTTCCACTGTACAGTTATTTTCTCCTGCAAATTACTATTGTTCGTTTTTATTATTGGTTTTGGCAACTCTCTCAACCCCCCTTTTCAATTTAAAGCCTACTAGAACAGATTAGCAAATCTCTAGCCAAGAAAATTCTTCCCATCCTCATTAAGTGTACTGTATCCCTTGCCAAAAGCCCATTTATTCTTGTATCTTAATTAGGCTATGGTCCACAAAACCAAATCCCATCTCTTAGGTAATGGTTTGCATCCCACGTCTTTCTCCTTGGTCTTCTAATACCCCTACTTTTAACCGGCAGCAGCAAGTAAAATTAACCACTTATGCCCACCAAATTCTTCAGCTGCCTACCTAAGATTTCATAATAAGACTTCCTTCCATGTTCCTTTTAGAGTTCTCATTTGCTTCCACATGTACCACCAGGAGCATATATTGATTATCAGGTCTGATTTTAGAAGCTTCCCATCTTGCTCTAGAGATGTCTTCTTGGGTAAAATCACTTAATAACCTCTAGCTAATGCCTTGATACACAAGCAAATACAAACTCGAGGTGTGAGATGGACTGGCTCCAAACATTCCCAAAACGCCAAACTCTTAGCCTTGTATCCTAGATATAAGTCCTAGGAAGACAGCATATTTCCTGATTGGTCATGGCAACAACGAACACCTATGCCACCTTTGCACCCTGCAGTAAGGCTCACTGGTTACCATCATACATTTCTTCTTCCTGTAACCAGTAACAGATGTTGTTCATACCGCTGGCACCATTAGATCCTCATTATGATCCCAGAGCACAGGAAGCTTCTTTTTCCTCTTAAAATCCAGGTTCCTCCTCCCAAGATTGAAATCTCATACCTATCACAATATTTCAATATTTCAGGTCTTTCTCCTTCTCTTTGACTTTGGACTCCTTTCCCCCTCTCCTCAAGATGCCCTTTCACAATGAAGGGATTTAATCACTGTTGGTTTTGTTGTACTGTATTACTTACTGATAAACAAGGGAGGTTAACTCAGCCCTTTGCTTCAAACAGGGAGACCAATTTATTTATATTTTATACATGTAACTTCGATAATAGCCCTGGAAGAAAAACAAACACAGTAAAATCCTTGCAGGCCCCACAAGCTATTCCACTCTCAATACCTATTAAGAATGAAGTATTTCGACCTTTGTAACTCTTCTACCTACTCCCACTGCTATTCTCCCAAGAAAGCAGACAGTTCTCTACTCCATCACCATCAGGTCCACTCCTGCTGTTCTTAGAAGCTCTTGAAAAACTGCTTTTAGGTGCTTCCCGTCTTGCACTGAGGTACATTCTTTGGAGGAAGTGGCCATCAATAAGCAATCTTCTGTTAGTGCTTTGACGCAAGCACTGGCAAAAAAGGATTGTGAAATGGTCTTGCTGTAGACAGTCAGAACTCCAAACGCTCAGCCTTTTTCAACTTTTTCTCTCCTCTTGTCTTGTAGGATCGGAAACTTTATTCCATCCTGTGTCTTCACTGTCATGCAGGCATCCAAATAATCCAAAATAGCTGGGACTACACAAGGAATTTTTATCTAGATTTGGCATCTATTAAAAGAAATTACGCAGCAGATAATTATTTTTGACCTAGATGACTAATAACATCTTGTACTCTCTTAAGTATGTAAACACAATTCATGTCAGAATGGTTTCAAAATATAAAGTTGCTTTTATAGTATATAATGGGAATGTATAGTCCTGAAGGCAGCCGTAAGAAACTATCCTGAAATTAAAATATTGCCTCCATAAGTAACGTAAACCATGTGAATTACAAGCAACACCAGTTTTTCAGTGGTTCACCGGCATACGCTATTTTTCACTGCTTTGACCATTTCTTAAGATTCTGCCAATGACAAAGAGAAATGCCCAACAGGCTTCCAAAGTGCTACTATGAGATGGATTTTCTAAGAAGATGTCACATCTAAAAGCCAGGAACAATTAAAATGGAATTGAGTAACTTTTTTAAAGTATTGGGCCAAGAATTATACATAAAGGAAATACAAATTGAACTAACTTCTCCTAATTTTCAATTAAATTACAAGGCATATGAAATAGACTATTTTATCTAAAAGGTAAACAATTCTGTAGAGTTTTTTCACTGTCATGTATTTTTTTTTAAGCTACCATATCTTAGAACAAAATACTTTATCTTAAACTACAGAGAGTATTACTGGCATAAAAATGATGACATAACATAATGAGTGTCATAACCACAAAGGAAATGCAAACTCTCCCACGAAGGGAATTTAAAAATACTTCAAAAATAAGATTGTTCAGGATTGCTCTCTGTTAGATTTTTTTGTTCACCAGACAGTAGATAATCTGAAATTCTCTGAAATAAGATTTTCCCTAAAACATCATAAAGAGTCCAACAATACCATCTGAACTAGTATTGCCTGACCAAAAATATGTTCAGCGAATGTGAGGCTTTCGAAAATGTTTCATGTGAGTTTAATTCTTTCAGATCAGCCTAGGAGAGATCTGTCATAAAGGCTTGAATACATACATATATATATGTATATATACATATACACACACACACACACACACACACACACACATACATATATATATATCATTGTCATCTGGAGCTCTTCTTTAGAGTGTAGTAATCTGGAAGAATTAGATTTAGGTGAAGCTGCAAAGATTCTCAACAATTTAAATCCGACAACCTTATGACATCCCAATGATTATCAGGTTGTCAAACCAAAACTACACAATCTGCTACACATTTACAAATGACAGCACTTACAGAGTAGCACTAAGCGTAAGCCCAAAGTTAATAAACTGATGATCCTCTTTGACCCAGAGACAGCACCAGTAACAGACAGGGGGAAAAGTCCATATACGCAGAAATATTTATAGCAGTATTTTTTCTTTGTAGTATCAAATTACTGGACACAAAGTCTGTGCTATAGGAATATCACAGAATATTACTGCACCATGAAAAATAACAAATGAGAATTGTGGGAAGACTTGTACGGAGTGAACACAGAATGAAATGAGCACAACCAGGAGCTTACATAAGAGGACCACAATAACGTAAAGGAAAGCAACTCTGAAAGACTTCAGAACGGTAATCAGTAACCAATCAAGACTTCAGAAGCATGAAGCACGCTTCCCGCCTCTTGGCAGAGAAATAACGGCTGGAGACACAAAAAGCACACATACATTAATAGTCAGCCAATGTACTGATTTGTTTCACTTCACTACATTTATTAGTTACAAAGGAGAGCTTCTGAGAGGCTGGGGAAGGTGGTGAGTGCTTAGAGTGACGCAAAAAGAAAAGAAAGGAAAAGGTATCCATGAAAAATTGAGGTGTTTAAAAAACGCACAGATGAGAAGTGAATGAAGTTCGGATGAGAATGAGGACGAGCAGGTCAGTTTTACTACTACATTCTTAGATTCAGCATATGCTTCCAGTCAGTCAACAACCGTTTATTAACTGCCTATTATGTTCCAAGCACCGTGCTACTTGTGGGGATACAAATAAAGATAAAAAACAGTCCCAGCTCTTACAGAGCTCATAGTCTAATGGGGGAGACAACATGCAAAAAGCTATGTACAAACAAGCTATAGACAGTATAAATTGGGGATAGTCTCAGAGGGAAGACCCTTAAGATGAAGAAGACTTGGGAAAGGCTGTTTGGAGTAGAGACTTTAGCTGAGACTTGAAGGAAGCCAGGGAAGCAAAGGGACATCCATGGTTAGTGGGCATGACCTGAACTAGGATACAAAGAACAGAAAAAGGAGACAGTTAGGAGGAGATCCAGAAGAGAACACTGTTCTGAAAGCCAAGAGAAGATAAGGAAGAGGGTGATCTGACAGTGTCAAAGGCTGCAGACAGATCAAGAAGGAAGAGAACGGAGAAAAGGCCACTGGATTTGGCAACTAGGAGATCACTGACAACTTTGAAGAGGGAAGTTTCAGTTGAACGATGAGGCTGGAAACCAGACTGCAGAGGGCTAAGAGAGAAGAATGGAGGTGAAGGCACCTAGTGCAGCTGTTCTCTTCACTTTTCAAGGAGTAAGAAAGGAGAAGGAGTCAACAACTTGACATTGGGTCCACTCCAATTTCCATCTACTGCTCTGCTTGGTTTCAACTCCACAGGACACCCCAGGGTGCCCCCCCTTTTCCAGTTTTATGTCTTATCTCCACCCATTACATTATAAGCTCTTTAATAAGAGGGACTGTCTTTCTTTTTTGCTTATTTGCATCCCCGGCAATTAGCCTGGTACATAGTAGGCACTTAATAAATGTTTAATGAATTGAACTGATAATCCTTCTCCTGTTCTGTTATCTGTTAAATTCATGGTTAAAAAAAAATACAGTAAATCCATGAATAAGAATGTTTCTTCAAAAGGTAGCATAGGTGACTCTTCCAGCTAAGAAGCCTCTAAAATACCAGATCATTTTCTTTTTAATAGATTTTATTGATATCTTTTGTTTTCACATGACCTAGATTTCTTCCTTTATCCCTCCCATTCCCCACAAAAACTACCTGCTATGTTACTTTTCAAAATAGAAAAAAAAATGGCAACAGCGATCAATCAACATACGTTAGAAATGGTCCAAAAGATTGAAAAAGATTTCTAACAGCTCTTTTTGTAGCAGCCAAAAACTGAAAGCTTAAGGGAGTGTCCTCCTATTAGAGAATGGCTAAACAAACTGTGGCATTCCAATATAATGGAATATCACGAGGTCAATTTCAGAGAAAACTGAGAAAACCACTACGAACAGATTCAGAATGAACAGAACTATGAGAAAAATTCATACAATCACAATTTTATAGAGAAAATTACTTTGAAAGACTTTATAACTGATCAATGCAAGGAGAAACGAGGAGGAGTCTATAGGACTAAAGATGAAAACACTACAACCACCTCCTGCCAGAGCATGGATGGATTCAAAATGTAGAGTGAGAAATTGGTGAATTGGTACACTGACAATGGTATATGATCAATTGTGAGATATTTACCAAGGTTTTCTTTTTCCACCCTTACTGTCCAGTAGGGAAGTGGGGGCAGCAGGAGGGGGAGAAAATAAAATCTCTAAACGTTTTAAAGAAATCTAGTGGGGAAAAGAATCTGTTGTTAAAAAGTGATTTTCTTCCAGAAATGAAGAGAGCAATACATTTTTTTCTAAAAGTCTGACATGATATAGAAATCTTCCATACTCATGGATCACACATACACACCCACCCCCACTGTGCAGAGGAGATAAATGAAAAGGAGGTGACTTCTTCAGAGCCAAGCTTCTTCACAATTTCCAAAATTTTATCTTTGCTTTGTGGTGGTTGTTCTATTTGCATTGATGTGGTCATTGTGTACGTAGTTTTCCTGGCTTTGCTTATTTCACTTTGCATCAGTTTGTGTATGTCTCTCCACGCTTCTCTGTATTTATCATGTCCCAGCACAGCAATATTTCATTACATTCACGTACCACAATTTGACCATTCCCCAATCAATGGGCATCTTTGTTTATAGTTCTTTGCCACCACAAGAAGTACTGCTATAAATATTCTGACATATATAGACATTTTCTTTTTGTCAATGACCTCCTTGGGGACCTCTGGGTCAAAGGTGTGGACATTAGCCGCTTTATTTACTTACTTCCAAAGTGATTTCCAGAATGGCTGTGCTAAGTAGCTGCACGACCAATAATGCATTAGTTTGCTAGTGAAAGCAGATCATTGTTATTGGACTACTTAGGCCTCAATTAGAATGACAAAAATCAAAAACAGAAATAGCTTTTCAGAGATCAACAAATCTAACCTTTTCATGCCTCCAAGCATGACTGCATGCTTTAATAGTCCTCGAATATCCAAAAAGATTGGCACAACTTGCCTCAATAGTACACTTTGGTGTTTTACCACCAACTGCCAAGTTTTTCCTATGTCTATAAATTAAATCTCATAATTTGAAAATACTTCTTATTCTGTCCTTAGAGGAGACAAGATTGGATGTATGCTCTCTTAAAATAACTCTTCATAAGCTTACAGATAATCACTCTCAACCTCTTTTCCAGCTAAATACATTATAACCATACATATCCTTCCTGGACCCTCAAACACCCTGACCACTCACTCGGTTTCTCAAACTACTTAACTTCCCATGACCTACTTACTCCACTCCATTTCAGCCACACATAATCATAATCATACTCCTGATCTTGTCCTCACCCACGAATGTACCACTTCCTACTTTATTATTTAATATTTTTAGTTTTGAGCATTGATTTCCACAAGATTTTGAGTTACAAATTTTCTCCCCATTTCTACCCTCCCCCCCACTCCAAGATGACATATATTCTGATTGCCCCATTCCCCAGTCAACCCTCCCTTCTGTCTCCCCACTCCCGCTCCCACCCATCCCTTTTCCCCTTACTTTCTTGTAGGGCAAGATAGATTTCTATGCCCCATTGCCTGTATACCTTATTTCCCAGTTGCATGCAAAAATAACTTTTGTTTTGATCATCTGCTTTAAAACTTTGGAGTTCCAAATTCTCTCCCCACCCACTCTCCCTAAGGTGGCAAGCAATTCAACACAGGCCACACATGTATATAGCCATGTTGTGAAAAACTAACTATATTTTCCTCCATCCTATCCTGTCCCCCTTTATTCCATTTTCTCCTTTGACCCTGTCCCTTTTCAAAAGTGTTTGCTTTTGATTACTTTTTCCCCCTATCTGCCCTCCCTTCTATCGTCCCTCCTTTTTTATCCCCTTCCTCCTACTTTCATGTGGGGTAAGATACCCAATTGAGTGTGTATGTTATTCTCCCCTCAAGTCAAATCTGATGAGAGCAAGATTCACTCATTCCCCCTCACCTGCTCCCTCTTCCCTTCTAATGAATTACTTTTTCTTGCCACTTCTATGTGAGATAATTTACCCCATTCTCTCTCTCCTTTTCTCCCTCTCTCAATATATTCTTTTCTCAACCATTAATATTATTTTTTTTAGATATCATCTCTTCATATTCAATTCACCGTGTCCTGTCTCTCTCTCTCTCTCTCTCTCTCTCTCTCTCTCTCTCTCTCTCTCTCTCTCTATATATATATATATGTATATATATATATATATATATGTATGTATGTATGTATACACACACACACACACACACACACACACACACACACACACACACACATATGTATATTCCCTTCAACTACCCTAAAACTGAGGAAGGTCTCATGAATTACACACATCATCTTTCCATGTAGGAATGTAAGCAAAACAGTTCCACTTTAGTAAGTTCCTTATGATTTCTCTTTCTTGTTTACCTGTTCATGCTTCTCTTGATTCTTGTGTTTGAAAGTCACATTTTCTATTCAGCTCTGGTCTTTTCACTGAGAAAGCTTACAAGTCCTCTATTTTGTTTAAAATTCATCATATTTTGCCTTGGAGCATTATACTCAGTTTTGTTGGGTAGGTGATTCTTGGTTTTAATCCTAACTCCTTTGACCTCCAGAATATCATATTCCAAGCCCTTCGATCCCTTAATGTAGAAGCTGCTAAATCCTGTATTATCCTGACTGTGTTTCCACAATACTCAAATTGTTTCTTTCTGGCTGCTTGCAGTATTTTCTCCTTGATGTGGAAGCTCTGGAATTTGGTGACAATATTCCTAGGAGATTTCTTTTTGGTATCTTTTTCAAGAGGTGATCTTCTATTTTACCCTCTGGCTCTAGAATATCAGGGCAGTTTTCCTTGATAGTTTCTTGAAAGATGAGATCTAGGCTCTTTTTTTGATCATGACTTTCAGGTAGCCCAATAATTTTTAAATTATCTCTCCTCTATTCTCCAGGTCAGTGGTTTTTCCAATGAGATATTTGACATCATCTTCCATTTTTTCATTCCTTTGGTTCTGTTTTGTATCTTGATTTCTCATAAAGTCACTAGCTTCCACTTGCTCCAATCTAATTTTGAAGGTGGTATTTTCTTCAGTGGTCTTTTGGACCTCCTTTTCCATTTGGCTAATTCTGCCTTTCAAGGCATTCTTCTCCTCATTGGCTTTTTGGAGCTCTTTTGCTATCTGAGTTAGTCTATTTTTTAAGGTGTTGTTTTCTTCAGCATTTTTTTGGGTCTCCTTTAGCCAGTCATTGACTTGTTTTTCATGATTTTCTTGCATCACTCTCTTTTCTCTTCCCAATTTTTCCTCTACTTCTCTTACTTGCTTTTTGAGCTCTTCCATGCCCTGAGACCAATTCACATTTTTCTTGGAGGCTTTTGATGTAGGCTCTTTGACTTTGTTGACTTCTTCTGGCTGTATGTTTTGGTCTTCTCTGTCACCAAAGAAAGATTCCAATGTCTGAGTCTACATCCTTTTTCACTGCCTGGGCATGTTCCCAGCCAACTACTTGACCCTTAAGCTTTTTGTCAGTGTGACTGCTTGTAGAGTAGAGAGTACTTTGTCCCAAGCTTTAGGGGCCAAGTGCTGCTGTTTCTACACAGCAACCTCTGCCACACCAGTGCTCCTCCTCCCCACTAACCCGGACCTGACTCAGATCTTAAGCAGGCTCTGACCTCTCCCTCTGATCCACCACTTAATTCCTCCCACAGGGTGGGCCTGGGGCTGGAAGCAACCACAGCTGGTGCTCTGGAAGCAGCCCCAGAGCTACAACACTTCTGCACCACCCTGCCCCAGGCTAGGGCCCACAGGGCACTCTTTTTACTCCTTTCCAGTAGTCTTTCCATTAACCTGCTCTGTTGTTGTGGGTTGAGAAGTCTGGTAACTGCCACAGCTCACTGATTCAGGGAGCTAGGGGCTGTTCCACCAGGCTCCCGGCCTGGTTGGTCCTGGCACAGCCCACACTGGGCTCTATTCCGCTCCGCTCCCAGCTCTGTGTGATAGATCCTTCCCCGGGACCATCCAGGCTCTCCTGCACTGGAGACCTGCTTCCCTCTGCTATTCTGTAGGTTCTGCATCTCTAGAAATTGTTCATAGCCATTTTTTACAGGTGTTTGGGGGGATCTGGGGGTGAGCTTAAGCAAGTCCCTGCTTTCCAGGTGCCATCTTGGCTCAGCTCCCCAGGCAAAATCGAATGTACCACTTCCAAGTTCAAGAATCCTCGAAATCCCCTTATCCAACCACAAACTACTGGCTTCCAACTTCTCTCTTTGCCTTCCCTTACCAAATCCTACTTTCCCTCCACACCGTGATGCCCAGTCCCTTGACCCCTCTCTTCTCTCTAGGCCATCTTCCCTACATTAACTACTCTCTCCTCTTCTCCCCACGTTGACCTCCTGGTGAACTCTACACTGTCTCTTGAATCCCTACCCCATGCCTCAGTCCTGAATCACTCCCACCTTCAGCAATCTTCATTCCTATAGACATGTTACTGAATAAAAGGGGAGAAAATCATGTAACCATTTGATCAAATCCTCTACAAATTTTTGTTACACAATCTCACAACTGGGCCTTACGTGCTGCTAGACAATTCCCTCCCTCACCAATTCACTACAGAATCTCCACAGGGCCTCTTCCAAAGCTTCTCACCTTCCACCCACCCTCTCAACTGAGAACTTTGCCTCGTATTCTACAGAAAACACTGAGGCATTCGCTAAGAGATTCCTCTTCTCCCCGTTTCCTCACCTCCCATCACTCAAGTGCCTTCTGCTGCTCTCCTTTTTCCCCATCTCACATGAGGAGGTGGCCTTTCTCCTAGCCAAGGCTATCCCCTTTATGTGTTCACACAATCCTGCGTCCTCCCACAGATTGCCCTCTCTGTCATCGATCTTTTCTTTCCCTATTAGCTCAGTCCCTACTGCAAAATCCCTCCTTGACGCATTCATTTTCACTATCGTCCCATCTGTCTCTCTTCTGTGGTTAAACTCCTTGAGAAAGCCTTCTGCAACAGGGGCCTCCACTTTCTCTCCTCTCTCTCTTTCTTAATCTCTTTCAATCTGACTCCAGACCTTATCATTGCACTCAAACTGCTCTCTCCAGAGTTACCAGTGACCTCTTAGTTGCCAAATCCAGTGGCCTTTTCTCAATTCTCATTCTCCTCAACCCTTCTGCAGTCTCTGACACTGTCAAAACTACTGATCACCTTCTCCTAAATGATACTATCTTTTCTCTAGGTTTTTGGGACACCTGGTTTTCCTGCTACCCATGTGATCACTTCTCTGTCACCTTTGTTAGATCCTCCTCTGGATCATACTGCTAACTGTAGGTGTCCCACAAGGCTCTATCCAGAGCTGGCTTTGCTTCTCTCTAAATACCCCTTCACTTGGTGACCTCATCAGCTCCCTCAGATTTAATTAACATTTCTATACGGATGGTTTTCAAATCTACCAGTCCTTGCCCAAAACTCTGCAGACCCCCTGGTATCTCTAGCTGCCTTTCAGACACTTAAACTCAGTACATCCAAAACAGAACTCATGCTCTTCCCCACGACACACCCCCCTGCCCCATTACTATAGAGAACAACACCATCTTCACAGCACCTCAAGCTTGCAACCTAGAAGTCATCCTCAATTCTTCACTATCTCTCACCCCCTCCCCCATCCAAGCTGTGGACAGCGACTGCTGATTTCATCTTTTGCAACATCTCTCAAATACATTCACACACCCCCTTTCTTTCCTCTGACCCTGCCACCACTCTGATTACTGCAATAGGCTGCTGGTGAGTCTGCCCTGCCCGCCTCAAGTCTCCCCCCACTCCAGTCCATTCTCCACTGAACCACTGAAGTGATTTTCCTAAAACCAGGTCCAATCATGTCACCACTGCTACTCAAAAAACTCCAGTGGCTCCCTATCACCTTGAGAAACAAATACAAAATCTCTGCTTGGTATGCAAAGCCCTTTATAACCTAGCCTCCTCCTACCTTTCCAGTCTTACCCTTTACTCCCCTCCACACATTCTTCAATCCAAAAACACAGGCCTCTGGACTGTTTCTCAAAACAAAAAATTCCGCATCTCAGCTCCAGGCATTTTCTCTGGAATGCATCTCCTCATCTCTGTCTACTGACTTCTTCCAAGTCTCACCTACTGGAAGCCTTTTTCCCACCTTTCTTTATTGTAGTGCTTTTTCTCTCTTAATTACTTTCTATTATCCGGTAAGTAGTTTTGTTTGTTTGTTTGTTTGCATTGGACTAGAACTCCTTGAGAGCAGGTACTGGGTTTGGTTTTTTTTTTGCCTCTTTTTGTATCTCCAGAACTTAGTAGAGGGGCCTGGCACATAGGAGGCTCTCAATAACTATTAACTGCCTGACTGACAGTATCATGACATTGAGTGGGATTGAAGAGAAGTTATGTTCTTCCCAGACCTTGTGTAATATATTTTATTGAAATAGCCAAAGAACCTTAACGTAAAGGCAGTATCATTGATAAGGTAATCCTACAGTTTGAGCCCTAAGGATCACGTTAAAGTGTGGTTCCAATATAAATCTCAAACCTCAAATTTATCCTCCTTGTCCATGTTTTCCATACTCGTTAAAAGAAAAAGTAGCTGCTCTTCTATCATTTTTCCAAATTTTACTTAAAATATCTAAGCCTAGGCCCACAACATAATATTCTAATAAGGACCTAACCAAGTCTCAGTAGAGGAGGATAATTCCAGACCAACGTCAACTTCCTGTTTGAAAGATCCTAGTATCTACTTGGCCTTATTTTTTTTTTAAAGCGTACAATATGATATAGCTGACTCACATCCAGCCTGTGGTCAACTATGCCACATAGTCCTCGAGCCTTTTATTACTCCATTTGGATTTAGCCAGTCATATCTCATCTTTCTCTTTCTGAAATAGGATGTAAGGACTGGGCCTATAATAGCAAGGGAACTCCCCAATGAGAAAACTCTCGACTACAAAAGCAAGTGAGCACCTTCTCTGTCATTTAAGAGGTTAAGTGACTTGTTCACAGTCAAAAAGCCAGTCTGTGACTAGAACAGGACTTGAACTCAGGCCTTCCTGGCTGTGAGGTTAGTACTCACCCATTTTGTCGCATATATATATATATATATATACACATGCCTTGTGTTCGGATGCCATTTTTTCTTCTTATGCAGTACTTTGCATCCATCACTGCTTTTCAAAAGCAGACTTCATTTTCACCAAATCATTTGTTCTATTTCTTTCTTATGCAATACCTACAACCTCACCCAGATTAACATCTTCTTTAGGTAAATTTCCGTGGTCCACAAATACAAGTAGTAAGTAATGCTAGCCTGAAAAAAGATTCTTAAGATAACACAGCTAGAGAGATGATATATGGAGAAAACATTAAGCCTTCGGGACACGAATGTGTTACAATAATAGAGTTAATATTATCGCCTGTAGCTTGATGAAACTAGCCAGGAAGACGGTAGTCAGTGCTTTCTCAAACTAAGAAGGCCTACATCGAAAATCCCCAGGGACTCCCGATTCAGAATGAAATACACACTTTCTGATCCAGCTATTGTGCGGATTTGTTTTGCTTGACTATGAAATATTTGTTAGGAGGATTTTGTTTTTCCTTTTCTCAATGAAGGGATAGAAAGGACAGAGTTGCCCCTTTTCCCCAAAAAAGTAAAAGAAAAAAATTCTCAGGGTCATCCTCTATCCCTCACCCCTTTTCAAAGACAAGCTTCTATGTGACCCTTTCTAACCTTCTAATTCTCCAAAATTAATAGCTAACAACACTGAATTCCAGGGGTGGGGAAGCTGCAGCCTCAAGGCCACATACGGCCTTCTAGGTCCTTGGGTGCCTCCAAGTTTTTTACAAAACAAACCCTTTTATTAAGGGGACTGTTCTGTGAAGTGTGGATTCAGTGAAAGGGCCACATTTGAGAACTTAGAGGGCCACATGTGGTCTTGAGGTTGCAGCTTCCCCACCCCTCTACAGTCTATTAAGTTTGTCCCTTCAAACACATCCAGCTTTTTAAAAGTAGTCTTCCCCCATTTCCTTCCCTATTTTAGTTCGAGTTTCAATACCACTCATATTAAATGTTATGAGATTCCAAGGGCATGTAACAGATTATCTTATTTAATGTCACATCACTATCATTTTTAAAACATGCGTAAATATCCAAATACAACTTTAAATCAAGAATTTTTTTAAATGTAAAAGTTACTATTACAAGTTTTAGAAAACCTTCAGTAGTAAGTGTCACACCTCAGCATGCTGCATCCTTACCCTCCCAGCTCTGTTCCTAACTCTCTAGACCTTAAAACCAGGTCTGGACTGCTGTCTCCTTCTGTAATTCCCCTCAGTGCCTGGAGCCGCTTTCCCCTGGAACACTCAATCACAGTTATGGCCTTCTCACAATTTCCCTCCACTAGGCCTGGCCTCTTCTTCCACTGAGGAGGTCCTCTAGAGGCCTCCATTTTGTGGAAAACCCCAGGCCAGTCAGCCTTCATTCTCTACCCTACTCCCCCAAGCATACCTCGACTTTCTGAACTGCAAAACTCTGCCGAAGTTGCTAGTTCACCCCAAAACTTCTTTCACTGCCTGCGTTCATCTCCCCATATGCCCAAGTAAATACTTAACATGCTGTATGCTTCCTTCCTTCATAAAACAGAGCAACCCCACGGATCTTCAACCAGTTATAATTCCTCCCTCTTATGGTAGAGTAAGCTTAATAAACCAAAAGTTAAAGCTATTATATGTTATAGAAAATGCTAACATTAAAAATTCAGAATATTACTTTTTTTGTGACAGAACTAGAAACAAGTGGATGCCCATAGGCTGGAAAACAGCTAAACAAATTGTGCCATAATGGAATATTACCGTGCTCTAATGAACTACAAACACAATAAACATAAATAAGCATGGAAAGACGAACTGATAAAAACTGAATTTAAGTACAGTCAGGAAAAACAATACACAAAAGGATTACAACAGTATAAATGCAAAGAACAGCCAGGACAAAGCAATCCAAACGGACTCGTGCAAAATTATAATGACCAAGCTTTGCTCCCCCAAAACATGAGGAAACACCTCTTTCCTCCCCTCCCCTGCAGAGGCAGGAGTCTGTAGACACTGAACATCACATATGATACCAGACTTTTTCCATGTGTTGATTGGTTTTGCTGATTTTTTTCTCTTCTTTGTATAAGGGATGATTGAGGGAGGGGTGAGGAAGGATATCAAGGAAAATGTAGGTGATGTAAAGAAAGAAGACATGAATAAAAATTTTTCTTTTTTGGCAGGGCAATTGGGGATAAGTGACTTGCCCAAGGTCACACAGCTAGTACCTACGTCAAGTGTCTGAGGCCGGATCCCAGGGCCGGTGCTCTACTCACTGCGCCACCTAGCTGCCCCCTAAAAACATGTTTTTAAATTGAGCATACTTAAGTTGAGACCTAAGTTACATTACAATCCGAGTTGTTCCATGAATTCTGAAAACTCTTTCCAAGTCACTTATTCAACAAATTCAACAAACATTTGCAAATGCACACAAGACACTGACGAGGCAAAGATAAAGGTGGCTTAGTTCCAGACCTCAATGCGTTTATTTTCTTTTGAAGAAGAGAGATGTGTATACAGGTAAGTGTAATGAAAGGTAGGGAGTGATAAAGACCAAAGAAACACACAGACAAAAGGCGGATGCACCAGGGGAGTTATCCAGTCAGCAATCCTTACCCTGGGACTGTGCTTTTTAAAAAAAATTCCGAGCTTAACCTCCACTCAAAAAAAAAAAACAAAACAAATATTCATACTGATTTATACTGCGCAGGAGCCTCTGAAATTTCCTCTTCTGTTGTTTCTTCCTGAGGCAATAATATTCCATTACATTTATATAGTACAATCTGCGCAGGACATGCCCCAGGTGATGAAAACCCCCTTGAAATCTCATCTTTTTTTCTTCCTTTCCTCCTTTTAAGTCCCCTCTTCAGGATCAGGAACTGTTCTTTCCCTTAGTAACCTCCTCAATGTTCTCCCTTGTTTCCCTATGAACTGGATGTATTCCTACACTCCACTCTGTGGGTGTGCATTTAACCCTGTCCGTCAGATTCCAGTAAGAGTGAGGCTCCTCTGATGCCCATTCACCCCTCCCTTCTTCTGTGTTTGTGTTATTTCTCTCACACATCTCATCTATGAGAAATACCAAGTTCCACCCCCCTGCCTTCTACACCGGTGTATTCCTTTCTCTTAAAACCTACAGAACAGAACCTTTCCACCCACCAGGGCCTCTGTTTTTGCCTTCTGAAGAGATAAAGGCTCTGAAGGGAATCTGTTGGCGCTATATAACAACTCTTCTAATTGCTCAAAGAAATTTACCTTTCTAGATTTCACTGGGATGCAGCTAGGTGGCTTGGTGGGTCCTGCAGCAGCCCTGAGATCAGGAGGATCTGAGTTCAAATCAGACCTCATACACTTACTAGCCAAGTGACCCTGGGCAAGTCACTTAACACCAATTACATCCAAAAACAAAACAAAACAAACAAGAGTATGTCAAGGATTTATCTTACAGGAATCCCTCCTTCACGTGCACCCCGTAGAGAATATCTCCATTAGAAGGTCACCTTTGGCAAACACATTCCTTGTGTGAGAATACCAATGAGAACATTATTCAGAGTTGGGTTGGTTTTTTTTTTGGGGGGGGGGGGTTATTAATCAACAAACGCAATGGAATCATGTATTCTCTGCACAATCAATTCTATGACTTTTAAGAAGGAGTCTGCTGAGAAAAGAAGTTTAGTGCAAAGGCATATGTAGAACCTGTAGACTACATGCAATGGGCGGGGGGGGGGGCGCTAGGAGAGGGAGGGGCAGAAAATTTGGAACTCAAAAACTTGTGGAACCGAGTGTTGTAAACTAAAAAAAAAATTAATTAATAAAAAATAAAACATGAAAAAAAGTAGTCTGCTACAGAGAATTTTGTGTAAAAGCCTGATTTTTTTACTTCTCATCTTTACTAAGGGTCCTCAATAAATAAGTAGATCATTCTCAAAAAGATTTTACAATGATGAAAAAAGGCCTTTTTGTTTTTAGTCAGTATCCCCTTTGAAATTTCTTGGGTGTTTTTTTTTCCTCTATTCTTTTGGACTCCTCCAAGATATCTGGTAAAGCAATACATAAATTGTTTTCAAAAAATAAAACCTCCAGCATTTATTTCCTCAATGTGTACTAGTTTTGGTATAGTCAGTCTTCCTGACTTTATTTTAGGATTATAGGATTATAAATTTAACGTTGAAAAATAACGTTATAAATTTTATAGATTAGGAAACTGATACCCAGAGAAATAAAGTGGATTGCTTTGAATCACAGGGGCAGGCAGTCACGGTCTAAATCCAGCTTCTGAGACTGCAGATCTAAGTACCTTTTCACAAAGCACATGGTATCAAGGTCCAGATGTGGTGGTTCCTTTGTCATTCATTAATAATATAAAATAGTAAAATTACTTTTTAAAGTTATTTTGTGCTATATCTGGTTGTCCTCTCAATTCCAGAAGTTTTGAAAAGTGTTATTTCTATACCCAAGTTTATTCTAGGAATTTTGTGTGTATGCATGTGTGCGTGTGTGTGAGACAGAGAGTGAGAGAGAAGCAAGAAAATAATCTGCTAAAGAAACTTCAGGAAATTTTTTTTAAAGCCAACAATGAAGTTGGCATGGAGAGTCTGCTGGGTGCTGAATTTTGGTACTGAACTATCACTTAGATTTGTTAATGAGTGAAAATGCTAACAAGAGGTTGGTTTTTTCTCTTATTCAGATATATACAGGTACATAAATATACATATATAAAAAATATGAAGTTAGACATTAGAAAGTGTTTTACTGCATTATCTTGAAATAAACTGTATTCAAGGAAAATTACTGATACAAACTATTTAAATTACCTCTTTCTTCCTAGGAGCTATTGCCTTTAGTTTTTACTGTACAAATGAAAGAGGAAATATTTTAGAAGATGAATGTTCCACTTTTTTGAGTTTAAACTACCACAGTAATCAGACTAAAAAAAACCTATTTAATCTAATTATATTATTTGTCAAATTTTTAAAATTACCTACAGATCTAGCTGTTATTATCTAAATAACTGAAGGGAATTAGGCAAGGAAAGAAAGAAATTTAGAACTATCAATGCCATCAAAACATATAAAACATGACTTAGAAACAAAAGAATTTAGGGTTACAAAATTAACAGGATTATATTAAAAGTAAAAACTTATAGACACAGACAGGAAAATGCAACAACCTGCAAAAGAACTGGTCTTAAATATAAGACATTTGCAAACTAATAGAGATTCAGAAAACTAAACAGGAAGATCAAAGTTTAAAAAAAGAGATTCATAAGAAAAGCTTCTACCTGTTAGAAATTGTTTAAGACAGGAAAATATTTCTGAAAAGCCAATCTCTCTTCAAAGAATTGAGATTTCTAATTATTTTCAGGCTTCTTTTCACAGATGTTGGTATCTTATTAATCTGTAAAAACTAGAACCAGGGAATAAACTTCTAATTGGACACTAGGTTATAGGCAACAGAGCAGAATGGAAAAAAACCACGGGGGCTGGAGTCGGAGGGTGTGAGGCTCCAATCCCAATTGACATTTACTGCCTGTGGGACATGGGTAAATCACTCTCTTCTCTGGGTATCAATTTCCTCCTCTGTATGATGAGGCAGATGGATTAAATGGCCTCCCAAGGTTCCTCGTAGCTCTAAATTTATAATCATATTATCCCAAATTCAGATTTATATTGGGTTTGATAGATTAGTTGGGGTAATTCTTATCCACGGCATAGTTGTTCTGGGCCATGGAGAGTTACTGACGGACAATCAAGTATTTATTAAGCACCTACTATGTCTCAGACGTGCTGGGGCTACCCTATATTACGGAATTTGTAAATAATCCCATACCTCCTAGTACTGATATTAACTGTAAGAGTACCTTGTTTTAATTAAAATCAATGGAACTTGGTTTGTGAGGTGGAATCTCTTGGGACAGCAAAAGGAATTTACTTATTGCTTATGATCTGAGAAGGAAAATTTCTGAAGCCTTTCCCTTGAGCCAGACACTCTGCTGAAAACTGAAGATCTAAATACAAAAGTTTCTGCTCTCAAGAAACTTCCATTCTGCCATGGGGAAGATAACACGTATCAGAAGGGGGTGTCTGAGAAATGACACTGAAACCACAGATCAACTGATTGACACATGAAACCATGTGACTTCAACATCACTGTGTCCCTAAATCCAGCGACACACACAAAGGAATCAAACAGATTTACATATGAGTGCATCAGGTAGGTAGAGAAAGAATATGCCCTTCCTGCTCCACAGGTTAACCTTTCTTGGGTTCCCTCCCCAAGGACTACTTCCACCCTGACGCAGCTCTTCATCCTGAATCCCTGTAGTATCTCCCTCCCAGAACCTCCGTATACGGAGGGTACCCAGGCCAGCCACATCTCCTTGCTCTCCACGATGTATATACTCCAGGTACCTTTGTCCCGTACCCCCCAGCCCAACTTTTCAGCTTCCTTTGAGAGGTCTTCCTATGTTGCAATGTTAGCGGCTTTGAAGGCACCAGCTGTCTTTCTATTTGTACTTGTCTACAAAGAGCTTAGTCTGGTGCCTGGCACATAGTAAGTACACCTAGTCAGTGACTGTTGGAGGCCTGAGCACTCTCATATCTTGCTTTCTTGTATATAAGCATAGAATATATGAAAATGGGAGAGGAGAGGGAAGGGGGATTGCAACAGGTACGGAAAAAAACAGCTTTCTACTTGTAGTCCAATAGTACTGTAAAAACTGTACTCTACTGCAAAATCTATTGGCTGACCCATAATATGGAAAAGCATGTCAGAGCAATATCACTGTGGGGAATCTTTTTAAATGTTCGGATTTATTTTATTCCAATGCCTAATTATTTTAGGGAGCTGTTTTATGTTTCCATTCGGAAGTTATGGAAGACCAACTCTGGCATAAAGGCAGATTCTGCTAGATTTACTGAAACTATTAAAATAATTCATTCCTAGGTCTGTCATCCTTCTACCTATCAACAGCAACAGAGACACTCACTTTACAGGAAAGATGCTAAGAAAATGTGCAAGGTACTTCAGATCCAACATTTTTACTGCCCCTAATACCCTGAGCCTACAAGGGCAGTAAATTGTTAAATAAGAGAGCTAAATTCTGGGCTGAAATCAAACTTAAATTTAAGTGACCAAACATGTTTTACCCACAGACCAAGATAAAAAGGTCTACAACTAACAGAAAAATGAATTTGTTCCCACTTTAATGGGAAGCCAATATTCTGACCTGTAACTGGTCCCCGATTTTCAAAACAATGATCCTTGTGCAGCATAATCACAAAAGAGGCACCTATAGGAGGCCCTAGAAGACAGGCAGTGAAGAGAAGCCTGGATGTGGAGTTAGAGGACCTGGGTTTGAATCCTACTTCTGCCTCTTACTGCCTTGCGAGCAAGTCCTAACCTCTCTAGGCTGTGTCTTCCACAACTGTAAAACAAGGTCCATCATTGAGAGGTCCTCGTAGGTCCCTTACAGGGGACCTATCAACTTGACACCACCTCCCAGTAAAACTCTGCTATCAATTCAGCACACCTACTACGTGCTAAGGAAGACCAAAAAGCGCCTGCTCACTTACTGTCATCAGTTACCTGTTAATAGTTTACCTTCTCAGAACAGTCCAAACAACATGCTTGGCTCCTCGGGAGTCCTTACTCTCATGAAATCTTCCAGTATTATTTAGACTTCTTAACTTTTTACCTCATTCTAGCTCATTTTAAACCACTCTTGCTGGATTTAATTTTTCCAAAATTATAAAAATATTCTGCCTTGTTCAGCCATGTAGAAGAGTTCTTCGTGACACTAATCACATCCGTTTGTGTTTGAATGTTCTCTCTCCTGCCAGAGCAAGAAATACAGAAGAACGTCTCGGCTAAGTCAGGCGTGCAAAGCACTGAGTCAGCCCTTCCACACGTGGCTCTTGATGGCTTACACTTCTTCACCAGAAAATTGCCTGTTCATATCCTCTGGTCACTGCTCTTCTGGGGAACGGATACTGCATTACCTATTTGTATCAACTCCCTATTTATATCTTGGGTATCAATACCTTAACAGTGACATCTGATGTGAAGTTTTTAACAGTTGGTCAGTCAGTAAGTATTCCATAAGCACCTACTATGTGCCAAGCACTATGTTAAGAGCTGAGGACATGAGAAGAGGCAAAAGACAGACCCTGCCCTCACAGAGCCCACAATCTAAAGTTAACTGTTTTTCTTCCAATTCTGGTTGCACATACAAAAAGTTTTCAACCTAAAATAATCAAAAGTACCCACTGTTTTCTAGGATCCCCTCTATCCTTTATTCAGTTAAGAATTATCCCATTAGGAGTGGCTAGAAGGCACAGTGAAGAGAACACTGACCCTGAAGTCAGGAGGACCTGAGTTCAAATCCAACCTCAGATACTTACTAGTTATATGACCCTGGGCCAGTCACTTAGCCCCAACTACCTCGAAAAACAAAATGACAAAATATGCCTTCCTCCTTTAACTCATGATGGAAAACGCTGTCTGCATCCAGAGAAATAACCATGGAGTCTCCATGCAGAGAGAAGCGTACGACTTTCTCCTTTTTTGTTGCTTTTTCTTTCTCATGGTTTTTCCCTTTTGTTCTGATTCCTATTTCACAACATGACTAACATGGAAGCGTGTTTAATATGACAGTCCATGTATAGCCTATATTACATTGCATGCAGTCTTGGGGAGGGGGGAGAAAAAAATCTGGAACTCAGAATCTTAAAAAAGTAAATGCTGAAAACAATCTTTGCATGTAACTGGAAAATATAAAATGCTATTAAGGGAGGGGGAAGAATTATCCCATTAACCATAGTTGTGAAAAATAAATCCTTCCTTTCTCATCTAATAGGTTTATGATAACACCTTTCATTTTTAGGTCGTATATCAATTAGGAGCTTATTTATGGTACTACTGTATAAGACGCTAATCTAGAATATAATTTCTATCAATGTTTTCCAATTTTTGCTTTTTTGGTTTTTGAAGTAGATAATCTTTCTAACAATAATTGGTGTCTCTGGGCTTAATGAACACTATACCACCAAGTTCGATTGGTTCTTAGTCTTGGTTACCTACTCTGATCCACTGATCACATAAGGTGGATTTCCATCAAATGGGAAATGGCTGAATTATGATATGTGAATATAATGGCATTTTTCTGTCCTGTAAGAAATGATGATTATGAAGTATTTAGAAAACCTTGAGAAGAGACTTGTATGTCTTGATGCAGAAAAAAATAAGCAAAACCAGGAAATCAAACGACACGATAATAATAGAGATAAACAACTTTGAAAAACATCAGAACTCTGATCAGCACCACGACCAGTCATGACTTCAGAAGGCTGATGATGAAGCGTGCCTGCTGCCCCTCACCAGAGGTGGGGGACTACTGGTACAGAATGATATATATGTTGAGACATGCTGGTGTTTTGCTTGACTAAATTCATTTGTTACAATGGAAAGCTTCTATTTGCAAAAGGAACAGTGGGTAAAGTAAGCAGTGACAAGACATAGAAAAACAAAAAGAAAAGAGACCACCAATAAAACATTTTTTACATAGAAGAAAAAGACTTCAGAAAAAGACACCCAGTCAATTCTGTCACTATCTTGATGAATTTACATACACTTTTGAAACAAACTATACCAAACAAGGTCATGGTTTCATAGACAATCCCATTTTTTGTTCTTTTTATATGATGGTTAAGTTCACAATAAAAAGGAAAATTTAAGTTGAAAAGAGGCTGTGAAAGAGGAGAAATGTAGAATGGTAGCCTAATATGGTCAAGTAGAGGACTGGGAGTTGGGGAAGGGGGTTAAGCATGGGGGAGATGTATCTGGCAACAGTAGTAAAGGCGCCAATGGATAAAGAAGGAGAGACTGAAAACTGGTTGATCTGTCTATCATTTTTTAGTCATGCACGATTTTCCATGACCTCATTTGGGGTTTTCTTGGCAAAGATACTGGAGTGGTTTGCCATTTCCTTCTCCAGCTCATTTTACAGATGAGGAAACTGAGGCAAACAGGGTTAAGTGACTTGCCTAGGGTCACCCTGCTAAGGGTCTGAGACCAGATTTGAAGTCAGGAAGATGTGTCTTCCTGACTCCAGGCCTGGTGCTCTATCCTCTGTGCCACCTAGATGAAAATCAGAGAGGTTAAAGTTCAGGGGAAAGCTCCCACAAGAGACAAAAGAAGACCAAGGGCCCAAGTAGAAGGGGTGGAGTTTACTAAATCACGGCCTGGGTTGTGTATGGATAAAGGGGGAAGCTCAAAAGCTAGCAGCAGCAGCAGCAATGTGGCTCAGACCCCCAACTCAGAGCAGGATCTCACTTCCAGCATCTAGCCCAGCCTAGAGAAGAATGACCAGAGGAGGAATCCCAGACCAAAGGACAGCCTACAGTTCGGTCACTCCGAACCAACAAAGCTTCCCAGCTGGCTGATAGAAGCTGAATCCAGCAGCAATCTACTCTTGTTCAGACCATGGGGGGCAGCAATCAGACTTTGCCCCGGATCGGCCCCCTTTGGGAACACTGAAAGCTTGCAGATCCCTAGTCTGTCCCTGATGCCTTACCTAGAATAACGTAGCACTCAATGCTACAAGCAGCAAAAGCCCAAGTAACAAACTCCCTGAAAATCTGAAATGGATCAAACAGAAACCAATGAGTTCATGGGGCAACAAGAAATATTAAAACAAAGTCAAAAGGCTGATAAGTTATCTCATAGCAAAAACAACTGACCTAGAAAACAAGTCAATGAGAAAAAACGAAAGAATCATTAAACTATCTGAACACCATGACCAAAGATAGGAGCCTAGAGAATCGTACATCAAGAAATCTTAATAAGAAAACTGCTCAAATCTTTTAGAACCAGGGTGCAAAGAAGAAATAGAAAGAATCAACTGCGTCACCTCCTAAAAGAATCCCAAGATGGAAATCTTCCGAAACAGAAAACAAAATGCAGATTTTCCAGCTCAAAGAAAACACACTGGGAACGGTGCGGAGAGAAAGAATTAAACATATGTCCCTTCGCTCTTTTGCAAGGGTGAAAAGGTCCACAGCTATGGAAGATTACATAGAAGCAGATTGTTTCAACGTGTTGGCTGGTGTTGGTGATTTGTCTTCTCTCCTTTACTTCTTAAAAATTCTTTGATTTAAGCTCTAATCTAGGGAAGGATGAGGATGTGGGGGGAAATCTTGGTGATATAAAAACAAATCAGTTAAATCACTATTTAAGAAAAGAGAAGGCCCAACTCTTCCCCTGAAACTGGAGCAATGCTGAAATGATTCGGTACGCAGTTAGGAAAAAGGAGTTCAGAACTGACAACCTCAATTTTTTTTTATTTGAGTAGTTTGAAAAGAGGTCTGGAAAAGAAGATGAAGGCAATAGGATGAAGAGCCAGCCAGGAAAGCATAAAAGGGCCCACTGAGATCCCATAACAAATTCATAACACACCCAGTCAGTATAATCACACACACACACACACACACACACACACACACAAATATTTTACAGAACTATCTCAAATGCCTGTTTTTGTCCAACTATGGACTTCTTTTTTTTCAACAATGATTAGGTTCAGGTCTGCAGGGTATGCCATCCTGAGCTGCGGTCTGAACTCCTTCACTTTTCACAATATACTATTCCATTCCCTTTCATGATTTCTTGTGGATCCAAAATAATCTTGTGTTGTTTGAACCACCTCCCCTTCAATGTTAAAGTCTCTCTGCTAGTTTCTAAGAAAATGTTTTTCATTGACATCATTAAATTTAACTACTATGTATCTTGGAGGTTGAAGTATAGCTGTTTTCCCCTCGAAGGTAAAACTTCTGTTGATTCCAGTTTTTCTTTATAAGTTTGGGACAATTTTCTCGTATCGTTCTCTACACAATGATATCCATATTTTTGGATTGGTCATATTCTTTCAGGGGCAGCCAGGTGGCCAGTGGATAAAGTGCTGGGCCTGGAGTTAGGAAGACCTGACTTCAAATACAGCCTCAGAAATGACTAGCTATTTCACTTCGGTCAAGTCGCCCAACCTATTCGCTTCAGTTTCCTCATTGGTAAAACGGGGACAATGGTAGACTCCCAGGGTTGTTAGGATCAAATGCAACAGTAACTGGAAAGTGCTTAGGCCAGTGCTTAGTACTACACATAGCAAATGCTACATAAATGTTATTATTATGATGGGACATCTGTGACCATTCAGTTCTCTTCTCATCCTCAATTCAAGATCAATCACTTTAGCTTATACAGGATCCACGGACTCTTTTAACACTGTTTGCTGCCTTTTGCTTCTCTTCTACCAGATTTTTCTCTACTTCATAATTTTTGTGTTCCAAATCTGTTAATCTTTATTTCTTTCTTTAGAGATATTCTCTATCACGCATTCATTTGTTTTACTAATGTAATTGAGCTTTTTAATTCTAAACTTAAAGGTCTACGTATACTCATTTCTACTTTCTTTTTTTTTATGGATTTATCTTTTGAACTACTCTGAAATTTCCTGTTATTCCTGACACGTTTAGGAGTCCACATTATTCTACATTTCAGACATTGGTTCACTTTCCTTTTTCTTTTATTTGTTAAGAAAACCACTTTTTCCTCCCAAAATCTTTGGTGGTTCAGCCTCTTTCTGTGTTCTGGTCACTTACCAGAATCCTGGCCCTGTCTCTGCTGGTGCACAGACCCTTGAGGCTGTTCTACAAAAGGCTGAGCCAGCCACTTCACCTTAGGAGATAGAAAGTTCAGTGACCTGTGTAATCTTTGAGATTAAGAAAGGGTCCTTCCAGTCATCTTATCTCTAGGCCAGATGCAGCATCCTAAAATGATAGCCGTCCCAATTCTTGTCTCGGCTTCCCCGCCCCACCCCCCTTTCCTTCTCTTGGTGGAGCAGTAAGTATCATTATCTGGTGGGGGGCTGGAGACAGGAGGTGGAGGGAGGAAGGTGCTCCCAGTATACTCTCTGCAGCCTTGAGAGTCCCTAAGCTAAGGCCTTCCCCTCTTTGCTTTGGTTGTCAGCCAAAAAAGGAGCTGACTGCTCCTTTTAGGAAGGTACCAGGAGAGTAATCTCAATAAATATAAATCATCTTTTTTTAATGCTAGATTGTAGGCTCCATAAGAGCAGAAACTTTTTTTTAAATCTCCTCTTGTACTCAGAATAGTACGGTGAACACAGTAGATGTTTAATAAATAAATGTGGAGAGGTATTATATTATTTTTGTTAAGCTTCTGCTACATACCAAGTCTCAAAGTTAAGTGACTCAGCAATGACATTTATCATTTCCTTAAGTAGATATCACATCCAGAAGATGTTCTCTAGATATTCTTGGTATCTAGAACCAGTATCTAGTTCTTATCACACTTTGGACTCACTCATCTGTTTACATCTGAATGTTTCTCTAAAGACAAAATAAAGGTATTCAAACCTCCTGTTTTCTCTCTCACTATCCTGTTGTGAATTTTAGTGTATGTTAAAATGTGCCAGGCCACCTAAAAACATCTAAATAGTAAAAACCATGA
The DNA here is from genome assembly GCF_011100635.1 of Trichosurus vulpecula. Taxonomy (NCBI): domain Eukaryota; kingdom Metazoa; phylum Chordata; class Mammalia; order Diprotodontia; family Phalangeridae; genus Trichosurus; species Trichosurus vulpecula. The sequence goes on along the minus strand of NC_050576.1, from coordinate 391,875,533 downwards.
CAGACAACTTAAACATTAAAAATTAATAACAGCAGGCATTTATAAGCAGTGTGGTAAATTAGATAGTGTATTGGTTGTAAGGTCAGAGGACCCAGTTTCAAATCCTGCTTCTGATGCTTATTAAATCTGTATAACAGGGCGAGTCATTACACCCCCATGGACATCTATTTCCTCATCTGTAAAATGGAGGGGTTGGACTGGGGAGAGTTTGTAGAATCGGTACAGTGGCTCTTTCTGCCAGACTTCATTGCCTTTATAGTATTTTATATGGTGATCTAATCACACATCAAGAAAGAAACACAGAGACATTCAGGAGGTGTCCATGAATGGAGGAACAGCTGAACAAATCATGGAGTAGGACTGTAATGGAATACTTCTGTGCTATAAGAAACAGCAGTAATAATATTGACCAGTATTTATATAGCACTTGAGGTTTCCAAAGTGCTTTATAAAGATCATCTCATCTCATCCTCACAACCCTGAGAGGGAGGTGCTATTATGATCACCATTTTACACATGAGAAAACTGAGGCACACAGATCACACAGCTAGGAAGCATCAGAGGCCAGGTTTGAACTTCTTGGCTCCAGGTTCAGCGCTCTATCTGCACCCCTCGCTGCCATGACCTTGTTACGTGTAATTTGTTTCACAGGCACATGGACAATCTAATAAAGCAGTGACAGAACTCAGAGTCCTTGTAACAGATGAATATAGTCAAGCAAAATATGTTGGCCATGTCTGAAAACGTATGCATCATTCTGCACCTACAGTCTACCATCTCTGACGAGGGAGAGCAGACACACCTCATCATCAGCCTTCTAAAGTTACGACTGGCCATGGTATTGATCAGAATTCCAACATCAAACATTTCTGCTAAAAGTCTCACATGTAAAGCCTCTACAAAGTGACAAAAATCAACACAATTAAGAGAGTGATTCCTCAAAGATCCTGGAGGGGTTTGCTATTTCCTTCTCCAGCTCATTTTACAGCTGAGGAAACTGAGGACAACAGGGTTAAGTAACTGACCCAGGGGTCACACAACTGAGGCCAGATCTGAATTCAGGAAAATGAGTCTTCCTAACAACATGTCTGGCACCCTATACACTGCCCCACCTAGCAACAAGTAGTAGTTAATACTAATTGGTCGATACGCCAACAAGTGTTTAAGTACCTATTACTGTAGAAGCCAGGTAGTGTGCTAGACCTTTGGGATTCAAATACAAAGAATGAAATAATCTCTACTGTCAAGGAGCTTCCATCCTATAGACAGAGGTAACTTGTGCATACATAGGCGCGCACGCACACGCACACACACACACACACACACACACCCCCAGCCATAAACACATAGGGAGGCTACCTACAGGTAGGAGATCAGGTGGGCTTCATGTAGAAGGTTGAATGTGGGATTTGTTACAAAGTTTTTTTTTCCTTTTCTCCCCTCAATTTGAAGATGAGTAGGAAAAAGAAGAGCGCCCCAAAAAAGAAAAACAACGGATCACTGAAGTTTTCATTAGAAATGCACAAGCAGGACAGCTTGTTGAAAGTTACGAGTTGAATTTATGATGTAATTTCAAAGAAAATCAATCAATACATAATATTCAGTTTCCCATACAATCTTTTTTCTGTTATGTATATGTAAATTCTCATTTGATTGGTTTAAGATCAGAATTTTTAAAAATCTTCTTCTTGAAGTGATATATGAGCTGTCTTAAAGGAAGGGAGCCTATAAGGAGGAAGTAAGTAGGAAGTACATTTCAGGGAAGGGGGACAGCCAAAGTGAAGATACAGAGATAGGAGATGGAGTGCCATGTGTGAGGAACAGAGAGAAGACCCTTTTGTCAGGATTTGGGGGAGTAATGCATAATGAGTCTGGGAGAATAGATTAGGATTCAGGTGTAAAGGGCTTTAAATGTCAAAACAGAGGAATTTTTATTTTATCCTAAGGCAACAGGGAGCCACTGCAATTTACTGAATTGGGGTTAACATAGTCAGATCTGTACCTAAGAAAAATCTGGCATCTATGTGCAGGGTGGAGCACAGATTTAGAGTTGAAAAGGGCTTCAAAGGCCATTTTAAGTCCAGCCCCCTCATTGAGAAACTGAGGGAAATGAGGAGCAGAGACCTGCCCAGGACCAGCCTGCTAGTATCTGAGGGAGGACATGAACCCAGGTCTTCCCCACTCCAAATCCAGTGCCTTATCCACAAGTGGGAAGTTATTTTAGGCAGGGAGAATAATAAAACTAAGGTGTTGGCTATATGAGGAGAAAAGGGACAGGTTTGAGCAATGGAGACAGAAACAGCAAAATCTGGCAATAAATTATATACATATGAGGCAAAGAAAAATGAGAATGGAGGAAAATGCTGAGGTTATAAGAACCTGGGAGACTGAAAGAATGATGGTGTCTTCAACAGAAATGGTGAAGTCTGGAAGACAGTGGGTCTGGAGGAGAAAGGTAATGAGTTCAGTTTTGAACATATTGAATTTGAAATGTCTCTAAGACTACCAGTTTGAAATGTCCAAGACGTTGGTGACTGGGGGCTGAGGCTCAGGAGAAAGACCAGGACTGGATATATAGGTCTGTGAGTCATCCGAAGAAAAAAGATTTAATTAAACCTGAAGGATCTGAGGAGGTCACACCAGGAGAAAGTGCACAGAGATAGAAGAGATAAGGGGCCCAGGACAGAGCCTTTGGGAATACAGTTAGGAAGCATGCTATGGCTGATAAACTAGTGAACGAGAAAATGCATTCAGATAGGCAGAAAGAGGACCAGGACAAAACAGTGCTACACAAACAGGAGGAGAAAGCCCAGTGTCAAATGCAGCAGAGAGGTCAAGAAGAACAAAAGGAATGAAAAAAGACCATTGGATTTGGCAATTAAGAGGATGCTGATACCTGGGAAAGATTAGTCTTGGCTGAGTAATGAGGTGAGAAGCCAAACTGCAAAAGGACAAAATTAAAAATCAGCAAAACCCAGATGAGAGAAAAGGAGCAATGTAGATTCTATACTATTAAATTTTAACAAGTTAAAACTATAAAAAATGAAAGTTACATATATTGCCAGGCCCAACTACTATAGTGGGTGATTTCACATAACTTTTTTGGAGAAATAGTACGAAGGGAATTATTTACTGAGAAATCGCTGATGGAGCCAAAGAAAAGTGTATCAATTAAAAAAAATTAACCTAATATTCCCGGCATCAAACCCTGAATGTAATTAAGGTGGAAAAGTATCACAGACGTACATAACACATAAGAAAATGTAGACTGTTGTACTGAATACACTCTCTTCCCTCATTATCAATGGACTGTTTCTACTTGACTAAATCTAACAGCCCCTACACACCATCACTCCTCATCTTTCGATCTTACTTTCTCCTAGATTCAGTCATTACCTTAAATTGTTCTTATTAATATTAACGGTGGGGAAAAAATCAAATAAGTTTTTGTGTTCTGAAACTGTCAAGGAAAGCTGTAAAGCCCCGAGGTCCGGCAACAATCAAGCACTGAACTCGGTAAGATTTTTAGGTTTTGCTTCACGTTACCTTTTTTGCTGGGTTTGTAACCCCTGAGAAAGCTACCAGGATATGCTTATACCTTCCTAACCTAATAAAGGATGAGGCGCTTACAGGAGGCGTTGGGGTGGTGATGCAGAAAACAAACAGTGTCAAAGAAAATTCTGAGAGCAGGTTAACAGACTAGGAAGCTGCCTTAAAATTCAGCAACGGTGGAGCTTTCTTCACAAAGAAACGTTAGATTGCTAACTCAGAACACTGACCAACCCTCTGTGTTTGAGGGCTTTTACTGACTATCATAACATGTTCTTCTAGAAAACACATCCTTCACTTAGGACTCCCAAAGCGAACACTAAGCATCAGTGATACCTACAGATTTCTATGAAGGCTACGGGCCTTCAGCACTCTCCAGAGGGGGACACCATGCTTCATCTATACTCAGCCATCTGCCAAGTCAAGTAGTGGCTACCTGGTAAAATACCAGATATTATTTGTCACTAAATAATTTAAGAAACAACAGCTGCATTGTGCTTTACACTGCCCTCTATAAAAGTTCTCAATATAAGGTACATTTTTCTTATTCAGGAACACTTCCTATCATGCGCAGGCTTTTCTTAATTTAACTAAAATTTAGTCAGACACCTCAGGGATCCATGATTTTGCTGGTGTCAGGACCATCACTAATTCAGACCACAACCCTTCTATGCTTTAGTAGGTAATCATGACTTTTTGTGGCCAAAACATCTATCTCTCTGTGACTACCAGGTGACCAGTCTCTCCAAATTTGGTCAAAGGTACACAGTGAGAAAACTTCACAACATCTCAAGTTGCTTTCTTCTCAAATCCAAGTCATTTGTGTGGTTAATTTAGCAGAACACCACAAACCAAAAAATTATAATACAAGCTTACAATGCAATATGAAGGATTTTAAATTGGACTGATACTCCTATGATGTTCACTAATCCTACAGCAAATATGTTGGCTTGAAAGTCACATAATCATTGGGTTAAATGTTAGCAGGATGTTGCTAGCAGAGTAAGGAAAACTCCACTCCCTTCCACTAATCACAGAGCAGGATGGGGAAGAATCACTCTGATAAAGTTCTAAGCACTTTACCACAAAGGCCAAATGCATCAAAGGCCTTGGGCTAGAGGAAAGCAACATTTCTTGACAATAAGTATTCTTAAGATACTGGAAGAGATTATAAGGAACTATGTATGATCTCCTGCTTCTGTCACTGTAATTAGCTGCACGACTTTGAGCAAGTCACGTATCCTCTGGGCCTGACTTTCCTCACCTGTCAAACTAGGTGATCTTCAAGATTCCTTCTAGGCCAGAAGTTCTAAGGCTCTTTCTCTGGGGTCTCTTGCAAGGTGGAATTCCAACCCTTCTTGGAAAATTTATAAACAGCATTAGGAGAGACACAATAGGAATCAGCAAATGTGGCATCAGAGACAGGCCACCAGCCTATAAGTCTGGATGTTACCACCTCTCCACTAAACCTCATCTACAACTCCTGAGCTGATCCAAATCTTTGTTATCACCCAAAATCTCTATGCATACCACAGGCTGCCAACAGCCAGGTTAGGAAATTCTACAAGCAATGTAAAATACTAAGATGGAGCTTTGTAACTCAGAAAATAAGAGATGTTGCTAAATGTTAGTGGATGAGGAGATCAAAGCCACACAGAATAAGGAAGTTCATATGGCTTTCTCCTCTTCCTAATAATACACTATTGCCAATAGGCAAGTACACAGACAAGTAATGTCAAGCCCCTTTATAGTTATAGTAATCATGGTTAGGTTTCACGACAGCTCTCCCTAAGGTATTATTTAGAATCTATTTTTAAAATTAAGATTAATTTTGCTTTCAAATTTTGTTTCTAATTTCACAACACGTATTGAGAAAGGTGTTACAAAACCAAGGTTAAAAATACCTGCTCTAACAGGTATACCAATACCCTAATAGTAGAGCTGTAAATTGGAAAGCAATTTGGAATTTCACTAATTAAGTGACTAAATACCAGTACTCTTTTACAGACAGAAATCACTACTAGAGATATAACCCAAAGAAGTTAAAGAGAGAAAAAGATAAAATAAATATCAGCATGTTTGAAGCAGCACTTTTTGATCTGGAAAGAAAAGAGAAGTCCATCATTTCAGGAACGGCTCAACAAATTGTAGTTCGTGAACACTCAATGCACCCAAAACTATCAACATGGAGAGGACTAGGGAGGCAGGGGAAGCCTCAAGCAGAACCAGGGAAAGAGTAGAGGCAATGACACCAAAAAAGTAAATGGAAAGAATCTCAGTCCAAAAGAAGAGCGAACCCTCCTCTGTCCTTGGCACAAGTGGGCTTTTACAGGCCGTGGCTGTGCACGCTACAGCATCGTGGAGTCACAGATGAGAGTCGGGTGACCGCGGGACCTCCATGACTCGGAGAGAGTGAAGCTGACAACTTTGTGCAGCTCTGCCGCATTTGAAAATCCAGTTCACAAACAAGTCAGTGACGTCATTGGTCCTCTTCCAAAACGAAGGAAGAACAAAAGTGAGAAAATCCACAGACTGGAAAAACTTGGCTAGTTTATGCTGATTTTACTGACTGCTCCACGCTGCCCCACGCTGCACACCCCACCCCCAGCTTTTTTTTTATTCTTTGCTAGAAGGGATGGTTCCCTGAGTGGGGAAAGGAGGAAGGCCATGTTGGGAATGAAGGTGATATAAAAACAAAAGACAACAATAATGCTTTATAAAAGCAACAGAAGCTCTATCTTGTCCCAGTCAGGAGGTCTGGAGTGTGCCCAGACTCGGTTCTTATTTGCTCTGTGATCCTGAATAAAACCCTCCCTTTCTCTCATCCAATCCTCATCAATAAAATAGTGTGTTTGGACTTGATAATCTTTAAGATCACTTCAGTAACACTATGATTCTGTTATTTTAATATGTGGGCAAATAAATTCGCTTTTTAAAAATTTAGATTTACAAGTTCACAAGTATCAAACTATTGAGAATTTATGATTGTTTATAACCTACTACTATGCCTACACAGCCACAACGACCACCGGTGTGAAGAGCGGAGCCTAAATCAAGTATGAGCTTTCCTGAGCTGGGGCCTACAGGAAGAAAGGAACTTGGAGTAAACTTGGAGACACCTGGGTAAGGTTTGGTTTTTTTCCCCCAGATGTGAGAGGGCATTAATACCTTTGAGTGTGGGGGTTACAGCTTTCTACAATAATTAAAATATCTTTATCACATGGATTACAAACTGGAATCATCTCTTCTAGACTTACAGGATCAGAGCTAGAGCCAGAAAGGAACACAGAAATCTTCTAATCCAACCATCTCATTTCACAGCAGGAAAATAAGACGTGAGTGACAGGTCACAACCCAGGTCCTCTGACTCCAACCAATCATTTTTTTTTTCACTAATGAGGCAGATTTATCATTTCCAATCTTGTACTTGAGACCTCAGGATAGTCATCCATAACACAGATGGACACAAGTTTTCATTACTCTTATATGACAACTGGATCTATGAGCAATTATAGGATCAGCTTTTGTCAATAGTGGGTTAAAAAAGAAGCTGGTGCTCTTAACAGACAAGGTCTACAACATACAGAATCACACAAATAGTGGCACAGTGTCTGAGAAATGCGAAGACCTCATTACTAGGAGGATTCGTATCTGACAAAAACTGCTGGGAAAACTGAACAACAGACTGACAGAAATTAGGTTTAGACCAACACCTCCAAACACATACCAAAATAAGCACCAAATGGATACGCGACTTTAACATTAAAAAAATCATAAGCAAATCAGAGAAGCAAAGAAGGAATTCTTTTCTAACCTATGGCTAGGAAGAATGACTAAATAAACGATCGAAAGGATTGTAAAAGACAAAATGGCCAATTCTAATTATATAAAATTAAAGAGTTTCTGCGTATACAAATCTAATTAATGTAGTAAAAATTAGAAAGGAAATAGTTAACTGAGAAGAGTATTTTCAACAATTCTCTTATAAATGTCTCATTTCCAACAAATGTAAGAAAGTGATTTTAATATCTATACTAAGAGCCATTTCCCAATAGATAAACAGGAAAAGAATAATAAGTAGTTTTCAAAGGAAGAAATCCAATTTATCAACAACCATATAAAAAACTCTAAATCATTAATTATTAGAGAAATGTGAATCAAAGCAAATTGGAAATTCTACCTCATACCTGGCAAAGTGACTAGAGGAAAATAACAAATGTTGGAGAGGCTAGAGGAAAACAGGTACAATGGTACATTGTTGGTAGAGCTATGAACTGGTCTAGATATTCTCAAAAACAATTTGGGATAGTGCTCAGAAATTTACCAAAGTATTCGTACCATTTGACCCAGTTCTTCTTCTTCTACTATTACTACTACTACTACTACTACTACTACTACTACTACTACTACTACTACTACGTTTATACCCCAAAGAAAAAGGAAAAAAAAATAAGTTCTTTTGGAAACTGGCTAAACAAATTGTGGCACATGAATATAATGGAATATTACTGTGCCACAAGATACAGTTAAATAGGCATTTTCAGAGGAAGCTGGGAAGACCCTGACAAACTGATGCGGAGCAAGGTAAGTAGAACTGCAGGAACAGTATCATAGCAAAAAATAACTCTGAAAGCCTTTTAACTCTGATAAACCACAAGTTCAAAAAAAATGAAGAGGAAACATGACACTCACCTCCTGACAGAGGGGTGATGAACTTAATGCAAAAAGAGACATACCTTTTCAAACACAGCTAATGGGGGAGTTTGTTGTGCTGGACTATGTAAATATAAACTGATGGTAGCACGGTGGACAGAGAACTAGACTGGAGTCAGGAAGACCTGAGTTGAAATCCAGTCTGTCACTTTTTGGCTGCAAGTGACTTAACCTCTGGTTGGACTCAGTTTCCTCAATTTCAAAATAGGGATAGTAATAGCTCCCAAGATTGTTGTGAGGATGAATCAAGATTATATTTGTAAAGTGCTTAGCACAATGCCTATTTATATAGTAGGCACTAATAAATTGTTATTATTAATTTATCTTTTATTATTTTTATTTTCACATAAGTCACGTTGTAAAGAAGTATTAGAAGCAATGGGAGAAACTACAAGAAAGAAACACAAAACAGACAGAGAAAGCAGATAGTATGCTTCTATCTGCATTCAGACTCCATAGTTCTTTTTCTGGATGTGGATAGCATTTTCCATCATGAGTGTTTTAGAGTTGTCTTAGAACCTTGCATTGCTGAGAAGAGCTAAGTGTATCAAAGTTAGTTATCGCACAATGTGGCTGTTACTGTGTACAGTGTTCTCCTGGTTCTGCTCACTTCATACAGGATCAGTTCATGTAAGTCTTTCCAGGTTTTTCTGAAGTTGGCCTGCTCATCATTTCTTATGGAACAACAGTATTCCATTACATTCATATACCACAATTTGTTCAGCCATTCCCCAACTGATGAGCATCCCTATTATTAATTTATTGGGAAAGATTACTGGGAGGGGCAGATTAATTTTTAAAACACTTGTCTGAAAAATAAAAAAACAACAAATACAATGAGGGAATTTGGACTTTTTTTTTTAATTGTCAACAGTGGGTTTGTATTTCATTTCAAAATTCTTTAACTCTTTTCCAGATTTATCTTCTAATTATGCTTTACTTAAATTCTTACTAAAAGGAGTCTATATTCCCCCTGAATACACTAACCTATGGCAAGTAGAAAAAGAGCAAGCCAGTACTATATTAAAGACAAAAAGAAGCCAACTCTCATTTCAACAAACATGGATTAAGCACCTGGTGTATACAATGTACCATGCTAGGTAGGCACTGAAGATCTAAAGGTGAAAATATAATACACTTCCTGCCCATCTAAGAAAGTTACACTGTAGTGGCGGAGTGGAAAAGAAGGGGGGAAATACAAGTTACGATGAGATGAGTATAAAGGACCATTGAATCACAAGACCTAGAGCTGGGAGTGTGGAGATCATTTAGTCTAAACTGAGGCTCCAGGAAATTGAGCGATTTGGCCAAGGTTATAGAGACAATAGTCACCCAAGATGGGATCTGACCAGTTCTTCTGACTCCAGAGAAAGCATTAAATATGAAGGAGAGGTCACACTGAGAGCAGGCAGAGGGAGGAGAAGGCAATCAGGAGCTCAGGAGGTTTCATGGAGAAAGTGACACCTGAGCTGGGCCTTGCAGGAAAAAAGGGATTTCGACCGGCGGAAAAGTGAAAGAATCCCTTCCAGCCATGGGGAGTGGCATGCACAAATATACAGAGGTCAAGATGAGATCAGGAAACAGCTGGACTTCTGGTTCAGAGGAATATAAAATATGTGAAGGAGGCTAGTAGGGAATAAGGCTGTAAAGGTGGAATAGATCATCAGATCACCCAAGGGCTTGGAATGCCAAAAGAAGCAGCTTAAACAAAAGACAATTTGATAGGACTAAAGCTTTTTGAACAAAGGATTTACAAGACAAGACTTGTCAGGAAGATTAGATTAAATTTGGGTTGTGTTAAATAATCAAAAATTTGTTGTACAGGAAAATTCCCTTTTTTGCAAAACAGGTCAGGGTAGCGAGGGCATTCTGGAAAACAGAGGTTGACAATTTATAATAAGAATATGGGGAGAAGACAGTAGAAGAAGCCTGAAGATGCTTAAATTTCTCTGAAAGAAATCTGATCACCTCAGATGGGGAGGGGGTGAGGGGAACACCTTGCATACCAGGGGAGGAAAGGAAAGCAATAAGAGCCACACCCTAAGAAAAAACTAATAGGTAAACAGAATGGAATCTTTGGAGAAGGATCTGACAAAATCTCTCAACTTGAAAATATCTTTACCTTTCCTACTTTTTAAAAACTAAACCTGTTTTCATCAGTGTGGTACTTCCTCACCACTGTACCTCTGCAGTGATGATAATCTCACTCATAAGTAAGAATCCCGCTTCAGCAGCTCCTTTACTTACTTCTATGACACTGTGATGGATGCTCTGATGTCAGCAACATCTCCCAGTACCACTAAATCTTTGTCAATTTGAGAAGCTCTCCCCCTATTTCTCGTGCTGTGACCATGAGCTTTGCCTTGCAAGTTTTGCTTAATTCTTCCCTTCAATACACACAAACCAGAAACTAATTTTGAAGAATCTTTTAATAGATATTAGAGAAAAAATTTAAATCTATTTCCTCCCCCTCCCCAATGAAGATTTGCAGAGTAGTTTAAAGATTACCAAAATTAGAGCAAAGGAGACCCCTCCTCTCATCTGGGCACAGATGTCCAGCTTACAAGGTTAAAAACCTCCCCACCCCCAGGAAAAGTCTCACATGGTATTGGCCATCGTTGTTCAAGTGAGCTGACAACTCTTGCTAACTCTAGCCTAGTTTGCTTCTCCTCAGGACTCCACAGTTTCTAAGGAGAAGCCACCAACACCAACGGGTGAATAAGCCCACCAAAGAATTATCCAGGATGCTAACACATTCCGTTGAGCCTACTACCTTCACATAATTTCCTCTGAAGTACACAAAAAGGATCATTTTTTTTTTACATCTGTTGACTATTACATACAATCATGTATTCCCCTCACATGGCATACTGGATTTGACTGGACTCAGATCTTCCTAAGAATGCCCACACTTTCCAGATGTTCATGCTTCACAATCTACGTGATCATGCCCTACAACTTCTGACTATGTCTGTGTGTAGCTCTTTAATGCTTGGCCTAGTTGCTCAAATTCCGCTCCTCTGAATCATTTATAAAGAACCTCCCCAGGACAGCAAGGAGACAGCTTCTAGACGCAAACTCTAGACACAGTCTTTGATATCCAAGAACCTCCAAGTCCCCCAGCATTTGGGGAGTGATTGAGCCACTGCTGCCAACAAATGTATAGGAAAGCAGTGCTACCTCCCCACAGGGACTGAGGAATTGGCTTACATCTAGCTCAGACCTCTGGCAACTCGCCTACTTTCTCTGTGTCAGTCACTATGTTTTCACCTGTATCTACAGGTGTCACTAAAATTCTTAAGGTTTGCTCTCCCTATCCATGCTCCCAATTCCTCTCACCGCTACCATGATTTTTGACCCTAGGCTCAGAATTGTCCTCTGACCATAGGAAATGTCAACATCTCAACAGGTCAACCACCTTTTCCTCTTCCTCCTTTCATTTGCTACCTTCATCATGGCCTGCCCGGATAAACCCATCATCAGGAAACTTCATCGTAAAGCTTGCTTCAGTTTTGCTAGTGATCAATACTGTCAGTTGCCTCTGCCTCTCTGTTTGTTTTGTTTTCAAAGAGGACCATGACATCAGGGAGATGAGGGCATGACTTGCAGTTGATTCTGATTAGAGTGAGGGAGGGAGGGCTGTGCAAGGTCAGCAGCCTCACTTTCTCCTCCAGAGCCATCTGGGTCCAATGGCCAGATGTTCATCAGGACTGGAGATGGCCCAGGATGCCCTCTGCCTCTCTAATTGCAGGGCAGAAGGAGAGAGCAAAAAACTCCTCCCAGAGCCTCCATTTACAGAAGGCTCAAAATACCAGTCATCTCTCTTCATTTGCCACCAGCTACTCAGCTTGGTTTCAATATTATCATCCTATTCATCATGCCCCTGTGCCAGGTACTCTTTGACACTCCTACCCCCCTTTTCAGCTTCCTTTTGTGTATTGTCTTCCCCTATTAGACTGGAAGCTCCTTGAGGACAGGGACTGTCTTTTCTTATTTGAATCTCCAGCACTTTGAACATATGTTTATGTATCTATCCTAATCTTCTCTCTTCCTCTGGTTTCTGTAACAGCTCTCTCCTGGTTTTCTTAGGTGTCTGGCCACTCCCACCCTTTAAATGTAGGTAACCCCCAAGGTTCCACTGGAGTCTTCTTTGGTTCTCATTCTCTACCACCTGTCTTGGTGAATTCTTCAGCTCTTGAGAGTTCGTGGGTTCATTTATTATCTTTATGTAGATGACTCTCAAACTCTAAAGTCAGCATTCATCTGTCTCTGGAACTTAAAGGCAGCAGTACCAACTTACCAGTTACTCTCAATAACCTTGTTAACTCTCCCTTACTTCCTTGCTAGGCCTTGCCTAGCCTACCACTCCAGCCTTCCATGCATGCAACCACCACTCTGATCAGAAATCCCATCACCTCTTGCCCAATATTGTAATGACCTCCTAATTGGTCTCCCAGTATCCACCCTCTCCTCTTTCAAGTCCATACTTCACACAGCTGCCAAATCAATATTTCTAGGATGCAGACACGACCATGTCAATTCCCCTATCAGAAAACCTGAGTGGCTTCTTGGACACAGTATAAATTCCTCAGACTAGTATTTAAAGCCTTCTGTAATATGGCTTCCATCTATCAATCCAGACTTATTTCATATCGTAATATATGAATTCCTTTATACATTCTTGTTCTAATTAAACTGGCCTACTACCTATTCCTCAAATTCAACATGCCACCTCTAGTTTCCACAACTCTTCATCTGTGTCCCTTAGAAGCTCCAGCTTCCTCCAGGATCACCTCAGGTCCCACTTTGGATGGGATGTCTTTCCTTATTCCCCTCACTTGACAGTGCTCTCTCCTTCATGAATCACTCTGCACTTACATATCCGCTCCCCGCCCCTCCATCCCCCATAGAATGCAAGCCCCTTAGGAGCAAGGACTATATCCATTTTTATCTTTGTCTTCACTGCGCAAATTAAAAAAAGCTTTAGCTCACTTCTTATCTGAATGATTCTCAGTGTTTTTTAGTCACCCGAATTCGAGTTATATGGGACAAGGTTGGGGAGAGGATGGAAAGGAGAGCTGTGAGAATTTCCAACTTTATTGACAAACTGCTCTATGCCTTTTGAAACTTTTCCCCAACTTTTTGGGGTTTTGTCTGTTATTATTTCTATCCTTAACAGTCTAAACAAAATCATAATCAAACCATGTCTTGGTTAAGCAGAAAAAGAAGCTTCATTACTTGCCAAACCATGACAGGAAAATTCTAACTACTTAGAGGAAGTGACCCCATGATGGATCTCCACAAAAATACCATGATCATGACCCCATGATGGCTCTCCAAAAAGGATGAGTGTGACCCCATGATGGATCTCCACAAAAATACCATGATCATGACCCCATGATGGCTCTCCAAAAGGGATGAGTGTGATCCCATGATGGCTCTCCACGTAAATACCATGATGGTGACCCCATGATGGCTCTCCAGATAGCATGACTGTGACCCCATGATGGCTCTCCAGATAGCGTCACTGTGATCCCATGATGGCTCTCCACATAAATACCATGATGGCGACCCCTTGATGGCTCTCCAAATAGCATGACTATGATCCCATGATGGCTCTCTACATAAAGACCATGATGGTAACCCCATGAATGCTCTCCAAATAGGAGGGTTCTTAATAGGGTTCTTAAAAACTAAAGGAAGTGCCCCAGAGATCAGGGCTGGAATCCAACAGATTGCACCAACTCCTTGCAGTATTTCTCTACCATATGCTCCTTTTTTTTTCCGTTGGCCTTTTTTTTTTAATCCATGAGAAGGAAATTAAATTTGCAAAATTGTCAAATGGAAAACTAGAATAACACACAATGAAAGTTTAGAACTTCAAAGGTCAAAATGTAACTGTCAAAAGTTTTGAGGTACTGGAAAGTGTTGGGCATCAATCCAATTCAAAGCTGGAAGAATCCACAATCAGTGTTGGAAGGGAAGTCAGCAGCCATCCAGTCTAACCCATACCTGTACAGTAAGTTCCTCTACCACCTCCAACAAGGGATCATCTAACCTTCACTTAGAAGCCCACGGTGAGAAGGAACCTACTACCTACAGACAAGAGCAGGCCATTTTGCTTTCGGACAACTATAACTGGTAGGAAGTCTTTTCTTCTATCAAGCCTCAATCTGTCTCTCTACCTAGACCTTCCATGCTGGCCAGGACCAAGCAGGACAAGTCCAACACCTCTTCAAATACCTGCAGGTAACTATCTTGTCTAAGACTTTTCTTCTCCAGTCTCTCCATTCCTCACCATCTTGGCTACTTTCCAGAGTTTCAACATTATTCCGAAAACAAAAGCCCCATATACTAGACCTATTATTCCAGAGGTGACCTGACCAGAAGATTTCCAGAGTGTGAACTATGTTCAGTTAAGAAACCAAAAGCATAGTGGTAGATAATTCAACAGTTTTTCCAAATAAAATCAAAGATTTTGAAGCCCTAAAAACTAAAACTACTACAACCTAAAAACTCTATCCATGCTCTATATGACTATAATGGTAATGAGAAGATACAGCACTTTAAACAAAAGTATCAAAATTATCTTCACATTTAACTGATGATTTTATTCAAGTATAAAAGCTTTAGTTCATTAGCAGCATCTCACATTTAAAAGTCCCAATTAAAAAAATAACATACATACAAATTTCCCCAAGCAAATTTAGGATCACAGGGGAATTTCAAGAATCGGTAACATTTTAAGGCTATTATCAAAATTAGAACTTTATGAGTTGGAGGAGGCCTTCCATTTAACAGAAACTCCCAACCAATAATGGAATGTCTTCTATATTCCTAACAAATAAGCATCCAGTCTCTGCTTGACCACTTTCAGTGAGAAGAAACTCACTACCGCTTTGTAAGGAAATCCATTTTGTTTGGGCACCTCTACTATTTAGAAAATTCTTCCTCATACTGAATCAAAATCGGCTTCCCAATTCTGCCCCTTGAAGAAAAAATAATTCTTCCACTAAACATCCATCATGAATTGCTTCATAAGTAGTGAAAAAATCTAATTTCAAACAAGTTTTAAATATCAAGCGACAACAAAATATAAATGAAAATAAATACCAAAAGTGAATAGTTTAGGGGAAGTGTTGCTGTAAACACATACCTCACATTTTCAGTAACCACTAATTCTCTTTTTAATGTTTCGAGAAACCTTCAGGTTTCAAATTTCATTAGTGGCTTCAAACACATTCAAAGTTAATTCAGAATCGGTCTATGATGAAGTCAAATAATACACGTAAAGTGCTTTGTAAAAGGGCTGTATAAATGTTAGCAATTATTACCAAAACAAACAAGCTTTATGAATCAATAAAGTTACTGCGTGGAAAGACTTCTTCAACATTTAACTCTGAAAGGACTAGAGTTACTGTACTCTGAAATTTATGCTTACAGGCACTTAATGAGAAGAAACATTTGAAAAGAAATTGCTGTACTAGCATTTATTCATAAAACCATTTCAGGAAAAGACTGAAAGGGGACACCAAAGTTATTGCTTACTTTTTCAGCAACAAATCTTATAACCCAGGCCAGTAAAATGATATTAAATATTCTGCGTATGTATACATAGGGCAAGTAGTGGTACAGCACATAGAGAGCTGGGCCTACAGTCAGGAAGACTCCCCTTCCTGAATTCAAATCTATCCTCAGACACTTAATAGCTACGTGACCCTGGCCAAGTCACTCACCCTTGTTTGCCCTTTTCTTCATCTGTAAAATGAGGTGGAGAAGGAAATGGCAAACCATTCCATTATCTTTGCCAAGAAAACCCCAAGTGGGGTCACAAAGGGTGGGACATGACTGAAATAACTGAACAATGACGATATGTATATACATACATAAACATTTTAAAATATATTCATTAGTCTTCTATTGTATATACTTGGTCTCATCATATTATAATCCAGATATTTTAGTTTGATGCTACATTTACGGCGCTGCCATCCAACTCTCAAACAACGTCATAATGCGGGATTTTCTTAGTCACGCAGGATACAAAACCGTCCTCAGAGGAACAGCTTTCACAACTCCGGGGCAGCGACACAGAACGCAGAACAGCACCCTATACAGGCAATCATCACAACTGCCTGCCTACCTTCCTTACCTCCTAGACAGAAATGTCACAAACCATCAGGAGGTGGCGGAGGAGAGGAAAGAGCTCCTGCTTTCATTTCAAATCACTGCCTTTTCACCGACTCTTGGCAAAAACATGAATGCTATAAAGCACTGAGGGAACACTTACTTCCCCTTTCATTTAAGATCCTTCGCATTCACCATTTCAAAAGCTCAAGAAAGCCATCTTCCTGACACTTTGCAACCCATCACTACTGGTGAGGAAAGAGATGCCTTCATGATAAAGCTCATCAGACTTCTAATCAGTTTCCAATGGCGGTTGTTACAATAGCACTTCTCCATCCGCTGTGCGCAGGACAGGGCTTTTATTTCTGAAATCTCATATCCGCCATAGACATCTTTCTTCACGGCAAACTACTACCTCTGAACACATTAAATGGCTAACTCTAGCCACAGCAGGTTCTTAGTATCTAAAAAATCCTCTTAAAAGTAATTCTAATCCTTAGAGTACTCAACCACCTCTGATAATGACACAGGGAACAGTAAAATAAATGAAATTAAGACGTGTATCTTTCACAAAAACTGTTGGGAAAATTGGAAAATGGTAGGGCAGAAACTGGGCACAGACCAATATCTTACACCATATACCAAAATAAAGTCAAAATGGGTTCATGATTTAGGAGTAAAGGCTGATACTGTAAGTAATTTGGGAGAGCAAGGAATAGTTTGCTTATCAGATTTATGGAAAAGAAAAGAATTCATGACCCAACAAGAGTTAGAGAGCATTACAAAATGCAAAATGGATAATTTTGATTATGTTAAATTGAAATGTTTTTGTACAAAAAAAGCCAATGCAACAAAAATTAGGAGGGAAGCAGAAAATTGGGAGAAAGTCTTTACAACTAGTATCTCTGATAAAGGCCTCATTTCTAAAATATACAGGGAACTGAGCCAAACATATAGGAATACAAGCCACTCCCCAATTGAGAAATGGTCAAAGGCTATGAACAGGCAGTTTTCAGAGGAAGAAATTAAAGATATCTATAGGCATATGAAAAAATGCTCTAAATCACTACTGATTAGAGAAATGCAAATCAAAACAACTCCTAGATACCACATCTCTCCTGTCAGATTGGCTAAAATAACAAAACAGGAAAATGATAAATGCTGGAGAGGATGTGGGAAAATTGGAACACTGTTACATTGCTGGTGGAGTTGTGAGATGATCCAGCCATTTTGGAGAGTAATTTGGGACTATGCCCAAAGGGCCATAAAAATGTTCATACCCTTTGACCCAGCAATACCACTTCTAGGGTTGTATCCCAAAGAAATCACACAAGTGGGAAAAGGACCCATATGTACAAAAATATTTATAGCGGCTCTTTTTGTGGTAGCCAAGAACTGGAAATCAAAGGGATACCCATCAATTGGGGAATGGCTGAACAAGCTGTGGTATATGAAGGCAATGGAATACTATTGTGCCATAAGAAATGGGGATGATATGGACTTCATAACAACCTGGAAAACCTACACGACATAATGCTGAGTGAGCGGAGCAGAGCCAGGAGAACTTATACACAACCACAGATACATGGATCCTGTGAGGACCAACCCTGACAGACTTCGCTCTTCTCAGCAGCACAAGGTGCAAGGACAACTCCAAAGGACTCACGATGAAGAATGCTATCTATATCCAGAGAAAGAACTATGAAGTTTGAATGCAGATTGAGGCACACTTTATGATAGCCTTCCCCCTGCCCCATTTTTTTTTCCTTTGCTCTCTTTTGTTTTTGGGTAGGTTTTTTTTTTTGGTCCTGTTTCTTCTCTTGCATGATTCATTTCATTGATCACAGTTCTTCTCCATAACTTGACTAGTGTGTAAATTAATTCAAGGCTAAGTTATACATGGAAGCTATATGGGATTCTATGCCGTCTAGGGGAGGGAGGGGGGGAGGGAGGGAAGAAAATCTGGAACTCAAAATTATGTAGAACTGAATGTTGTAAACTAAAAATAAAAATTAAAAAAATTTTTTTTTCAAAAAAAAAAAAAAAGGACGTGTATCATTTAGGTGTATAGTTTACATACAGATGTATAATTTAACAAATTTATAGCATGACTGTGAGCAAACACCAGGTCTACTCCACGTCCATTCTTTGTCTCTGAATGACAGTACCTAGCACTACTCCTTGGCACACTGTAGGCACTTAAAACATCTGTCGATCAGTAAATTCAAAATCATCACCTTACCAAATAAAACAATACATAAACAGAGTGGGCTGAGCTTAGAGTCAGTCAGAGACCTAAAGTTATATCCTGCTTCTGACTCTTACTAGCCCTGTGACCCTGGGCAAGTCATTAACCTATGCCTGCCTCAGTTTCTTCATCTGTAAAGTGTGAGGTTTGAAGACTAGATGGCCTCTCAAATCCCTCTGAGCCCTAAATCTATGATCATCTACGATGCTCCTGACCTCTAACTTGTAGGTGCTGCTCAAGGTTCAGTCCTTGGACCACTGTCCTTATCTTCTCTATATTCTTTGCCTTGGAGATCTCATGCCATCTCAGGTAACTTCAGTTATTGCTTCTACACATATGATGCCCAAATATACCATTAACACTATCTCCAATTATCCTGAGCTCTAGACCCATCCATTTCCAGTAGCCTACTGACACCTCTGCTTGGATGTCCTACTAGCACCTCAAAGTTATCACTTTGAAAACTGAACTTGTCATCTTCCTCCCAAACCCAGTTCTTCCTTCCTTCCCCATTTCTATTAATGGCTGAACCATGTACCCATTGCCCAGTATCCTCTTTCACTTCTTCCTGGAGCTCGAAGACTCCATCTGATCAGTAGACAAATCCTATCAAATCCACACTATGGCCTGCATCCTTCCCTTCTTTTGAATTCATACTAGCGCTGCCTTTATTTCTTCTCACCTGGACTGTTCCAATAGCCTCTTACTTGATCTTCCTTCCTCCAATGTCTCCCCATACTTATCCATCCTGCCAAGGGGAGCCAGATTAATCTTTCCAAAGTGCTGCTCTGATGTCATTCCCTGATACCTACTGAAAAACCTAAACTCCAAGTCTCTTGATGTTCTGGCCTCAACTCATCCTTTCCAACCTTCTATCACATTACTCTGCTCTACGCCAGGCCGCTGGACCATTAGCTGTTCCCCAAACATATCTCATGCTTCTCATGTCTTCCATACTTTTGTCTGCACTATCCCCTACACCTGGAATGTCCTTCCCCACCCACATCTGCCTACTCAAAGTCTGCCTATCTTGAGACCCAACTCAAATCTAACCCATTAAGTCTTTCCTAAATCCCACAAACTGGATATTATCTCTCCCTCACTTTAAGCCTTTTAAAAAAAACTGTTGGGGGCAGCTAGGTGGCGCAGTCAGTAGAGCACCGGCCCTGGAGTCAGGAGGACCTGAGTTCAAATCCGGTCTCCGACACTTGACACATGTACTAGCTGTGTGACCTTGGGCAAGTCACTTAACCCCAACTGCCCTGACCAAAAAAAAATAAAAAAAACTGTTGGTATTTTTGTTTTTAAGTCATCTAAATTTCCCCCTATAAATACTTTTCCTCTCTACCCCCAACTCCCTCCCAACAAACCATCCCTTATAACAAAGAAATTCCCCTTACATCTGATGGTACTTAGTACCTCTTACACAGGTTATAGCTGTATAAGATAAAATGTGCTAAGTACATACATAACAGTGCCTCAACCCATATTACCGTACAATAATATCACGAATAGACTTAAACCAACTTCAATGTAATCTCACAAAATATCTCTATAATGTCATTTAACCAAATGCTAAAAAGTCAAATCAAATGGTCAGCAACTATCCAAGCTTATGTTTAACTCTCAGCAGAGTTATCCTCCAGGCTTTCTGTAACATCACTTGGCTTCCTGTGTTTTTATGGTGCTAATAATGACACAAGGCAATAGTAATTTCTATACATTATCTTCCCGACTAGAATGTGAACTCCTTGAGGAAGGGATCTTATCAAATTCATCTATCTCTCCCTTGTGGTACCTCATAGCCAGTACCTTACCCACAGCAGATGCTCAGTAAGGGTTTCTGAAATCAATCCACCAGTAAAAACTTGAACTTCAAACTTCCTCTAGCACAACTTTTTTTTTTTATTTTAAGCATTTGATGACAGTGAAATGGATCTAAGCAAAAGGGTGGAGAGGAATATGGCAATTCTAGAATATGGTCCTAAATAAATAAGCTACTATTCATCCTGCTGTTGTACTAAGTAAACTGAATTACACTGTACCTACAGCCTGAAAAAAGGTGGTGGGGGGGTTTTTTGTGTGTGTGATATGCCTCTAAAGATAGTTCTTTACATATACCTGGAAAACATGCACTATAGAAAAAAAAACTACATTCCCTCTATCAAGACACCTTCAAAAATGCAGAGATGGGTGAAGAAGTCCAATGCTATTGTTTAAACTAGGGTATTCACGTTCACAACTCAATTACATAGTTTAGGATTCCTTAGTGGGAATTTTTACTTTTGTTCACAGGGATCACAGGATTTAGAGCTGAAAGCAACTTAAAGATCAATTAGTCTGACATGCTCATTTTCCAAATGAGGGAATTTGAGGCCCAGAAACATAAAAATGACTCGAGGTCACAGATGTAAGCAATAGATGGGAGTACTTCCATGCAGTACTTCCCAATACACCAGTGCCTCAGGTATAAGAGAGCTGAGCACTACCAAAACTTATGTGCCTCATCTGTACCTGAGACAGTAACTGGATAAAGAGAAGTTTTAGAAGAGATGGAGAATTATAGAAAATGGGAGTCTTTTTTCTTCTTTAACCAAAGAGGCAAGGAGCTTTTACACAGAGATTGCTCTGGCCAAGAGCCTTTTGCCTCCCAAAATTCCAAATGACTTACAACATGAATTTGTTAGTTTAATCTAGTTTGCAACTGGCATCCTTGAAAGACTATACCAAGGGTAAGAAAAGGAATAAATTAGATAATAAGAAAAGGAATAAATTAGATAACACACATCTAGATCACATGGGATATTTCTTTGGTGTCCTGAACATATCTTATCCCAGCTTATGCATAAGTTTCTCAAGGTCAGGGAAATGTAGATCTTTCAATATCCCACAATGCTCAAATATGGTCCTGTGCACACTGTAGGTAATCAAATATTTCTTTAGTAAAGTACTTTTAATAAGTCAAAATGCTGGGGTAATTAAAAACTGCAACAAAGTATAACTATTTTGAATAGTTTTACATTTGTTAAGTAGAGGGGAAGAAAACTTATCCAATGATACTTCTAAAAATGCAGGGCCACATAAGCTATATTATAACCAGCTTTTGACTGTGTTCTAACCGTATAAAGTCTTTGCCCAGACACCAAGTATGATACCATGGATCACGTCATTGTTTGATAAAAATATTTACGATGATGACCTTGGGAAGTAAGGTGATTAGTGAAATAGCCATCTTTAGGACTGAGACAGGGCAAAGAACCCACTGTGGAGTCAGAGGGCATTGGTGATGTGTACTCCCTGTGTGACCCTGGACAAATCACTTTACCGCCTCAGTTTCCTCATCTATAAAATCAGGACTCAACTAGACGACTATTTGGTCCCTTCTACTTCCACACCTATGATGCAATGATTCATGATACCAAGTTGTAGTAGGATAGAAAAACAATGTACAAATATATGTTTCATGATAAACATGGAATCTACATAAACATCTGCCATCCTTCCTTCCATGAATATAAGATTCAGTCAACACAATGCCTTTCTCTTGGAGGGACAGGTTAGGTGGAAAGAATAGGATAGGAATAGAGCCCAGCTCATTAATCAAGGGAACTTCTGAACAAGGAAATTCCCTTTACCAATGCAGGTAGGCATCTTCTTGGAAACTGACAGTCATAAAAAGGTGTCTCAAACCCTAAGAGGTTGCATGATTTATCCAGGACCACCCAGTCTGTGCATGTTAGTGTCAAGACTGGAACCCAGGTCTTCCTGGTTCAAAGGCCAGCTCTCTATCCAAATTCACCCCTCAGGAGGACAAAATAAGGTAACAAAAACAAGAATATAACACTTTATATTAAAAGAGAGGCATTTTGGCTTGAAGATGATGATGAAGTTGGGAGGCAGTAAGATTTGGATTCCAATCTCAAGTTCAATTCCTACTACCTATGTGACCATGTTAACTTCTCTGAGCCTATATCAGTAGTACCTCAGAGGATTGTAGTGAGGATCGAAACTTAAAAATGCTCTTACTACATAATTTCTATTCATTAAAGTGTTTAATTTACTCAACTTTGTATGAAACTAATCAAGCAGTCTGTCCAAAAATTTTCGATGATTTTTACACTTGAGATAAATCCCCCAAATTGCCAGTCATCAGAGTCACCTGTCTCTTGCTGCAGAGAAAGAATTCAAATTAAAAGATTTAACAGGGCCCAAAAATCTTAAGTCATAAAGTGAAAATAATGACATTTAAACACCACTTAAAGTTATTGGTAAGGGTATATTAGAGTAATAAGCACAAATGCAGAAACACGCCTGCATGCAGTTATCAAGATCCCTAAGACCATTTTTAACCCAATCATGTTTTCCTCACGTTTTGAAAGTCTTAAAAACAAGCTCATGTAACTTACCTATTGTCAACCTAAAATAAGTGAACAAGACCATATAAAATTCATCATTTTTTTTATTCAAGACTAAAAAGCTAAGCATTAACATTCCATTTATATGTAACATTAAGCAAATATACTTACATCTTTTGCCATGTTACCAGATCCTTGAAATTAATTCTTTAGATGTTCACTCTCCAGAGAAGAAACAATAATCTTCTAGTGAATAAAAGGGCAAAAAAAGACATAAATTCAGTAAAAGATAATGGTTGGCAAAATATTGTATCTTAAGTCCAAACTGATACATTTCTCCCTTCAAATTCAATGCACTCCCTCCAAAGCAAAATGCACCCTGGGATATCAGGAACCTCCTCCCCCTTCCTATGCATGCATATATTCAATCCTGAAAGGAATCTACAAAAGCAACTTGGCTACTTCTTTTAAAAATAATTTAGAGGATTAATGAACTGTAATAGACAAATGTTAGTGTCTTACACAAACAAGATATACAAACTCTTATTCCTCAAACTACTAACAATACCTCAAGCTTAACCCACTACAAACTACTGACACAGGGTAATAAACATAACCATCTCTAAGGATATCCAGAACAAGACTATAATGCACGTAAAACACTCCCCCCGCCCCCCATGAAAAGATATGATGGCTACAAAGCAAACCGTCTAACCCTCACCCATGCACATGCATGCCAAACTATATCCCATACATACACATCCAGAGTGAACTCAATCCATCCTTACACTGCCAGCACAAAAATGCACAAAATAGGTGCAATTCCCCCTAGCCCCCCCCCAAAAAAACCACTGAAAGGCGGGAGGGAGAATTGGGGGGACCCTGCCCCTACTCTAGTCACAGTTGCCAGCTCCACTGGCCCAACCCTGAGCATGCTGATAACTCTGACAGGTGTGTTTCCAAGGGAGCTCTAGGGTTAAAGTAACTGCTCTCAGGCCACAAAGCAAGACCCAGTCCGGGATCCACTCCATAAGCCCCGTGTCCATCTGGGATCTAGATCTTCCTGACCTGTCACTAGGCCTCGGGAACTGCAGCCCGAGGAGGGAGAGTCGGCCCCCCCCCCCCCCACAGCACCGGAACTCGGCAGTGAGCTCTCCACCCTACTGTGCTATTTCAGCACCCAGGCTGGTGAAGCGGCTGCCCCCAGCCCCCTACCCTCCCGGGGTGTCCCGCAGGGAGCTGGTTGGAGCAGGCCGGAGCAGCTCCAGGCCGTAGGGGCTCAGGGAGCTGGTGGCGCGTCTCAGGCCCCATGGACAGACACGAGCAGCAGCTGCAGCTCAGCCGCCCGCCCGCCTGCCTGCCCGGCCTCGCCGGCCTGTGCCTCCCCCCCCCACCCCCAGCTCTCCCCTCCAGACCCGGGCACCACCCTGGCAACAGGCGCCATCCTGACCCTCCGCCGTCGGACCCCACTCCTCAAAGGAGGCACAGCTATGCTGATGGGGTGATGGGGGGGGCTGGAAAGAGGCCTACCACCCCTCCACCAGCTAGGGATCCCCCCCCCACCTTCCTTCGTCCCATCCCAAAGACCCTTCCCCATCTGCAAAGGCAGAAAAGGGGTGAGCACCCCAGAGCCTCCGTCCACGCTGGCCCCTTCTGGTCTTCCCCCTCCTCCCTGAAACCCCACATCTCAAGTCGGGGGTCAATTCACCTGAAGGCGTCTTCCTCCTCTCCGTGCCCTCCCCCCAAGGCAGGCCAGGAGCGCAGCGGAGCCCCGGAGCCCACCACCAACTGCAGCGGCTACAATGAAGAGGAGCAGCAGCGTGGGGTGGGGGGGTGGGGGGCATAAGGATGGGAAAGGGGGGGAAGGCAAGGTTTACCCACTGCACATGTGCAACACACACACACACACACACACACACACACACACAGCACCGGGAAAAGAGACCCGAGGAGACACCAAACCGTGTGCACGGCGCCCACACACAGGCGAGGCGAGGCGGGGGGCAGGGCAGAGGGGGGCCCGCCCAGGGGACCAGACCGGCCGCACGGGTTCCCCATCCCCCGCGGCTAGCCCTGCTGGCCAGCCTCCGCTCTCTGACCGCCCCCCACCCCCATCCCAGGCCAGCACTAACTCTGCAACTACCCCCCCCTACACACACACACACTCAAGTCTCCAGCTGACCTCCACCATCCCCCAGCTCCATCCTTCCCAGGCTCCAAGAGGACACCCTCCCCCCGCAACCTCCCGCATGTGGCTCCAAACCCGGCTGCATCCTTGCACCCCAACCCCCATCCCAGGCTGCAAGCGCCCCCTCCCTTCCAAGGCCCCGCGTGGACGTGCAAACGCGCCCCCAGCCCGCGAGGCCGGCTCCGTGCCCCACACCTGGCTCGCCCGGGTCCTGACGCCCTCGCCGCGGGGGGGAAGGCGGGTTGGAGGTGGGGGGGAGGTGGAGATGGCAAGCGGGGCAGCTCGCGGCCCCGCCGCTGCAGCCCCCGCGCACCCAAAGAGGGGAGAGATCACGGGGGAGGGGAGTAGATCCCGGCAGCTCGGAGGCCGGACTCGCTTTCCCCCGACCCCCCTCCCCCCCGACTTCGCTCCCACTTCTCCCCACGATATTGGGAGAGTTGGCCAAGGGGGGAATAAAAAAAATTGAAACTTACACTTTGTACTGGGAGCGTCAAGCCGGCGTGACGTGCCGGCAACGCGGTGACGTGCGGCCACGAGCGGCCCCATAGAGACTGGCCCAAAGTGTCAGTTTCACCCCCGCGCGCTCCGCCTCGGGGAGCCGGGCGCGCCTGCGCGGCTTTTTCGCGCCTTTGGCTCGCTCCCTCCCTCGCTCCCGCCAGTTCTGCTCCGCCCCCGCGCTGGGCTCCCGCGGAGGGCTCGGTGTGCGTGCTTGCATGTGTTGGTGTGTCTGGCTCTGCCTGGGAGAGCGCGGGAAGCGCGCGGCGCGAAAACGTCAAAGTGGGAAAATTAAACCCGCCCGCGTATCGTACCGGGTGCTGTGCTTTGGGGAAAAACAGTGAAAAAAAAAAAAAAGGCAGCGTGAGCCCAGGCTCGGCGGGGTGCCCCGACGGACGTGCCCGCCACCTGCGTGCGGACAGCCGCAGAGCGTGCCCCGCGCCCTGCTCCCACGCCTCCGTCCCCACGGCCTGCGCGCCACCTCCGTTCCAAACAATTCCACGCATCCCCAAGGGCCGCCTTTACCGGCTGCAATGAGGTCATCCGGAAAGGAGGCGCGAGGAGGGCTGCAGGCCGTGCCGCTGGATCCGATGGCCGCTCAGAGCTCACTGGCTACCGGGGCGAACCCGCCCAGTTGTACCTTCATCCCTTAGTGCCACCCGATCGAATCACGGCCATGTGCTCACCTCTGAAAAGGACCAGTGGGAGGACTGGGTGGGGGAGGGGTGTGCTGTGAAACCCGGCTGGATTGCAGAGTCCAGTGTCAGATGGGGCAGCAGTTGTCATAACAGCGTGATCTAGCCTTCCTCCCTTGCCTCAATAAAATGGGGATAAAAAAAACGTCACCTGCCCCTCACAGGTATTGTGATGCATAATTAATGTTTGCAAAATTCTTTGAGGTTCCTAGACCAAAGGCGCTGGGTATATGCAACGTATCATTACTACATTACACTCCCACTTAACCAGCATGATTTCACAATTTGACCATTTTATGCTGATTACACCCACCTCTGTTTCTCTACTAGTAATGCACTGACCCCTCCCTCAAATTTCTGGACACTTGGGCAAATCAGCCGATTTAATACACTCTTAGAAGACGAGGCATAGCAAAAAATGTTCTTCCGTTTATTCATATTGGTTAGCTGTTTGCCTAATAGGATAAAGTAATACTTTTCCTTGGTGCCCAAGATCCCTTCCCCTCCCATCAATTTCCTCCTGGACCCTTATCAATTCCTTATCAATTCCCTCTTTTTCACTCAACTTCAGACTCTTCAGTTTGGGCGCCTTTCCTCACTTAACCGTGCTCAGATCTCCCAAAGCTTCAAAAACCAAAGAACACCTATACTCCTTACCCTACTGTCTCCTCAAAATAACTATTTCTTTTCCTCTTTTAGAAAGAATACAATTTGCTTTCCCTTTCCACCACTCTACTGATGGAAGCCTCTCCAAGGTCACTAATGACCAACTAAGTGCCAAACTCAATGACCTTTTCTCATTCCTCATCTTCCTTAACCCCTCTTCCACAGGTGACGTAGTTGACCACTGACTCCCTGACTCTCTCTCTTCTCTGGTTCTTCTGCCTCATCTGACTGTTCCACATCTTTGACCTTTTCTGATTGTAATAACTCATATTTATAGTACTTACTGGAATAAGTGCCTTCCTCACAACCCTGTCAGATACGTAGGTGGTAAATATTACATCAAGAACAACCCAGGGATTCAACTGCTAGGCATAAACCCCAGGGAGGTCACTGACAAAAAAAGAAAAGCTACACACACACACACACACACACACACACACACACCCCAAAATATTTATAGCAGCATTTTTCATTACAATGAAGAATTGGAAACAAAGTAGATACCCTTCAGCTGGGGAATGACTAGTCAAATTGTGGTATGTAAATGAAATGGAATGTTACTCTACTGTAAGAAACAGCATACATGAAGCATGGAGAGACTTAGAGGAACTGATGTAAAGTGAAGAATTCAGAGCCAGGAAAAAACATATACATAATGACTACAATAATATTAGTGAAACAGCAACCATGAATTAATCAAAACTGGCCCCAAAGAAGAAATTAAAAAAACAAAAAAGGATACCTCCCTCCCCACGCATTCCTGTGCAGAAGTTGGGATTCATAGATGTGCAACATTGACATAACATCAGACTTTTTTTTATCGTGTTAACCAGTTTTGCTAAGGGGGTTTCTTTTCCCTTTAAAAATTTATGTGTTATAAGGGATAACTCTCTAGGATAGTGGAATAAGGGGACATAGGGGGAAAGCCAGGCATTATCAAAGCAAGAGATATTAATAAAAATCTACTTTTTATAAATAGTCTTAAAGAATTGTCTAAGATGCAGAGATCACTCATAGTCACACAGCTAATAAATACCAAGACCAGAACCTGAACCCAGATCCTCCTGAGCAGAAGTCTCCACTATGCCATGTTAGAAGTAGTAATGGTACTATCTTCTTCAACATCTTCATCATCATTATTTCATACATGTACAGACTGAAGTTCAAGAAAGTTAACTGCCTCACCTATGCTCCTGTCCAGCTCTAAATCTATGTCCCTATGCTCCTCAAGGAGGATCTTCAGCCTTCTTTAATTCTCTCTATATACTCTCCCTTGGCAAACTCATTCACTCCCATGGCTTCCTTTATCACTTCTTGTCAGATGAGTCCCAAATCTGCATCTCCAGAACTAACCAAGCTCCAGTCCCAAATTTCAGACCACCAGCAACATCTCTACCTAAAAGTCCAGCCAATACCACACTTTAAACATTTCACATCGTCCCCCCAAAAAACTGATCCTCATACTAATCCGCCAGTTTTTTTTTGAGGGGGAAAGGCAGGGCAATTGGGGTTAAGTGACTTGCCCAAGATCACACACAGCTAGTAAGTATATCAAGTGTCTGAGGCCAAATTTGAACTCAGGTCCTCCTGACTCCCGGGCTGGTGTTCTACTCACTGTGCCACCTAGCTGCCCCCCACCAATTTCTTTTGATGGCACCACCAACTAGACGTCAGTCACCCTGGCTTCCATATCTATGATTCCTCCTCCTCCCTCAGCGCCTACAATCTATCATGTTGATACTTCAACATTACTTCTCCAACAGTACCCTCATTCAAACTCAAAGTACCTTTCACCTAAAATATTGAAACAGACTTAAAATTTTGTTTTCAATTAACAAGCATTTATTTTCTGTTCCTCCACCTCCTGAGGAGAAAGAAAAAAATCTCACATGGCAGTACCACCTAAATTAAATTACTTAATACCATGCAGTCAAATTACTGAAGGATTACTTTTTAGAGCAAGAAAAAATAATAATGAAATTTATCCGGAAAAATGAAAGGTCAAGAATTTCACCTAGAAGAGGAAATAGACTCAACTAGCTTTCTTCCTTTGGTCTTCCTCTGCTCAGTTCTATTCAACACTCCGCAGCCAAAGTAACATTCCTAATGTGTAATTCTGATGACATCCCTCCTGTTCTCAAAAACTTTGGGGACTCCCCATTGTTTACAAAATACTACAAACTCCTTAGCTTGATACTTAAGGTCTTCCATAATCTGGCTTTACACCTTCTCAGACTTGTTCTGTGGTATTCCCCTTTGCACGAGCAACCTTCCAGTCAAAATGATCATGATTCTATAGCTCACTATACTGCTTCACAATATGTAGTAGATACTTCCCATATCTCTCTCTACCTAGTGAAATCCTTCTTTTCCCTTAATGTGTATTTCAAATGGCACCTCCTCCATGACCCTTACCCCACAAGTTAGAAGTCATTTCTCCAAACAAAGTAAATGTCATCAATTGGGGAATGGCTATTGTGACACAGAAAATCATGATAAGAATTGATGCATAGAGAAGTAAACAGAACCAAGAAAACAATAAACATATTAACAACTGTATAATTGAAAGAACTGGGTGGCTAGGTAGCACAGTGGATAAAGCATGGAGCCTGGAGTCAGGGAAATGTATATTTCTGAGTTCAAATCTGGCCTCAGATATTTACTAGCTGTGTGACCCTGGGCAAGTCACTTAACCCTGTATGCCTTTCCTCATCTATAAAATAAGCTGGAAAAGGAAATGGCAAACCACTCCAGTATCTTTCCAAGAAAACACCAAGTGGGGTCAGGAAAAGTCAACATGACTGAACAGAATGAAAGGTCAGTAAATAAGCAATTTTTAAGCACCTACTACGTTCCAGGTTCTGTGCCTGGAGATACCAAAAAAGAGGCAAAAGATGGTCCTTGCTCTTAAGGATGGTCAGTCAATAAACTTTCATTAAGCACCAACAAGTGCCAAGGTCTGTGCTAAGTGCTGGGGATACAAATCACAAAGACAGTCCCTACCCTCAAGGATCTTACAACCTAATGGGAGAAGACATTACATAATAGAAAGCTGAAGAGCAGGATGAGAGGAAGGGTGGGGAAGAAGGTTTGGCTGGTGGACCCAAGAGGCCAAGGAGTGAAGGTGGTAGGAAATAAAAGGTAAATGGAAGCTGTGGGAGGAGGAGTTCTTTGCTCCACCCTCCTGCTCTCTAATCAGAGAGACAAAGAGTACTGAAGGTGCTAAAAAGGTGTGAATGCCAAAACTGATGTAATTTCTTACGATGATGAATTTAGGCAAACAAATGCATACAAACAGCTATATTCGCTAAAGAGGAAATAATTAACAGAGATTAGGCACTAGAATTAAGAGGGGGTGGGGAAGCCTTCCTGTAGAAGGTGGGATTTTACTTGGGACTTAAAGGAAACCTATAAGAGGAGATGAAGAAGAGCATTCCAGGCATGGGGGTCAGAAAATGTTTTGGAAACCAAGAGATGGAAACTCGTATTTGGGAACAACAAGGAAGCCAGTGTCACTGAATCAAAAAGAGGAATATCTAGTGGGGTATAATGTATAAGAAGACCGGAAAAGTAATTGGGAGGTATTAAATTATGTAGAACTTTCAACTTCAGAGAATTTTGCATTTGATCTTGGAGGCAATAGGAAGCCACTGAACTTTAGGGGGTGACATGGTTGGACCTTCACTTTAGAACAATCACTTCAGAGGCTGAAAGGAGAATGAATCAGGAGAATGGGAGGAAACTTGAGGCAGGTAGACGCACCAGCAGGTTATTGCAATAATCCGAGCTTGAGGTGATGAGGCCTTGCACTAGAGTGGTGATCATGTGAGCGGAGAGAAGGGGGCAAATTCAAGATGTTGCAAAAATGAAATCAGCAAGCATTGCCTATGGGGGGCTGAGGGATAATGAGGAGTCCAGGTTGATGCCCAGGCGTTAGGAGAATAGTACTATCCTTTATAGCAATGGGGATCACAAAACAATCAAAAATAAATGTTTCAAAATTATTAAGAATGAACTGACCTCCAAGATAAGAGATAAAAGAAAAAAATCTTCTCTTCTCCTTTACAAAGGTGTGGGGGTCCACAAGTGTGGATCTTTGCACATTATGAGATTTTATTTTTCAACATATTGGTTGGTTTTACTGATTTTTTTCTCTTCTTTTTCTATTTCCTTTTTTTCCCTCTTTCAAAAGAGTTCTTTGTTATGTAGTTTGGCTTTCAGGAAGTGGAGGAATATAAGAAGCTATATAAAAACTAAAGATACCAATAAAAAGTATTATTATTAAATTTCTAATGTCATTGTCTTCGCTCCTGGGCACTTATATTTGAAGATTACAGTTATTTGTGCACATGTCATATCCCTCTTAATAGATCGTACATACCTGTGGTGCACAGGCTAAATTGTTTCTCATCTTTTGTTGCCAAAAAGATGTCTTCCATGTAAGAATGCATGTTCAATGTGTATAAAGGTTTATTTACTGAATTGAATGATGACGATGGATAAAAGTCATGCAGAAGAAAATTCTTCGAGCAGCCAATTAAATTCAGGACTTGAGCATTACGATCTTTCTCTTCCCAGAGTTTATGGTCTCAAGAGTATTGTTTGCTTCTTCTTGCAAACTCTCTTGTTGTTCAGTTGTGTCCAACTCTTCATAACCCTATTTGGGGTTTTCTTAACAAAGATATTGGAGTGGTTTGCCATTTCCTTCTCCAGCTCATTTTACAGATGAGGAAACTCAGGCAAACAGGGTTAAGTGACTTGCCCAGGGTCACATAGCTGGTAGGTGTCTTGAGCCAGATTTGAACTCAGAAAGATGAGTCTTCCTGACTCCAGGCCCAGTGCTCTATCCACTGCACCACCTACCTGCCCCAGCTAGTGAAACTGCTCTTCACTTATTAAATCCTCATGTACTAGAACCCTCTAGCCTCCGTTATATTGTTCATCCTTTGTTTTCAAAGAGTACCAGTGATATCATGGGGTGATGACTTGACTTCTGCATGAATTGGATATAGTGAGGGAGAGTTATATGTAGTCATCAGCTTCTTCCAGAGTCATTAAAGTCCAGTGGCAAGACAAAGGTCAAAACAACTGGCAAACTGGGTTAAACTTCTGGGGAGGATATTTGGGAGAACACGAACAAGAATTTCACAGGATGAGAAAATATGGATGAGTTGTGATTGCATGGAAGGACTAAATATTTTATTGAAATATTTTTTTAATTAAATTTTATTTTTGTAAGGGAAGAGAAGGCCCACATGTGCTGAGAATGCTGCCCTTATGTAGCTCAGAGGGAGGCAGAATAGATATTTCTAACCTCTTCTCCCCTAGCCTTCTCCAAGGGAAGTTTTCATTACTTCCAAGAGGGGAGGTAGGAGGGTGAATCCAAAGGCCACTCTACTCCCCTCAGAGAGAGGGGTACTGGATTAGAATACACACATACAAGCGCACGCGCGCATACACACACACACACACACACACACGTGTGTGTGTGGGGGGTGTATAGATACACATATGTACATACGTATATTGTTTGTCTAGGGGACGTGATTGGGCTCAAGCTAACTTTTGTTTGCTTTGTCATTTTGGGAGAAATAACTCCAAATTCTATGTATGTAACAACAATGTTACTCGCAGCTACTGTAGAGGTTATTGGCCTTAACACCAGCACACAGGAGGGCTGCTAGCACAGGTTCTTTGACCTGCTTTTCTAAGAAAATCAACTTAAACTCCTTAAAGGAGTTTACAATCTCACTTTAATTAAACATACATATATCATTCACTTAGCTCAGGGGAATAAGTCAGCACCCTGAACTTCAGAGAAAACACAAACAGAAATTAGAAGCGGAAATTATATAAACAGAGCAAATAACACAAATCAGCAGACAGGGCTTCTAACTATCTGTCCATAGCAATGCATACATAGTTACCAGAGAGAGAAGCACCTACATCTGGGTTTTCAAAGCCGAGGGGCTCCTTAATGGCTACCCAGAGTCTCCTCTGGCCAAATCATACAAACACTCTTTCAATGAGTGAGCCCCCAACGCAAAATGCTAACCTCAGAGTATGTATATACTTCTTCAGGATGAGCCCACAGAGGGCATCACAGCCATGTGACTCAAATTCATGTGACTTAGGCTTTCTTGTGACTTAAGCAGGTCATCAAAGACTCTTGATTCAATCAAAGACTCAGCCAAAGGCACTTGATTGCCTTAGCGCTGAGAAGCACTCCAAAAGAAAAAACAGCAAAAAGTCCTGCTTTGCTTGTCATTACAATATACAAGACCTGACCCCTTTCTTATCCAATGAGTTACACAATAAATATACAGCAAACAGCAAAGAAACCCATTTATCAGAATTAGTAGTAAAAACAGAAATCAGAGAAGTTACACATACGAGAATATATACCAGACAACATGAAGTGAAGGAGCTTTCCCGTTTGGCATAAGTTAACTCAGCTCAACAAAGATAGAGTGTCCTGAATCTCACACAAGGGAAAACTCCCTGAAGTTTCTAGAGTAGAAATCTGGGAATAAAGACACGATGGATACTGCCTTCTCTTCTCATGTCTTCCCAGAGTCTTTTCCTTCAGCAACCTGGAATGTGGTTGTTATCTTCTATCTTCTCTCTCCAAGCTGATTGGACTCTCTTAGAAAACTTGAAGCTTGACCTGTCCCAAAGGGGAGACTGATGGGAACTGAAACTCTCAGTCTCTCATCAACTCTTCTTTACCCCTCATGCAGGGCAGGATCTCCATCTCCATTAATAAGGAAACAGTCCCATACCAAGGATTTTGGGAGAGGGGTTACATTCCATTTTCGTGAAGATCTACCTTCTTTCCCTCTCACTTCCCCCACCCTCATTGAGAAAATGAGAAAAATAAGATCCCTGGTCCACTGAAGTATTAAATTAGTTTGTGTTTGTTTATTATTACTAATTAAACTTATAATGAAAATTACTAGAGAGCTGAACCCTCAAAAAATGCATTATAATATTATCACCTGGTACTTGGAGGCAAAAGTTCGGTTGCCCAAGCAAAAAATTTAATGTCTCCTTTTCCTGTTTGCACAATGAATGTATTTCTAGCTTCTCTATCTCTGGCATTTTTCAACAGAGAGAAACTTTTGCATTTTCACATAGCAAACCATCACTATTTTAGTAATTAAAACTGAAGAAGCTAAATAATTGATTTGGCTTTTTAGTACATACATATACTACAAATGGAATATTTAACTGTAGCAATTATTATATCTAAATGTAGTGCTTAATAAAGCCTCTATAGTCACTGATAAAACTGTCCATATTGTGAATGTTATAGAATCATGAATTAGTACCAAAGGGGCTGTAACTTCCAACCTCATATACTAACTTTTGTGTTGGTACTTTGGGTCTCTTCAGGATCTAAGCTGTCAGGACTTGAAAGGGCTTCTTGGCTGACAGTTACACCTGTCTCAAAGGAGTAGAAATGGGGATATAAAGCATACATCCAAAAGCTATTCATAGTATAAAAACATCTGAGAAAAATACAGTATTGATTTAGGTAAGTCTGACCAGTATAATTGTAGTGTATAGGGTGCTCAGGGAAGAATGGCACCTCTGGTGTGAGGGCTTGCTCAGCCCTTTTCAGTGTTGTTGATCCACCTTTGGTGTCCACCTTCATCCAACTCTCATCTGTGGCTCCAAGAAGTTGCGGCACACATAGTGGCCACACCCCAGGAAAACCATCTCAGCAGATGGGCTACACCAGTTTTAGGGTAACTGATGCGCCTCAAATCCATCAGTGAGTTTAGGGGGATATCTGTCTACCCTAGGCACGTGAACACTTGCTCCAGTAGAACGGGAAGATGAGTTATTCCAAAGGCCATGAAGGCAGAGCAGGTGTTGTGGAGCACTTAGAGCTGGATCAGACATCAAAGATGCCAGGTTCATCCGTTGCATCCCAGGCTGTCACCAGCCATCTTTTGTCTTGGCTCTGCCTCACTTAGATCCAATCCACATGCAAGTCAAGACAAGGCCCCTTGTAATGTTATTGGTCTTCTTCAAGAACAAAGAACAAACAATAATAACAACCCAATGTGTTACAAGACTTTGGCTATTTTTATGTTTGATATCTATCAGTGCAACATGTGGACTATTAATTTATTGTCCCTCACTTTCATTGTCTTCTTGCATTCATACATTTTCTGAATGACATCCCTTACAATATTTCTTATTTTGGGGCAATACCTAGAAAAATGTTGCATACAAACAAACAAAATAAGGAATAAAATTATATACTATTAAATATTTACATTTCTAAAATTTTGTAAGCTTTAATAAAATAATAATAATAACAACTTAGTCCAAAATTTTCCAAAGTGTGAGGTAGGAAAGTAAGAAATTGATGGGGGTGGTGTGGGGGTGAGGGAGAAATGAAGTTCAAGACTCAGGAAATGTGCAAAGCAACAGTCAAAATTATTGGATATTTTCTAGTACAATTTCTGCATACACATGCATTCTTCAAGTAAAAACTACTTGAAATAATAAATAACTTTATCAAAGTTGCAGGATATAAAATAAACCCACATAAGTCCTTGGCATTCCTATATATTATTGACAAAGCCCGACAGCAAGAGATAGAAAGAGAAATTCCATTTAAAATTACTGTAGACACTATAAAATATTTGGGAGTCTGCCTGCCAAGACAAACACAGGACCTATAGAACACAATTACAAAACACTTTTCACACAAATAAAGTCAGATCTAAATAAATGGAAAAACATCAGTTGCTTGTGGCTAGGCCAAGCTAATATAATATAAATGACAAATTTACCTAAATTAATTTACTTGTTTAGTGCCATATCAATCAAACTACCAAAAATTATTTTATAGAGCTGGATAAAATAATAACAAAATTTATCTGGAAGAACAAAAGGTCCAGAATATCAAGGGAATTAATGAAAAGAAATGCTAGGGAAGGTGGCCTAGCCGTATCAGATACTAAACTGTATTATAAAGCCGCAATCATCAAAACTACTTGGCACTGGCTAAGAAATAGAGTGGTAGATCACTGGAATAGGTTAAATACACAAGACACAGTAGTCAACAACTATAGCAATCTACTCTTTGATAAACCCAAAGAATCCAGCTTCTGGGATAAGAACTCACTATTTCACAAAAACGGCTGGGAAAACTGGAAAATAGTATGGCAGAAACTGGGCATAGACCAATATCTTACACTGTATACCAGAATAAAATCAAAATGGGTTCACAATTTAGATATAAAGGCTGATACTATAAGCAATTTAGGAGAGCAAGTAATAGTTTTCCTGTCAGATTTATGGAGAAGGGAAGAATTTATGACCAAACAAGAGACAGAGAGTGTTGTGAAATGCAAAATGGATTATTTTGATTACACTAAATTAGAAAGGTTTTGTGCAAACAAAGCCAATGCACCAAAGATTAGGAGGGAAGCAAAAAATTAGGAAAGAATTTTTACAACCAGTGTCTCTGATAAAGCCTCATCTCTAAAATATACAGGGAACTGAGTCAAATTAATAGAAATACAAGTCATTCCCCAATTGATAAATGGTCAAAGCATATGAACAGGCAGTTTTCAGAGGAAGAAATTAAACATATCTGTAGTCATATGAAAAAATGCTCTAAATCACTATTGATTAGAGAAATGCAAATCAAAACAACTCTTAGGTATCACATCTCTTCTGTCAAATTGGCTAACATGACAAAATAGGAAAATCATAAATGCTGGAGAAGATGTGGGAAAATAGGAACACTGTTACATTGTTGGTGGAGGTATGAATTGATCCAACCCTTCTGGAGGGCAATTTGGAACTCTGCCCAAAGGGCTATAAAAATGTGCATACCCTTTGACCCAGCAACACCACTTTTAGGGCTGTATCCCCAAGAGATCACACAAGGGGGAAAGGGACCTATATGTACAAAAATATTTGTAGCAGCTCTTTTTGTGGTAGCAAAGAATTGGAAATCAAGGGGATGACCATCCATTGGGGAATGACTAAACAAGTTGCAGTATAGGAATGTAATGGAATAGTACTGTGCTATAAGAAATAAGGAGCAGACAGACTTCATAATAACCTGGAAAGATTTACATGATCTGATGCTGAGTGAGGGGAGCAGAACCAGGAGAACATTATACACAATTACAGACACACGGAATCTGTGATAACTAACTTTAATAGACTTGGCTCTTCTCAGAAATACAAGGTTTTAAGACAGCTCCAAAACACTCGTGATGGAAAAAGCCATCCATATCCAGAGAAAGAATTATGGAGTCTAATGCAGACTGAGGCAAACTATTTGCTTTCTCTCTCTCTTTATTTTATTTTATTTTTTGGTTTTGTTTCTTTCTTCTCATGGTTCATTCTGTTGGTTATATTTCTTCTTTACAACTTAACTATTGTGAAAATAAGTTTAATGTGAAGGTAAAAAAAAAATAATAAAACAAAGTCCAAACCAAAGTCAAAAGTAGCAAGACTGATACAGCAAATTCACTTCAACTGACAGTGAATACAAGAACCACGAAAATTTAATGCAGTACTAACAAATTTGGGTCAAATTAGAGTCAGCAATGGAATCTTAACTTAGGGGGAGAGATTTGCCACCATCACCAACAGCTGGGGTACACTCACAATACAAATAAACTATGCCATCTCACCACTTCCTCAAAGGTGAAATTTGTGAATTCCAAGCTAAACAGTCTTTTTTTTTAACTTACTATTTTATTTTTCCCCAGTTACATGTAAAAAAAATTTAATATTCATTTTTAAAACTTTTGAGTTCCAAATTCTCTCCCTTCCTCTCTTCCCATCCCCCTCACTGAGAAGGCAAGCAATTTGATATAGGTTATACGTGTGTAGTCACACAAAACACTTCCATAATAGTTATGTTATGAAAAACTAACTATATTTCCCTCCATCCTATTCTCCCACCCCTGTTTATTCTATTATCTTTCCTTTCACCCTGTCCCTCCCCAAAAGTGTTTTGCTTCTGACCACCCCATCTCCCAAAATGCCCTCCCTTTTATCACCCCCTTCTTTTATTCCCTTCCCCCCTACTTTCCTGTAGCGTAAGATAGATTTCTATACCCAACTGAGTGTGTATGTTATTCCCTCTTTGAGCCAATTCTGATGAGAGTAAGGTTCACTCACTTCCTCTTCTCACCTCCCCCCTCTTCCCCGCCACTATAAAAGCTTTTTCTTGCTTCTTTTATGTGAGGATAATTTACCCCCATTCTACCTCTCCATTTCTCTTTCTCCCAGTACATTCCTCTTCACCCCTGAATTTTATTTTTTAGATATCATCCTTTCATATTCAATTCACACCTGTGCCCTCTATCTACATGTACTCCTCCCAACTACCCTAATAATGAGAAAGGTCTTATGAGTTACAGATGTCATCTTTCCCTGTAGGAATGTAAAGTTTAATTTTAATAAGTCCCTTATGATTTTTTCTTCCTGTTTACCTTTTCATGCTTCTCTTGAGTCTTGTATTTGAGAGTTGAATTTTCTATTGAGCTCTGGTCTTTTCTCAAGAATGCTCGAAATTCTTTTATCTCTTGGATTTCCATTATTTCCCGTCTTGGATTATACTCACTTTTGTTGAGTAGGTGATTCTTGGTTGTAATCCTAGCTCCTTTGTCCTCTGGAATATCATATTCCAAGTCCTCTGATTCTTTGATGTAAAAGCTGCTAAATCTTGGGTTATCCTAATTGTGGTTCCACAATACTTGAATTGTTTCTTTTTGACTGCTTGCAATATTTTCTCCTTGACCTGGGAACTCCAGAATTTGGCAATAATATTCCTGAGAGTTTTCATTTTGGCATCTCTTTCAGGAGGTGATCAAAAGATTCTTTCAATTTCTATTTTACCCTCTGGTTCTAGAATATCAGGGCAGTTTTCCTCGACAATTTCTTGAAAGATGATGTCTAGACTCTTTCTGGTCATGGCTTTCAGATAGTTCAATAATTTTAAAATTATCTCTCCTGGACCTATTTTCCAGATCAGTTGTTTTTCCAATGAGATGTTTCACATTGTCTTTTATTTTTTTCATTCTTTTGGTTTTGTTTTTTGTTTTCTTGAATTCTCATAAAGTCATTAGCTTCCATTTGCGCCGTTCTAATTTTTAAGCAATTATTTTCTTCATTGAGCTTTTGGAACTCCTTTTCTGTTTGGTCAATTCTTTTTAAGGCATTCTTCTCTTCATTGGCTTTTTGGACCTCTTTTGCCATTTGGCCTAGTCTGTTTTTTAAGGTGTTATTTTCTTCAGTATTTTTTTGTTTCTCCTTTACCAAGCTGCTGACTCATTTTCCATGGTTTTCTTGTGTCACTCACATTTCTTTTCCCAATTTTTCCTTAACTTCTCTTACTTGATTTTCAAAATCCTTTCTGAGCTCTTCCATGGCTTGAGACCAATTCATATTTTTCTTGGAGGCTTTGGATGTAGGAGCTTTGACTTTGTTGTCTTCTTCTGAGTATGTGTTTTGATCTTCCTTGTCATGAATGTAAATTTCTGTAGTCAGAGGTTTTTTTCCATTGTTTGCTCATCTTCTTAGCCTATTACTTGACTTTTTAACTCTTTGTTAAAGTAGGGCTCTGTTTCCAATGTGGAGGGCTATTTGTCCCAAGGTTCAGGGATTTTATGCAGTTGTTTTCAGAGATACTTCTAGAGACCTGTAAGTTTTCAGTTCTTCCAAGGTGGTATTGATGTGGTTTGGGGTTGCTGGGAACCCCAAAATGTCAGGGTACAGGCCAAGTCTGCCTGGAAAGAATTCAAGCACTCAAGCCTTCTTTAAGTTAAATTAATGAGGTTTATTGTAACACCAACAGAAGCAGGCAAAATTCCTAGTGAATCTGCAGCTTGATGGGGATGAGATTGACACTTACTTACAAAAAAAAGACTGTGAGAAGATTTAGATGGGATTAAGGAGTGGTAAGTAGCCTGGGGTGGGCCAGAGGCAACAGAAAAAGGAATTAAGTGGTCTGGAGTAGGTCTGAGACCCACAGTGAAAGGACTATTAAAAGGACTATTGAGTATCAAGATGGGCTGGGATGGGCCAGATGCCTGGGGGGAGGGCCCCACCGCAGACCTCAGTGATCTAGGCTGCTGAAATGTGGAAAATTCAGGGTCCAGGTCCTATCACCCCAACAGTATGATCTAAGGAGAGGTATTTACTCCTCTCCTGGCCTGTGCTCTGGTCTGTGAGTGACCACAAGCATTCTTTTCTGCCCTGGACCTGTGAGGAGGGTCCCCTTTCCACTGCTGCCATAAACTCTGCTGTGCTAGTGCTCCTCCTTGCCCCAAGACTGCCACCCAGGACTGCGACCCCGATCCAACTATGGACAAAGCAACAGAGTCCTGGCTTAGTGCTAGCAAAGAGACCCCTGTAATCTCCTTCTAACCAGTTTTTCGATCCCCTTACCACCTGTGGGGTGAGAGTTCTGGAAGCAGCTACTGATTCAGTCTCTCCCAAGGCCTGCTTCTGGTTTGCTAGGGCATGGTCTGTGCTGGCACAGCCAACACTAGACTGTGTTCCTCTCTCAGTCTGGTGAAACAGACCTTTCCTGTTGACCTTCAAGGTTGTCTTGGGCTGGGAATTTCTTTCACTGTGTCTTTTTGTGGGTTCTGCTGCTCTAGAATTTGTTCAGTGTCATTTTTAAAGATTTTTAGAGGAGTTTGGGGGAGAGCTCAAGCAAGTCCCTGCCTTTACTCCTCATCTTGGCTCCACCTCCTAAACAGTCTTTCTGTGGAAATTAAATGTGCTGTATTATTGGCTAGATTTCCCAAAGTCATTTATTTTGGTAAATACGATAAAAACAGCAAGCTGGTTTCTAAGAAAATCTGCACCTTGAAAAGCAAGGTAACTCAAGAACAGTTATATATAATCATTTGAAATTTTCAACAATTAAACAACTTAACTGCCTTAAATTATTATTGTTCTAATTTTAAGTGAAATAATATCCCCTTCTGAAGGGTAAAAATATAGCTGATTTGTAGAAAAAAATCCTCTTGGACCACTGAAACTGGTACAAAGACAATGGGAAGAGTTTATTTGTTTAAGAAATGCAGAAACACAAAGTAAAATGCCAAAGTCCAGAAAATATGATGTACTACATTTATCATTGAGCTTCACAATCAATAAGAGGAAACACTACTGTTTACATTATAAAAATGCTTTCCCTAGAGATAGCATGAAGCCTAACAAATGAACAATTTCGTGAAAGCGTATGAGCAGAATACTTTCATCAGAAAAAAGAATCTTGCCAGAGGAAATTATATGCTTGTAATACCAAAGATCCAAACTTTTTCAAAAACCATGTCTATAATATTAAATTGCTTACATAATTACTAAGTGTATAAAGTCTCATTAGACAGAATGTTGATGCTTCCAGCAGCTATGGATATAGGATAATAGATTTAGGGATGGAAGGGACCTCAGAGGCTGTCTAGCCAATCCCATTTCCATTTATTTTACAGATAAGCAAAGTGAGAGACAGGGAGGTTGCAACTTGCCCAATATTATACAATATGGTTGAAAGGAAGCTCAGTGAATCTAACACAAAACATATTTGAATGTTTATATTTATATACAATATGATAAACAGAATTGCCAATATGCCCGAAGGCCTTTTGAAGTCAATTACCTAAAAAAGGAAAATCTCCCCTTTTTGTATTTTGAGAAGACAAATCAACGGATATAGTTAAAATGCTCGTTTGATGACATATGTATGCTATGCTGTTGATAGGAGAGCTAGGTGGCACAGTGGATAGAACGCTGGTGTAGAGTCAGGAAGACCTGATTTCAAATTAAGCTTCAGACACACCCTGGGCAAGTCACTTAATCTTGTTTACCTCAGTTTCCTCATCTGTAAAATGAGCTGGAGAAGGAAATGACAAACCATTCCAGTATCTTTGCTAAGAATACCCCAAATGGCTTCAGGGGGCTGGGGGGGGGGAGTTGGACAGAACTGAAACAACACAACAACAAATGCTATTGATACTTGAAGTAGAGGGAGGGAGAGAATTTAGAACTGAAAATAAAAATTAGCCAAAAAAATGTTAGTAGGAAAGGTTTTCTTGCTACTTTGCAAACATATTAATGGCGCTGCCACATCAAGAGAACTTTTTTAACATTTTATTGATGGATTTTTTTTTCCTGAAAATGTTACAATGAGGGCAAATTTCGTTGAACTCCACACAAATGGAATCAAATTAATATTAGGACAGAAGAAGCACAGAATAAAAATGTGGCACTTCATGCAATTTGGATATATTGCATGCTTCCTATACAATGACTTGTATAAAGAAATATGAGTAAGAAGATAGATTAAATAGATAGATAGATAGATAGATAGACAGATAGACAGAGAGATACAAAGTTTTTCCAAGTTGTTTTAAAAGTAATCATACTTATATAAAACAAACAAACCCAGTCCATTAAAAGGAAAGCTTTTTGCAAAACTGTGTGATTATGTGGGGACAGAGCACATGTCATTGTGAAGCACCCTGTCTTTATCATGCCAAAGAACTTTAAGAGATTTCTGAGCTAAAAGAAGAAATTACCTTTTCTCATAATAGAGATGAAGCAAATTCATTTTATAACAAAGATTTCATCCTGAAAAGCAAATACTTAGTGGATACTTGGTTTTAGTATTTTATTTTTGACAATTACAATTTTGGGGGTTCCAAATTCTCTCCTTCCTTCCCCCTTTCTCCCTCCCTAGGAAAGCAAGTAATTTGATATAGGTTATACATGTGCAGTCATACAAAACACATTTCCATATTAATCATGTTGTGAAAGAAAACACACACATACACACAAAATCAGAAATAGTATGCTTTGCTCTCCATTCAGACTCCATCAGTTCTTTCCCTGGAGATGGATAGCATTTTTCGTCCTAAGTCCTTTGGAGTCATTTTGGATCTCTATATTGCTGAGAATGGCTAGCTCACTGTTGATCATTGTATAACACTACTGTTACTGTGTACAACATTCTACTGGTTCAGCTCACTTCATTTTGCATCAGTTCACGTAAGTCTTCACAGGTTTTTCTGAAAGCACCCTGCTCATCATTTCTTATAACACAATAATATTCCTTCACAGTCATATACCACAAATTGTTCAGCCATTCCCCAATTGATGGGCATTCTTGCAATTTTCAATTCTTTGCCACCACAAATAGAAC
Source organism: Trichosurus vulpecula (assembly GCF_011100635.1). Classification (NCBI taxonomy): domain Eukaryota; kingdom Metazoa; phylum Chordata; class Mammalia; order Diprotodontia; family Phalangeridae; genus Trichosurus; species Trichosurus vulpecula. Next base: position 391,832,296 of record NC_050576.1, on the reverse strand, counting down.
TCCTATAAATATTTTTGTACAAATAGTCCCCTTTCCATTTAAAAAAAATCCTTGGTATACATACCTAGCAGTGCTCTTTCTACTAGATTAAAAGATATGGGGGGCAGAACCAAGATGGCGGCTGGACAGCAGGGACTTGTGTGAGCTCCCCACCGAGTCCCTCCAAAAACCTATAAAAATGGCTCTGAATAAATTCTAGAACTGCAGAACCCACAAAATAGCAGAGGGAAGCAGGGATCCAGCCCAGGACAGCCTGGATGGTCACTGGGTGAGGTCTATCGCACACAGAGCTGGGAGTGGAGTGGAGCCCAGAGTGGGTGGCGGCAGGACCAACTAGACCGGGAGCCAGGTGGAACAGGCCCTAGCACCCTGAATCAGTGAGCTGTGGCAGTTACCAGACTTCTCAACCCACAAACACCAATGATAACAGAGAAGGTTAGTGGGAAAAGTTGCGGGGACAGAGTGAAAGTTTGGGTTTGGCCACCGCCCTGGGGGCAGCAGGGGAGGTGCAGCTATAGAACTACAGCTGCAGTTGCTTCTGGCCCCAGGCCCACCTGGTGGGAGGAATTAAGTGGCAGATCAGAGCAGGAGCACAGAGCCTGCTGAAGATCTGAGTCAGGTCCAGGCTGGTGGTTCTTGGGGGAGGAGGAGTGCTGGTGTGGCAGAGCTAGCTGTATAGAAATAGCTCTGAAAACAACAGCACATCCCCTCAAGCTTGGAACAAAGTACTCTTTACTCTACAAGCAGTCATACCCCCCAAAAAAACTCAAGGGTCAAGTAAGTTGGTTGGGAACACGGCCAAAGCGAAAATGCACCCAGATTCAGTCTCAGACTTTGGAATCTTTCTTTGGTGACAAAGAAGACCAAAACATACAGCCAGAAGAAGTCAACAAAGTCAAAGAGCCTACATCAAAAGCCTCCAAGAAAAACATGAACTGGTCTCAGTCCATGGAAGAGCTCAAAAAGGATTTGGAAAAGCAAGTTAGAGAAGTAGAGGAAAAATTGGGAAGAGAAATGAGAAGGATGCGAGAAAACCATGAAAAACAAGTCAATGACTTGCTAAAGGAGAACCAAAAAAATACTGAAAAAAATACTGAAGAAAACAACACCTTGTAGACTAAGTCAAATGGCAAAAGAGCTCCAAAAAGCCAATGAGGAGAAGAATGCCTTGAAAGGCAGAATTAGCCAAATGGAAAAGGAGGTCCAAAAGACCAATGAAGAAAATACTACCTTAAAAATTAGATTGGAGCAAGTGGAAGCTAGTGACTTTATGAGAAATCAAGATATTCTAAAACAGAACCAAAGGAATGAAAAAATGGGAGACAATGTGAAATATCTCATTGGAAAAACCATTGACCTGGAGAATAGATCCAGGAGAGATAATTTAAAAATTATTGGACTACCTGAAAGCTATGATCAAAAAAAGAGCCTAGATATCATCTTTCAAGAAATTATCAAGGAGAACTGCCCTGATATTCTAGAGTCAGAGGGTAAAATGGAAATTGAAAGAATCCACAGATCACCTCCTCAAAAAGATCCCAAAAAGAAAACTTCTAGGAATATTGTTGCCAAATTCCAGAGCTCCTAGATCAAGGAGAAAATGCTGCAAGCAGCCAAAAAGAAACAATTTTAATATTGTGGAAACATAATCAGGATAACACAAGATCTAGCAGCTTCTACATTAAGGGATCGAAGGGCTTGGAATATGATATTCTGGAGATCAAAAGAGCTAGGATTAGAACCAAGAATCACCTAACCAGCAAAACAGTATCATGCTCCAAAGCAAAATGTGGATTTTCAATAAAATAGAGGACTTTCAAGCTTTTCTCAGTGAAAAGACCAGAGCTGAATAGAAAATTTGACTTTCAAACACAAGAATCAAGAGAAGCATGAAAAGGTAAACAAGAAAGAGAAATCATAAGGGACTTAGTAAAGTTGAATTGTTTTGTTTACATTCCTATATGGAAAGATGATGTGTATGATTCATGAGACCTCAGTATTAGGGTAGCTGAAGGGAATATGCATATATATATAAATATGTGTATGTGTATATTATATATATGTGTGTATGTATGTATATATGTATGTGTATATATAGAGAGGTGAGTTGAATATGAAGGGATGATATCTAAAAAAAATAAAATCAAATGAAGGAATGAGAGAGGATTATATTGAGACAGGGAGAAAGGGAGAGACAGAATGGGATAAATTATCTCGCATAAAAGTGGCAAGGAAAAGCAGTTCTGTAGGAAGGGAAGAGGGGACAGGTGAGGGGGAATGAGTGAATCTTGCTCTCATCGGATTTGACCTGAGGAGGGAATACCATACACACTCAATTGGGTATCTTACCTGACAGGAAAGAAGGAAGAAGAAGATAAAAAAGGGGGGACAATACAAGGGAAGGCAGATAGGGGGAGGAGTTAATCAATAACAAACACTTTCAAAAAGGGATAGGATCAAGGGAGAAAATTCAATAAAGGGGGATAAGTTAGGAAGGAGCAAAATATAGTTAGTCTTTCACAACATGAGTATTGTGGAAGGGTTTTACATAATGATATGCATGTGGCCTATGTTGAATTGCTTGCCTTCTTAGGGAAGGTGGGTGGGGAGGGAAGAGGGGAGAGAATTTGGAACTCAAGGTTTTAAAAACAGATGTTCAAAAACAAAATAATAAAAGTTTTTGCATGCAACTAGGAAATAAGACATACAGGCAATGGCGCATAGAAATTTATCTTGCCCTACAAGAAAGTAAGGGAAAAGGGGATGGGAAGGTAGTGGGATGACAGAAGGGAGGGCTGACTGGGGAATGGGGCAACCAGAATATGTCATCTTGGAGTGGGGGGAAGGGTAGAAATGGGGAGAAAATGTGTAATTCAAACTCTTGTGAAAATCAATGCTGAAAACTAAATATTTTAAATAAATTAAATAAAAGGTATGTACAGTTTTATAGCCATTTGAGCACAGTTCTCCAGAATAGTTGGATCAGTTCACAATTCTACCAACAATACATTGGTTTCCCAATTTTCCCAAATCTCCTCAAACATTTGTCATTTTCCTTTTCTGTCCTATTAGCCAATCTGATAGGTGTGAGGTGGTAGCTCAGAGTTGTTTTAATTTGCATTTCTCTAATCAATAGTGATTTAGAGCATTTTTCATATGATTATAGATAGCTTTGATTTCTTCATCTGAATACTGCATTTGGTCCTTTGATCATTTATGAATGGAGAATGACTCATATTCTTACAAATTTGTCTCAGTTCTCTATATAATTGAGAAATGAGGCCTTTATCAGAGAAACTTGTAAAAAAATTCCCAGTTTTCTGCTTCAGTGGATACTTTTGAAAAGGTCAAGCATGTAAATAAATCAGTGCAATGTCCTCAAATTCACCCTCTGATCCAGAAATATAAAGTGACTGCACTTATAAAAAATAGGTATATGGATAAAAATTTACAAAAAAAAAATTCAACATGTTTTCCAATTTTAAAAATACCTGTTCTACAAATGAAATAGAAAACAGTAAAGACTTTTTGTTAATCACTTGAGTGGTCTATAGAAATAATTTTCATTTTATTTTAAGACCCATACATATAAATGGATAAGGAATTTATTTGCCATGAACAAATATGATACATTTGGTCTTACACTATTTGAATAAGAATGATTAATAGATTTGCCTTATGATTGTACAATAAAACATTTGAAAATGACAATCTTGCCATATTTTAGCTACAGGTAAATAGAGTTATAGTGGGCATAGCAATAAATATTTCCAAAGTGGAAGGTCACTGTATAAAATTTGGAAGCTTCTGACAGTCTATATTCTTTTCCAATCTCTTTTTAATCTATATACTTGAAAGCGTTTTTCTGGCAAATTTTCATATAGTCATACTCAATATTTATATATTATATAGTATTATATCATATCCTAGTTTCATTTGTCTTCTTTACTTTGCATTTTTCAACATTTCCCTTATGGAATTACAGAATCTCAGAGTTGGAAGATACTTCAGAAGTCACTTAAACTGACTAATAATAATAAAAATGATAATAGCTAAAATTTATGTGATGCTTAATATGTGCCAGGCATTGTCCTGAGCACTTTACAATTCACAACCATTCTGGGAGGTAGATGCTCTGATTATCCTCATTTTACAGATGAGAAATGGGAGGCAAACAGAAGTTAAATGACTTGCCCAGGATCACCCAGATACTGTCTGAGGCCATATTTGAACACGGGTTTTCCTGACCCCAGGCTCTGCTTGTATCTAAGTAGGAATGTTGTTTTTGTTGTACAATCGTGTCTGACTCTTTGTGACTCCATTTGGGGTTTTCTTGGCAAAGATATTGGAGTGATTTTCCATTTCCTTCTCCAGTTCTTTTTACAGATGAGGAAACTGAGGCAAACAGGGTTAAGTGACTTGCCTGGGGTCACATAGCTAGTAAGTGCCTGAGGCCAGATTTGAACTCCAGAAGATGTTTTCCTAATTCCAGGCCTGACACTCTATGCATTGTGCCACCTCGCTGACCTCCAGGCAGGGTTACCTTCCACAACACGCCTGACAATTGTCTAGACTCCACTTGAAGACCTCCACTGAAGAGCAAATTACCAACTCAGGTGGTCCATTCTATTTCTATACAACTTAAATTGTTAGGAAGTTTTACTTCGTATAAAACCGAAATTCAACTCCCTCTAAGTTCCCCTACTTCTGAAACCAAGCAAAATCAATCTAACTCTTCCCAAAGTAAAGCCCTGTACAAATATGAACTACTTTCTAATACAGCTATTGTTTGTCTTGTCTTTTTTTTTCTAGGCCAAACACCTATTCCCTCAAACAGTCCTTATAGGTAATGGTTTTAAGTCCTCCTATCAGCCTACCCAACCAATGTCCTTCCTAAGACGTGGCAACTCAGATTGAACACAACACTGTACATTGGGTCTAACCAGGTTTGAGTTCAGAAGGACTTTCATCTCTTGTATTCTGGAAACTATGCTTTTGTTAATGCAACCTCAAATCACATTAACCTTTCTGCTGGCCATCTCACACTGCTGGCTGATGTTGAGTTTTCAGTCTACTAAATTCCTTAGGTCTTCTTTAAATAAATTGTTGCCTAGCCAGCTTCTACTCCATCTTGCACTTTTGTAATCTATTTTTTTAAATATGAATGTAAGAGTTCACATTTATCCCTCTTAAGCTTCCTCTCATGAGATTTGGCCCTCATGAGATGTGGTTATACATTGTTGAGGGCAGCTAGGTGGCACAGTGGATAGAGTGCCAAACCTGGAGTCAGGAAGACCTGAGTTCAAACCTGGCCTCAGATTCTAGCTGTGTGACCCTGGGCAAGTCATTTCACCCTGTTTGTCTCAGCTTCCTCATCTGTAAAATGAGTTAGACAAGGAAATGGCAAACCACTCTAGTATCTTTGTCAAGAAAACCCCAAATGGAGTCACAAAGAGTTCAACACGACTAAAACCACTAAACAATATATTGTTGAGCCTTTTAGCCACAGCTCCCAGCCTTATAAATCAAATCAAAAGGACTTTAAATTAAAAAGAAAGAGTGGGGTAGGGGACAGAGAAAACTGACTGCTTATGTGCGCCAAGCTAAGTGTAGCTAAGTGCACTAAGAAAGTAGCCACAAAGCAGGAAGAATAAAAGTAGAAGAGATTTATAGAAGACAAAAAGCCAAGAAAGGAGTCAAGAGTAAACCCATGGCCTTAGATGGCAGTTCATTTCCACATCTATGAAACACCTACTATGTGCAAGGCACTCTATTAGACACTGAAAATGCAAAGATAAAAATGAAATAGTTCCTGCCTTCTGGGAAATTGCCTTATGTTGGGCAGATACAACACGACAGATGTAACTCATGTCCCAGGGTTCCCCAAAGGTATAGGGGCTCATATGAACTAGGTCATAATCCTGGAGGTTTGACCCCAAAGGGTCACATTCTTTCTTTTTCTCACTGTCCCCACTGGGGGTTAATATAGGAAAATCTCCAAAATAAAGCTTGGGTATACCTTGACAAAGTTTTTCCGAAATATGTGTGTCAGGGTCGTTGACTACCACATAGGCACTCAACGCACAATAAAAGTATTTGGGCATGGAATAGCCACAAAAAATACACAAGATGCATAGAACTTACATGAATGAGCCCATAAACAAATATCAAAGTCATACAACATTCAAATAGTTTGTTAGACTCATTACTCCCTCAGAAGGTAAATTCACTTTGGAGTATAGAGGGTTACTGAACAAATCAGTCCCCTTCACATCAAATTTCATTGTCTAAGCAACTCTTGGCAATAGCAGGTTTGACAAGATACAGCTCTCTTATCCCTCTATGGCAAGGCTTCAGTCGTTCAGATACAGAGTAATTCCCTTTTAGCAGTTCTCTTTCTTCTCCAAGAAACATGCTCTTGATGAATCTTTTCCCTCAGAGGCCAGTGGCAAACACTCAAATTCCAGGGTGCTCAAACTTGGGATTCTTCTACTTTGGGATCTCTAGTCTCTGATCTATGCTCAGAAAAGGAGAAAGATAAGCAGAAGAATGTTGCTGGGAACTGGAAATCCAGCAGCACCTCATTCTGCCTCATCATATATTTTTCTTGCAAATTTCCCTAAGCAATCTTGGTATTGAGAGAAAGAAAGGAAATGGGGAAATCTCCTTATCCACCTTGCTGCACTTTCATCTGAAAGTCCAAGGAAGAGAAAATAAATGAAAATGGTCCCTTTCATAGACCATGAGGAAGAGGTAACTATTCAAACAAGAGACTATCCCCCCTGACTCTTGATCACCAATCACCTTGTAGGCAGATCCATTTTCTGGAAATCCGACAGAGAATTTCCTGTATTCTCTCAGAAAGTGACCAAGTTGAATGTCTACCCTTCAGACAAAAGGTCCATACTCTTTAATTTCAGCAAGTTGATTGTCAATAAACAGAGTCAATAAACAGTTATTTAGCACCTACTAAGTGCCAGGCACTGCACTAAGCTTGTAGGATATAAAGAAAGGTATGACAGTTCCTGTCGTCAAGGAGTTCACAGTCTAATGGGGGAAGATAACATATACAAAGAAGCTGGAGGAAGAGGAAGGGAGGTATACCAAAAGGGCAGAATGAAGTCTTGCAGCTGAGTGGGAAATGATTTGAGGTGGTGTGAGTTATAGGATCATCTTTTAGAATGATGACTTTCTGGAGATCATGAAGTCCAGGAAAGCAGCTACGTAGGAAATGATGAGGTGAATTCCCTGGGTGCCCTCCTTAAATGAGGGACAATATGGGAAGAGCCCCTAGATGTCCATCCTCCACTCTCTCCAATCGGAAGGAGGAAGGGGCCCCAGGGACAGGCGATATTAAGAAGATGGGAATTTCAAAGTTGATGTCATCTTGCAGGATGATGAGTTTCTGGAGATCCTAAGGTCCAGGAGAACAAGCTTGATCAGAAATGAGGGACACATTCAATTGACCAGTGAATCCCTTGATTAACCTGCCTTCACGTAGATACATAGGATAAATAATAGCTAGTAAAGGCTATTTTTAAAAGACTGTTTATGGAGGAAGATGAGCCAGAAAGAAGCCAGGATTCTAAGAGAAGCAACATGGTGATTTCTTAAAGCTGGAGACTTCTAGCCAAGCTGTCAGAGGCAGACTGCACAGCCCTCAAATACCTACTCCAGAAAAACCTGAAAAATCCAATGAGAAACTATAGTAAATAAATTCTTCCACGCTAAAACTGTACAAAATGTCAGAAGCCCATGGGCTTCAGAAGGGGGGCTGACAGTACAGACAAACAAGTCCACAGACTCCTCATGTGACCAGAGATATGAAAAAGGCAAACTCTGTGTTCTAAAGCAGCAAGTACAAAAACCTCTCTCCCCTGTCTCCCAAGAATGCCCCAGAATGGTTTAGAAATCCCTGGGGAGGTTGCAAGAAAGTTGGGAGCCCCTGGGGGAGCAGCAATGACCAGTGGTGTAACAGGGTTCAAAAAGCAACAGCTCAGGCACCTAAGGACTCTGGGGTCCCTAGAACTCTGACCTGAGACTCCACAGACACCTGAAAATTCAGAGCTCTGACCCTCAGAGATCCAGCAGCACCTAACCACTGAATGTGGAGATGTAGTAGCAATTTAGATTTAAAGATCTTTCCCATCCATCAATAGGTCATGTGACCGGCCTAAGTCACAGAAAGCCTAAGTCACATGGGGTGGGAGGAGCTTCCTAACAGGAAAAGGAAGTTATGTCACAGGAAATGCTGAGAGAGAGAGAGAGAGAGAGAGAGAGAGAGAGAGAGAGAGAGAGAGAGCAGTTATGGCTGCTAATGGCCGTCGTGATAGGTAAAGCTGAACAGACTGTGACTTAGCTGTACTGTGAGTTTGTTTGTTTTGCAGGAAGGTTTTGGGACGGCGAGGCTCCATGTTGTGACATTATGTATTGAATGTTTTACTGCTCTGATAGATTGGGTAAATGGCTTGTGGGAGATGGTTCTCTGGTGTCTGAGTACATGGTTTACTCCTTCTACCTTCTATGTGGAGAGTCTCATATACTCTGTGATAGACAACCTCATGGGCATTTTGACAATTATCATCTACATTGTTATTATCGCCTTACTGATCCAGGAGGTTAGCTCAGGAATCCAGGTGACTCAGGGTGAGACTAAGCAGGGTAGATCATTCCCTAAAAATGCAGCAGGGGTTGTAGTCTAGCCACGGTACCAAGTCCCACATAAAAACTAAATCTGGGAGAGAGTAAATGAAAGAAGAAATCAACCAGTCTAAGAAAATTATTGCCGATGTAAAGATGCCCCAAAACTACAGCCTAGAAGGAGAAACTAGCTCTTTAACAACCACAAGCAGGGACTCAAAAGAAAAAAAAGGATTTTCCATGGCAAGCCTTTCCCAAGTAACAGACTTCCTGATAATTAGAATAGACAAAAAGAAATCATTGAATCTGTAAAAAAGCAAGAAAAATTAGGGAAAAAATAGAGGATTGATAAGTAGAAGAAAATCAAAGGTATCTGCTATCCAAAACAACACTCCTGGAAAAAAGGACAAAGAAACAGACTCTAAGGATCCTTAGATTCCATGAGTATCTACGAGATTCGATGAGATCTCCTTATGTTGAGAAATCATAAATGATATTAAAACTGTCCAGTTCTATTAGAACCTACGGGTCAAATGAAAATAGAATGAATTCAATGATCATCTCTTTAAAGAAACCCTAAAAGAAAGAGACCAATATATCCAAGGAAAAATTGTGCAAGCATCCAAAAACGAAAGAATTCAAGTACTAAGGAATCTCAATCAAGATCACACAAAATCTGGCAACTCCTACTATAAAAGAGAAGAAGAAATACATGATATAATATAATATAATATGTTATGATTTCATGTATATTACAATCAAGAATAACTTAATCTGAAAAGCTGAGGACTAACCTTTCAGGGGTTAAGGGGGTTATACCCAAAGTCAGAGGTAGAAAACATTAGAGATAGGATTTGAACTCAATTTCTCCAGAAACTCCAATTTTCTCCAAAAGCTCCAGAGCCAATGCTGTTTCCATTGTACCACACTATATGATTTATTAGAGAGAATCTACTAAATTGTAAGTCCTGCCTCTAACACATACTAATAATTGCATGGGCCAGTCAAGAAGCCACTCAATGCCCCAGGCAACCAAGACTGTAAGTTACAAATTTTCAATCTACTTCTGTGAAGGTAGTTAACTCATTAAGAGTTCCCCACATCAATGGGTAAGGTGTGGTTTCTGCCCATGTAGGTTAGATTTGTCCATGTGAGTTGTCTAAAGGTATCTCATAGTGAGGCAGTGATAGATATTTTTGTTAACTTGCCTTCTCATCTTCAAGGGAGATGTTGATTTCTACCTGGAGGAAAGCAGGAGAAGGGGCCACAAGACTGGCTGCTCTGATTTTCTCTGACACAGAGAGGTATACAGTACTAGAATTATATCTATCTGCTCATCTAAATATAGATATTCTAGAGGAACAATTGTTTTTTAGAGTCAAACCACTTTCTTGGTCATTATCCCTTAAAAGTTAAGGGGTAGGGGTGGAGCCAAGATGGCGGCCAGGAAGCAGGGACTTGCTTAAGCTCTCCCCCAGGTCTCTCCAAACACCTGTAAAAAATGGCTCTGAACAAATTCTAGAGCTGCAGAACCCAAAAAATAGCAGAGGGAAGCTGGGCTCCAGCACAGGAAAGCCTGGATGGTCACTGGGAAGGGTCTATCGCACAGAGCTGGGAGCAGAACTGAGCACAGCCCAGCGTGGGCCACGCCAGGACCAACCAGACTGGGAGCCAGGTGTAACAGGCCGTAGGGCTCTGAATCATTGAGTTGTAGCAGTTACCAGACTTCTCAACCCACAACAACAGAGCGGGTTAGTGGGAAAAACTGCTGGATCAGAGTGAAAGGAGTTCACGGTCAGCCCCAGCCCCCAGGGGCATGGAATTGGTGCAGCTCTGGGGCTGCTTCCAGAGCTCCAGCTATGGTTGCTTCTGGCCCCAGGCCCACCCAGTGGGAGGAATTAAGTGACGGATCAGAGTGGGTGTGCAGAGCCTGCATGGATCTGTTTCAGGTCTGGGTTGGTGGTTCTTGGGGGAGGAGGAGTGCTGATGTGGCAGAGCTTGCTGTAAAGAAGTAGCTCAGAAAACAGCAATGCTTGGACGCTAAAGCTTGGGACAAAGTACCCTCTACTCTACAAGCAGTCATACACTGACAAAAAGCTCAAGGGTCAAGTAGTTGGCTAGGAACATGAACAGGCAGCGAAAACAGACTCATATTCAGACTCAGACTTTAAAATCTTTTTTTGGTGACAAAGAAGATCAAAATATACAGCCAGAAGAAGTCAACAAAGTCAAAGAGCCTACATCAAAAGCATCCAAGAAAAATATGAATTGGTCTCAGGCCATGGAAGAGCTCAAAAAGCAAGTAAGAGAAGTAGAGGAAAAATTGGGAAGAGAAATGAGAGTGATGCAAGAAAATCATGAAAAACAAGTCAATGACTGGCTAAAGGAGACCCAAAAAAATACTGAAGAAAATAATACCTTAAAAAATAGACTAACTCGAATGGCAAAAGAGCTCCAAAAAGCCAATGAGGAGAAGAATGCCTTGAAAGGCAGAATTAGTCAAATGGAAAGGGTAGTCCAAAAGATCACTGAAGAAAATACCACCTTAAAAATTAGATTGGAGAAAGTGGAAGCTAGTGACTTTATGAGAAATCAAGATATTATAAAACAGAACCAAAGGAATGAAAAAATGGAAGATGATGTCAAATATCTCATTGGAAAAACCACTGACCTGGAGAATAGATCCAGGAGAGATAATTTAAAAATTATTGGACTACCTGAAAGCCATGATCAAAAAAAGAGCATAGACATCATCTTTCAAGAAACTATCAAGGAGAACTACCCTGATATTCCAGAGCCAGAGGGTAAAATGGAATTGAAAGAATCTACAGATCACCTCTTGAAAAAGATACCAAAAGGAAAACTCCTAGGAATATTGTCGCCTAATTCCAGAGCTCCCAGATCAAGGAGAAAATACTGCAAGCAGCCAGAAAGAAACAATTTGAGTATTGTGGAAACACAATCAGGATAACACAAGATCTAGCAGCTTCTACATTAAGGGATCAAAGGGCTTGGAAGATGATATTCTGGAAGTCAATGGAAAGAATCACCTACCCAGCCAAAATGAGTATCATGCTCCAAGGCAAAATATTGAGTTTCAATAAAATAGAGGACTTCCAAGCTTTCTCAGTGAAAAGACCAGAGCTGAATAGAAAATGTGACTTTCAAACACAAGAATCAAGAGAAGCATGAAAAGGTAAACAAGAAAGAGAAATCATAAGGAACTTACTAAAGTGGAACTGTTTTGCTTACATTCCTACATGGAAAGATGATGTGTGTAATTCATGAGACCTTTCTCAGTATTAGGGTAGTTGAAGGAAATATATATATATATATATAGACAGAGGTCACAGGGTGAGTTGAATATGAAGAGATGATATCTAAAAAATAAAATAAAATTAAGGGATGAGAGAGGAATATATTGAGAGAGGGAGAAAGGGAGAGATAGAATGGGGTAAATTATCTCACATAAAAGTGGCAAGTAAAAGCAGTTCATTGGAAGGGAAGAGGGGGCAGGTGAGGGTGAATGAGTGAATCTTGCTCTCATTGGATTTGACTTGAGGAGGGAATAACATACACACTCATTTGGGTATCTTACCCCACATGAAAGTAGGGGGAAGGCGATAAAAAGGAAGGACGATAGAAGGGAGGGCAGATAGGGGAGGAGGTAATCAAAAGGAAACATTTTTGAAAAGGGACAAGGTCAAGGGAGGAAATGGAATAAAGGGGGACATGATAGGATGGAGGAAAATATATTTAGTCTTTCACAACATGACTATTTATGGGAGTGTTTTGCATAATGATACATGTGTGGCCTATGTTGAATTGCTTGCCTTCTTAGGGAGAGTGGGTGGGGAGGGAAGAGGGGAGAGAATTTGGAACTCCAAATTTTAAAAGCAGATGCTCAAAAAAAAAAGTTGTTTATGCATGCAACTGGGAAATAAGACATACAGGCAATGGGGCATAGAAATCTATCTTACCCTACAAGAAAGTAAGGGGAAAAGGGGTGGGAGGGAGTTGGGTGACAGAAGGGAGGGCTGACTGGGGAACAGGGCAATCAGAATGTGTGCCATCTTGGAGTGGGGGGGAGGGTAGAAATGGGGAGAAAATTTGTAACTCAAAATCTTGTGGAAATCAATGCTGAAAACTAAAAAAAAATTAAATAATGAAGTATGGAATTTAAAATAAAAAAAGTTAAGGGGTAAACAAAAGCTTATACCCATAGATTTCACTCCTTCATGATGAATGCTAATTACACAAGACCATCACAAATAGTAAATAGCAAGTAAACATTTATACAAATAGACAGCAAAAAAGAAACCAGAGAATTTATAAAAATTAGAATATAGAAGAAAATACAGAGAGTGAATAACCTCTCCTACTGGCAGCAAGCTATCTCAGTTCCACCAAGAGGAAAGTCCTACTCTCACACAAGGGGAAATTCCCTGAAGTCTCTAGGAAGGTAAAATGGAACTCAGGGACATGTTGAGAAACTGGCTGCTTTCTTTCTTTTCTCTTTTTTTTCTTTTTTCTTTCTTTCTTCCTCTCTCTCTCTTTTTCTTTCTTTCTTCCTTCCTCCTTCCATTCTTCCCTTCCTCCCTCTTTTCCTTCCTTCTCTTCCTTCTTTTCTTTTTCTTTCTTTTTTCTTTCTTTCTTTCTCTCTCTCTCTTTCTTTCTTTTCTTTCTTCCTTCCTTCATTTCCTTTTCTTTCTTTCTTCATCTTCTTTCTTTCCTTACTATTAGCTTCTCTTAAAACAAAAAAAAATTTTCAAGTTGTTATTATTTTTTTTTAATTCATTAATGGGAAAGTTCTCTCCAAAATCATGTGACCATATAGGACAGAGCACAGGACACACCGATTGATTTAATCTTTCAAAACGATGAATTTCTGGAGATCGCAAAATTCAAGAGAGCAATGGGGTAGGACAATAATTGGCAAATGTCCTGGGCACACTTTTTAAGTGGTAGAGGATCTGGGAGAAGCTCCCAGATGCCCATTCCCACCGCCCAACCAGAGGACAGGAAGGACCTTAGAGGTAAGGAGCACTGAGGAAGTGTGAGTTTCAGTGTCAATTTCTTCTTTTTTTTCCTTTTCTTTATTTTTGGAAGCAATTGCGGTTAAGTGACTTGCCCACAGTTACATAGTTGGTGTTGGAGGTCAAGTGCCGGTACTCTATCCACCGCGCCACCTAGCTGCCCAAAGGGTTGATTTCACCTTGTAGAATGATGAGGATTTATTGAGTCTGTCAAGTACAAACCTTAAGGTAGGTACAAGAGATGCAAAGAAAAAACCAAACTGTCCCTGCTCTCAGGGAGCATACATTCTACTTGATGATGTGACTTGTATGCAGATAAGTAAATATAAAGTAATTTTTTGGAGAGGAGAACAACTACAACTTGGAATATAAGGAAAGACTTTCTGTTGGAGGTGGCACCTGGGCTAAGTCTTGAAGGACTTTGGGAATCTCAAAAGATAGCAATAAGGAGGGAGAGCATTACAAGCATGAGAGAATGCTGGAGCAAGCATACAATCAACAAGCATTTTTTAAGCACCTACTCTGTTCCGGGACCTCTTCAAAATGGCAGAGATACAAATGAAGTAAATGAAACAACGCTTATTCTCACAAAACATACACTCTACTGGGAAATAAAAAAGTATATATACAAGCATATACAGAATACGACATTATATATCATGTAATATTATAGCATAGTTATATAATATTATATATTATATAATAAATATAAAGAGCATAAATACAAGACAGAGTAGTTAAGTATAAGGTAGTTTGGGAGAGAAGGCATTTATGTTTGGAGGGATCAGAAAAGGCTTCAGGAAGAATGTTCTACCTGAGCTTAAGGAAAATCACTTTGGAAGCTGTGCAGGGGGTCATTGGAACAGGAAGAGGCTTGAGGCAGAAAGATGAATTAGGTTATTTGTTGTCTAGGTAAGAGGTGCTGAGGGCCTGAACTAATGTGATGGGAGAGATGTTGCAGAGGAAGAAATGAACAGATTTCTCAAGTGATTGGCTACATGTGGTGAGGGATAATGTAGAGTTAAGGATAGCCCCAAGGTATTAAACCTGTAATACTGGAAGCATAGTGGTGCCTTAGACAGAAATGGGGAAATTTGGAAGAGGTGTGGGTCTCCAAAGCGGAAAGACAAGAAATATAATATTATGTACAGGGCATAGTAAATAGGCCTGTTTGGCTGTAATATAGAGTAAGAGGGAGCAATGTGAAATTAGTCTGGAAATGTAGACCAGAGTCAAATTGAGAGGCACCTGGAATTGCCAAACAAAAGAGTTTGATTTTGATCCAAAATCAGTAGGGAGCCAATGGAGTTTGTTTAAGCAGGGAAGTAACAGAATTAGATCTATGCTTTAGGAATACTAATGTAATGTCCCCTCTAGAAATACTTTCCCCACTCATACTTCTAATTTTAGCTTCATTGGTTTTGTTTGTGCAAAACTTTTAAAATTGTATATAACCAAATTTGATTTTAACTTCTGTGACCCTCTCTTGATTTGGTCATGAACTCTTCCCATATCCAAAGATCTGATAGATAATTTCTTCCTTGCTCTTTTGATTTGTTTATGATACCACCCTTTACATCTAAGTCAGATGTTACCCACTCTCCACTTTTTTCCCAGGCCTATACCACTGCCTGTTGATGCTAGGACCTAAGCTGCTTCTTGTAGCAGAGTTCCCCCACTGCCTGCTCTGTGGGGGTCTATTAATACACCCAAGAGGATGAAGAACAAGAAAGAAAGAAACTGAGAATAACTAGGCATGTTGAGATTGCAGTATAATCTATACATTGTCACCTACAGAAAAAAGGACCCCAATACTCATTTATTTCTGTGTGTTTCTGATCCCCCAATAAAGCTGGCTATGACTCTTAAAACAAAATAATAATGGCAAGCTAATTGCTAGAAACAGAAATAATTTATTGAGCTATAATTAATTCTTAATGAGCCCATTATAGCTCATTTTAATCAATACTTCCCTTTCTAAAAATAATAGAATATTATTGTAATAATATCATGATATGCACTATAATAATAGAATTTTTTTAGCTGTTACTGTGCACCAAGTACTGTGCTAAGCATTTTACAATTATCTCATTTGATCTTCACAACAACCCTGGGAGGTAAGTGTTACTATTATCCCCATTTTATAGATAGGGAAACTGAGGCAAATAGAAGTTAAGTGACTTGCCCAGGATCATATAGCTAGTATGTGTCAGAGACCAAATTTGAACTCTGGCCTTCCTGACTCCGGACCTAATGCTCTATCTACTGTACCAACCTAATTACCCCATATTTGTATTTTTACCAGTGCAATAATAGTTACATTGATGTCACCTTAAAAAATTATATGAAAGTTTCATTTAGTGACTTCCTGCTGAGATTATCCCCAGTGTATACTCCACTCTGTGTGTGTGTGGGTACGTATACCCCCCCCACACGCACACACCCCTTGTTTGAACGTAGTTGTTTGCATAATGTATCTCCCCCAGCCCCCATTAGATTGTGAGCTCCTTGAAGGCAAATATTTTTGGCATTCATTCTATTTCTGGTACTTAGCATTGAGGCTAGTACACAGTAGGTGATCAATAAATGATTATTGACTTGAACACCATAGAAGTAGTGGTGTGGCAAGAATATTGACTGGGAAGCCAGAAGACTGGAGCTCAACTCTGCCACTGATTATCTGTGTGACTTCAGATATATCACTTAACATCTCTGGGCCTCAATTTCTTCATTTGCAAAATGAAAGGGCTGAGTTTAATAACCTCTATGGTTTCTTCCAGTTCTGTGAGTCCATGATGTAGCTTGATTGACTTTGTCATATAAAACAGGAGTGGTAGTGGTGAGCCCCACATGTAGAGAGGCCAACATGTGGCAAGGTCTCTGTTTGTGTGTGGCTCAAAAGGAGGCAGAATAGACATCTTTAACCTCTTCCCTTCGCACCCTTCTCCAAGGGAGATTGTCATTCCTTCCAGGAGGGGAAGTAGGACGTTGTGGCCAGAGGCCACTCTCCTCTCCTCAGAGAGAGGGTACCAGGCTAGAGATAGATCTGTTTGCTTGTTTAAATATTGTTCATCTAGGGAATGATCGTGTTTCATCTAACTTCTGATGGCTTTGTTGTTAGGAGGGAGAGGGGGACCCCAAGCTCTGTATTCAAGATTTGCTCCTTTTCTTCCAAATACCAGTTGCACAAGAACACACATAGCAAATAGCAAAGGAACTCATTTATCCAAATCATAGCAAAACAGAAATCAGAGAAGGTCTACACAGGAGAATATATACCAGACAATATAGAGTGAAGAAGCTTTCCTATTGGGAGCTAGATGACTCAACTCAACTAAGAGAGAATCTTGGATCTCACCCAAAAGGGAAACTCCCCAAAATCTCTAGAGTATCAAGCTTGGTATAAGGTCTTGATGGAGACTGCCAGCTCCTCTCGTGTCTTCCAAGAGTTTTTTCCTTCAACAACCTGTACTGGCATTAGCATCTTCCATCTTCTCTCTTGAATCTGGAATTCAGAAGTGCTCAAAGTTATTCAATGCTTGAAGACTTGAGCTTGAGGAATCCAAAGGTGGGAGGGTTATGGCTTCAAGAGTACCAAAGGGGGACTGGCAAAGGCTGGAGCTGTCTTGCTTCTCATCAACTCTGCCATGTCCCTCATGTAGGACAGAGTTTTAAAATCCGTCAGTAAGGAGAGAGTTTCCAAACCATTTGGCTTTGCAACAGGGGTTGCAGGTGTTTGGAACCTGTCTTGCAGTTTTCACTGTAGTAATGACTTGACTTCTATTTCAGTGAAACCACAGTTATCAGTGTTCATTTATGTAACTCTCTATATGGCACTGTTTTTCAGCATCAACAGTATTTCTCCATGGATGAAGTTACCACAATTGTATTAGCATCTTCAGAATCCACAATCTGGTAGCATCACATAATCAGCAAAGTAAGGCAGAACCCTTTGTATAGAGCATGACCATATTCCCTAGACGAACATGGAACTCTCTCTTCTTTGACCAGAGCTTCCTTTTTTTTTTCTTGACCTTCAGGCCATAATGTCCTTCAAGATTCTCTTTCTAAGAAGAAGAAAAAAAGGATCATTCTCCAGCTTTTGTTTTTAATTTTAATTTAATTTAATTTTAATTTTAATTCCAACTTCAGTTTTTATGTCAGATTTTTCTTTTGTTTATGCATCCAAAAGCCATTTTGCAATGCATGCATATGAAAAAATGCTGCTTTTTACTTAATTCTAATCTGATTTGATGCTTTGTTAGAAAGTTAATTCCAAAACCTAATTCTTACTTCTCCCTCATTTCCAAAGGTCATTCCCTTTTAAATTATTTTGTTCTCTTCTCCACCTTTGACCCAGGATTCAGTTCCTCCCAACACATCAAAAAACAATCACCACTGCTACATAAACACTTTCTGACCTTTTACCTTTTACTTAAAAAAAAAATCTGATTAAATCTAATAGATTCCTTCCTTCTTCACTGTTTACCTTATCTCTGCTTGCTCCCTCTCCTATCATTATAGTCTCAATAATTCCATTGTCTTGAAGTCTTTTTATCATTTCCTAAAGTTTTATCACTGTTTTCTTTTTTAAACCTTAAACCTCTCCAATGTCATCCAGGATCCTATACGTAGAGTGGGACCTCAGAGATGATCTAGCCTTACTCCTTCCTTTTATACTTCTTTCTGGTTGTATCTAAACTACTCTCTTCTCAAGTTCCATGAACAAGGAGCTCACAGAGCTGTCTGTATATCACCTCCCTCCTGGATCAATTCCATCTACCTTTAACTAAGAGTTTCACTATAGCATATTCTGGTTGAAAAAACAGCTCAACAAGTGGTTTGATTACATGTTATAGGTTAGAGTCATATAGTCCAAACCTCTCATTTTTTTCAATGTATATGTATTAGAGAGGAATAGTTATATATTGACTAAATATATATGGAATAAATGCAAAAGAAGTCAAAGGTAGTTAAGTAAAAGGTAATTAATGCAAAAGGTCACTAAAGGAGGAAGCTAAGGCCCAGACTGGTTGAGTTTTCTGTCCAAGGTCTCAGAGTAATGGCAGAGCTGAGATTTGAACTCATGTCCTTCAACTCCAGATCTCGTTCCTTTAAATAATTTATCCATGTATATAATCTATGCCCATGTCATGCCCTCTTATCTATTTTAATTACCATTTAATGCCTGGGCCGATGATGATGATAATGATGATGATTATGGTGATGATCCAAAGAGCGTGAATAGTAATGTGGTTTTTAATGATTACTCTTCCCAACTCTCACCAGGAATTTCTGATGATCAACATTTCCCCCTTGCTATGGGGGCAGAATATGCAGATTCACCATGGGTAGGAAACCCAGGATAGTAAAAAGAGAAGTGACAAGATACTTTAGCAATACAAGCCTGGGGTTGTTCTTTTTCTGTCCCTTTATCCTTCTTAAGAGAGAAGCTATTTGCCAAGGAGGGCATCCACAGAGTGAGATGCTGGAACGGACTAAAACTTTTAGGATTGTAGATTCGTAGGCTGTAATGTGGCACAGTGGATAGAGCGCTGGGCTGGGAGTCAGGAAGACTCATCTTCCAGAGTTCAAATCTGACTTATTAACTTATTATTAAGACACTTATTAACTGTGTGACTCTGGACAAGTTACTTAACCCTGTTTGCCTCAGTTTCCTCATTTGTAAAATGAGACAGAGAAAAAAATGGCAAACCACTCCAGTATCTTTGCCAAAAACAACAACAACAAAACACCCCAAAAGAGTCAGACATGACTGAATGGCTACAACTATGGATGGCTACAAATTGCTTCAGCCTGTCTTTATCTGTCCTTGCTTGGACTTGGAAGATAGTGATGCATTCAACAGAAGTAGAAAAGATGGGAAAAGGGTAGATTTGGGGTGGAAAAGATAATTTTGTGTTGAGTATATTGAGTTTGAGATAAGAGACAATTCCCAGTTTAAATACATTCAGCTTATAAATTCCCCTTCCACCCAGAAAAAGCCAGTGGTTGTAAAAGCTCTCTTTCCTTCCCCATTGCCACCATCTGGAATTCTCCTTTCTTCCTACATTTCTTCTTTCCTTCCTTTCTTCTTTCCTTCCTTCCTTCCTTCCCTCCTCCTCCTCCTCCTCCTCTTCCTCCTCCTTCTTCTTCTTCTCCTTCTCCTTCTTCTTCTCCTCCTCCTTCTTCTTCTCCTCTTCCTCCTCTTTCTTCTTCTTCTCCTTCTCCTCCTCCTCCTCTTCCTCCTCCTCCTCCTCCTCCTCCTCCTCTCCTTCTTCTTCTTCTTCTTCTTCTTCTTCTTCTTCTTCTTCTTCTTCTTCTTCTTCTTCTTCTTCTTCTTCTTCTCCTTCTCCTTCTCCTCCTCCTCCTCCTCCTTCTTCTCCTCCTCCTCCTTCTTCTCCTCCTCCTCCTCCTTCTTCTTCTCCTTCTCCTTCTTCTTCTCCTCCTTCTTCTCTTCCTCCTCTTCCTCCTCCTCCTTCTCTCTCTCTCTCTCTCTCTCTGTCTCTCTCTCTCTCTCTCTGTCTCTCTCTCTCTCTCTCTCTCTGTCTCTCCCTCTCTCCCTCTCTCTCTCTCTCTTTTTGCCTCAGACTACAATTCCCACTAATCACCTTATTACAGGTTCATTTCAGAGTGGGGTCTATGGCCTGGTCTGTGTCTATGACCGCATGTCCAGTAGTGGCAGGATCAGACCTGCTGAGGGGAAAGAGTGAGAGCACAGTCAACTTTGTCTGCTCTTCCCTTACACGCCAACTCCACCCCCCTCTCCACAGCACCCATGACCACTAGCTTGCTCATTATTATAGTCATTCTTTTTTTTTTTTTTAAGCAGGCTTAGGAGAGTGTATTTTTCAGTTGATAAATGAAGCTTGTCTCCTTTGAGCAAATGGTTCAGACCTCAGGAAAAACAAGGCTCCTGTAACTAAATGTCACTGTGGCTTCAACTGGGAATCCTTGAAATAACAGTGTCTTGAGCAGTTTCCCAGCTTTTTATCCCCCATCTCCTCACCCCTCCCTCCTCACTTAGAGGTAAGAGAGAGCCCAGCTGCCACCTCCCACAGAAAGGCCAGTGTAGCCGGGGTATGGTTTTTCTCTGAGACCTAAGCTGAAATGAACTTCTGTCTTTTGAGTACAAAACCCCATCATTTATCACCTTTGTATTACTTTTTCCTGCCCTGCAGGGTCTAAATAAATGAAAAATGAGGAAGGGGTTGGGGCTGGGGGCAGAGGCATGAGGCAGAATCTTTTTATTCCCTT
Source organism: Trichosurus vulpecula (assembly GCF_011100635.1). Lineage (NCBI taxonomy): Eukaryota > Metazoa > Chordata > Mammalia > Diprotodontia > Phalangeridae > Trichosurus > Trichosurus vulpecula. The sequence goes on along the minus strand of NC_050576.1, from coordinate 391,811,363 downwards.
CTGATTTGTAAACAGGAAAAAAGTCCTTAAAAGGGTTTGGTGTAAAATTTACGCTGTAAATGATTATATTTTATAGTGCTTTGTCTGAATAGAACCAATAAGTGATGTCAGTGGAAAGAGAAGGAGGGGCGTTCATATGATTTTGAACTAGAAGAGAACTGAGAGGCCATTCAGCCCCCCTCCCCCACTCCCAATTCTTCATTTTATAGATGAAGAAACTGAGACCCACATCCTCAACATCACACGAGTGGTACGTAAAGGGTGGAACTAAGATGGAAACCTCAATTCTCCTAATGCGAATCCAGTGCTCTGTCCCTTAGAACATACTGTTAAGGATCTGTCCTTAAGTAAAAAGAAAGGGGGTATTCCAGGAATCTCCCAGAAGTTTGCTAGGCAGGAGAAATGTCCCCTAGGACTAAGATCAATTTAAGATGATGCTCAAAGACTAAAAGGTTGAAGGTCAACCACATATGCATAATAAAGACAAGAATTTGAAAGATAGAACTGAGGTCAATGAGGTGGAAGGCAAAGTGGCTTCCTTTGCCCCCTCATTTTTATTTGCCAAGGAGACAAAAAATAAAATCTCTTTGAGACTGAGAAAAACTTAGAGAAGCCTTAGACCCAGAGTCTTTTTTGCCCCCTCATTTTTATTTGCCAAGGAGACAAAAAATAAAATCTCTTTGAGACTGAGAAAAACTTAGAGAAGCCTTAGACCCAGAGTGCCCTTGGCAGTTTGTTTGGAAGGGCAGCCTCTCACTAAATGCTGACTGGACACAGTTCTGTGTTTTACAAGGACTTTCTAATCCTAAATTAGATAAAGAGGAGTAAAAAGAACTGTTTACCTTTAAAGGAGGGGGAAGGGAAGGAGGGATGAGGTTAAAAAAGAGATAAATCTCGAGGGTTTTGTTCAGTTGGTTGGTTGTTGTATGGTCTGAGAAACTGGCTTCCAAAGCAAGGAATCTGCTTCTGAGAAGAAACACCTTTAAATAGCCAAGGCTCAAAGACCTGCCTCTACTTATGGGGAGAGGGGGAAAAAAAGCTAAACTACCAAGAAGTTTTAGCCTAATCCAATGATTGTGTGTGTGAATTCCCCCTTCACCGGCTTGCCCTGGCCACATGTTATCTAAATGTGTGTGTCCTTGCCCACATGAGTCCTGGCCAGACATGTTCACTACATCCTTGAAAGAATAATTCATGTCTAATGTTGCACGGTGGCTGATGTTTTCTGGTGAGGTCATCATGCTGTTGTTGCCAGGCCTGTATGTTGGGTAGTCTTTGCCAGATATTCCTCCCATACAGCCTTATGGCGCTTCTGCTAGTCTCATGTCCTTGCTGGTCACTGCTAGTTGTTGTTATGGAGTTTCTTTCTACTTCCAGCTTCTGCCTTCAGCTGGAGTCCTCAACTACTTCTTCCTCATAATAGTGGGCTCCATTATCATTTAACTTAAAGCCCAAATGCTTGAACTGCAGCTTATTTTTTTTTTTTTGGCTAAGAAAAGCAGAGTCCTCTGCCTTTTACTGGACCAGGGAAAACCTCTTAGCCATTTTACTCTGTCACTTATTGTGTGACCTTGGATAAATCACTCCTCTGAGTTTCGGTCTCCTTGTCTGCAAAACGGAAGGGTTGAACTATATTTTCTTTAAGGTCCCTTCCAGTCCTAAAATTCCTACTCCTTCTTAAATTCTTCATGACTTAACAGGTTTTTGCAGGTTGGGCCTGGGAACACAACCATTGATCCCATATGGCATCATTACACAACTATTTCTGTAGAGGATACGACCATCCTTCCCATCACCCACTTTCACAACCTTGAAGTCTTCCTCAATACTTCCTTTTTCCTAAATCCTCATATTCAATCAAGTCTCGTGAGATCCATTCCGTTGACATCTTTCTCCCTACCCACATAGCCACAACCACAGTTCAGGCCTTCATCGCTTTTCTCCTGGATTGTTTCAATAGCTTCCTAAACAAAGGATTGAAAAAGGCTGGGAACGTGGAGCATAAATCTCGTATCCCTTAGTTGAATTGAAGATCCTTTGTAACAATGATTGTTCTGATTTTACCCTTGTTTTCCCAGTAGCCAGAGATAGCTCTACAATTCTTCCATATTGTTGTTCAATCATTCAGTTGTGTTGGGCTCTTTGTGGCCCCGTGGACCGTACTGTCCATGCCATGGAGTTTTCTTGGCAAAAATACTGGGAGTGATTTGCCATTTCCTTCTCCAGCTCATTTTACAGAAAAGGAAACTGAGGCAAACAGGGTCAAGTGACTTGCCCAGGGGTCACATAGCTAGTAAGTTATTGAGGCTGGATTTGAACTCAGGTCTTTCTGACTCCAGACCCCATGTTCTATCCACTGAGCCAGTTAGCCACTCCTGCACTTAAAATAATAAGCACTCAATAAATGTTTGTTGGATTGAATTGGACAATGTGTTCCAACTCCCAACTAAGAAATTTACAAAAGCACTTCTCTAACAGTCATTTTGCAAATACGGGGACCCATTTTCACATAGAGGTTACCTAGAAGTAGTTCAGGGTTCAATTATTTGGGAAGGATCTATGTCAGGAAGTACTAAGTAAAGCCCAATGACTTTAGCTAGTTCAAAACAAAGCTTAAGTCATATCCAATCTCTTTTTAGGAAGTGAAATAAAGATAGATAGTCTGACAGTATTATCATATGCTTATTCTCCTCGGCTAGGAGAGGTCTGATTTCATAGCTTTCTTACGTGCTGAAGGACTAGAGATGCTAGTACAATCTGTCCTGTTCTTCTGGGGTAGTAAATTTCTTTAGTGCCAGCCCAGTAGTCTAGACGGAAGAAATCGAGATTTCTAGGATCATTCAAACTCCAGTGAACCAGGACCAGTTGCACTGAAATGCAAAGTAAGGTGTGGTTGAAAATAAAATACAATGCCAACCACTGACGGAAAATCAGAGTCAGAATTAGAGTCAGTAAGCTTTTATTAAGAACCTCTCATGTGCTGGGCACTGTGCTAAGCTCTAGGGATACAAAGAAAGGCATAAGACAGTCACTGCCCTCAAGGAGCTCACAATCTAATGAGGGGAGTCAAAACATAACAGGAAACTATAAAAGGGTGGGAGAAAGTTACCCAGCAAGGAGGCATGACGAAGTCTCACAGCCAAGGTTGTTGTTCATCCTTCATTCTCCAAGAGGACCAATTAGGGGGGTGATGTTTTGACTCGCAAGAGAATTGAATTTTTTTTTTCATCAAAAAAGTAAAAAGGTATATTTATTTAATATCACGTGGTACACTATGGTACCATAGTTTTATGATATTCTTGAAAAGACAAAGACTTTGGGTTTCTGGTTTCTTTGTTGTTGTTTTCCTTTTGTGAAGTTATATTTCTTTGTATTAAATCCTACTCTTATAAGAAGTTATAAGCTGGTCATTATTTTCTTGTTGAAAAAAAACCAAAAAGGGTTAATCTATCACTGTGAGATTAAGTGTAAAATAAAAGCATTCAGAAGTCACATGAATGAAATGTAACGGAATGCACAAGGCTTCAGGAATGATGTGTGTCTCTCCTTCCACTGTGATCTATTGCTATTCCGAACAATTGATTAGACAGGTTCATTATTGTTTTGTAACCACACATAAACCATTATTATCCACATTTACTCCCTAAGGTGTTCTCATGGACAGTTTTTCAATGATATGCAATTCCAAGCATCGACAAGCATACCATTCATCCTGTTTGACTTTGCTGGTCCAAAAACGGGATTATCAGCTATGGCAGGCTAAAGGTCAAGGGAGCATATGGCCCTTTTTTGGACAGTAAGAGATATTTACACTCTTCAAAGTTTCTTCAGTTCTCCAAAACTGTTCTCCCCCGCCCCCCCCCCCTCTCTCTCTCCCTCTATCTCTCTGGAGGGGGGGGGGTGAAGAGAATTGAATTTAAGTGAAGCAGGGCTGTGCTGTCACCAGCCTCACTCTATCCTCCAGAGTCATGGGATTCCAGCGGCAAGATAGAGATCAGGACAACTGGAGATGGCCCTGGGTGCAGTGGGAGATAACGGCCTTTTTAAGCTGAAGTCCTTCCCAGTTCTCAGGCAGGTTAGGAAATGATCTGAGGAAATGAGATTTTCAGAGTTTATTTCATCTTGCAGAATGAGTTTCTGAAGATCATGAAGGCCAGGAAAGTAGCCCAGTGGGAGACAATGAGGTAAATTCTCTGGGTGCCCTCCTTAAATGGTGAGGATTTGGGTGAAACTGTCTTACGTCCACCCTCCAGCCTCTCCAATCAGAGGGGAGAGGGGAAGGGAGGCCTAAGGAGGTGTGTTTCAGAGCTGATTTCATCTTACAGAATGGTGATTTTATGGAGACCCTGAAATCCAGGTAAGTAGCAGTGGGAAATGATTAAATGGGAAAATAAACTTTGAATCCTCAGAAAACAGGCAAGATCTTCAGTGTGAGGTGGAAGGATTGTTACTGATTCTTCTGGAGTTTGATAGAGGCTTCTTGAAATTGGAAGAACAGTGAGACCAGTTTTAAAATGGCTACTAACCTTTGCTGTGAAGAAAAGTACTTGTTCTGGGCAAGATAATACAAAGCCTGGAGTACTGGAGAGTAGAAAAAAGACATTTTTTTTTTTTCTGATGAAACTCACTTTTTCATTCAAGGCCGTAACCAAACTGTTGTTAGAAATCCTGGTGAGCCTGTAAGATTGGGACATCTTCATCAGACAGTAAAACATCCACCTCAAAACATGTTTTGGAGATTTTTATTTCTAGTGATCCTGAAGTCTTTTCTCTAATGAAGGAACCATGAACTCTGATAAATATATTGAAAATCCAAAGAAGCAGAATTATTCTAGCATTACAGAAATTCCCAAAGGGAGATGGATTACTGCAACATGATCTTACACTATGCTAAATGTCATAAATGGTTAGGAAATTTATCTAAGTGATGGCGATGAATATATTCCAATGACCTGGGAACTTATCTGTTTTAAATTCCATCAAAAACCTGTGGTCTACACTCAAAGCTAGACTTGGAAAAATGGGCTGCTTACCCAAGGTACACTTATTATCCAGGCAAAGTATATGATCAAAATATATAATGAAGAATTAAAGAATATATGTCAAAATCTTGTAAATTCAACATCAAATTCAAAACTAAACTCATTATCTTTCCCCTAAATCACAATCACCCCTTCCCAACTTCTTTATTAATGTCGAGGGTATCACTCATCCTCCCAGTCACACAGGCTCCAACCTTAGAAATCATCCTCAACTCCTCATTCTCTTTCACATCCTATATCCAGCCCACTGTCAAGGCTCGTCCATTTTATGTCTGTAATCTGTTGCATATGCTGCCTTCTCTTTTCTGACTGCCACCATGTTGTCATAGGCTCTCATTACCTCACACTTGCACTACTGCAGTAAACTCCTGGTTGGTCTCCCTACATCCAATCTATCTTCTACTCAGCCACCAAAGTGATCTTCTAAAAGCACAGATTTGACCTTGTCAATAGACTCCGGTGGCTCCCTATGATGTCTAGGATCAAGTGTAAAATCCTATTTTGCATTTGAAGCTCTTCATAACCTGGCCTCCTCTTACAATTCCAGTCTACTCATTTCTTACCCCCAACATGTGGGGTCATCTCCAGTTGTCCTGATCTATATCTCACACGGGACCGATGTGGCTCTGGAGGAGAAAGTGAGGCTGGTGACATTGCACAATCCTCCTTCACTTAAATCCAATTCACTTGCAAGTCATGGCATCACCTTCCTCATGTCATGGTCCTCTTTGAGAATGAAGGACAAACAACAGCAACTCCCACATAATCTATGAATTAGTGATACTGGCCTCCTTGTACAAGGATTGTCTTTTGCCTTTCTTTGTATCCCCAATACTTAGCACTGTGCCTGACACATAGTGGACACATGATAAATTAACTGACAAATGAGGTAAAACAAGTGATTGCAAAGGAGGACATATGCGTAAGATATCTTTTAAAGATGGAAAAGGTTGTTAAGGTTTATCATGTTGATGCATTTAATTTTTTTACTTTCTCTCAATTTAATTTACAAATCACTGTAATTATTAGTTTTCAAGGAATTAAGACTCAAAATGACCCTCATAATTTACCTAGCCCTAATCCTTGGCTCCAACCAGGTTTTTCCAACAAAGATTTTACTTAGAACTAACTGTTTTACCTCAAGCAGTCAATATAATTTTTTTAAAAAAATAGGTGTTCCATTTGACCCAGCATAAAAATGGGAAAAGGACCCACATGTACAAAATATTTATAGCAGCTCTTTTTGTGGTGGCCAAGAACTGGAAATTGAGCGCGTGGCTGAACAAGTTGTGGTATATGAATGTAATGGAACACTATTGTGCTATAAGAAAGGATGAGCAGGCAGACTTCAGAAAAACCTAGAAAGACTTATATGAACTGATGCTGAGTGAAGTGAGCAGAACCAAGAGAACATTGTGCACAGTAACAGCTACATCACGCAGCGACTGACTTTGATAGACTCAGCTCTTCTCAGCAATGCAAGAACCTAAAACAACTTCAAAAGACTCATGATGGAAAATGCCATTCATATCCAGAGGAAGAAATATGAAGTCTGAATGGAGATCAAAGCATACTATTTGCTCTTTTTTTGTTTTGTTTTGTTTTGTTTTTTTCTTTCTCATGGTTCCTCCCATTCATTCTAATTCTTCTTTACAACATGACTAATGTGAAAATATGTTTAATATGAATGTATATGTAGAGCTTATGTCAGATTGCACACTGTCTTGGGGAGGGGGGAGGGAAGCGAGGTGGAGAAAATTTAAAACTTATAGAAGTGAATGTTGAAAACTAAAAAATAATAAACAAAACTAAAAATAAAAAATAAGTTTAAAAATAGGTGTTTATTGATATTTTTATTATCTACATTATTATTGTTTGCTCCAGTATTTATCCCCCTTTTCCTCCCAGAAAGCCACTCCATGTTTGCCATAGGGGTTCACTTAAGGTGCTGGAGACCTCCATTAATTTCTCTTGGCACCTTAAGGAAGCCAGTGGAGAACTTGGGCCGTCCCCTTGTTACCCCTCACTCTTATTAAGTGAACAGACCTTCTCTTGTGCTCATACACTGCTCTAATGATAACCTTTATTTCACTTCTCCCTCTTAAGTCCTTATGTGTAATGTGCAATAGCCTGCTTACAATGTCCTGAGCCTTTCCATTGCTTTTTGGATAATTTTTCATTCCAATTCTTTGGAGACTGTACTATTCCATGACTCATAGCCATATAATAACATGGGAGGAATATTGGTCCTAAAAATATGCACCATTGTTTCAGGGAGAAGCCTAAGGTCATTCATAGAACTTTGCAAATTCCCAAAGGTAATACAGCCCACTCTCGACATTTCTTCATTCCTGGGCCCAATCCATTGTCTGCTTGTAGTGTCTGCCAAAGATTTATATGCTAATCAAGGAAGGGGCTTAGTATTTCTTGAAGTTAGAGCAGCACAGTCAAAGGGCATTCAGAACAGAGGTGGGGAGGTGGATGGGGGAAGAATGGAGCTCATAAACTCAAGGGAAGGTTAAAAAAAATGATAGAAGTAAAAGAACCATACAATGAGAATAAGATTGGGCATAGGGTGTGGAAGGAAGAGTCTCTGAGTCAGAAGGTGGGATCAAAGTAAGACATTGCCCTAAGAAAAATAAACTAGCCGTTTATGACTTTTTTTTTAAAGGCAAAGAGACTCTGGGGCTGAGAATGAGGAGGGGATGGCAGTTGGAGGAAGTAGAAGACTGGGGTTATATTGTTCCTAGGAATAAACCCGGAGATACCATATGAAAATTTATTTTCATCCTTTCTTTCTGTCATTATTTAAATTAATTTTTCTGCTGATATCTTTTGTTTTCATACCATTTCTATTTCTAAATGTATCCCTTTTCCCTCCTTTATCTAGCCAACCATCCTTCATAATAAAGAATAAAAAAAGTGGGAAAAAACCAGGTTACCAAAAACAAAGCATTATCGTTGTCCAATAGTATGTAATAATAATAATAATTAATAATAGCTAACATTTATGTAGTGCTTGCAATGTGCCAGGCACCATATTAAGTGCTTTTATAATTATTATGTCATTTGAGCCTTACTATTATCATTCCTGTTTTACAGATGGGAAAGCAGAGGTTTAAGTGTCTTGCCCAGGGTCACATAGCTAGTAAGTGTCTGAGGCCAGATTTGAATTCAAGTCTTCCTGACTGCAGACCTTGCAATCTATCTGCTGCACCATCTGTTACTGTACATGCAGAATGTTATATTAAAAATAATGGCCCTGGGGCAGCTAGGTGGCACAGTGAGTAGAACACCCACCCTGGAGTCAGGAGGACCTGAGTTCAAATCCGGCCTCAGACACTTAACAAACTTACTAGCTGTGTGACCTTGGGTAAGTCACTTAACTCCAATTGCCCTGCCTTTCCCCCTCCAAAAATAAAAACAAAAAATAATGGCCCTTAATGCAACGATCCAGGACAACTCTGAAGGACTTAGGATGCAAAATGCTATTCATCCCCAGAGAAAGAACTGATGGTATCTGAATACAGATTGAAGCAACTGTTTTTTCACTTTCCTTATTTTTCTTGAGGTTTTTTATCTATGATTTTTTTCACAACATGACTATGGATATGTTTTGCATGACTGTACATGTATAACCTATATGGAATTGCTTGCCTTCTCAAGGGAAGGAGAGAATTTGGAACTCAAAGTTTTAAAAAACGAATGTTTAAAATTGTTGTTTACATGTAACTGGAGAAAAATTAAATACTAAATAAATACTCCAAAAAATGGCCCTTGTTTCTGGGAAAGGCTTAGGGTCGTTAAAAGCATACTCTAATTTGACAATGGGCAGCTAGGTGGCGCAGTGTGGCTAGAGTGATGGGCCTGAAGTTAGGAAGACTCATCTGCCTGAGTTCAAAGCCCATCTCAGACAATTGCTAGCTGTGTGATCCTTAGCAAGTCACTTAACCTTGTCGGCCTTAGTTTCCTCATCTATAAAATGAGCTGGAGAAGGAAATGGCAAAGCAGTCCAATATCTTTGCTAAGAAAACCCCAAATGGGGATGCAAAGAGTTAGACACAGCTAAAATGGCTAAACTAGTACAAAAATTTGCCAAAATGCAATCTAGTTTGTTCTACTCCTCCTTTTCAGTTCCGGGCCTCCTCTATCCTCAGACCTAAGGCCAATGCTGTGGGTTGTCCATACTTATCATGCTATTTATCATATAATGGACAATAGACATTTTTTATCTACTTGGTTTTTTTAGATAGATAATTAGCTAAGCTCTTTTGATGGATCATGGGTCTCATTTTGGTGGCTCTGCATTATTGCTGGGCATGGCACAATTAATACAATGTAAGAACCAACAGAAGCATCCAGTCAATTCATTGTCTTTTGGCATTCCCTCTTCCATTTGCATTCTATAGTGGACACCCTCTATGAAAGTGGCAAACAATTTTGCTAAACACACATCTCCCCATTTTGTATTTCACATGATAGTAGTTATCAGAAAGTTATTGATCTAAATTCATTCTATCGTTAGGTCTTTTAATGAATCTTGTGTGATTTTCACATGTTCAGGGCAGAAACCTTACAGGAGGACTGTCTTTAAGGTACTATTTTGCTATTTGAATCAAATATCAACAAATAATAAACTCAATGGAATCTTATATTCTCTATATTTTTCAGTCAATTGTATGACTGTGAAGATGTATTCTCTTAAAGAATTTCATTTGTGAAAGCCTATTTATGCCTTCCTCAAACAAGTAGTTGTTTATACTTTCTAAGCTTCATTTTTGGATAATATTAAGGTTATAATTTTTTTCTGAGCACTTGGAATACTCCTTTCTTTCAGTTATCTCAAGAATTAATCCCTCAATGTTCTCAAGATTATGTTGCTTCCAGAATGGACTTCATCTATATGTAGTCAATCTGCTTTTTCCATTTTCATTTCCTTTATACCATTTTTACTTATAATACATTGGGGAATGTGATGTTAGAATCCAAATATGGTGGTTCTATTGTCATTGAAGAAGAAAGTAGTTTGTTATAGAGATCTTCCTAATCTTTTTCCATTTTCTTTGTGTTGTCCTTTTCATTCTTAAATGGCTTCATGATAATCTGGCTTAGCGGGAGTCTCTTGTTCTTTTTGTAAATTTGTTTTTTTTTTCCCCTCTACTGCTTCCCATTGTTATATTGTGCTTCTCATGAATTTACAGAAGTTTATATTCTAAAACGGTGTTTTCCTTGACTGCTGTAACACTTTTCTTGGCAGGGAGATCAAATATTTGCTGACTAATTCTTAACATAGTTTAGGACTCTTTGGACTTCATGTGGTTATTGATTTATTGATTTTATTTTGAACTTCCTTAGGAAATGATGACAGTCTGTGTTTATATCTGTTCTTTGATCTGTTTCCCATTTTTCTGTCACTAGTTTGTTTCAATGGATCAGGTTGGAGTTACCACAATAATGTATCTTATCTTTTTCTGATCTTTATTCTCCTAATTTGGTATTGATTTTTATATTTGCTCCAACAAGTCAAAAAAGTGTGTTGCTTTCAGCATATATATATGGATATATATTTATATATATCTGTGTATAATCATCCTGCTCTTCCCATTTTTGTTTCCTTCATGTCATTTTTACTTCCTCATGTAGTACATTAGGGAATGTGATGTTAGAATTCAAATATGGTGACTCTACCATTAGGGCAGCTAGATGGCACAGTGGATAGGGTGTTGGGCCTAGAGTCAGCAAGACCCAAGTTCAAATCCTGCCTCAGACACTTACTAGCTGTGTGACCCTAGGTGAGCCGTATAATCCTATTTGCCTCAGTTTCCTCATCTGTAAAATGAGCTGGAGAAGGAAATGTCAAGCCACTCCAGTAACTTTGCCCAGAAAACCCCAAATAGGATATAACAAAAAGTTGGACATGACTGAAAACAACTGAGTAAAACAACTGTCATCAAAGAAGAAAAGAGTTTATTATAGAAATCTTCCTAAATTTTTTCCATTGTCATCCTTGTTATCCTTCCCATTTCATTCTTAAATGACTTTATGATGACCTAGCTTTGGGGGAGTCTCTTGCTCTTTCTGTAAACTTGTTTATGACTCCTACATTGATCATTAGGTTGTAAAAGTATGATAGTAATTAGGGGAGCTTCCTTGATCTGCTGGAATGCTGTACCTACCATAGTGTTGAGCATGCATGATCTGGCTCCAGGGAGAATGTCTTTAGTCTTAAAGTATTTGTACTTCAGGGAGATGCAGCAATCCCTTGTTAGTAGCTGTGGTCCTCATCACAGAGGATTGGTCACTGAGCTAGGAAGAATCATCCCTTCAGTAACCACTCATTGGAAAGGCCAAATTCTCTGCCTTTCTCTTTCAAGGCAGCCTCTTGGTTAGGACACAAACTACACCAGCTCTCCCTTGCTTCCTGTGAAGGTGGGAAAGAATCTCTCTTCACTCTCCACTCACCACTCCCCAGAAAGAACTATGGTGGTTGCACATACATGATAACAAGTACATCTCTTTGCTTAGGTGAGGCTGAGGCTGAATCTCAAGGCTTTGGCCACCTCTATTATTTAATGTCTCTTTCTCAAAGCATAGGTAACCAAAATAGTGATCCAGATAAATAGATGTTTTCAGCCTTAGTGCTTACCTTCTGTGCCCAAGAGGTCCAAAGTCATTGAGAAGTATGGGTGCTGGATGACAATTAGGAAGTTTTTCTTTCTTGGAGAACATGACTAATAGTAGGAGAATGAGCCATGTATATTCAGCTGACCAAAAGACCAGAACCTTGAGCTGTTTGAACAGTATAGACTGAGATGAATATGTAATTTATTCAGCATTCCTACAAGTTTTCTAATAATTTTTACCTCTGGAGAGTATCATTGAGGTAATGGACTTTTCTAAGCTCTTTTAATATCTATTTAGTATTTTTTGTACCTTTCTATGGACTCTTGTGAGTCCTCTGTGATGAATTATGCTATCACATTTTAAGTATTTTCGATGTATATTTATAAATCTTTTGTGTTTTAAGCCTTTTTTTAATGGCGGAGGAAATAACTAGCTGTCTTGTACTTGATATCTATGACTTTGAAAGACATTTCTAGAATGGACTCTGTGGATCCCTCTTGGGGAGATTAACCAAAGCTTAGGTTTACTCAAAAGATATTTTCCTGGGCTAACTCTAGCTGGGGTATATTAAACCACAGTACATGAGAAAAATCCTGAGTCCCTTCATTTTAGGGTCAGTCTCCTCCAAGGACTTGATCACATCTGGAACATTGTGTAGAATTTTCAGTAGTCCTGAGCTTCTTGCTCCTGTAAAAAAAAATTATCTTTTTAATATAACATTTCCCCAGCAATATTATCTGGCTGTGAATCTTAGAGTCTCAGAAGGTTTGCAATTTCTGTTCACCCAAAAGCAATGGAAAGAAGCATGGTAGGCATAAGTAGGTTGCAGAATGTTATTAATCTATCCATTAAGAGGTCAAGAAATATTTATTAAATGCCTTCTTTGTGCTGGGCACAATTGGGATAAAATTATGGGAATGAATGAATGATAAAGCATTTAGTAAGTGCTGATTAGATACCCTTCACTGTGCTAAATTCTGGGGATATAAATACATACAAGCAAGACAGTCTCTATCTTGAAAATGAGCTTCAGGGAGCACATTTTCTAATAAGAGAAGGGAACATGTAAAGGGGACCTTAAAAAGGTGGGGGAGGGCACAGTACAAGGGCAGAGGCATGGTTTGGAAATGGCCAGGAAGTATTACTGAGGCTAAATTTCGCTTATCACAGTCTAGGGCTCCAGGGAGCTGGTAAGAGTGGGGTGAGAATATGTTGAGTGTAGACAGCATGGTTTGGAAATGGCCAAGAATAAAAATGAGCCTGAAAAGCATTTTCATGGATCTATGTGATCAAAGTAGGATGTGGTCTGATTTGATATTGGAAGTGAGGGATAATGGATGGAAAAAGAGTGATGCACTGATATGCAAGAAATATCAAAAGAATCTGGATGTTCTGATCTCTCAGAAATCTCAAAAGATACAGTGAGTACATCTTCAGGGGAGAATTTAGAGAAATGCACCAATGAGAAGCACACAGGATGAGAAGATCCAGACGAGGTGCTCTCTGTGCTCTGTGACCACCAGCCCTATGTTGAGGCTAGTCCTCCCTGCCGCTGTCTAGAGGAGCAACATCCGTCACGAATCTCTGTACAATCGCCAATGGTGAACTCCAACCAATTGCCTCTGAAAGTCAGGGAAACCCAGGAGCCCCAGGAATTCCAGTTTCCCCAAACCTCGTAGCCATTGTCCAGAGGAACTTTTCAGACATGAAATTCTGCCTCTCCTTCCTCAGAAATGACGACTACTGAATCCATTGACCGATTGATCAACAAGCATTTATTTGTTAAATACATATGTTCTGGCTACCAGGGACACAGAGAAGGAAACAATCTCTAATTGGAAGGAACTTAAATTATAATGGGGAATACAAATAGACGTGGATGATGATGATGATGATGATGATGACGATGATGATGACGATGATGACGATGATAACATTTATAGAGCACTCAGTATGTGTCGGGCACTGCGCTAAGAGCTTTACAATTATTATCCCATTCTATCTTCACAACAAGCCTTGGAGGTAAGTGCTATTATTATCCCCATTTTGCAGATAAGGAAACTGAGGCAAACAGCGATCCAGGGTCAAAGGGTGTCACAACCATGCAACTCAAAACCACGTGGCGCTTCTTCAGGCATCACATTACAACCATGCTACTCAAACCTTGGTGAACTAGGCTTTCTTGTTTCTTAAACGGGTCAAAGGCTCTTGGTTCAAAGGCCAGACTCATCAAAGTCACTTGATTACCTCAGTTCTCCAAAAGAGAATACGGTAAAAAATAAGTCCCACCTTAATGACGATTACACAGTCCACCAGCAAAAAGATTACAACTCACTGAAGGCTTAGATATTGGTTAGCATTTTTAGCAATAAAGTCATTTTTAAAATTAAGGTTTTTTTTTAGACATAATCCTATTGCACATTCAATAGACTACGGTATAGTGTAAATATAACTTTTATATGCACTGGGAAACCAAAAAATTGTGTGACTTCCTTGATTGAAATATTTGCTTTATTGCAGTGATCTAGAACTAAATATGCAATATCTCCTAGGTATGCCTGTACATGGTCAATATGAATACAAGTAGCTAAATGCCAGAAATTTGGAGAGGGAGGCCACTAGATCAGGAAAGTCTTCATGTGGAAAGTGGTGCTTGAGCTTCTACAACCTCGAGGGGAAAAGGAGTGTGTTCCAGGTATAGCAATAGTCAATCATAGAGAGATGAGAGCTGGAGCATCAGAAGGCCAAGAAAGGGAGTGAAGTCTAATCAAGATGGAAAGATAGGCTGTGTCCAGGCCTTAAAAGGTTAACAAAGGAGTTTCCATTTAATTCAAGAGGCGATAGGGAATCCATTGTAGACAATGTAGGAACATGGTCAGATCTATTTTTACATTTCTTTAAAGAAAAGTTCTTTGGGGGACAACTAGGTGGCTCATTGGATAAAGCACCAGACCTGGAATCAGGGGGACCTGAGTTCAAATCCGATCTCAGACACTTGACACGTACTAGTCGTGTGACCCTGGACAAGTCACTTAACCCCATTCCTTGCAAAAAAACCAAAAAAACAAAAGTGCTTTGGCAGCAGTGTGGAAAATGAATAAAGTGAGAAGAGATTTGAAACAAGGAGACCATTTAGAAGGCTGTTGCAACAATATTTGTTGTTCATTTGTATCTGACTCTCCATAGCCCCATGTGGAGTTTTCTTGGAAAAGATAAGGGAGTGCTTTGCCCTTTCCTTCTCTGGCTCATTTTACAGATGAGGAAACTGAGGCAAACAGGATTAAGTGACTTGTTCAAGGTCACACAAAGTAAGTGTCTGAGGCCAGATTTGAACTTGGGAAGATGAGTCTTTGCCCAACCCTGTATCCACTGTGCCACCTAGCTGCCCCTGCCACAATCTAGGCTAGAGGGAATAAAGTCCTGAACTAATCTTGTAGCTGTGTAAGTAGAGAGAAGGTGTCACATATCAGAGATTGTGTAAAAGTAGAAATGGTGACATTTGGCAATGGATTGGATATGTGAAGTGAACGACAACAAAGAATCCAAGACAATTTCAAAGCTATAATAGAAGAATGGGAGAACGGAAGAATGTTGGTGTCTTCTACAGAAGTAGGAAAGTTTACAAGAGGGCAGGATTTAGGAGGGAAGAAAATTAGTTCAGTTTGGGGTATATTCTTTTTGTCTTGTTTTATTTTTTGGAATGGGGAAGGCAGGGCAGTTGGGGTTAAGCGACTTGCCCAAGGTCACACAGCTAGTAAGTGTGTCAAGTGTCTGAGGTCAGACTTGAACTCAGGTCCTCCTGATTCCAGGGCTGATGCTCTACTCACTGTGCCACCTAGCTGCTCCTGGGGTATATTCCTGCAGCTAAAGTCCTTGGTACAGGCAGATGGTTTAGCATCAGAAACGGATATGGTTTAACAATAATACACTAAAATGGATGCATTATCATTTGCCTTGCCACTATACTCTAAGGACCAATGGGCCTTTCCACCTGCTCTGCAGCTGACCTCCGCTATGTGTGTTGTCTCTCCCTATTAGAATGTGAGTTCTTTGAGAGCAAGGATTGTCTTACTTTTCAATTTATATTCCCAGAGCTTAGGATAGTGGTGCAGTGCTAGAGTCAGGGAGACTCATCTTTCTGAGTTCAAATCTAGCCTCAGACACTTATTAGCTGTATGACCTTGGCCAAGTCAGTCACTTAATTCAGTTTCCACATCTGTAAGAGGAGCTGGAGAAGAAAATGGCAGTAACTTTGCCAAGAAAATCCCAATTAGGGACATGAAGAATTGGACGTGACTAAAACGACTGAACAAACATTTAATAAAATCCTTTTCATTCGTTCAGAAAGAGAGTGAGTACCTATAATGACAATATGACTAATCCATTGCAGTATTACAGTATGAAATGGGGCAAGACTGGCCTTAGATTTATATGGTCCAGGATATCCCCCCATGTATTTGCTCCTTATCTGCCCCATGAGAATAAGATCACATATCTCAAGCTATAAGGAACCTTAGAAGTCATCTACCCCAATCCCATCAGTTTACAAATAGAGAAAGTGAAAGCCAGGGATTTTAAGATCATAATATCTACAATCTATACTCTCCTTGATGATTGAGACTTAAACATAAGAATATGAAACCATTTGTCAGACTACTCAATAGGCATTTTGCATTTCACCATGGCTGTGCACTGTCTAACCAATTCCTTTGAGGACCATATCTTTAGACAAGCCATTCAGGCGCTGGCCTCGTCCTCCTACTGGTGGTCATCTCTCCAAGAAACACTGGAGTAGCTACCAAGGTCTCCTCTAGAAGTGCAGTCAGCAATAACTGAGGTAGCCTCTCTATTTACCATGGCCAACCCTTCATTCCGTATGCAGTTTTGAGCCAATCCCTTCACCTTTCTAGTGGATTGTCCCCACTATCATCACCACTTTCTTATCTTCAAGCTCTCTATAATTATTGGTTCCTTCCCGGCTGCCTATAAACATTTCCATGTCTCTCATCCTCGAATAAAACCTTCATTTGATTCTGCCATCCGTGATATGATGCTATATCTCTCTTCTGAACCTTTTTTGCTAAACTCTTTGAGAAAGCCAGATAAACTAGATGCCTCCACTTCCTCTCCTTTCACTGTCTTCTAAACTCTTCTAAGCACTATAAAATGCTCCCTCCAAAGTCACCAATGAGCTCTTAATTGAGAATTCTAATAGCCTTTTTCAATCCTCATACTTCTCGACTTCTATGTAACATTTGGCACTGTTGTTGTTGTTGGGTTTTTTTTTTTTTGGTCACTTTCTCTTTCTGGATGCTTTCTAGTCTCCAGGGTTTTTGCCTCTTTCCGTGTTTCTTCCTCCCTCCCTCCCTTTCTTCCTTCCTTCCTTCCTTCGTTTCTTTCTCTCTTCTCTCCTGGTTCTCTTACCTGTCTGATCACACTCAGTCTCCTTTGCTAGTTCTTTATCCATGACATAGCCACTAATCATGGATGTCCCTCAAGGATATGTCCTGGGTCTTCTCTTGTTCCTTTAAACGGTCTTAATTTGTGATCTCATCAGCTCCTAGGTTCACCTGGATTGGACACACTAACGTAGGCAAAAATGCATATTTTGAAATATTTGGAATATTAACAGACCTTAGCTCCCTTGACTTCTTTTTCTGGGGTATGCTAAAGGAGAAGGTATACTCAATGAAAATCACAGATGCAGCACACTTGATTGAATGCATAAAGAGTGAATGTGCTAAAATTGACGGCAATGTGGAGTTATTGCATCGAGTTCACGTGAATCTTGCAAAGTTCATCAACCTTTGCATCACAAATGATGGAAATCATATTGAAGACGTTATTTGTTAATATTCCAATTAAATAAAATGTTGCTGAAAATTTCATTCATTTCTTGAAAATATGCATTTTTGCCTATGTGTCCAGACTTTAGGAACACCCTATATTTAATCAGCCTTAGGCTCACCCTTGAGCCATAGTCCTTTTGGACATCTAGACTTCCTAGGAGGTCCTGTAGACATATCAAATTTAATATGTTGTCTCATTATCTTTACCCCCAAACCTTCACCTCTTACTGACTTCCCTATTGCAGTAAAGGGTACCACTATCCTTCCGGTCATCTAGGCTTAGAACCTCAATGTCATCCTCAACTCTTCACTCAGACCCTGCCTGCCCATCTTTAATCCATTGCAAAATCTTGTGTTTACCTCCATGATTTTATCTTACCCTCTTCTTTCCCCTCACACTGCAATTGTAGCTTAAACTCTCAGTAGCATTCACCTTGCTGTTGTTGCTGGTGAGTTTTTTCAGTCCTATCTGAGTCTCCGTGACCCCTTTTGGACTTTTCTTGGCAGAGATACCAAAGTGGTTTGCCATTTCCTTCTCCAGCACCACGCACCTGGACTATTACATCATTGCCCTGCTTTGACTCTCTCCCTACTCCAATCCATCTTCCACTCAGCTGCAGGTGCAGGTGTGTCGATATTAGCCCCTACCCCCCACACTCAATAAACTTCAGTTGTTCCCTGTTACCTCCATGATTAAATATAAAGTCCTCTGTATGGTATTTAAGGCTCTTCAGAAGCTGGTCCTTGCCTACTTTTCTGCCTTCTTTCACTTTCCTCCCTTCCATATACTATATGATGCAGCTACACTAGCCTATTTACTCATAATGATCCATCTCCCAGCTTCATGCTGGCTGTCCACCATTCCTGGAATCTTCTCTCTCCTCATCTAGGCCTCTTAGATTCCTTCTTTATCTATAAGACTCGGTTCGAATGCCACCTTCTGCAGAAAACTTTTCCATATCCCTTCAATTGCTGGTACATTCCTTGTTATATCCTCCATCTACCCTGTACCTTATACTATATCTACTTATTTATGTGTTGTCTCAGGCGTTCGAATGTGAACTCCTTGAGTGAGTAAGGACTGGCTTTGTCTCTCTTTGAATCCCCAGAGCATAATACAGAGCCTAGCACATGGGAAGCACTTAGTAAGTTTGTTGACTGACTGACTATGTTGCCCCCAGTGCTAGGAACCTACATCTCAGGATCACTGCTTCATCACCTATACTTGGAAAAGAAACAAAATAGAAGAGGTGGACCAAAACCCAGGCTCAGGCTTCCCTAGGCAGGACATGCACTTGAATAGCCTTGTGTTCATAGCTGCTGTCCTTCCAAGGTGGGAAAGAATCGCCTCCTCTAGGCCCCTCCAGAGAGAAGTAGGAATAGTTCTGACTCACTAGGCAGATTGGGAAAGAGAAATAGAGGACAGTCGGACTCACTTTTCAAGGTCCATCGAGTCCTGCTCAGTGGCCAATAAGGGGATTGTTTTTTTATCTCAAATGGCCAACCTCTTTCAGCTTTGGGCCTTATATGGGGGCTGGCAGAGCTCTGGCATTCCCTCAGGGCCATCCTCACACACGCTAAGTAGGGCACAACCCTGCTATATATCTCTTTACATTATTTAACAAAGCACTTTCCTTATGACAGTCTTGTCAGGTAATGCAAGCATCATCATCCCCATTTGACATATGTAACCCAAGCTGCCAACTGAGTCTAAAGCATTTGATACGACAGAAGATATGACTCTAGATTGGTGGAGAGAATGCTGAGGCAACATTATGGACTGTTACAAAGGACAGCATTGGTGCCGAAGCTTCTTGGGAGAGACAGATGTGTGGTTCCTGGGACCCTCGGGAAGAGAGACTTGTGGGCTGGAGATACTCCGGAGAACAGGGAGAAAAAGTTCTTTGTAAAGCTGTAGACACACGTTGTTGCTCTCTTTGTTCAGCCACGACCAGCTCTTTGAGACCCTGAGGACCACAGCACACCACTACTGTCCAAGGGATTTTCTTGGCAAAGATACTCAAGTAATTTGCCATCTCCTCTAGTGGATTAAGGCAAGCAGAGGTTAAGTGACTCGCTCAGGGTCACATAGCTAGTGTCTGAGGCTGGATCTGAACTCAGGTCTTCTTGACTCCAGGCCCAGTGCTTAATCCACTGAGCCATCTATCTGCCTCTCTATATACAGACATGTAGAGGAAACAAAGTCTGATTTCCAGCTTGACTCCCGAGACTTCAGAGAGATAATTTCTCTTTGAGTCAGATCAGGCTCTCTCTTTCTCTCTCTGTCTCTGTCTCTGTTGCTCCCCCCCTCCTCTCTCTCTCTCTCATTCTCTCTCTCTCTCTCTCTCTCTCTCTCTCTCTCTCTCTCTCTCTCTCTCTCTCCCCCCTCCCTCCCTCCCTCTCTTTCTCTTTCTCTGAGCTGAGATATTATCTAGTGCTCATCTGAAGAGCTCATTCATTTTTGTATATTTTCTCATATATTCTGATAAGTATAAATTCTCTAATTTCTGTTTACTATTTGCTTAGATAAATAAACTACTTGCTATTCACTTTTTGTGATGTTCTTTTGTATAGCCAGCATTTGGCAGAGATGAGCTAAGCTGTTTAGAGGAAGTTAAGGGTGAGCCTCCCCGCTTAAGAGTGACCAGGACAAAGGCTTTTGTTCTGAACGTGTTATAGTCCTAGATGGTTGATATTTAGGGGCATAGGTAAGAGATAGACAAAATTCTGACCCAATACCTCTTTTGGAGATGGGTAAAAAGATTATTTAGTCTGCAGTATTCCTGGGGCACCTCCCCAACACACACACACACACACACACACACACACACACACACACACACTCTCATACACCCTACCCCCACCCCCAACTTTGCTGGTGTTACCAGCGCAGTCCATGGCTCTCCTCTTCTCTGCAGAGGAGAGTTAAATTCACAATAGCTATCCATGTCACCAATAAACCACATCTATAGGTTTGAGACAATCCACGTGTACATATTGTTCTTATATGATCCTATATATCTTATATAGATAAGGAAAATGACGGTTGGATAGAATATGTGAGGTAACCAAGGTCACACAGTAAAGTTTCAGAGGTAATTTTTAAAAATGTCTTCTGACTTTAGAACTGGTACCCATTCTGGAAGAGGTCAGCTCATAATCATAATAGCTCATATTTATATATGTCTTTACAGTTAATAAAGCACCATACAAATATAATACATCCATATATAATATATTACATATAACATGCAGTTAAAAAGCCCCTTCTTTACAATACCCTTAAGAGGCAGGCAGATAGTAGGAGAAAAGAAACTGAGGCCTAGAGAGCCTAAATAACTTGCCCAGTCACAGAGCTAAATAAGAGGTTGAGGTAAGGTTCAACTGTAGTGTCTGAAGGAGTAAAAAACAAACACAAATCAGAGGAATTCCATAATTTTAGAAAAGATACTTTAGGAGGCCTTTCCCTTCACTTCCCTCCCCACCCCAATTCAAGTTGTACTTAATGGCTTACTAGCAGATGTTGCCTGACTTGAGGAGGTACTATGTCTCTCTTAATTTTTTTTTTTAGTTATTACATCTCACTGTTAGTGGTTCATTAGATCCCTTAAGTCTTTTTCCACACAAACTGCTGTCTATATTTATGCAAGTGATTCTTTGAACTCAAATGTAGGACTTGAGAAAAAAAAATCACAGATGAAGTATGTGACTTGCCCAGGGTCACACAGCTTGTAATTGTCTAAGGCTGAATTTGAATTCTGACTCCAGACCCAGTGCTCTATCCACTGTGCCACCTAGCTACCCAAAATCGTTGTTGGTTAGTCATGTCTGATTCTTTGTGACTTCATGGACCACATCATGCCATCATGCCAACACTGGCCATGGGGTTTTCTTGGCAAGGATACTGGAGTGGTTTGCCATTTCCTTCTCTAGGGGCAAACATGGGTTAAGTAACTTTGCCCAGGGTCAGCCAGCTAGTAAGTGTCTGAGACTGGATTTGAACTCAGGTCTTCCTGACTCCAGGCTAAGCGCTCTATTCACTATTCTATCTAGCGTCCTCATAGTACAATTGTGAAAAACTGAGCCTGAGAGAGGTTAACACAGCAAGAAAGTGTCTGAGGCTGAATTTGAACTCAGCTCTTTCTGACTCCAAGTCCATCGCTCTATAGCCTCCCCTGCACAGAGCTGGAAGGAATATTTGGTTCAAATGCCTGACTTTATAAGTCAAAAGTCTGAAACTACTCAGTGGAGGTAATTATTTATTCTTTTCTTGAAACTATCCAGAGTACAGATGTTAGAATTTACCCCTGAAGTCCGTTCCAGTATCTTCTCATTAGTAAGATCAAAGTAATGCCAAAATCTCTTCTGTTTCAGTTTAGGTTTATTTCCTTCTGTTCTTTCTTCAGAGATCATGATATTATTTCTGAGACGCGTACAGGATCACTTCTGATATCAATAAAGAATGACAGAAAGAAAGTGCAGTGTATTCCTTCGGGACGTATGATTCATGTCTGGAGCATAATGCAGCCCCCTCAGAATCGTGATTTTTAGAATGCTGCTCTAATCCCTACCATGCTCTCTCAGTAACGCTCCTATCTACCAATCCCACATTCTCATATGCAAAGGCCTACTTAACCTAATTCCTGCATTGGTGATTTCCAAGCAGCTCTGCATGGCTACCACTCACAGTCAAAGTGAATTTTCCATACTACTTACAGAAATCTGGACAAGGGAAAAACTAGGGGACAGAAAATGAAGCATGTCTCAGCAATTGTTCTCCTCGGTGCTCTTAGGGACTGCATATTAAAAAGCATTCAAAGATTCAATGTCATTCAAAGGGTTGGCAATACTCCTTCTCTGTTTGAAGGAGAACAAAAATGAAATACTGCATTCATTTCCAGGCACCTAGAGGGGATGGAATCCGAAGAATTGAAACATAAGTGATTAAGGAGATGGAAAAAAAAATGAATCTATGCGAGAAAGTTGAAAAGGCTAACTCTTTAGAGTCTGGCTTGAACAATAGAGTCTCTCTGCATGTAGTGTTTGAAAGACTCCATCATCAAAGCAAAAGTACATTATTTAGAATTTCACAAGAAGAAATAATGGAATGACACCAAGAAAAAACAGGTCACTAAGAACAAGCTTTATGAAATGAATTTCTGAGGTCCAAGTTATTTAGAAAAACTTCCACAAACAAAATGCAAGAAATCCACAGAGGTTTTTCCAGATATGTTGATTTTCCGGTATCCTTCTTCATCACTACATTTATAAATAAATTGAAAGGAGAAGTGTTTAACATTCAGTTCGTTTCCTATAACTCTAAATCGAACCACAAAAGTTTTTCCAAATGGAAATAAAAATTGATTTTAAATCACTAAGAATGCAAGAGCAGTGAGGTGAGTCAGTTTGAGATTCACAGTATTTTCTTTGAGAGAAAGAAGAGAAACAGTAGAGCTAAGAGATAAGGTGCAATAGTAATAAGACTGCCATTTCCAGAGGTGGTGGTTGGAAGTTCTAATCCCAGCTGTGACTTTGGGTAAGGTACTTTTCTTCTTACTCCTCAGTATGCTTATCTGGCAAACGAGGGGCTTGAACTGAGGAATTTCTAAGACCCCTTTCAGCGTGTCACCTAACCCCTCAGTTTGGCCATCTGTAACACGATTATTGGGGCAGCTAGATTACACAGCAGATAGAACACCAAGCCTGGATTCAGGAAGACCTGAGTTCAAATCTGATCTCAGACATTTACTAGCTGTGTGACCCTGGGCATGTCGCTTAACCCTGTTTGCCTCAGTTTCCTCATTTGTAAAATGAGCTGGAGAAGGAAATGGCAAACCGTTCCAGTATCTCTGCCAAGAAAATCCCAAATGGGGTCATGAAGAGTTGAACACGACTGAAAAACAACATCATGATTATTATGGTACTTATACTATCTACCTCACAGGGGATTTGGGGGGAAAGCACTATAGACAACAGAGTTGTGAAATCTATTATTCTGGTTGCATTAAGTGACATTAATAAATAGGTATGTCATTTAATTCTTGGTTGCCAATAATAGTTTCTATTTACAAAGCATTTTAAGGTTTGAAAAATGCTTCACAAATATATATTCTCATTCGTCATTATCTTATTTGCTCCCTTCTCCCATTGGTCATTTCTTCCTGGAGCCTCCATTCTAAGGAAGGGCTCAGACCCAGCCATCCTACATTCTCCAGACTTCACCATGTCCCCCACGTGGGTACCAGCTCCTTGACGGCAGAGAAAGGCTTTGTTTTTGCTTGTATTTGTATCCCTAATGTACTTAGCACAGTGCCTGGCATATAGTAAGCACTTAATGAATACTTGTTACTGTTTTTAAGTAGATGTAGTAAGGCAGAATGTGAAGCTTCCAATCCACCATTGGTCCATAGGTATGAGAGTCACCCAAGCAGTCCCCTTGGGAACAAATGAAAGAAGGACTCTTGACTTCCAGGTTTTTAGGAGGATAGTGGCGTTTTTGGCTGGCATCAGAGAAAGAGTGCCTTGGAGAAGATTTGCTTCAGCCTGGGAATTTAAACTCAAAGGAGGAGACAGACTCTGAGAGGTTTACTTGCTCAAGGCAACTTAGAGATCGCTTAATCCAAACTTCTTATTTTACTGGTGAGGAAACTGAGGCACAGAAAGAAGTGTCTTGTCCAAGGTCATACACGCTCAGACTTGGATTTTCAATCCTATATTTACTACTCTTGATACTACACCAAACTGCCTCTCAGTTCTTTTTGAAAAGTTTTAACATTTATTTTTAAAAATTTTGAGTTTCAAATTCCTCTCAGTATATATATACATATATTATATATGTTTTATATATGTATGTGTGTATTTCAAAATCCTCTCTCTATATATACATATATTCCTCTCAGTATGTATACATATGTATGTAGATATATGTGTGTGTGTATATATGTATATATATCAAGAGGAATTTGAAATATATATATTTGAAATATATATGTATATACATATATTTCATTTCCCCCTAGAAAACACTATGGATGTCATATTTACCTAACTCATTACTCTAGTGTTCTTAGTCACCGAAAATTATTTTTTGTTTCAATTTCAGAAATCATTTTGTGATTTAATTTAGGCTTCTGTGAAACCTACTTTTCTAAGGAAGGCTTAATTTGGATTGAATTGCTTAATAACACTTTCTTGGTGATCTCATCAACTCCCTCGAGTTCAATTATCATCTTGATGCTGATGACTCCCAGGTCTATATATTTAGCCCTCATCTCTCCCCTGAGCTCCAGTCGGCAGCTGTCTGCTTGAAGTCTCCACTTTCATGTCCCACAGGCATTTCAGACTCAACTTGTCCAAAACAAGGCTTGTTTCGTTATCTTTCCCCCTAAACCTCTTTCTTTACTTCGCTGTTCCTGTGGAGCATGCCTTGCTCCTTCCAGTCCTACAGGATTCCCAATCTCACAATTATTTTTGACTCCTTATTCTCCCTCACCCCACTCAGCCAATCATTTTCCAGGTCTCGTCCACTCTATTTCATCCTTTGCTTGTTACAATAGCCTTTCCTTGCTCTCTCTCCAACCTGCAAGCAGCTGCCAAAGGACATTCCTAAAGCATAGGTCCGACTACATCCCTCTGCTGTTTAGCAAACTCTGCTGGCTTCCTGTTTCTCCTAAGATCAAATATGAACTTCTTTACTTGGCATTTAAAAAAACCCCTTCACGCTGACTTTAAGGTTTGCACGTTGCTATACAGTGTTAACTTACTTGAGATGAGTGGATGGATGACAGATAAGATAGGTAGGTAGATGGATGGATAAATAGATAGATAGATGGATAGATGATAGATGAGATAGGTAGATGGATGGATGAATAGATGGATGGATGGATGATAGATGCAATAGGTAGATAGATGGATGGGTGAATAGATAGATGAATGTATGAATAGATAGATGACAGATAAGATAGGTAGGTAGATGGATGGATGAATAGATGGATGAATATATGGATAGATGACACATAAGATAGGTAGGAAGGTAGATGGATGGATGAATAGATGAGATAGGTAGATGGATGGGTGAATAGATAGATGAATGTATGAACAGATAGAGGACAGATAAGATAGGTAGATGGATGGATGGATGATGGATAAGAGAGGCAGGTAGATGGATGAATGAATAGATATATGAATGTGTGAATAAATAGATGACACATAAGATAGGTAGGTAGATGGATGGATGAATAGATAGATGAATATATGAATAGATAGATGACACATAAGATAGGTAGGAAGGTAGATGGATGGATGAATAGATAGATGAATGTACGAATAGATAGATGACACATAAGATAGGTAGGTAGGTAGATGGATGGATGAATAGATGGATGGATGGATGATAGGCAGCTGTGTGGATGAATACATAGGTGGCTAGATGATATATGAATAGATAAATAAATGGAGGGGTGAATGACAGATGATAGATGGATAATAAACAGATGGATGAATAGATAGGTAGATGAATAGATGAGTAGATAGAGAGCTAGCTAAATGGATAGATGGATACATAGATAGGGCATTTATTAAACATTTACTATGTTCCAGGAATTGTGCAAAGTAAAAGTAAACAAGACAATCTTTGCCCACAAGTAGCTTATATTCTAATAAGGGAGGAATACATATAAAGAAGTACTAGAAGAGGGACCATGGTGAGGAAACTGTAGGAAGTAATGAGTGTATCCGGTTTCCAGCGAGATAAGACAAATACCTCACATAGAGGATTGTCGGAGGTGAATTCCAAGTTTCTGGGGGGAGGGGGGAGTTGGTCAGAGAGTAGCTCGATGGTAAGGAGGGTACAGGGAATGGGCCTGCCATGTGAAAGAGCTGAATTTTTCATAGCACTTTATAGCTTATGAAGCACTTTTTCCACAAGAGCATTGTAAAGTGGTACAGTTATTATCACCACTTGAGAGATGAGGAAACTGAGTCTCAGCAAGGTAAAGTAATTTTTCCCAGGTTACATGACTAGTGAGGGGTGGTGATGGAATTCAAACCCAGGTCTTTTCACTATAAGTCCAGTGTTCTTTCCATTAGGCATGCGGCTTCCCCAAGGAAAAATCAGCCTCACTCATGCATGTCAGAAAGCCTTCTGATGAAAGTTACTGTCTTTTTGTTGTTGTGGCTGCCTAAAATCATTTAAGTTCTGTGAAATTTCAGTGAAAACTCTGGAAATAGAACTTCTAAACTTTTAAAAGTCAAGGAAAAATGTTTTTTTTTTTAATGAAAACTTTACACAGGGTAAGTTTGCAGTTTATTTGCAGCAATTGAAAACTCATTCAAATATCTATTTTTCAACAATTTAAATATCTGATAAAAAATTCTTGACCAATGAACATAGAACCCAGTCCTCATTGATTATCATAAAATTTGGTAAATTTTACAATACCAGAAGCAGCTGTTCACTCAGTGGATAGAGTACAGGGCATGGAGTCAGAAAGACCTGAGATCAAGTGTAACTTCAGACTTACTAGTTGTGTGACTCTGGGCAAGTCACTTAACCTGACTCAATTTTCTCTCACTCAACCCTGTTTGCCTCAGTTTCCTCATCTGTAAAATGAGCCAGAGAAGGAAACGGCAAACCACTCCAGTATCTTTGCCAAGAAAACCCCAAATGGGGTCACAGAGTTAGACATGACTGCAATGACTGAACAACAGAAATAGGAATATTAACAGCACCTACCTTGTAGAGTGATTGTCGGGAGGATCAGATAAAATCTTATTTGCAAAAAACTACTTAGCCCATTACCTGGCACATAGTAGGAGCTATATAAATGCTTATTCCTTTCTCCTTCCTTCCCTAAATAAGGACTATAATATTGTTCTTGCAGGTATATTTCCTTTTTTCTTTTTGGGGGGGGGGGAGTTTGGCAGGGCAATTGGGGTTAAGTGACTTGCCCAAGGTCACACAGCTAGTACATGTGTCAAGTGTCTGAGGTCAAATTTGTACTCAGGTCCTCCTGACTCCAGGGCCGGTGCTCTACTCACTGTGCTCAGGTATACTTCCAAGTGGCATTGATGGGGTGATGAGACCTGGACGCTGAATTTTCCCATACATTTCAGTAGTGCAGATCACTGGCGTCTGGCCCACCCTAACCCCTGTAGATCCCTTAATTCACTTACTTGATGTTCTTTTCACTGTGGATCTTGGCCCACCCCAGACTACTTGCATATGCCAACCCCTCTTTCCATCTAGATCACCCAATTAGCCTACTCGATAGTCCTTGTACTATTGCCCTGGCTCACACCAGACTACTTGCCACTTCTTAATAACATCCAGATCCTTTCACTGTTCTTTCTGTATATAAGCATCAGCCTCACCCCATTAAGTTGCAGATTCACTAGGGACTCTGCCCAGTTCTATTGGAGTTACAACGTATTGCTCCTTGACTGGAAGATGGTTTGAGTATTCATTCCAGGTGGACACCACCCTGTACCCTGACATTTTGGGGTTCCCAGCGCCTCAAACAGCATCAGCATAGCCTTGTAGTCAAGATTATGTCAGTGCAACACCTACCAGTGGTCCATACAGAGTGAGTGGCCAGAGGCAAGTCACTTAACCTCTCACTACCCCTAAGACTAAAAACTGCTGAATAGAGATTGATCGATTGATCAGCATTGGTTAATGAAGTTTCCTCACTTGGAAGCTGCATTAACCAATGAAACCACAGGAAACCACAGGAAACCACAGGCTGAATCAAGAATTCACTAAAATTAAGGTGTGTCTTGCTGTGTATAATCATGGTTCTCCACACCCCCACACCCACCTAGATTTTCATTATAACAAAGGGAACTCAAGCTCTTTGTCAATAGGAATCTTCAATTCAGTTCAACAAACTTCTTCCATTCAGAGCTTAAGCAAAGTCCAGGCACAAAATTCCCTTCTCAGAGTTTATGAGAAAGAAATTCCCACCCCAAGAGTTCCATTTGTCCCAGTGACTTTCAGATCTTGGCAAGAAATAACATGCGGATCTTTTTTTTCCTCTTTTGTCTTATACACCCATTGTCTGGCTGTTGATTATAAGCATGCAGCTGCACTGACTTGCTAACTTCTTTCCCCTTTGCCTACTTTCCTCTCTCTCATCCTTTTAACTGTCTTATTCTTGGACGCTGATGGTTTGAGAACATTCCTTTTTCACTTATAAGTATAGACTTTTTCTGGACAAGAGACTGTATGCTTTCTGTCTTGGAATTTCTGCAAAGGGCAAGTAGTATTACATAGGACTTCAGGCATCCACTTGAGCTGTTAAATTCAAGCATTTCTTTTAAGTTGTCATCACATACAGGTAGTATTTATTAAAGGTCTTAAATGTGAGTGCTGTGCCCAACAAGTTAAATACACATGGCCCTGATTCTCAAGCACAGGAAGAATCATAGAATAGTAAGAAAATTTAGTGAATAAAAATCGATGAGGCTGGGATTCTTGTCCTGGCTCTTGCACCAAATAGCTGTATGACTTTTGACAAACCACAATCTCTCTGTGCCTCATTTTCTGTCAGTTAGGGGTAAAAATACCTACCCTACTTCACAGAATTGAATCTAGCAAAGCATTAAAGTATTGTAGACATTGTCCTGTTGTCTGGGAAAGAGTTTGGATGGTTATTGTCATGTGGTCCCACCCTTCTCTGGTTCTCCACTTTCTTATGGGTGTATATACCCTCAAGGGTATAGCTTTGAGACATTGATTCTCACGAGAAAAAACAAAGACTGAAAGTTTCAAGGGAAGGAATGACAAATTTTAACATTGAACGTGATAGGCTATGTAGCTACTTTGCCAATAGATATTCTTGGGCCCTCATGAACATTCCAAGCGTGTCAATGAGGACTTTAAAAAAAAAACAAACCAAGCTTAAAGTTCAGCTTTAGGTGCTTAACAATCTAAAATGAATAATAATCATGTGGGAATGTTCATACAATGACCAAACAAATGAAAACTCTTAAGAAAAATGTTAAAAGAGCAAATTAATTAGATGTAGTTACAAAATTCTTATGAAGTTTTTTGTTGAGTACTGAAGCTGGAGAGATGATGGGAAGATAGGAAGAAAGACACAGTGCCTACCCTCAAGGATCATATAATAGTTTAAAATAATTCGTAAGTGTTATATTCTATAAATGTAGTTTCTGCTGAAGGTCTGCCCTACATCTTTATATGGCTGGAAATAACCCTGGGTTCTCAGAAGCAATATGCCATGAGAGATCAAGTTATGGAAGTTTCTACCATGTTAGAAAGGCTTCATATATGGGCTCAGAGATGGACCATCTAAAGACCAGCGTAGATAAATTCCAAGAAGTTCATCATCAGAGCGCTTGTCACACTGTTTTTGTTTTGTTTTGTTTTTGGCCACAGCAAATCATTTCATTCCCTATTACAGATTAGGAGGTGTCATCTGCATTATTGTTGTGTTTGTCCTTCGTTTTTGAAGAGGACCATGACATCAGGAAAATGATGACATGACTTGCAGTTGACTTTGATTTGAGTGAGGGAGGGCTGTGCAAGGTCACCAGCCTCACTTTTCCTCCTGAGCCATCTGGGTCCAATGGCCTGATATTCCTCAGGATGACTGGAGATGACCCAGGATGCAATGGGAGACTCTGGCCGTTTTAGGCTAAGGCTTTTTCAGGTTCTCACTTTGAGTGAGGTAAAGCCCATTCAGTGAATAGGCCTCTTTGATAAGAAGTAAGTCAAGGGACGGCCCCTTTAATTAGAAAAAGAGAAAGAAAAAAGCAAACTGGGAGGGGAAGACCCTCAGTGTCACTTGTTGTTTATATTAAGGGCATATATCCATTTAGAAGATATTGTGGAGTGTGGTGTAAGTGATAATCTAATTTTCTAGCTTTCCTAGCAGTTTTTATCACATAGGAAGGTTTCTCCTAGATAATGTATGGTTTTCACTTTATCAAACAATGGGGAATTGAGTTCTATTGTTCCAGAATCTAGTCTGTTTCATTGATCTTTCTCCCTATTCTTGTTTGTACTTTTTTTTTTTTTGCAGGGAGAGGGCAGGGCAGTTGGGGTTAAGTGACTTGCCCAAGGTCACACAGCTAGTAAGTGTGTCAAGTGTCTGAGGTCGGATTTGAACTCAGATCCTCCTGACTCCAGGGCCAGTGCTCTACTCACTGTGCCACCTAGCTGCCCCTTTCTCCCTATTCTTTCGCCAGTATCAGATGCTTTTGATGACTGCTGCTTTAGGTCTGTCCTTATTTCTTTTCATCATTTATCTTGATATTTCAGATCTTTTGTTGCTTTTTTTCCCAAATGAAATTTGTTATTATTTTGTCAAGCTTTGGAAAGTATTCTCTTGGTGATTTGATTGTAATATGATTAAAACTGTAAGTTAATTTTGGCAGTATTGTCATTTTTATCATATTGGCATGGCCTAACAACTAATACTGAATATTCCTCCAGTTATTTAGGCTGTTCTTTATTTCTTTAAGGATCACATTCTAATTGAATCTATACAAGTGTTTGTGTGGTTTGAGAGGTTGAACCCCAGATATTTTATACATTTTGTAGTTATTTGGAATGGGATTTCTCTTTCTATTATGGATTTTTGTGTCTTATTATTATTATATAAAAATACTGTTGATTTTTGAGGGTTTATTTTATTTATTTTGAAGGTTTATTATTCAGTAACTTTGCTGAAGGTATTGCCTCAGTATCTTTGCTGATTCTCTGGGGTTTTCCAAGTAATACATCATATCATCAGCAGACAAGGATAGTTTCGTCCCCTCTTTACCTATCTTTATTCCTTTATTTCCATTCTCTTGTCTTATTGCTATTTCAAGCATTTCCAGAACCATATCAAATGATAGTGGGAAGAGGGGGCATCCTTGCTTCACTCCTGTATCTACTGGAAAAGGTTCCAGTCCAGGGGTGGGGAACCTGTGGCCTCAAGGCCACATGTAGCCTTCTAGGTCCTCAAATACATCCTTTTGAGTCCAAGTTTTACAAAACAAATCATTTTATTAAGGGGATTTGTTCTGTAAAGTTTGGATTCAGTCAAAGGGCTGCACTTGAAGACCTAGAGGGCCACATGTGACCTCAAGGGTGCAGGTTCCCCATCCCTGTTCTAGTCTGTTTCTATTGCATATGATGCTTTCTTTTGCTTTTATATAGATGCTTTACATGATATTAAAATAAGGTCCCTCTCTGCTTATAACTATAGAAATTTTAGCATAAAAGAGTGTTATATTTTGTCAAAGGCTTTTTCCGCATTTATTGATGTGGTTTTGAATGTTTTGGTTTTTAATATGATTATGTTGATTGCTTTCCTAATGTTGAACCATCCTTGTATCCCTGGTATTAAACCTATTTGGTTGCAATAAATGATTTCTTGGATAAATCTCTATAATCCATTTGATGGGGTTCTAGTTAAAATTTTCAAGTCAATATTTATTAATGATATTGACCTATAGTTTTGTTTTTGTGTTCCATAGTTTAAGAATTAAGACTATATTTATATCATAAAAGGACTCTGGTAGGAGTCTTACATCATCTATTTTTGAGAATAACTTGTAAAATATGGGTATTAACTGTTCTTTAAAAGTTTGATAGAATTCTCCTGTGAATATAATATCAGGTCCAGGAGTTTTTTTTTCCTTTACAGCTAGGTCTATTTCTTTTTCTGATATCAGATTAGTTAAGATCTATTTGGTCTTCTGATAGTATGGATATTTTATATTTCTGAAGATATTCCTCTAGCGTTTGCAGTTTTGTTAGCAAATAACTTTGCATAATATGTTCTGATTATTATTTTTGTTTCTTCTGATTTTGCTGTGATTTCATCTTGCTCATTTGCTATTTTATTGATTTGGCTTTCCATTTTCTTCTTTTTAATCAGACAAGCTAACTGTTTATCAATTTTATTAGTTTGTTCAAAAAACCAGCTTTTAGTTATTATTGCCATGGGGTTTTTTGGTTTTCAATTTATCTCCCCTCTAGTTTTTAATATCTTTTGTATTTATTTTAGGTTTATTTGCTGATTTTCTAATTTTAAAAAGTGTACATTTAGCTCATTAATCTTCTTTTTTTCAATTTTATTAATGTATGATTGTAAGGATGTGATTTCCCCCCTGAGGACTGCTTTAGCTGCATCCAGAAATTTTGGTATGTTGTTTCATCACTATCACTTTCTTTTACATAGTTATTAATGGACTTTGACATGCAGCAAAGATATTACATGTATTGGATTACTCCATCAGCTCATAAATCTTATATAAACAGTTGAGATGGACGATAAGCTTGTTCCATAATTGAATAGAATGGTATAATTTATTCCTAAAAAAAACCCACGAGTGTGACATTTCAATTACCAAAAAAGATTTAAGGTTGCAGGGTGGGTTTTACAAAAACCTTTTTTCTTGATTTTTAATAAAATTCCAAAAGGGACTTGGAACTCTGCTTTTTGAGGCAGGATGCGCAGAACCAGATGTTTTGGAGAGAAACTGTGGGAGGCTATGAGCAGATACTCGGATTGATTGCTGAAAGAACAAGATGGTAGATGATTAAGAGTCTCTGAGTTTGTTAGGGGCAGAAATTCTCTCCCCCAAGGCTCAGAGGCTCTGAGGGGAGAGGAAGGCATAGATGGTGTTCCTCTATGGCATTTAAGCAGGCAGTCTCTTCCAGCTCCTTAGAGTCAGAGCATCACTCACGGTCCTCATCGTTCCATCTGTGCTCCTACCCCCATTAAGAGTATAGTTTGTTTCCCTTGTTATTGACATAGAAACATTTTTTTAAAAGCATGCTAGCTTTGGATATGTGGTCATTTAAGGAGCACTGGAAATGGAGGGAGGTAATAAACATTATAGATTACACATCACCGGCCTTAACATAGAATCCAGAGGATAGAGGAAATGCCTCTGAGGGGCTGCTTCACCAGAATAGATACAGTCTGCAGCATAGAGGGCCACCTTCCATGGCATCATATGGGGCCAACTCCCTATAGCCAGCTGACAGCTCTCATGGTCTTTTTAATGCAAGCCCAGGGAAGGAAACAAGTTCTCCCAGATATTTCTATTCTTCAAGATGGAGAGCAAGTCTGTTCCTTTTCATCTCCATGCCTGTTCCTCCTCTTTCTTCCCAGAACACTCACTAAACCAATCCTGTCACATGCCTTCTCAGACTTTCTCTCCAAAACACCTAGTGCTGTGCATCATGGGATTGCCATGCCTCCCCACACAGGGTTATAACGTCGTTAAACAACTATTAAGAACTAGACACTCTGCTGGGCCCTGAGGATACAAAGACAAGAACTAAACAGTTCCTCCCTTCAAGGAGCTTACACACTATTGGGAGAAACAAAATATCACATAGATAAATGTAAGACAGGTAAACACACAGGAGGGCTGCTAAAACAGGTTCACTCTTGACAGGAAGGACAGGAAGACAGCTAATAATCTTACTTTATTCTAATCTAGTCTTCTCAAAAGGGTTGCTGATAATGGGAGGACCAGATCCTATGGCATTCCCTAATCACCCTTCTCAAAGGGGCTGGTGTGAAGTGGGAGCAACTACCTCTACATCTCAATGGGGTCAATTGAGACAGACACAGCTTGTGTGCTCCCCTAAGTCCCCTCAGGCCTCAATGGAGGCCGGTACAGGCAATCACAGATTCCCCCCCAAGCCTTGATGGGGGACAATCCAGGCACACACAGCATTCCAGCTTGTGCATTCAACCCTAAGGGTTCCCCTCTCACTAACCAGTGCCCACCTGCTTTATAGGACAACTAACAAAGAAGGTATATAGCCAGCAATAGCCTCACAAATTTACATTATCGCTCCATTATATCTCACTGCACAGTCTCCGTGGATATTTACAATTTAAGCACAAATGTTTATATTAGTTATCATTTCATAATGCTACGCAAGCATGGTGGAGATGTTTTGAACCATGATCATGAGAATTCATATCTAACACCTGGGAACAAGAGATTGTTAGGACTATGGATCCTGGGAACTAAACTATGAGAAAGAATAGCAAAAATCCACCTTACGCACACTGAAATCCACCTTACTTACAATAAGTTAATATAAACTATTAACAAAGGAAATACAAAGTATGTCTAATGGGAAGGGAGAACACTAAGAGCAAGGGGGGGAGTGGACTAGGAAGCGCCTCATTAGAGAGGTGTCACTGGAGCTAAACCCTGTCTCTTGAAGTCTCTTGGACGGAAGTAGAGACTGCGAAAGATCAATGCAAGGCAGAAGAACATTCCAGGCATGGGGGCAAGCCCTTGTAAGGGCAAAGACTCAGGTGATGGGATGTCATATATGGCGAAAATCAAGTATTCCGGTTTGAAAAAGCAGGAGAGGATGAGGTAATGATGGGTTGGCATCAGTTTGAGAACAGATTAAAGGCCAAAGAGAGGAACTTGTACTTTATCCGAGAGGCATTAGGAAGCAAGAGAACAGGAATTGCCAGACCAGCGCTCTGGGGATATCAATTGGCAGCCAGCTGGAGGATGGATCGGAAAGGGTGGAGACAAAGGCAAGGAAAAGGATGAAAAGGCTCTGTATGGAAACAGTTAATGTAGGAGAGGATTCTGGGAAGATGGAGGAGTGGGTCAGAAAACGTTCAGCTCTCCAAATTCCTCCCCCGCACGAAAAAAAAAAAGATAGAACATTGCCCCAGAGCAGCAGGAATAAATTCAGGGTAAAGCGATTGTCCTCCTTAAACAATTTGAAAAGATCCCAGGCGAGAGGAATCCTTCAGGGACAGAGATTTGGCCTAAGTGAGGTGCAAATACCTAAAGGCCAACTCTGTAGAATCAATAAACAACAGGTCCTGGGGGAATTGGGTTGAGAGGCAGCCTCAGCCTTAGAAACTTTCATTTCACAGACAGTGTAGGAGTCTGGTGGCTGAGTAGGAGACTGAAGGACGCTCCACTGTCAAGGGAAGAGGGACGCCGAGCACAGCTGGGCTGACCAGACGCCTCCTGGGCTCTGGCTGGGGGGAGAAGGAGCTAGCACACACCTGGTGAGGGGAAGGGACCCTGTTTGCTGTGGGCACTTATAGGAGGGCAGAGTCCCCAGAGAGGAAAGCTGTAGTTTGCAGCCACCAGACTGTAAGGAGCAGGATCATTCCTGGGATGGTGTAGCTGGGGTCCCTAACAGTGGTTTAGTTGTGGAGAGGAGACCCAAGGTTAAGCCCTGTGACAGACCTCAGAAAATAACAATAAGAAGGACTTGGAGCATCACTCCCCATACCTCGGGACTACAACTTGATTACACTAATAGCTGCTAAAAACAAAATAAAACAAAAAAAAATAAATAAAAATGAGTAAGCAAAGGAGGAAAGAACCCAACCATAGATAGTTACTATGGGGATAGAGAAGATATGAGTTCATATTCAGAGGAAGATAATATAGGTATAAAAGCCACACCTTTTTCAATGAGAAATGTCAAATGGTCCCAAGCACAAAAATAATTTTGGAAGAACTTAAAAAGGACTTTAAAAATCAAATAAGAGAGACCAAGGAAAAATTAGGGGAAAAAAAGCAACCCAAGAAAATCAAGAAAATTATGAAAAGAAAGTCAACCAACCTGAACGAAAAAATCAAAGGCTTAAGGAAGAAAATAATTCCTTGAAAACTAGAATCAGGCAAGGGAAAGCTAATGATGTTTGGAGACACCAAGAAATCATAAAACAAAATCAAATGAATGAAAAACTAGAAAAGAAAGTGAAATATCTCATCAGAAAAACAACTGATGTGGAGAACAGATCGAGGGGAAATTATACAAGAATACTTGGATTACCTGAAAATTATGATTAAAAAAAAGAATCTTGATATAATGTTATAAAAAATTATCAAGGAAAATTGCCCTGAACTTATAGAACAAGAAAGCAAAACAGAAATAGAAAAAAAAAATCCACTGATTATCACCTGAAAAAGATCCCAGGAGGAAAACTTATAGAAATATCATAGCCAAGTTTCAAAGCTCCTAGGTTAAGGAGAAAATATTGGAAGCAAAAAGGAAAAAAAAAATTTAAATATGATGGAGCTACAATAAAGATTACACAAGACCTAGCAGCTACTATACTGAAGGACCATAGAGTCTTGGAATACTATATTTCATAGAGTAAAAGAGCTGGAGTTACAACCAAGGGTAACTTATCCAGCAAATTCAGTATAATCCTGAATGAAAATAAAAGGATATTTAATGAACTGAAAGGCTTTCAGGTTTTTGTGACAAAAATCCCAGAACTCAAGGGAAAATCCAACATATAACATCCAAGAGAAATATAAAGTAAACGTGAAAGTCCAATTATAAGAGACTCAATAATGACAAATTGTTTACTTTGTATATGTGAAAATATTAACAGTACTCTTATGATTGCCATCATTATTTGGGTAGTCTGAAAGAAAGCCTTGAGCTGAGCTAAGTATGATGGGGTGATCCTAAAAAAATAGAGCTATATAAGGAGACATAAAAAGGAGTAATTATCACTTACAAATGAGGCATAAAAGGAAAAACTGATGCAGAAGAAGCTAGTGGAGGGGAGGGTGGATAGTGCTGGAACCTTACTCTCATCAGGAATGGACTAAAGAGTGAAATTATATATATATATATATCAATATCAAACACACATATACATGCATACATATATGTATGTATTTATATATACATATACATACATATATATATGTATAAACTTCTAAATTCAGGAAGAAATAAGAGGTCAAAGGGATAGGGTGGGGAGAGAGGATAAGGAAGGAACTTTTAGAGGGATAGGTAGATTAAGGAATAGGAGGGCAAGGTAGTGGGTACAAGTAAAACAGAGGAGTGAGGAGAGATAGGGTGAGAAGGATAGTGAGGAAAAATAGGAAGGAGAAAAATACACAAGTAATTGTAGCTTAGAATGTGATTGGGACAAATTTACCTATGAAATGGAAACGGATAGCACATTAAAAATTCGAATTCAACAATATGTTGCTTTCAGGAAACCTTGTAAGAATGAGGGATACACACAAAAATAAAATAAAGGGCAGGAGAAGAATTTATTATGTAAAAAAAAAGTGAGAATAGTAATCATGATCTCAAAGTTAAAGTTAAAATAGATTTAATCAAAAGTGAAAAATAGAGAAACTACACTATGTGCCAGCAATATTATTCCATATTCAATATTCAAAATAAAATACCTAGAAAGTATAAAATACCTGAGTGTATACCAGCCAAAACAGACACAGGAACTATATAGCATAAACATAAAAAACTTTTTTTTAATGCAATTTATTTATTTAACATATTTGGTTTTCAGCATTGATTTTCATAACATTTTGAATTACAAATTTTCTCCCCATTTCTACCCTCCCCCCCACTCCAAGATGGCTTATATTCTGGTTGCCCTGTTCCCCAGTCAGCCCTCCCCTCTATCACCCCCCTCCCCTCTCATCCCCTTTTCCCTTCCTTTCTTGTAGGGCAAGATAAATTTCTACACCCCAATAAAAACTTTTTAAACAAATAATCGAAGTAATATTTGTTGTTCATGGGTAGATAAAGCCGAAATAATTTTTTAAATGACAGTTTTACCTAAATGATCAATTTATTCAATGTCATCCCAATTGAATTACTAAAAAAAAAAATTTGCTGTGTTAGAAAAAATATTAACAAAGTTCATTTGGAAGAGCAAAAGGTCAGGAGCTTCAAAGACACCAGGAAAAAAGATGTAAAGAAGGTAGATTCAGCAGTATCCAACCTTAAACTATACTATAAGGTAGAGTATTGTTGAAGTGTAAAAAGGATAATTTTGATTATTTCAAATTAAAATTTTTTGTATAAATAAAACCTATGTAGCCAAGAAGAGAAAGAATGCAGAAAATTGGGAAAAAGCTTTCATAGACAATCTCTTAGATAAGAGGTGATTGGGTTAGAATACTGTTGTGGTGTAGGAAATGGTGAGCTGGTTGATTTAGAAAAACAGGTAATGTCAGAGATGATGAAAGCCTGAACTAGGGTAGAGGCTGTGTCCATAGAGAGAAGCTAGATAGGAGAGATTTTCGTGGAGGTTAAATCTGCTAGTCTTAGCAAGCGATTGGAGGTGCTAAGGATGGTGCAGGAGGGAGAGTGAAAAGTTGAGGATGACTTCAAGACTGTGAACCTGGGTGACTGGAAGGATTGTGGCATTCATTGGTAGGGGAAAAAGGTAAGACATTCAACAGAAAGTGGAGGAGAGAATGAGTTTCGTTTGGACCTGTCGAGTTTGAGATGCCTTTGGAACATGAAGATGTGGATGTTCAGTATGAAGCTAGTGATATAGGACTGAAAGAAAAGAGGGCCGGATATGATGACTTAGGAGTCTTGTGCATACAGAAGATGGCTGAATCCATGGAAGCTGATAAGATTATCAAAAAAGTATGAAGAGAGAAGAACCCAAGTGCCTAGGACAACATCTATGGACATGGAGGATGATCTAGAAAAAGGAGGTTGAGAAGGAGCAGTCAGACAGGAGGAGAACCTGAAGAAAACACGTGTCGCTAAAACTCAAGAAGAGAAAAATCCAAAGAGAAGGACTGAGAAAAGGCCATTTGATTTGGCAATTAAGAGATATGTTGGAGACAGAACATTTTGTAAGCTTGGAGAGAGCAGTTTCAGTCAAGTGATAGGGAGATAACTAATACACAAGGCTTGCAAGAGGAATTGGTTAACTAAATTATTTTTGTAGCAACACTGTGAATCTCAAGCTGTTGAGGACAACAGAATATCCAACGGAAATAGTTATCAACAGGGTCAAATGCTGTAGAAGAGTTAAGAAGAAGTTGTTGGATTTAAGAGTCAGAAGATCATCGGTAATCTTAGAGAAGCAGTTTTAGTCAACCAGTAAGACTGGAAGCTTGGTTGCAAGGGAATAAGAATGGAGTGTGAGTTAAGGAAAGGAGGCAACAAGTTTAAGCCATTCTTTCTGGCAATATGACCGTGAAATGAGAAGAAATATAGAACTTCTATAGAAGAAAATAGGACAATAGCTTGTGGACATGTCAGGGCCAAAACTTTAAGGATGAGGAAGCCCAGGGCATGTTTGTAGGTGGTGGGAGAAAAGCTAGTAGATAGGAAAAGATGGAAGGTGAGTGGGGGAAAAAAAAGGGACAGTCAAGGTGGAGAGCATGGGAAGCTCCTGGAGGAAATGGGAGGTGATGGAATGAAGATTATGTACATGTTCAAGTGAGCCTTGACTAAGAGAAGCTTCACCTCTTTCTCTGAAGTGGGAGCAAAAGAGGAAAGAATGTATGTGATTGAAAGGGTAGATGATAAGAGTATGATTGAACTGTTCAACTATCGGGTCAATTGGAGTGATAGAAGGGAGTCCCAAAGGAGGGGTGGACTATGAGAACAGCAAGGAGTTGAGGAATTATACATCAGTATAAAAACAAAGAATAAATTTAGGAAGGGTAAAGTAGAATGAGATATTCTAGGAGTTTGGAGGCTATGATCAGAGAGAAATTTCACAGTTCTAGATCATGCAAGCAGGACGGTTGTGGGTAATTGTAAACCAACCAACAAGTGTTTATTAAGCATCTATTATGTGACAAGCACTGTGTTTGGTACTGGGAATATAAATACAATGAACGAAATAATCCCCTATTGCAAGGAGTTCACATTCTAATGGAGGAGACAAAGATATATATAGGCATATAGAAAATAAATATAAATACGAAGTAATAGGGGAGAGAGACCTCTAGTAGTTGGGGTATCAGCAAGTATATTTAAGCAAATCATGCTTGAGCTACATCTTGAAAAGAAAGATTCTATGAGGCAGAGGAGAAGAGGGAGTACATATCAGACATGGTAGCCAGGCGAGATGGAAGAAAGATCATTTTGACTGTATTACCGAGTTTGAGGGTGTAGAGGGAATAATGTCCAATGAAACTGGAAAGGGATTGGATGAGGTTGTGAGCGTCTTTAAAAGCTCACCAGTGTTTATATTTTATCCTAGAGGCAACAAGGAGCCATTGGAATTGACTGAGTAGTGGAATAATATGATCAGATGAGAACTTGAGGAAAATCACTTTGGCAGCAGTGTGAAGGGTGGGCTGAAGGGGGAAAATAATTAGGGGGCTGTTGCAATGATCTAGATGAGAGGGGGTGGGAGCCTGAACTAAGGTGATACCTCTGTGAGAGGGAAGGAGTCAGATGCTAGAGATATGAAGGTTGAAACAGTAAGATTTGGCAACTGATTGGATATGTGGGTTGAAGGAGAGTGAGGAATCTAGAATAATGCTGAGAGAAATGATTATTAATAACCAATAATTTGGGGAGATCTAGAGTTCTCTCTTTCTTCTAAAGTCTGGATTTTTAAGAGTTGAGTCTCTTGAGGGGTACTGCTGATCATGAGATTGGACTAACTTTCTTGTTCAGGACCCCACCCCAGTTTGGGTGGGGCACGTGTTCTTTGAATAGATAGCCCTAAGCTGGAGGGTGGTCTGAGTATAGAGATAGTTTCTCTGTCTAAAGGTGACATGATGTCACTCCCAGCCTCTCATTTTAATATAGCTCAGCTATTGTGTCAACCAGTCAGAGTTGATCACCATTAGTCTTCCAAAAGAACACATAAGCTCTGAGCCCACCCCACCATGATTATCCTTGGTCTATGAGAGACAGCCAAGTGACTGTCCTTTTATTAGTAACATGCAGGACTTATTAGTGAAATGACTGAGTTACTCAGAAACTATGCCTCTTGAACCTTTTTATTTATCACAATGCTAATTAAAACCTAAGACACAGGAAGGATGGTGATGCCTTTGACAGAAATAGAGAAGCTTGGAAGAGAGGAAGATTTAGTGGGAAAGACAATGAGTTCAGTTTTAGACATATTTGAATCATGTTGAGAGCTTAAATTTAGATATTTTTAAGAGTTTATGATGTTGAGGGTACATTGCAGGGCAGCAACAAAACCTGCAAATAATCAACTGGACCTTCCCTCATCACAGTTGGGCCATGAACAGAGTGAAGAGTACAGACCTCAGCAATGACCAAAGACAATCGACAGTAAGCACCATCATCACCACAACCATGGTGATGACAACAGTGACGGTGCCAGCAACATGAGGAATAATGAGCTCGAGGCAGCTAATAGTACGAAGATTATCAATTCAGGCATGAATCCTGGTAGAAGGAGCGTCTCAGAGACCAAAAATCAGGACTCCAACTTTGCATGGTGCATGGAACGTCCAAGTAGACTCCAGTGTTTTCCTTATTTTTAGGTACCTCCTGTATTCCCTATACAATCTCCTACTTGATGTCTTCCGTCAGGCCTAGTCAGATCAATTACCTTATGTACCCTATGCCTGAGCTGCCCCTCCTCCAGGATCAAATTTAAAATATGTCATTTAGTATTATCACGAAAAAAAGTTTAAGATGTCTCTAAGAAATCCAGTTTTAAATGTCTAATGGGCAATTGGTGATTCAGCACTGAAGCTCAGAGGAGAAACTAGGAAGAAAGTAGCTAACAATGTCAAATCCAATTTCGAGATTGGGAAAGATGAAGACTGAGAAAAGACCATAAGACCAATGAAGAGATCATTTGTAACTATGGAGAGAGCAATTTGAGTTGTGTGATGAGGTTGAAAGGCAGATAGCAATGGGTTGAGGAATAAATAAAAACTTCCAAAATAATAAACTTTTAAAAAAGAAAAAAAGCATTCCTACCTCTCTGGTTGACTTAATGCTTTGTGAGACTTGAGGGAAGGAACACTGAGTAGTGGAGAGCATACGCTCTAGAATGTCTAGGTGGGCCAGGTATGGACACCTGAGCAGACTTGGCCCTCATTTTATGCATACTGATGTTATGAGAGGTTGGCCAGGGTATGAAAAGGTGTTAACAATGGTTCAAGGATTCCTGAAATAGAATTAGAATGGGAGTGAAGAGCAAGATGTGGACTGTGAAGGGATCATACTCAGAGGGGGGTGGAGAGATTTTTCCTCAAGTAGATTGAAGCTTAGGAAAGGAGTTGGAGATTTGTGTGCCATAGGGTGGGGAATGATCATTTGATAAGGCATCCTTGCTCTCAATGGTCCTGTCATAATAGAGCACGTGTAGAGTCCATGGGGGCTCTTACTACCTCTGATTCCCCATGGGCCAAGCTCTAAGATTTTAGCTGGTAGATAAAAAATGTAAGGTGGTAATTATGCAATGCCACTACTAGGTCTATTTCTAAAGATGATCAGGGAGAAAGGAGAAGAACCTACATGTTCTAAAATGTTTATAACATCTCTCTTTATGGTATCAAAAAACTGGAAATTGCTGGGATGCTTATCATTTGAGGGAAAGCTGAACAAGTTGTGGTAGATAATTGTGATGGAATACTACTGTGCTATAAGAAATGCTGAGCTCGATGATCTTAGAAAAAGCATGGGAAGACCTGCATGAAATAATGGAGAACAAAATGAGCAGAACAAAAGAACATTGTATACAGTAACAGCAATAGTTTTTTTTAATTCCACTTTTATTTTATTTAACATTTTTAGTTTTCAAATTGATTTCCACAAGATTTTGAGTTACAAATTTTCTCCCCATTTCTACCCTCCCCCTCACCCTAAAATGGCATATATTCTGATTACCTCTTTCTCCAGTCTGCCCTCCCTTCTATCACCCCACCCTCCTCTCCTTTATCCCCTTTCCCCTTACTTTCTTGTAGGGCGAGATAGATTTCTATACCCCATTGCCTGCATATCTTATTTCCCAGTAGCATGTAAAAACAACTTTAAAAAAAAAAACAAAACGCATTTGTTTTTAGAACTTTGAGTTCCAAATTCTCTCCCTTCTTCTCTCCCCACCCACCCTCCTTGAGAAGGCAAGCAATTCCATAGGCCACACGTATCATTATGCAAAACACTTCCATAATCATGTTGTGAAAGACTAACCATATTTCCCTCCATTCTATCCTGTCCCTTTATTTTTCTCCCTTGACCTGTCCCTTTTCAAAAGTGTTTGCTTTTGACTACCTCCTCCCCCATCTGCCCTCCCTTCTATCATCCCCCCATCTTATCCCTTTCCCCTCTACTTTCTTGTAGGGTAAGATACCCAACTGAGTGTGTATGTTATTCCCTTCTTAAGTCAAATCCGATGAGAGCAAGATACACTCATTCCCTTTCACCTGCCCTCTCTTCCCTTCCTAAATTATAACTGCTTTTTCTGACAGCAATATTGTTTTAAAAATGACTTTGAGCAAATAAGTTATTCTGACTATTATAAATACCCAGATTAACTGTAAAGGACATATGAAGAAAGATGCTACCTGCATCCAG
Source organism: Trichosurus vulpecula (assembly GCF_011100635.1). Lineage (NCBI taxonomy): Eukaryota > Metazoa > Chordata > Mammalia > Diprotodontia > Phalangeridae > Trichosurus > Trichosurus vulpecula. The sequence goes on along the minus strand of NC_050576.1, from coordinate 391,767,555 downwards.
AGAAAGAACCAATACATAGAATTTTATATATAGATACCTATTTGTGTCTAATTGGGGCCATCTCTAGGGAGAAGGGGGAAAGGAAAGAAAAAGGAAGGAAAATAAAGGAAAAAAAAAGAAATTTAAATAAGTTTTTGCACATTTAAAAGGAACAGCAAGTTGTACATAGATTTACAGTTTCATGTGCAATCATTTTTTTAATTTATAAAATAAAAATATATTTTTAAAGGTAGTAATTATGTCCTGGGGGGCTAGGATGCCTACACTCCAAATCAATTTTTGGAATCTTATCCCAAAATTTCAGGTAATGAGGCACAAACAGGAAACACCTATTTACGTCTTATATAGGCACACTCCTGATTTCTCAGGAGCAAAGGCTCCCATGACACCTTAGGTATGTTGTGATTTAGAACCTAGGATGGCTTAGAATACCCTTAAGAGCAAGAATTCTGCTGTCTTAGAGAATTAGAGGCTGAGGCCTGAGGACATGAGACCCCTTTGGAGCCAGCCTCTTCTGACTGTGGCTCCTAGCGGCTAGGATCTTGTTATTTTTGTTGTTCATCCTTTGTTCTTGAAGAGGACCAATGATATCACGAGAGTGATGTCTTGACTTGTGAATGAATTGGATTTAAGTGAGGCAGAACTGTGCAAAGTCATCAGCCTCACTCTGTCCTCCAGAGTCATCAGAGTCCCAAGACAAAAGTCAAAACAACTGGCTGGCGACAGCCCCACCAGGATCTCTTAGAATCTACTAGAGGAAGAACAAGGTTATTACAGGTACTTGGGGGATTCCTTGAGTATCTCCCAGCTAATGATTATTATAAATTTAGTTATTCTTGTCTGACTCTTGTCCAGGTTATTAGTGGTACCTGCTTTGGGGAACCTGGGCATAATAGTTAAGACTTACTTCTGTCATGGGAAATGAAAGGCTATACCACTCAGTACTTGGGCCACTCAGTGCTCAACTACTTTTTATTTTTAAGATTATTGTTTATTTAAGGGTACAAGGTTTTCACCCCCACCCCAATGAATGTAATTAGAAGACCCAGATGTCTCAACTGAATTAATCAAAAGTAAACTAGGAATGAATACATTCTTAATCGATTGGAAAGAATTATAGTGACTTTGGGTTATTGGATGAAAGTAGATGGCACCAGAAGGAAATATTTTGTGATTGGCTGAAAGAATTAAACATACTGTTGTATCCATGCTTTGGATATCAAATGAGATAATATTTGTAAAAGGCTTAGCACAGTGCCCGGCATAGAGCAGGGATTATATACATTTTTTTCTCCCTCTATCCCTCCCTCCCATGTGTAATACAGCAAACCAGTTTGGAATCAATATTCCAGGCAGCAAGTCAGTTGAGTGGTAGTCAAATCCAACAGTGAAGGACTCCTGAGAGGGAATTGCTCTCTGCAAGAGTGACAAAACATTGGTGAATGGGCTTTCTTTTTCTATTGCCCCCTTCCCCCATGACCAGGTGATGACTTCTTAACTTTGAAGGACCCAAAGAGCCAGAGTTCCTATTAGTGTCAGTTGGCAGTGTCTACTGGAACTGGTAGCAATGATCCTAGCAATAGTGTGATAGGAACATCTGGTTTGGAAGCCGAGGACAAACTAAGACACTAAGGAAAGGTAGCTTCAAGACTCTACAGGGGCAGTGACCCATGGAGCCCAGCAGACAGCTGTACTATGGGGAACTTCGTAGAGACCTCATGAAGAGAAAAAGGCCTTTGGTGACCAGCAATTGTGAGTTTACTCTTTGGCCACATATGCTTTCCTAGCTTTAGCCCATTTTCCCCAGGGATCTTATTTGTGCAGGAAGCAAGTGGAGGGATGTTTCTGTAACGACTGCCCTTGCTATGTTGGCTTGGTAAACACCCTTTCTAAAAGCTAATTAATTCCGGCTGATAATGAATGAGTAACACATCTATGGGGACTCATGAATGGTGCTAGAAACCCCAGTCTCAGGGTTATCCCAAGGAAGAAATAACTCATTCTTTTTTTTTTTTTAAATGCAATTGCTTGGAATGATTATTTTTTTGTATCTTCTCTCCTTTTTACAGAATTACTCTGAATTTTTTTTTCAATGAGGCATTTATTATTGCAACCCATTTGCAATTAACTCTTCATTCTGGGCCTTCTCCCCTTATTAACACTTGACTTCTTAATGGACCAGACTCTGGTCACAGGCTTAGAGAGAGCTGGAAGGGAGCTTAGAGATGATCTAGTGAGTCCAATCCCTTCTTTTAGTCCTCCTGAATATTTGGAAGCTATGGAACAAACTAAAATGAGCTAAACAGATTTCCTCCCAACAAGCTATTGCTTGCTTGCTTAACTTAATCTGTGGCATTAGGACTACATTGGTGCTATTAAGGTTCCATTATCTTTTCACTTTATATAGATATAGACATAGATAGATAGATAGATATAGATAAATATAGAGAGAGAGACAGAGAAAGAGAGAGAGACAGAGAGAGAGAGAGAGCGCTAGCTTTGGATTCCTTGTAACAGAAGGCTACCTTCTCCACAATTTGGACCTGCCCTCCTATTTTCTGGGCCATTCGGATGAACATTTAGTTCCCGAGAATAACAATGCATGATAGGAAAAGAGACTTGCTAACATAAGAATTATTTTCATACTGTGTCAGACCCATTGTCAAACTAACCTATCTTTGGATCTTGTCTCAGACAGTGTTACAAGTAATCTTGTGAAAGGGCATAATTGTCCCTCATGGCACCCATCTAAAAAGCTCACTGATAACACTCTTGGAACATCCCTAGTTTCCTTTAAAAACTCAATGTGACACTAACGCTGTAATTGGAGTTGTAAATTGCCCCAATCATTCTGCAAATCAATTTGGAACAATCACCAAATAGTCAAATGATGTAAGCAAACCTTTCTCAAAAGAAAATTTGCAAAGTATTAGCAACCCTATGAAAGAACATCCCAAATCAATATTAGAAATACAAATCAAATAAACTCTGGGGTTTCACTTCACATTCAGCAGATCATTGGTGATGACAAAATATAAGTATAACCGATGGTGGAAGATTTGTCAAAATGTGTTGTTGGCATCACTGTGAATTAGCACAATTGTTCTGTTAATCAGTCTGGAAATGCTGTGACAAAAAGTACTGCTAAAGAAAGTGACTTAAGGAGGCGGAGTCAAGATAGTAGCATGAAAACGGAGCCTCACTTGAGCTCTCCCCCAAATCTCTCCAAACACTTGTAAAAAATGACTCTAAACAAATTCTAGAGCTACAGAACCCACAAAATGACAGAGTGAAACAAGTTGCTAGCCCAAGACAGCCTGGATGGTTGCTGTGAAGGGGCTATCGCACCATGCTGGGAGCAGAGCGCGGCCCATGGGCCATGCCAGTACAGACCAGGCCAGAGTACATCAGGAGGAGCAGGCCTTAGGGCACTGAATCACTGGCAGTTGTGGCAGTTTACAGACTTCTCAACCACCAAATACCAAAGACAATTTAGCAGGTCGGAGGGAAAACTGTGGGACCAGGGGGAGAGAAGTGTGGGGTCTGGCCCCAGCCCAGGGGTGGCAGAGGTGGCTGCAGCTGCAGTGGCTGCTTCTGGAGCTCCAGGCTGACAGCCAGTGGGGGGAATCAAGTGGCTGATCAGAGCCGGAGTATAGAGATCTCTTTGCTGGTGCTGAGGCAGTGTTCTCTTGCTTTGCCCTGCTTGGATCAGGGTCACAGTTCTGGTTGGCGATCCTTGGGGGAGGAGGAGCCCTGGTGTGGCAGAGCTTGTGGTGGATGTGGAAGGAGTCTTTCTGGTAGTTACATGGCAGAAAGGAGGGTTTGCACTCACAGACCAGAGCACAGGCCAGGAGAGGAGCATCATACCACCTCAGAATAGAAGTAGCTCTGAAAATAGCAGAACAAAACCCCTGAAGCTTGGGACAAAGTGCTCTCCACTCTGGAAGCAGTCATACCCCGACAAAGAGCTCAAAAGTCAAGTAACTGGCTGGGAACATGAGAAAGCAGCATAAAAGGACTTAGATCACAGAATCTTTCTTTGGTGACAATGGAGATCAAAACATACAGCCAGAAGAAGTCGACAAAGTCAAAGAGCCTACATCAAAAGCCTCCAAGAAAAATATGAATTGGTCCCAGGCCAAGCAAGAGCTCAAAAAGGATTTGGAAAAGCAAGTAAGAGAAGCAGAGGAAAAACTGGGAAAAGAAATGAGAGTGATGCAAGAAAATCATGAAAAACAAGTCAACAACTTGCTAAAGGAGATCAAAAAAAAATACTGAAGAAAATAACAAATTAAAAAATAGATGAATGCAAAAGAGGTCCAAAAAGCCACTGAGGAGAAGAATGCCTTAAAAGGAAGAATTAGCCAAATGGAAAAGGAGGTCCAAAAGACCAATGAAGAAAATACTGCCTTAAAAATTAGAATGGAGCAAGTGGAAGCTAGTGACTTTATGAGAAATCAAGAAATTATTAAACAACCAAAACAATGAAAAAATGGAAGACAATGTGAAATATCTCATTGGAAAAACCATTGACCTGGAGAATAGATGCAGGAGAGATAATTTTAAAATTATTGGACTACCTGAGAAAGCCATGATCAAAAAAAAAAGCATAGGCATCATCTTTCAAGAAATTATCAAGAAAAACTGCTCTGATGTTCTAGAACCAGAGGGTAAAATAGAAATGATCACCACTTGAAAAAGATCCCAAAAGGAAAACTCCTAGGAATATTTTAGCCAAATTCCAGAGTTCACAGGTCAAGGAGAAAATATTGCAAGCAGCCAGAAAGAAACAATTTGAGTATTGTGGAAACACAATCAGGATAACACAAGGTCTAGCAGCTTCTACATTAAGGGATTGAAGGGCTTGGAATATGATATTCCAGAGGTCAAAGGAGCTAAGATTAAAACCAAAAATCACCTACCCAGCAAAACTGAGTATAATACTTCAGGGCAAAATATGGATTTTCAATGAAATAGAGGACTTTCAAGCATTCTTGATGGAAAAAAAAGAGCTGAATAGAAAATTTGACTTTCAAATACAAGAATCAAGAAAAAGATGAAAAGGTAAATAGGGAAGAGAAATCATAAGGAACTTATTAAGTTGAACTGTTTTGTTTACATTCCTACATGGAAAGATGATATTTGTAACTCATGAGACATTTCTCTTTATTAGGGTAGTTGAAGGGGATATGCACACGTATAGACAGAAGGCACAGGGTGAGTTGACTATGAAGGGATGATATCGAAAAAATAAAATTAAGGGGTGAGAGAGGAATATATTGAGAGAGGGAGAAAGGGAGATATAGAATGGGGTAAATTATCTCACATAAAAGTGGCAAGAAAAAGCAGTTCTGCTGGAAGGGAAGAGGGGGCTGGAGAGGAGTAATCAGTGAATCTTGCTCTCATAGGATATGGCTTAAGGAAGGAATAACATACCCACTCAATTGGGTATCTCACCCTACAGGAAAGTAGCAGGGTGGATGATGGAAGGGAGGGAAGATTAGGGGAGGAGATAGTCAAAAGCAAACACTTTTGAAAAGGGACAGGTTCAACGGGCAAAACTGAATAAAGGGGGACAGGATAGGATGGAGGGAAATATAGTTAGTCTTTTGCAACATGATTATTATGGAAGTGTTTTGCATAATAATATATGTATAACCTATGCTGAATTGCTTGCCTTCTCAAGGAGGGTGGGTGGAGAGGGAAGAAGGGAGAGAATTTGGAAGTTCTAAAAACAAATGTTAAAAAAAATTGTTTTTTTAAATGCAATTGGGAAATAAGATATATAGGCAATGGGGTATAGAAATCTATCTTGCCCTACAAGAAAGTAAGGGGAAAGGGGATTGGGGGGGGGGACGTGATAGAAGGGAGGACAGACTGGGGAAAGGGGCAATCAGAATATATGCCATCTTGGAGTGTGGGGGCGGGTAGAGATGGGGAGAAAATTTGTAACTCAAAATCTTGTGGAAATGAAAGTTTAAAACTAAAAATAAATTAAAACAAAAAGAAAGTGACTTAAAATATCCATATCCTTTGACCCAGAGATTCCATTGTTAGGTGTACATGTCAAGGTCAGTTACAAAGAAAGGTCCCATACTTCCCAAAATATTCATTGACACACTTTTTATGGTAACAAAGAATTTTAAACAAAGTAGATGTTCATCAATTGGAGAACGGCTAAATTGTGGGACATGAATATGATGGGGTATTACTGTACTGCAAGAAATTATGAACATGACAGATACAAAGAAGGATAGAAAGATTTATATGAATTGATAAAATAATATACTATAATATTTATATGGCACTTACTATGTGCCAGGCATTGTGTTAATTGCTTTACAAATATTTTCTCATTTGATCTTCACAATAACACTGGGATGTTAAGTGCTATTGTTATCCCCATTTTTAAAGTTGAGGAAACTGAGGCAAACAGAGGTCATGTGATTTACCCATGGTCAGAGAACTAGTAAATGTCTGAGGTAGGACATGAAATCATGTCTCCCTTTCCCCAGGGCCAGCCGTCTGCAACACCTAACTGATGTAAAGGATTAGGAAGACAATACACATGAAGCAAACAATGTAAAAGAACAAAATAACTGACATTGAATTCTACCAAATTATAATAACCAAATTTAGCCTAAAGACCACAGAACATTGATTAATGAAGTATCTAATTCTGATTTTAGACAAATGATGGTGAAGCATGTGTCCTATCTCTTGGCAGAGAGGTAGTGGATTATAGGTACAGAATGAAGTGTATTTTTTTTTTTTTTTGCTGCAGTGAATTGGGTTGATTTAGCTTTACTTTTTATTGCAAGAAAGGGTTCTGTTGGGTGAGGTTAGTCATTGGGAGATGACAATGAGGTAAACAAGGGAAAAGAGCATTGACTAAACCTTTAATGTTAGAATGTAATTTCCCTGTTAGAAGGAATTTATTGCTTTTCTAGGAATGCATTTGTTGCCTTTCTAGGAATGTTTTCAACACCTCTCCTTTTCATTAAAAAAAAATGTGCTTTGGAACATTACTCCATTCCTTCCTATAGTTTCTGGTGGGTACAGAATATCTTGTCATCTGTATCTTTTCCTTTATATTAGCAGGTCTTCTGGTCACTTGCAGAATTTATTGTCAGTGGCATTGATAAATTTAACTATGTGTTTTGGAGTCTGCAACAAAAAGTTGGATTTTTTTTTCCTCTGCAGGTGATTTGTGAATTCTTTCAAAGGATACTATGTACTTCTATTCTGGGCAGTTTTTTTGGTACTATTTTCTTGCATTATGGTGTTCAGGTTTTTTGAGTAGTTATGTTCTCATGCCTTGTCACGGGAACCCTATAAACCTTAGATTTTTCTCTCTACATAGTATTTTTTACTTGTTTGGAGATTGTTTTCTTTTCATGTTATTGCTTTTTTCTCTTCTTCCAGATTGTCCTGCACTTCCATATATTTGGATTCCCAGTCATTCTCTTTTGTTTCTTTGGTGAGACTTGTCACTGTGGATTCAACTTTCTCTTAGTTTGCCAATTATTTTTGCTGGGTAGGCCATAAATTGTTTTCACAGTTCCTAGCTCTCTTTTAAATCATTCAGGACCATCCTCCTGCAGGTTTCATGATCTCTTAAGAATCCACAAGGTCCTTTCTCATCAGGTGTTGATTCATATTCCTTTGTTTTATATTTACTCATAGATGGCCTGAACTCTCTTAGCAGATCTGGAGGTCATTTTCCCTCCTGCTTTTTTATCTTCCCTGCCAGTTTGCTTATCTTCAGTCTTTAATTTTCTTTCTTCCAAGATCTTTGGTAATTCCTGTCTTTTTCCTCTATTGATCACTTTCTGACTCCCTCCCCTTTGAAGGCAATTTCCCTAGGGGCTGGATCTCAAAAGATCTCAGCCTCCTCTTGTGCCAAGCAATTCAAAGTTCACCAGCCTACATAACACCCCAAGTGACATTTAGAGGGACAATACTGACCCTGACTGGATACTGAATTTATTCCGTCTGGCTTTGTGGAGTGCCATATACATCCTGTCCCCTTTTCCCTCTGTTCCTTTCTCTAGTTGATCTCTGTTGCAGCACAGAGTCTTGCGAAACTGCTATTACAATCCTAACAAATTTCTGCCTTTGTATCTCTTTAGCACTGGTTGAGGTAAGTTCTGTTGCGAGTGCTATGGGTTGGCAGTCTTGCTGCTAGGACTTTTGTGGGTGGCAGCAGAAAGGGCATAGAATGAGCATATTAGGGGGGAGGGATTAGTTTGCTGTTTTCCATCAACTTTTTACTTTGGGTTCTTGTTATCTTGTCTGTGGAGGCAAGAGAAATTGCTTTATCTCTGAAATTGAATTCCTATTTTAGAGAGGCTGTAAGGATTGGAGAAAATGTCTAGTCCTCTCACAATTTTGTTTTTGTATGGCTAATACAGCCACTGGTGCATATTTGTTCTAAATAAATATTTGACTCAAAAAGAAAAAATACTTACAAGGATTTTTATACTTATAAACTTAATATTTTTAATATATGCAAGTGTTCTTTAAAGTTGTTTCTCCTCTATGTTATTGTGGTCATTATGCAAACTGTTCACTTGGTTCTGCTTATTTCACTCATCAGTTCATACCAATCTTCTCAAGTTTCTTTGACTTCTTCATATTCATCTCACAGCATAGTATTTTGTTACATTCATATACTACAATTTGCTTGACACTTCTCCCAATCAATTAATACCATTTTCCTTTCAGTTCTGGCTACTACAAAAAGTGCTGGATATAGTTTTGTTTGTATACCTCTCCTTCTGTCTTTGATCTCCTTGGAGATATATACCTGGTAGTGGTGTTTATGGGCCAAAGTAACTTTTTAAAATTATAATTCCAAATTATTTTACAGAAGTTGGTTCAATTCATAACAGTGCATTAGTATGTTGGTCTTGCCACAGCTCCTAAAATATTTTCCATTTGTCTTTTGTCATCTTTGCAACTCTGTTGGGTATTAGTGCCAAAATCATTCTAACCTTTTGGGTTGCCATGCTACAGTTCAGTCATACTGAGCTAGCAAATCCAGGTCTTTTTCACACTATTACCTAAGCCTACTTCTCCCATTTTATACTCCTTGCTTGATCTCTTAACTGATCATGGAGACTGAGCTACTAAATATGTGGCTGCCCCTAAAGATGAGAAATTCTCACTTCTATATTCAATTATCAGTTTGGTTAAAACATGGACTGTTTATAAATTACCTTGGGCATGTAAGGCTCTATATGAATATTATATATACGTTGTACTTCACAAATGAATGAAAAACAAGGAAGCAAAACAGTCTATCCCAAAGAAGCTTTTAATAGGAAAGACAACACATAAAGGGGAATGAGAGTTGGAATGACAAGCAAAGGGGAAAGGATAGGTTATGTTGTGCTGTGGCACCGTTTGGCAATGGTGGGTAGAAATAAAAGTGCTGGAAGAATGCAGAATTGTTTGGAAATGGCTAAGAAGGAAAGGTGAAAGCTCAGAGTCCTAAGGGCATAAATTGAGTTCTCATGGGAGGAGGAAGGCCAGAGTGTAGGCAGCATAGCTTGGAAATGACTAGAAGTCACATGGCCTAGTTTTGGGCAAGATAATACTGATCCTCACTGAAGATCCCTTATCCTTAAATCATGTGATAATGTCTATCTCATGCAGGATACTGTTCTGAGCCAAGTCTAATTTAGGTCAGGCTAGCCCAATGGTTCAGAATTAGGACAGGAATGCAATCAGGCACTTGTGGGCCATAAAATATTTGACGAGAAGTTTACTCAACCATAAAAAGGATCAATAAGGATACATTGATTGAAGAGGACGGGAGCTCCCTTCTGCTTTCCCATCTGTCATGTTAAAGGCAACATCCAGAGCTCTATGTTGATTCTGAGAGTACTGGGAATTCTGTCAAACTTGATGAAGACCAACTTCTAATAGGCCATGATTTTCAATACTTCATGAGGCCAACAAGCCACACCACTGGTTCAACTCCTAATCAATGCCCTAGGCATGAAAAAAGCCCTCCTACTCCTTTAGAGGGGAAGCAACCCAGCCTACATAAAACAAAATGCTGCTCCAACCATATATAACAAAATACACCAAATATAAATGATGGCATTATCAATGATGATTTCTGTTCACATGTGTGGGAGTGTTTGAAAAAAATATAATACACTAATACTTAGTACTGATAACTTTGTTTTATCCATTTTGGCTATTATAATGGTCCCCAAGAGCTACACTATTTGAGAGTAGGGATTGTTTCTTTTTTTTTCTTGTCTTTTAATCCCTAGTGCCTGGCATGTAATAGGTGGTTAACAAATATTTATTGACTGATTAAAGTGAGAAGATCCAAAAAAGATACCATTTTCAAGTTTTACCTGACAAGTTATGCAAGTGATTAATAACAGGACCAAAATCATATACAAGATTTTGTCTCTTCAAAACTGTAACATTCATATACACATTGTAAGTTTTATCAGGTTCTTAAAAGTGTATAATAAAGATTTCCTAGAGGGAAGGAAGATTTGTTCCCATGATATATCTAAACCTTTGTAGTAATGAGGTAGATTATGATTGAATTATTCTGCACAAACAAATGCCACAAGTTTTTAAATGCACAAAGATATTTTCAAGATTTTTCTTTAAACAAATTTATTTTATGAACAATCCTTGCCTCAGTATTCATATTTTAGACTTCTTTAACAAGAAATCCTACAGTACACATGAACTTATATTTCTATATACCCTTCTGCACAAAGATATTTAATGACAAAATAACAATGCCTCTAAAATTTTAATAAATTGCTTTAATAAACAAAATTGAATTTGCTGTCTAAAAAGGAGTCATCTAAGTTTGTCAGTCTAAGCAAAACCTAAATTCTACTAGTATACTCATTCTAGAATAAATTAAAAAAGAGGTCACTGCAAAGCTTTGACTTTTAAATAAATTAGCACTAAAATAGCACAAAGAAATGTTAAAAAAATGAAGATTCTGACATCACATTTTCATTTATGTTAAAATGGCTTTCACAGGTTGTGAAAGCAGATTCAGATTTGTACAAAATTAATACTGTAAAATCATTAAAGTATTTCAATATTTCTATATTGTAATCCCATTTTGTAGCTAAAACTCCAAAAAAAAAAAAGGAACAATCATGTCACTTTTGCAAAAACTGTGTGAGTTAGACTATTTTTACTGGGAGGAAATGGAAAGGGTGGCCAACTACAAGCAAACTTAATATATACAAATCTGGATTTACGAAAAACATTAGAACTAGCTATTCACTTTTAAAAATAATTCTTCAAAAGGAATACAATTCCTTTTTTAAGGGCAAGAGTCCCTAATACATTTAAAATACTTTACTTTCCCAAAATAAAAAACGTATACAACTTTTTACTACTGCAGGTATTGCATAAAATAAAGCAGAGCTGTAATCATAAGTATTATTTTTAAAAGTTGGTGAGCCATAAATTACTACTAGTTCTAGCTATCTGCAAGGCTTCTAAAATCTTAGGTTTCCCAAATATCACGATGGCTCATATTACTCATTCATTCATTCAACTTCCCTTTAAAATATTTTTGCATATGAAAATTTCAGGAGGTAACTAACATACTGTATTTAAACATGTGTTAACATGACATTCTTTACAGAATTTCTCATTTAAGTATTCTTTTCAAACTGGCATGACACTCACCAGGTTTCCAATTTGCATTACTCACATGTTGCTTTAATAACACTAGAAACATGAATGGGGTAAAATGGTACCAAACAATGGAGTAATATTTGGAATGTTTGTCAAGTTTATTGTAAACAAATGTAGATGCAGTTCACTTTCTGAAGTACACACTTTTCAATTATATATTCCAATGAATTTTAAAATTCTTATATATTTAATGTATCTTGTTGAAAGATAACACAAGATGTTTTCATTTCTATTGCTGATTAATTTTGAATTGGCATTGGCTACTAACAAAATTTATAATTTTTTTTCTGCTGTACAATTGACACTCTAATTTGCAATTAGCTTTGCCAAGATGTTAATGGCTTTTAAGTATGACAGCTCCCATTTAAAAGAGATAAACTGTTTTGTAAAGCAAATTATTTTCTTGTAATAAAGAGTATCACCAATCAATCTGTAGGTTCAGATTTTCTTATGTGTGATTTCTTAAAATAGAACATAAAGAAGAAAGTTTTCTTGTGCCATAGCTAGAACTTGGACATTCTAAAAAGCAAGTTTTTTTTTTTGCTCTTAGGGAATAATATGTGAACATGTAAATAAATTACTTAAATTAATAAAAGAGTGTGCAGGTATTTGTTCAGCAACAAAATTTAATTTATAAATCAAGATTTCAAAAAACAGAGGTTCAAGAACATTGTACCCTGATCAAAGATCATTTTTACCGTATAGTCAATACACAACTGAAAGCTCGAACACATTTTTTTAAAAGAATGCAATAACATTAAAATGAGTATTTAAAGGAGGTATAATAAAAAGCAAATAGGCACTATGAGATAACACCTCATCTTAGAACACAAGTTTTAAGCATTTTAAACATTAAAATCAAGCTGCCAAAATCTGCATGAGATAAGACATTTTTCACAGCACTTGTGTTAATGACAAATACTTGACCTACAGATGACAAATCTAGAAATTACACAGGTAAATTTAGTTATTTTAACAGGGTACCACAGGCACCATTAAATAAGAAATATTTTTAAGTTTTGTTTCTACCAAAAAAGGTAAATAAATAGATCAGTTAATAAGAGAAGATGGGAATAAACTTGGGGAAAAGGCACATCCAGGCAAAAGAGTCAAGGCGATTTGCATGATGCATTACTTTCAAAGCAATTCTACTGTGCATAATTGAATCTAAAGGAATTATTTTGGAAGAGTCTAAAACATGACAAAACATATTTAGTAAGCTGTGCAAACATCAAAACACTAATAATTTAATATAGTTCTCTACTGCTTTAAAATATATGTAAGGCGCAGAAGAAGGTACATCACAAATTCCTGCAAAGATATTTGGGATATGTTATTTTTGCAAAGTAATGTATTATTCTGAGATGAATACTTTTGTTTTCAGGTGCTTAATCGTCTTTCTGGTCTTGGCAAACACTTCATAATTGCAGCTTTCCACAATGCTGGGGCAAGTAAAAGACTTAGAGTAGTCACGCTCAATATAAGAAGGTAGACCTGAAAATGAGAAATGCAAAACCATGACTTCTTTATGATTCATACAGTAAATTAAAGCACAGCACAAAGGTAAACAGACTCTTGGGCTAAAATAGGATGGATTTATAATTTAACAATTACAAAGTGCATATATTATTCATTTAATAAATAACAAGTAATTTAATAGACTAGAACCTCACTACGCCTCTTCCTCTTGGTCTCCTTTTTAAATCAAATGCCTCATGAAGTAGTCCTTTTAGTATTTCTTGGTTCTCTTAGATGGGGTTGAGGATGAAGCTTCCTTTAAACAAAATTCCATTCTAAAAGATTACATTTCAGTGTATATTAATATAAAAATAGACCTACATATATGTTTTATATATAAAGGACATGTTTTTGTATATAAGAAGACAACCATACAATCTCCACAGAGTCAAAGTCAAGAGTTACACTGCCAAAAGGCGATGGAAATAAAAACAGAACAGATGATGCATAAAATAAAGTTGCTACTTGTTTCCAGTGGTGACCTATACTTTAGAAACAGGAGATATCACTAAATACAATGAGGAAATGTATACTTGGAAGAAGTGGTAGAATGTTGTAATGAGAGCAGAAATAGGCCTCAGTTTACCCTCTCCCTTTCCTTACCCTGTAAAATAAGAATCTGGACTAGAGGGCCCCTTTAAGATTGACATCTGGAAGCAGGTGTTTAAGGAAAAGTATTTTTATTTTCTTGAACTTGAACCCATATTTGGAATTCCTTTGTGAGGGATATCATAATAGGTGGATAGCTCATGTGTTCCACTAGTGCACACAAACCATATGAAGACTAAGAGGAAGAAGGCTTCTAACACATTGTAAGTGTCTGGTTTTTTTTTTAGAGGATTTATGGTAGAATATGGACAAAAACTGTGCAGGATGAGATGGTGTGGATGGATTACAATCTGAATCAAGGAAGTGAGCATCCTTCAATGTGAATGACTGAAGTACAAGGAGACATTTTATTTCATTTTTATCTTGAGTTATTGGTATGACCTAACTGTATGCTTCAGGAGGAATCTAACCTCTTTAGGGACCAAGCTAAGGTGCTAAGATGGCTTCCTGGGAGTGATCATTCCTACCGTATAACCTTGGGGCTGCTCTCCTGGGCTCAGAGGCTACCAAGAGGGCATGACCAAAATGCAACAGTAGACTGATGGGCTGAGTTTGGAAGAATAAAAATATGGTAATTTTACCAGAGATTGCAGATTTAGGGCTGGGAGTGAAGAACCTGAAGGTCACCAAGGCCAACCCCCTGATTTTACAAGTGAGAAAAATGAGGACCAGTGGAGGTAAATGACTTTCCAGGGTTATACAGTTAGGTATCTGAAGGAGAATTTGAACCCAAATCCAGTGTTCTATCCACTATGCCAAACTGCCACCCTCTTATTGATTATTCCTGGGTCACAAACTGGAATGAGTTGAAGAAAAAATCAACTCTCTCTTCAACCTTAATACTGCTCAATGGAACAGTGCATAGGTGCTCCAGGAAGACCAGAGTTCAAAGCCAGTCTCAGTCACTTACTGTGTGACTCTGGACACATCACTTAACCTGTTTGCCTCTGTTTCCTCATCTGTAAAAAGGGGATAATAAACAGCACCTACCCTCAGTGGGTTATTGCTATTATTAATATATTTCTTTCAAACCTGAAGATAACTGCAAGCTCAATGTATTTCAACTAAAGGTAAGAATATTCCACAAGACCAAAAAGCTAGGCAATTTAAGTTGGTTTAATAATTTTACTCTGAGGAATGAATGTCTAGAAAGGAGTTGTAAAAACGCTAATCATTAGGAATAAAATGAATCACAGCGTCTTATGCACTATGAAGAACTTTCTTAGTTAAGATCTCGAAAAGAGCTATCAGGGCAGATGTGATTTTGCATAGCAGAAGAGGGAAAAACTAAGGCCAAATCGGAAGAAAGGCACCTTCTGACACTTCACAGATGTCATGGAGTCAGAAACAAAGGATCTGGGTTCACATCCTGTCTTTCCTTTCTCTGGCTCAGCTGTTTTGCGTATCTTTGTGTTATTCACTTTACGTTTATGTTGTATGTATTTACAGGTGTACTTAGTATCTCTCCCATCGCGATGTCAGCCCTTTGTGAGTGTGGACTGTTTCAGTCTTGTACTTCCAGGGCCTTGCACCTGGCAAATGCTTTACATATCTCTGGTAACTGACTGGACCAAATGACTTCTGAGTGACCTTTGAGCTCCCATGAGGTGGGTATCACAGGCTGTTATAACTTTCATTCTACAGAAGAGGAAACATGCTCAGAGAGGTCAGAGGACTTAACACGATCACATAGTTAGGTCTCCTCACTCCAAGTATAATAATAATTTTTTTACTAAGCCAAAGTGCATCTAAGGGCAAATATCCTAATCAAAAGAGGTACAGGAAAATACAATGGATGTCTGGAGATATTTTTTTCCCTCCCTGGAGGTTTCTGAGCTTTTGCTTGAGAGGAGAGGCTATGGAGGTGAGATAAGGCTTACGTGGAACCTCTCCAAGCTTGTTCATTTCTCCTCAGGCTTGGTCAGCAGAGAGGAGGATAGTGACAGATTGTACTACCAAGCAGAGCAAAAGGTCTCTCCTGGTGTGGGGCAGCCACATCTTCCTTCTCTTGCATGGAGAGGTCACAGTCCATCTGGCGTCCCCACCGGGAGGAGTCAGACATGGTGCCTCAGCTGCTTTCTACCCACTGTCCTTCTCTGGGCCCATGAAGCCAAAGTGTAAGCAGAAGGAAAATAGTTGGTAACACTTAAAGGTCTACATAAATGTAGGTTTTGTAACTATCATTACAACTTCAAGAAATTCCTGTTCAAGTATGGATGGGCTGGACAGAATGAAGGACATAATTCTTTTTATCAGAGGTGCTCCCTGTTGGTGCATGAGTGGGCTGTACTACTAAGCCACAGCTTTGAGATACTATGATTCTATAAAATTTCCATTTTGCAGAAGAAGACGCTAATGCTCCGGGGGGCTAAATCATTTGCCCAAAGTAAAACAAAAATAAGTAAATGGTTGAGAGAGAAATTAAATCCATCATCCTCATTCCCTCCCACCTCACCAGAACCTTGGATCCATGGAACCAGCCCAGACTCTGATGAGGGCCTGGGAGCATGGCCTCCACATAACTTCCCTGCTACTATTTCTAAACCATGTAGATGTGCTCTTCATTCTCCCTCCTTTCCAAGTCCCTACAAGACTGTGAGTTCTCTAAGGGCACAGAATGGCATGCTTGCATTCCCAGGCTTCATGTACTGGATTATATATCGATCTTAATCCAAGTTATTGGTCAAGTGATCTTTCTACATGCTAGAAACCTTACTAATACAGTTTTCCTATTCCTTTATGTAGTCTGGGGCTGCTTGTTCACTGTATTTTGTATATGTATTCAAAACTGATGAAAACAGTTTAGCGTTTCCTGGCCCTCGGGAGCAGGTATGCAATTTAAAAGTAAGCCAAAGAGTCAATAATAGAGGCTTTTTATAAGCAAATAAAATAATTTATGTTTAGATGGCTATCCAATCCCAGTAGTAGCTTAAAAGTTTAAAATGCATCTGGTTTTCACTTTTGCTTATTATTGAAAAAATTTCTGCGAATAAATAATATTACTAGTTTTGTCTTTTTTAACTTCTAAAAGGTTTTAAACAAATAAAATGACAATCTATCTGGTATTTAGTAAATAACAGTTTTAGTAAAAAACAGTAAAATTCAGGTTATTTGATGTTAAATATTTTAATCTTAAGTAAATCATTAATTATTTTGCTTTTATAGCAGGGAGGGGGAAGCTTTTGTTTCTGAAAATTCACTTCAGAAAAAAAAAAAGGTCACATAAGCAAAAAAAAAAGTTAACTTGAAAAATATTAAATTTAGAGAAATATCCTTAAAGGCATTTTCCAATCAACTTTTTAAATAATAGGGAATACACAATTTTATTCAGTAAATCTAACAAAACGAAACTACTTCACTTCTATATCATAGTTAGTTATGGAAAAAAGAAAGAAAAGATGCGATTAATTGGAATAGTAGGGGAGAGAAAACATAGGAGGGAGAGAAAATACAGCCTAAGGGACAGAAACATAGATATCTACCTACAATTAACAGAGAGACTTCTAGAAAGACACTTACCAAGGGCCCAGAGAAAGGGAAAGGGGGAGACAAAGGGTCTCATTAGCTACATGCAAATATAACAGGTGACCAAGGGAATAAATACAAATTAATATGCCTACTACAGTAGCTAAAATGCAAAGTGGATATTTACCAAAGCTCTTAGAAGCAAAGATCCTACACTCAGTTAAAACTATAGCAATTCTGATGAGAAGAGAAGGGAATTTTTAAAAGCATAAAGGCTTTATAATATCTAGATTAAAAAATAAGTACCACCAGCAGTGTTTTAATTCTCTTCTACTGAAAATATATAAGCTTCAGTGTTCCTAAATATTTTATTTTAAAAGTAGAAAGGCCCTAACCCACTTTGGAAAGTAGGGAATACCCAGGACTGCTATTTTTTTTAAAATTTCTTACATCTCTTCAATTAAAAACAATTTTGATCTCCTGGTTCTCATATTATATTTTAAGTCAGAATATGAAGTCATAGTGTTATCCTAAGAACAATTAAATTTATTATGAAGCATTTTTAAAACACCAAATACTACAAAAAGTTAAATGATGGTAGAGTCCAGATCTAGTATTAGAAGACCTAATAAAAGTTTACCTCTCGCGAGATGATTCCTGCTCTTCGTGCTCTACTTCCCAAAACAAAAGAAAACTCACTGACTTGTGCCAGGCCAGCTGAGACAATCCATTTGATGTACTGACTGCTCTTTGGCAGAATGAGGGATAAGACAAGCACTGCCAAAACAAACTTTGAGAGTAACATTCATATTATTATTTTTGAAATGTTCGAACAAGAAACTTGCAATTAATATACAGAAACGAAACAGAAAATACAGAAAGTCAAATGAGATATATAGTCCAACAATATATTAAACTGAGATTTCATATGTGAATGCACTTTATTTTCTCAAAGTAGTACGAACTATTATTATGATTAATAAAAGCATGAAGAATTAGTGCAATGAAATTGTGAAGAACAAAAAGACAAACTGGGAGTTGCTAAGCCACCCGGCAACTGCCCATCATCAGCTGATGCTAATTGAGCTTTTTATCTTAAAAATTTTTTATTATACATTATGTATGATGAAATTATTTCAGAACAATTTTATAATCCTGAAAACTACCCAGCTAGTAGGCTTATCGAGTCTAAAATAAAGACAGTAGTTCAGAATGACAAAATGTCACTACAGATGCCCTTCGACCATCACCCTATTGTCAGGGCCCAGTCCAATCTGGCATACGGTTTTGATGATGGCATAATCCAAATCCAAATAATATCAATTACTAGCCCAACAGAGTCAATCACAGCTTTTTTTTTAACCAACAACGAGCTTCTGTGACAAAACACAGCTAAAGCACCCAAATGTTGGCTGGTGACGGCAACTACTGCCTATACTTTTTAAGGCAACATAAACATTTTACTATGAAAAACTGGGGTGTTAGTTTACTTTCCTCATCCCAACCTCTGGCCTGTGAATGCAGAGTACCTGGGTTCATATCCTCTCTCTAAAACGGACTACTTCAGAGTGTGACCTCCCTGGACTGCATTGCCCTCATTTGAAAGGCGGGGGAGTTACAACACAGGGTCTTTGACATCCCTTCTAGTTCTAGAGCTATGATCCTGTGATTATCCTTATTATAACCCCCCCATCCATGCTGGGAATATCAGACTAATGTAAAACAACAGCTTGACATGGAGTTCTTTCTCTTCTCTTGGAAGCTGAGAGGCAAAGCCTTCTCTGTTGACATATGGGTTACGTACAAATGAAGAACATGGAATGTGAGAACTGAGATGTCAAAACAGTCAGTAAATCAAATATACGCTGGTCAGTAACTCTGGACACCTGGATATGTGCCAGAAGATAACCCCAAATGCAAATAATCACTACAGAGAGACTTCAATTCTAGTCCCACCTCTGCCACTAATTAGAAGGCAATGTGATATGCTGGAACAAGAACCAGATCTGGAATCAGAGAACCTGAGTTTGAATCTTGGCTCTGGTACTACATCAAATTCAGCAAAAACTTAACCTCATGGCACCTCAGTTTGCTCGTCTGTAGAAGTGTTAGGTTAGGTGACAGTCAGGATTGGCTACAAGGCTGCGATCCAATGACCCATCTCTACTCTGCTTTTCTTTTTCTCAACACCTGGATTGGAGTCTCACTTACTGCACTTCCTAGATGTCATTTCTCTTCATCTGTAAAACGGGAATAATGATACTTGCTCCAACCATCTCAAATAGGTGTTGTAAGAAAAGTGACTGATAAACTATAAGCACTATGTGAATGTACATGATTACTGTTACCAGGAAGAATTTCAGTACTACACAAGATAGAACTCTATAACAAAATAAAAGCACAGTATCCATTTTACTGGAAATAACAAATAAAGCTACTAAATAAAAGTGGTACCTTCATTATTACCACTGACAAGGTAAGGAACATCAAAACGGTGAGTTCATATATTACAAAAGTGGGAAAAACATGGAGACCTGGGAGAAAAAGGAAAGAGCAAATTAATTTCTTTTATTTTTTATATACCTGAATAGGCTACAAAAAAGCTTTACTTCTAAATTTTTAAAAATTTATTTATTTTTAGTTTTCAACATTCACTTTGATAAGTACTTCTAAATTTCTTAACAACTAAAACAATTGTACTTATCTACACTGTCTATAAAAGAATACCCCAAACTTTTTTTTAACCACTAATTGCTAGAAGATAAATTGGGGGCTTGGGGATTTTCTTCCTATTCCCTCCTACCTGAATGACTAAGCCATCATTAAATATGTGATTACCAGTTCCATTCCCTGTGCTTCCCCATTCTAACTAAAAAATTTTTTTGGTTAATTTAACTAGGAAAGTGTGTTTC
Source organism: Trichosurus vulpecula (assembly GCF_011100635.1). Taxonomy (NCBI): domain Eukaryota; kingdom Metazoa; phylum Chordata; class Mammalia; order Diprotodontia; family Phalangeridae; genus Trichosurus; species Trichosurus vulpecula. Next base: position 391,747,348 of record NC_050576.1, on the reverse strand, counting down.
CTCATCTTCTGAAAGAAAAAATGGATCCAAGCATGAGAAACAAGTTCTTATTCTAATTCTCTTTCATCAGTTTCTTGTAATCAAGATATATTTATTAATATCTGTCTGCAAAAAAAGAATAATCCACAAGGAAATTTAAATGTGAAAAAATGCAATATAGGGTCAATACTACTACCCATCAATGCTTTGTTACCTCATGTGAAACCTATTAGAGAAAATTATACTGTATCTACTGACATACTCTCTGTATTCAGTATTTAAACACAGATTCTGAAAGGGTAAGAAAAATATTTGCCTTGCACAACTCCCTCCACACAACTATAGTACCATAATTCCACACTCCCAGCCTTGGTTTTACACAGCACTACACTGCCAACAGAGGTTTCTTTAAGTAGAGCACCTCTATAAACAAATGAATGAGCATTCAGTGGCTTGACGCTAGCTGACTGGTAAAAGACAGCTACTCAGTGCTCACTCCTCTATTCCTGTCCAGCTGATTCTTTGTTCTTATCCCTCCTTATCAGGTGCATCTTCCTGCTTTTCTTAGAATGGGAACACAGGGCTGCCCATGCTTCAAGTACCTCCTCTCCTGTCAATTTTCTTCAATTCAACAAATATTTATTAAGTATTTGCTATGTGTAAGGCGATACATTAGGTTCTTAGAATACAAGGACAAAAACAAGTAGTCTTTGACCTCGAGGAACTTGCATTCTCCTAGAGATATACCATTTAAACAAGTAAATAAAAAGCGATTTCAAAAGAGCAAGTGCTAACAACCTAGAGAGATCAGAAAAAGACTAGTGTGGGAGGTGAAACTGAGCCGTGCTTGGAATTCTATCAAGTGGAAGTGAGGAAAAATTCATTTCAGACACATAGGGAGCACTTGTGAATGGAGAGGGAATGTTAATGCGGGGAACAGACAGGGGCCCGGTTTGACCGGAAGGGAGAAGACTATGTGAATTACTGTGATCTAGGACTAAAGAGGTAGGTACACTGCAGAGGGCTGTAGATGCCAAGCTGAAGAGATGTATTTTCATCCCAGATGCAATGTGGAGCTATGGAAGATTTTTAGGAGGGCTGGGTGACTGAGCTATGCAGAAGGATGTACGGGAGAGGGAAAAATCTGGCAGCAGAGAGACCAAGTGTAGGCTACTCCACCAGCCTTGGTAAGATGAGGGGCTCAACTAAGACAGAGGGCATGTGGATGGAGATCCGTTGGAGAGGTTAAAAAACCAGAAACGGAAGATTTGTGGGAGAAACTAGTTTGTTTTTTCCTTGGAATTAGTGTTATATAAGCCCTAAACTTGAAAGCTGAAGGGGAAGCCTTTTCAATTATTCACAAAGCATCTTCTTCTACACAGCTCTCTTCCAGAAACATATGACCCCAAAATCCTGGACTTCATTAAACCTTATCTCTACTACAATACAGACTCCTTAGAAGAGGGAGCGTGTCTTGCTCTTTTCTGCATCCTCCCTGGTACACAATACAGTAGAGAAAGCGCTCAATATTTAACTGAATAAACAAGAGAGAAGTTTCAGAAGATCTAGATCGTCACAGATTAGCTCGGTCATTTTTTAATTAATAAAAAGAACTAACAATCTCAAAGATTACTGATAGTCGCCAAGCATAGTGGCCAAAAGAACAGGGATGCTTAAATAACTCATGCCCACACCACTCCTACGTTAGAATGAAAATACCTCCAGCAGGAAAAGAGGAAGGAAAAAATAAGGATAAAGGAGGTTTGGACAAAGGGGGAAGTGTCTCAATTGCACAGGAATACAGAAGCAGTTCTTGGGCTTGGGGAAAGTGAATAATCATTCCTCTTAAAAAAAAATCCAAAGAATTAAAAGTTATTAGAAATTAGTCATAACAATAAGCAAGTGGGGGCAGCTAGGTGGCGCAGTGAGTAGAGTACTGGCCCCGGAGTCAGGAGGACCTGAGTTCAAATCCGGCCTCAGACACATGACACACTTACTGGCTGTGGGACCTTGGGCAAGTCACTTAACCCCAATTGCCCTACCACCCCCCTCCAAAAAACAACAACAACAACAAACAATAAGCAAGCACTTATGTCCCACTGACAAGGTACTTAAGATATTAAAGCCAGTCTCCTTTTCATAACTCTAAAACAGAGCTTTATTTAAATCTATCACTGTACTTCCAAAGGTTTCATTTCAATTAGCTATTTCTCCTATAGTGTTTTTTAGGTTATATACTAAAAGTCTTTTTCTTCTGTCCTTAAACTGAAAATGTTCTAGAATAAACTTCATTTATTAAGAAATAATCATTAAGAGGGTATTTGAATCATTTAGCCCCAAAAAACATTGGCTTTTGGATTTAATGAATAAAGTTAAGGTACTTTCCTATTTAATTAACATCTACTTGCCTGACATCTGAATAACTTCACTTCATTAGTAGATTAACCCAGATAAGTCCCTAAAATGACTTCATAAGCTATTTTTAGATAAATTTGATCAACTGATCAGATAGAGATAATTAATACAAACTACCTTTTGTATAATGAGAGCTAAATAACCCAAGCAAAAATATATAAAATTGTTATTATTTTATTAGAGAGCAGTATATTAGCATTCACATTTAAAAACCCAATTCACAGATAAAAAAATTTAAATATCTAGATTTCAAAATGTAGAATATTGGTGGATAGTTAGCTCTTTAAATAGTAAACACTTAAAATATACAGGGTAAAGCCTCTTATTTACAACACTATAATTTATACTTGATCCATAACTTTCCTTCAGATGTTAAACTTCTTTTATTGTTAATGTATCAAACCCTTACCATTCATTTCCCCCCACAAAAGTAGGCAGTGTCTCCACTACTAGCTATAAAATTAGTTCTGAATAGCAGGTAAAGATATTTAAAACCTTATTTGGATGCACAAAGTCCTCCACGAAATATATAGGCAACCCTTTTAAGTGCTTCACATCATTAAAGATCATCAAGCATGAATCTATAATAATCTGTCTCCAGAAAAAAGTTGCTAGAGACTAGGGTTCTTTGTAACTATGTGGTGCTTACAATTTACTTATTATTACTGATGTTGAGATCAAGAGATGACAAGCAAATGAAAAGTGTAATTTTTCTTAACTTAGACTTTTCTGGAGCTTTAAAAAATGTTTTAAATGGAAGTGTTAGAGAAACATTTTTGATATACAGCAACCAAAACTAAGTTTCTCTGATTAAATCTCATTTTTATGAGACTTTTCACCCTAACTATAGAAAATAAAGGTATATATATACTAAAAATTTAAATAAAATATATCTGGAGAACGTAGCTATGACATGTATGTTGAAGAGTCTACTATGGTTAGGGGAAGGTATCTCATCCATGTCTACAATTAGAGGGTCTACAAATTTTGAACTGAAGGAAGAACATAAAGCAGACATAGGTAAATCCTTCTCTACTGATTCATCCAGCAGAGGAAAGTTTTGGGTATATGTGTAAGAAGGGATCTGTTCCCAAAGGAATACAATGAGACAGAGACACCAACCAGCTGCACTCAGGACATGGAAAAAGGCTTGTGCACCCCCATACTCTCTAGAGGGAAGCGTGAGCACAAAGAAGCAAGGGCAAGCCTGCAACAGAGCCACAAAACTTCAGGTTTTACTTGGGCTAGTGAGACACACACAGTAGAGAACTGGTAGAGAGAAGTAACCAGGCACTTTACTACCATATGAGTCCATGTGGACTATACAACTCTGTGGGAAGGCGGGAGCCACAAGAAGGAAAAGGGCTGCTTATGTTCTTCAGAAAGGCAAGAATGTTTTCTTTGACTGTTGCGGGTGTCAGATATGATCCTATTTTGCTTTTCTGTTAGGCTAAATAAAAATCTTTCCCAAATGTCTTGTTCGTCTGAGTGCTCGTAGGAGAACAGAGCATTCTTTCTTTTTGGAAAGCAAAACAAGTCTGATACTTGATATTTCCTGGGTTTCCATGTGTCGAGGCACGAGCCAACTCAATTTTTGAGAGATCCCTCCCCTTTCACCCCCAAATTTATATTCAGGTCTTTGGTGTAAAGGACTGGGGCCCCAAAAACACATAGGTTATAAGTGCCAGAAAAATAAAGATAATGCTTAATAAATGAAATTAGATTGTTATGATGACAATATAAGTTACCTATAGATGCAAAGAAAACGATGGCCAAAAAGTCCCGTATAGGTTCAACATAGGACATAATTTCTTCAGTAACCATATGACCTTGAGAAGAAATCAATGCTCCAGCCAAAAAGCACCCCAATTCCATTGAAACATCAAGAAGCTCTGTAATCTGTCAAGGAAGAGTGGAAGCTTAAAGTTTACTCTGGAAGTGCACAATATGGAAGTCCTTTATTCTGAGTTTTTATTCCAAATTATAATTACAGATAGAAATATTCTTTTTGGACTGAATATAAATGTTTTACACAAAAAAATTTCAATACTGAAATACTAACAAAATGTTAGGGTTAATAGTATTAATAACCTTACATAGAACAAAATAGTTTTCTTTAAGAATGAAAGATGTATCACTTAATAACTATGATTTCCTTAAAGAATGTCTAGATTTTAAAGTGTTTCATGTAAAAAAAACACCCTCCCTATTTAACTGCCAACTTCCTGTGAATTAAAAAAAAAGGAAAAGATAAACTGTATATTAGGTGTCCACTGGCTAACGTACAGTGAGTACCATCACCCCACACCAAAATGGGCTTTTTTCACAGTTACCTAGATAACTTTCTGAGTCCATATTGTACTAGTTGTAAAAACAACCCACCTCTAACTCCACAGGTCAAATTTACATAGGAAGGTAGGCCAGCACAATCCATGTGGTCTTTTGATTGTTCCACATCTACTTGTCAAGCCCAAAGCAACATTATTTTCCCTTCTAAAATAAGGCTTTGATTGTATTATTGCACTACGTGATTGTTTCCTGGTGACTTGTAGTGAGTAAGCTATAAAACTTCAACTACCAAATGGTTTTCTTAGAGGTTACAGAGTACATGTTTTAATTTAAACATGGTTAAGTCACTGCTCATTCTCAGTAATCCTTCATGCAAACTACGCATAAGTGAAAATTATGCTGCTTGAATGCAGGCTTTATTATCACCCAGAGCTAAGAAAACTAAATTTAAGGCACACATGTACTGACGTTTTTCCCTCCAATAAATTACTTTTTTCAAATGGAAGTATTTTTCACTTAAGTAATGAAAATCTAGGAGGATAATGAAACAAAACTTGATTAAAAAGAAAACTGTAAGTGCTCTTAAGATAACTAAAACATTATTCACAGTCATTCATTATTCATATGTAATACTGAGAAATACTTTCCTAAATACATTTGAAATGTTTTTGGCCCTTTTTTCTCACCTCACAAGTCAAAAGCTTTGGAATCAAGAAAATGCATAATGCAAAATGACTGATTTTTTTCCCATAACCTCTTTTTATTAAGAAAGCAGATATGACCAACAATATTTTTACATAATGCTAAACATGTTTGGGATAGTCAACAGCAAGAGACAACGAGAAATTATCTTCTGGAAGTGTCTACTTTTGAATGAGTTAAAAACAAAAAAAAATGACTATACAAATGACTAAGATTCTATGAAGAGAGTAAAATAATATACATCTACATATCTATCTCTATCTCATATATAGCATGGTATAGCGGATCACTGGTTTCACTTATCACCCAGAAAACCTGAATTCTAATCCACCCTTTACCACACACTCACTGGGTGACCCTGGGCAGGGGACTCAACCTCTCAATGCTGTAGGCAGCTCAAAGACTACAAGGTGCACAAAGCATTAACCTGTACTGAGAGAGGTAACTACTTCATTCTCAGAGTTCTCTGTACCAATGAGAGGACAAGTCCAGTTCTTGTCCCTTTCCCTTTTGATCACATATAAAATCTACTAGCTCTGGATGTCAGAAAAATGGGTCACTATATGGTGAGTAGTTTCACTGCTGAATTGTCAGAAGGGGCCGGTATAAAGTTAAGCTTCCTGATACGGTATCATGAATGCAAAGCCAAGCACAATGATTTTTTAAAGTGAAGTTAACTTCTTCGATAATTCCTTCCTTCTAAGAATGTTATACTTACATTAAAAATATCTATTAAAGCAAATGTCTGTTTAGAACTTATTATTTAAATATATAAGATATTAAAAATACAATTTTAAAATTTAACTTTAAAAAACACTTCAAATAGTTTGACAGAAGAGGAGTTATGTTGTATAATGGATTGGATTTCTTTTTTCTCACAAGGCAATGGGGTTAAATGACTTGCCCAGGGTCACACAGCTAGTGTCAAGTGTCTGAGGCCACATTGGAACTCAGGTCCTTCTGACTCCAGGGCTGGTACACTGTATCCACTGCACCACCTAGCTGCCCTGGAAGATCTGATTTCAAGGATTGCTTCTGCCACTAATTAATCATATCAAGTCACTAACTCTGTGGGCTGGAAATTTTCTTATCTGTAAAAATGAGAGGTTTGGAAAAGGTGACTTCTAAGGTCCCTTGTAGCTCTAATGTTGCTTGATCATTAGTGAAAAATTAAATGCAAAATAGATTAAGAACTACTTAGAAAAATTTCAAATTGCATTTAAGACTATTTTAATTCTCATACAGATAGCACGATATAGTGGATAAAGGGCAATGGACTCACAAGGCCTGCATTCAAATATCAGACTTTACATTCTGAATGACTCCGGGCAAGTTGGATCTCCCCATCCCCACACCATTCCCCAATACTCCCAAACTATCAAGGATCAATGACAATTATCTTTAGTTTATCTAAATTTTTATATAGTACTAAAAAGAAGCCTGGTACTTTTTACTGAATCAAGAACCCAAAAGAAAAAAATAAACGTGTTCTAAATAGCTTGAATATATACAGTAAAACATAACACAGTCTTGATAAGACATAAGGCATTATAAAAGTCAATAGAAAGTAGCAGGTATCGTAAAAAGATGGGTTATTTTGATAATACTTGCAGTTTGAGGCAGACTAGTTTTAAACTCCAAACCAAAAAAAGCACACTTAATCTAGATGGATCATGTAGATCAGCAAAGGACTAGGCAACTAAGGGATAGCAGGTCAGATACAGGGTCAAATAAAAAACACAGACATAGAAGAAAATAAGTCAGTGAAGTGAAAAGCATTCTTTACTTTCATGTATCACCTACAGAGTCAAAAATGAAATGTTTTTGGTCTATTCAAAAAAGATTATGAAAAGGAGAAAGGAGTAGAGAAAAGACAGTTTTATTAAATGTACTTCAAAGAGAAAAATATTCAGGAATAGACAATCATTCAATTACCCTGATGAAAAATGAAAATAGCAAGACCCATATTTTGACACGTATAGGGATTGCTGAAGTTAAAATGATGGGGTATCAACAGAATTTGACAAAGAACCTAAACAGGACAGGAAGGAGTCAGATAATAAGCATGTATTAGTCACCTACTCTGTGCCTGATACTGTACTAGATAATAGGGACACAAATACAAAAAACAGTCACTGCCTTCTAGGGGGCTTACATTCTACTAGGAAGGAATTACAAAACAGAATTCTGAAAATTTGGGGTTTGAAAAACATACAACGGTGGCTTTTTTTTGTTCAGATCTGTGATTTCATTGGTGTGAGGATCTAGTGAAGAAACTTCCCCACTTTTTATTATCTATTTATTCTAAATTTATAAAATAAAAACTGTATTTTAAAGGTTAACAAAATACTTAAGAAGGGGGCGGAGCCAAGATGGCGGCTGGTAAGCACGGACTAGAGTGAGCTCCGTACCCGAGTCCCTCCAAAAACCTATAAAAATGGCTCTGAACCAATTCTAGAACGGCAGAACCCACAGAACAGCAGAGGGAAGCAGGGCTCCAGCCCAGGACAGCCCGGATGGTCTCTGGGTGAGCTCTATTCCACACGGAGCTGGGAGCTGGGAGCTGGGAACGGAGTGGAGCAGAGCCCAGCCTGAGCGGCGTGGACGATCCAGACCGGAAGCCGGGCGGAGGGGGCCCTAGCGCCCTGAATACGTGAGCAGTTACCAGACCCCTCGACCCACAAACACCAAAGACTGCAGAGAAGGTTAGTGGGAAAAGCTGCGGGAGTGGAAGGAGTTCGCGGTTCGGCTTCCAGCCCCGGGGGCAGCGGAGGTGGGGCAGCTACAGCTGTTGTTACTTCCGGCTCCAGGCCCACCTGGTGGGGGGAATTAAGTGGCGGATCACAGCAGGGGTGCACAGCCTGCCGAAGATCTGAGCCCAGTCTGGACTGGGGGTCCTTGGGGAAGGAGGAGTGCGGCTCTGACAGAGCTGGCACCTCCCCCCCAAACGTAGAACATAGAACTCTGTAATCTACAAGCAGTCATACCCCACTGAAAAACTCAAGGGTCAAGTTAGTTGGTTGGGAATATGGCCAGGACGCGAAAACGCGCCCAGATTCAGTCTCAGACTTTGGATTCTTTCTTTGGGGACAAAGAAGACCAAAACATACAGCCTAAAGAAGACAGCAAAGTCATAGAGCCTACAACCAAAGCCTCCAAGAAAAACATGAACTGGCCCCAGGCCATAGAAGAACTCAAAAAGGATTTGGAAAAGCAAGTTAGAGAAGTAGAGGAAAAATTGGGAAGAGAAATAAGAAGGATGCGAGAAAACCATGAAAAACAAGTCAATGACTTGCTAAAGGAGACCCAAAAAAATACTGAAAAATACACTGAAGAAAACAACACCTTACAAAATAGACTAACTCAAATGGCAAAAGAGCTCCAAAAAGCCAATGAGGAGAAGAATTCCTTGAAAGGCAGAATTAGCCAAATGGAAAAGGAGGTCCAAAAGACCACTGAAGAAAATACTACTTTAAAAATTAGATTGGAGCAAGTGGAAGCTAGTGACTTTATGAGAAATCAGGATATTATAAAACAGAACCAGAGGAATGAAAAAATGGAAGACAATGTGAAATATCTCCTTGGAAAAACCACTGACCTGGAAAATAGATCCAGGAGAGATAATTTAAAAATTATTGGACTACCTGAAAGCCATGAGCAAAAAAAGAGCCTAGATACCATCTTTCAGGAAATTATCAAGGAGAACTGCCCTGATATTCTAGAGCCACAGGGCAAAATAGAACTTGAAAGAATCCATCGATCGCCTCCGCAAATAGATCCTAAAAAGAAATCTCCTAGGAATATTGTTGCCAAATTCCAGAGCTCCCAGATCAAGGAGAAAATACTGCAAGCAGCCAGAAAGAAACAATTTGAATATTGTGGAAACCCAATCAGAATAACCCAAGACCTGGCAGCTTCTACATTAAGAGATCGAAGGGCTTGGAATGCGATATTCCGGAGGTCAATGGAGCTAGGATTAAAACCTAGAATCACCTACCCAGCAAAACTGAGTATCATGTTCCAAGGCAAAATATGGACTTTCAATAAAATGGAGGACTTTCAAGCTTTCTCAGTGAAAAGACCAGAACTGAATAGAAAATTTGACTTTCAAACACAAGAATCAAGAGAAGCATGAAAAGGTAATCAAGAAATGGAAATTGCAAGGGACTTACTAAAGTTGAACTGTTTTGTTTACATTCCTACATGGAAAGATGATGAGTATGATTCATGAGACCTCAGTATTAGGGTAGTTGAAGGGAATATGCATATATATATATGCATATATATATGTTTATGTATATATATAAGTGAATGTGTATGTATGCATGTATCTATGTGTATATGTATGTATGTGTATGTATGTGTATATATATATATATGTAAAAGAAAGAGAGCAGACACAGGGTGAGTTGAGGATGAAGGGAAGATAGCTAAAAGAAATAAAATGAAATTAAGGGATGAGAGAGTAACTTACTGAGAGAGGGAGATAGGGAGAGATAGAATGGGGTGGATTATCTCGCATAAAGGTGGCAAGAGGAAGCAGTTCTAGGAGAGGAGGGGAGTGGGCAGGTGAGGGGGGAATGAGTGAACCTTGCTCTCATCAGATTTGGCCTGAGGGGGAATACCATACATACTCAGTTGGGTATCTTACCCCACAGGAAAGAAGAGGGAGGAAGATAAAAAAAAAATAAAAGGCAAGGGGATGATGGAGTGGAGGGCAGATGGGGGTGGAGATAATCAAAACAAACACTTTGGAAAGGGGACAGGGTCAAGGAAGAAAATTCAATAAAGCGGGATGGGTTGGGAAGGAGCAAAATGTAGTTAGCCTTTCACAATACATGTGTGGCCTAGGTTGAATTGCTCAACTTCTTAGGGAGGGTGGGTGGGAAGGGAAGAGGGAAGGGAATTTGGAACTCAAAGTTTTAAAATCAGATGTTCAAAAACAAAAAAAAACTTTTTGTATGCAACTAAAAAATAAGATACACAGGCAATGGGGCGTAGAAATTTATCTTGCCCTACAAGAAAGGAAGGGAAAAGGGGATGAGAGGGGAGGGGGGTGATAGAGGGGAGGGCTGACTGGGGAACAGGGCAACCAGAATATACGCCATCTTGGAGTGGGGGGGGAGGGCAGAAATGGGGAGAAAATTTGTAATTCAAACTGTTGTGAAAATCAATGCTGAAAACCAAATATGTTAAATAAATAAATTGCATTAAAAAAAAAAAATAAAAAAAAATACTTAAGAAGATGTTTTTACAACATGGCAAATCCAGAAAAATGAAATGTGAGGCAGAATACTGGAGAGCAAAAATACTTAGCTCAAAGGAGGTTTTCAAACTAAACCTCCAGTCTTCCATTTTGAACAGCCTAACAGTAGAACATCTCCAAATGGACATCTCAGAGACACCTTAAGCTCCATATATCCAAAGCTAAATTCATCCCCTTAGGTTCCAATCCCTATCCACTTCTTAACTTCTCTATCACTGTTGGAGGGTACCACAATCCTCCCAGTCACTGAGGCTCACAGCCTAGGTGTCATCCTCAACTCTCATTTTCTATATCCACTTTCTTGTAGATACCCCCTTCTCTCCTCCAACAGGGTTACCAGCCTCACACAGGCCCACATCACCTCATGCCTGGACTACAGCAACAGCCTTTTGGTTGGTTTCCTTGCTTTAAGTATCTCCCTACTTTAGTCCATCCTCCACTCAGCTGTCAAGTCAATCTTCCTCAAGGACAGCAGTGACCAAGTCACATACAACTGTCTTTCTCCGCTCCCAACCCCCTCCGTCCAATAAACTCCAGTGCTTCCCTATTGCCTTCAGGATAAAACAGAAATCCTATTATTTATAAAACCCTCTATAATTTGGCCCCTTCCTACCATTCCAGTCTTCTTACACCTTACTCCCCTCCAAGTCCTCTGAAAGCCAGAGACCCTGGCTGCTCCTCCAAACGAGACGCTTCATCTCCTGATTCTGGGCCTTTTCACTAGCCATCATCCATGCCTGAAGTTCTCTCCCTCCTCATCTGCCACCTCCTGGTTCCCTACTTCCTTCAAGTCTCACCTAAAGTACCACCTTCTCCAAGATGCCTTCATGATCCCCCTTGATACTAATGGCTTTCCTCTGCTGCTTATCTCGTATTTATTCTGTATCTAATACATATGTAGTTTTTGCATTTTGCTGCCCCATTGGTCTGTGGGTTCCTAGAGAACAGGGACTGCCTTTCCTTGTATCCCCAATACTTAGTACATACAGTAACTGCCAGAGAACAGACTTTTAATAAATGCTACTTGAAAGATGGATTGGAATAAAAGCGATAGCTAATTTAGGAAGGCTTCTGAAGAACAGAAACAAAAATAAGCACCAGACACAAAGCAAGAAACGTTTACAAGTACCGGAACACACAAAATAGTCCTGTGGAAACCTCGGTATAAATCCTACCCAACATTTACTAGTCAGGTCAAGAACCACTTGTTAAGCATCTCCTATGTGCCAGGCACTGTGCTTGCTGACGATATTGCCGCGGACAAGTCGGTCTATCTTATCTTCAATTTCTTCAACTATAAAATGAGGATGATAACATCTCTCAGTCCCTACTACCACGCAGGGTTATTGTGAGGATCAAATGTGGAAAATACTTAGAAAATCTTTAAAGTTACTATTAAAAGTTATTTTTGGCATTAACAATTTAAAAACTAAGGTGACTGAGAATTAATAAAAGCAAAGGAAACATACATATTAACAAAAATATTCTTTTATTGTCTAATGTTGTGAATGATTAAAAAAATTATCTACAAGGTCAGCAGTGACACTTTCAGTAAGATTTTGTTTTAAAAAGTCAAAGTAATCAAAGACTAGCATTGTTATGAATCAGATACAATATCACTTAGAGTTTTGCAAATGTTAAAGTAACTATATAAATGTTGGTCAGGATTATCCCATGTTTCCTTGGAACATTACAACAAAACTAGACAAAACTCAATCCTCTCATCATTTCCCTAAAAAACTGATTTCCTTATTTCCGTCAATGGAATCGTTCTTCTAACGTCTTAACCTAATTTCTTTTTAGCTCTTCTCTCCCCTGTATTCAGCCAGTTACAATACCCTGTCTATTCCTTGGGTCTGGCTTCTTCCTTTCACTTCAGTCACACTGCTGCCTTTCTAGTCCTTGTTACCTCAAACCTTGATCACTCTTATACCCTATTAACTTATCTCTGACTGTATATTCCACAATTACTATCAGATTAATATTCCCCCCCCCCATGGGCTCCCAATGCTTTTTAGATCAAATCTAAATTCTGCGTCCTGGCACTCAGAGCTCCACATTATCTACATAACTTTACTTCCCAACAGGTCTCTTTCCCTCCAATCAAGCTGCTCTTACAATGATTCCACCCACGCGGCACATTCACTCCTGCCATCACAAATTTGCTCATTCCCACCCCATTGTCCCTACTGTAGCACCACGGCCATGCTGATAAATGTTGAACAAGTATCTCTCTGAGGGGGAAGAAAGTTCAACATGTGTTATTAATATTTTCTCAACCCAGACTTTCCTAAGTCTACCGGGGGGGAGGGGGAAGCTGCCACCCCCACCCCTGACAATCAGCAAAGCAATAAATCAAGTCCTGATTTGTCACTTGCTAATTTCCAAGATGTAAATGCTCACAGTGAAAATTAATAACTGGCTCTCACAAACTAGCATGAAGTAGCTGCAGCACATTCCTGTTAGTGACTTCTTTTTCCATTCTTGACTAGGAAAATGCTGTCCATTCTTCAAGGCTCTTTATTCAGGCCTTTACCTTTCAATAAAGTATTTCTCAGTTACTTTGGTTCACGCTGATCTCGCTATATACAGTGACACCTGACATATATAGTCTTCTGTCCCGTGCACGTCTTATCTCCAAGGTTTTACACATACTAGACAGATTAGGTGTTGGATATTTACTGAATTGATGACACACTACCTGTAAATTGCCACTGACATTTTAATTCCTGAACATTAGCGCTTTTTTTCATGTATATAAATGGCTTTAATGTTTCCATTCATTAAATCTGGAGGTAGTAGGTTAAAATTTTGGGCGATAAGTTAAAGATGATCATTTGAATTTATATAACAAGTAGAAAAGACATGGAATCACCTCCATTTGAGAGAAGGCAACACCATAGGCAAAAAATATGAGTGCATAAATTCCTTGGAGAGTTAAAGTATGTGAGATCTGCACTGATTTATTCCTACCTAAACTATATTACAGAATTCTATTCAGAGAACTATCCTCTCATAATTTACAGAGAAAAGTAGGAATATATTCCAGGACTAAAATTTCCTTTTCTGTTGGTTAGTTTTTAACTTCTTGCTGTTCAATCATGTCCAACTTGGCAAAGAGACTGGAGTGGTTTGCCATTTCCTTTTCCAGTTTATTTTACAGATGAGGAAACTGAGGCAAACAGGCTAAAGTGACTTACCCAGAGTCACACAGCTAGTAAGTATCTGAGGTCAGATTTTGAACTTAGGTCCTCTTGACTCCAGGCTCGGTGCTCTAATCCACTGTGCCACCTAGCTGCCTCAGTGTTTAACTAAAGTGAGGCTATGACATACAGATTTCAGTGCATTTAAAATAAAGCCTGTTAAAAATATCAGCATATAGAATTTTCTTTAAAAGGATATGTTTTTCTATTTTTGGATTTTATATTTTCAAGTTAGATAGCTCAGGAATAGACTCAAAAACTGCAGTGATTACAAAAGTTATATCTTTAAATGTCAACATCTATACAAAGTCTCAGATAGTAAAAAGTTATTGTGAGATTCTTTTGAAGACTGAAAACTTGTTTGTTTAATTTAATTTAATTATTTAATTTAATGAAAGATTCATAGAAGCCCAAATAATTTATACAGAAATAGATGCTTTTTTATAAAGAAGTGAGGCTTTCATCATTTAATAAAGCTGATTACTGAGCTTATCAGAAAGAATCTTAATAAGGAAGTTGAAGGAGCCCACTTTTAGCAATTTAACAACGATCTACACTTTTGCCTTTTAGTACAAAATTATCCTGACATGACGATATGAGAGTTTTGTTTTTAATTATTCATTAATTTGGTCTCTCTCTTTTTTAATAATAAGGAAACTGCTAAATTAGGTCACCTTGTCAAAGATAAGAAAAAAAAACTAAATTGCCTTCTTTTTCCTTCATGAAAATTATGTCCTTAAACTCTTATAAAATCTATGTCCTTTAACAAAACATTAAAAACCCCATTTATCTCTGAATATTTTGTGTTTTAACAGTGAGCTCTATATTTCTGATTATACACTGTTTTTATATTAAAGGTAATGAAAGGTCCGATTCCATTAACCCAGTCAAATCAGTCAATAGGTGGAAATTGTTTTTGTTAGAAAGGAGCTGTCTGAAGCGGAATTTCCTAGAGTACCACTTCTTTTACTACATTGCTCTCTTATCCCAATAAAAATGCCATTGTGGTTCTATATTAACATAAAAAAGGACTTTTTATTGCCTAGAGAAATTGCATATTTATTACTTTTAAAAATTCAAATCTACCCTCAAATGACTGTACTTTATCCAAAAGTTGGCATCATAAAACTCCTTTTGTACTACTGAACTTTGATTTCAATGTGAAACTGTCTGAAAGTTAATATGAGGAAAAGACAGATTTAAAATTAGAGCTAACGTGACTCTAATTTCTCAGTAGAGCTTTTAGAATGTAGGTTTAAAAAACAAAGTTTTAGTAAAGCATTTAAAAGTAAAATCACAGGATTTTTAGAGGTTTGTCAACTGAGTTATTTTATTCTACAGATCAACAATGGATACTACACATAATCTCTATTCATGAAGTAATTTAACGAAAATAATTCAGTAACAATAACCACATTGGTCCAAATACAGAACATACTGCTCCCATCCTCTTCCTAGAATATGGTTTGTAGGAACCCTGACTGAAGTATTATTTTTCATTATATGTACCCTACCCACCACCCATTTTTTTAAAACTTTCAAGGAGCTGTCCTTCTCAGGGAATGGCATAAATCTGGACCAAGATGGTAATATTTAAGAGTTATAGAGTGCTTAAGATCCTTTAATAACTGACCATAATGTAGCATTTTTCTTTAAGCAGAACATAAATCTTCTCAAATGTATGAAAAATATTTTATCTTGTGAAAATTACCGTTAACATTAGAAAGATGAAGGCTGATACTCCTAAAACAAGGATTTCTTTATTTCCTTTGCTCTCCACATGCAGCTTTCGATAATATGGGCCTATAAGATAAGTCTTTATAACAAGACATATAAGAAAAACAGTAACCAGAGAAACGAGGATTTGACCAATCAGTATCAGTATTCTCAGTATTTCCAGGAAAATGCTGGAGGGAAACAAAAAAGAAAAAAATGTTATTCTACCTTTAAACCCTGTTTCTCCCCATTTCTACTGACTGACATTAGCTTCTAATTTTTTCCTTTTAATATGTTGTTCCAAATTAATTACCAGATTAACTTATGTACTTTGAAATTCTAAAATGAAATCCACAAAATCATATAGGAGCTTGTGTCCCAAAGTCTTAACTTTACATTTATATTGTTGTTTGAATCAGATACAGGATATCGAATTCATAACAAACTATACACTGTTAGTACCAAAAGCCTGTGTTGAAAAGATCAAATACAAAACTATTACTTGGTTTTTTTGGAGCAATATTTGATGTAGCAAGATTCCTATTCAACAAAAGAATTAATATACTTTCCAAGTCCTTGTACACATAACAAGGTTTGACTTACATCCCAGAGTTACACAATTTAAAGGGATCATAGCAACAAAGCAGCTAATTAAACTTCTAAGAGCCTATTCTTTTATCCTCTTTTTAAGTCAGAATTCTTTTATTTTCTAGCAAATTTAACATAATTATTAATCCAAACACATTGAGAATACTGTTTTACTTTGTCTAATCTCCAAAAGGGTATGCGATACAAAAGTTTCTAAGCAGTTTTTATTACTATACCAAGAACCTAAAAAAGGTACACTTTATTGTTTGTAACTATAATTAAAAAGCTTTTGTTATCTTGCATATGTTGAGTGAAGGGGCACTTAGCCTCCAGTTCTGGCTAAAGAATTCTAATGATCAATGGACTAAATGTACCACATCATAGTTCACCATGGGATAAGAGGATAGTGATTATTTGTATAATAAGGCTTAAAGCAGCAGTGCTGGAAATGCAAATAGCTAGGGGCAGTAGTACAGAAGATCAGAGTCCACCCTGAGGTAGAGACCATACAACACAGAAGGCAAGAATGGAGCCCAGTACGGATAACAGAGAGAAGTCAAGGGGAGGAAAGCAAATGAGCAAATATTAGAAATTTTAATCTATTTACCTGACATCTCCCAGGAACTTCTAAATGCTGTTAGCTTCTTACCTATAGCAGAGTTTAAATGTGATTCAGCCTCTAGGTTCTTTATACTAGCAAAAGTGATACAGATATTCAGTTGGAATTTCTGTCTTTATGTCTATAGTCATGATTCTTCTTACTAGTAAAGTTATACCTTATTTAATCTTCACCTTCAAAACTACCTGAACCCCAGTAAACCCTACACTCCAAGGTGGAAAATCCAGAATTATGTAAATCCAAAGATCTATGGTAAAAGTTGAAACTTAAATGCATTTACTCCATAAGTTTCTAAATTACACTTTGGACTATTTTTTAAAAACCAATTTATTTCTTGCCAACTTTATCTGTTTTCTGCTTACGAAACTTTGGGGAAAGATTTATTTTATTCTGTAGCTTTAATCCAATTACTTGAAATCAACAGAAACAACCATTAGTTTGTATCATTATATGGTCTCCTTCAGCATACTGACTTTACTACTGATAAGTCTGGTTAATAGACTGAAGATCTGTGCTGAATTTCTAAGAAACAAAAAAAGCAAAACTCAGAAGTCAATGAATATAACTATTCAAAGCTGAAAAAGGCAGTTTCATTTCATCCTACGGGTGAAAAACTTTAGTTACCCATACTACAAGTCCTCAAGCATATCAGATGACTGAAGAGTTAATCCACTTTTTGGCTGCTCCACTCTTTTTCAGAACTGCCCCTTAAGTTAAGAGTTCCATGCTATAATAGGTAAAGCACAGGACTAAAAGTCTGGGAGGCCCAGGGTCTAGCCACAGCGATGTTACTCGGTGCTTTTGTAGAACTCAGATTTTCAATCTGTAAAATCAGGGGTTGGATTTCTCACTCCCTTTCATCTCTAAAAGATTAAGATTTGTAACTCCTAATCAAACTTTACTTCTGGAATTCCTGTCATGTCTCATGTATTTCTAAAATTCTCTGCTATCTACTCATAAAATTTATGAAAGTTTTTCCCTACAAATTTATTCTGTTTAAAGTCAGACATCTTTAACATTCATGAATTGTTACATCTCTTTCAAAGTGTACTGACAATGAAGTTGAATTTTAATGGCCTAAGTACCCAGCATTACATTAAAATTTTGTACTGGGAGAATCAGAAATACCAGTTCCTCCAAGTGGCTGATAAAATGCCAGATAACAAAAGCTTTTTTTGGATTAAGGATTATGAAAAGAAAATTATAACTAGAAGAATATCTGTGTTCCACAAATCTTAATGGAAGGTGAGCTACCTCCTAGCTCATAAAGAAAGGACCATCTCTACAGCCTACTCCTGTGACTTTTGGACAAGTCACTTAACTAACTTAAACCTTAATTTAAAATTAGGGGGGTTGGACTAAATGACATCTAAGGTAACTTCCAGGTCTAAATCTATGATCTCAAGTGTGGTCTTGCAAGTCAAGTGACTAATCGGAGCAAATTCAGGATACTTCCAAAAGTGGAGTACATACGCAGATGATTCTACATTTTTAGAAATGAAAACATACATTTTAGCCAAATTTTCATTAGCCAATTTATATTCTAAATGTGTATATACACATACACATATCAATGAACACATGCTTGTAGATTGATTATATATGTATACACACACACATAGACACAGAGAGCAGTCGGGCAGGAGAGAGCGAGAGCATGTGCCTGGCATATACTAGGTACTTAAAATATTATTAAAATAAATCCTTCCCTCTTAATTCTCCTGATTAAAATTAAAGAAAATTTAAACAAAACATATATTCTCCCTTTCCATGTAAAATTAAACTGTACAAAAATATGTCAATACATCAAGAATATGTAATTTCATCAATGTATTAATGTCATGCCTCCACTGACAAAAGATTGTGATCCATTGTTAACTTAGTATCCCACAGCTTTCAAAGAAAAAAATGAATCATGCCCAGTGGCCAAGCTGATAAAGAACCTCTCAGAATTTAGCTTGCCTGGTCCTCAGACAACAGAGAAACAAGCACTCTCTAGGCCCATAGTTGAAGGCTTACTAGCTTGACAGAATCTGCCAGAGCTTGTGTTCTACTAGCAAAGCCCTTGGGAATCTCAGGTCACCTACTGGCCATGAAGAACTATTGGAGTAGGACTTTAATGTAGGTATACAAAAAATAAAAAGCCTGGCTGAGAATAAGCCCGTTATTTTCACAAAACAAAATCTGCTAGTCAATATATTCTAAAGAGGGATATATGCAAAGGATGCTACTAACTTCCTACAGTGTAAGTATCATTTTTAAGCAGGAAAATTCAAAAAAGTAGAGGAATTTTGACTTCTATTATGTAGGGCTCAAATGTCAGTTTTTTTTCAGTCAGGTTTGGAGAACCATTTTATATTCCCTGGTTATTAATCAAGCTTAAGTTACTTCCTATACTGTTGTAGAATTTAAACAAATTAGTAATGAGCCTTTCAAAACAATTATATCAGACTCATTTGAATGTTATTACCACTATTGAAAACTTTTTGGGAACTCCTTATTTATATTAAGGGCTTGTTATTATCTTTTGAATATAAGTTAGTCAACAAGCAGTCACACTTAGTATGTGCCAAGCCCTATGCTAAGTGCTGGGAATACAAAGAAAAGCAAAAAACAATCCCTATCCTCAAAGGAGAATACATACAAAACAAATACACACACATATACATACATACATGCATACAAGATATGTAACAGGGTGGGTGAAGGTAGTTCTGAAAGGAGAAGTCTCTTTGTAGAAGATATTTATCTTTTGAGAGTCTTTACTTTTTAGAAATAGCCAAACATTATTTAGAAACAAGTCTAGTGAATAAACTGGATGATCAGTCAGTGGTAATATCATTTGATGGTCAGAGCAGGAAGCTATCAAGTAACAAAACTGATTCTTAAAAAAATAACTGAAAGTAATTCCAAAGCACCAAAAAGATTTTAAGCATCAGCTTCTGCTGACTCAGTAAACTATAAATGTATATTACATACCTAATTTGTCTTTGCAGCATCACCTAAAAAATGGAGGCACCTGTCTAGGAGGTGGAAGGGACCTGCTTCTGGTAAAAGACACAGTGGGAGCTGGAATGGGTGGCATCTTTAAACCTAGCAGGCTTGAACAGTCCTGATCTGTGTTCAATGGCACCCAGGGATGAAGGAAGGTCTTGCTCCCCTAATATGGG
This sequence comes from Trichosurus vulpecula, assembly GCF_011100635.1. Lineage (NCBI taxonomy): Eukaryota > Metazoa > Chordata > Mammalia > Diprotodontia > Phalangeridae > Trichosurus > Trichosurus vulpecula. The sequence continues at coordinate 391,727,401 of NC_050576.1, read as the reverse complement.
CACCACGTACTAAGCTGGATGTGGGGATAGGACCACCTGTGTGGCTCTGAGAATGGACTTGAGGCTTTGATCTGTTTCAGTTGTCCTTTTCAGATCAAGGCACAGGCAGCAGAGAGCCTGGACCTGGGAAATTCAAGCTATGGTGAACCTGGAGCCAAGATTAAAGGCTAGATGTTGCTGGGTGTTCCCCAAGGCTGCCATAGACCCTATTCTCTTCTCCCTCGGTTTTATCACAGTTAATGATCTCACGAGCTCCTATGGATTCAATTTCCATCTCCATTTTCAATTTTTTCACCTTTCATCTAGATGGTTCTCAGATCTTTGTCCAGCTCCTGACCTCTAGTCTTACTGCCTACTAGACAAATCAAACTGGATGCCCAGTAGACATCTTAAACTCAACATGACCAATACTGAGCTGATCACTTTCTCCCCCTTAACCTGTCCCTCAAGCCTTCCAACTTCCTAACTTCTCTAGGATTGTAGAGGGCATCCCCACTCAGTTTCACAGCCTGACTCCATGTTGTCTCTCACCCTTCATATACCAATCTACTGTCAAGTCCTGCTGATTTTACCAATACAACACCTTTTGTATATACCCTTTTCTCTCTTGACATTGCCACCACCTAGGTACAGACCTTCATGTCATGCCTGGATTACTGAAATAATCTGCTGGTTAGTCTCCCTGGCTCAAGTCTCTCCCCACTCCACTCTGTCTTCCATTCAGCTAGAAAAATGATCTTTCTAAAGAACAGGTCTGGCCACATTACCCTTCTCCAAAAACTCTAGAGTAGGGGTGAGGAACCAAATGTGGCCTCAAGGCTGCAGGTTCCCCACCCTTGCTCTAGTGGCTCCTTACCACCTCCAAGATCAAACAGAAAATCATCTATTGGGCTTTAAAGCCCTTGATAAACTGGCTCTCTCCACCTTTCGAGTCTTCTAGTACATTCCTCCCCTCCAGGTACTCTGACATCCAGTGACCCTAGTCTCCTCATTGTTCCCCAAACAAGACACCTCATCTCTTGATTCTGAGACCTTTCACTAGCCATCATCCATGCCTGGAATTCTCTCCCTCCTCATCTCTATCTTCTGACTCCCCTGGCTTCCTTCAAGTTTCAGCTAAAGTCTTATCTTCTGCAAGAAGCCTTTCCTGGTCCCCCTTAATCTTAGGGCTTCTCTGCTGAGTTTATCTCCACTTTATCTTGTTTGTACATAGCTGTTTGCATGTTGTCTAGCCTCTTAGACTGTGAACCTCTTGAGGGCAGGTCTGTCTGTCTTAATTCCCACCACTTAGCACAGTGCCTGACATATTTACAGTGTGCCAGGTAAGCATTTAACAAAGGATTCCTCATTTGACTATTGTGAAGAACAACCCCTTTTAGAATGTAAATTTCTTGTATGTTTATTTTTAGTAAATCACTTTCTATTATGTCATAGTCACACTTCCAGTGGCAGTGAGGCATCACGGATAAGGGGGGCTGGTTGCCCACCCTTGGCATTAAAGTACTATCCTGGCATGTACTGGCTGTATGATCATAGGTATGTTATTTAAACTTCCAGGGCCCCAGACAGATCTCTAAGACTATAGATTACAGATAAGTTACCAACCTACAGTTTCCCACATTAATGAAATTAAAGGCTTGAATCCTGTCCCTTCCTCTCCTCCCACACCAACCAAAGAAGTCACACCACATATACTAATCTTTTAAACTGACAGTGCTGCCTGAATCATTAAATTTGTCTTTTAATCACTTATATTGTTGTTACATGTAATATCCATAAGTTGTAGAACAGTGAGACTCTTTAAAAGGTAGTAAGAATGATTGGGGCAGCTAGGTGGCGCAGTGAGTAGAGCACAGGCCCTGGAGTCAGGAGGACCTGAGTTCAAATGCGGCCTCAGACACTTGACACACTTCTTGGCTGTGTGACCTTGGGGAAGTCACTTAACCCCAACTGTCCTGCTTTCCTCTCTCCAAAAAAAAAAAAAAAAAAAAAAAAAAAAAAGAATATCTGTGATTTAATCAGTAGTCTGTTGCAGAGAACTCTCAGATTAGATAAATGCTAGGGACCTGCCTGGGGCCCAAAGTCACTAGCCCAGGGTTGCCAAAGCCATTAAGACTAGATGTTCAAGCTCATCGCTGTACCAAATGTCATGCTTCCTTTTTTAAAGGGACCACTGTAGCAAAATCTGCTGAGGGAACTTCCTTTTGTCATCTGGCTTTTCATTTTCCACACCTTCTACATGAACTCTTTTTTCTTCTCCTACGTGAATTCTAACCAACCCCCAAAGAAAAAGAAACCCTAGCTTAAAGTTTGACGATTTATTTTTAGTGAGATGGAGAATGATGGATTCGTAAAAATAATAAGCTAAAACACAAGAGGAGATACAGACAGCTATACCCTGAAAAGATTTCCATTTTCAGAAATATTTTATGAATAACCAATCTGAAAATAATAAATTATAAGAGGAAGCATAATAAAATTTAACCTGGAATATGTATTAGCTCCTGCTTGTATAAGAGTTGGCATAATAGCTATGAATAATCCAAGCTGTACATCTTGCGTTACTAGCATGCCAAGAAGCACGCTGCTGTAGTCAATGTCACCTGTTTGAGAATAAAGAATGGTTTTAAAAATACAGGTTTAAAGCAGTATAAAATATCTTACACATATAAATACTGTCATGCTGACTTTGTCTGACACTTTAGACTAGTCACTAAAAGGTTTTTTTTTTGGCCATATAAAAACAATGCAGATTTTAAAATTTATTTTTCCAAGGTAAAATAGTAAATATATTTCAGGCAAGATTTTAATAAGGGTGCTCAGAATAAAGCTGCTTACATTATTTACAAGCCTACATTACCTTTTCACAAGTTAACTAACATTGCGGAGGATATGTTTTGCATTTGAATCAATGACAAATTTCATTGGGTGCCAGAAAGGCAGATAAGCAGCTTTCTTTCTTAATCCATATTGTGTTCTTCAAGCTAGTCAAAATGGCCTGACCTATATCTCTACTCCCAACTCAGTCTAAACTTCTGACCAAGCTCTAAGTCTTCTTGCCAACAACAGCAGTTTCTCCATTACAAAGCTGTCACTGCTTGCACAGTTAACCATAAAGGAAAAAGAAAGTGTGTGGAAGAGAAAGTATATTTGAAAGTGAGTGGTTCAGAAATAACAGTGAAATGCTGGTAAAAGTACATAACTAAGAAAAAGAAGAGAGGAATTTTTTTTAAACTAGGCATTTTATATTTGCTAAGTACTTTTAAAAAAGAATCATGAGCTGGCTGGATTCTGAAAAGGACCATTCTGGTTTTGATACCTATTTTTTATTATACTGTATAACCAGAATTATCTTGCTTTACAAATATGAGCAATGATTCTGCTCCGAGTCACTTTTGGAGCACCTAAATCAGGGGCCCCGAATTCATAAGACATAGGTTCTATTTCACACACTTAAGTTTCATGAATTTAATAATTTGCAAAATATTGGCAGTAGTACTCAATATTCAACCAAGGAATCTGACAGCCTTACTTGAAACCATTAGTTAATCAAGCACATCATCTAAATATACTTCCAAAAATATATTTGAATAGTAGTGATATTTTTCTGGAAAAACGTTTTTTGAGGAATAATTTAATGCACATTTTACCAGAGATTATGTGTATATGAGGACTACATTCCTAAAACAATTCCTGCCATCTGAACCAAAATTCAACCACTATTTTTTTACATTTAGTATACTATCAACTAAAGAATCTCACTTTACATTTAGTTCTTCACACTGACCTTGATTAAAAGAAAACAGTTTCAGAGGTGGAAGGAGACTTAAGAGTCATCTAGTCCACCCATTTTATAGAAGAGAAAGCCAAAGAATAGAAAGGTAGGGCATAGAAGTTGTCAAGTGGCAAAACTCCTATTCAGACCCAGGTTTCTGACACCAAATTCAGCACCTCCCCACCCTCAGTTGTACTGTTTCTCTCCTGCTTTGTTACTGGCTTTCATGGATTGTGGTGGTGGGAGGGCCAGGGCTGTAAGCGAATTTGGCTGTAAGCAAAGACAGAACTCTGCACACACCTCACCAGATAAAACGGAGGCAAATCAGCAGCAACATCCACCCAGCCTAACTCATCTAACCAAGCCTTTGAACAAGTGATCCACCACAGCAAGGTTATTCCATGCTAAGTCTGGTAATCCTTTTAAGAGATTTTACAGGATTTAGAGTGCAAAATTAAAACGCAGGGGCCTGAAACACCTTAGTTAAAATTTGGATACATTTTACATGTTTGATTCTGTCATAGTTTTCTATCTCCTTAGTATATGCTCTTAAAACTTATCATAACTACAAAAATTCACCAACCGAGTCCTGTAAATAGTGTGTGGAAATGCTTTAGGCCAAACAGCATTTTTATCAATTCTTATATCACTTAAGAGTATTAAGCATCAACAGTAGTAGTACCAGCATCATAAATCACATCTGTATTGCATACTCATTTTTTAAAACTTTCAGGACTACAAATTGTCCTGTGGGGCTGTATTTTTCAAAGACAGTAGTAGATTAGAATTAGATGAATTTATAGGAGCTTAATTCTATTTGTAATACTACCAAAAAGTTTGATAGTCAAGTCCTAAGGAGCAAACAACAGCATGAATGCTTTCCTCACCTGACTTAATCATTAATTTATAAAATAAATTCACTCAATACGTAACTGAAGAAATTCATGTAACTGTATGTCACCTACCTTCTTTATCACCTCGGGCACTACCAACAAGGAACCTGGACACCAAGGGTGTGCTTGATAAGGACAAACAAGTAGAAATAAAAACACTTTGTGTTGGTCTGATTTGTAAAAAGTGTCCCCACAATAAGCCAAATGAAATCATTAGGAATGTCATATAGCATGAGCCTTGCAAGGAGATCTTCCATACCTTAAAGAGAACAAATTTATTTAAATATTTTAATAACTTAATAGGATATCTCCTTTCCAAAGCCGGAGATGCTACACACACAAACAGAACCGGATTGCACATTTAAACTATATAGTAAACACATCAGCAAAATTCCCCAGTTAACAATGAACAACCGAACGAGTGCCTACTATGATGAGAGGCAGTATGGTAATGTTAAAAAAAGCAGTGACTTTGGAAATCAGGAGACCTGAGTTCAAGCCCTGGTTTTGCCACATGGTGGTTGGGTCAGCCTTCACAAGTCATTTAAACTCTTAGCCTCAGGTTTCTCATCTGTAACATGAAGACCCTTGTAGGGTTGTTTTGTATATCAAATGAAACAATGAGTGTTACAGTGCTTTGCAAAGTTTAAAGCGTTAAACAGAAATAAAGTGGTATCAGCACAGTCCTCGACACTCTAAGAAATATAAAAGACTTCAACAAACATTTACTAGGGGCCTCCTGCAAAACAGTGACCTAAGCTCTTGGAGATACAAAGATAAACAACGTCACTGTCCCTGCCTTTAAATACACAGTCTATTAGACGTAGATAAGAATACAGTTTCTGTCCTCAAGGAGCACTAGTTCAGTTGGAAGACAAAAGTATAGACACTCTCCCTTCCAATTACATTCACAGAAATGTTTTGATGAAACTGTGATCTCCTCAATGTGGATACTCGCTGCGATAATGCAGACGGCAACTCATTCATGGCCACCCAGCCTGTGAGAGTCCCGTGCAACCATCAAATCCCTCAGGGTTGGAGGCTTTCTTTTGGTTCTCCCGACATCACGTGGATGGAGCACACAGGCTGTGGTCCACTGTTATTTCCCAGGTATATACTCTTCATGCTGCTTCTGGGTAATTTTGATCATAGGGAGGTGGTATGGTACAGTGAGACTTGGGTTCAAATCCTGCCTCTAACACTTATACCACACTCTGTGATTTCAGGCAAATTATTTAACTTCCCTGGGTCTCAGCTTCCTTATATATAATATAAGAGGTTTGGATCATTTTGCCTCTGTAGTCCCTTCAAGCTCTAAATCTATGATCCTAATTGTTAGAGGAGCTCAAAGAAAAGATTATTTCAGAATAGGGGAATTTTTAAAAAAAGAAAAATTTTAAATGATTTAAAATTATTAAAAAATTTTCTTTTCTTCTCTTTTCCAATTTAAAAACAGACTGTAAGAAGATGCCTTGTCTAATTATTAAATATTACATTTCACTAAAAGACTAAGATTCTCAGAACAGTGAATGGCCACAAGATGGCAGTAAGTACTTTTGTGGCAATATGGAAACTGGTTTAATGTATAAAACAAAATGCGAAATGATATGAACTGAATCAGAAACTTTTAAGGTTGGAAGGGGCAAAATTTATTTAGTCTAATCTCTTACTTTATGTCTGTAGCCCAGGAGAGAGGTTAAGGAGGCACAACAAACACATATTAAGGGCTCTTATGTTTGCCACAATTGGGTATCCTGACTTTTTGCCCACTGTTTTTCACTAACCAAGAGTAAGCAGATGTGGTATCTTTCGTTAAGTAGATATGGCTGTGAGATTACTCAAAATGAAAAACAAATAAACATGGAAAAGTATAGATGAAGAGAACATGTGGAAAAGCTGAATATGCACTACTGATTCTAGGTACTTTTAAGACTTGAAAGCAGTAGCTTTCAATTCTTTAAAGTTCAGGTCACTTCAATGAAACTGAAGATCCCTAAGACCATCTAGTTAAAATTGCTTCCCTGAATAATATAAGTAGGATGGTCCTATTTTTGCTTAGGTGAAATGAAATGGCATAAATATAGGGGGCTAATTTAATTCCACAAGTATTCATAAAGTTCCTATTATGTGAATAATGATGTGTTGTGCACTAGGCATACAAGCATTTTCTTAATGACCCTTTTCCTTATCACAAGGTACTCACAAAAGAGACAGTTAAATACTTAGCTAAGCGATCATATCACCTCAAAACTCCTCAGTATAATTCATATCCACATTTTTCTGTTAATCCTCCATAGAGGAGACATCCAAAAAGCTGAAAAACTCTGTTTCAAAGTATCAAGGATAAATCTAGCTACGAGATAAACCCTACTTCTTTTTCAAGTTTTACATATCCTTGGTAAATTATTTTGGGTTACTTTTTAATTTTTATTCTTATAACGAATTTCAGAAACAAATAAAAGGGTATGGTCACATTATAAAGACTTGATATTACCAAAGCACTCAGAGGACTTCTGTAGAACTCATTTTGAGAATCAACAATTTAAAGTGATTCAAGATGGGCTTTATATAGGAAGTGGAGCCAAGACAACAGAGCAGCAGGGAGAAGTACAATGAATCCCATGCTTTCTCAAATGACTCCGGAAAAAAGATCTAGAAAATGTACCAGACTAAATCCATATCAGGACATCCAAGAAAATCACAGTGACTCATTTTTCCAGACCAGGCTGGCAAAGAGAGACTAAGAGAGAGGTCTGCGGACACATGGAACAACAAAGTCTAGCCAGAAGGGCACTTCATAGAACACTCTTGCACAGAGAGAGGTTGTTCACTAGGGCAGAGGAGGAGGTCCCAGATCCACCACAGAGGGGCTTGTGCACAGGAGCCTGCACAGCAGGAGCCAGCTGGCAGTTCTGAGCCACAGATCCATGGTAGACTGAGGAGGATGCCTGTGTGTAGGGGTGGTATTCCAAAATGGCAAGCCTTAGTTTACTGAGCAAGAAGCAAGCAGAAGCTGTGTGACTTGTGCCCTAGGAACATAACGGGGGTCTCAGTTCCAACTTCTAGCCCAGTCTAAAGTCTGCAGCTAAAAAACCAGGCTAGGAATCTCAGACCAAAGGGTGAACTTACAGTTCCGTCCCTCCAAAGTGGCTAATAATGGCTGACTATAGTGGCAGTCAAAGTGGCACTCAAACACTAAATAGGCCTGTTGCTCAGTCCAAAACCCGTGTCAGAAACTTGCAGTGCTTGAACCAAGGAGACAGAAATGAGGCTTTGCCCTAAGCAATCTACTTTAGGAGTGCTGATTGTTTACAGGTCCCCAGCTGGAGCTCTCCTTGAAATAATCTTGAAATAACATAACACTCAATGTCCCCAAGAAAGCAACAATAGGACTAGCCCAGACATTTCTGCTACAAGTAGGCAGAGACTGAATTCTAACAAAATCTGAAGTCAGGAAGAAGGAAGAAGAAAATAAATGAGCAAAGAAACAAAAAAAAGAATCCAAACATAAAAAGTTATTATGGTGACAGGGATACTCAAGACACAAATCCCTCAAAAGAGAATGATTCCAAAATGTTTACAAACAAGGCCTCAAAGAAAAACATAGCTTGGGCAAAAATTCAACTAGAATTCTTGGAAGAGACAAAGCAAGAATTTTTTTAAGAGTTAAATATATTCTTATAAATGAAATAAAAATATGAGATGGAAAAACTGGAAAAAAAATGAGAGCTAAGAACTCAAATGGAACATGAGAGATATAAAACCCTGCCTGAGCCACAAAATGCTAAAAAATTAGAATGGACCAAATAGAAGCCAATGACTCCACAGGAAAACAAGAAGTATTAAAACAAAGTTTTTAAAAACAAAAAATAAAAGAAAACATACAGTATCTTACAGGAAAAACAACTGACTTGGAGATGAGTTCAAGGAGAAAAAAATTAAGAATTGGACTACCTGCCATGAAAAGAGACTAAGCTTCCTGTTTCAAGAAACCTTAAAAGAAAACTGCCCAGTTTTTTTAGAACCAGAGAACAAAATGAAAATAAAAAGAATTTACTGGTCATTACCTCCTGAAAGAAACTCCAAAATGAAAACTCCCAGGAACATGATCTCCAAAATTAAGAGTCGACTGTAAACAGTCAGAAAGAGTTTGAGAACCAGGGAGCCACAGTCAGGATCACACAAGAGACAGCAACCACTACTATGAAGTAGAGAGCCTAGAGACTGATATTCCAGAAAGCAGGATATAGGCTTACAGTCAAGAATAATTTACTCAGCAAAAATAAGCATAATCCTAGAGAGCAAAAGATGGACCTGTAATGAAATATAGGACTTATAAAGTATTACTGATGAAAAGACATCATAGAACTACACAGAAATTGTGAAATACAAAGAAGAGAAATGTGAAAAGTTAAATATGAGCAAGAAATCATAAAGGATTTAACAAGGATAAACTCCTTAATTCTGATAAGAGGAGATGACAAATGTGTCTTTCTTGAACTCTATCACCATCAGGGGCCATAGGAGTAAGGGCCTGGGGGCAGTTCTGTTATGTCTTAATGATCTTAAAAGATGATTCCATTAGGGAAAGGAAGAAGAATACATTAAGGTATGAAAGGAAGAGGAAAGTTAGAGAGAATTATCTTATTTATCATGCAAACAGAAGTCTATATAAACAAGGAAGAAGGGGTAGGGGAAACAGCTGACACTTGAACCACACTTTCATCTGAAATGGTCAAAAAATGGAAGAATACAGAGACACACATAGAGTTGGACACAAAAATGCATGTCACTCAACAGGGAAATAGAGAGAGAAGAGAAGGTGGAATTAGGAAAAGTAGATTTGTGGAGGGATTGATCCCAAACTAAACAAATTCTAATTAAAAATGTACAAAAATATTTATAGCTCTTTTGCAGTGGCAAAGAATTGGAGACTAAGGAAGTACCTATCATTTGGGGAATAGCTGAACAAGTTATGATCTATTAATGTGATGGAATATTATTTTGTGCGATAACAAATGATGAAGGGTTAAGTTCTCAGAGATGACCGAGAAGACTTATACAAAATGAAAGAGTGAAATGAGCAAAAGCTAGAGAACAATTTATACAATGACAGTAACATTGTAAAGACGAAACTTTGAAAGACTAAGAACTATGATAAGCATAATGACCAACCATGATTCCAGAGGACTAATGATGAAATATGCTACCTATCCACCTCTTTATAGGCAGATGAAAAGTGAGTGCAGAAAGTGATTTATTTTCTTTTGGAGATAATGTGGAAATTTGTTTTGCTTGACTATACATGTTGTAACAGGGATTTTTTTTTCTCTACTGGGCAGTGTGGTTGGGAGGAGGAAAAGGTGGATTATGGGGCAATTTGCTGGAGAAGACAGCATAGGATGGGATAGAAATCACTTATGCATGTAGTCACTTTTGCATTGCTAAGAAGGGCCATCTCTTCATCTGAGTCAAGAATGAAAAAGAAGAAGATGATTGGGGAGATCTCTAGGTTATGTGAGATGAGGAGGATGGAAGAAGAGAGAGCTACTGGCAAATGGCATATATATGTGTTTCTATGTATAGTGATACTAATAAAATGTGGCAGAGTGGAAGAAAACAAACAGAGGAGTACCTCATCATTAGATAACAGCAGAATCAGAATGGAAGCATTTTAAAGGCAAAAATAAAGTCTTTGAAGTAGCAGTTTTTAATTTACTGCCATCTTAATTTCATTTCCATTGCTAAAGAACACAGTACTGAAAGGAATATTTCCTGGGGTAGAATAGTTTAGAAAAAAAAAACAAACCACTTCCTTTTAAAATTTTAACAACTCTTCAGACACAGTCTTAACCAGTACTCACTTCTCCAATACTCTTTGATCATATACTATATTTTAAAATTACTTACAAGTGCATATGCAATTTAGAATTTTATTTCTATTTGTCACGTAGTTTCTCAACTTTCTAAAGTTCAAATTTTCAATATCAACTATGCTACTGCTCAGTCACTATCTGAAGTCTGATCCATTTAAATTTCTAGATCTCATTTATATACAGATTCTTCCACTGGACTTTTCATCTCAATGTTAAGAGCTGCTATTACTACTTAATATGATCTTCTGTTTAAAGTAACTCAGACCACTTGATTATGTAGTTCAAAGCATATCATAGTTCTAAAGTGAACAAGTTTCAAATAGTCAAGAGGACGAATAGTCCCAAAACACTGTACTAAGGAATTTCAGGTACACAATATGATTTGGAGAACAAATTCTCACATACCTTTCTCAACTTTTCTGGAGAAAACTCCAAGCCAACAAGGAACAGAGTAAAGAACACACCAAATTCTCCTAATGTCTCCACTTGCACAATAGACTATAAAAGACAAAGACATAAAAATGACATAAATTAAAATACAACAAATATATTAATATAAATGTATGTATAGGTTTAAATCTAAGTCTAATCCACTAATTGTATTAATTGCGTATAATTATATTCACATAATAAATTAAGTATAAATTATAACTATGTTAATATAATAAGCCTATGTTTAAAAGTTTGTTACTGGTTGATTTAATGGGCATGTCCCAAAAAATATAAATGGGATAAATTCCCATTAAAAGCAAAAGTCTCTATTAATTCTTTTCAGGAACTACAGTATCAGTAACATAAATTATATTTTAATTCCAATAGCCAAGTATTTTATTTCCAAATGTATTTTATCAAACATTAGAAATGAGCTAAACATTTGTAAACACAAAGAACATAAAATATATTTTAAAAAGGCTCATCATTTCTAAAAATTGTTAAATTCAAAAGCACTTTTGAAACTGCTTAGAAACATAAAAGTTATGTTTTATTTCCATTTTTCTTATAAATTCATGAATGTAATCCAAATCAATCTAACATAATGACATCATGAGTATTTTTCTAAAGGAATCCTATAGAAGATGTAAGTATTACTGCACAAGGAACTGATTAATTTTCCCTGTTTTCTCTCAACCAAGTGACACCAAAATATAACTAGAACATGAGGTGTGCTTTTGAGCGGTCATGTAAAGAAGGAATTATCAAGATTAATCCCTCTTCTACATCCTTCAAAAACTTAAAGGTAGCTACCAGTTCCCTTCCCCCTTTGAAATACTCATACTGTTCTTAATTGCTATTAAAACAGGTCTCAATTAAGAACTAAACTCCCTCACTCAGGAAGAACTTTCCCTGAAAAGAGTTAAGAAAAACCATCTAATAGATTAATTGTGATTGATAATACACAATACTTTTCACTTTTATAATTAATATTTAATAGAAAGGAAGGATACGTACTTTAATGATTTGATACTAACATCATTCACTGTTCTTGGTCTCAGGTTTTTTGCCTCTTAACATCACTTTTATTCACGTAGTTATAATCATCGTATACATTCTGTTGATCAGTTGCCTTCACTCTAAACAACTTCGGATGTCTTATTATTTGCTTAATTCTTCATTTCCATACTCTTATGTAGCAGTAACATTACACTGCATTCTTACATCGGTTTGTCCATCCATTCTGGAATCACTGGACGCTAACTTTGCTTTCCACTTTTTGTTATCATGAGTACCACTACTGTTATATGGCACGCATTCTGGAAAGAGCTGAGCAGAGACTACACTGGAATGTTAACTCTAAGTTGGGTTATATCTTACAATGATCATTTCTTTGCTCAAGATTACTATGTTAACCAAAACGGCCTTAGGACAGATGCATGTTGGAAGGCATGGGTGAGCTACTACAGTTTAGACATATGGTCCAGATATTTAAATAATGTTTAATTAAGTTAAAGTAGCTAGCATTTACATAGTGTTTCAAGGATTGCAAAAACTTTACATGCATTATCTCATTTGATCTCCACAACCCTAGGAGGACTATGCTATCATTATGCCCCTTTTACAGTTAAGGAAACTGAGGCTAAGAGCATCTGAAGTGACTTGCCCAGGCTAACACAGCTACTAAGTTTTAAACATACAGATTAAGTGTCTAAGATAGGATTCAAACTCAGGCTTCCTGACACATTTCCTGGCAGACCTGTTTCTAAAATAAGAATGTAGTATTAATATTTTTCTTCTGATAGTTAAATGTTCCTAGATCTGATAGAAAGCCAGCATGGGCCTAGGACTACTTCTCCTTATGAGAACTTACTCAGAGAAGAAATGCCTCAGTATTGATGATTTCTGCAAAGCTCACAAAATCTGACTGCCTGAAAGTCCAAGTCTATCAGTGAGAGAAGTATTTGTGCATGTCTGTTCCTGTCTGCGTTGGTAGCAACTTTGGCCAGTATATGTGGTAAGCCTTAAACCTTAGTCCTTTAACGGCTAAAGTCACCTACCAGGTCCGAAACTTGGCCAGATTTCAGATCCACTAGATCAATAAGGAAAAGGACCCAATATCTCTGATAGCAAAGGAGACTGTCCCTAACCCTATAATCCTGGTAACAAGGATGCTTTCCCTCCCCTTAGCGTCAAGTAGCAAACTGTCTGGGACTGCTGGCCCAGTTTGTAAGCAGGAAGTTAATTGTTCCCAGCCTCTGGGAATTCTACAGTCCCATGGCTCGCTGTCCAGGAACTTTCAACCTGCTAAAATTGACTAGTTTGATATTTTCTTCATTGGTGGATTGTTCTGGTGTCAATCAATCTGTTCTGTGTTTAGATTTTTTTAAATTTTATTTTATTTTGTGTTTAGATTTTTTAAAAAGACTAAGGTCTGATTTTAAAATTAGTTGTTCCTCCACAGTAAAGAAGTATATTATCACAAGATTCTTCCCCTATCCCACCTCCCCAAGTGCTTGCCCTTTTGCTCAAGAAAAACTTTTGGTCTTTTGGAGTGCTTGACCAAAATTAGTCATTAAATCTTCCTCCTCTCTGACAGGGGCTGACCTCAATATCAGTGGATCCTTAGCAACAGGAAACACGGAAAGAAGTCCCCAATTCACAAATGGTCAAAGGATACAAACAGGCAGTTTTCAGAGGAAGTAACTGAAACTATCACTAGCCATATGAAAAAATTATCTAAATCACTAATAATTAGAGAAAAGCAAATTAAAACAACTCTGAGGTACCACCTCACACCCATCAGAGTGACTAATGTGACAAAAAAAGAAAATAAGCGCTGAAGGGGATGTGGGAAAATAGATACACTAATGCACAGCCGACAGACCTGTAAACCAGCCCAACCATTCCAGAGGATGATTTTGAACTATTCCCAAAAAGCTATTAAACTGCATACCCACTGGCCCAGATATTACTACTAGGTTTATAACCCAAAGAGACCAAAGAAAGAGGGCTAGGACCCATGTGTACAAGAATATTTGTAGCAGATCAAATAATTGGAAATAGAGGGGATGTTCATTAATTGGGGAATGCTAAACAAGCTATGGTACATGAATGTAATGCAATTCTATTGTGCTATAAGAAACAATGTAGGAGATGGTTTCAGAAAAACCTGGGAAGACTTGTACAAACAGATGCAAAGCGACAGTGAGCAGAGCCAGGAGAACAATTTATCTAGTAACAATATTGTAAAGATTTAGTAATTCTGATCAACACAATGACCAATCACAATCCCAAAGGACTCACGATAAAACACTGTCCACCTCCAGATAAAGAGCTGATAGACTTAAGATTGCAGGCTGAAGCATATTTTCTTTTCTTTTTGGGGAGGCGGTGGGAACCTAGCTAATAAAGAAATTTGTTTTGCACAATAATACAGATTTGCAATGGATTTTGTCTTTTTTGCTTTCTCAAAGTGAGGCAAGAGACGGAGAGAATTTAGATCTGCAAATAAGATTTAGGGAAAAAAAGAAACAAGGGTAGAGATAACTGTGCTCTGAAAAAAAAAGGGCAGGTTTCTTATTATCAGAGTAGAGCTAGAACCAAGGTCAGTGAGCTTTGAGAACAAATCATCAAACATGCTGGTAAGGTCTGAGTATCCAACTTGGGAAAAGTTGGAAGATCCTCACATTGGAAAAACTAACATAAAAAATGTCTCTGTCCCAATAAAAGCCAACATTTCCGTGTGTGTGTGTGTGTGTGTGTGTGTGTGTGCGCGCGTGTGTGTGTGTGTTTCTCAAACGATTCTTTGATTTTTGGTTGTGGATGAATGTTGCTAGCAATGGAAATGTTTGTACGTGTTTTCCGTGAGTCAGCATGGATATCTGTTCAGTAAGAAAGTGTTCATTTCTTAATAGAACTGAAAGCAGTTTAAAAACATAGTCTTCAATGACTCCAACAATGGAAAAAGAGAAAAAGTGGATCTGCAGTTTGAAGTCTCCTCAGCTAAACTTTATCTAGGTTTAAAAACCAGTTAAGAAGCTGGTACATTCCTTTTAACTCTTCAATTAAACTTGGAAAATAAAGGGGGTTGTTGAAATTGCCTCAAACAATTAAGCAGTCACAAGAGAAACTGTTAAATACTTTTATAACCAGATTACTGATAACCACAAAAACGGCTGCTGAAAACCAGGACCTTCAGTAAGGAGTTCATAAATTCCATTATAAATGAACTTTTGCTTTTATAGAGTTTTAAGCAAAGACAGAGTAACGGTGCTAGTAACTTCTGCCTGAACAAAGAGGAGGATGTACCACTACAGGGCAAAGAGACAGTGACTTTATAATAGTGCATCCACCACCTCTAGGACAAAACAACAGTGACTACTCTACATTTATTCCTGGTGAATACCCTTCTGGAAGGAATTGTGAAAGTTTAATTGTGAATGTGAGAAGTACTGTGTGAAATAATCAGCTACATTTACTAATGTTAACCTTTGCATCCTTAATCAGTGACCACAAATGTATTCTTTAAGAATGTATGTGTTTCAATTGTGGTATATGAATGTAATAGAATACTACTGTGCTATAAGAAATGATGAGCAGGCAGACTGCAGAAAAACCTGGAAAGACTTATACGAACTGTTGCTGAGTGAAATGAGCAGAACCAGAGGAACATTATACACAGTAATAGCAACATTGTTTGATGATCAACTTGGCTCTTCTCAGCAATACAATGATCTAAGATAATTCCAAAAGACTCATGATGGAAAATACTATCCACATCGAGAGGAAGAACTATGGAGTCTGAATGCATATCAAAGCATAATATTTTCACCTTTTTGGTTTGTTTTTTTCTTTCTCATGGTTTTTCCGTTTTGTTCTGATTCTTCTTTCACAACATGAAATAACGTGGAAATATGTATAATATGATGACATATGTATAACCTATATCAGATTGCTTCCCTTCTTGGGGAAGAGGGAAGGAGAGCTCAAAATAAGTGAATGTTGAAAACTTTCTTTACATGTAACTGGAAAAATATAAAATACCTATTAAGTTGGGGGGGTGGAATATACATAATTCAAAAAAAAAGGAAAAGAACCTATTTATACAAAAATATTTATAGCAGCTCTTTTTGTGGTGGCTAAGAATTGGAAATCAAAGGGATGCCCATCAATTGGGGAATGCCTAAACAAGCTGTGGTATATGATTGTGATGCAATATTATTGTGCTATAAGAAATGACAGCAGCTTGATGTCAGAAAAGCCGGGAAAGATTTACATGAACAAAGTGAAGTCAGCTGAACCAGGAGAATGTTGTACACAGTGACAGCAATACTGTATAATGAAGAACTATGAATGACTTAGCTATTCTCAGCAATACAATGATCCAAGACAATCCCAAAGGTCCAAAGAAGAAGCACAGTATCCACCTTTAGAGAAAGAACTGATATTATCTAAATATAGACTGAAGAATGCTATTTTCACTTTCTTTTTCTTTTTCGAGTCTTCTTGTACACAATCACTAATGTGGAAATGTTTTACGTGATTGCACAGTATAACCTATATCTGACTGTTTACTGTCTTGGGGGGTGGGGAAGGGAGAGAGAAGGAGGGATAGAATTTGGAACTCAAAACTTAAAAAAAAAAGCCCAAATGTCAAAAAAGATTACCTTTAAGATTATGATGTAGTAGCTGCAGTATTTCACAAGATTTGTTGGATTCAACAAATAACAGTAAGTATACTCTTGAAATGAATCATAGCAATATTAGAAGAACTGGGATATGGATTCAAAATATGTGCAACAGCTATAGCTAAGGGGATCAGACTGCATGTTTGTTAGAAGTCCAACAGAATAAAGTTCCAGTTACCTTAAAATTTGGCTGCTTTGATCCCAGACAGCTTTTTTTGTTAATCGGCATTGTCTCTGGGGATTTGATGTAAGTACAAGGTTGGCTAGAGATTCAATTATGATTAAAAACTGGGACTTATCTTCTTCCACTGAATTGCTTTCTATACCTCAATTCGAGGAAATGATCACATTCTGTTATGTCACTTAGCATACTATTATAGCCTTGTTATTTCATCGTTTTGCTGCATTCATTATATGAAGGCAAAAGAGAACTCCACATTTTGGATCAACTAAAATAACGTATCTTGCTACTGACTAGCTGGCACAAAAATCAAGATTTTAAAATAAACAAAGATTGTGCTTAGAAAAACTGCAAATAGCATAAAAGGGAGAATTGTGAAAATATATTTAAGAAGTAGGATTTTAAGAATATTTTAAAGGACCAAGAAAATTTTTGTGTCAACTGGTGTGCCTTGTCCTTCTAGTGTTAAGAGCCTCCTTTTTATTAAAAGTGATATTAAGAAATACTATTTAAATCTAAAAAATCTTTTAAAAAATCTAAATCTGATCTTTAAAAAAAAAATCCTTTCCTTGACTTTCTTGTTTGAAGATGACAGATTGAGGAAAAGGATTAAGGATGGAAATGAAAAACTGACCAAAGAGAATTTCTAGACTTCTTTATCCCTTGTAGGATTAGCCTATGATCCACCTAAAGGAAGTACCTTCCATTCCATTCCAGGGGAATTCTTCTATAATTCCAAAGAGATTCTTGATACTAATCTCTAGGAGGAGACCCAGGGATTCCTAGAAGGGAGTGGTCCAGGAAGGAATGAAATGGTGACCTTGTTCTCAACTACTCTGGAATGTTAATCCCAAATGGTATTTTTACATGTTGCGATTTTCTTCTTTGATATTCCTATAAAATTGTCTTGGGGAAGAGAGACTTGTTGGGAGAGGATATAAGAATTATGCCAGTTTAGACACTTCTCCCCTTGATGGAAATGGCTTGCATATTAGATTAATATTAAATAAGATAAAATTATTTCTAGTAGTCTTGTGCCTAAAACATAAAATACAGTCCTAAAATATGAACATGTTGTCTACCCCAAGAGAATGTAAAAATAAGCATCTGGAAAGGAAAGATTATTTCATTTTTGTGTCTTTCCTCGTGTGGTGCCTGGCACATAGCAGGTGCTCAGAATTGTTCTGTGAAGTTTGGAATCAGTAAAGGGGCCACACGTGGGGACCTAGAGGGCCACATGTGGCCTCAAGGCTGCAGGTTCCCCACCCCTGGATTAGACTGTCAATAGTATATAAGAAAATAAATATAGTTCAGAGGCATTCAGCATGGGCAACAAAAGCCTTTTTAGCACCTATTAAACAATCTTTAGAGGGCCTGGTTCTTTTCTTTCTCTCCACTGAGGCTAATACTCAATGCAATAATAATCTAGCATTTACTTAAATACATGCATGCTTAAAAATAATTCTGTATTGATATCTCTAAATCAGATATAATTTAAAAAAAGAACAACTTTACAGAATTGGTGATTTGACCAATAGGAACATTGGGATGATTTCTTCTGAATAAAACATGAAATAAAAGACTACTTTATCAGTGATTTAGTTTAAGGGAAACTATTTTCTTTATGAGTTTGGGTGCAAATTTCTTTTTGGTATTTAACCATCTCCGATATAGCCTTTCAAATCAATTAACTATTGAAACAGATGTAAACCCTATTCTTACCTTAATACTGTTTAGTCCTGAAGGCCCCAGTAATACGCCACAAATAATGTAACCAAACATTGTTGGCAATCCTATCGTTGTGCACAGCCAACCACATGGCAAAGATAACATTCCTATGGTAACAATATCCTAAAAAAGAACAAATTTAAAAAAATTAAAAATAACTGTTGAATGAACAAAGATTCTCTCTTTAGGGAGATTACGATGTCAAATGAGGAACATTATTAACTTTCTTTTTCACCTGTGCAACCTCACCAGAAGGTGTTAGGTTTGTTTTCTTTGTATTTTATTTCTGAAGCAAGTAAAAAAAAAAAAAGAGAAACATACTAAAACAGAAAATAGGTCCTCTATTAGCCAATAACATGACCCTTCCTAACACTTGCCCTGTTATTTGTTTCCCTGAAATGACTATACAAATATAATGAGGTATGCTTATATTTAAACTTTATCTTTTCTGGTACAAGAGTTAAGGATTTCAAGAAAAAACTGTCTTATACAAGCTGTGTTTCAACCAAAATCATAGTTTTATTGTTTCTCACACCTTCTAGTCAAATGCCTCTGCCTACTAACAAGCCACCAGAAAACAGACCAGCACCATATGTGTGGCAACTGAGGGAAATCAGAGACCTTTTCTTTCCCCAACCCTCACCGGACACGGGACACCTCATCTCTGATGGATGCTTGTCTCTACCATCCGTGCCTCTGTTGGAGGTATTCCAAGCCCCATTCCACTCTCATTCGTGGATCCCCTATCCTCATGGCCACTGATCATATGCCCGGCCATTGCTCCCAAATATCCTCAGAGATTTGCCATTTGTTATTTGCCATCGATTTGTCCAGCTCCACACTTTCCTGAGCTCCAGTCTTGCCTTACCAACACTCTCTTGGACATCTTAAAGTGGATGCATCACAGACATCTCATACTCAACAGACTACGAAACAGGGTAAGGGATACCTCTTCATGTGAGAAAAGGGTGAAGAAGGAGACTGTAGGGAACAATGCTTAAGTGAGGTGAGATAAAGAAGGAGGGAAAAGAGGAAGCCTTCTGTGAATGGCCTTAATATTTTCACTGAAATGTCAACTGAGGTTCTCAGGAGGAAGGGACAAAACGGGCAACTTGATGAGATGTGAGAATATACGGAACAATCACTATGAAGACTGAGAGAGTGAACTGATTAAAGAGACGATGTAACAATTTGAGATGACGTAACATTAATTTGCTGTGTGCTACAATTATATTACATAATCACTCTTTAACTCACTCTAGGCACAATGCTAAATGCCAAAAATAAATATAGCTTATACCATCAAGGAGCTTATATTCTACTGAGTACAAGTACTATCAACTCTATTTTATGAACTCATACAGCCAGTAAACATTTAAACATAAATCCAATTCTCGGGACTTCAAGTCCAAGGGTCTATCCACTACATTATGCTGCATATTATTCTTACAAAGAATACAAAATTTGTTATAGTCCTTGCATAACACAAATACTTTGCACCTCAACTTGGTGATTCTAGGATGCCTTCAAGTAGATGTACCAAAATTTTCAAAAGATGAAATTTCAATTTACAAAATAAATTACTCATCACTTTTTTAGGAGGAAGGGTAGTTGTCAGAAAAATAAATAAGTATAATGTATTTAGTACCTTCAAAAAAGTTGGGAATTACTGCTCTGTCAGAATCCTCCATAATAGAAAAGCTCCTAATTTTTTTATGTTATTATTTAGATCAGGCCTGCTAACTGGGTAGGTCCTTTAGCCACTTCAAAAGATTTCTTCTACATACAAAGGATATTTTCCTCTACATTTTTCCACATGCCACCTGAAACTTGGGCATGCTGCAAGCAGCCCGAGGGCCTTACAAGGCCAAAGGTTGTGCAGGTCTGTTCTAGATAGCCTACCAAACTGGTATAGTCAAACTAATAAAAATTACAAGTACTAGTACACAATTGTTAAAAATACATATCTTTGAAATCTTACCTTTATAAAGTGATGATCTGCTCGAGGGATTGTTGAATCTCTGGGCTTAGTCAATATATACTGATTGTTTTGGGAGTCAATGAGCATACTAAGACCCAAGTTATCTTCTACTTCATGTTTTGAAACATTTCTCTTAGAATTGGCCTCCTCCTCTTCTACTCTCAAAACTGCCTCGAAATTGACCCCTCTTACCTGTAGGAGTAAATAAAACAATGAACAATAATTTGCATTTAAAAATCTTTAGAATTCAATGAGGAACATTCATTTTTTGGAAAAACAAACATTTTTTTTCAGGTAGAAAATGGACAAAATGGCAATGAAAGATTAATTTCAATATATCTATTAAGTATAAGTTTAATTATGGTGTAGGAAAACAATTATCGACCTATCAGTTGAAAATCGTAGCAGCATGAATAATAGCTATAACTTTAAATTTAAAAAATAAGCTTAAAAAACTTACAGACACTCCAGATATTTTCTTCTTCTTCAGTCACCTACTTTGGTGGGCCCCGATGACACGTCCAACAAGATTAAAGGCTTTTAAAATGTTTGTCAAGTTTTCTTCTCAAGTGAAATTACTCAATTTCAAAAATATTTTTGTTGCTTTTCATCTTTTCTCCTCTGATGTGTGTTTTTCCTTACTATGCCTGCCAATGATCACCACCTTCCAACTGCCAGATTTCCTATATCACACATACATTTCAAGGTCCAAAGCCAATTTTCAGTAGTGGTTCTAGCTTTTCATTGGTATCTTAGGGGCACTGATGCAACTCCAAAGCATGGATTCCTGCTGAAGGCATTTAATGAAGCTACATCCCATGATCTTTCTCCCTTTTGTGTCAGTACTCTTCCTCCTCCCCTACTCCACCCATTCTCCACAGTATGCTTCCCATATTATATATAAGGAATGGGGTCATAAGTCTAATAAGGCCATGTAAGAAGACTGGGAAACAGGAAATGGTCTTTTAACATGTATTTCATGATAAGTGGGGCTAACTATATTTGTTGAAAAAGCAGCAAACAGGAAGGGAAAGATAAGGAAATAAATATTTATATAGAGCCCACCTACTACATGACAAGCACTCTAAGTGCTTTTGATCCTAATAACAATCCAGCAAGGTAGCTACTTTTATTATTATGCCCATTTTACAGTTGAGGAAACTGAGGCAAAATGAGGTTGTGACTTCACCAGGATCCCAGAGCTAGTAAGTGTCTGAGGCTAGATTTGAACTCAGGTCTTTCTGACTCCAGACCAAGCACTCCATCCATTGTGTCTTCACCTGTCTCTAAAGTTGACAAATATGCTACTCTCCGGGAACTTCTTTCAATAGAGGATATTTAAAATTTCAATATAATAAGTATAATGGCAAGTAAAGTAGGACTTTTTGCTGTTTTTTCTTTTGGAGTGCTTCTCAGCACTAAGGCAATCAAGTGCCTTTGATTGGGCCTTGCCTTTGTTTGAATCAAGAGTCTTTGATTGAATCAAGAGTCTCTGATGACCTGCTTAAGTCACAAGAATTCTAGTCACATGGCTGTGATGCCCTCTGACCCTGAAGAAGTGTATATATACTCTGAGGTTAGAATTTTGCTTTGGGGCTCACCCATTAGAAGAGTGTTTGTGTGATTTGGCCAGATGAGACTCTGGGTAGCTGTTAAAGAGCCTCCCCCACCCCCTTTGAAAACCCAGATGTTGGTGCCTCTCTCTCTGGTAACTATGTATGTATTGCTATGGACAGACAGTTAGAAGCCCTGTCTGCTAATTTGTATAAGCAGATCAAAGAACTTGTGCTAGCAGCCCTCCTGTGTGCTGGTGTAATTGTCGTTACAGTAAGTCAAACTAGTCTAAATTTGAATGTATAAAACCACCTAAACAGTATCTCATTTGCTTCAGTGTGAAGCTCAGATATGTAAAAAAAAATCCAGAAATCTTTCTTATCATATTACTTACTGACTTATTGTCATCAAAAGCATGTTCCTCTATTTCTTCCTCTAAACGATCTGCTGCCTTTTTTACATCTTCAAGAATTTCATCAAGCATGGAAAGACTTTTGTTCTGATGTTGCATATTTTTAAGGGCTTCAACTTGATGCTTTTCTGCTGCCAAAAGCTCAACATACTCCGTTTCTTCCTGATCAGTTTTTAGAAAATTAAGAATGAAATTTAAAAGAACAACAACAAAACCCAAGGCAATAACAGTTTAAACCACCTTCCCAGGATTGAAAAAGGAATTATTCCTTTGAAATAGCTTTACTGAGGCCAAACTTCCTCTTTAGACATTCAAACAACTGCCTTCTTGACAGGCAACTGTCAATAATCTATCCTGCGTAAGAGTGTAAGCTCACTGCAAGTTGGGATTTAATTCTTTTTACTTCCAGTGCCTGGAACAATACCTGACATAAAGAAAGGAATCAATAAACCACTTAATTTAGTGATGGATTAAAGCTACTGTTCCAGTCCCTAGAGATACAGAGATTGAAGACACTGTCTCTGCTTACAATCTCACAGGAATGATAAACATGTAAACATAGAATTACACAACAAAATCAATCAGTGAGTAAGTATTTTTTAAGCACTTACTATGTATATGCCAGGCACTGTGCCTTACCCAGTGTGGATACAAAGCAAAAACAAAACCAATCACTGCCCCCTAGGAACT
Source organism: Trichosurus vulpecula (assembly GCF_011100635.1). NCBI lineage: Eukaryota > Metazoa > Chordata > Mammalia > Diprotodontia > Phalangeridae > Trichosurus > Trichosurus vulpecula. The sequence goes on along the minus strand of NC_050576.1, from coordinate 391,704,189 downwards.
TACCATTTAATGGGGTGAAATAACATGTATATAAATAAGCACATATAGGATACATATGGAATATATTGCACTTAACTTTAGAGTTGTACTATCAACTAGAGGGGCTAGAAAAGCCTCCTCAGAAGGTAGTATTTGAGCTAATTGCTGAAGGAAGTCAGGGAGGCTGAGGAGAGGAAGAAGAGCATTCCAGGCCCAGAGGCAGGACATGGAAGTAAAGAATAAGATGCTCATAAAGGTAGGAAAAGACCAGATTGAGAGGGGCTTTAAAAGCCAGAGAATACTATCCTAGAGGCAATAGGGAGCCACAGAAGCTGACTGTATAGAGGGTGACATGGTTAGAGCTGCACTTGGGCTAGTTTGGAGTAGGAAGTGGTGAGGCAGGGAGAGATGATGAGTGGTGTAAGGGATGACAGAATTTTGTTTCCACAGAAACCATACAAACATAATTTGAACAACCTAAGGAGTCATACTTAGGGCCAATGCAAAAGATAACTTGATTGCAGAAGAAAGCAGTGGGAGATGTTAATTAAACATTTCACTCAACAGCATATCTAAGAGCAGTGCTACTCCCTTTCCTTGTTCTCTGGGGATGCCTTTTTCCTGTATCAAAAACTGCCAGGCCAGGTGAAGCTCACTAAGGATGAGGTCCCTTGACCCAGACGCAGTCTTAGATAATGGGACTTTTCTTATGGATATCCTGGGTTGAATCTTCAACTACCTGAGTGATGCAGCTATCTTGGGATGAGATAAAAAGTATTTATGGCTTGTCATTTCTTTACTAAATAAAGTATAAAGACAATGAGGATAAAAGGGGGGAGGAAACTGAAATGTGGAAATAAGAGCTGTAAGCAGGGTGGCTTTTACATGTTTTTAGATAGGCTGTAGATCCAGAAATACCCGGCCAACGGGATACAGGGGAGGGAAATGCAAATCAGGATATGACATAAAAAGCTTTGTAATTGTCTGAAAGGGCATGTCTCCTTATGGGTCACCTGGGCTCTTGCTGTCTCTAGCAAGAGAATGAAAAATAAAATCTTTCCTTAATTCAGTGACAGCCATGTGGAGTTTTTTGGTATGATTATTTCTCACAGTGGCTGAGGTACATGAAGAGGTGATGAGGTACATGGAGAGAAGGAGATACATACAAGAGCTCCTATGGACATAAAAATGATAAGATCTGATAATTGATTGGATACCTGGGGCAAGTGAGATTTTAGAATAAAAGATACATGTAGGTAGAGAACCTGGGCTGCTGGAAAGAAAGAAACGTCCTTGACAATATGGGAGTTGAGAAGAAGGGTGGGTCTGGGGGGAAAGATAGGGAGTTTTGTTTTGGACATGTTGAGTTCGAAAAGCCTGTAGGATATCTGGTTCAAAACAAAGTATTAGAAAAAGTCTGAGGAAGGAAGAGTCACTTCTAGTTTGGAGTCCCGGGGAAGGTGATAAGTAAAGGCTTCATGGAAGAAGGAGGACCTAAATAGAGCTTTGAAGACAGGGGTTTTAATAGGTAGAGATGGAAAAAGTCAGGAGAGGCCATTCTAAGTATGAAGAGCAATGGGAATAAAAGGCACAAAACTAGAAGAAGGATGGGAGTAGAAGACTTTGCTGGCATGTAAGGCATTTGCAAAAGTAGTATGAAAAGACTAAAAAAGTTGCTAGGGCCTTGAATACCAGGGGAAAAAAAGTTTGCATTTCATTTGGTAGGCAAATGCCAGCCACTGGCATTTCTGAATGCCACTGGATTTTTCTAAGTAAAGTAGTGATGCTAATTAGGAAGACACAAAATATAAATGTAATGGATAGATCAGGTAAGAGAAGACTAGAAAGGAAGTTATTAAAACAGTACATGTGAGAGATAATGAAGGACTTTAACAGAAGAAAAATCGGTCACCCAGCAAACATTTTTTAAGTGCCTACAATGAGTCAAGTACTGTGCTAGGAGCAACAAATAAAACAGTCTCTAATCTCAAAGACTTAAGTTTCTAATTTCTAACAGGGGAGTTGACAAGAACTAATGTAAGTATATACATGATAAAGAAAATAAATACAAAGTAATCATTGTATTTGAAAGGGAGGGCACTAGCAGTTGTGGCAGTGCTTCAACTGCTTCTTAAAGGAAAAGAGGGATTCTGTGAGGTGGTGAAGAAGGAACATTGTAGGTGTGGGGGATAGTGCAAAGCCAAAGAGATGGGAGATCAAGTAGGAAGGTGGGAACAGATTTGCGAAATATCACAGAGGAAAAAAAGGACTTAATAATGCCTAAATAATCTTGGGCGAGTTACAATCTCTTTGAGCCTGTTTTCCCATCCACAGTAGGGATGGCTCCTTGGCAATCCTCCTCACCTAGATATACATATATCTCATTGATCTGTCAGGAGGTTCAAATAATAGTCTTGAAAGTAATTTGTCAACTTCTGATGCTTTATAAGTGTATCTTGTAGTAACTAACACTATTATCAGTTTATTCACTCAACATTCCTGTGACTTCTCAGCCCCAAATACCAGTCACATACTTGACACATAGTAAGTACATAATACATGTTTATTTCATTTATTCATTTACATCAAAAAAGTGATTTGTAAAGCACTATATGTGTGGGTATCTATGTGTGTGTGTGTAGACAGAAAAACAGATAGACAGATACAGGTATCACTTCATTTAATCCTCACAATCACCCTGGCAGTATAGGTATCGTTAGCTTCTCTAAATATCAATTCCCTCATCTATAAAAGGAAGATGAGTAGCTCACAGAAGGGACTTTGGAAGTCAGCCACAGCCAAGTCCACTACTTATTAGCAGGGCCTGTTTGCCTCCTGGTGCTCATCTCTGCCCCACCTCAGGGTCTACCACACTGAACTTAATGTGGATAAGCTGGCCACTGAAGTTTAAAACTCCTGAGTTTAAGAGATCCTCCAGCCTTATAGGTGAGGAAACTGAGGTTCAGAAAAAGTGACTTGAACATAACACAGGTAATAAATGGCAGAGCCAGGATCTGAAGCCAGGCCTCTCGATTCCAAACTTAGTGAGCTTTCCACTGCCCAACACTTTGTACTTCAAATGACTTCTTACTCCACTTCTACTTAAGGTCCCTCCTTTCTCTAAGTCCTCTATTCTCTTTTCAGGATGGTTTTGTTATGGATTGGCTAATGTGAAAAGGTAAATTTTATATATATGACGTGGATGTGGACATACAAGCGGTCTGAGAGACAGGGCAAATGAATGAAGCAATGATACTCAGCATGAATCCTATGCTAACTTACCACGCTAACTATCTGACAAGTTACTATGTGGATGTCAGTATTAAAGCTACAAAGCTAGTCATCCACCCATCCATCTATGAATAGCATCCCTTTTCCCTGTCATCTTGCCCAGGCTGGAAGTTCGGGGCCACCCACAGCCAAGTCCACTACTTATTAGCAGGGCCTGTTTGCCTCCTGGTGCTCATCTCTGCCCCACCTCAGGGTCTACCACACTGAACTTAATGTGGATAAGCTGGCCACTGAAGTTTAAAACTCCTGAGTTTAAGAGATCCTCCAGCCTTAGCCTCCTTAGTAGTTGGTATTAAAGGCATGTACCATCATATCCAGCCAATGTAGTACATTTATAAAAGCTACTTTCTTAGCTTAGATGTTGGGGTGCATGCAGATGTAAATGTGCAAAGGGGACATTCTCACATGGGGTTGCAATAATAAGCTTATTTTAATGAATGGAAATGACAGCAATGATTAAGAATTTATAATCAAATCAAATGGTTTGTATGTAAAAACATTCTGTTTCCACTGTATCAGAGTTTTACATATGGTATATTAGGTAACAAAATTATCAACGGCAATCAGGTGATTTGGTGTTTTAGGCTAATGCTGTGGTTTTTATAATTTAAACTGTTTTCAGTCCTCACTTCTTCAGTGGGAGACTAAAGCAGATTAACAAAGCATTACTGTCTTCTAGCTATGTACCCAGAACAGATCCTTACATGGCACCAGATTCAAGAGGATAAGAGGAAAATAAAGAATAACCAGAGAGCCACCAGGGCAGTTATTCTCTAGTCTAGAAAAAGGTTACCCAAGATGGTTGAGTTCTCCTGGAGAACACTTAGGCTAAAATAATTGTTTACTATCCAGGCCATGACTCACTTCCTTCAGGACTCAACTCAAGCACCACCTTCTACATGAAGGCTTTCCTGATTCCTTAGTGGGTTCCCTCCATAGCTACTTTGTATTTAACTACCATGTATTTATTCTGCATATACTTACATATGTACATGTGTTGTTTTCTCCCAACAGAATGTAATTACAAGAGCAGGGATTATTTTATTTTGGTTTTATATTCCCAGCATCTAACAGTGCTTGGCACATAGCAGCCGTTTAATAAATGCTTGATTTATAGAACTGGAAGGGAACTTACAGGCCATCTAAAATAAATTCCTTATTTTACAGATGAGGAAACTGAGGTCCAGGGAGGTTAAGTAATTTGCTCAAAACCACACAAGTAGTGACAGAAGAGAGAATGAAGGATTAAGAGGCACTGTTCCAACCAGCGGTCATTATAACTAGGGGACAGTGACTGGGGCTTTCCCCAGGTAACCTGCATCTGGGGGATGGAAGAGAGAAGAACACAATATTAAGCATTTCTGGAGGAGGAGACATGCTTTCTCTTTTTTGTCATCCATAGATCAGAGTCCTTTGCTAGTAGAGTCTCCATACAGGTAGGAAGTAAGGAGTTGGGAGGGGAGGGCTGAAGGTAGTCAGGCCCTAGAAAGAGCAAGGGAGGATAAGTCAGAGTAGGGTCACAAGCTGCAGGTTGTCTGTGGGGCAGTGATAGAAATGAGACTTCACCTTTCCCAGCACAAGTATACTGTGGAGACAAGTGACAGCTGAGAGGGTGGTGTCCCAGGGAGCCACACTCTATCTTGACAGCACCAATCAATTGAAGCTTTTCCCAACTCTAAGGGATGAGGCACTGGTTGGGCCAGGAATGAAAGCTTCAACAGGCCAGATGCTGCTTAGTTATAGGATGCCACATTCTCAGCTGTCACTTATCTCTCTGATACACCTGGTGGTCTATCACTTTGGGCAGCAACCCTGTTCTACAGAAAAGTCCTTCCCTCCCAGAAAAGCCTAGGTCCTCTTGTTAGAGTTCCCACAAGTCCTGCTTCATCTTGGAGCATTGCAACCTCCTTTCTTAGAGAGTCCACAACTTGAAATGTCCTTTCTCTGTGGGCAGTTCCTGGTCTATGATAGGATTTCCTCTGCCATAGAGAAGCCAGACCCTTATCTGTGAAGACTCACATGGTAGGGGACCCTAAAATCCCCAACCCTTACTCCTTGCCTTCTATCATAGTCAAATAAATATCCAAGCTTATATATAGGTTTCCCTCATAAAATCTGAGTATTTAATTTAAAATTTTAATATTGGATTGAAACATTAAAGAATTAACATTTAATCCATTTTAATTTTAAATTGTAATCACTATCCGCACTAGATAGTTAAGTCACTATTGTAGAAAGGTGTCCTAAAAACATAATTGATTGTGGTAAAAATGTTCTTTTAAGGATGAGTCAACAACTAAGGAAAATTTAAGCATATTTTCAGAAATATGAACAAAAACATTGTCAATTATAATTATACTATAAAAACTATGATTAACACATATTAAGGTATGGTAACATACACAGCATGTATAAAATGTCTATGAAAATGAAAGTTTGTTCTCCCATATATTTTCACTTTAATTTTTATTAGCAGAATATAGGTAACGTAACTAGTACTAGTTTTTGGTAACATGGAGTGCACCGCATATTTCATTATTCTGGTAGCAATGTTATATGTGAAAATACTAAGATACTTAAGGGAAAATCTTCTCATATGTGAGACACGAGAGTATATATTTTATTGCAAGCAGACACTTTTGGTGGCTTATCTCTAATGAAATATTATCAACTTGAACATTTTCCTTTTTGTTCTCTATGTTTCTTCCTAGTTCAAAATGAACCGCAGTATCTTCTTTGAGAATACTTAATAAAATCTGAAAGAACTAACCTTTATTGCAGCTTCCCTCAAAGCCTCCAGTCTCTGTCTACTACTTTCTTTCATGTTCACAACATCTTTGTAATCTCCTTGCAGGGCTCTTTGGAGTCCATGGATAGCTTGAAAGACTGAATTCTCACTTTCATTCAATTCCTTTTGGAAAATTTCAAATGTGTGCACCTGAAAGAGTTTTTCTTCATCTGACAGTCCAGAATTCTTTTCCACTGCTCTTATTGCATTTTTTAGTTTGTTAAGAACCACATTCTTTTGTCGAAGAAGCCCAGATAGTTTTCTACAGTTGTCTAGAACCCATTGTTTTCTCTGAGTAATAGCTGCTCCTTTCCCCCGATGCAACTTTATAGCATGTTTTGCTACATCTTCATGTTCTGCAGCAAACACTATCAAATGAAATAGTGAAATCAAGATCCAAAGATAAATTCTTCCCATCACCTTCATGACCCAAGTTTGCAGAGCAGAGTAGTCCAAAGATAGACGTTATTTAAAATGTGCATTTTAACACATGCTGGGCTGAAAAAGAGAGTAAATACACGTATAATTTAAAATGACTCATGGAATGAAGACAATAGAATACCAAAATTAGGTAAGCTACACCCAGAAAAATACTAACAAATTAACTGTATAAGGTTATTTGCTTAGAAAGATCACAATCTCTGCCATATCTGTTAAAAGCCAGTCTAGTGATCCCTAAGCCTAACCCAGTGGTTTGGCTGCAAATTATTTTAAGAATGGATATACCTACAAGAAGTTTTTATTTTTTAAATGTTCATACTTTTCAAAAGAAATCTGTAGGGAGCCAAGATGGCGGCTGGAAAGCAGGGACTAGCATGAGCTCCCTGCCGAGCCCCTCCAAAAATCCATAAAAAATGTCTCTGAACCAATTCTAGAACTGCAGAACCCACAAAACAGCAGAGAGAAGCAGGGCTCCAACCCAGGACAGCCTGGATAGTCTGTGGGTGAGATCTATCCTGCACAGAGCTGGGAGTGGAGAGGAGTGGAGCAGAGCAGAGCCCAGCATGGGTGGCGCAGACCAACCAGACCAGGAGCCGGGCGGAGCGTGCCCTGGCGCCCTGAATCAGTGAGCTGCAGCAGTTACCAGACTTCTCAACCCACAAACACCAAAGACAACAGAGAAGGTTAGTGGGAAAAGCTGCGGGAGTGGAAGGAGTTCGCAGTTTGGCTACTGCCCCAGGGGCAGCGGGGGAGGTGCAGGTACAGAACTACAGCTGCAGTTGCTTCCGGCCCCAGGCCCACCTGGTGGGATGAATTAAGTGGCGGATCAGAGCAGGCGTGAAGAGCCTGATGAAGATCTAAGTCCACTCTGGGTTGGGGGTTCTTGGGGAAGAAGAAGTGCTGGTGTGGCAGAGCTGGCGCATCCCCCCAGGTGTGGAACATAGTTCTCTTAACTCTACAAGCAGTCATACCCCGCTGAAAAACTCAAGGGTCAAGTTAGTTGGCTGGGAACATGGCCAGGCAGTGAAAATGCATGCAGATTCAGTCTCAGACTCTGGAATCTTTCTTTGGTGACAAAGAAGACCAAAACATACAGCCAAAAGAAGTCAACAAAGTCAAAGAGCCTACAACAAAAGCCTCCAAGAAAAACATGAACTAGTCTCAGGCCATGGAAGAGCTCAAAAAGGATTTGGAAAAGCAAGTTAGAGAAGTAGAGGAAAAAATGGGAAGAGAAATTAGAAGGATGTGAGAAAACCATGAAAAACAAGTCAATGACTTGCTAAAGGAGACCCAAAAAAATACTGAAAAATATACTGAAGAAAACAATACCTTAAAAAATAGACTAACTCAAATGGCAAAAGAGTTCCAAAAAGCCAATGAGGAGACGAATGCCTTGAAAAGCAGAATTAGCCAAATGGAAAAGGAGGTCCAAAAGACCATGAACAAAATGCTACCTTCAAAACTAGATTGCAGCAAGTGGAAACTACTGACTTGATGAGAAATCAAGATATTATAAAACAGAACCAAAGGAATGAAAAAATGGAAGACAATGTGAAATATCTCCTTGGAAAAACCACTGACCTGGAAAATAGATCCAGGAGAGAATTTAAAAATTATTGGACTACCTGAAAGCCATGATCAAAAAAAGAGTCTAGATATCATCTTTCAAGAAATTATCAAGGAGAACTGCCCTGACATTCTAGAGCCACAGGGCAAAATAGAAATTGAAAGAATCCACAGATCACCTCCTCAAATAGATCCCAAAAAGAAATCTCCCAGGAATATTGTTGCCAAATTCCAGAGCTCCCAGGTCAAGGAGAAAATACTGCAAGCAGCCAAAAAGAAACAATTTGAGTATTGTGGAAACACAATCAGAATAACACAAGATCTAGCAGCTTCTACATTAAGAGATCGAAGGGCTTGGAATATGATATTCCGGAGGTCAATGGAGCTAGGATTAAAACCAAGAATCACCTACCCAGCAAAACTGAGTACCATGCTCCAAGGCAAAATATGGATTTTTAATAAAATAGAGGACTTTCAAACTTTCTCAGTGAAAAGACCAGAGCTGAATAGAAATTTTGACTTTCAAACACAAGAATCAAGAGAAGCATGAAAAGGTAATCAAGAAAAAGAACAAGAAAAAGAAATTTCAAGGGACTTACTAAAGTTGAACTGTTTTGTTTACATTCCTACATGGAAAGATGATGTGTATGATTCACGAGACCTCAGTATTAGGGTAGCTGAAGGGAATATGCATATTATATATATCTTTATGTATATATACGTATATGCGAGTGTGTATGTATGTATATATGTATGTGTGTATGTGTGTGTGTGTATATATATACACACACATATATATATATATACATATATATATATATATAAAGAGAGAGAGAGAGAGAGAGCGGGCACAGGGTGAGTTGAAGATGAAGGGAAGATATCTAAAAGAAATAAAATCAAATTAAGCGATGAGAGAGGAATATATTGAGAGAGGGAGATAGGGAGAGATAGAATGGGGTAAATTATCTTGCATAAAAGTGGCAAGAAAAAGCAGTTCTGTAGGAAGAGAAGAGAAGGCAGGTGAGGGGGAATGAGTGAATCTTGCTCTCATCAAATTTGACCTGAGGAGGGAATACCATACATACTCATTTGGGTATCTTATCCCACAGGAAAAAAGGAGGAAGAAGATAAAAAAAAGGGGGGGATGATAGAAGGGAGGGCAGATGGGGGTGGAGGTAATCAAAAACAAACACTTTTGAAAGGGAATAGGGCCAAGAGAGAAAATTCAATAAAGGGGGATAGGTTAGGAAGGAGCAAAATATAGCTAGTCTTTCACAACATGAGTATTGTGGAAGCGTTATACATAATGATATGCATGTGCCCTACGTTGAATTGCTTGACTTCTTAGGGAGGGTGGGTGGGAAGGGAAGAGGGGAGAGAATTTGGAACTCAAAGTTTTAAACAGATATTCAAAAAGAAAAAAAAAAGTTTTTGCATGCAACTAGAAAATGAGATACACAGGCAATGGGGTGTAGAAATTTATCTTGCCCTACAAGAAAGGAAGGGTAAAGGGGCTGGGAGGAGAGTGGGGTGACAGAAGGGAGGGCTGACTGGGGAACAGGGGCACCAGAATATATGCCATCTTGGAGTGGGGGGAAGGGTAGAAATGGGGAGAAAATTTGTAATTCAAACTCTTGTGAAAATCAATGCTGAAAACTGAATAAAAAGTTACATGGAAAAAAAAAAGAAATCAAAGAAATCTGTAATAATCAGTTATCTGTGGACCAGCCAGGAAGAAAACCCATTACCAGGTGCAGACTATTATTCTAAAGCCCAAGATGAAAAATATTCATCAACTCTCATACATTAATTCTGTGCCTTTCATTTCTCCATATTTTGAATCCAAATTACCTCACGCTGTGTTGCTTTACCATTATTCATCTTGTGACTTATAACCCTGCTCCCATGAAACTAACTGATCCTGGTGTGTCACTTTATAATGTTGTATGCTTGTAGAACCAATTAATGACATTAGGTGAGGGTGCCTTCAGTTAGGTGCTTAGTAAAAATGATTTTTAAAATGATTACTTGTATTTAAATATAAATGTCTAGGTGAGAGTGGGAAACCTGCGGCCTCCAGGCCACATGTCTCAAATTCCAAGGATCACCCCATTATTCATTTACAACAGAAAAGTTAACAAAGCAACAACTACTGTTAAAAACAATAGTGGGGGGTACTATCATTTATCTACCACATGGTTTTTCATTAAAAATCCCAATACTTGTTTTCTTCAGTTTCTAATATCAAGACAAGTCTGTTATTTCCACAATCACATCCACTTTAGTGATACATAGGGGAAGATATTGAGCTTATCTCCTTGGTCCCTTGTCAAGAAGGCTCTACAAGAATCAAAAGTGTAGTGTGTTATTAGTCTCAGCTTATTCTACTGTTCCCGAATGCAAGGAACAATTGTAATTTGTGGCTTGGAGTTCTCCAAGAATCTTAGCATTGTACATGGGGCCTTGGTCTCAAGGAAACTGACTGCAAAGAACAGCATCAGGGGTAGATCAGGATTTAGCAGAACTCTTCAACTTTCCCACCTGATTGTCTCTGACAGCACCATTATCTTCCCAGTCACCCAGATTTGAAACTTCAGTCATCCATGGCCCTTTTCCCCTCTCCTCAATTTACCAGTTGTTAAGACCCATACAATCTACCTCCATATTTCTCAGATCTGTCCCCTCCTATTCTTACATATTGATACTGCCTTACTGAAATTGGACTCCTGCTCACTTATTCTCTAGGCTGTCTAGTTTCCCCAAAGCACAGACATGCCCACTGAACTCCCCTCTTCAAAAATCTTCAGTGGCTTCTTATATAGGATAAAATACTTTTACTTATGGACCTGCGGTGGATAATAACTGAGGATATCATCTGTGCTATATGATTTATTAGCAAGACAGGTATAATAAATAAATGGGTCAATGGACTCCCCAGTCAGTCCAAAAAACATGAATACAGAGTGAGGTAATTATGTATTAAAAACAATTAGTCTAATTAAACCAATTATCTATGTCAACCTGAAAGTTTGGTTAAAAAAGGTAAACAGGCTAGGTGGTATATAAATTCATATTGTTTATGCCCTTAAAGCTAGCAAAGGTAGCGAACATGTGGAGCCAGATTCTAATTCTGACTGATAAAAAGAATGATACGCCTTAAATACGTTTTAGAACAATCCCAATTCAAGATGTCTATGTCACTCAAATTTATGATCTCCATATATGTTTCACCATAGTATGAGAAAGGAATTTTCTTAACTGAATATGTTGCAAATACAATAAGATAAAGACTTGACAAAGTGTCAATTGAAATGACAACCCAGGATATCTATGTTTCCTTTACCATTAACAGGACATAACATAGCATATGTTCATAAAATATTAAGATAAATCTCATTATTCAAGATAGTGTCTTGGGTTAAGGTGCCTCATCCTTAATGGCCATAATCAGAGGAATGCTCTTAGCTTCATCTGGCCTTGTAGTTGTTGACACAGGAAGAGGCATTCTCTGGGTTTACTCAGAGAACAAAAAAGGGCAGGCAGGCCAAGGTTCTTCTTCTGGTTGATTAACTCAGGCTTTGGCCCTTATTGGGGTTCAAATGATCTTAAATGATCATCAAGTAAAAGAAAACAATTAAATTAGGTAATATGATTTCTAATTGGAGGAAAGATTAGGGACTTTCCAAATTTCCATTTCCCTGAAATCAGAAAAAAGAGGTGTTTTACTCCTCTTGAGTGTCTCTGTTCAATCAAAGGAATATGGAAACAGTAACAAAAGCGGTACAGGGCCAGTTTTCAAGTAAGACGTGTGGGTTGCTTGAGATGTGTAACTGTGAGAAAACTCCCTGAGTCCCTCCTTAGATGTCATTAGTCTTCTGCAGCATACCCTAGGTCATTGATTAAGCAGCAGGTAGAAGTGGTCCAGCTTCCCAGCCATGCAGGGCTAGGTTGAGGCAATGCAATAAAGCTTTGTCACAAGACAGAAACTGGACTAGAGGTATAGGTTCCCACAGCAGGTGATACCAGCCCCTGGGGGGTGCTGGACCAATGAGGAGGTGGTAATAGCCTCAGGTGCAATTGGGGGGCATTGAATAAAAATAAGGGGGCCATGGAAACATAAGGAAAGAAGAGAAAAATTTTTGAAAAACGATTCATATACGTTTCCTCTCTTGCTAAGAGTTAAAGTCATAGTGATTACATTATTTTCAAAATAAATATACAAAATGCAAGTTATAACGGTTATAACTGATCAGTGGTCAAGTATGCCAAGAGGTGCTGGCAAGTGAGTGTGTTGTGCACTGTCAGGAAGTCCAGCATGCATTGGCAGGAATATCTGAGTATGATGACTTGTTTATAATACAATACTATACGGTTATATTACACAATATTACATCATCAACATTTCGATACAAATTTACAATAAATTATTAAACTTAAGATGCCTCATTTAAAATATATATTTTTTAAAAATGATGCAATTAAAAAAAAAAACTAAAGAAAGATTTCCGGGGGGCACAGAGTAATTTTTTTAAAAAGGGGGTGGTATGCCAAATAAGTTTGGGAACCTCTGGACTAGACCCATAGTTGAACAGAGAGGGAGCTGAATCTAGAACTAGATCCAAAATGGAATCACAAGATGCAGTCAGAGGGGTTCACTCAATTTCCACAGACCTGATCCCAGCACTAATCAGCATGAGAATTTTGACCAGCTTCATTTCCAAACTGAGTCAGTTTACCACTCTTTAAGTACCACAGTACTGCCTCACCTACCCTCACTCCCAACCCCCCCAGGTCACCATACTGATGCCAGGATAAGTGCGGACACCTGATCAGTTTGGCCAACTGTTGCTCAGAATTTTTGTGCTCAAAAGATCAGCCAGCCTTAGCCTAATAGCCGGGATTTTAAGTGCGCGCTACCATGCTTAGCTCTGGTAAACCAGGTTTTGATAAAAAACCCATTGGGATTCACATGGAGCTACCAAACTATGCCTTTAAACCAAAATCATCCTGGCTGTCACTGATTCCCCAATAACTCCCAGCCCAAGCCTCACATGGTTCATTGGGTTTTAATAGCTCAGACTGAGTATAAATGGCAATTGTTTCTGTTCTGATCTGAAACTTTGAGGGTCTTCCCCCATCCCAGATTGATTTTTTGGGAAGTCAAACTAGGCCACCTTTTGCCTCAATTCTTAAGTAGCCTTTAATCACCAAACAGGTGTTGTGTTGGACAAAGTGAGACCTGGAAAAGACCTCAGCTTAAAAAGGCCAAGGTCTCCCACTGCAACCTGGACTATTGTCAGTCATCCTGACCTACGATTTGCCACAGGAGGAGAGAATGAGGTTGATTATATCACAGCCCTGCCTCACTTAAACCCAATTCACTTGTAAGTCAAGATGTCACCCTCCAGATGCCATTGGTCCTCTTCGAGGATAAAGGATGAACACCCACACTCACCACCGTGGTGGTACCACCACCACCACGCTCAGCCAGTTACTTCACATTACAAGGCCTCCCTGCCTTGCCTTTTTATGTACTCTATATTCCAGTCAAATTGCTCTCTACCTGATATTCCCCAAATCTGAGAGTCCTTTCTCTTTCCTTTTCTTTCACTCCTGGAATGTTTCTTCCTTAACTCTACCTCTTAAAATTCTTTACTTCCTTCGAGGTTCAGCTCTCATACCTATTTAAGTACTACATCTACTAGCAGAACAAATATTCCTTGAAGTCGGGGGAGCCACTGCAAAGTTTAAAGTATGTCAGGTTTGAGTCAGATGACCTTGATTTGAACACCCAGTTCTGATCTTTCCTACATGTTTGACATCAGGCAAGTCTTACCTTCTTTCACTCTCAATTCCACAGGTATAAGGTAAAGTACTCCGATGCTTATCAATTGAGGAATGGCTAAATAAAAATGGTGGTACATGAATATAATGGAATATTACTGTGCCAAGAGAATTTATGAATGTAACAAATTCAGAGCACCCTGGGAAGACTTCTAAGTTGGCTAAAGGTTAATTTTGTCTCAAAGAACCAACTTTTAGTTTTTATCATTTTTATTATCTTTTTAATTTCCAATTCATTTATTTCTCCTTTAACTTTTAACATTACCTCTTCTACTTATTTAGGATTTTAGCTAACTTTTTGAAAATAATGCTCTATTTTGTTAACAGGTTTTAGGGATATAATTTTCCTCTTAAGACTGTTTTAGCTGAATCCCAGAAACTTTATTATATTGCTTCATCATTTTTTTCACGATTATCAATTATTTGCATGATTTCTTTTTTGACTCACTTGTCATTTAGAATTCATTATTAAATCACCAATCTTTTGTTTGTACTCTCTTAACTGGTTTGTTTTTTATTGTATTATGCCCTGTTAATGATGTGGTTAGTTACTCTGCCTTTTTTACATTTCTCTGCAGTATCTCTGTACCCCAAGCCTTAGTCAATTTTTGTAAAAGTTCCATGTGTGTTGAGAAATATATATGTTCTTCAGTAGTCCAATTAAGAAGATACAATAAGTCTTTTAGCTCTTGGCTTCTCTAGTAATTTGTTCAAATCTATATTTTCCCTCTTGTTTATCTTTGTTATGATGTGGATACAAATATTGCCCTAAGAGTTAAAATTAATATTGAGTCGACTTTGTGAACTCCCTAGTTTATTCTCATCCTGGAATCTCTTCCCGTTATCTTGAGTTACCACAAAACTTCCTCCTTATCATGGACTATAAAATTCCTTGTCTCCCCACCCCACCCCCCATCGTGGGTCATAAAATTTCCGTTTCCCTTATTCAGTCCTTATAAAAACAAGCCCCTATCCCTCTGTAAATTGCTAGACCTTCTTCCAGGGCTAGCCCACTGCTTTTGCATCAGTAAAGCTCCCAATGGCTAGAGAGAAGGTCTAAGTGAATTCTTTCACATTTGAACCAGCTCTCCCAACTTTGATGTTGTTGTTAGAGTGGTCTAAAGCTGAGACATTACAGTTTCCTTCTATTATTGGGGTCAGGTTAATTTTTCCTTCATGAAGGCATTTGGAGAATATGTTTAATATTAACATTGGTTTTGCTGCCTGTGGTTCCTTTCAGTATAATGCAATTTCTTTATCTCAATATTATAAATTCTGCTTTTGGTTTGTTTGCAAGGATAACTGCAACTCCTTTTTTTGATTCATCTGATATATAGTAATTATTGTATATATCTTTTTTGGGGGGTAGTGTTTCTTATAAAACAATACTATGGTGTTTCATTTCATTTTGCGAAACTGTTTAATGCAATTAGCTCTAAAATGATGAGTTCAGTTTATATTTTCTTTCATTTGTCTCATATGTGTTATATGTTTTTATGTGTGTGTATATATATATGTGCATATATAAATTATTTTTCTGAATTAGGAATTATTTTGTTCCTATTCCTCTTTGAAGACAATACTTTGTCTCTTCAGTTATTTTGGCTTAATTTAAGGCAAGTCTTCCTACAAGCTCTCTTCTCCTTCCCCCTAAATCTGTACCCCCCCCTTTTCCCTCCTTTCCCTAATTTTACTTTACCTGTTAGTTCCTTTTCCTTTCTTGCTTTTTCTACTTTTCTTATTCTTCACTCTTTTTTCTCAGTAAAATCTCCCTTCTTTCTACCCTTTCAACTGTTTGTTTTTTCATTTTCTTTACTTCTTTCTAAAAAGGATTTCCTTTCCTCATTCTCTTTACTTTCTGTTCTAGACTTTTATTCTTTGATTTGTGATCCTTTTTATTTCTTTATTCTGTGTTCCTCACAGAACTAAGGCTTCTAAACTATCAAATTTGAGTTCCTTCTAAATAATTTTTATGTTAGAGAGTTGGAGAACTTGTCACTTTCTCCTTTTTCCTGTTGTGCTCACTCTCAGAAGTATCAATTACTGCAAGAGATAGAAAAGATAGAAGTATTTGTCCCAGGGCAGAAATTTTCTTGGGTGGATCATGTGGTCCACTTCTACCCCTGCTTTTTCCATGTTCATTTTCTTTCCTAGTTGCCATAAAAATCTCTTTTCTGGTCCATGCCCTCCCATGGTTCTGGATGTGGATTGCTCCTAGAAGCTCTGATTCCCCCTCTCCAAATACAGGATGTTATCTCTGGAAGCACAACATTTTCTCATAAGGACGGTGGAGCAGAATTGAGTTCTGCTACTTGTTGCCACAGAATGATAGTGTGAGGACCAAAAGCGGGGGTACTGACAGAGACTGTAATGACAGCAAGGAGACAACTGGTCAGGATATTCCAGAGCACAAGCCTCTGTGCAGTCCAGAGAGGCTACCTAGCAATCAGGTTAAAGACTGTGGATTAGCTTTGTCTGCTGTGAATACATAACGCTGTTACCTCATTAGACTTCCTGGTGTCTTGGCAGCAAGACTCTGCAATAATTGAAGACAGCTACAATTATTTTACCTCTTGTGTATATTTCTTATTTAAGGGAGTTTTGCAGCAGCAAGTAGAGCAGTGGATAGAGCACTAGTCTGGAGACAGGAGGACCTGAGTTCAAATTCTTCTTCTTCAGACACTTAATAGATGTATTGTCCTGGGCAAGTCACTTAACCTCTTTTTGCCTCAGTTTCCTTGTCTGTAAAATGAGGATAATAATTAGCACCTGACTCCCAGGGTTGCTGTGAGGGTTAAATGAAATAATATTTGTAAAGTGCTTAGTACAGTGCCTGGCACACAGTAAGCACTAAATGTTGGTTATTATTACAATTGTAATTATCATTACTATTATTAAGAGGTCTTAAGGATCAGAGAATACGCTTATTCCTCCATTTTTTTGGTCATGTCCCAAAGATCTCTTAATTGTCTCCCAATATTTTTTGACCTCTCTGCAACATCTGACACTACTCTTCACCTTATCCTCCTCTCTAAGCTTATGTTACACTAGTCTCTCTTGGTTCTCCTGCTACCTGTCTGACAGTGTCCTTTACTAGATCTTCATCTAGGTCAAATCCACAAACTTTGGGTACTCCTGGACCCTCTACTCTTTTTCCTATAGTCAAGGGGTTGTTTTTTAAGAGAAGGAGGTTTATCTATCCTAACTGAACAAGGATATGCAACAAGAATACAATTCCAATTTCCTTTGGTAGACATCTCCTATATGACTATGGGTCTAGTCAGCAGGGCAGGTTGTGGTCTTCAGACTTCCCCAAAACAAGGACCCCAATTAATTGTAGATGGGACTTCTTATGCCCTTTGATGACCAGGAAGGTTTTTTTTTTTCAGAATTACTTTATCATATTTTTAGTTTTCAACATTGATTTCCACAAGATTTTGAGTTACAAATTTTCTCCCCATTTCTACCCTTCCCCCCACTCCAAGATGGCATATATTCTATATTCTGATTGCCCCTTTCCCCAATCTGCCCTCCCTTCTGTCACCCCACTCCCCCCACCTCTTATCCCCTTTCCCGTTACCTTCTTGTAGGGAAAGCAAGATTTCTATACCCCATTGCCTGTATATCTTATTTCCCAATTACATGTAAAAACAACTTTTTTTGAGCATTTGTTTTTAGAACTTTGAGTTCCAAATTCTCTCCCTTCTTCCCTCCCTACCCACCCTCCTTGAGAAGGCAAGCAATTCAACATAGGCCACACATGTGTTGTTATGCAAAACATTTCCATAATAGTCATATCATAAAAGACTAACTATATTTCCCTCCATCCTATCCTGTCCCCCTTTATTCAATTTTCTCCCTTGACCCTGTCCCTTTTCAAGTGTTTGCTTTTTTTACCTCCTCCCCCTATCCCTTCCATCATCCCCCCTCTCTTATCCCCTTTCCCCCTACTTTCCTGGAGGGTGAGATACCCAACTGAGTGTGTATGTTATTCCCTCAAGTCAAATCCAATGAGAGCAAGATTCACTCACTCCCCCTCACATGCCCCCTCTTCCCTTCCAATAGAACCGCTTTTTCTTGCCACTTTTATGTGACATAATTTACCCCATCCTATCTCTCCCTTTCTCTTTCTTCCAATATATTCCTCTCTCTCACCCCTTTATTTTTTTAAGATATCATCCCTTCATATTCAACTCACCCTGTGCCCTCTGCCTATATATATATATATATATATATATATATTCCCTTCAACTACCCTAATACTAAGAAAGGTCTCATGAATTACACACATCATCTTTCCACGTAGGAATGTAAGCAAAATAGTTCCACTTTAGTAAGTCCCTTATGATTTCTCTTTCTTGATTACCTTTTCATGCTTCTCTTGATTCTTGTGTTTGAAAGTCAAATTTTCTATTCAGCTCTGGTCTTCTCACTGAGAAAGCTTGAAAGTCCTCTATTTTATTGAAAGTCTATATTTTGCCTTGGAGCATTATACTCAGTTTTGCTGGGTAGGTGATTCTTGGTTTTAATCCTAGCTCCATTGACCTCCGGAATATCATATTCCAAGTCCTTCAATCCCTTAATGTAGAAGCTGCTAGATCTTGTGTTATCCTGATTGTGTTTCCACAACACTTAAATTGTTTCTTTCTGGCTGCTTGCAGTATTTTCTCCTTGATCTGGGAACTCTGGAATTTGGCCACAATATTCCTAGTTTTCTTTTTGGGATCTTTTTCAAGAGGCAATAGGTGGATTCTTTCAATTTCTATTTTACCCTCTGTTCTAGAATATCAGGGTAGTTTTCCTTAATAGTTTCCTGAAAGAGGATGTCTATGCTCTTTTTTTGATCATGGCTTTCTCAGGTAGTCCAATAATTTTTAAATTATTTCTCCTGGATCTATTCTCTAGGTCAGCGGTTTTTCCAATGAGATATTTCACACTGCCTTCCATTTTTTATTCTTTCGGTTCTGTTTTATAATTTCTTGATTTCTCATAAAGTCACTAGCTTCTACTTGCTCCACTCTAATTTTTAAGGTGGTATTTTCTTCAGTGGTCTTTTGGACCTCCTTTTCCATTAGGTTAATTCTCCCTTTTGAGGCATTCTTCCCCTCATTGGCTTTTTGGAGCTCTTTTGCCATTTGAGTTAGTCTATTTTTTAAGGTGTTATTTTCTTCAGTATTTTTTTTTGAGTCTCTTTCAGCAAGTTGTTGACTCGTTTCTCATAATTTTCTTGCATCACTCTCAATTCTCTTCCCAGCTTTTCCTCTACTTCTCTTACTTCCTTTTCCAAATCCTTTTTGAGCTCTTGCATGGCCTGAGACCAATTCATATTTTTCTTGGAGACTTTTGATGTAGGCTCTTTGACTTTGTTGACTTCTTCTGGCTGTATGTTTTGATCTTCTTTGTCACCAAAAAAAGATTCTAGAGTCTGAGTCCTTTTACGCTGCCTGCTCATGTTCCCAGCCAATTACTTGGCCCTTGAGCTTTTTGTCAGGGTATGACTGCTTCCAGGGTGGAGAATGCTTTGTTCCAAGCTTCAGGGGGTTTGCACTGCTGTTTTCAGAGATACTTCTACTCCACCATCACTGCAAGCTCTGCCACACCAGCACTCCTCCTCCCCCGAGAACTGCTAACCAGGACTGCAACCCAGATCCAAGCAGGGTAAAGCAAGAGAACCCTGCCTCTGTGCCAGCAAAGTAATCCCTGCAGTCCCACTCTGATCTGCTGCTTGATTCCTCCCACTGGGTGGGCCTAGGGCCAGAAGCAGCCACCCCTGGCACTCTGCAAGCAGCTGCAGGAGCTTCCTGCTGCTGCCCCTGAGGCTGGGGCTGCACCATACACTTCTCTCGCCCAGATCCAGCAGTTTTCTCACTAACCTGTTCCATTGTCTTTGGAGTTTGTGGTTGAGAAGTCTGGTAACTGCTACAGCTCAGTGATTCATGACCCTAAGGCCTGCTCCGCCTGACTCCTGGTCTGGTCTGTCCTGGCGTGGTTCACACTGGGCTGCACTCCACTCCCAGCATGGTGTGATAGACCCCTCCTGGTGACCACCCAGGCTGCCTTGAGCTAGAGACTTGTTTCCCTCTGTTATTTCGTGGTTTCTGTAGCTCTAGAATTTGTTCAGAGTCATTTTTTACAGGTGTTTGGAGGGATTTGGGGGAAAGCTTAGGCGAGTCCCTGTTGTCCAGCTGCCATCCTGCCAGGAAGGTTGACAAAGGGTTCTTAACCTAAGGCCATGTACTTGTTTTCCTCAAAGATTCTGATAAGTATATTTCAAAATAATTGGCTTCCTTTGTAGTCCTTTGGTTTTTTTAATTTTAATTTTTTACAAACCTTATTCTGAGAATGGGTCATAGGCTTCAACAGATTGCTAAAAAGGACCATGATACAAAAAAGGATAAAAACTGCTGCTCTAGATTATCTCACTTGGTGATCTCATAAGGTCCCATGGGCTCAATTATTATCTCTGAGCAAATGGTTTCCAAATCTATGTATCTAGTCCTAGCCTGTCTCCTAAAACCCAGTTTCACATCACCAATTACCTCTTAGAAACCTTGAACCAGATGTCCTTATGGCATTTCAAATATAACATGTCCAAATCAGAACTCATTATATTTTTCCTCTCCGAACTTTCCCTTTTTCCAAACATCCTCATTACTGTCAAAGGTGTCACTATCCTTCCAGTAACTCAGGCTCATAATTTTGGTTGTCAATGTCTACCCCTAACACTCACTCCTATTACACATCCAGTCTGATGCCAAATTTGAAAAGTTTCTACCCCTGTTATGTCTCTTGTAATTGGCCTCCTTGCCTCAAATTCCTCCCTACTATAATGCGTCCTCCACTCAAGCTGCCAAAGTTGAGTGACTTTCCTAAAGCATGTGTCTTACCATGCCTCCCCGCTCCCCGCCCAAATTTTTTCAGTAGTTCCCTGCTAACTCCAAAATTTAATATAAAATCCTATGTTTAGCTTTACGACCTGGCCACTTTCTACCTTTCCAATCTTCTTAACCTTAACTCCTCTCCACATACTCAATGGTACAACCATACTGACCCATGGCTATTTCCTTCCCCAGTGCCTTTGCATTGGCTGTGCCCCACCCACGCTTGAATGCTTTCCCTTCTCACCTCTACTTCCTAGTTTCCTTGGCTTCCTTCAAGACCCAATCAAATCCTCCCTTTTGCAAGCAGCCTTCCTTGGTATTGTTGTTCCCTCATCAGGACTCCTTTCCAGCTACTCTGCACATATCTTGCATAAATCTATGTATAATAACTATGTATAAATAAGATATATACAAGACAAATTGGAGATAACTGAGAGAAGGCCCTGCATTAAGGGGGAGAAGGAAAGGCATCTTACAGAATTTTGTTGGAAGTTTAGTTGGGACTTGAAGAAAGTCAGGGAAGCCAGGAGACAGATATAGGAAAGGAGAACATTCCAGGTACAGGGCAGAACCAGAGGAAATGCCTATAAAGGGAAGGAGAAAGCACTTCTATGGTCCATACTATGTGCTGAACATTGCACTAAATGCTTTACAATACTTATTTCATTTGATGTTCACAGTAAGTTCAAAAGACAGGTGCTGTTATTATCCTCATTTTACAGTTGAGGAAACTGAGGCAAGCAGAGGTTTAAGTGACTTCCCAGGGTCATGCAGCTAGAAAGTGTTTGAGGCTGGATCTGAACTCAATCTTCCTGACTCCAGACCCAGGCCTTGACCCACTGCCCCACCTAGTTACCTCTAGTCAGAGGATGAAGTGCTTTGTACAAGGAACGGCAAGGGGGCCAGTGTCACTGGTGGGCAAAGGTAGGAGGGGCCAAGCTAGGATCAAGCTAAATACCAAACAGAGGATTTTATGTTTCGTCTTGGAGGTGACAGGGAGTCGCTGGAGTTTACTGAATGGGGGGCGGGGAAGAGGAAGGTTGACATGGTCAGACCTGTGCTTTAGGAAGATCTGACAGCTGAGTGACGGACTGGAGTGGAGAGAGACTGTGAGGCAGGGGGACCAACTATCAGGCCATACTGCAACAGTCCAGGTATGAAGTGACTAGGGCTTGCACCTGGTGGCAGAAGTGGTATCAAAGGGCAGAAGTGGTGTCAAAGGACAGAAGAGGTTATTTGAGGTGAGACAGTGAGGAGTCGAGTACAATACCCCAGTTTCAAGGCTAAGTGACTGCATGAGGTTGGTGGTACCCTGGAGAGCAATATGGAAGTTTACAAAAACGAAGTGTTGGGGGTGGGGGAGAGGGATAAAATAATAGGTTCAATTTTGGACATGTTTTAAGACGTGTATGGGATATCTAGTTTGAATTGTCCAATACACAGGGGAAGGTGGGAGTCTAGATGTGAGAAGAGCGGTTAATAACCAGATCTGAGAAACATCTGCATGAAAATGAAAACTGAATCCATGTGAGACGATTAGGTCACCAAGTGAGAAAGCCTAGAGCAGAAGGTCAGAAGGTAAGGAAGTTTAGGAAGAAGGTAAGATATCTTAGGACAGAATCTTGGGAGATACCCAGTGTCAAGCAAGAAGGATCCAGGGATAACACTACTAGACACAAATGCCAATGAAATCAAAGAAGGGCTTAAGAATTCTCCTATTTCACTATTCCAGAGTGCCAGTGACAAAGCGGTGACAGACTCAAAATTAAGAATGAGATACAGATTTTTTGGATATGACCAATATGGGAATTTGGTCTGCCTGACAATGCATATTTATTATAAGGATTTTGTTTTTGTTTCTCTTTTCAATGTGGGGGGAGAGGCATGAGAAAGGGGGGATAGGGATAGGACTGACAGAGAAAGAAAAGTTATTGAAACATTTCTTTTAAATGCACATTAGAGAACAATCACAGAAAAACAGGAGAGCTTTGAATCTTACATGTTCAACTTATTTTAAAAGAACCATAAGTTCTACATAATAGTGATTCACCATTATATATTCAAACATCTTTTATCTTATGTATATGGAAATAAATTCTCATTTTGTTTGATATTTGTTAAGTTCAGAATAAAGAAAAGCCACCCCCCACCAAAAAAACAAAACAAAACCAAAACATAACCAAAACCCCTACTTTTAGCAGTTTAAGAGTTTTTTAAAAATTTGGATTTGGAATCTCAAAACCCAAGTTTCAAACCCTTTCTCTTCCACTTACTATGTGACTTGAAGAAGTCAGTTCAAATCCAATGCAGATGAAGAAACTAAGGTCTCATATGTGGAGTGAGAGGACCTGGGCTTGAATCCTAGTTCTGCCATTTAATGCTGTGTGATCGTGGGTAGATCTCTTAACTTCTCTGGTCTTCATTTTCCTCGTCTGTACAATGGGACAGGGAGGAGGGTTTGTACCAGATAACTTCTGAGGTCCCACGCAGCTATGAATCTCTAGTCCCTTGCCATAGGCCCTCAGCTAGTCAAGCAAATAAAAGCAACAAACTGTAAGGTGCAGGAGCTATTAATGCCAATTCTGGCATACTGAGGGCAGCAAGAAGCAACAACTGAAAGGAGACAGAGAGAAAACCTATTAAACGCAGTCCCAGAACTCAAAGCAGTTTGGAGTTTATTTCTCCAGGAAGCAAAGAACCTTACCTACTTCAAAAAAAAAAACCCCAAAGCCATCTCTGTATTATAGTATATTGAAATAACTGAGGTTCATAGAAATGAAATATAATCATTGAGAAAAAAGTAAAATTCTTTTTCAGTTTATGGCTTAAATAGTAGGGAAATCTTTAATACATTTTGGAAATATTTCTACCCAAAGTGATTTTTTAAAAAAAGTTTAGTGTTTACAAGATAAATTTCAATTATCTAGAGAATTCATCTACGTGTAAAAGTTTCATTTCCTCATTGATGTGGTTAAATGAAGTATTATTTACATTATCTAAGTCACTTAGCTCCAAGATCAAGTTTCACAAAAGCTTTAACTCTAAATGTCATCACCTTAAAAGTAAACACAAGTCAGTCACCCGGATTTAGCAATATAGTTGATTTATTACTTAGATGACTCATTCAATTCTCCTCCCCTCCTCCTCAAATACTAAACACAGCGTTACTGATTTGGACCTGGAATCTTAAAAATCATTTAGTGCATCTCCTTCATTTTACAGATAAGGAAAGACTTGCCACAAAGCTAAATGTCAGAGGTTGAATCTGAACCCAGGTTCTCCTGACTCCAGTTTCACTACTCTAGCCCCTATTCTACGCTAACCTAAAAAGATTAGAATTTCCTGTTCCAGAAAAATTATTCTGAACTGTGTGTTTATGATCAATTCCTTTCTATGATCAGTTTTTATGCTTTCTATAAATGGTCTCTTGAATTATCTGGCTATTCCTATGGCATACATAGCCTAATGGATTTAAGAAACATTTGTATTAATCCTTTGTACCATGAATGGGTGCTAGGTTGATACAAATTATTATAGAAATTCACAGGAATTTAAATTCCACTTAGTTTAACTCTAGATCAATTTTATTTTCATAATACTTCTAGGACAGAAATGACTAGAAAAGGAACTGAGCCAGTCATAATGCAAGACAGAGAAATGACAAATGGACAGCCTCAGTGTTGCCCAGGTATCCAAGACATATTGAAAATACCCAAAGGAAGAGTTCTAGCATGTTGAGAACATTTTCTTTGGAGGATGAGAAGACATAGTCGGGTTATCAGTCTCCACTGGTGGTGGGAATATAAAGGAATATTTCCAAAACTATTACAAATATTAAATTTTGTATGTGTGGGTATACTCCTTCCGCCAACACAAATTGCAACCCCTCCATGCTTTAGTAGACAGTCTTCATGATTTGCCATGGTCCCTCCACCCTGCCAAACCCATCGTCACCAGCTAGCATTACTTCTGATGATGAACCCATCAGAAACTAGCTAAGCAGTTATTTAAATATAATCCAATCACCTTGCTGATGCTCAGAACCACAAAATATTGGAGTTGGAATGGATCTCAGCAGTTTTCTTAGTCCAACCTCTTATAGATCTGCCAATCCCCTCTACAACCTTTGCTTTAAAATCTCTCAAAAACCTTGTATGCCTACTAGTTACTTGTGTGGAGCTAGCCTAGACTTTAAGAACCCAGAATACCTCCAAGTCATAATGAGACAAAAGAGTAAGGCCTAGGTTGAAGATTTTTATTACATAAGTATGAAATTTAAAATTTCTCTCAATAATCTCTTAAGATTATAAAAGGCCCTTTTACTTCCAAATAGACAAATGTGATTATTTCATTTTGTCATGTAAACTAGCTGCATCAATCTCCATGAAAAAATTACTCAACATTGGCTTCAGTTGCTTTATTAGCAAAATGAGGACAATACTGGACTCTCTCATAGGCTTATCATAAATAATAAAATCTGCTATGTAAATGCTTACTAAATCCTTGCTATAATATCTACAATCTTTGCTATAGTGTATGGAATCTTTTTCATTGATATGGTCCAAATTCAACTAACTTAATGTAGAAAACATACTAGGAGGCCAAACCCACAAATTTTTTCCACACACCCTAGGGCACACCCTAGAAAGAGAGTTGGTGATTTGTTAACTTGAGAAAAGCTATGCTACGATAAAATAAGATTGCCTCTTCTTGTTAATAAAAAACAGCATTTTCAGTATATCCTTGAAACTAAAAGTATTATACAAATTGCAGTGCTAGCTCTAATGCATCTTTGTAATTTAGGCTAATAGATGTAACTCTTGTCTGTCTGCAGAATTACAGAAAGAAAAAATTTGAAAAGTACTCTTTTAATCTGAACTATCAGCAAATCTTATGGAGATCACTAACAAGTCTATTTTCAACTTTTGTGCACTTAAGTATAACAAAGGTTCTTCTAATAAAAACAATCAGGAAAAAATTATTAAACTACAAAAAATAGTCCTATAGAAAAATGAAGGTTTGAAATGATTAAAAGCAATCAGTTTAGACTTCAATACTGCATATAAACATTGGCAGATTATGTGAAAAATTCTTATGAAATGGTTGCAGTGAGATTTTTATCAATTGTACTAAATGTTTAAAAAAAACAACAAAGCTTGCTAAATTCATAAAAATTCTTCCAATACTGATTCTATACTGATTAGAAAACAAAAAGGTTAATTTTAAATGGATTCAATATTCCAAGGAAAGCCTCATCAATATTGTAATTTAATATAGTTTATCTTAATGTTAATCACTGGGGCTAAAGTTAGGTTAATCCTTCAGAAAGGAGCCAGAACCTCTCTGAAAAGTCAAGGCTCTGCTCCCATGCCAGTTCCTATGGAAACCTTTCCTGACGTCCCCAATTGGTAGTACTCTCGCCTATTTTTAAATAATCATGTATACTTGTACATTGTCACCTTCTTAGGGTAGGGCCTCTTTTTTCATTGGTTTGCTGTTGTATCCCTAGCACTTTGTTGTTGTTATGCAGTCACATCAGTCCAACTCTTTGTGACCTCATTTGGGACTTTCTGGCAAAAATACTGGAGTGGTTTGCCATTTCCTTCTCCAGCTCATTTTACAGGTGAGGCACATAGGGTTAAGTGACTTGCCCAGGGTCATACAGTTAGTCTGAGGTCAGATTTGAATTCAGGAAGATGTCTGACTGAGGCAGTGCCCAGTCCAGTTCAAAAGGAAAACAAAGTTCCAGCACGTAGCAGGGCACCCAGTATACAATAAGCATGAAGAAACGACCTAGGATTTCATAGGTTATAGGGAACTCAAGGATGAGCAAACTCCTTTGACCAACGCCAGCCAGCAAACACAGGTCTTCCTGGCTTTTTGGCCACTGACATATTTTTTCACCGTAACACAATGTCACTGTATTCAGCAGATGCTTAATATTCATTGGATTGGGAAGAAGTTGGTAAGGCCCATTCAGCAGGCAAGAGTGAAAGGAAGCATTATTTTAAAACAATGAATACCTCCATCTACATATAAAGTGAGAGGTGAAAGGGACCTCAGAGTCCATCTAGTCCAACTCCACCCCCACCTTTCTCATTTTATAGACAAGGAAACTGAGGCCCAAGAAGGTCAAAAAAACTAATAACTAACATTTTCATAGTGCCTTAAGATTTGCAAAGCATTTTGTACACACTATGTCATTGGAACTTAACAATCCTATGAGGTAGAAACTAATCATCCACATTTTACATATAGGCAGAGGTTAAGTGACTTGTTCAAGGTCACAAAAGTCACCATCATCAGAACTCAGGTCTTCTGAATCCAGGGTCAGTGTTCTAGAAAGGTCAAACAGAAAAGCATGAAAGATGGAAGAGAAAATAATCATTTGCCTGGGGGCTCAAGAGGCTTCACAGTGAAAGGGGCATCAGCAGGGATTTCAAGGAGCTGATGTATGGAAAAATTCCAGGCTAGCCAAGAAGCATGGCACGTACAAATATACGGAGGTCAGAAAAGGACAAAATAAGATGAGGAAATAATGGAACATTCCATTTAACTGATTGAAGATGTGCACTCTATCCACTGTGCCAACTAGCTGCCCATCTACTCAGCAACTGGAAAGGTGGGATAGAGACAGCTCTGAAAGCTGGAGTAAAGAGTTTGTATTCTATATGGTAAGTAATAGGGCATCACTGAAGATTCTGAAGGAGGGGAATTACCTGAACAAGCTTGTAAATAAGAGAATTTTAATTTGGATTAAATTTTTGTTGTGGATAATCAAATTGATCATACAGAAAAGTCTCATTTTTACAAAAGAGGTAACCAAAATCATTCTATAAAACAGGAATTGGCAACATACAGAGAACAGTGAAAAAGCATATATATCTACATGCATATTAAAAACTTAAGAAAATCTAATTTTTAGAATCTAATTATAGCTGAAATTTGTACATTTATAATAGCGATTAGGATTACCATTCAAATTTCTTATCTGCTGGAATAAGGCTGGAGAACAATTTCAGGGATTTTTCTCCTTGCATACCACAAGTCAGTTCAACAACAACAAAAAAATAAAAATCTTAAGAAATCAAATGGGTAAGGGATATGAGAAAGCACCTCTTCCCACTCCTTTATAGAAGTCAGGTACCCTTCCTAGTTTCCTTATTTTTTTTTTCCAAATTTTTTTTTCCCAAAACAATTCTTTGTTATATGGGATGGCTCTCCAGAAAAGGAGGGGTAGGCATACAAGGGGAAATTTCGGTGATTTAAAAGATATCAATAAAAATGTATTTTTAAAAAAGAAATCGAATGAATGGTTTTTGAGAATCAGTTTAGCAGATATCAGATCAACTCAAACTTTTCTTTAATGAAAAATTCAGTACAGTACTAAATAAAAGTTAAGTTAATCACTAATAATCAAGCTTTTTCTAAAAAAAAAATTAGGTTTTTTGGCAGGGAGAGTCAAAATGTGGACTGATAAAAAGACAAGTATCAATGGGTAAGACTGACGAGCACCGAGCTGGCCGGCCTGCAGGAGACCCGGGACTGAGCTCCTTTTGAGATCCGAAGGAAATCGGTTACCTTCTCCGGTGCGTCCCCTCAATCATCTTTAGGAGGTCCCTCCTAAAGTTCAGATCTACGAAGCTCTAAGGAGCCGTGTTCGTGTCTCCATTTAACCCAAGCCTCCGGGCATGACACATAAAAGCGGACGAGCAATCCCACGGCTGGTCCCGTCCTCTTCCACTTTCCCCAAGGCTCCGGGGGTAGATAAGTAACAAGGGCTGCGGGCGGTGGGGGAGGCTGCCTCCAGGCTCCACGCGGGCTGAAGCATCCGCCCGGGCAAGTCTGGGGGACGTTACGGGTCACCCCCACTCCCCACCCCCAGCCCCAAAGCGGCACCTCCACACGGCCAAAAGCATCCCGGTCCAGCCAGGAGGAAGGACTTGCGGGGCGCCGCGGCGAAGCTGTGAAATAAAAGCCGCTTAAACCGGGGGTCTTAGTCTTGTCGGGGTCCGGGCGCCCGGCGGCCCCGGGAGAAGTCCTTCGGGGGAAGGTTTGTAAATACACAAAATAAAACACCCGGGATGACAAAAAGACTCGGTTCCCTCCGAGTCCTTGGACCCAGGTCAAGAAGCCCGAGGTGGCTAGACGGCGACCCCCGCCCCCCCTCCCACGCACACACCCACCCACCTCCCATGCCCCGGGGCCTCCTCCGGCCCGGGCGGGAAGGAGCCGCGGAGCCCCGAGTCCCGGGGCTGAAGGAGGAGGGGCGGCCGGCAGCCCCGCCGGGCCGTGCGGAGGATCGTCCTCACCTCCTCGGGTGGGGCCTGCTCTCTCACTCGCGGCGCCCCGGCGGAGTCGGGACCGGCAGTCTGGGCTCCCGGCCGGCCCGGGCAGGAGGGGCGGGGCGGAGTGAGGAGGGAGCCGCCGGAGCCCGAGGACAAGCGGCCGCCTCCTCCAGCATCTCTCTCCCAGGTGAGGCGGGTCGGCGAGGGCGGGAAGTGGCCGTGGCCGCCGCCGTGGCTCCCCGCCCTCTTCCCCAACGGAAACAGAAGCCCGGCGCTAGCCTGGTGGGGCGAGGGCCGAGGAAGGAGGGGAGGAGTCGCTCCCGCTGACTCCGCCCCTTTAGAAGTGGACGCTGAGGAGGCGGAGTCAAGATGGCGGGAGTAAGGGACCTTGGGATTCCGGCTGACTACTACCTTCAGCGCAACCATTGGGGTCGCGAACCCGTGACCATTGGGGGGGGGGGTGAAGAGGGGAAGGAAGCCGGGGAAAGGTTCCAGCGTGGGTAACGTGGAGGTCGGGGGGACCCGCAGACACTGGGGCAGTGTTGGGGGTGTTCCAGAGCCAGGGATGGAAAGATACAGGGTATCAGGTGGAAAAAGAGGCCTACGGCTTCCTGAACCCCTGAGGGCCGGGTGTAGAAAAGGAACACCACCAGCCACTCCCCAGTTATGTAGTGAGCGAGGAACGTGCTCCAAAACAGAGCTGCAGCCCAGAAGCAGAGCAGTGACTGAGGTCTAGTCTTTAGCCCTTGTGCCTGTAGGGAAATAAGATGAGAGGAATGCCGGACCTAAGGGGTGGGGTGGGGAAGGGAGCAGTTCTGTGGCTCTGGACTTAACAAAACCGGCCGCAGTCTACACAAAGTTTCGGTCGGCCACAAGCCAATATCCCCAGAGCTGGGTCTGGGACTTGCGGAGCTCGGGGGAGGAGGGCAGTGAACAGACCTCTCTCCCTACTTTACTCCTTTTTGGCAACGCAGAAAACTTGAAGACCCAGCTGGGGAAGCAGCAGTAGGTAAAAGGGCTGAAACTTAGGCTAGACATCTTCGGCCACCTGCCCTCCCCCAGCGCAGCATTCACTTAAAGTCCAAACTCAGGAAGCAGTGTAGGAGAATTAACAAGCGAGCGAACAAAAAAAGAACCCCACCATAAAGAGCTACAGTGGTGACTGTAAAGTTCAGGAAGAAAACATCTCTAAGAAGCGCCTCAAAAAAAAAAATGTGGATTGGACACAGAGCCAGAGTGACGGGAAAGATAGGAAAAGAAATGAGAACTATCCAAATAAGAGATGAAAAGATAATTATAAACTTAGAAAATGAGGTACAAAACCTTGTTTAAAGAAATGACTGCTTGAAAATTAGAATTGGACAAATGGAACCTAATGACTCCTTGAGACATCAAGAAATAATAAAACAAAGTCAAAAGTCTGAAAAAAAAGAAGAAAATGTGAAATATTTCATAGGAAAAACAACTGACTTGGAAAACAAGTTGAGGAAACAATTTAAGAAACATCAGGCTACTTGAAAGGAGCAAAAAAGGAGCCTAGACATAGTTCAATAAATCATAAAAGAAAACTGCCCAGATACCTAGAACCAAAAAGCAAAGCAGAAATTGAACAAATCTACCAGTAATCTCCTGAAAGAAACTCCAAAACAAAAACTCCCAGAAATATTATAAGATCCAGAGCTCCCAGGTAAAGGAAAAAAAAATGCCACAAGCAGCCATAAAGAAAGAATTCACCAAGGAGCAACAGTCAAGAACACATAAGATGTAGCAGCCACTGCTATAAGGAAGCAGAGGAACTAGAATATGATATTCCAGAAGGCAAAGGATCTAGGTTTACAATCAAGAATGAGCATAATCCTACAAAGGGAAAAATGGATCTTTAATAGAATTCTAAGCATTCCTGATTAAAAGACCAGAGCTGAGTAAAAAAAAAAAAATTGATATACAAAAACAAGAGTCAAAAGAAGCATTAAAAGCAAATAAGCAAGAAATGATAAGAGATTAAACTAGGTTAAAATGCTTACGTTATATGAGAACATAATATATGTAATCCCTCAAAACTTTGTCATTACCAGGTATCTTAGTGGGAGTCCAATTAGACAGTGGGCCTGAGTATACATAATTCTATTATGTTTCTGTAATCTTAAAAAAAGAATTCAAGGGTAAGGAAGAAAAATGCATTGGGAGTGGGAGGAGGGAGAGGAAGAATGGGGAAAATTATTTCACATAAATGGAATGCACAACCAAGGGAGACAGTTATAGGGGAGTGGAAGATAATAGAACCACACTCTCATCTGAAATGGTTAAAGGAGCTAAGAATACACACACACACACACACACACACACACACACACACAAACACGCATTTGAGTATAGAAATACTTCTTGCCCAACAGGGAAATTAGGAAGGAAAGGTGTAATGGAAAGAGGAGGAATAAGGGGGAGGCAGTAGTCAGAAGCAAAATAGACTCTTTAGAAGGGGAAAGATTAAAAAAAGAGAAGGAAAAATATAAGAGAATAGGATAGAGGGAAATACAAAGTTAACAATCGTAACTGGGAATAGGAATGGGATGATGTAATGGTAATCAGAGTGAGACTTTTTTTTTTTTTTACTGTTTTCTCTTTTGGAATGCTGAGGTAATCAAGTAACTTTAATGAGTCTTGTCTTTCAAATGTAATGGCAAGCAAAGTAGGAGTTTTTGCTATTTTTTGTTTGAGTGCTTCTCAGCACTGAGGTAACCAAGTGCCTTTGTTTCAACTGGGAATCTTTGATTGAATCAAGAGTCTTTGATAACCTTCTTAAGAAACAAGAAAGCCCCAGGTTCCATGCCTTTTTGCTAAGTAGGCTCTGAGCCCTCAGGGCCCTGAACAGGGTATAGGAGCTCTAAGGTTGGTGTTTTGCTTTTGGGGGCACACTCATTGGAAGAGTGTTGGTGATTTGGCCAGAAGAGACTCTGGGTAGCCGTTGGAGCCCTCCACCCCTCTCATGCTTTGAAAACCCAGATGTTGGTGCCTCTCTGGTGACTATGGTGTTCCCTGGTCAGACAGCTAGAGGCCTGTCTGTGGTTTTCTATGTGTGTTTGCTCTGTTTATATACTGTATGCTTGTAATTTCTGTTTGTATACTCTCTGAAGTTCAGGATGCTGGCTTTTCCCCCTGAATTAAGTGAATGATATATGTATGTTTAATTAAAGTGAGATTGTTAACCCCTTTAAATTGCTTTCCTTAGAAAAGCAGATCAAAGAACCCGTGCCAGCAGCCTTCCTGTGTGCTTTTGTTGTTGGTCTTTCACCCCCACAACAGCTGCTAATAACACTGTTGTTACAGATGAACTCATTGTAAAAAGAGATGAGGATAGCAGAATGGATTAGAAACAAGAATCTACAAAAAGAAAGAAAGAAACAAGAATCTAATAGTGTGTTGTTTATATCAAGAAACACATTTGAAAAAAGAAGGATACACACAGAATAGGGGATGGAACAGAATTTATTACACTTTAGCCGAAGTAAAAAAGGCAGAAGGTAGCAATCATAATCCTAGACAAAGAAAAAGAAAAAAAACATATCTAATTAAAGATAAACAGAGAAACTACAAAAAGCACTAGAGACAATGAATCAACAGCAATATGAAACATGTATGCACCAAATGGCATAGCATTTAAATTCTTGAAGGAAAAATTAAATGAGTTATATGACAGTAAAACTTTTAAGAGTGAGGCACTTGATTTATCCTTCTCAGACCTGGATAAATCTAACCATAAAATGAAAGAAGTTAGAATTTTAATAGAATTTTAGGAAAGTTCGATATAGACCTCTGGAGAATATCGAATGGGAATAGAAAGGAGTATACCTATTCGTAGCTGTGTACGGCACCTTCACATAAATTGACCATTAGGACATAAAAACCTCACAAGTATATGCAGAAAAAGTAAATTCATCTTTTACTGACCACAATGCAAAAATTACGATAAACAACCTTTGAAAGAAAAGGTTAAAAATTAATTGTAAACTAAATAGTCTGAAAGAATGGGTGGATCAAAGAACAAATCATAGAAACAATTTTGTTAAAGATAATGACTACAATGAGGCAGCATACCAAAATTTGTGCAATGTAGCTAAAGCAGTACTTGTGGAAAATTTTATATTTCCAAGCACATATCAAAAATGGAGAGAAAGAGCAGATCAGCAAATTGGTAATACAACTAAAAATTAGAAAACCAACAAATTAAAAATCAAAATAGAAATCCAGAAAATTAAAGGAAAGATTAACAAAATCATAAGGAGAAAAAAATTACATTAAAAAAGTAGGAGCTTGGTTTTGAGAGAACAAAACAATAAAACAGATGAGCCATTAGTTACTTTGATTTTTTTAAAAAAAACCAAATTACCAGTATCAAAAATGAAAAAGGTAAATTCACAACCAATGAAGAAGAAATTAAAACACTTATTATGAGATAATCTGACAATCTAAACTGACAATCTAAATGAAATGGAACAATATTTACAAAAATATAAGCTGTCCGGATTAACAGAACAAAAGAAAGCATCCTTAAGTAGGCCTACTTTAGAAAAAAAAAGTTGAGCAAGTGATAAATGAACTCCCAGAAGGGAAAAAACAAAACAAAACTGGACCAGATGGATTTATGAGCAAAACATTTAAAGAAAAATTAATTCCAATATTATATGAGCTGTTTTTAAAAACAGGTAAAGAAGGGTCCTAAAAACAATAAAATTAAATGAGAGAAAAAACTTTTAATAAAATAGAGTACCAATTTGTATTAAAAAACACTAGAAAGTTTAGGAATAAAGAGAGCTTTCTTTAAAATGATAATATCTATCTAAAATCAAGAGGTAGCATTATCTGTAATGGGGACAAGCTAGAATAATAATAAGATCAGGAGTAAAACAAATATATCCGTTATCACCATTACTCTTCAGTGTTGTACTAGAAATGCTAACTATAACAATAAGACAAGAAAAGTGATAAGCATAGGCAAGGAGGAAACAAAACTCACTTTTTGCAGGTGATACGATAGTTTACTTAGAACTCTAGAAAGTAAATAAAAAAGCAACTGAAACAATAACATCAGCAAAGCTGCAGGATATAAAATATACTCACAGAAATAATTTGCATTTCTGCATATTACTATCAAAATCCAGTAGGAAGAGAGAGAAATTCCATTTAAAATAACTAAACAGTATAAAATACCTGCCAAGACACACAGCAGCCATATAAAAAGAATTATAAAACACATAAGGTAGATGCAAATAAATGGAAAAATAGTGATTGATCATGGGTAGGACTAGCCAATATAATAAAAATAGCACTTCTCAAATTAATTTACTTATTCAGTGCCATATCAATCAGACTATCAAAAGACTATAGACCCAGAAAAAATCAAATTCATCTGAAGTAACAGGTCAAAAATATCAAGGGAATGAATGAAAGAAAAATGAAAAGTTAAAGGGGCCTAGAAATGGGGACCCATAGAAGAAGTTACCTATCAGATCTATGGATCAGGGAAGAGTTCAGGACCAAACAAGAGATAGGGAGGTCTTCAGGATGTAAAATGGATAATTTCGATTATGTAAAATTAAAAAGATTTTGTATAAAGAAATCCAGTAAAGCTAAAATTATAAGAGGCAGGAAACTAAGAAAAAAAATTTTGCAGCAAGTTTCTCATTAATGAAATATATAGGAAACTGATGCAAATTTATAAGACTAAGAGCCATTCCCCAATTGATGTTAGGTTATGAAAAAGGCAGTTTTCAAAGGATAAAATCCAAACTGTCAACAGTTATATGAATTAGATAATAAAAACTAATAATTAGATAAGCGCAAATTAACACAACTCTTAGGAGCCACCGCATCTCCATTAGATTGGCAAAACTGACACAAAATGATGCACTGAAGGAGCCTATGGGATAACAGTACTTTAATGCACTGTTGGGACCTGGTCTAGCTGTTCTGGAAGGTAATTTGGAATTATGCCCAAAAGGGCATTAGATTGTACATACTCTTTGACCCATCAACACCAGAGACAGGGAAAGGACCTATATGTACAAAAATATTTATAGTAGCCCTTCCTGTTATATGACAAAGAACTGGAAACTGAGTGGATGCCCATCAATTGGGGAATGGCTGACCAAGTTATAGTTTATGAATATGATGGGAAAGCTATTGGGCTGTCACACCTGATGAAAGGGATGGACGTTTTTAGAATAACCTGGGAAAATGTGTGTGAATTGAGGCAGGGTGAAGCGAGCAGAACCAGAACAATTTGTACAATAATATTCTACAAATGATCAACTCTGAAAAACTTAGTAATTAACACAGTGATCCACCACAGTTCCAAAGAACTTATGATGAAACATTCTATCCACCTCCAAATATAGAAGTGATGAGCTCAAGTGTGCAGAACAAAATGTATTTTCTTTACTTCCCTTTTTTTTGTAGTTGGCTACTGAGGGAATCAGTTTGCAAGATCATAGATGTTGTAATGGCTTTGATTTTCTTGCCTTCTCAGTGGGGGAGGACGAGAGAATTTGGAACTGAAAATGAAATTGAATTTTAAAAAGTAGTCCTGTTCACTTATAGGATGGTTTAGAGGTCATCTTTGAGGTCCCTTACATCTATGAGGTTTAGGGAAAATAGACACTTCTCCAGCTACATTTTGAGTATAAATACAAGTGATACTTTTGTTTTGTTGTGTACACTTGAGTATTTGTAAAGAAAGTGCCCTGGGTACTTTCCCCATATTTTAGGAGTTAGGATAAAGTTTCCTTCCTTTCTGAAGTTACTGCTTTATTGTAAAGTGCTTCATAAGGTTAAAAAAAAAAAAGTCGTTGGCTGGTGCTTGAGGAAAGCGCGTCCAGCATCTCGGGCCCTGCAGCCTCCAGAAGTATCTCAGTCTAGCTCAGTCACAGCAGGGGCGGAGCATGTCGGGAATTGTAGTCCTAGCCTCCTCTCTCCTCCTCCCACACTCTACTCGCCCCAGGGTCTCCACATTCCCACAAGTTCCGCTTCTTGCTCCACGAACGCGGTGCCCTTACAATCTCGGGGAGAGCGAGAGTTGCCCACAAAGCCCAATAAGGCCGCCTCCATCTCGGGGCGCTAAGCTCGAGCCCCGTTTTCACCTCTTACTAGCACCGTCCCCCCAAATAACCCTGCCCGTTCTGAGGACTGCAGACAGGCTCCTGCGGGCGGAGGAGTCTCGGCCTCCGAGCCTCCGCCGGAGGGAGGGGGAGGGGCGGGGTGGAGGGGAGGCTACGCCTGCGCGAAAGGCGCTAGCGGCGAGTCGTTGGGCGGGGATGTTGGGGCTGGGCGCTGATGTTAAAATGGTAGGTGGACCCTGCGTCGCCCCCTGCCGCGGATCTTCTTCCTCCTTATCTGTTATCTCCTTGCTTCCCCTTCCTCCGGTAGATCGCAGCGAGGGTGGAGCTGGGGTTGCCGCCGGGAGCGGTGAGGAAAGCGGAGGAGAGGAGGGAAGGTCATGGCGGGGGGGGCCCGGGGCGGGGGGTGCGCTCCGGCGGGCGGCGGGGAGGGGCGAGGAGGGAGGGGGCCCCTGCGGGCGAGAGAGGTGAGACCTGACACCGGCTGCTGCCTTCGCCTTTTTTGGCCTTCGCTTTCCCCCCCGGGCTGGTTGGACAGCTCCCCCGCCCCTCCCCCACGGGGTCTCCTTTCTCCCGGGGTTGGAGGGGGGCGAGGATCAGAGCCTTTCGGAGGAATTGGAAGTGGCCGGGGCTGCAGGTTTGCTAATTCTCCTATTTGTCCTGTTAGAGGGTTGTACTTGGAGAGAAGGTGAGCGGACTGGGGAGGCTGCTTCCTTGTACGGTGTGTGTGTGTGTACTTTAGACACATCAGTTTAAATTGTGGAATATATAGTATATGTGTATATAATACTATATATGTGTATATGCATGTACATGTGTACATATAATATATGTGTGCTTATGTGTATATATATATATGTATTTGCGAAAGTATCTGTGGCTCTCCCCCCTCCCCAGTTGTAAATTGTATTGCATCTATTTAATTCTACCCACCCACCCCCCCCCCCATATACTGTAAGGTAGGGCATAACTTGACTTCTTGTTAGTTCATTTACATACTTTTTATTTTTTGCAGTTGGAACCTTCTAGAATATATAATGGACTTTAGTCCTTTTAAGTACCATCCAAAAAGAAAGAAAAAATCTTTTGCTCCCTTGGCTAATCCTTGCCTCCACGCTCCAAATTTGTTAAATCAGTGTCCTGGAGGAATGGGGAAAGTCTGACTCCTGTTTGATTAAAAAGAAAAGAAGCTCGTGTACAAATAGTCATTTTGATCAGTTTTCTGGGCAATATCACAACTCAAAAGCCTAGATAAAGTGCCAGAGGGAAGTAAAGTGATTAAATGGCGTTAAACCTTCCATTTCCAAAGATTGCACACTGGGATTCTTCTTAGTGTGTACCTCGTTTTATTATAAATGGATATTATTATGAAAAGTTGTATGTGAAATGGATCATTTTAAGTCAGGTCATTGTAATACACAAGTTTGCTATTTAAAAATCTTGTGAAACTTTTGTAAAGCGTGTAATCTTTCTCCATTTATCTTTTCCATAAATCAGGATTTTTCATTTACAGCAAATGCTTGAAGTGATTTATGCCTGTAATAGTTAAAGAAATAAATGATGATACACTCCTTTTAGGTCACATATTATGTTTCTTGAGCCAGTGCATTTGACTAAAAGAATAATCACTTCAATGAAAATTATCCAACAGGTTGTTGGATTTGTTCAATTTGCTGAACTGTGTAATTAAGCTTGAGAGAATTTTCAGTGATTTCTTATTTTACTTAAGTGTTTTAGGCTATTTTAAGTGCTTAACTAAAGGCAATCTCTTGCATTTTTTTCAATGAAAGTTTTGATATACCGAGAAGTTAAGTGGCCTGGACAAGGTTATGTAATTCTGTTTTCAGGATCAAATCTCTTGACAATTTCAAGAATTTTGTGCTGAGTTTCCTATCTTAGCCTCACAGCTTTAGAGATGGAAGGGAAACCTTAAAGGTCAGTCATCTACACAACATTCCGTATTTTAGAGATGAGGAGCACTAAGGCTTAGAAGTGAAATGACTTCATTAAGGTCATGTAGGTGGTAGGTAGCAGGGCCCTTGAGTCTGTCTTAAATTCAGTAGAGTGACAAAACATTACTGTGGCAAATGGGCTGCTTATAATTTTTTAAAAATGTTTCTAAATGTCTGCTTTCTAGGCCATAATTATATTAGTTGACATATATAACTTTAAATTTCTCAATATTTTCAAGGTCCAGAGGAGATGTATGAAAGGAGCAGCTTCATGCTTATTCGTTACACTAGTGCAGTGAACAGATTTAGTGATATCATTCCATGCTCTTGAGCAAACTAGCCATTCCTGAATGAACTTAAGGGGTCAGTGAGCTATTTTTTCCCCCTCTTTACTCCTAAATATACTGTATCAGCTTGATTTTAAGTGGTTTTAAACTTAACTATAAAAAAAAAATCTAGGAGTACTTATATATTGTTTTAATGTAATTCTACGGAGTTGAAGAACTTAACATTTTTGTTTACTCTGGCTTAAAGACCCTGGTCTTGCCTCTATTGTTGTTTGATTAGTATTTTTTTTAAAACTATCCATAGCATAAGTTCCTTCTGAGCCCACTTTCAATAGGCATTTGTGTTTTAAAAACCTATTTAGAAAGATACCTTTGTGCTTTCCATTTTCTTTTTCATTAATTTCTATTCAAGATAGCTGCAACAGTGAATTTATTAGACCAAGAAAGTACAGTAATATTCTTAAACTGGGGAGTTTGATATTATTCTTTAGGAAAAATTTGTACATACCTGCAATAACTTAAGAATGTCAGCTTTCTAATAGGCTTATTTTACAGATTTTTTAAAGTAACTGCTTAATTGAAAATGAAATGTATAAAGATCAAAATACGTTATGTGAAAAATTGATTACTGATAAAAATAATTTTTGATAAAATTTTTGATAAAAGTAATTTTAAGAGGTAGAGTTTACATATTTGTTACTATATAGATGCTGTCATTTCAATTTTCAGAAGACTGTGCAGTCTTTTTAACTGATGAAGAACAAGGCTTTGTCTTCCTGTAATTCTGAAGTGAAAGTTGAGTCACCATACAAGAAAAATAAATCCACTTAAAATATAGGCATTAGTAATAGAATGCTGAAACAAACTTCTGGATTAGCTTCATTGGCTTTCCTGCTTCTTTTGCATCCCAAAGCATAAGTTTAAATCATCTCAGAAGGACAAGATCCGCCAGTTTATGACATTTACCCAGGCTGGTGAAAAGACTGCTATATACTGTTTAATGCAGAATGAGTGGAAACTAGAAGTGGCAACTGACAACTACTTCCAGAACCCAGACTTGTACTACAAAGAATCCATGAAAAATTCAGTAGACAAAAAGAAGTTAGAACAATTGTATAACAGGTATAAAGGTAAGGATGGCTTTTAAAACATTTGTATAAACATTGCTAAAACTTTAAACATCTCATTAAAAGGACATAATGTTTTTAGAATACAGTGTATGATACTATGTAAAATAATTCTTCAAGGTACCATTCCCATTATCTCCTGACATTCAGTTCACAAAACCCAATTTAGTTAATCAGACAACTACTAAAACAGTTCATTCAAAGTAGAGGGTTTGTTTTTTTCCTGCCTCTTATGCTCAAGGCAAATGCAATGGGAGGATAGATAAGGCATATCATCATCATCATCATCATCATCGTCATCAAGAAGTTACATAGCCCTTTTAAGGTTTGCAAAGAGCTTTTTCATATTCTGTCTGATTTGAGCTTCCCAACTTTGAATTGATCTGTTTGCTTAGTTGGAAGGAAGCAGCCATTATGATGGAATTTGAAGTAAATTTTGTTCTCATCATGACTTTGATAAACTTTTATCATCTGGTCTTTTTTCCTTCATTTCCTGTTAGAGATGCTTTTTTTTGGAATTCTAAGACCAAGTCCTAAAATTAATTCAGAATTAAGGATGGAACATTGTTTCCAACCTACCTGTTAGAAGAGGTCTCAACATTCATACTAGCTATTGTTTGAATCTTTGAACAAAGCCACTTTGAAAAGAAGTGATTTGACTTGTAATCAATTTGTGGTTGATTTTTTTTTGCTTGCTTTTTAAAAAAAAATAGTTTAAAAATCAGTCAATCGATGGTTAGAACAAAGTTTTCCCTAACCCAAATATGGTTATGAATGTAACAGTCAATATCCATGCCTGTCCTTGGAGGTAGCTTTTAATAGCTTGAAAGATTTTGTTATATTTTCACAAAAATAACTCCGTGATTTCCAAAATCCATATAAATTGCCCTATCTATCCTAAAGTTTATTGGTGGCATCCAAGACCAAAATATTGGTAAGTAAAATTCCTGTTTGTTTTTATTGCCAAGGATTTCATGGGGGGGGGGGTTCCTTCTTAATATTTTATTTTAAATTCTAACAAAAATCATCTAACATGAACAGTTCAGTATACAAAGAATGAGAGAGAATTGTATATGAAATTGTAAAGTGTTACATAGTTTTTAAAGTGCTTCTTAAACATGGCAGTACAAAAATTGCCCTGTTTGTGTCCCATTTTGAACTTTTTTTGCTTTCAGAAGAATGTTTTATGTATGTTTCTTTTGTGTGTATGAGTCACTGTCCACTAACTCCACAGACATCCTCCCACCCCCCCGCATAGAAGCACTCTTTTGTAATAGATTAATATTGTCAAGTGCAAAACAAATCAACACATTGATGTAACCTGAACATTTCTCAAGTATTTCTCAAGTCACACCTGTCCTCCATTTCTGCCAAGAAGAAGAAAGCATCCCTCATCATCAGGCTTCTGAAGTCATGACTGGTTATTGAATCAGTTCTGAAATCTTTCAAATTTGTTTTCCTTCACATTGTGAATGTAAATTGTTCTCTTGTTTAATCTTTTATTTCCCAAACTAAAACAACTTTGATTTAGATTATTAGAACTAGGTTTTAGACCAGAGCAGTTACTTTTCTTATTGACTATTAGTTTTACTTAGCCCCTTTGCATATGATTAAAAATACTGAGTATTGAATGTATATAGCCTTTTTAAAAAAATACTTAGTTTAAAAATGTTCTGGGATAGAATCACAGGTTTATACTTAAAGAAGTGCTAAAAAATAAAAAATTTAAATGCTTTTTCAACTACTTTTACATAATTGTTGAACTGACTTCTAAAAAGCTAATTGCTGTACCTTTCAAATATTTTTCAGTAGGTACAAGTAACAAATCTTTATATTTTAATAGCATTTTAATTTAAACTCTTTAAATACCTTAAACCAGAAGACACTATAAATCCAACAAATAATATATCTTACTAATTTCAAATTGCTGTTCAGTATTGTTATGTTTTTATAAAGTTAATGTATTTATACATATACAAATACATATGTTCACAAATATCGGGTCTTATACTAAAAAAAATTCAAAAATATAATTAGATAGAAATGTCACTGCAATTAAGCCACCTTAAAGTTTCATGAAATATTGTTAGTTACCGTTTTTCTAAAATTATTTCATTGCTTGGGTTGGCCCAGTTTTTCCATTACTCTGATGATACGCAAAGTCAGATAAGGTGTTTTGTGAGGTCAGGACATCGTAAATCTGTTTATAGTGACTTCACATATGTTTATAGGTGTATACAGCATGTGAACATGTGCGTTTGGCTTATCTTGGATAGTTGTATTTACATGCCCTTTTACATATGGAAGACTAAGGTTGTAGGAAATTGTAACACAATAATTAAATTTATGCCATTAGCAATAACACAGGTGTAATAACTAAGTAAACCAGAATATAATTAAATGACCAAAGTAAAATTGTGCCTTTAAAAGAAACAACCACCCCCCTTAAAAAAGTTTTGGAAAGCTATTTTCTTAGCAATTGCTGAATTGTCATTAGATACAGCAAATATATATACATACATACATACGTACATACATACGTGTAGAGAGAGAGAGTGTGTGAGAGTTTATGCTTTGTGTTTGATGGTATAGATTGTATATGAACCCAGAACAGTTGATAGTGAATTTCTATCATTTTTTCTCCCAGTTTTAGTTACCAGTACTAGTGAAAATATAAACTTGTATTATAATATCAGATTATGTTATAAATAATATATTTCATGAAGATATTAAATCTAATTTGGTTTAGTCATGCCAAACTGCTCTTACTCGTATTGTGTAATAGTCACTACATAATATTATTTCTAATTTAAGCCAACAAAACCAAACTCATTTTTAGTTTTCATACAACAAAATAAGTTAACTAATCTTTAATTTTATTTCCAAATTGGAAATAAAAAAAATCTGAACTATTAGGTTCAGACCTATAAAAAATAAAGAGAATACTGTATTTTGTACAGTGGCATTTGAATGAAGTTTTCTTAGTCTTACTCTGTTATAGAAATAATAATTTATTATGTGCCTTAATTATGCTTTATTGCTACTAATGGTTATTTCCTATTGGCAGCGTAGCTTTTTTGTCACCTTTGCTATTTTTGTCTTATTCTATAGAAGTTAATTTGTTTTATTTCCCTCTTTTGTTCTTCAAAGCAAGTTTAATACTTTATAAAAAGATTCCCCTCATCTAGACCAGTAGCTACTATTTTATTAAGTAAAAGTTGTTTTTGACTTACCATTGTTCCCTGTATATGACAAACTGGCTGTAGCCATGGGGTTCAAAGCACCGTTAGATTTTTTTTTCTTTTATGGTAACAGAGTTTATGATGATACAGTTCTTCTGTTTTGTAATTTTAAATACAGACCCACAAGATGAGAATAAAATTGGCATTGATGGAATTCAGCAGTTTTGTGATGATTTAGGCCTAGATCCTGCCCATATCAGTGTTCTTGTCATAGCATGGAAATTCAGGGCAGCCACTCAATGTGAATTCAGTAAAAAGGAATTTATGGATGGCATGACCGAGCTGGGGTGAGTAAACAGATGACCTCTGCAATGTAGAATTGCTGTCTTTTTTGCTTATGCCTTTTCATGAGATACCGTCACCATTCCTTTCCTTTTTTTTTTTTTGGATGATGCCTACAGACATCAAGTTCTTATATCATCCCTTATCATCATCTTGTATCATCTCTTGGTGTCTCCCTCTAGCTATTGATCTCTTTTAAGTGATTTAATTGGTTTCCCTTTCATTTCTACCTTAATGATTTTTACATGTCGATTTTTTTTTTGGTCTGAACTTGTGACTTCTTTGGTATAGGGAACTCCTGGTAAAGAGAAATTTCCTCTTGCAATGAACATCAGGACTTCTTTGGTTTTAGAGTTACCTGGGGAGAGGTTAAGTGACTTCCAAGGTCACGACAGTGTACAGTGGCAGAGGCTAGACTGATGCTAGCTAGGTCTTACAGACTCAGACCAGCTTTCTAACTATTAGGCTATGCTTTTTCTCATTTATAATCATTGAGATTTATGCATTGTTTTCTAAAGTTTACAGAGTAAAATTCAAATGAGGGACATCTAGATGACATAGTAGATAGAGTACTGGCCCTGGAGTCAAGAGAATCTGAGTTGAAATGCAGTCTCAGACACTTAGTGGCTGTGTGACCCTGGGCAAGACACTTAACCCCAATTGCTTCCAGAAAGAAAAGAAATTGAAATGAGAATCTTATTATAACCATGAGAGATAGATACTGTGAATACCTGTACGTTTCCATTTATATATGAGGAAATCTAAATTCAGAGAAGGGATTTTCTGCATTTTTTTGAAGGGATTTTCTTATGGTCACA
The DNA here is from genome assembly GCF_011100635.1 of Trichosurus vulpecula. Lineage (NCBI taxonomy): Eukaryota > Metazoa > Chordata > Mammalia > Diprotodontia > Phalangeridae > Trichosurus > Trichosurus vulpecula. Next base: position 391,660,291 of record NC_050576.1, on the reverse strand, counting down.
TAGCTTGTAAGTGTTAGAAAAGAGGTTCAAACCCAGTTCTTTCCTGAATTCTTTTCACCAGACCAGTGCAGCTTTTTGTTGAGATTAGCCCTTCTTCTTCACTCCTTAAATCACTTATTTGCATCTACTTTTTTCTCCTCCTAATTTTGAATCCTTACAACCAACATTATAGAATACTTTCTTTTTCTGCTATTCACTATTATTTTACTTAATTAAAATTACATTATTTTACATTACCATAAAATTTACAAAAATAAATTTCACTAATCTGTTAACTAGAATGGTACTTTGTATCACTTTTAATTAGAGTCCTTTAAGCATCCCTTAATACTTCAGAGTTACAAAGATGGAAGCAGGGATTGTTTTCATTTAAGATTTAAGATTTTGCTATGTTATTGTACAGATTTTGATACTGATGAAAATATGTGAAATTATATAACTGTCTTGTATTTCATTTGGTAATGGAAATGCTAACCTATTTGATTATAAGTTTTGGCCCTCTTACAGGAAAAAATATTATTTTGGGAGAACTGGATTGAAATCCTTGAACTAGGCAACAGAAGGAAGCTTTATAACTTTTGAAATGAAAGAATTCTCTTGAAACAGAGAGGGAAAGCATAAAAAAGCATGAATATTTGGAATCTTGAATTCTGTAACGTGCCATGTTCTTGGTGGATGCTTAAGAAAAATTGATTATTAGAATGGGACGCTTACTATACTTTTTCAGGTTTTTAAATCTCAATAATATATATATGAAAATATGAATATTTAGGTACTGAGCAAAAGAGACCTATTAGAGAGCTATCTTATTATTAGTTTCTGATCTGTCCATCCCAACAGTGATTTGTAATCATAATGATACTTTTTAGAAAGAATTTTTAGTATTATTTTTAGTTTGCTATTGTGGAAAGCTCTCCCTGAAGCTACTACTAGAAAAGTTGTTCAAGAATGAAGTGTTTCATATAAGGTAATTTTTCAGATAATAGACCTTTAACCATTCTAAGCATCCGTACTTTTTCTGTCCATTTTGGGTGAAAATCTCACTAAATTGCCTGACATGTTTCCCAGCCTTTGGGGATTAAATGCTGAACAGAATTTAACCTTTTTCTTGATAGCTTAGTTCAGTCATTAAGCACTTCAATTACTATGTTATACTATCAGGTGCTGATGCCCTTGTGACCCTAATGACAACGTTGTGTAGGTGTTGTTTGCCCCCCTTTTAATATGCTGTTTCTGTTTGAAAAAGGAACTGATCAAGGTTTTTTGGATTGTTTATAAAATAAGTAGACACTAAGGGAAGTCATGAGGCTCTGAATAGATTTTTAGTATATGCTTGGTACATACATGAGCAGTGCTTAATAAAATGCTTTTTTTTTTCATTTGTGGATTTTGTAACAGTAGTGCCATTCCTCAAAGTCTTCTTAAAACATCTTGCTCATTTTTAAAAACTATTTTCCAGTTATTTGAGGTTGCTGAAAAAAAAAATGTGAGATGTGACAATTCTCTTTTCTTTGTTATACACTTAAAAAAACTCAAGTTTCATTGTACTTCACTATGATTTCTGCTTAAAGGTCCTTATTTATCCAATGGGGAAAAAGATAAATAATGTTTTATCAATAATGTTATTGAATGTAACTTTTGGAGCCAAACCGAGTACTAATACAATACTATTAATAAATGTTTTATAAAACTTTTTTTATTAAAAATAGTATTCACTGATTAACTTTTTTACAATAGGTGTGATACGACAGAAAAATTAAAAGCTCTTTTACCAAGAATAGAACAAGAGCTAAAGGATGCAATAAAATTCAAAGATTTTTATCAATTTACCTTTAACTTTGCTAAGAACCCTGGACAAAAAGGTTTAGGTGAGTATAATAAATGCCAAGTATATAATGCTATGTCAGACTTCCTGTGGTCTCATGGTGGGCACGATCAGTGTGCCTTCAGTATTGCTGATAGTAATACTGGAAACTTCATTGAGTTTTTATTTTTTTCTTTAAGATTTTATGCGATAGACTAGGCTGGGATAGTATGTACTTTGACTTTTCAGGTATTCTCAGAGGTTTTAATTGTGTAAAATACTTGGTGATATGTATAAACTTAGGGCGCCTCTATATCCTTGCATGACAGCACCATAGTACATTGATACTAACTATATCCAGTGTGTCAAGGAGGTCAGCAGTTAATGTTTAACATCTATCTAGCGTTTGAAACGGATTTTACTCCTTTCTGTAAGGTCATTCCTTAGCTACTTTTAGCTAGTATTGAGATTAGCTTAACTCTATAACTTTAATATTGACAGTAACAGCAATATATTAAAATCTTCTCCAATGTGAATGCAATGCATCAGCCTAAATCGAAATCAAGCTACATTTGTTTCTGTGGAATTGCCTTAGAAGTCCAGATAGCTTTAAGAATATGAATGACAGGGGCAGCTAGGTGGTGCAATGAGTAGGGTGCTGGCCCTGGAGTCAGGAGGACCTGAGTTCAAATGTGGCCTCAGACACTTGACACTCTTACTAGCTGTATGACCTTGGGCAAGTTACTTAACCCCAATTGCCCTACCTTCCTCCCTCAAAAAAAAAAGAATTAAGAAAAAAGAATATGAATGACATTTATTGAAGAATTGACATTTTAAGGGTTTTTTTTTTTCCTTTTCTAAACAATAAGACAATTTATCGTATTGATAAATGTCTAGCAATCCATGTTGACTCACAACTTAAGCTAAAATTACAGCGACTTTTTTTTTGTTTGTCTCAACAAGGTCTTACCTACAATCTTGAAAGCATTTTATAGTTTGTTAGAGAGTATAAGAAGAAAGGTTAGAATAAGTGTTTTGAATTCATAAATATTTCTAAACTTCTAAGATGCTGATAAAACTTGAGGAAATAAGACAGTGGTTTGAAAAATGAAGAGAATATAGCCCAGCTACAGTTTTCATGTAAATACTACAGATGTTCTGCTTTTGCATTGGAATCAGGTAGAGAGCTATAAATATGTAAGGGTGTTTTTAATGCCTCACAATTAAAGAAGTATAGAATTTCCTGTTACGTAACTACTTCAGAGGGATTTTCAGTTCTCTTCCCTTTCTCCTTCTTGTTTCTCACCATATATTTTAGAATTGCTCTTTCGGTTTTTAATTGTTCATGTTCTGAACTGCAGTGAGTCTGTCATCAGCGTGCCCGCTTCCTTTAGGCTGCTTGCCACATCCCAAAGAGCTTTGTTTACCCTGCATGCCACTGCCTTGCAGATCTCGTGCCTGACACCCCAGCAGCACAGCCAGGCCTCAGCAAGAGGGTCCTTTAAAGGAAACCGCTTGAGTCGATCACTTAAAACATGAAAAGCTGGAAGTATCGTTGGCTCCTGTGGGAGAACAATTGGGAAAGTATGGATGTCTTTTTCCCTAACCAGGGAAAGCGGGTGAGCAAAGCTGAGAGTCATGTGAATTATGTTAAAGTACAGCAGCTAGCTCTAAAAGCAAGGGGTTTGGCAGATTTCATATTTATTAAAGTTTTAACAGCACAGTATTCTTCTTCGTTAGAGCTCTTGAGTCCAGTGGAAATCACATAAATTCAGGGACCCCTAAGGAAAGAAGGTTATAGCATATTTTCTTTATGAAGAAAATGATCATTTCTTACTTGGCTTGACTTCAAAGGATGACTTAATTATTTTAACGAGAATCTACAGAAACAAGAGGGAGTAACGGCTTGCTGTCAGTACTGGAAAGACTGCTTTTCTTTGGAAATGAGAAGAAAAACTGGAGTCAAACTGGGTTCCCCTCCCCCTTTGGTGTCTATGTCAGCTAAATTATACCTTAGGTGAAGAAAGGATTTGAATGCTAGCTTTCCTGACTGTGGATATCTGCAGGTGTCTCCATAGCCTTCCAGCCAGATAACACATATAAGGAACGTCAGCATCTCACCCAGAAAGGGATAGAAAGACTACAATAAGTTCACATTCCAGAAACTGTTAGAGGAGGCGATAAAGGTGACTGTAAAGAAGAGGATTGCAAAAACTGACAACTGGACCCTTGTTGGATTGAGTTCTTGTAATGTCTGTACATGAGGAATAATTTGGCTTACAGGAGTTTTTCATTCCTATGGAGATGCTTTGAAACATTGAATAATATATTTGTTTTAAAATATTTCTTGTAATAACACATATCTTTATGGAAGAACAGAAGCATTAAATTAACCTACCCCAGTATCCTGGTAGCTGTTTTCTTATAGCTCTGTCCCTACCTTGGAAATGTCATCCAGTTCTTTTTTCAGGGAACTGTCCTCCCCTTCCCCTGTCTTCCTTTCTCTCCCTTTAATGTTCTTTTTTGACACTATAATATGCACTTTTTTATGTGTACTTAGCCCAGAGGTCCTTTTTATACTCGACCCAGATGTAGCATATAATGTTATCCTATTTCCCTATTGAATTATTAAGTATGCTTTTGATCCACCCCAAATTTTAAGCTGCATCCCTAAAATAAGATCTCTTTGAAAGGGAAACACACATACACACACACACACACACACACACACACACACACATGTGTGTGTGTGTGTTTATATATATATATATATGAATACATTAGAAAATGAAGATATTTTAGGCCTGATAGGATAATATGTATTTGTATTTTTAAGAATCTCCCTATAGATTAGTTGTCTCTATGAAAAATGTGGGCCTGTGATTATATTTGTGCAGTAGAAAGAGTGCTAGATTGAGTCTCAAATCAGAGAACCTGGGTTCAAATTCCAGTTCCACCACTTACTATCTCTACAACCTTGGGCGGGTCACTTAACCTCCCTGTGTCTCAGTTTCCTCATTTTAAAAATGAAGTAGTTATAGTAACTCATTTTTTAATGTTCCAATTTTAAATCTGTACTTATGAACAACTCTCAGTGCCATAGATCAGTGGTATCACACTCCAATGGAAGTGAATTCCTAAGGGGAATATATTATAAACTTAGAAAACCACAAATTAACATTATATTGTATTTTCATTTATTGTTGACACTTTAACCTGGTTCAGGTCACTCCAGAGTTTTACTGGCATCTGACACCCCTTTCATAGATGATGCTTCCCTGAAACTCCACAGTTGCTCACCTTAGGTGGGAAGGGGCTCTTTGAGGGTTTGACGGGTTAGCCTTAGTCTTTTTAGACTTGTAGTATTCCTTGCTCCATTTTCTTCTGGCTTGACACTTATCTGCCAAAAGATTTTATTTCTAAGTCTCTGGATGGTAGATTTGTTTGGCAAGGCTGTTCTGTTAACTTAGTCTGTTGAAATCTGCTTTCTAAACTTTTATTTCTAGGTCTTAGGGAGCAAGTGTTCTGTCAGATACTTTTCTATTCTCTTGCTTCCCTTCTTCCCCTCATCTTTCCATGTCTTATGACCTTCCTGGTTTACTGTATCTCACTTGACAGTTGCTTGTCGTACCAAGACTTGCTGGCCATAGCCTTGGGGAAGCGATGTTCCTATTCACTGGCATCTTTAAATAAGAGAGATTCTTCCCCATGTGGCCCCAGAGTTAGCTGCTTCTGGGCTTCAGACCTTACTTTCTCCCTCATCCTTCTCTATAGATTTTTATGCTCTAGCCTGGAAACTCTAGTTCTCCTTTTTCCTCTCTATCCCTCTCACCCTCCCTCCTCACCTTACATTCATCCTTTCTGTCCTCTGTCCTTGGGCAGTGGGCGTGTATGGGTGAAATTGACTCTTCCATTTCATGATTTCGACTTACATTTCACCCTGTAGCCCTTAACTATAAGGATTGATTTCTGTCACCTTTTGCCTAAGCCTGGCTTCTCCCAAACTCCTCCTCAGTACAAGGTCTCTTCCTGCTCAGGTTCTGACCCTCTACTACTGGATGGCGTTTCCTAAGGATAGCTCTTATTGGCTGAACTCCTTTGGGTCAGTATATATATACTACACTGCAACCCTGCTTTCAGTTGCTGGCTGTGTTCACTGTCCTATCTTAAGTTACTGCTTGTGTCTCATACCCTTCCCTCACTTATTCCTTCTAGACAATAGTTCAGTCCAGAGTTATGATTAAATAATTTAAAAACTCAAGCAAGTGCATAATAGCAGAATAGAAAAAAAGGTCCAGCGTGATAGCCCTCATTTTTATAGCTGAGAGAACAGGCCCAGAGAGGTGGTAATTGGACAGTATAACTAGTTAGTACTGAACTGGACATTGGAACCCTGGTTCCCATAGGCTTAGAGTTGACCACTGTTCCTTATACGGCCTCACTGCCTCTTGTCAGCTGTACTGTAACTTTACAAAGATTCTTTATTTCGTTGAGGGTACTTCCTCAGCCAGTATAGATCACACAGCTTAGTATATTGTCTGTTTCTTTCTCTGCGAAGTAAAGTGCTTGAACTTTATGACTCCCGAGGGTCTTTCTAGACCTAAATCTATGATAACTGTGTTTTATATGGGTGGGAAAAAAAAATCATTTTCATGTGGTCAGCCTTTTGGTGAGGAATCTCTCCGATTTTAGCTAGGTTGCTGGTGACAGGTATGCAGTTTGTTGTGAGATCTATTTTGTCCTTCTTGGGTAGAGTCTTCAGAGCTTTTGATCCATTGGCATAATCCTTAAGAACTCAAGATTATCACCACACTGTGATGAGGCAACAGAATAGGACTTTAATGGAAACTTATCAGTCGTATTCCAAAAATATGCTCTTGATTGAAGTTGAGGTCTCACCTTTGCCACCTACCTGCTAGTTCTAGTTAGGGCTGCCCTCAGAAAGTTGAGCTAAGGCAGCTGTGGCCGGCAGTTGTGGGGCACAAAGTAGGGCTTGGGTCCTATTCCTTTTCCATTCCTTCATTCTGTTGGGTTCTTTTTACCAATAGCAGGAAGCATAGATTTAGAGCTGGAAGGGACCTTAAGTGTCATAGAACTGCAGACCATCGAGTCCGAAAGTTACTTCTGTAGGGGAAATGCCATAGCATATTTTATCAGAGCCTCTTGGATGGCATAAATTGTATGCATTTAATAACTAAAACTCTAGTAAAAGATCAATTTCATGTTCTGGTAAACTTATAGAAATTTAAGAATGATGTGAAACATTCTAATTCAGTGCGTCATTTAAGTGTAGATATATGCACAACATGGATGTTAGGTGCTTGGGAGGAAGTGGAAAAAAATCAGTGCAATCTTGATAAATAACTATTATTTTATGATCTTCTGGCATTGTCAGTAATCTTATTGTATACAAAGCACCGTACTCTTTGTAATAAAAATTTCATCCCAAAGATGGACTCTACTTTAGAATTTGCTGATTACACAAATGGGTCAGATGTGGATTATAATATATACGTTTTGTCTGTTTTGGTTCCAACTTGGTTGTGGGGAAAGGAAATACAAGATCAGTGGGTCTGCAACTTCTTTAACCCAAACCCTTGGATGTCCTTAGTAAACCTAAAGTTTATAAAGGCAAGGAAGGAAGAATGGGAGTAGAAAAATGAAAGAGGATGTAGAAGGGAAAATTAGAACGTGCTGCATGTAGCTTGGTTCAACTTGGTTGAAATCAGTCCTTGTGAATTAGGTGGAGAGAAGGGCAGTAATATTGGGGGGAAGGAAACATTTTTATGCAGGCACCAAGATACAGAGTGTGTGAATTAAAAGGCTATCTTTTACCCTTGAACTTATTTTTATTGTTTTGTCAGACTTTTAGCAATATCTCATTATGATTTTGCTAGTTTGATTTTATGTGTTTCATATTTAGCAAATTTCTGAATTTCATACAAAGATAAATGTTTAGTAATTGATGCCTAGGATGTTGAGATATTAATAGCATACTTTATTTTAAATTACAAAATTTTGTCTTTTCTTCTTCATGAACATTCTTTTTGGGGGGGGAGGGTTGGCAGGACAATTGGGGTTAAGTGACTTGCCCAAGGTCACGCAGCTAGTATGTGTGTCAAGTGTCTGAGGCCAGATTTGAACTCAGGTCCTCCTGAATTCAGGGCTGGTGCTGTACTCACTGTGCCACCTAGCTGCCCCCTGAACATTCTTAAGAAATTTCTGTCTTAAAAGTTATCTGTAAGTTGACAAATATAGTGATGATTAAGTGAAATTGGGATTTTTTTTTTAGTTAAGGGATATTGTATTAAATCTTCATTTTACAAGTGCCCTTTAAGCCATTTTATAGTACTAGCAAACACAAAAATTACATGAGTTCAAAGGAAAAACTAGTGCATTGTTTTTAGAACAGTATTGAAGATTTCATTTAAAAGAAAATATATAACATAGTATAATAAAATGATTTTTAAAATCTTTAGTTTACTGTAATTTCATGTGGAACATCATTTAATTACAAAATGACCACAAAGTAAAGTTTGGTCTGGAAATAGCTTTCCTTATGAAAAAGCTTATTTATATGCCTTAGAGTTCTAATGTAAATGTTTTCATTTCTTTCAAGTAATTTTTGTGACAGTTTTCATTGATTCAGTGCCTAACATTACTTGAAATAGAGGAGCGTAATAAATTTGATTAGTATTCTCTATTTTATTCCTTGATAATCTTAAATATTTACAAAGGCCTGAATCATGCATTCCAGTCCTGTGAGAGTTAACGATTTTCTTAATGAAGGTGTTAGATGGAAAAATCATTTGGAGCCTTAATATTAATGCCGGTTTTAAACTACATGATGAACTGATAAATGAGTACAAAACCTAGAATTCTCTTGAATTTCTTCAAATAGGTATGTGGATCTGCTACCTTTTTTTTTTCCTAAAAAATTATTTCATTCCATTGCCATAAGATGAAACAGTGATACAAACCAGGAAATTAAATGAGCTCCACTGATATTAGCCTACCATTGAAATCAGTTTATTAGTGATAAAGCTTCTGCCAGTTAAACTTTCGTTCTAGGTAAGAAAATAGCTTACAGACTATGAAAATGACTTTGGAATCCTTTCTTTTATCCTGTAATTAAACTATTTATTATTTGGTTGTTATGAGTCATCCTTTTTATTACTATATTCTAGCCTTCAAAATCCTATTTGTAGCCTACAAGAAACTTTCAATTCATTCTATCGTATTAGGCAGTAAGTATTTATGACTGTTAATTAGATCACAGCTAATCAGTTGTTTCTCTTCCTACATAAGGATTTTATGCAGTTAACTCTCCATTATCTATCACATTGTGACTTAAGTGGAAAGGAGAAGGAAATTTTGAGGTCTGCTTCAAGGAAGGCATTTTTCAGAAAAAAAAAGTTGACACATTTTCTGGCAGTTAATAAAAGAATTAAATTTCCTTGAATACATTTGAGGATATATTCAGTATGTTCAAATATGTTCCTTAGATATGTTTGATTAAAAAAAAAATCTTTCAGTCAGAATGCCTAATACCTTGCTAAAGAGGATTCAGTTCAATTCAACAGACATTTATTAAGTACCTACTGTATGCCTGGCACTGAACTAATTGTTGGGGACACCAAGATGAAACAATTATTAATTGTCATTTGAATGAAGAATGAAAAGGAAAATAACTAGTAAAATGCAATGCCCTGTTAAAACAATTGTCCTTCAATATTTTTAAGGTGGGTTTTTTTTAAACAATAGCCAGGATCATAGACTTAAAACTGAACATGACCTTAGAAATCATTGAGTCCAGTTTTCTTATTTTGTAAATGAGGAAACTGAGGCTGAAGGAAGTGCCTGAGGTCACACAACTCAAAAGTACCAGAACTAGAATTTGAATCTAGTTTCACTTTTTCTGAATTATTCTCCATGCTTTCACCAGCATGTCTATATGGAAAGTTTTTCCCTAAAACATTAAAAGAGTGATCAACACATGATCGCAACAACAAAAACAAAAACAGATGAGGACTTATGATATGTATAACTGCCCAGTAACATTATTTAGAATACCATCTTTTGAAAAATTAAGTAGAAGAATACAATCATGGATGTAAAAGTATTGTAATGTGAAAGTTCTTAACCTAGGGTCTGTGAACTTGTTTTACATTTTTTGTAACTGTATTTTGATATTATGTTTTCCTTTGTAATTTCGTGTATTTTTTTATGCACTTAAAAGTTTTAGCTTTGAGAAAGATTTCTGGGCTTTACCAAGTTGCCAAAGTGGTCCATGACACACAAAAAATTCAAAAAACGTCTATCATAATAATTGATGTTAAAAGGACCTAATATCTCTTCCTAAAAATGTGAAAAAGTGTGGACAACAATAGACAAAAATGACCACCATGGTACTTTGTGCATTTATCACCTGCTTCCTTATTTTCTTCTTAAGTTTACCTGTGGTACAATATTTTATATTCTTTTATCTGTACATGATTGTGTGTGAACTGAATAAAATGATTTAAACAAGTTTAGTTCCTGTTTAATTTTTAGGAATCTTAGCCTGAAATTAATACATTTTGAGAAACCGGGTGGGGGGGGAGGGGATATGATGGAATTGTGATCATAACAACTGCTGTTGCCGCTACGCTAAGATAACATTTTGAAGATGAGCACTTTGTCTCTTCTTTGCCTGAAATATAAAACATAATTTACATAAGCTAATAAACCAGCAGAGTATTTTAAAGGTTCTTTTCCTATCTTCTGTTGGTTTAAGACTCTCTGTAATCTTTAGATATAGCTGCTCCACACATCCATTTTATCCTATGAATCCCATGGTTTACTGAATAATGATATAGTTTATTGTTCCTTTTCACTTTCCTATCTCATCTTCTTTCATTTTGCTTTAAGACAACTTTAACTTATTTATTGCCCCCTGGAAGCTGCCTTATCCTACAAACATAATAATGGATTTCACATAAATTATTCTTACATACTCTTGGCTGTTGTATATTAATTAATATGGAAGATAAATTTGCTTTTACAAACGACTGGTGATACAGACATAGAAGCTAAGTTCATTCTAAGGGTCTTTAAATCCAGTCAAGGGTTAAAATGACCAGAAATTGACCAGATTAAGCATCATTTTTCATGAAACTATTTTTTTCTTTTTCCCCCTAGGTAAACCTCCATTTCTCTCTATGTGTGCTTTATATCATTATGATCATTCCAGCTGGGAGAGTTGAATGTAGATTTCAATTAATGCTCTTCCCAAGTGATAAGCAATGTAGACTTAGGAGCAGTTCAAGACTAAGCATCTACTTAGCATTGTACCACGGGTCCTATAGGTAAGGTTGAGAGAGCAGTTCTGTCCTCCTCAGTTGGTTATAACATTGATTTTAATTATCTCTTCCAGATGAAAACTCCAAGGCCTGGGAATGTAAGATCAAGGGGATAATATTATGGACCCTTCTTCCTTTTAGTGGCTAGAGAGTTGAAGCATCAGAATTTGAAGGTTGTAGCCAATCATAGTTTTTTAGTTCAACAGCTCTTTATAAGGACTGATGCTGGAAGTCTTTAATAATATTAATTAAAACTTCAAATTTATTAGTCAATATTAATTAATAATACTTCTGTAGTGAGACTAAAAACCAAGATGAAAATCTTTTGAAAGTTAATGCAGTTTATTGCCTTGTGGTGAGGTATTTTGTGCTATTAAGTCTGCCTTTATTCTTCTGTATTTTGTATTATTGTTTAATACACATTTGTAGATCTACAAGTAGGAAAATGCCCTTTAACAAAGTTTTTATTTCTCAAATGGTGAGCAGCCGTCCACATGGTTAAGGATTGTTATTGTGACAAAGATAAAAAGTTTTCTATCTCCTTTCTCAGTCACACCATGAGAAAAAAAGATCAGTAATTGAATATATTAGCTAGTTGAGGTAAATTATTTATGAATATCATGATTTGGGAATAATGTAAGGCAGTCAAAAAATTCAGCATTTATCTCCCATGTAAAGTTACATTTTCTTAAGATCTCAGTCCAGCGGCCAAGTGTGCTAGGATACACCTATAATCTCTGCTATTGGGGAGGCTGACACCGTCGAATGGCTTGAGTATCCAGGAGTTCTGAACTGTGTTAGGGCTAGTGTCTGCTCTAGTCTGGCAGCAGTATAACGAGCTCTTGGGAAGTGGAGGTCACCAGGCTGCCTAAGAAGGGGTGAACCAGCCTAGGTCAGAAATGAAGTAGGACAAAGCTTCTTGAGTCACTGTTGCCCTTCTAGCCTGAGTCAGATAGGAAAACTTAGTTTCAAATGAAAAAGAATTCAGTCTTACAATTTATAAGTTATGAAGTAATTGTGTATTTCCATCTAGAGGGAAAATTTAGGGTCTGTGTGGCTTTGAATATTCCAGAGTTTTTAGAATATTCCTCTTAACAATGAGGACTATTCATTTCACAGCCTAGCTCTTATGCTTTCACCTTTATGATGTGAAATAGAAACTTCTTTCTACCTTGTATTATTTATTATGACAACATTCATTACTAAATACTGCGCAGGGTTCCTAATATATTATGGTGGGTTTGTCTAGAAAAAAGCATGTGAATACTTTGCAGACATTATTCAATATTTACTTTAGAAAAAACTCTGACTTTTATAAATTATATGTATATGAATATTATTAAATATCAATGTAAGTATACCCAGCACAAAGAAAAGTTTGCAACGTGAAAATGAGACTAAAAACGCTTTGATTTTGGATATGATTGTACACATTTCATAAAAGAATTCACATCCTTTCAATAGAGTTTCCTGACATTAAAATACAAGTTTTGCAGAAATCAGTTATGCACAATTTTCAGTCACAGGCAAACTGCATACATTTGTAGGCCAGATAAATAAATGTGAAGCGTTTATAAAAAAATTATTATAGTTGTTGTAATAAGGTAATTTTAGTACTGCACAATGAATTTTGAATTCAGGAAGTTTGTATTAACTGGTATTTTTTGTCTTTTTCAGATTTAGAAATGGCTGTTGCTTACTGGAATTTAGTCTTATCTGGAAGGTTTAAATTTTTAGATCTTTGGAATAAGTTTTTATTGGTAAGTATTCCCCCCACCCCATTTATTACTGCAAACGCCCAATACTGAAGTCAAATCTGTGGACTATAAGGATGGTGTTTTCCTCTAAAAACAGTTGTCTAACCTTTTTGGCAATTGCACCTGGGGCACTAGAAACACCAGAATGTTCCACTGCACGTTGGAGAATCTATTGTCTAGGAAAAAAATCATACACCTTACTAGACATCTGAGTTTAAGCTGGTTATAAGGGGAGGACATGGGACAGATAAATAGGAATGTTATGATGCAAAGTTGGCCTAGTAGAGCCTCCATCTTGATCTGATCCTTCATTTAAGTTAGGATTTGCTCTAAGTAGCCTCTATGGTCTTGATTCTTCTCACATATTTTTTAGTATTTAGATATTTTTTATCTTTTTTGGCTATACTTTTTCTTAGTTCTTGTATGTTGAAGTTTTTATTCTCATCTGCCAGTGATAGAACACTGGGCCCAGAGTCAGGAAGACCTGAATTCAAATTCCACCTCAGACTCTTAACTAGTGTGACCCTGGGCAAGTCACTTAACCTCTGTCTGAGCTTCCTCATCTGTAAAATTGGGATGATAATAATAGCCCCTACCTTGAAGGGCTCTTATGAAGATAAAGATGAGAATGTTTGTAAAGTGCTTTGTGAATATTCAAGGGCTATATAAATGCCAGCTATAGTTATATATTCAAAGACTGTTGTTTTCTGTCAGAACCATTAAAAGAATTCTTTCCATCATTTGTTTGTAAAGCTAAAGCTCTCTGTACCATTACCATGCAGTCTTTGTAAAAATTAATAGTTTCATAGCATTCTTTCACTAAAAATTGAACAACAGCAGCTCTCTTCTCTTACTCTTTCTTTGTAAGAAAACAAGTGTATATTCCTGTTTTTAAGTTGTTTTATTCAAATGTATTTTAAAATAATCAGGGGAGGCAAAAGAATTTTTCTTCTTTTAAAAGAGAATACAGTAGGGGCAGCTAGGTGGCACAGTGAGTAGTGCACCGGCCCTGGAGTCAGGAGGACCTGAGTTCAAATGTGGCCTCAGACACTTGACACACTTACTAGCTGTGTGACCTTGGGCAAGTCACTTAACACCAATTGCCCTGGCTTCTCCCCTCCCTCCAAAAAAGTGGAAAAGAGATACAGTTTCTGCCAAAAGCCTGTGCCAAGTTGTAAAAACTCAATAACCTTGCTAGCCTTGGTTCCATTCCACAAACATTAAGTACATTATGTGTGCAATGAAGTGTACTTAATGATGAGGATACAGGTATAAAAGCCACAGTGGGCTCTCCCTTAAAGAATGTCATAGTGTCATGGAGAGGACACTATATGTACAGTAACAAATAATACAAACCAAGAGGATATCCAGAATCACCTAAAAAAATAGAAGGAGAGAGAGATTGGGAAGGGATCCTTAAAAGAGGTGGCCCCCAAATGGGCCTTGGGAAAAGAATAGCTCCTGAGGAGAAGAGGAGAATTGGGAGTGAATTGGAAGGAAGGACTGTGCAAGAAAATATGACCAGCATACAGTAGGTGTTTAATAAATGTTGAATTGAAGCAGACAAATCTTAGGAGTTTTTGCAGTTTACCTATGGGCTTCTGACACAAATTTTATCTCTTTGAAAATGAGACAAATGATTAAAAAGTTGGTTTACTTTCTTAATACAGAAAAAGAAAAGTCAGGGTTAGATTAAGCCATTATAGGTAACACTTGAAATTTGTATAGAAGGTACTTAATTGGCCCATGGATCTTTGCATTTCTTGATCTCTTTTTTTTTAATCTTTACTTACAAAAATAAATGCCAAAGTTAGTAATTGGAGATTCATTTGTATTTTAAGCTATAATTGTATTGATTTCTTATGTAAGAACAAGCATGATGTATTTGCCGGATCATGTGCTTTACTTTGCCCACCTAGAAAAGCCAAACCAACCATGCAGCAGTAAACCCAAGACACTAGCTCATCTGGTAGAATTAACCTAAATTTGCCAACAGTCTCCAGAACAGATGACAAGTCTCTATAGGGCTAGCTGTTTAAACAAAAACCTAGAAAAATGGCTATAAAATTCTTACTCTTACTTTGGTTTACCTTTTAAAAAGGTACACTGAAGCCGCTGTATAAATCACTTTACCCAGCTGCCTTTTCGAAAATAAAGTCTGTTATTATTGTTATGTTAAGACCCTTTAGAATAACCACATAAAATGGCAGAACATAAATCAGCCATCTTTTTCCCAGGGGCTTAGATTAGACTTGGGGTGAACCTGAAGAGGATGAAGTAAAAAATCATCCTCTTCTGGTTTGGCAGGTGGGTAGTAGTATCCATACTTCAACAATAATTCGGATTCGATCGCTGCAAATTTTGCCATCTTAATTAAAAATTTTTAATCAAATACATTCTATCAAGTTCTAGAAATTATTTTAAAACTTTTTTCTATGGCAAATGATTATGACACAGCCTATTATACTATCTTTATAGGGATAATTATATAATTCATCTTAAATAGAACCATTTATTTTTATATATTAGGAACATCACAAAAGATCAATCCCAAAGGACACTTGGAACCTTCTACTAGATTTTGGAAATATGATTGCAGATGATATGTCTAACTATGATGAAGAAGGTAAAGAAATTGAGATTTCAGAGATGTACTTCTAACAATTCATAAATCCACTGTGAAATCAACTTTTTTCTTCCACTTTAAAGCTTTGCAATCCCTGCCTCCAGTATGCCTAAATTTGAATATTTTAACATGATTCCTTCTTAGGATGTTTATTGTACTATACTCTAACAGGACACTTGAATATTTTCTCATACTCTACTTATGTTTGAGATTTTGTTTTCTGATTCACCTCATAGTATTGTAAATAAAGCAAACAAAATTTGAGTCTTCCTGCTATGGTCTGGGCTCTATAGAAAATACATAAAACATAAGGCACAGTTCCCATTTTCCAAGAGCTTGCAGTCTCCTCAAGGAGAAAAAGATACTCTAAAGAGCTGTCAGACAGTATATTGCAGCAAGGGGTGTTAAAAAGACAGAAAGTGCTTTAACAGCTCAGAGGGTTTAGTGGAATTTACCTTGGACCAGAGTGTTCTAGAAACGCTTCACAGAAGAGATAGGACGTCCACAAGCTTTTATCAAGTGATGTGCAGTGTGACTCTGCAATAAATGCTTATTCTAAATTGTATTGTATTTAGGAAAAATAGTTTATGAGATTAGATATAATCAAGATGAATTGGACCTGGAGCAGTAGAGGAGAGTGAGGAAAGCATTCCACCATAAATTTATGTGTCCTTTGGTGTGGAGGCAGAACAAGCTTAGATTCTCCTTGTGGTGGAGCTCCAGCCCGAGTGCAGTTTGGGATAGGGAGTGTAATGGAAGAGGAAGGTGGGAAAGTAGGCTAGAGACCTAGTGTAAACGGCATTGAATGCCACACTAAGGAATTCAGATTTATCTTGTAGGCAACTACGAGAACAAGTCTGTTTTTACATTGCTTTATGCTACAATATTCGGATTTATATTGTGTGATGCTATGCTATTTTTATTTGTGCCTCTCTCTGTGCCCAGTGTCTTTCAGAAAAATATAAGGGGTGAGGGCCTCCTGGTACTCAGATTTTATTTGTATATGGGACTCCTGGATGAGGAAACTCCCTCCACCAAGCACCTTCTCTGTAGCTTAGTTTCAGAGAGTTGCCTACATCACTGAAAGGTTAAGTGACTTTTCCAGAGTGACACAGTCAGCATGTGTCAGAGGCAGGACTTGAACTTGGGTCTTGCTCCCTTCAAGATCACCTTTCTATGCTAGTTGATTATATGAATCACAAGATTCATTACTGCATGATCCCTTCAGTTCTTGACATTTAAACTGTAGGAATATGAAACATCTTGTACAAAAGTATTCCTTAAAAACTATTTGGTTTTCTTTTAGGAGCATGGCCTGTTCTTATAGATGATTTTGTAGAATATGCACGACCAGTTGTCACAAAAGGAAAGCGCAGTACTTTCTAACCCTAAGTATAAAACTGGACTGAAATTACAATCTGAATTACATCAGGTAATGAAGACATTTTGGCCAATAACTGTCCACGGTTACTGATTTCAGTAGTCATGGTATGCCACTGACCCAACTGTAATCACCACTTCTACTCTCCTTCAAGAAAATGATGCTCAGAAGATAGCTCAGGATGCATTGAGATACATTGGGGATTGATTATTGTATTGGTTCTGTCATTTGGTGAGAGATAATTGCATGATTTATACTTAGGAGAATTAACTAGAGCCCATTTTAATTAACACTGCACAGCCTGTCATTCAGCTCATGATCTAAGGTGAACAAACACCAGCAGTTACTACTGTAATTAGAGATTATAGAGTACTTACATATTGAAAAGCAGTATTTGTGGTATGAATTAAGTCCCCATATAAAATTTAAGTAGTAGGTTATATTTTTATACAAGTCAATATTATTAAAAGTATTTACCCTAATGATCATGATCTTGTAATAAACTCTTACTGACACTTTTATACTTGGTGCCAGTACACTAGATTATATTTTTTTATGTCAATTTGCCAGATCTATTTTTTTGTTTTGATTTTCTTAATGTTCACCTGAAAATCATTTAATGGTTTTAATATCCCCATTTCAATTTGCACAGTGATGGCCACACCTCAGGCTGTGACTTAAGGAAAAATTTTTTTAGATTGTTTACAAAATCAGTGGACAGCCTTTATTTTTTGAAAATATTTTTTATTTCTTGAACTTCCAGAAAAGTGCTTATAGTCTGTTTTGTTCACAAATTATTTTTCTTTACATTACATTTAAAATGGTATTTTTCCATTTTAAAAATACTTTATTAGTTGTGAATTTTGGATTCCAAGATAAAGTAAGCTGATTTCCTGCAACCATCCATAATATGTATGATATATCTCGACTGCATTCATTTTTATAAATTGTACATATTTGAAAACTAAAATATTATAATAATATGGAGCATAATAGTCTGGAGGGGTGGGAGAAATCCCTCTGATTTAAGTGGACAAATTTTTCTTTGCACTGTTACCATTTCTGTTTTTCACTTTGTCCCAGTCACCACTGTAGTGTGGCACCAAGATAAATTAGGTATTTCCCCAAAGCATAAATAATGCTTGAGAATTTCTCCTGCTTTCCTGTTGGCAAAGAGCTGGTGTGTAATTTTGTGGAATTCCTGTGTGACAGTCCTACCTCAGCTTTGCAATACCATCCATACATGATCTTCACAGCGCAGTTCTCACCTTGTTTGGCTAGCTACAAATCTGAACTTAAACAGATGCTAGGGATTGAACTTTTAAAAGATGATCCTTTTTAAAAAGGATTTAGCTTGGGTTATCTTTAGTTAGCCAGCCTCTCTTCTACACATAGATACAAATTAACTTATAAAAATTAGATCGTTCATGGAAAATTTTTTTATCATCAGTCTGATGTATAAAGCAAGGTACAACTTTATGTTGCTAAAGTGTGAACTGGGACTGCTTTGGATTAAAATTCTTCTATGGAAGGCAACTTGGTTCCACCGGGAAAGAACACTGACTAGAGCAGGACTCCCAGCACCATAGTTGTAGTCCTAGCTTTGCTATTTAAGAGCTTTGTGACCCCTAGGCAAATCACTTAACTCCTCCGACCTCCTGTCCTCTCATTCCTGAGTTGAGGATTCTGAGTAGATGACTAGTAAAATGACTTCCAGCCCTGGCATTCTAGTCCCTTTGGGTTTGTTCTGTTTTACAATTCTGTAAAACCACCCTTCAAAGAAATACTCTTTCAATTGTAGCATTTTCCCCTAAAATGATTATCAGAGTCTCAGTGACATTGGACAATATTGAAAGAATTATGCCCATTATTTGTACTCTTCCACTGTATGAGTTTAAATCATGCATGCTATTAAAGTGGTGACTTGGGGGAGGGGAAAGAGGGAAAAGCTTGTATTTATTTATATCATTTGTACAGATTTCCTGTGCTAAGTCCTCAAGAAACATCTAAATAAATCATTGTGTGTATTTGTTTTTGCGAGTTGTTTTGTTTTCAAAATACCACATAGAGGAGATTTATACTTCTAGTGTGGTTTAGACTGGATGACCTCTCAGATATCTTCTAGCTCAGGCATTCTTTGTTTTTGGTTATTCTTTATATATTAATTGCTTAGATATTTACCACTAGATGTCAGTATCTCTGTCTTTCATAACAGGCATGAGGAGGAACTAGGAAAACAATACATTTGTAAGAACCAACAAATTTCCTTAAAAACATTCTAATGTTTCTAACGTAATGGACCTCTTTAAATCATGTAAAAATACAGTTTGAGGATTTCTTTTTCACAGATATAGCAAAACTATTATGAGTAATCTGTATTAAAAAATGGTTGCTGATGTTTGAGATTTATAGCCATCCTTAAATTAGATGCATTCAGTATTTTGATGCATTCCAAATTGTCACTAGTTTGAGCTACAAGTCTTCATTATCTCTGGGTTACTTGTTTCACATTTTTTCCCCTTCCAATTCCATGGACTAATATCAAGAAAATTATTTGAAAAACATTTCATAGGTCAAACTTTTCAATATATTGGTTTTGCCAAACTTTTTATTTTAAATAACAGATGACTCTCAGAGGGTGGGGAAGGAATAACAAGGGAAAATGTTGGTGTTGTAAAAACAAAAGATATCAATAAATGTATTTTTGAAAGAAAAACATTTAATGATAATAAAAATATTTGGCTGTAAGATTTTGTTTTGTGTTTGTTTTTGCCAACTACCAAACCACTCTTTTGCTTTAAACCCATTTCTCAGATGATGTCAAGAAGGTTTAATGGGCCTTCCCATGGGAGCTAGGTATGTTTATAAACCCAGATGGCAAGAATACAATTCCTCTCTTTTGAGTGAAATATCTCAAGGATGAGAATGAGTTTGGGTCAGTACTTGAGTAGAGCCAGTGTTCCTATTAAAAACTTTTAAAATTTTTTTCATAAACTTTTGCCTTTTATACAAAAGAAACAAAAAAACAGTTTCTTCATGGAGCTTTTTTTGGCAAGTTTTAATTCTGGTCCCCAGGATTTAAGTACCAACTGCCTTAGAGCAATCCTTTCTTCCTCTTTCTGATCCCGCCCCACCACCTAGAATTCAAAGGAATAGGATTGCATATGGTGGGTTCTCCCCGCATTCCAACACCGCTCCCTGCCCAGACCCTACTTTAAGCTTGATTTGAAATACTTTAATGACTATAACCATTAAATTGGCCAGTTGATCCTAAGGCTGCTTTTGGGAGCATTTGGAGAGAGGGAAAGGGGAATGTACATTGGACCCCCATATATTGCTAAAAGCAAGTATTAATATTTTCCTGCCTTCAAAATTAAAGCATGTTAAGTAAAATTGTCTGCTTTGGTAGGTGGTGGTTTCACCTTCAGTGGAGGTTTTCCCAGAAGCTTGGATGGTTATTTGATGATCTTGTCATGGGATAGTGGTGTCAGACTTAAATAGAAACATGTCTTTGTGGCATGCTAACTTAGAAAACCACAAATTTTATATGTATGTGTGTATGTATATGTATTTGTATATGTGTGTGCATATATATGTTTATAAAATTTTTATTTATTTTGCAAAACATTTCCCAATTATATTTTAATCTGATTTGGCCAGCACCTCAAGGCTTTGGTCTTTCTGACTCCAGGCCTCAGTGTTCCTTTGCATCCAGAGCCTCTGTTTTAGAGGAATTCTTTTGGAGGTACAGGCTGAATTGGATGCTGAATTGAACTGGGCTCTTCTGACTCATAAATTCTGTAAATCTGAAAGCATATTCAGAAGAAGAAATCAAGCAAGCTTAAAGCTCTGGATGCAAAGGAGCATGTCTGTTCACTGAAAAGTGTTATAAAAATATAACAGTACTTCTCAAACTGGGGTGTTGGAGGGAGTTATAGTAGGGCTGTACAAAAAAGACATCCCCAAAAGCAAACTAGTATCTGTAGATAGGATTGAGTCAGCTACTGGCTCCTGGGTTCTTTTGCTGTTAGACCTTTCTGTCTGAAGGAGCTCAGTAGCCAAGGGAATCAAGCATTGAGTCCTGGAATCAGGAAGACCAGAGTTTAAATTCAACTTCAGA
Organism: Trichosurus vulpecula; assembly: GCF_011100635.1. Taxonomy (NCBI): domain Eukaryota; kingdom Metazoa; phylum Chordata; class Mammalia; order Diprotodontia; family Phalangeridae; genus Trichosurus; species Trichosurus vulpecula. The sequence continues at coordinate 391,639,262 of NC_050576.1, read as the reverse complement.
CACTTACTAGCTGTGTGATCCCCTGGACAAGTCAACTAATTTGTTTGCCTCAACTTCCTCAACTGTAAAATGGGGCGAACGATAGCACCTACTTCCCAGGGTTGTTGTGAAGATAGAATGAGATCATCATAAAGTGCTTAGCACCGTGTCCAGCACATAGTAAGCACTTAAGAGATGCTCGATTCCTTCCTTTCTCCCAACCTAGGCTATGTTTATAGTGAATTTCCTTCTGGAGCAGCAAACTGGTAGAAACAGTGCCTTTAACAATAACTCTTTAAACAGTAACTGGGAGTTTTGAGGGGTTAGGTATACATAACAAATGTATTCCAATCAAAGCTCGAAGTTCGGGAATGGAGGGGAAAGAATATGTACCACTTCTCATACGTACCACTTCTCTGGGTCCTGGGGTAGTAAGAGTCCTAATGGAAGATAAAGACAGAGGAAATGGTAGTAGGAGGTCTTTTATTTACAGCAGTTGAAATTATAATACTGAAGCAAACAAATTCTGAAGCAACTAGCTTTCTCTTCAATTAACTTTCTTTTTTAAAATAATGTTTCAGGTTTTTAAAAAATTTTAACATTCATTTAAAAATTTTTTTAGTTTCAAATTATCCCCCTCCTTCCTGCCCCTCCCTTCCCCATTGAGAAGACAGGAAATATGATACGTGCAATTATAGGTGTGAAGTCATGCAAAATGTATTTCTTTGCACAAAATAAAATAAAAAGCAGGAAAATACAGAGAAAATAAAACAAATATGTTTTAATCTGCACCTGGAGCTCATTAGTTTTCTCTCTGGAGGTGGATAGCATTTTTTTTTATCATGGGTCCTTCAGAATTGTTGTGGATAGTTGTCTTGATCAGAGTAGCTAAGTCTTCCACAGTTTTGCAGTTCATTATAATATTGCTGTTACTGTGTACAAAGTTCTTGGTTCGGCTCACTTCACATTGCATCAGTTCATATAAGTCTTCCCAGGTCTTTCTGAAAGTATCCTGCTCATCATTTCTTACAGCACAATTTCTTGTAGCACAGTTATGTACTACAACTTGTTCAGCCACTCCCCAGTTGATAGATATCCTCTCAATTTCCAATTCTTTGCCACCATGAAAAGAACTGCTATAAATACTTTTGTACTTTTGGGTTCTTTTCCCTTTTCTTTGATCTCTTTGGGAGTAGTAGGTCAGAAGATATGACTAGGCAGGGTCAAAGAGTATTCATAGTTTTATAGCCCTTTGGGCATAGTTCCGAATTGTTCTCCAGAATGGTTGGGTCAGTTCACAACTCCACCAATGGTGCTTTAGTGTCCCTATTTTCCCAGATCCTCTCTAGTATTTATAATTTCCCTTTTCTGTCACATTAGCCAATCTGATAGGTATGAGGTAGTACCTTAGAGTTGTTTTAATTTGCCTTTCTCTAATAGTGATTTAGAGCATTTTTTTTCATATGACTATTGATAGCTTTGATTTCTTCTTCTGAAAACTGCCTATGCATATCCCCTGACGATTTATCAATTGGGGAATGGCTCTTATTTTTATAAATTTGGCTCAGTTCCTGATATGTTTGAGAAATGAGGCCTTTATCAGAGAAGGTTGCTGTAAAAAAAATTTCCCCAGTTTCCTGCTTTCCTTCTAATTTTGGCTGCATTGGTTTTGTTTGTGCAAAGCCTTTTAAATTTCACGCAATTGAAACTGTCCGTTTTATTTTACATGATCCTCTCTGTCTCTTGTTTGGTCATAAGCTCTTCCCTTACACATATATCTGGCAGGTAAAATTTTCGGTGCTCCCCTAATTTGCTTATGATATCACCCTGTGTGTCTAAATTATGTAACCCATTTTTACCTTATTCGGCATACCATGTGAGATGTTGGTCTATACTTAGTTTCTGCCAAAAACTGCTCTTGAATTTTCCCAGAAATTTTTGTCAAATGGTAAATGTATCCCCCAAAGCTTGCATCTTTGGATTTATCAAACAATGGACTACTGTAGTAATTTACTGCTGTGTATTGTGTCCCTAATCTATTCCACTGATCTAACACCTTATTTCTTAAGCAGTATCAGATTTTTTTGATGCTTACCACTGTGTAATATAGTGGTACTGCTAGGTTACTTTCCTTCACATTTTTTTATTGATTCCTTTTATATTCTTGACCTTTTGTTCCTCCAATTGAATTTTGTTATTATTGCTTCTAGCTCTATAAAATAATTTTTGGTAGTTTAATTGGTACGGCACTGAATAAGTAAATTAATCTAGGTAGAATTGTCATTTTTTCATATTGGCTTAGTCTACCCATGAGCAACAAATATTTCTACAACTCCTAATTTTCTTAAAAGACCTGATAATAAATCTTGAGGTCTGGTCTTAGCTAAGAGAAATAAGTAAACAAACAAACAAGCAAATAAAAAATGTTGCTGATCTTGCTTTGAGGTGAATGCAGTCAGTGAACATTTGCAGACAAAAAAACCTTTAATACTGATAAGGTTTTACTTTTGACTTAGGTGCTCTAGCAAGTGATTATACTTTCAATTATTGATTTGAAAACTTCATGGGTTCATGAATGTTCAGTATGACTTCAAGAAATTCAGTGTAGTTCCCTTCTAATTAATTATAACCCTATGAAAGTATAGATCACTCATTGTCTTCACTGTAGTAGCAGTTTCCAAAGAGGGAAACTATTCTAAATGTTTGTAGTTAAAGCAAATCAGAACTACAAAAAAAAGACATTTTAAAAAAGCCACTCTGGGATCTTTCGGGGTGTTGAATAACTGAGGACTCCTTAGCACTGTTCTTTCTTAATGTGGTTGAGCCAGGAATCCTGGAGGAATTTTGTATTAAAGAACATGGCACTTCAGTATTCTTACTATTAAAAACTAAAGTGAAAAGATGCTAGAATTTAGAAACATTTTCTCATTGGCTGATGTGTAAGAGGTGGCACCTGCAGGGCCAGAAAAGGAGTGCCTTGCCATATAGAGTAAGCCCCTGACAGTGATACAATGACCAATATAAATGTCAGAAGAGCAGACAGAAAGCGAAGGAAGCAACAAAGGCTTAGGAAGATTCAGCAGCTGTAAAAGCAAAAAAGAAAGTTAGCCAGGACACAGACCTCAAGATGGACAAATTTAAGGCTGCTCTGCTCCTGGGAGGTGTGGGAGATGCTCTCGGTTACAGGAACATCAGCCGGGAAAACAGTGTTTTAGGCCCAAAGATCCAGGAAGAATTGAAAGAACTTGGAGGACTGGACAAACTCGTGCTTTCAGCAGAAAAATGGCCAGTGAGTGACAACACCTTCATGCACGTGGCAACAGCAGAAGCTCTCACCACAGGTAAAGTTGGAATTAAACAACACAGGCCGTTAAGGGGAAAAGGGAGAAAAAATAGCCACGTTGATATTGGATTTCTTGAAATAAACTTTGAGAACAGAGTGCAGTTAAAAGCCTAAATTGCTTTTCATCTGGTGGTGTTACCTGATGCCACTGCTAAAAGTGGCAGTTTAATATACACCAGTGCCCCACGACAAATTATGTATGTGGTATATCATATTTCTCATGCAATGTCTCCTTGAATAGTGTATTTTTTTTTACTAGCCATAAAATCAAAGTGTAACAGTATCTTTCTTGCCTTTTTTCCGTTTTATAGGGTATATATTCGTATACAAGGCAGAAAATTGTCAGGGCTCCCACAAAGACTTTTAGGGGGTTTTTTGCCTTCATTTTCCTCTGTAGAAAGTAAGCTTTCTGGATATGAATTTGTTGTAAAACAAGAAAAAAATGAAGAAATTCAAAGAGTAGGTCTGTTTAAAACAAGTAACCTGTTTAAAACAGGTTATTTCTCCATCCAAAGGGATGTAGCATTACAAAATTCCCAGTGGAGTAGGGGTATAATTAATCATATCAGAAACATCTACTAAAAGAGATACCAATTTTGGTAATTGCTTATTACTCAGCACAAAAATGCCTTTACATGTCAGGGGCTTTTTTTTTTTTATTTAGTTGCCCTCTTGGGCTGAATTTTCAAAGTGCCTTTTGACCATGAACATATAGTAGGCTGCACCAAAGATTCTAGAATCACAGACTGTTTACACAAATATTTAGAGAAATATGTGTAAATGTGAAGTGCATTTCTCAAAAGGCATTTGTTTTTTTATGAACAATCAAATTTAATTAAATAATTAAAATTAGGACATTAACAATTGAAATTAGAACACCTTTACAAATTAAAATTTTTGAGCAAGTACTAAGTCAATGAAATCTCAATTAAGCAATTTACTTCATGGTTTTAGCTACTGCTGACATGCTAAATTTAGTCCCAATGGTCATTGTATGGGAATGCTGACACATAGTTCTGAGCTTATTCAGTGATGAAATGAACATGATGCCTGGTTCTTGAATATTCACCTATATTCCGCTTGTCTGTAAACTCTGCATAATGAAACACTATGGTGGCACTATTAATAGAACTTTTAAAATAATGACCAAACAAATTCCTGGGGAGTACCTGAGGAAATGTGCCAAAACATGGAAAGAAATCATATTACTTTAAGCCTATATATTTGTACACACTGTAATTTTGTATTTCATTTGCACCGTTCACCATAGAGTTGCATATGTGTCAGTGTCCTCGTACATATTTATCATTACTAATACTAATGCTTTCATTTTTTTAAGTTCTCTTAGGGTATAGAAAGCATGGCTATTTTAGCTTCTTTTTCTGGTGACTGGGATACACCTAGATGCCTCTGGGTGCTTTTTGTTGGTGATAACATTCCACCTGAAGCTGGATAAGCTAAACTCCTCTTTGTAACAATATGCTTACTTGAGACAGTAGAGAACTGCAAAATTTCAGAAAATTTCTTAGCTATTTTTTAAGGGTGAAGAATGTGTTTTCCTAAATATGATATTGCCTTCTGATATTAAAAGCTGAATTGCTTGTGATTATACCTTCCCCTTTAAGACTCACATAGTATTTCATTTTATAGCTCTCTTGATTCACTGGTCCTATGGCTTTGAGTATTACAGGTCTGTGAGTTGAGATCTTTTTTCTTCTGTTGACTGTGGAAGCTTCTTGAGGAAAGAAACTTTGTCTTATTTGTACTTTATATCTTCTTCTCTCCCTAGAAACTAGCCCAGTTCTCTGACACAGTGTCACTTCATACTTGTTTTATTTTTTAAATTTATTTTATTTTTAATTTATGGAATAAAACAAGCATTTTCATAACAGTATAATAAAAAAGATGATTGTACATGAGACTGCAAATTAAGTATGCACAACTTGCTATTCCTTTTAAATATACAACAAAATTATAACATAAATTTCTTTTTTTTCCTTTTATCTTCCTTCTCTGACCCCTCACCCCAGAGATAGCCACCATTAGACATAAATATATATATGATATATATAACACGCACATATGTGTGTATATGTGTAAATGTGTGTATATATGTAAAATATATGTATGTGTATGTATATAATTATTCTATACATACATCTATTTATCAGTTCTTTCTCTGAATGCAAATAACATCTTTCTTCATATGGCCTTTATAGTTAATTTGGGTATTTATAATAGTCAAATAACTTATTTGTTCAGAATCATTTTTAATATTGCTGGTACTGTATATAATGTTCTTTTGGTTCTGCTTGCTCTATGGGTAAAAAAAAAGTTGAAAGTGATCCTGGCAAATTATCTTCTTTCTACTGATGTTTAAAGAGAACATTTTTAAAACCAAAAATTCACTCTCTTGTGATTTCCCATGGAGAAGTTGGTTTCCAAATTACCAGTCATCTTTTAAGAAATATGCTATAATTGTTGAAAAGAATTTTTACTCTTGTTACCTTAGTCCAACCAAATGATTAGTTTCATCTGTTATAAACAAACTGTGATTTTTGTAACCTAATTCTCTGATGAAAAATAAAAGTAGGATTAGGACTCTTATCGTCAGTCACTTACAAAGTGATAAGATAACATGGTATCTTGAAATAGAATTCTTTCTTCCCTAAGTAAGCCACAATCTCATGCCAAATATAAGAACAAAATTATTGGGTTTTCATGGGGAATCACCGTTCTTTATAAGACATTTTGAGTTATATTCAGAAAATAAAACAGCTGGAAACTTCAGAGAATTTTATTTTTTTGCCTTTGAAAAAAAATACTGCTTTACAGACTATTTTCTTTTTTTGTTTTGTTTTGTTTTTCTTTCTCATGGTTTCTCCCACTTGTTATAATTCTTCTATACAACATGACTAACGTTTAATAGGAATTTATATGTAGAGCTTATATCAGATTGCAGAACCTTTAAGGGAGGGAGTGGAGAGAGAGGGGGAGAAAATTTAAAACTTATGGAAGCGAATGTTGAAAACTAAAAATAAGTAAATTAACTAAAAAAAAATACTGCTTTATAATCTGAAGTTGGGAACTTTGAATTTTTATCCATTGTCAGCGATTTCAAAGCAGCAACTTCCTTAATATATCAAGCAATGTTTCAAATGGCAGCTCCTTCATTTCTGGATTGACACCCAAAGCATCTGTTTAACCCAGAAAATAGCTGAAGAGCAACACTATTTTCTGTACTCTCTTCTCTCTAACCCTCTGAAGAGCTGAAATGACTGAAGGGTGCCCAATGTAGAACACTGTGATGGGTGAAATAAAGTTTAGCAAGACATACTCCTCGGTAGCTTTCTCAACATGTTGTTCCATTTCCTTGCAGTTCCTTTTCCTGATTGCTTATTGGGGGAAAATGGGTTTCCTTCCAATCTCTCTGATTCTTACGGATGATATAACTATATGTCCTTGATGTCCAGCTGTTTTTCAGTCATATCTGACTGTGACTTCATTTGGGGTTTTCTTGGCAAAGATACTAGAGTTTGCCATTTCCTTCTCCAGCTCATTTTACAGATGAGGAAACCGAGGCAAAGAGGATGAAGTGACTTTCCCAGAGTCACCCGTAAGCTAGTAAGGTGCTCTATCTACTATACCACACAGCTGCCCAAATTCTCATTCTTCCAAATTCACATTCTACCAGGGAGCTTGAGTTGTGTTATGTTGATGGCCCTAGTGTTGATGAGGCCAGCTCCAAAGTTCCAACAGAACTAGGCTTGTGCTTAAACGCTATGAGCTTTCAAATACTGGCAAGGGTGTATCATAGCTGATCGTACTGAGGAAATAACATTTTCCCTTGATACTCCTTGGATATACGGGACAAAAACAAACATTCACTTCTTCAATACTTTGATAAGTCTATGTGAGCTCATTGGTATGAACCCTCTTTTCAGTGATACAGATCACAGTCCATCCATAGGCCTGCCTCTCCCATTTGATTCATGCCCATAGTCTTCATTGGAGTCTATGTAATATGTTCTATTCTAGCCTTTGACATTGAATGGTGAATCCCAATGTCTTCTAGTTATCTCTCGTTCTAGATACACGACCAGGCCATCTTCTTTTCCTCCAGTTACATATCTCTCTGATGACATCCTTTATACTGATGGTATTTCTCAGTGCTTCAATGGTAATATGTTTCAGCCTGCTCACTCCCACCATGCACTACTTTGAGTGACCTTCTATTTTATTTTCTAAAATTTTCTTTATTTTTTTTGTTACATTTTAAGTTTCAAATTGTCTTCCCTCCTTCCCCACCCCCTCACTAGAGAGGGTGACCTTCAATTTGAATTCTTTAATTTCAGAAAATATATTCCCTTCCTCTGTTGAAGAGGTTGGGGGCAAGGTAGACTATGGGTATGGAAAATTACATTTATTAGCAGATTCTATTAAGATGTAGAATGGTTTTGATGAATTTTTTTCCTTTATTTTATTTGTTATAAGGGAATGTCTTGCTTTTTTGGGGAGGTGAAATATTTGGAAATAAAAGTGATATGAAAACAAGAGATCAATGCATTCTATGATACTGCTGCCTATCATTTATTAATTAGAGAAAAATTTAGCTCAAAACCAAATAAACCACTAACATAATTACATGGGGAATTTCTACTGTAATACAAAATCCTTCCCGCAGTCATAACATAACTGCCTCACCTCCAAAACTCTACCTCTTGCACAGCCTTACCCCTTAAAAACTTGTTCTTTACCCTCTCTGTGACCTTCAGTCTTTTGATTGTTCCTTATTCTCCTAACTTCTCAGCCATTGGCTCCCTCCTTACTTAATTGACCCTTAAGGTGAGCCATTGCAATAATACTCCTTCACCCTTCCATCCCTCCTTCCCTCCCTCCATTAAACTTATGTTACTACTTCCATTCTACCTGCCTCATCCAATCCTACTCCTAAATGGTCAAATGTGGATGGAAAAAATCATGAAACCACGCTGAGTGGGTCCCTGACAGAGTTATAGCCCGCAGTGGGTCCTCATTGCTGCACATTAAAGAAAAAGAATTGGCTTTAGAATCAGGAACCCTAAAATTGGATCCCTCTGCCACTTACTGATTGATTTTAGACTAGTTGCTTGCCCTCTCCAAAGCTCATTTTCCTCAGATGTAAAAGAGAAATGATAATAAGACCTCCACCACCTCCATCTCAGGATTCTTTTGAATAAAACACTGTAAATTATAAAGTAAGGCATCTAGGTGGTACCAGTGCCTGGAGTCAGGAAGACGTTTTACTTATTTAACTTATATTTAACTTATTTTAACTATATGTCTGGCCTCAGACATATAGTAGCTGTGTGTGACCCTGGGCAAGTCACTTAACCCTGTTTGCCTCAGTTTCATCTGTAAAATGAGCTGGAGACGGAAATGGCAAACCACTCCAGTATCTTTGCCAAGAAAACCCCAAATTGGGTCACAGTCAGACAGGACTGAACAATAACAACATTTAAAATGCTATGTGAATGTGTTATTATGTACCTCTATCCCATCCCCCACAATGACTGTTCCGTAACTTCTCACGTCCCTAGCTGTCCCTATACCCACACTCTCTCTCTGGACAGATGACTTCGCCCACTACTTGACTTCCACTAACTCTCCTTCACTATTCTGAACCATAGCGCTCTCATCTATTCTGTCCTCTTTCCTTACGGCCTCAGAGGAAAAGCACACCTTTCCCCAAGACTAATCCCTCTACCCTTGATTCCAGCCCATCCTATCATCATTGTGACCTTGCTCCATCAATCATCCTTCTCTCTTAAGAACCGTCAGTTTCTCCTTCTCTATTGGCATCTTCTCCTCAGTCTACAAACAGGGTCAAGTCCCTCCAAGCCTTTAAAAAAATCCATCACTTGACCCCGCTACCCTGAAAGTTCTCACTGTTGTAACGATGCTACCATTCTGTTATTCATCTAGTCTCGTGATCTCGTCGCCATCTCTGGCTTTTTCCTTACTCTCACCCCATATAGCCAATTAGTAGATAGCAACGGTCAGTTCTGATTTGGCAGCGTCTCTCATTAATCTTCTCATTTCTCTTCTAATGTTGGCCACTCAAGGCTTTCATCTCGTCACACTTAGACTTTCTAACCGGTCTTGCCTCCTGGTCTCTGTCCTCAAATACATTCTTTAAGTCCTTGCTCTGATTATATTAAAAATTTTCAGTGGCTCTCTGTTATCTAGTGAATAAAGTATAAATTCCATATCCTGGCCTTTGACGCCACCCACAGTCTGGCTTTAACCTACCTTTGCAGTCTAACTTTACACTGTTTCCCTTCAAACTGGAGTATTTTTCTGCCTTTCATTCTCATTCTTGTGGTCGTTCAGTCGTTTCAGTCGTGTCCAACTCTTCGTGACTCCATTTGGGGTTTTCTTGGCAAAGATAGAGGAGTGGTTTGTCCTTTCCTTCTCCAGTTCATTTTACAGAGGAGGAAACTGAGGCAAACAGGGTTAAGTGACTTGCCTAGGGTCACATAACTAGTGCGTGTTTGAGGCAGGATATGAACTCAGGAAGATGAACCTTCCTGACTCCAAGTCCAGCTCTCAAACCACTGCACCATCCAGATGCCCTCTCTTATCTCTATTCCTTTGCTCATTTCATACCCCATAGCTGTCTCCAAGTATCTGCCTACCTCCCTATGAGAGCCAGCTCAGGTGATACCTCCTCTTTGAAGCCTTCCTTGATACCCATTTGCCCCAGAAGAACATAATAGCATCTTCCTCAGATTTCGCCTTCTGGCCCTCTACTTTTGTACTTATTAAAAACTCCATTTTATCTCCTTATTTGTGTATATATTATTTCCACCTGCAGATTATAAGTTCCTTGAGAACAGGACCTCTGTCATATGTATCTTTATATTTCCAATGCCTTGCAAGATTTCCCTCCATATGAGAAGTGCTGAATCAATATTAAATTGGGTTTGTTCACAAAATGCTTACATAAAAAACGCTGTTGAAATGGTGGATTATGCCTTTCCAGACATCTATTTGGACATTAGGCCCAGGGGCAAGAAGTTCTAGGACCTTAACCTAGTAACAAGTCAACCAGCCCGTGAAAAGATCTCTCAGGAGTAGCAGAAAGCAGAGTGAGAAGCAGTTGTGGAAAAAGCATGGGAAGACCTGAGATGCAAGATGTCTTGCTTGCCCTTTGTCTTCATTCACCAGTTCATTTCTTTTAGGTGCCAAAAATTCTTCCTTCCCTATTATCTGCCTTGCTGATGCCCTCCAGCTCCTCCTTAAGGTGTCTAAGGGGATGAGTTGGGGTTGGCAAATATTCCATGACAGGTACTCACTCTAGCATTATGAGGGGTATTGTATTCCCTTATGCAAAAAGGTCATAGAGACTGGAGAAATCCTATCTTGCCTTACAGTAAGCCATTTTCCCAGTCTCGTCCTACTGCCGAGTGCCCCATCCTGAGACTTTCATCCTGGTTTAATCAGTCAGTTAATCAGACCCCGCTAAAAGGCTATGATGCACAAGGCAGAGTGAATAGAACTGCTAGACCCAGAGTCAAGAACATCTGGCTACAAATTCCCATCAGACACCTACTTCCTGTGTTACCTGCCTTTTAAATTTTTTTATTTATTTAGTCTTTAACTTATGGAATAAAACAAGCATTTCCATAATAGAGTATAATTAAAAAATGATTGCACATGAAACTGCAGATTTACTAAGTACAGCTTGCTATTCTTTTAAAATATATAATAAACTTGTCATGTACATTTCTTTTTTCTTTTTTTTCTCCCTTCACCCCACCCCTCCCTAGAGATGGCTACCATTAGACTTACTGGAGTTTCAGTTAGTGATAATTGATAAACCTCACAGAGTTGATGCAAGGACCAAATGAAATACCGTGTGTAGAGCACTTTGCAAATTGTGAAGGGCTGCATAAAGTCACTTATTGTTATTTAATAACCGTGATTGTTGTCGTTACTGGTTGAATCATGTTCGTAGTAGCCATCTAGAAGGCAAGCTATTCTTAGCAGCTAAATGTCTGTCTAGCGCGTTTTTGATTTGAGGTCGATGGAAGTTCCCATAGGACTAACATGGTGTTTGTGATACTCAGCTTCGAGATGTGCCCTTTGTCAAGAAAGTGTGTAAAGTCAGGAAGGGAATCAAGCCCTTTGGGTTTATATCCCCTAAAATGGAATGACAGTAACTTTGGCCCCTCCCGTGGTGGGTGCATGTTATGGGGTGTGGTAGCAGAAGAGAGCAGGCTGACGCTTGAAAGGGAGCTTGGGGCCGAGGAGAGAAGAGCTCTCCAGATATACTGGGGCTGCCAAGGGTCGTTTAAGTGAGTGGCGGCTGATTGCTCCCAAGCTCCTGCCAGGACATTTAGAGGGAGTAGATAATAGGAAGGGAACCGCCGTATCTTGGATGAAATTTGTCTGTGGCGCTGGCTCATTTAGTCATTCAAAAAGCATTTATTAAATGTATGTTTAGAGGGCTAGCACTGTGGAGAATACAAAAATAGAAGACCCTGTCCTTAAAAGGGTTACAATACAATTAGATTACACACATATAGAAAATCGGTGTGTACAAGGCCCTGAGGGCATGCCGGAGGTGGATTAGTAGAAAAAACTGAGAATGTTTAGCCTGGAGAAGATTGAGAGACGCTGAACTTATTCTGGGTGTGCCCAGAGACCAGAATGGGAAGTAATAGAAGTAGTAGTGGTAGTGGTAGTAGTGGTAGTGGTGGTGGTGGTGGTGGTGGTGGTGGTGGTGGTGGTGGTGGTGGTAGTAATAGAAGTGGTAGTAATAAAGTAGTAACAGTAATGATAGTAGTGGTAGAAGTAGTAGTACTAACAGTGGTAGTTAAGTAATAGTAGTAGTGGTAATATTTATACAGCAATTTAAGGTTTGCCCTTGAGCTGTGTTATATCATTGGATCCTCACAACAACCCTATGAAATAGGTGCCATTATGTGTATTTTACAGATGAGGAAACTGAGGCTGGGAGAGATTAGTTGACTTTGCTTAAGGTCACACAACTGACAAGTATCTGAGGCAGGATTTTAATTCATAAAATGACTTTGAGTCCAGTATTTTATCCACAATTCACACCACAAAGAGGCAAATCTAGGCTTGATGTAAAGGGAAAACTTCTCAATAATTGGAACTGCCCGAAAGTGGAATGGAAAGATGGTAGATTTCTTTTTAATCATTAGTCATTTAGACATCGGACCCCATACTTTGAGCTAGAAAAGACCATAGAGCTCATCCAGAATTACTTTCTCTTCAGGGAGGGTCTTCAAATAACAACTTGCTGAGTCTTTGGTATATTGTAGAAGGAATTTCTTTTTCCTGCATCTGATTTTTTTGTTTACATTAAATTTATTTTCAATTATCAAGCATTTATTTTTCTCCCTCTCACCCCACCCCCCACTGGGAAAAAAGAAAGAATAAAAACAAAATTGTCGTAATAAATAAGCGTGGCCAACCAAAACAAATTCTCATGTTGCTCATGTTCAAAAAATACGCATTTCATTCTGCTTTTTAGTCTATCATCTTTCTGTAGGAAGTTGGTAGCATTCTTCATCATCAGTACTCTAAAATAATGGTTAATTATTCCATTGATCAGAGTTCTTAAATCTTTCAAAATAGTTCATTTCTATAATGTCAATAATACATATATGTAATATGTAATGTCAATATTCTCAAATTGTTCTGCTTCTCCTCTCTACGCTCTGCATCATTTCATACACATCTTCCCAGCTTTCTCTAAAACTGTCTCTCTTCATTTCTTATATCACCACATTTTGTCGTTCAGTCATTTCAGTTGTGTCCGACTCTTCATTAATCCATTTAGGATTTTCTTGGCAAAGATACTGGAGTGGTTTGCCATTTCCTCTCTATCTGCTGCATCACCTAGTTGCCCATTACATCACCATAGTATTCTATTATTACATTCATATACTGTATTTTGTTCAACCATTACCCAAATGACAGGCATCTCCTTAGTTTCTTTGCCACCACAAAAAGATTTTGTCTATCTATCTATCTATCTATCTATCTATCTATCTATCTATCTATCTATCTAACTATATTTGTGTGTGTGTGTGTGCATATGGAACATTTCCCTCTTTCTTCGATCTCTTTAGGATATAGGCCCGGTAGTGATATTGCTGGGTCAAAAAGTATTCACAGTTTGGTAACTTTGGGGACATAGTTATAGCAGAGTTTGTTATTAGAGGCAAGTGGAGTAATATAGTGGTACCAAACTCAAGTAGAAGTGAGGGGCCACTAAACCATACATAAGAATCCCTGCAGGTTGCATATTGACTTAGTTGAAAAATGTCACGTTATCTCTGGTTTTTGGAGGCAGCTAAGTGGCTCCACTGGATAGAGCACTGGGCCTGGAGTCAGGAAGACCCAAATTCAAATCTAGCCTCAGGCACTAACTAGCTGGGTTACCCTGGGCAAGTCACTCAACTTCTGTTTGCCTCCGTTTCCTCATCTATACAATAAGCTGAAGAAGGAAATGGCAAACCAGTCCAGCATCATTCCCAAGAAAACTCCATGGACAATATTGGTGTGCTGTGGTCTACGGGGACATGGCCGAACAGCAATGTCTGTTTTATTGTATTTTTATTTATTTTGTTAAATATTTCCCAATTATATTTTAATCTGGTTCAGGCCAAACTCAGAAGTGTAGTCAGCCTGCAGGGTGCTTGACACCTCTGGATACAGTCAGACTGGAAGTGTGTAGGAGCTAGTTTGAATGCTGCCAGAAATATTTTCTAGCTGTGGCGAGTCATTTAAACTCTTTCAATCCCAGTTTCTCTATATGTAAATGAGAACAGTAATAGCTCCTGCCTCGTAAGGTTTCAAATGAGAGTGTGTATACATATATATAGATAGATATGTGTGTGTGTATACACACATATTTATATACAATTATATATTTATATCTATAAATATATTTATATCCGTAATATATATTTATACACATGTGTATATATGCACGTGTATCCATATGTATGTATACATACACACATATATGTGTTCATATAAACACAAAGATCTTAAAGCAATAGTGTTGACCATTATTATTATTCAGGTATGCCATGGATTAAATGCTCTCTAAAGTCTCTTCTGGTGTACATGTTATATAACTATGAGAGACTCAGGATCAAACATGTACGATGAAGAAAATACAAAGATGAGATCAGCATGGTGTTGCTATAAAAGATTGTAGAATGCCCTTGAGCTCATCTTCACTGAAAGCTCTTCTAAATTACTTTATAGGTGTTTTTAGGTCAGCGGATCTCACTGCTACAGCCAAACAGGTTAACCACTGTGATTGCTACCACACTAGAGGAATGGGACCGGTCTTTCTGAATTACGGCACAGTCCAATTTGAGAAGAGCCCATTAAAAAAAAACAAACAGCCTGTGTGCAAATAGGCTAGGGAACACAGCCCGCAGGCAAAGAAAATTTCCTGTCTGAATCTAGAGGTGGTTATTAAATTATGAGCAGAAGATCCCTGCTGAGATAGGAAGTAATTTGTCCCCGTCTATTTGTCTGGGGGACTAATACTACTAGTCAGTGATAAAGGGGAATTGTTTGCTCTCTGAAAACTTTGGAAAGATTTTTAAACTTTTATTGCCAGGCTGATACTTTGTCTATCTGTGAGATTGGTAGAGAGACACATAAAGTCAGATGTTTGCTTTGGCAAAGTTTTTTTTTTTTCTCTGCCTTGTAGGTGTCTTGGCAAATGGAATATAGAAAAGGAAAAGAAAAAAGATACGCTATAAGTAAAGGGATGGGGATATGACTGGCTCCTGAAGCCTGTAGCTTAGAGATGGAGCATTAGACATTTAGAATATGTCTAAAGTTACTTCTTTAGATCATGGTTTAGTAAAGAACTGGTTCCTCTTGAGTGCTGAGTTTTTCTTCAGATAATCTATTTCTGAATAAAAATAGGATTTAATGGGTTAAAGAACCTATTCTCGTCATCAGGTTCAAAAATGAAATTAAGCCTGTGAGTTTAGAGATTGGGGAAGATCATGGAATCATAGAATTACAGAGTGTAGAATCCCAGAGGTCATCTAGTTCAACTCCTAACTAGGCACGAACTGTCTTAACTACAGTCCGGCAGGTGGGTCCTCTGTCTTCTGTTTGAAGACATGCTGTGTGGAGGACCTGACAACTTCCCCAGCAGTCCATTCCACTTTTGATTCTAATCCTTAGGAAACTTTTTGCTCTTACACACAGCTTACTACTCCTAGATTTGCCCTCTGGGGCCAAGCAGAGCAACTTGGAATCTTCTTCCATAAAGCAGCAATTCAAATACTTGAAGACACTGGCCATGTCCCCCAGTACAGCTTTCCATTTCCAGACTGAGCATCCTGGAATGCTTCTATTGCTTAATGCCAGCACATTATGGTGGATGGATAGGTAGCCTTGGAGCCAGGGCAACCTGGGGTCAGGCTGCACCTCTGACTTGTACTGACTCTGTGACCATGGTCAAGTCACTTAATGTCTCAACCCTCTAGGCCATTCTCTGGGACTGTAAGTTGCAGAAAAGGGGCCTTCTTGCATTGGTGGAGGGAGTGTCCTCACCAGGGAGTCCCCCATATAGCAATGAAATCACAGATCCCTATCTCCTGTCCTATGTTGGTTGCCCTCCTTTGTATATTCTCCAATTTGTCAATGTCCTTCCTAAAATGTGGTATGCAGAACTGCAGACAATCATGTAGATGTAGTCTCACCAGGTCATCCGGATGCTCTAATTCTGGTAGCGTAGCCTAAGATCACATTTGTTATTTCAAGTGTCATGGCACATGTATGTTTCAAATTTTATCTTTTTGGTTTGTCCCCTCATCTTAGTCTTTTGAGATCTTCTTGGCTCCTAAGTCATCTGATGTGGTAACTGCCCCCTCTCATCTATGTGTCATCTGCAAATCAGATAAGCTTGCCATCTATTCCTTCTTCCAAGTCTGTTGTACGTCTGCTGGCTGCTGCTGGACACCCTTCTCTAGGGACAGGAAATTGAGAGTAAGCTCATCTGGTATAATTCAGACCGGGAGCTCTGAGCAGGATCTGACCACACGGCTTTCATCACCACTGACTCAAATTCTTGTGGGCTCTGAAATGACCCAGGTCATGATCACAGACCAATGAAGATGTTTGTGAATACTAGTCCCCCTACCACAAGGTCAATACCAGCAGAAAAATGTCCAGGACCAAAGACCACAGGCAGTGAAATTGTACTCCTCTGACTCTCTCTCTCATGAACACGGCTTAATTCTCTTATACCATTTTCTTTCTCACCTCCTTTCATAGATTGGTTCACTCCAAGGTACATCAGTCCACATTCCACTATCTAACTGCCCTCATCAGCCGTCACTCATGTCATCTGTCTTTGGTAGCTCTGGTAGTGGGCAGATGTTCCACACTATCTCTTCTCCACAAGAAAAAGCACTATTCTGTCCCGACACACTAACTTTCCTAGGGATACTGACAAAAATCATGGATAAAAATATTTTTAAAACAGTGCCAAGGATAGACTATTGCAACACTTTAGTTTTCTTTGGGTCTGCTCCTTCTCACTATCATCTAGTCCACATCTCAATCTCATCTGTAAGGAGATAATGACAATGGGGATAATTCTTATTTACGTCACTTTGTGGCTTGCAAAATCTTAATTAATGAGGTAATAGTAACCATGTACCCTGTTCGAATGAGAGCATATCTTAAGTATTGTGTTTGGTTCTGGACACCACATGAGGAAGGATATCTATAAACCACACTGTTTGGAGAAGGGCAAATGGAATGGTGAAGGACTGTGGGTCCTGATGTCAAAAAAAAAATGGAGATGTTTAACCTGAAAAAAGAGAAGACTTGGGACTGAGTATTTGGGGGCCTAGAGCTACCTTCAAATATTTGGAGGGTTACTCTGTGGAAGAGGGATGACATTTATTTTGCACGCAAGTAGTGGGGTAGAAAGTTAAAATGTAGCAAAGTTGAGCCTTAATGCAGGGGAAAATACCTTCCAATTAGAGTCTTGTGATTAGGGATACTCAAAAGAGAAATGAGTTGCTTTAGAAGGTAATGGGCTCCTTCTCACTACAGTTTTTTCTATTTAAAGCTGTAAGCCCTATTTTTAGGCAAGTTATAGAGGAGATTTTTGTTCAAGTATGGTCTGGAGTCAATGGCCAATGAGATCCTTTACAACTCTGAAATTCTCTGATTGTATGAAATGCTTTCCTTTCAACAAAGGTAGGAAGTATGAGTATATCAAGCCCATTTTATAGATGAGGAAACTAAGAATATGAGAAAGTAATTGGCCTGTGGCCACGCAGCTCGTAGTAGCTAGTGTGGGATTTGAACCCACGTCTACTGACTTCCAAGTTCAACATTCTTTGATTTTTGGCTTTGTTTCCAAAACTTACTAGGTACGTGGCCCTGGGCATCTTAACCTCACTTAACTGCTATCTGCCTCAATTTCCTCAACTGTAAGATGGAAATAGTAACACCACCTGCCTCCCAGGGTTGTTGTGAGGATCAATGAGATAATATTTGTAAAGTACTTTGCAAACCTCAGTGCCCTATGTCATTATTATTATCCAGCACCTGACACATAGTAGGTACTTAAGAATTGCTGGTTGAATCGAATTGAGTTATTGAATTCTTTCTGTTCCTCCACATTGGCTCTTGATACGAGGCTTTCCCTAACATCTTGCTAAAATCCAGATGTACTATATATAATATTTGTAAAGCACTTTGCACAGCGCCTGACGTAGAATAAGTGCTATATAAATGTTTATTCCCTTCCCTTCTACTATGTCTATGGCCCATTTACTCGACTAGTAAGTTTAAGAGGGAGCAGCTGGGTGGCTCAGTGGATAGAGCATGCATCCTAGAGTCAGGAAGAACTGAGTTCAAATGTGGCCTGGGACACTTACTTAACTGTGTGACCCTGGGCAAGTCACTTAACCTCTGTTTGGCAATGGGAAACCATTGCAGCACCTTTTCCAGGAAAACCCCACGGACAATACTGGTGTGCTTTGGTCCATGGGGTCATGAAGGATCAGACACAATGATTAACAACTCAATTCCTACATTTGGTTGCAAATGAATGATTATGTGATAATTCAGCAATCACCCTAGAGAAGGGGAAAAGAGAAAACCTAGCTACAAGACATACATGTTCAAATGAGATTGACTAAAGGACGGTCTGAATAGTCCACTGAGGCCTCAGAATGAAGATGGTAGTCTTCTAAAGCTGCACATAGATGGCGGTTGGAGAGGGTGGCAGCTACAAAGATGGCTTCCTAACTTTCCCCTTTTATATACAAAAAGTCCCATTTCTGATTGTATTAGAGTATTAGAGACACTCTCTTGTGAATGGGATTGCTTCATTCTTTGCCCTTCTATCCCCAGCACCTAGCACTGTGCCTGGCATATAGATGTTTTTTTTTAAATAAATGCTTGTTAAAGATTGATTAACTGCAGGTGATGATTAGAAGGGAAATAGGGTGCCTCGTACCTCTGCTTTGAGAGCTGTAACTGTGTGAGAGGAGTAAGAGGCATGGGACGGGAATGTCTTTCCATCTACCTGAGGGCAGCTTGTGGGGACTGTGTGAAGGATTTCATCATTGTTCCCAATGCTGACGGGACTCTTTTGTCCCATTGAACACTTAGCCGTAAAAATTTAACAGGGAAGACAGCGGTGGTCTTCACAGCTCATTTTAGGGGCAAAAGCAAAAGACAGTAAAGAAGCAATTAAATATATATACATGTATAGGATAGTAACCGATTACTACAAGCATGAGTCCTCCCAGGAAGTTCTGTCTCTGCATTCCAGGGCACTGCCAGGGAGATGGCCTTGGGTTTTTCTCTCAAGTGGGGATTGAAGGTCCTCTGATAGAAGTGCTTATAGCATTTTTGTCCCCTTGGGATTCTACATATGAATCTAACTTGGCTCCTCTAGGAAAAGGAAAATAAACATTCTATACACCAAGATCACAACACGGAAGGGAAAGTTTCAGTTATGAAGATAGCGGAATAAAAAGGTGATATGCATGTATATGTTCCCTAGCAAGTAAAATGAATTCATTTGCATTGCCCAGGTGATGGATGGCACTTGTAGTAAGAAAATCCTAAGAAGAAAACATATTCTTATGCATATGATAAAAAAGGGCATAGAAACCACTCACCAGATGCTATAAAATAAATCATGGAAGTGATAACTTTGGATTATAGATTTAGAGTTAGAAGAAATTTTAAAGGCCTTCCTTCTCATTTTAAAGAAGGGGAAACTGACTCAAGCAATTTAAATGACTTGGCCAAGGTCACACAACCAGTACATGGCAGAGGTAGGATTTGAAACCAGGCCCACTGACTCTAAATTGAGCATACTTTTCTCTATTCAGGGCCCTGCAACAACATCTCAGTAAGTCTCAGTGATGCCCATTAGGTTGTACTTGCCTTTCTACATTATGTTTCTAGTTCACTTTGGCACATCGAGGAAGGTTCAAGCTTCTTAACTGGGATTTGAGTGGTAAGAAGAGTGTTTTTTTTGGTCACATCTGTTTAGATGTGTGAGAGAGAGACATTTTCAGTTTACAAACAGGCCAAGCCTTCCAACGAGAAATTTTATACACACATTTTATTCTTGGAGGGTGAACAATACAAACTGTGTTCCAGCCCTGTGTGTATTAGTCTCATTGAATTAATTGTGGCCTCTTTTCTCCTGCATTAGAGATGTCTCAAAATGCAAAGTGGATTCACTGAAAATTAATTCAGGATAAAGCTCCATATAGACTAGAATCTCTCTCTCTCTCTCTCTCTCTCTCTCTCTCTCTCTCTTTCTCTCTCTCCCCCTCTCTCCCTTTTTCTTTTCCTTTTCCTTCCCCTCTCCCTCTCTCTTTTCCCAAAGCCTCCCAGGACCCTCTGCAAAGATGTCTGATGAGGATGCTGGGAAAATACAACGATACAAATCCCAGTTACTTACCAATTAGCTTGCTTCTCTGAAAATGAATCATCCCTAGCAGCTGCTACTGAGTAAAAGCAGAGAGAGAACACCACCTACATCAACAGCTGACAGGGCTAATACTTTCCAATTTGGGAGTTAAAAAACATTAACTGGTGTCTCCTTTTAACTTCTAACATTCCCTCCATTTTAGAAATGGGATGATCTTTCTTTCCCAGGTTCCTTTTCATTCCCAGAAAAGAGCCCTAAGGTTTTCATTGAAAGGACATGTATTTGATGGCATATGTATAAGCTATATCAGATTGCTTACTGTCTCAAAGAGAAGAAAGGGGAGGAAGGGAGGGATAGAATTTGGAGCTCAAAACATAAAAGAAAACAACGTATGATAAAAATTTTTGACATATAATTGGGGGGAATAAAATATTGGTTTTTTAAAAAAGAAAAGACGTGTATTAAGTTATTACTAACCTACCTCAAAGGGTGGTCGTGAGAATCAAATGAGGTAATATTTATAAAAGCCGCAGTACCTGGCGCATAGTAGGTACGTAGAAATGCTTGTTCTCTTCTCCCTTTCCCTGAAGTGCTGTATGTATTCCCAGTAGCAGCCAGGGTTCCCTCTGGAAACTATGTTATCCATAGCACTCTAAGGTTTGCAAAGTGTTTATATTCCATCTTGTTTAATCTTAACAACCCTGTCAGGTAGATTCTCTTATTGTCTTCATTTTGTGGATGTTGCTGAATCATTTCAGTTGTGACTCTATTTGGGGTTTTCTTGGCAAAGATAGTAGAGTGCTTATCATTTCCTTCTCCAGTTCATTTTACAGAGGATAAATGAGGACAAGCAGAGTTAAGTGGCTTGCCCAGGGTCACACAGCTAGTAAGTATCCGAGGCCACATTTGAACTCAACAACTCATTTTGCAGAAAAGGAAACTGAGGCTGAGAAAGAGGCTCAGTGACTTGCCCAGGGTCACATTGGAGGCAGGATTCAAACTTGGGTTTTTCTGACTCAAAGTCTTAAATTTTTCCCTTTACACCACTTCTCTTCCAGGAAACCTGGAAATTTTTGCATCCCCCTTTGATGGTAAGATGACCAGTTTTACATTAAACACAAGTGAAGAGTGGCAAGAGCCGTTCACTGGTCTCAGCCTAGTGGTCTGAGATGCTACTCCTGTGGTCAGGGCAGAGCTTCTCTTGGCTTTGCCTGAAGGTTGTACTTGTCAGAAGTGGTGATGCTCTAGCAAACTGGCCTGTGCTTGGTACAGTTGCACTCTTTGTCCTACTCCTGTCCCATGAAGCTGGAAAAGACCTTCAAGGGTATTTAATGGAACTCTTTGATACAGAGGGAACTCCCCTCTGTAACATCCATGACAGGGGGACATTCAAACTGTGTAAGACACCTTTAGAGGCTACATGAATTCAAGCCATTAGAGTACTAGTCAGAGCAACTGGGTGGCACAGTAGATATTGTGCTGGTCTTGGAATAAAGAAGACTCCTCTTCTTGAGTTCAAATCTAGCTTCAGACAGAGTGATCCTGGGCAAGTCACTTAACCCTGTCTGCCTCAGTTTCCTCATCTGTAAAACGAGCTACAGAAGGAAATGGTGAGCCACTCCAGTATCTTTGCCAAGAAAACCCCAAATGGGGTCACGAGGAGTCAGACATGACTGAAATGACTGAACAACAACAAACAAGATATTAAAATTATAACTTATTGCATGGTCACCTAGCAGAACTGGGTGCTTAATGCTATACTTTGCCTCTTGATTGTCCTCTGGTTCATCATGTGGCACAGTCAGCACCAGGCCATATCCCACAGGCCTGGTCACCATGGCACCTCCCTCCTGGGATACCTTGTTCCACAACTCCTGTGGATACAAGGGTTAGACTCTTTGGCATCAGACATCTCCCAGCTGAAAAATTTCTAATTACTGTCACTCTGGGGTTTTAAGAAGGACCCCACTGGCTCCCGAAGTGTCCCCTTTGTATCCAGAAAATAGCTTGTGAAAATCTGGCACTACGCTGAAAAGGGAAGATAGCTTTTTATTTGGTTGTTGCTATTGAGGATGAAAAGAGAAGGAGGTTTTCGGGGTTCTGAGGCACCATACAATTTCCTCCTAAGCTGGCATTGGAAGGAAAAAAATTACTAGCAACTATTACGTGCCTGGTACTGTGCTAAATATTTTACAAATATGAACTCATACAACAATCCTGGGAGGTTCTAATATCTATGTTACAGATGAGGAAACTGAGGCAAACAGATTAAAGTAAATTGCCCAAGGTCACATAGGTGGTAAGCACACGATGCTGGATTTGAACTCCAGCATATACTCTATACACTCCATTATAACATGTCCAAGATACAGATTCACAGTGGAGATGTTCCAAAGCTCTTTGGCACACTGCAAAGTCAAGAGAACTATTGATAGAAAACAGAAGCAATTAACTTTTTTCGAATTTTCATTTTTTCCCCCAATTCCATTCAGAACGTATTTCTTAAGCGTCTTGTATGTGCCAGGCACTGCGCTAAGCCCTGGAGGATAAAGACAAAACTGAAGCAGTCTGTTACCTTCAGGAAGCTTACATTTTCCTGAAACAGAGTAACAGTGTGAGAAATGCCAGAAATTTTAAAAATATAATTCAGTAAACAGTTAGGTGGGTATAGTGTTGAACTTGGAGTCAGGAAAACCTCAGTATGAATCCTGCCTCAGACGGTTTCTAGCTGTGTGACCCTGGGTAAGTCACTTCACTTCTGTCTGCTTTTGTTTCCTCATATGTAAAACTGGGGATAAAAATAGTGCTTATCTTACAAGGTTGTTGTGAAGACCAAAGGAGATGATAATTGTGTAAAGCCTTTGCAAACCTTAAAATGCTAGCTATTATTTGTATTCATTTATATATATATATGTATATATATATATATATATATATATACATATTTACTAACTAAGTTTGCTTGGGGATGACTCACAGAATTTTTGCCCATCAAACTTTTAAAATTGTTTATAAATTAAATTCATACTTAAATCACAATTCTTATTGTTCCTCTCTTAATTGTCGTATAGTGTTAACTTATTTATTGGGGCAGCCAGGTGGCTCAGTGGATGGAGCACTGGGCTTAGAATCAGGGACCCTCATCTCCCCGAGTTCAAATTTGGCTTCGGACATTTACTAGCTGTGTGACCCTGGGCAAGTCGCTTAGCCCAGTTTGGCTCAGTTTTCTCATCTATAAAATGAGTCAGAGAAGTAAATAGCAAACCTCTCCAATACCTTTGCTGAGAAAAACCTGAAAGGGGTCCTAAGAGTCGGACACAACTGAAACAACTCAACAACGTGAGTCATTTATTAGGCACCAGCAGCATGTGCTGCTCAGTTGATGAGGTCCCGACAGATGGGGTACAGAGGGGAGAGCACCAACTCTGGAGTCAAAAAACTTGGTGTGTGGCCTTGGACAAGTCACTTTAACTTCCCTGGGATTCAGTTTCTTCATGTGTAACATGAAAGGGTTGGACTAAATGACCTCTATGTCTTTCCAGCTCTAAATCCATGATCTTAATGGCCTTATACTCTATGTCCTGTGCCACACACTCATACACACATGCACACATTCACACCCATCCCTGGCTGCCTTTTGGGAATCTTTGGCTGTTTTTTGATGCTTTTCCTGACAGTCTTTCTTCTTTCCTTTTCCTCTCCACAGACTACTGGTGCCTGGATGACTTGTACCGTGAGATGGTAAAACGTTATGTTGAAATTGTAGAGAAACTTCCTGGGCGGAGGCCAGATCCAGCTACTGTGGAAGGTTGCTTACAGCTGAAGCCAGATAACTACTTGCTCGCCTGGCACACCCCTTTTAATGAAAAAGGTGAGCAGGAATAATCCCTTCTCCCTTCAGGATTGCCTTGATGGGTAAAGAGTAGTTTCTCTTATTTTCAGGAGGCTATAAACTCCAGCCCATCTCTTCTTTCGTCCCTGCCCCATGAAACAGATCCAGGTTTGCCTGAAGGTGGTGAGGACCCTGCCAAAAATTCCTTTTGTAGGGCAGTATGTCCTTTTGTAAGTCAACCCTACCCGCTTTGGCATCTATTTAAAGTCTTCTTGCTTGGCACTAGGCGTCTCCAACAAGATTTTTATCATTGGGTCTCCGGTTTATTTTAAGGAATGTTTTCCACCCCTTTCCATTTACGTTCCTATAGGTTCACTCTGTGTCATCAAGAAGGCGGCTGCTTCATAAATCTCCCTCTGACCCTTAGCATTTGCCGCCGTGGAAGCTCATCCTAGCATGGGGCAGAAAGCAGATGCCATTTGTTGCTCAGGTGGTTAAGGACTTTATGTCTTCTTTCCAAAGATCACAGGCCTGTTGCCCTCTGTGTTTTATATAGAAGGTTAAATAGCAGCAGCAATTCTTATGATGCCTGTGATTTTTTTTTAAAGCCAGCTGCAGTTGTCCCTTCTTTCCCTCCGTTCTCCACTACCCTCCCCAAAAAATTCTCAGTCTGGAGGACTTGAACTAGATTTTCCCAGGAGAAAAAAAAAAGAAAACCTATATAGACTTAACGAAGATTATTTATGCCTCCCCAGCTAGCTCTTCAGAGCAGAATATGAGGGACGCAGATTAGTGTTTGCACAGATTAGCCAACATGGTTTCCAGATGGGAGATTATAAAAAAAACTGAATTAGGCATTCTAAAAGGAACAGTTTGTGTATGGGTGCTGTGCCTGGAGGCCTGGACAGGAACACCAAACTCAATACTACCTATTCTAACTCCTCAGGAAACAAGATGGCACAGTAGAAGGAGCACTGGATTTAAAGCCAGGAGATGGATTCTAGTCCCACTTGTCACTAATAAATTCTGAGACCATGAGCAAATCATTTAATTTCTTTGACCTTAGTTTCCTTATCTATAAAAAGAATATAATAATGTATGCATGCTCTGTCTATCTCTGAGGGTTACTGTGAAGTTCTAATGAGATAATATGTCCAAAAAAGTTCTATGGTTTTTTTAAAATTTTATTATTTATTTAATATTTTAGTTTTCAACATTGATTTCCACAAGATTTTGAGTTACAAATTTTCTCCCCATTTCTACCCTCCCTCCACTCCAAGATGGCATATATTCTGATTGCCCCGTCCCGCAGTCAGCCTTCCCTTCTGTCATCCCACTCCCCTACTCCATCCCCTTTCTGCTTACTTTCTTGAAGGGCAGGATAGATTTCTATGCTCCCTTCCCTATGTATCTTATTTCTCAGTTGCATGCAAAAACAACTTTTTCATTTGAGCATCTGATTTTAAAACTTTGAGTTCCAAATTCTCTCCCTTCCCTCCCTACCCACCCTCCCTAAGAAGGCAAGCAATTCAACATAGGTCACACATGTATCATTATGTAAAACATTTCCACAATACTCATGTTGCAAAAGACTAGCTATATTTCCCTCCATTCTATCCTGTCCCCCTTTATTCAATTTTCTCCCTTGACCCTGTCCTTTTTCAAAACTGTTTGCTTTTGATTACCTCCTACCCCTATCTGCCTTCCCTTCTATCAACCCCCCCCACCTTTTTATCCCCTTCCCCTACTTTCATGTAGGTAAGATGCCCAATTGAGTGTGTATGTTATTCCCTCCTCAAGTCAAATCCAATGAGAACAAGATTCACTCATTCCTCCTCACCTGCCCCCTCTTCCCTTCCAAAAGAACTTCTTTTTCTTGCCACTTTTATGTGACATAATTTACCCCATCCTATTTCTCCCTTTCTCCCTCTCTCAATATAGTCCTCTCATCCTTTGATTTTATTTTTTTTTAGATATCATCCCTTCATATTCAACTCACCCTGTCCCCTCTGTCTATATATATGTATATTCCCTTCAACTACCCTAAAACTGAGGAAGGTCTCATGAATTACACACATCATCTTTCCCTGTAGGATTGTAAACAAAACAGTTCAACTTTAGTAAGTCCCTTATGATTTCTCTTTCTTGTTTACCTTTTCAAGCTCCTCTTGATTCTTGTATTTGAAAGTCAAATTTTCTATTCAGCTTTGGTCTTTTCTCTGAGAAAGCTTGAAAGTCCTCTATTTTATTGAAAATCTGTATTTTGCCTTGGAGCATGATACTCAGTTTTGCTGGGTAGGTGATCCTTGGTTTTAATCCTAGCTCCTTTGACCTCTGGAATATCATATTCCAAGCCCTTCGATCCCTTAATGTAGAAGCTGCTAGATCTTGTATTATCCTGATTGTGTTTCCACAGTACTCTAATTGTTTCTTTCTGGCTGCTTGCAGTATTTTCTCCTTGATCTGGGAACTCTGGAATTTGGCAACAATATTCCTAGGAGTTTTCTTTTGAGGATCTTTTTCAAGATGTGATCGGTGGATTCTTTCAATTTCTATTTTACCCTCTGGTTCTAGAATATCAGGGCAGTTTTCTGTGATAATTTCTTGAAAAATGATGTCTAGGCTCTTTTTTTGATCATGGATTTCAGGTAGTCAAATAATTTTTAAATTGTCTCTCCTGGATCCATTTTCCAGGTCAGTGGTTTTTCCAATGAGATATTCCACATTGTCTTCCATTTTTTCATTCCTTTGGTTCTGTTTTATAATATCTTGATTTCTCATAAAGCCACTAGCTTCCACTTGCTCCAATCTAATTTTTATTTGTGCTTTTTTTGGGGGGGCAGGGCAATTGGGGTTAAGTGACTTGCCCAAGGTCACAGAGGTAGTAAGTGTGTCAAGTGTCTGAGGCCAGATTTGAACTCAGGTCTTCCTGACTCCAGGGTCGGTACTCTACTCACTGTGCCACCTAGCTGCCCCTCCAATCTAATTTTTAAGGTGGTATTTTCTTCAGTGTTCTTTTGGACCTCCTTTTCCATTTGGGTAATTCTGTCTTTCAAGGCATTCTTCTCCCCATTGGCTTTTTGGAGCTCTTTTGCCATTTGACTTAGTCTATTTTTTAAGGTATTGTTTTCTTCAGTATTTTGGGGGTCTCCTTTAGCAAGTCATTGACTTGTTTTTCGTGATTTTCTTGCATCTCTCTCATTTCTCTTCCCAATTTTTCTTCTACTTATCTTACTTGCTTTTCCAAATCCTTTTTGAGCTCTTCCATGGCCTGAGACCAATTCATACTTTTCTTGGAGGCTTTTGGTAGGCTCTTTGATTTTGTTGACTTCTTCTGGGACTTCTTCTAGCTGTATGTTTTGATCTTCTTTGTCACCAAAAAAAGATTCTAGAGTCTGAGTCTGGGTCTGCATCTTTTTTCACTGCCTGGCCATGTTTTCAGCTGACTACTTGACCTTTGAGCTTTTTGTCGGGATATGACTGCTTACAAAGTAGAAATTGCTTGTCCCAAGCTTTAGGGGCTGTGCTGCTGTTTTCAGAGCTACTTCTACTCCACTGTCACTGCAAGCTCTGCCATAGCAGCTCTGCTCATCCCCCAAGAACCACCAACCAGGACCACAACCCAGATCTAAGCAGGGCAAAGCAAGCCTTGCACTCCCGCTCTGGTCTGCTGCTTGATTCCTCCCACCGTGTGAGCCAGGGACTCCGGAAGCAGCTGACACTGGAGCTCCACCACCGCACCATCTTCACCGCTCCCAGGGCTGGGCCAGACCACTTTCTAACCCAATCTAGCAATTTTCCCACTAACCCGCTCCGTGGTCTTTGGCATTTGTGAGTTGAGAAGTCTGGTAGCTGCCACAGCTCAATGATTCCTGGCCCTAAGGCCTGCTCTGAGCTGACTCCTGGTCTGGTCTGTCCCAGCACGGCCCATGCTGGCTGCGCTCCACTCCCAGCATGGTGCGATAGACCCTTCCCAGTGACAATCCAAGCCGTCCTGGGCTGGACACCTGCTTCCTTCTGCTATTTCATGGGTTCCGCAGCTCTAGAATTTGTTCAGAGACTTTTATTACAGGGATTTGGAGGGATTCGGAGGAGAGCTTAAGCAAGTCCCTGCTTTCCAGGTGCCATCTTGGCTCCGTGCTCCCCCGCCAAAAAAAGTTCTTTAAAATTATAAAGTGCCATACAGGATGAATGGGGCAGCTAGGTGGCAGCAGATAGAGCAAAAGCTCTGGGCCTAGAGTCAGGAAGACCTAAGTTCAAATCCAACCTCGGGTAGCTGTGTGACCCTGGGCAAGTCCCTTAACCCTGTTTGCCTCAGTTTCCTCATCTGTAAAATGAGCTGGAGAAGGAAATGGCAAACCACTCCAGTAACTTTGCTAAGAAAACCCCAAATGGGGTCACGAAGAGTCAGACATGACTGAACAATGACAACAACAAAGTACAGATGAAGGGCCTGTTCTCTGAGAGCCCGGATTATGTCTGCCCTTCTCTTTGTGGACCAGAGGACATTGCCTATGAGGCAGACAATTATTACTGCCTGTTAAATTGGTGTTATTAGCTCTGGTTTGGGGAAATAATATCCTTAATATCTTAATCTTATCTTAATATTAATATCTTAATTATCTTAATCTTATCTTAATTATCCTTAATATCTTAACCAACCTCAGTTTCCCAATTTCTAAAGTGAGGAGACTAACGCTGGTCAAATCCTATATTACGTGAACGTTATAACAGCAGCAGCGGTAATAGCAGCTAACATTCAGGTGCCCGTTAACCTGCAGTAATCATCTCATTTGGCGTACATCACACCCCTAGGAGGCAGGTGCTATTATTATCCGCATTTTACAGTTGAGAAAACTGAGTCAAACTGAGATTCAGTGACTTGCCTAGGGTCCCACGGCTAGTAAGTGTGTAACTGGATTTATACTCAGCCCTTCCTTACGCTAAGCCAAGTGCTCTACGCACCACACCTATATCAATTGATAAGACAATTTCTATTTTGGGACTTGTCGCCCCTCAGTTCAAAAAATAACGCTTTTGAAGTAATGCTCCTTGGAAGGTCCCACGGGAATTTTCACACAGAAAATGGAGCTATAGCTGTGGATGTCCTTGACAAGCCGTAGTTTGCCAAGTTGGGCCCTCCCTATTATTGTATTTGGATATTATTTTATGACTTATAGGTGAAAAGATGAGCTAGCAGTAGCTACATTCTCAGTTTACCATGAACATATTAATACAGAAACTTCACATTCCAATCCACGAGGGAGGTAAAGTTTGCAGGTAAAAGGAAATTCCAACTTCTAAGTACATGACCCCAAGCTGTAGAAGGAAGTCTAAAAATTCCCTAAAACCCATGTTGGAACTTTATTATAGTTTTCACAATACTGCATAACACAGGGATCTTCAAACCCCATGTCCACAATTCCTCCGACCGGTAAGGGACTCCTTTTAGAGATGCAGTTTGAAATGCCCAGTAGGAGATTAGTGATGTAGAACTGAAGTTCAGAGGAGAGACTGGAGCTAGATTTGTGGATCATGGAATTATCTAAATAGAAATGACAGCTGAACCCATGAGAGCTGATGAGGTGTGACAGAGACAGACAGACAGACACAAAGAGCGACAGAGAGACAGACAGACAGAGACACAGAGACAGAGAGAGACAAAGACACAGAGACAGAGACAGACAGATAGACACAGAGAGAGACAGGGACAGAGAAGACAGGGCGGGGGTGGGGAGGAACTCTCTCTTCTCTGTAACTCCCCCTTCCCCGGCCAAACACAACTCTCAAGAGTATTTCATCATTATATTGAATATCATTCTACTGACTTACTGCTAGATGACAGAATTCCAAATTGGCTTGCTACTTTATACATAGTTCCAGAGGTGTGTCTGACTTTTTTTTTTTTAGCCAGTCACAAGTTATCTGCCATGTGGGCCATCTCTCTTTATTCAATGATCAAGCAAATTATTCTTCTCAAACAGATTAATGATTTGTTCCCACCTAATTTATACTTTTTATTCATTAATGTGATCAAGATGTCTGGGCTTTCAGTCATTAATTGAGGGTGACAGTAGACACCCCACTCTTATAGTACTAAAAATATAAATTAAATCAAGGAAGAAGAGAGTCACTTCAAAGATTTGAGAAAATATATGGGATAAATAAGAGACCAAGAGTTAGCCTGTGGATTACACGGAATTAAACAGTTCCATGAAGAAAAGAGAAAGCCAAATGAATGCTTCCTATTTATGTATGGGATAAAATCCAAATTCCTTGTCCAAATATTCAAGACCTACCACAATTTACTGTTTACCTACCCTTTAGCTTTATACCCCACTACTTTCCTACTCAAACTCCCTGACCTACCCCTGGGGTCTATGAACTTAAAAAAATTAATAATCATATTTTAATAAAATTTATAATATGTACATTTTATTTTATGCATTTAAAAACATTCTGAGAAGGGGTTCATAGGCTTTACCAGACTGCCAAAGAGTCCATGACACACATACAAAAATTTAAGAACTCCTGATAGAAAGGGAAAAGAGAGAAAGAACACTAAGTTATACTCGGAGCTGGGGTGTGGGATGTGGATAATGAATGGGCTAGGAAAGGAGTGATCAGACAAGTTGGAGACAAACCAGGAGAGAATAGTGTTACAAAAACCTAGAGAGGAGAGGATATCCATAAGGAGAAGGTAGTCAAGTGTGTCAAATTCATCAGAGGATGAAAACAATTAGGATTGAAAAAAGACCATGCCATCTGGCAACTGAAAGGTCACCAGTAATTTGGAAGAGAGCAGCTTTGAGTAATGAACTCAGACGCCATATTGAAAAGGGATAAAGAATGAACGAGAGGATGGGAGGTGAGTGAAGATGAATTTTTTAAAGGAGTTTGACTGAGAAGTGAACAAGTAATATAGGGTGATAGCTTGAGGGCATGGTAGGATCTAATGAAGGGTATTTTTTTTAGCTTGAGCATGTTTGAAGGCAGTAGGTAAGGAATCAGTTGATAAGACAGTTCTTCCCATACCTTTTTTGGGGGGTGGGGGTGGAAATCAGGGTTAAGTGTCTTGCCTGGGGTCACATAGCTAGTAAGTGTCTGAGGCCGAATTTGAACTCAGGTCCTCCTGACTCCAGGGCCAGCCCTTTATCCACTGTACCACCTAGCTGCCCCGTGTCTTCCCACACTTCAAGTCTAGCATTCAGTGGGCGTCTCTCTGGATCAATTAGTCATGGTGATGTCGCTAAACTTACAGTCTAGATTCCTCTTACTCCAGTTCAGTGTGCTTTCCATTAGACTGTGCAGAATAAGTAACCTACATGCCATTGAAGTGTTTCCTCTGGTGTTATTTCTGTATCCAATTCACTTAGGTTAAATTTTTTTCCGTTATATCTGCTTGATTCCAACTGCAAGGTCAGAAAAACTACTTAGAAGTCAAGAAAGAATAAGTATTAACTAAACCTATTAATAATAATTATATGGGAAAAGAAACCATTTTGGACACCTACAGTTTCTATGATCAACTTTGCTGTTGTTTAATTGTGTCCGATTTGTGACTCTGTATGAGGTTTTCTTGGCCAAGATGCTGGTGGAGTGGTTTGCCATTTCCTTCTCCGGTGGATTAAGGCAAACAGAGGTTAAGTGACTTGCCCAAGGTCACACAGCCACTAAGTGTCTGAGGCTGGATTTAAACTCAGGTATTCCTGATTCCAGGCCCAGTGCTCTATCCACTGAGCCATCTAGCTGCTTCATTATCAACTGACTAGTTACTAATAATATAATCAACAGTACTTCTAACATAGTGTTTTATAGTTTTTAAAGCAAATTTATTCATTTTAAAGAAGCATTTGTTAAGCATTTTCTATATGCCAATCACTGTGCAAAGAATACAAAGATAAAAGCGAAACAGGTCCTTTCTTCATGGGAAAAGGCTTCATGTAGGAGGTATGCAAAAAAGCCATGAATTGTATATTGAGGGAATCTAGGAATTCTCTCTGTTAGAGGTAAGGAGGAAACACATTCTAGAGACAGAAAATGGGTCCCAGGAACCAGACCAATTTGAGTGGAACAGAAAATCCATGAAAGCAAACAATATGCCACACTGAACAGGACAACAGGGAGATGTGACTCGACCCTGTGGTGCTAAACGCACAATCACAGACACACGATGAACGGCCTGGAGCTCCCCTTCGGTGTATATGACTGGAATGTATATTGGAATCCCAGCTTCAGAGCTGTTTGAAATGAGATGCCTAAATTCTTATGTTTTCTGAGTTGAGGACAAATCAATGAATTCTCATTCCATTGACTTTAACAGGTATTTTCTAAGCACTGGGACGTCATGAGGCTCAAATGAGGGAATGGATGTGAAGATATTTTGTAGACCTTAAAACTCTCTATAAATGCCCATCATCATCATCATCATCCTACAGTCACCAGGCCTTCATTCCCTGAGCCTTGCTCTTTGCTCCTGCTGAGCTCAAGTCATATTTATGAGGCACTACAGGGGTGTGCTGGTAAATGTTTAACACCTGGTTGTTGTTGTTCAGTCATGTCCAACTCTTTGTGACCCCATTTGGGGTTTTCTTGGCAAAGATACTGGAGTGGTTTGCCATTTTCTTCTCCAGTTCATTTGACAAATGAGGAAACTGAGGTAAACAGGGTTAAGTGACTTGCCCAGGGTCACACAGCTAGTAAGTGTTTGAGGCCAGATTTGAACTCAGGATCATGGTTCTTCCTGACTATAGGCCTAGTATTCTGTCTACTATGCCACCTCGCTGCCCTCAACAACTGGGATCCGGGGAAAAATGTTATTCAGACACTTTTAAGCTTAATCTGCATTATTAACATTTTCTTAAGTTTAACCAATTAATGTAACAATAAATTAAGCCCTAATTTGTTCTAAGGTGTAAATGCTGACGTCAAAAATTAAAGTTTGCTTCAGCATACTACTGACAGAGTTCTTGCAAATGGGCAAGGTATTTGCTAGGCACAATGGAAAATACACAGATGACATTGTGCCTGTCCTCATGGAGCTTAGAATTTAGCAAGATGTACACAGATCTGATTCAACAAACATGTATAGATCAAGACAGACTGTGAGGGCACAGTGACACGGAGAGAAGGGAAGTCAAAGTTCAGAGAGCAGAGACAATACTTCTTTTGGGAAGGGTCATGAAGGAGCTGAGATAGCCTTTCACCTCTGCTTTGAAACAAAGGTGGGATTTGAACCATCAAAGCTGTAGAGGCAAAGAACATGATGATAAAAGACAACGCGGATGCTTAAAGCCTTTTAATGACATTTTTATGTAGGTTCAGGATTTGGAGCTGCCACCAAAGCCATGTCCATTGGTATGAGATATTGGAAGCCTGAGAGGCTGGAGACACTCATAGAAGTGAGCATCGAGTGTGGGCGAATGACCCACAATCATCCAACAGGTAACGATTGTGTTATGATGAATTGATGATCTGGTGGGCTAACGGGGGTGGGGAACCTGTGGCCTTCTAGGTCCTCAAGTGCGACCCTTTGACTGAATCCAAACTCCGTTCCCTACCTCCGGCCACTAGAATGATGTTGCTAGCTATTCTTAAAGGTATCAGACCCTCTAATGCCAGGTTAACCAAGAACTCAAACTGTAGATCTTCCCCACAATGAAATCAGAAATCCTGTGCCATTACACGTTACTTAATTTGGAGTCTATGTAAAAGAGAGAAAAGAATAAACTGGTATCTATATAATCCATTTCTTGCTACTTCATCTGGCAGAATGGTTTATCTATATTGCCATTTTCTCTCCCACCTGTCGTTGGTCTCTGATATTGGTGCCTTTTAATTTATAATTTGAATACACTCCCTGCAACAGAGTGTAAGGAGACCCTTTAACCTCCCTCATCCCAAAGACCCAGAAGAAGTAACCAGGATAAGTGTCTTAGTTTGATCTAATTATAAGCAAGAATGACATGTTTGGATAGCAATCTGCATTAATGGAGGGAACATCCATGTTGATGAGATCACAGATCCATCGGAGTATCTAATTATTTTAAGTACAGTTTCCTGTTTTCAAAAAATACATACAAATGTATATTTTCTTTATTTACACATATGTATAAGCATACATGTATAAATAAGTAAACATATGCATAAAATATATGTGAATATGTGGGCACTCAGAATAGGCATTATACTAACGCAGTTTATGATCATCAGAGAAAAGATTCCAATAACTGGAAACACAGTCATCCCAAGGATATGACAATTTAGGACCACTTCCTCACACCCTGTGCTTTGGGCAGCTTTTAGCTGCTAGGAAATGCCTGGGGAAGGAAGAAGTCATTTGAGGAGGGGAGAAAGAAGGAGCTAAACCATCTCATGATAAACACACACTGACACACTCAGGGAAATGCTTATCTACACTAAAGCAAAGTGTGTAGGACTTCATGCTTCCTTTCAGGCCCCATGATACTCTTTTCAGACTTCTTTTCCCTCCAAGATTGCCTTTGAAGATGTTCATTTTTTAACTAAATTTTTAAAATTAATATATTTTATTAC
The DNA here is from genome assembly GCF_011100635.1 of Trichosurus vulpecula. Taxonomy (NCBI): domain Eukaryota; kingdom Metazoa; phylum Chordata; class Mammalia; order Diprotodontia; family Phalangeridae; genus Trichosurus; species Trichosurus vulpecula. The sequence goes on along the minus strand of NC_050576.1, from coordinate 391,604,579 downwards.
TACATAATCTAAATTTCCTCCTGTATCTCCCTCCTCCTATACCCAGCCATTCCTTATCACAAAGAATATTTCTTAAAAAAAAAAAAGAAAAAGGGGGAGAAAATCAGCAAAGCCAATCAATATATTAAAAAAATTCTGATGATATATGCACTATTCAATACTTGTGGCTTCCTCCCCCTCCCCCAACTGCACTACTTCTGCAAAGCAGTGGAGAGAGATGTCTTCCTATACCTCTTTTTTGGGACCAAGCTTGCCTTGATGTTAATTTTAACTTCATTATATAAAATAATGGTGTCAAGGGTTGTGAATAAAAAGCGCCAGCTCAGCAGATTGAAATAGAAAGATTTGAAATGGCATTCAATAAAACTAGAGCAGACTTCTATTCATTGGGTGAATGCCCTGGTGAGCATATAAGTATGGATTCCAGAATATTAGATGTGTCATTGCTATTCATGGTAGCCTAAACAATAAAGTTGATGAACTAGTTTCTAAGATTCTCCAAATTAAAGTATAAAAGTATATAATGCAATTTTTTTCATTTTTAATAACATTTTATTCCAGGTACTATATCTTTGATTTAAAAAAAATCATTGGTGATCTTTGCCTTAATAACAGTCATTTGCCATGTCTAGCCATCATATTAAACCCCTCAAAAATTAAGCAAAAATATCCCATACAGAAAACTTGTCTGAAAGTATACATAGCATCCTATCCTAAAAGGCCCTCATCTCTCAGCTATGAGAAAAAAGGAATATTTTATTAAATCTTCCCACAGGTCCTTCATTGGTTTTTGCATTACTCAAAGTACAGATTTTTTTAAATGATCTTTTCATTTATATTTTGTACTTTTTGCATATATTATTCTCTTGATTTAGCTCATTTCACTATATATTACTTCACACAAATCTTTCCACATGTTACTGAATTTTTCATATTCATCATTTTTTATCTTATGATAATATTCTATTGAATTTGTATGCTGTAGTTTTTGCAGCATTAATTTCAATAAAATGGTGGGCATTCAAATTTTTCTTTCTTTTCTGGAGTTAAGCATATTTTAGTTGGTTCAATTGCTAAAAAAGTTTTAAATATTATTTTATATGAAATATAAATTATTATAGTGTTTTATAGAAATATAAATTATTATTTCATTTTATGCAAAATACAATTTAGTATTTTATATAAATTATTTTATCATAAAAAATCTTTTATATATTATTTTACATAAATTTTATAGCTAATTTTACATAAAATATAAATTGTTATATAAATATATTATATGATATATTTAAATTATATATAATTATAATAATATATAAAATTATATATACATATAATTATAATATATTTAAATTATATACATATATTTAAATTATATCATTCAACTGAAATATTATTTTTAAGAAGAAGGAAACTGACAACATAATTTAGTAGGGTTCCTATAGCATTTTGCTAATATATTCCAAAATCTTCTTTTTCAAAAGGATTTACATTTCAATATACTTTAACTGTAGCTACATATCTTATATCAGTATTATGACAACATTCTAAAGAAATGTTATGGCTTGAAATTGGAGCAGTTATGCATTTTTTTAAAAACTTCGTTCCCCTTTAAATTTTTAAACATGAACTTCGGCAACAAGTGTCACTATTTTTGTTGTGACACGTGTTCTCACAAGACTAGAACATTCCATGAGGGTAAGTGGAGTGATATCATGGTATTCAAAAGGACAATTAGGCACTGTGGATTTACAAAGCAAATTGGAATATTTTTGTTTCATCAACTCAGCTCCAGTCTCTTGAAAAAATCCATAATTAATGCTTTTGTGATAGGCAAAACATTTGAGAAAGGCTCTTAGCCAAGTGTGTAGTGGCTTTAAGAAGATGAAACCACCTTCTACAGGAAACCTTTGCAAATCTGTCATAATTCTAATGCTTTTCCTCTTGGTTATTTCCTATTTATTTTCTATTTAGTTTATCTGTATGTAGCTCTTTGCATGTGATCTCCCTCACTAGATGTTAAGCTCCTTGAGAGCAGGGACTATTTTTTGCCCTTTTTTGTATCCCCAGTGCTTAGCAGTAGTACTTGGCCCTAGTTCAGATGTTTCTGTTGTGTCTGACTCTTCATGACCCCATTTGGGGTTTTCTTGGCAAAGATACTGGAGTGGTTTGCCATTTCCTTCTCCAGTTCATTTTACAGATGAGGAAACTGAGGCAAACAGGGTTAAGTGACTTGTCCAGGATCACACAGCTAATAAGTATCCAAGGCTGGATTTGAACTCAAGTCTTTGTGACTCCAGGCCCGTGCTCTATCCATTGCACCACCGGCTGTCCGGCACATACTAGGTGCTCAATAAATGCTTATTGACTAACTGAGGTATAAACTATATTTCTAGCCCTTGGTTTAGCAATTTGCCTTTCACGGGCCCTATGAATAGACATCAGTACTTCAACAGATCTGTGCCCTCATCCCTTCAAAAGTGCAGCTCATAGTCTAGTCCTGTATTTTTCATCTTGTGGCATTCATTCATATTCTTCCCTAAGTCACCCATAGGGTAGCTCCCCAAAGTGCTTGGGGACTTAATTTAGGGCTTTTAACCATCTTGTTATTGTCACTTAAAAGTTTCATCTTTCCAAGCAGATGGGCAAAAATCCATCCAATTAAATGACTTTTCCCAATTAGGGAAGAACCTCTCTGAAAGATTCCAGTAGAGTGCAAGCTTGTTTTGTCTTTGTATCCCCTGTGCATAGCAAATAGAAAGCACTTAATAAATGCTTACTGGATTAGATTATAATTGTGCTTCCTATGGAAATGCCCTGATAGTATTAGGAATTTACCTAATATGTTATTAACAGAGAATGAATAATTTAAATTGGTTTTGATTTAAAGGATATTTAGGCTATTTCTGACTATTAAGCTTTGCATATTTATTAAAATAATGAGGCCAATAGTGAGGGCAGCTAGGTGGCATAGTGGATAGAGCATGAGGCCTGGAGTTAGGAGGACCTGAGTTCAAATCCCGTCTCAGACACTCGGCACACTTACTAGCTGTGTGACCTTGGGCAAGTCACTTAACCCCAATTGCCCTGCCTTCCTCCCTCAAAAAAAAAAAAAGTTGAAGGCAATAAAAACTGGGGATGCCTAAGCAGAGCCGGGAAGGAAATTAGGAGTTTTAAGACACAAGTAGAAAAGAGCTAGTGTAAACACATAGGAATGAAGTATCATGGAGGAGGAACAGTAAGAAGCCCAAATATATATATATATATATGTGTGTGTGTGTGTGTGTGTGTGTGTGTGTGTGTGTCTGCGTGTCTGTGTGTCTGTGTGTATGTATATGTATGTATGTATGTATATGTATATATGTGTGTGTAAAATAAGGCTGGGAAGGCAGGGTGAGGCCACATTACAAAAGGCTTTCAATGCCAGAAAGAGTTTATTTGTATTTGTTCTGACAAGATTCGGTCTTTTACTCTCTGATTTCTGAAATGCCTTTTTTACATGATGCCCTGTCAAATAAATGAAGTGAATATTCCTTCTGCCTTCTTGACGTTGTTCAGTTGTGTCCGGCTGTTCATGACCCCATATGGGGTTTTCTTAGCAAAGATATAGGAATGATTTGCCATTCCCTTCTCCAACTCATTTACAGATGAGGGAACTGAGGCAAACGGGGTTAAGTGACTTGCTCAGAGTCTGGGGCTGGATTTGAACTTGGCTCTTCCTGACTCCAGGCCCAGTGTTCTATCCACTGTGCCACCTAACTGCCCATTCCTTCCACCCATTCATCCCTAAAGTATTCTCCACAACAGACTAAATGTTCCTAGTTTCTTTAACAGGTTTTCATATGATATTATTCTGAATCTTTTTAACATATGATTTTTAACATATGATATGATTTTTAACTGATCGCCCTCCTTTAGAAGTTCTTCAGCTTATTAAGATGGAGTGTATGGGGTATTCAAGGAGGACTAGCACCTCTGGTATGAGGGCTTTTCAAGGCTGTTCACCCACCTTTGGTGTCCACCTGTCACCCAACCCTCACCTGTGGCTGGCTCCAGGGAAGCTGTAACATGCCTAGTAACCACACCCTGGTAAAACTGTCTCAGCAGATGTCTCAGCTAAACCAAGCTGAGGGTAACCTGTGGGCCTCAAACCCATTTGTGAGTTAGGGAGGTGTCCACCCCAAGATGTGAAGACTTCCCCACTCAGAATAGGCAGCTGAGAACAGTTTGTCCCGATGGCCATGAAGGCGGCCAAAGAAGGCATTGTGGAACACTTAGAGCCTGGTCAGACATAGAAGTTGCCGGGGTCATCCACCATTCCTGGGGCCATTAGCTTTTGTCTTGCCACTGGACTTCGATGACTCTGGAAAAGAGAATGAGGCCAACCACTTTGTGCAACTTTGCCTCACTCGAATCCAATTCGCACACAAGTTAAGACATCACTGCATGATGTCATTGGTCCTCTAAGAAAACAAAGGATGAACAGCTTATCAAGGTTCTTCCTAAAATGTGGCATCCAGAACTGAAGTTAACCATAGGATATTCCACTAGAGATCTCCTTCAAGGCTGAGAAGGAACTATTTATTAATCAGTTCTTTTTGGATCAAATTATTCAACTAGTTCTAGATTCCAGTCCATATCTCCCCATCTTGTCCATAAAGATACCATTAGAAACTTTTTCAACTGGCATTCTGAAATCCAGATAACTGTGCCGATGGTATTCCCCTGACCTACCCAACTAGTAAGCAGCCCAATAAAAAAGGAAAAAAGATTAGTCTGGCATGCCATTTCTTTCTAAACCCAGACTGCCTTACAGAGATCACCGCTTCTCTTTCAAAGCATTCACAACTTATCCCTTTAATAATGTGCCATAGAATTTTGGAAGAGACAAAGTAAAGTTCATCCACGTGTAGTCTGAAGAATTCACCTTCCCTTTTTTTCCTGAAAATCAAAACAGCACATCACGAATAACACTTTTTAAAGAGCATTTGCATGAATTCTGGTCTTTTTGCTATTTAGAATCATTCTTCTGTTCTCTTTGAATAGATCTGATGGATAATAAGACTTTTCTCTGCCCAAATGACTTGAATGCTGGGAATTTTATTTTTGTCATTTCTTATTTATACTTCATAAATGTGATGTGCTTCGCTTAAGCACACATTCTCAGATTTACATGCGTTTTAATCTCAACAGATACAAGACAAAAATTGACCCCACCAACTGTGACACAGCATTTAGCCAAAGAAAGTTAGAAGAAAAAAATACAAGAACACTGAATCCAGGATAGAAAACCCATTTTAATAAGGAAACATTTGGAAAGTTCCTGATTTATGGCCAGGAACCAGTCCAAAAATATAACAGAACAAATCAAAGATGATAAACTTAGTACAAACTGGGTTCATACAGGGCAAAATATACAAAAAAAATAACATCACATCTTAAAGCCTAATTTACCAACCCAAATGGTGGTTCGCATTAATTCAGATGTAGGCGAATCAAATCATTCTATGTATTTATAGTTACTGGCTTTTCAGCATCATATTTATTTATTAGAATTTGAATAAAAGTATTATATATTATGGTCTGTCTTATTAAACCAGTGCACAGAAGGCAGCATATGTGAAAAGTAATGGTTCTTGTCTCACCAGTAAGGCAGACTTACAAGCACTGGGGGAGAGGTCAAATACTAATAATAGCTAACATTTATGTAGAGCTTACTATGTGCCAGGCACTGTGCTAAGCACTTACTAATTATTATTTCACTTGACCCTCACAGCAGTCCTGGGAGAGAGGCACTAGTATTATTCCTATTTTACACATAAGGAAACTGAGGTGGAGAGAGGTTCAGTGACTTGCCCAGGATCACACAGCTAGTAAGTGGCTGAGGCTAGATTTGAACTCAGGTCCACTGATCTATCCGCTGTGCCATCTAAGGCATGATGTTTGCCCTTACAGAGCTCATAGCTTGATAGGGGTTATGTGCGATGCACAGATAACTAAAACGTAGAGACGTGGGAGAGATGCAAACCAAGTGCAACAACAAAGTCAAAGAGAAGAAGGATTATTATGGGTGGGGTGTGGGAAAAGGACCAAGGATGGTTCCATTATAGCAGCGGCATTTGATATGGGCACTGAGGGATGGGCAGGATTTCAAAGTATCATAGAATCTCAAGTTTTGGAGGGATGTTAGAGGGCATCCAGTCCAATCTGTGTCTGGCCAAGAATCCCCTCAACATTTAGAACATTTCAAGGATAAGGAGCAGCTGAAGCTTAGAGGCAAAACATTCATAAGAGAGCAAGTAGGCCAGTCTGCCTGGAGAATAGTCATGTGGAGGGGCGTAATGATAGGGATGCCATGGCGGAGTCTGTTCTGAATTTATCTAAGAGGGCTGACACGTGGAACATCTTTCCACAACATGAAAAATCCCCTTGGCTCTTTAGACAGCCTCCATTTATGTGCTATTCTCCACAACTAGAATATTCTCTGTCCTCACCTGTCACTTAGAATCTCTTGTTTCCTTCAAGACGTAACTCAAGCACTGCCTTCTGTAGGAAACCTTTTATGGTCCCTCCACTTGTATTGATGCCTTCCCTGCCAGAGCAATCTTGTCTCTTCTTTGTGTATATTTTATTTGTACTTATGTATGTATGTGCTGTTTTCCCCAAGAGAATACAAGCCCCCTGAGGCCAGGGACTGTTTCACTGCTGCTTTTGTATTTCTACCACCTATCACACACACACACTTATGTATATATTATATTTTGTATTGTATGTAATGTGTATATGCATGTGTGCATATACACGTGTGCATACATATGTGTTGCATGTTTGTGTGTGCCTATATGTGTCATGTGTACATTACATGTATGTATGTATCTATATCTATCTATATCCATATCTATGTCGGTGTCTATATCTGTCTATGTCTATGTATATATCTATATCTATATCTATGTCTATGTCTATGTCTATGTCGATGTCGATGTCTATGTCTATATCTATATCCATATCTATATGTATATCTGTATCTATACATACAGACAGACAGAGAGAGAATCAATTAGTTATTTCTGACTCTTTGTGACCCTTTCTGGAATTTTCTTGCAAAGATACTAAAGTGATTCACCATTTTCTTTCCAGCTCATTTTACAGATGAGGAAACTGAGTCAAGCAAGGTTAAGTGACTTGCCTGGGGTCACACAGCTATTAAGTATCCGAGTCAGGATTTGAACTCAGGTCCCCCTGATTCCAGGGCTGACACTATCCACTGCACCATCTAGCTATTGCTATCACATATTTTAATAAATGTTTGTTGGCTGACTTGGTTACATAAGCTTAGAGATGTCCAAAAGAAGGTGCCGGTTAGTAATGACTTCCTGATTAGATGGCAGAGTTGTCACCCTTTATTTTGTTCTTTCTGTTCTGCTGTTCTTTCCAATGTCTAGGTTTCCTGGGGTCCCTATGCACAGCTCTCTTTGTTTCTTACGCCATCCAAGGAAAGCCGCTTGTGCAGTGGGGAAGAGATATGATGAAGGTGGTGCCGATGGCTGAAGAATTCTGTAAAAAGACAATTCGACATATGGCAGGTGAGGAGGTTTATTTTTCTGGTGCATTGTTTTTGGAGAGATTGATTCATATTGTTCTACGCCAGGCCAGACTTGGACCAGTCTCCTAGTGGTTCAGGCTCCATATTGGATTGAAATGAGATACCTATGAGCCATTCGGCTATTAATAAAAGCAGATTTGCTCAGCAAATAGCAGGAAAAGAACATTCAATGAGAATATAGGTTTAGAATACCCCAAATTGATTCCGATGAGCAAAGCTCCCCTGCCTCTGAGTTGTCCATCTTCAGCCAAACATCAGACAGATCCTTGAGGCTGTTTTGTAAGTGGGAAATCAGGAAGTGATGTTAATAGCCTGAGTCATTAGTTTCCCTGATCCAATCAACTTTCAAGGTTTCAGTGCCTTTTAAAGAAGAACCATATTCGAATGGGTTTGCTACATCTTCATACAGCTACAATATAGCCATAGGCTGTGTGTGGGTTGGCTCTTATTTCATAAATTGACTTGATTTCAGCATACTTAAGATGGAGTATTAGGATTGATGCTTATTTTAAATTGTTTTTCTGAGTGTTTTTTTTTTCCCTGTTGATGGTCCTTCTCATATGATTCAGGCTCTATACTACCATGAAATAGGGGCATAGATAATTTCCTGAGGTCCTTCTCAGTACTGTGAGCATGTGATTTCTGCCCTCCCGCAAAAGTCATGAGTAAACTGCATTAACGTTCAATTTCAACACCTCATCATGTCATGGAGGTGATTCTGTGTTCTCTAATGCTGTGGCAACAGACCACAAGATCTGGTCCTCCCAAACTGGACCGGCTTCAAGTACAGAACTAGTGATGGATTGGGTATCTGTTGTCCAAGGACTACCATAGCTAAGTATTGAGAAGCATATTGCCATAAGTTTAGCCAAATGATAATTTTTTCAGTGATGGCAACTCATGAAAACTGGCTTATAAGGTATATAAAGGTCACAGTATGTGTTGATGGAGTGAGTATGCACTCTGATGAAATCAAAAGACCTTTTAAGTATTGAAGTCCTAAATAGTATTAATATAGGGACATGCCTAAATATCCAGAAAGAATATTTGTTTGTGTATCGTGTTTACATATATATATATATATATACACACACAGAGAGAGAGAGAAGAGAGAGATACAGAGACAGGGAGACAGAGAGAGAGAGAGAAGGAGGGAAGTAGAGAGGAAAAAGAGAAAGGGGGGAGGGAGAAAAAGAGGGAAGGAATAAGAGTGATGGAGAAGAGAGTGAGAGAGATGGAAAGATGGAGAGAAAAACAGAGAGAAAAAGAGAGGGAGGAAAGGAGAGAGAAGAAAAGATGGAGGAAAAGAGACAGAAAAACAGAGAGGAGAGAAGGGAGAAGAGAGAGGAGAAGAGATGGAGGGAAAGAGACAGGAAAACAGAGTGAGAGAGAAGAGAGGGAGAGAGAGAACTTGGGATTCTAGGTTCTGTAAATACCTGTTTACATATGTCAATGTCTGTAAAAATGATGAACAATTAACAAATTTTTGTACTTTCATTCTCAAAGCTATGTAAGTCAGAGGTTCTGTTTGAATTTTGGCCTTTGTTAAATAACACTGTATTTTGGTGTCTTATCATACAGCTAGTTAAAAACAAAACATTATATTTATCTCTAATGCTAAGGAAGTACCCCTTCAATCAATTTAATGTATCTCAACAAATATTCATTTAGTTCCTCCTCTTCCTCTCTAATGTATTTTTTTTAGCTCTAAATGCTATCTTGCCGTAATTCTCTGATCCAAATGACACTTTCTGCCAAGCTCTCAGATACGTTATTGGCTGAATGCAAAGAGGACAGATCTGATAGCTGGGTTCATTGGCATGATAAATTCTGTCACTTCTGAATCAATTCTGTTTTAACCTTATTTTACTGTACTAGGACTCCTTCCTTAAGTGGCATCTACTTAAAAAGCATCTAATCAGTCTTTCATTCCTGAGTTTTTGATATGTACCATGAAGCTCTAAAGAACCTGTCTCTGGTCCAGGAGTGGCTTATGCCTTTCACCACTGTTTATCTCTTTAACCACCAGAAGGCACAGCTGCCAAGATACCTGACCTTATTAAGTTAATAAAGATCAGGGACGGGTAGTTCCGCCTCACTCAAGTGGTTATTCATTCTGCCCAACACCAGAGAGCTTTCAGTGAGAACACCAAGTTCCCCTGTGGTTTACAGCAGGTATTCATATAGCTCTTTAAGGGATATGAAGTACTTTACATGTGCTATCTCGTTACTCTGTGATGTAGATGCTATTATTATCCTTATTTTATAGATCAGATCGAGAGAGATTAAATGTCTTGCCGATAGTCATCTTGCTACAAAGTGTTTGAGACAGGATTCAAAATCAGGTCTTCCCTTCTCTAAAGTTGGGATTCTGTCCACGATCCCACCTAGCTGCATCACTCAGATGCTCTGCTTCTCAGAGACTAACTCCTTTTACCTCTTGGCTGCACCCCCTTTGTGGGTGGCAGTGTTTTTTTCTCATTAGACTTTGGATTAGTCTCTTGGCTCAGCCCCCATCCACCGAGAAAACTTTTCTCCTTTACCTTGATGTTACATTTCCATTTAATCAAATTAGCATAATGTGAAGGAGTTGATTGCACAAGCTAAATTTAATTGTTTCAGTTCTTTACTCAAGCTCATAGATGCAAAAGCAATTAAATCAAATATGTTAAAACAACGACTTCTAAGGACACAGTTTAGGTGCCTTAGGTTTAGTTCCTTTTGTTATTATTTCCCACCAAGAGCTTATAAGCAGCCCAAAAGTTGTTCTATTCAATTGAGGCAGCTCAGGACCTATGGCACCAGTACCTCCTTCTGCCACTTTGTCTTTCTTGCTACTCTACTAACTGAGTGGGACCTAGGAGGAAGCTATTTGATACGGGAAAGTGTATGGGCTCTGGAGTTAGATGAACCTTATGTTCAAATCTTGCCTCTAACGCTACTTCTATGACCTTGTTTGGTTGTTTTCAATCGTGTCAGTCGAGTTTTCTTGGCAAAGATATCGAAGTGGTTTTCCATTTCCTTCTCCAGTTCATTTTACAGATGAGGAAACTGAGGCAAACAGGGTGAAGCAACTTGCCCAGGGTCACACAGCTAGTAAGTGTCTAAGGCCAGATTTGAACTCAAGAAGATGAGTTTTCCTGATTCCTGGCCCAGAACTCTATCCACTGATCTACCTAGCTGCCCCTACTGTTTATATGACGTTAGATAATAATAATAATAATAAGTAGCATTTATATAATCCCTTAAGATTTACAAGGTGCTTCTTTATATATGTCATCTCATTTGATCCTCACAACAACCCTTGGCAATAGGTACCAGTACTATTATTTTCTACATTTTGCAGATAAGGGAATGGAGGCTGTGACTTTGAATTCTGAGTCTCCTATGAATTTTTGGGGTGGTCTTGGACAAGTGGCTTCACATCTCTGTCCTTCTTTTCAGTTGCAAAATGGGGCCAGAGAGGCAATCCAGTCTTCCAGCAGAATCAGGGATAAGGGTGGTGATGCACTAAGAGAGCTTATTGCAAATTTGAAATGCTAAGGATGTTAGCAGACTGCAGGATTCTCTCCCCCTCCACACGTACACTCCAAGTTTTATTTTCCAAAGGAGGTGGAATGTACTAACCTGTAGGGGTTAAGTACGTGCTCCTACGGGTAGTGGTTAGGTACATTCCAATTCTGCTCCTGCTTGGTAGAGTGACCTCAGAATAGATACTTAAGTGTTTCTGGGAATGTGTTTTAGTCTGTTAAGCAGGCTAAGCAGACTTCCTATCTCCCTGATTTGTAAGCATGCTCTTAGTGGGATTCACAACTAATCTGACATTTGATATCTTTATTACACTGATGAAAACATGTTGCAAAACTTAAGCAGAGGTATGTTAATGCTTCTATTTTCAAAGTTCAGTCAAGCGGTTCTGAAATAATGCTTTCTCCCTCCTTTCCTGCTTTATTCATCTTTTCTTTCTTAGTAGATAGTGATTGATAATAATCCCATTTTGCAAATACAATAAAATCATATTGAAATATACACACAGCTCTGAATTTATTAGCCCAGCATTTCTATATAGGTCTGGCATACAATTACTGCCCCAGTTGAAAAGAGTACCCAAAGACCCCAGCTTCTGGGATAAGAACTCACTGTTTGACAAAAACTGCTGGGAAAACTGGAAAATGATACAGCAGAAACAGGGCATAGACCAACATCTGACACCATATGCCAGAATAAAGTCCAAATGGGTACATGATCTAGGTATACAGGCTGATACTATAAACAAATTAGGGGAGCAAGGAACAGTTTATCTGTCAGATTTATGGAGAATGGAGGAACTTATGACCAAACAAGAGACAGAGAACATTATGAAATGCAAAATTGATAATTTTGATTACATTAAATTGAAAAGTTTTTGCACAAACAAAGCCAATGCAACCAAGATTGGGAGGGAAGCAGAAAACTGGGAAAGAATTTTTGCAACTAGTGTCTTTGATAAAAGCCTTATTTCTAAACTATATGGAGAACTGAGTCAAATTTACAAGAATACAAGTCATTCCCCACTTGATAAATGGTCGAAGAATACAAACAGGCAGTTTTCAGAGTAAGAAATTAAAGCTATCTATAGTCATATGAAAAAATGCTCTAAATCCCAGCCGAGTAGAGCCCAAGGATCTCTAGCTATCATAGCTGTAGATCTGGAAGAGACTTCTGGATGTCCAGTCTCCCCATTTTACAGATGAGAAACTGAGGCTCAGCAGGTAAAGTAATATGGAATGGAGGCAGAATTTCAACCTGAATCCTCCCATTCTGTGATTCGATGCTTTTCCACAGATTCCAGAGTTCTCAGACTCTAGAGCTAGTCTTTCCCACTATACCAGGCGTCAGAAGGCACTGTCTACTCCGTCTCACCACAATCTGGAATTGACAGTGCTCTGCAGTCCATGCCTTTACCATCCCACCTTCCCTCGTAACAACAGGGTGGGGGTGGGGATGGGGGAGGGAGGAAGGGAGGACTTTTATTACTGTGCTTCGTCACAAGCTTCTCAGCCTTCATCCCTTCTCCCTCCCTTTCAGGCTCCTCATCGCAGCTCCTCCCTCCCCAACCCCGCCCCACCCCAGATATCCATCCCCATCCAGCTCTATGCCCCATGACCACCTCACTCCCTCCTCAGTCCCTGCTCCTTACTCCCACCCCCCGACTCCAAGCTATTTTTCAGCTTTTAACCTACTCTTAGATCCTCATTCTCAACTCCTGAATCCCTATCCATCACTAGCTCTCTCCTCCGTCAAATCATAGCTCCTACTGACCTATAGAGAAATGTGGAGGTGATGGGGTAACTCCTCAAGGGCAGGGACTGTCTTGCTTTTCTTTGTATCCTCAGTGCTTCGTGCAGTATCTGGGCACATAGTAGGCAGTTTATTAACTATCACTGCTGTTTGGGGCTCAGAATATATTTTCCCAGAAAAAAGTCTATAGTACTATTAGTGCAATATATTTCCAATGTGTAGCAATTTAGGTTTCTGTGGCCTAGCCTGAGAGCCTAATTATCATTCATACCATCATCTATTATTATTATTATCACTTATTTATAAGATTTGTAATTTCTTCAGTGTAGGTAATTCTCCATTGATGTAAGTCACTACCCCTTCATGTCCTCAGTAAAATGTGGCCTTTAGGACTTGCTGTGGTCAAAATAATACTCCATTCAGTTCAGTCAACATATATATTAAGCACATATGAGGCACCGTGCCAGGTGCCATGAAAGAAAAGTCACTGCCCTCGAGGAGTTTACATTCTTTTGAGAGGCTATCACATGGGCACTGATAAATAAAAGCAATTTGGAGAGGGAGAGAGAGCAATAACAATTCAAAGAGGGGCTAGAGGAGCTAGCAACTAAAACTGGAAACAGTGAAACCAAGTGAAGGTTATTTCAATGATGATATTAATATTAAGAAAAATAAATTCTTATTAATATTTAAATTTTTAAATTTTTAATTTAATTTTTAATTTTAAAATGAATATGTAAAATTTTTAAAATTTAAAATATTTAAAATTAAAATTCTTATGAATATTTAAAATTTTCACCGCCCTTTAATGTTTGCCAAGCACTGTATATATATTATCACACTTATACTCGATAGCCCTGTGAGCTACCACAACTTCTATTATACCCATTTCACAGGTGAGGTTTGCAGAAGTGACTCATCTGTGGTGGTCATACAACCAGCAAATGTTAGAGGCAGGATTGTAATCCAGGTCTCCTTGAATTCCATGAGCACTATTTTCTCAATTCTGCCATATTGATTCATCAAATATTGATCACCTCAGGGCCAGTCTTATGGTTATAAATCCCTCTGCCGTCAGCTAGACTGGTCCATGGACAGCGGATCATTGCTGTGTCTGCACTCAGTGCCTTCCAGCTTGGGAGACCCTGTCAGAGTCAGAGTTCCAACTGTACCAGAAGTGTAAGGTCGTTACCATTATTATTAATGGTGGTGGTAATGATAGTAATAATACAGAGCATTTTATACAACAAAGAGCTTTTATATATGTGATCTTATTTAGTTCTTCCAATAACAGATGCTATGAGGTAGCCAATACAAATCTCAGTGTCCTTCCCAATCCAGATGAGGAACTGAATCTTAGGTTAAAGATCTTGCCCAAGGTCATATACCCTGGACAGGTAGCAGAGCCAGGATTCAAACCCAGATTTTGATTCCAAATCCGATGGGTTTTTTTTCTTTCTCATCGCACCATAATATCTCTTGGGAATTGCCCTAATTGTATTAAAAAAGCAAAATTATGACCACATTGCTCTCAGCAAACATCTATTAAGTGTCTACTATGTGCAGGGCATTATGCATTTGGTGCCAGAAAGGGGTCAGATCGAAATTTATTAGGTCATTTGGTAGAGGAGAATGAACTGAAAAGGAGGTGGAGCTCCCTCTCCTCTACCAAATGACCTAATAAATTTCTTTCTAACACTGTTTCAGATTTCAGGGTTTGTTCCCGTGGACAACACTGGTCTTATGGATCTTACAATCTCGTAAATACAACATATACATAAGTAACTCTAATACAAAATGGAACATGAGTGCGTGAGAGGCATAAACAGGGTTATATGAGGACTAAGGAGGACAAGATCATTTTCAATTGGCAAGAACTGTAGGATGCTGCCTTTGAACTGGATCTTGAAAGATGGATAGAATTTCATGGGGCAGAGAAGGGGGCAACAGAGAGGATGAAGGAAGCCGTCCAAGAATGGGGAACAAAATGAGCAGACACAGAAGTATAGAAAGGTTGGCACACTATAGCCCTCCCACAGTCCTGTTTTATATGGCCCCAGCTAAGAATGGTTTTTACATTTTACACTGTACATTTTTAAATAAAATTTTATCATATTTTAAAAGGTAAAAGCCATTCTTAGCTGGGGCTGTACAAAATTGGGAGGAGGCTAGACATGGCCCTTGGGCAGCGGTTTGCTGACTTCTGCCAAAGAGTATTACAGATGACCCTGTGTCTTGGAGCGTAAGTGAAGGGAAAACGGTGACTTATGGCTTAAAGGGACTAGTAAAGCACCGGCCCTGGAGTCAGGAGGACCTGAGTTCAAGTCACACTTACTAGCAGTGTGACCTTGGGCAAGTCACTTAACCCCAGTTGTCCTGCCTTCCCCCCTCAACAAAAAAAGATTAATAAATAAATAAGTAAAGGCTAAGAGGGAATGGTAATACCTACGGGAGTAGACCTTGAATGCCAGATGAAGAAATTTGGAGAGTAGTCCGAAGGCAATAAGAAGTTACTAAAGGTTTTGAATAGAGTAAGGAAGTTCATCCTGGTGCAAAATTGAAGGTTAATCCAGCAGTAGTGTAAAACGCCACATTAGGGCTGCCCCTTCCCTCTCCGAGTCAGTGATTTGGTGGAGAAGAAGGCTGACAGTGGGACAGAGAGCTAGATAAGGGTTGAGAGATAGAGACTGAAGAACTGAGACTAAGTACTAAAACTGAAACAAAGTTTGGGGGCAGGGAATGAGGAAGATGAGCAAGGGGGATGGCAGAGACAGCTAAGTGTTGGTGAAGGGCTGGACTTTTGGTGAAGCCTGAGGGCTGGGGCAGTGGAGGGGGGGGGCGGGGTGGGAATGAAGAGAGAAAGTGAGAAGGTAGCATATAATTATGACCTTTCTTAGATATTGAGAATAGTTGAGAAGATGTACATCTTATCTTGCAGAGGTGGGAGACTTTGGGTGTGAAATTTCATATTTCACATGGTATATGGTCTATATCAGGGCTGTCCAACCTTAGGTTTTTATTGAAACAATAGACAATGTATTTTGATTTGCCATTTTAGTGAGAGCTCTGCGGTAGCTCAGCTTCGGTTACTAAAGCATTTGTGTAAATTTCTATGCTTGTAGGCCGGCTGCATAAATCACACTGCCCACAGGCCGCAAGTGGGCCACATTTTGGACAGCCCTGGTGTATATATTTATTGGTTTTACTAAATTGCTTTTATTTTTTCTTTTAAAATATTTGTTTGAAGCAAAGTCTTAGCTCACTAGGGAGGGGAGGGAAGAGGATGTATTTGAAAATGAATATGATATTAAAACCAAAAGGCATTAATTTTTTAAAAAAAATAATCAATAAGGGCTTTCACTCTCCTTCTCACCCTCTTAATATTGCTGAGCCAGAGTCTTGAAGCTAGAAGACCAGTTAGGAAGCTATTTTAATAATGCAATTAGACAGTAATGAATGTCAACACTAGAGTGTTCATGGTGGGTATGGAGGGGAAGGGATGGAGACAAGAGGTGTTATAAAGTATGAATCAATGAGATTTGGCAAATGATTGTAGGGAGAGGTATGTAATACATAGGAACCAAAGATACCACCACAAAGCTATTCTTAGGGTCCCTTTAAGCAGAATGAGTATTTCAAGGATTCCTCTGCCAAGGCTAAATGTCACTGTTGATTTCCTTTGTATTTAGAATACCAGGAACACTGGTTTTACTTTGAAGCCAAGTGGCAGTTCTATTTGGAGGAGAGAAAAATTGCTGAAGACCAAGATAGTAAAGCCACTTTTCCTGATCATTATGATGCAGAGGAGAGAGACAAGGTAAGCTTGATGATTTTCCTTCAGAAAAACCTCAGAATATTAACTGTCTTCATAGCATTCCACAGGGGTTTCCTGAAGGCTCACCTTACAGTTTTCAGGGAGTAGATTGTTAGCCTGGGTAAAAGATTCAAGGATGAGAATACTAGCTATTTGTACTTTTTTTAAAAAAAACCCTTTAGGAAGTCATATTTTTTAAATACACACTTGCAGTCGACTAAGTGTTTTTTTTTTCCTGCTCATGGTTTTCACATAATTTTATTCAATATGAGTTATTTCCAAAACAAAACTGGAATATTCCTAGATATACAAACTCTAAGTGTGGTTGTACTATCCATGGTCTTGGAATATACGGCAGAATTCTCAGGGATCCTAGCTACTTCCTTCCTTCCTGCCTTCCTTCCTGCCTTCCTTCCTTCCTTCCTTCCTTCCTTCCTTCCTTCCTTCCTTTCTTCTCTCTCTCTCTCTCTCTCTCTCTCTCTCTCTCTCTCTCTCAATCTGAACAATGACTACAGGTTTAGATTGCTCCATTAGTCATCAGGAAAACGATAAATTTCGGGGTGTGAACATCGCACCACACTGCTAAGTCAAGATGCCTGAATTTTAGTCCTGGCTTCTCCCAGCACCCTCCTCTTTTACCTTTTCTGCCCTTTGGTGAGAGCCATAACTCCAGCCTGGAGGATGAGTGCTTTGCCCCAGGGTACTAAATTTAGCGGTGCTGATAATATTTGCGGTCCTTCAACTGTGCAGAGACAAGAGAATTTAGCACCTACTTAGTAAGGATAATTAGGTAAAATAGGAAGCTACGAGGTGACAGGCTGGGGAGAGCTCCTTCCTACGCTGCCCTAATCAACAGTACTATCTCTTGACTGAGGTCTTGTTTCCTACTACTTTCCCCAAAACACAATTATTGGTATTTACCTGAGGTGAAAAAATTCTCAAATACAGCTATGGCCTTGAGGCTTCCATCTGTTTGTTGGCGATATTACCTCTATCTACCACATAAGAAGTACTATGAGGATAAAAAGATGGTATACCCGATTTGGGGAGAATTAAGAATTCTTTGGAATATAGGTATCAAATTAGGAGTGGCTATTAATGTGAAAGGCAGTATGGCGCAGTGGTATAGAGGATAGAGGATTGGCCTCAAAGCCAGAATGCCCTGGGTCTAAGTTCTGTCTCTGACACTTATTGGCTTTGTGACCTTGGGAAAGTCACTTAACTTTTCAGTGCTCTGAGCAGCTCCCTAAATTGCAGAGAAGGTTCCATTTTGTTGACAGAGGGAATTTCCTTGCTAGGAATTCCTTATTATCAGTGAAAATGCTGGTCCAGTTCTTTTCCCTATTAAAATCACAGCTTGGTTTAGGAGATAAGATAGCACTGCTATGACGGCATTTCATGAAGGCCACAATGAAATCAAATCAGTTTTGTTATTTATTAAAAAGTGATGTCATCATCAACCTTTTTTTTACTGGTCTAGCTGTCCTCAACTCTTCAAATGCTGATCGTGAGCCAAACACTATGGATAGACCTAGCTAAGACTTTCTATGTACCCAAGTTCACATTTGGAGCTAAAACAACAGCAACAACCTAGAATAAAACTGTTAAACCTTTTCAGCGATTTCCTAAATCTCAAATAACTGACCTTGGTCATTTCATCAGACTTACAGAAAATGGAGTTCAGAAGGTCGAGGTGGAAGAAGGGGCCATGATGCACCAATGATTGCATATGATGCTCTTCTGGGAGCAGGGGACAACTGGACAGAGCTCTGCAACAGGGCCATGTTTCACGGAGGTCAGTTTCTCCTTCTTTACTTTTGGGGGTTTTAGTGTCTCGTGACATTCTGTGATTTCAGAATGACCAGTGCCTCTTTCCAAAGTCTCCCTCCAGCAGGAATACACACACATGCATGCACCCTCCTACATATATTCACACATGTACACGTATATACACACATACATATACACATGTATATATTCAACATACACATATACATGCATATACATATATAACTATTTCTTTTTTAAGTTTTAAAAAATTTTATTGATGTAATTTTTTTATGTTACAGACATGTACAGATTACTATCATCTCCTAAGAGGTCGTAAAATAAAACAGTTTGATTAAAGCTAATAATACAATGAACTCATCTGAAAGTTCATGTGACGTGTCACAGCTGTAATATCCATACCCCTCTTTTTTAATATAACAGGTATCTATTTTATTTCCATCCCATCTCTCACTTTGTTAAAAAAAAAAAAGAAAAGTAAAACAAATTTCTTGTAACAAATATGCATAGTTGAGCAAAACAAGTTTCCTGAATGGCTGTACATTACACCACACCACACACACACACACACACACACACACACACACACACATACACACACATCAAGACATTACCCTTGTGATGTCATTGGTGCTCTTTGAGAATGAAGGACCAACAATGTGTGTGTGTGTGTGTGTGTGTGTGTGTGTGTGTGTGTGTGTGTAAGAGAGAGAGCCTTATCTGGCGCCCTTAATCCGTCACCTCTGTTTAAAGGACAGTGTATTTCGCTGTTGGTCCTCTAGACCCCTGAATGGTCGCTGGGTGGCTCACAGGTCTCACAGCTTTCAAAGTTGTGGTCGCTGTCGTTGCTGTTCTGTACCGTTGTTAGTGTATAAATTAGCAGATAGGCGCTATAGTGAATAGAGAACTAGGCCTGGAGTTGAGAAAACCTGAGTTCAAATTGAGCCTCAAACACTTACTAGTCATCATAATAGCACCTACCTCCCAAGGCCTTTGTGAGGATCAGGTAAGAATATTTGTAAACGTTCTCAGCAAAGTGCCTGCGTACAAAGTACCTGTAATGCCTCTCTCCCTCCTAGTTCTGCCCATTTCATTCTTCATCACCTTATGAAAGTCCTCAAGATTGTTCATTTTTATAATATTGATGTTATGTTATAAATTACACAAAGATAATATGTTATTATAGTAGCTGAATATATTATGTGGGTTTTTGATCAATCATTTCAGTTGTTTCCAATGCTCTATGATCCTGTTCTGGGGTGTTCTTGGCAGAGATACTGGAGGGGTTTGCCATTTCATTCTCCAGCTCATTTTACAGATGAGGAAACTGAGGCAAACAGGGTAAAGTGACTTGCCCAGGGTCACACCTAGTGTCTGAGGCTGGATCTGAACTCAGGAGATGAATCTGACTCCAGGCCCAGTGTTCTATCCACTGCGCCACTTGGCTCCCCCAGAATATATTATATCCTCCCATTAAAACCCAGTCCTCTTCATAACTTTATTAGCCTGCCCAATGGTCTTATGTGCAAGCATGAGAGCATCCAAGACTAATAGTGCTTGTGCTTAGAGAGGAACAGACGGTCCCTCCATTGTCTAGAAAAGCCTCACAGAACACAGCTCACAGAAGGATACAACTGGAACGACTGAAATCCCCCCAAATGAGGGAATGACCAAGTAAACCATGGTGTTTTAACACGCCGGGATGCTAAGGAGTTCTTTGAGAGAATGAGGGCATGGTTGCTATCCAAACACAGATGTGTAGATATGAAATCATGCTAAGTGGGAAACTGAGAACATGCGTGTTAGACAGAGGGCACAGGAGGGGGAGCAGGAGCTTTTCCAACAGGTTCATTCTTGATCTGGGCAGACAGGAAGACAGGAACGGAGTCATAATAAGGGGTTAAATACGCTTACTTTATTCTAGTCTTCTCAAAGGGGTTGCTAATAAGGGGAGCACAACTCCTACAGGTCCCCTAAGTCTCGATGGGGGATGGTTGAGGCAAGCATACAGAGTCTCCACTTACTGACCAGTGCCCACATGATATATAGGGTAACAAACAAAGAAGGCAATTTGCCAGCAATAGCCTCCCAAGTTTACATTATCTCATTGCTATATCTCACTGCACAGTCGCAGTGGGTATTTACCAGCTGAACTCAAATGTTTACATTATTTTAAGATTGTAATTTAAGATTGTAATATGATGCACAAGCGTGGTGGAGATGTTTACAAGCCATGAGACTGGGAACCAGAGATTGCTACGGCCATGGATCCTGGGAACTAGTATCTACGATCCTGGGAACTATTATCTAAAAAAGAATAACAAAATCCACCTTACATACACTAACACCCACCTTACACTACATGCAAAAATATGGGCATGCTGACTATAACTAGAGCAAATTGTGTGTCTAATTGTAGTGTTAAGTCGCACATTTCCCAAAATAAGCAGACAGTTTGGAATAAAGTAAATAATTACATCCCACTCCTTATTCTTTATTATTGTTATTGTTGGTTTTAAACACTTAGAGACACCAGTGGACCCCAGTTTTCTTATGCAGCCTCATACTGACCTCTTCTCCCCAGTTCAAGTGGGAGAAAAAAATCAAATGTATTGTGTTGGAGCAGGTGGGAATTCTTCATGAGTGCTGGCCCAGAACTAAGGCAGGATTTATTCAGCTGGGTTGACTAGGCCTTTATCTCAGCTTCTGCAGGGTCAACTATTGTGCTATTACTTGACTTTAGTCTCTACATGTGGTGTGCATATGTAGGGAAGAGGTTGTATTATGACCTTTGAATTTCCTTCTATAATTCAAAGATGCTCTGATTCTCTGAAGTTAGACAAATTTGTTTTACTTAATGTTTTAACCAACACAGGGTGCAGTCAATATTATATCATGCTTCCCTTAGGGGAAGAGGAAAATTATGGCAGGCCTCCCCTTTAACATTATGCTTTAGACATCTGGTCTATTGCCCTATAACAGGGAAGGATCAGATGAAGAAGTGTGTAGCACAAAATGATAGGTAAAAATAGAATAAAATTGTAGTGCAGAAAATCTCTAGGGCAGCTAGGTGCCACAGTGGATAGCATGCTGAGCTTGGAGTCAGAAAGACTCACCTTCCTGAGTGCAAATCTGGCCTCAGACACTTACCAGCTGTGTGACCCTGGGCAAGTCACTTAACCCTGTTTGCCTCAGATCCTCATCTATAAAATGAGCTGGAGAAGGAAATGGCAAACCCCTCCAGTATCTTTGCCAAGAAAACCTCAGATGGGGTCCTGATGAGGTAGACATGACTAACCACCCAAACAGCAACGGCATAGAATCTCTGTCTGAGACCTGGATTAGAATCCTAGCTATAAGGTGAAGTTACAAAATGCTTCATCATTAAGAGTTTTTAAGCTGCTTGATAGAGGCGGGTTGTCAGGACTTTTTTGAAAGAGGGGAGGAGAAAAGAGGACAAGAGAAAGGAGAAGGAGGAAGAAAGGGGAAAGGAGGAGTTCTATGAAGAGTTATGGCCAACCCAAGTGTTGGAAGGGGTCAGTAAATCAAAAGGGCTGACCTTTATATATCACTTTACAATTTGCAAACATCCCTGTGAATTATATACTATTATTAGTCTGTTTTAAAGATGAGGAAAATGAGGTTCAGAGAGGTTAAATTATTTGTCCAGGACCTCACAACTAGTAAGTGTCAGGAGCAGGAGTTAACCCCTTGTCTTCCTGATCACAGTTCTAACACTCTCCCCACTATGACCATTTGCCATATATCAATAAGCAGGTGAAAGGAGCTATGGCGAGCAGAGTGAGGACAGATGGATGAAGTGTAGGAAGGAGACTGGGGCAAGGGGAAAATGTGATCAGGAAAAATTAGTCACAGAGGAATTATTTTGTAAGAAAATTGAAAGAGAGGAAGCTGAGGTGGTGAACGATTTTGAGATTGGAGGGTATTTTTATAGGAATAGAAAAAGTGGATAATCTCAGTAGGTATGTCTCCCTAGTTATCCAGCAGAGAAATTTAGCTGGAGAACAGAAGGAGCCTGCAGTGGTTCAAGTGGAGGATGATCAGAAGGAGGTGTTGACAGTAGTCAGAGGAGATGGAAAGGGAAAAGAGATACGGGAATGAGAGGCTAAATTTGGCACATTCCCAAATATGGCAAAAATTGCCAGATGGCATCCAAAGGAGCTTGGAGAGCCTGAAAGAAGACTTTATTTTCAAGAAGGAAACACAATACAATCGCTGGTTTAACTCAGCCTGCTCCCACACCTCTAATATTACTCTTAGGGCAAATGTGTTGGTGCGCCATCACACACCTGCTGTAACAGGACCCACCCACTCACAGTGATTCCTTTAACAAGACACTCCACAGTTTAAGATCAAAATATAAATGAAAATTTCCCTTGAAGAAGAAATGCACCGCCTTCAAGATACACTAAACTGTCAAAGATTGTTAGCAGACCCTGAAGTCCGAAGGACCTGAGATCAAATCTGCCCTCCAACACTTACTAGCTGTGTGACCCTGGGCAAGTCACTTAACCCTATTGCCTTTTTCTCCCCCACAAAAAAAAAATTGTGGTTAAAAAAATTTGTTAGCAGATCCGATATGGGGAGCATGTATTGATGAGGTGAGGGCACTGGGCATCTGAAGGTGAATAGGGTAGGGCTAGAAAAAGGGTGGCTAAACATTGCCTATTTCTCAATCCTGGCAAAGGACCGCCCTGTGGTGTAAATCTATTTGGTAATCTACCAAGCCGAGAGGAACCCATATCAAAGGCTTCAAGTTGGGAGATCCTTTCCATTGCAAGTTAGTCTTTCCTGATACCCCCAGTGGCTAATTTGTGGTTCAGACATTCTGTTGTATCCAGCTCTTCTTTAACCCAAGGACCATACTCTCCATGGGGTTTTCTTGGCAAAGATATGGGAGTGGTTTGCCATATCCCTCTTCAATGGATAAAGGCAAACAGAGCTTAAGTGACTTGCCCAGGGCCACACAGCTACCAAGTGTCCGAGGTCAGATTTGAACTCAGGCCTTCCTGACTCGAGGCCTAATGCTCTATCCACTGAGCTACCTAGCTGCCCTGCAGTGGGTAATGTCTTCCCTTAAAATTTATATTTATTTATTTTGTTTATACCTATCTGGGCACATTTGGTCTTCCTCAAGAGGCAGAGACTCTCTCATTTTAGCCTATATATTCTCTCCACCTAATACAGTAACCGACACATAGTAAGTGCTTAACAAATGTTTGTTGAGTAATTGATTGCCAGATCTGTTTCCTGGGATTCTCTACGGCTAAACACTCTCTTGTTTCCTGTTTCAGGTGAGAGTGCAGCTACTGGGTCTATTGCCGGATGTATATACGGCCTGCTCTACGGCCTGAACAATATTCCCAAAGGCTTGTACCAGGACCTGGAACACAGAGAGAAGCTTGAGAATTTGGGCGAAGCACTTTACCGCATATCCACAGAAGAAAAGTAAAGCAGTTTCTGCCACTTTCCCCTTCTGTAGAGACTTACCAAGTCCTATGGGTAACCCCTTAGTTTTCACAGTGCAGGCTAAATGAGCTTTTTATTTACATAATAGTGTATGTGTGCAGTTTTCAACTAGCAAAGAGGTCCACTCATAATTGGCCACAGGCAAGCACGACCCCACAGCCCAATTTCAAGGATTTTCCAACATCCTAATTGCTGTGTGAAATACATTTTTGTCCTGTGAGAATATTCTTCTTTTAAATTAGCTGATCCAAACCCATTTTATTGTGGCAATTATACATAATTTGCCCCCACTCCAGCCTCCAAAGAAACCAATCATCTCCCGGACAACTGTGTATTTTACTCGTACTGCAAAACTAATGCTCTCTGCTCTGTTATTTTGACAAAGCTAACGTCAATGGCTATCCTCAGAAATGTCTCCTGTAGATTGTAAATTTCTTCCATCACCACCATTGGCTTTGCCCATTTAGATTTGCCTTTTTATGAATTGCACACAAGCAAATTGAATGCTCTCCAAAGATTTATTGATAAAATATCAATTCCTTCTTGGTGTGATGATGCTTCTGTGTTATTGCTGGAGATGTTTCTATGATGGGGGAAAAAATTTCGTAATTTTGTGCACTCAGGATGCAGCCAAATGACACTGTGTTTAACATTTCCAGCCTGTGTTTTTAATCACACTAGATCTTCTAGAACAAACTCTTTTTTAAGCAACTTCCCAAGCAAACTAAGAAATAAACGGCTCTCGTGTTGCTCACAAACATCATTCTCTTCTTCCTTGGTCTGGGCTTGTCACGTGTGATGAGGTCAGCATGACAATCTGCAGTCTAGGCCTTCTGCAGCTTTCCCTGTTCAGGCTCACTGATCCGGAAGTTATCTCTTCCCCGTGACTGAGATTTCTCTTTCTGAGAGACCCAAAAAAGAAAGCAGTTGCTCCCTCGTTAAAAATAACTGCGCTCTGGACAACTTAAAAGGAAAAAAAAGTAGCATCTGGTGTGAATAAAACAAGCAAAAGACAGTTTCGTGTTTAACGCTACACATGCTTTGGCACCCCTTTCCCTTTGCAGCTTGGCTAGATACTTCCTTGTTCCTTTTCATGTACTCTGTGTATGCATTTGAAAGGCCTTGCCCCACAGAATATGGTCCACAGGACATTCCATGGAATGGAAACCTAGAGCTGTGATGTGTGTATACAGCTCAGGCTAGTACCTCTCCCGCTAACATATGGAAGGAGCAGAACATGCTGGTTAATCCATTCATTGAGCACCCAAGGTACTCTTGGGATGATTCCTACTTCCAAACAGCTTCCAGTCTAACACCACAAGTTAATCATACATAGATGCTAAATATCTCTGTGTATACGATTGTTTTCTTGGGAGAAGAAGTGCCCTTTACTCATATTTTTTCCCTTTGGGTTTTGTTTTGTATCAGTAGACACCATTTGTATCATGGAGGGGGTCAAAATCACCTGTAGAAATGTGGGAGTCAAAAGCTGCAGCTAACTGAGCGTCCTGACATTTGAGTTCAAGCAATCAATTGTATTTTAAATCAGGGGTTCTTTTTAAGCAATTTTGCATTATGAACCCTTTTGGTAGCCTGGTGACACCTATGGGCCCCTTTTCAGAATATTTTTAAAAGCACAAATTATATGGGGCTGCCAAAGAAAACCACTTTGAAATACAGTTATAAAAGTATTTTTAAAACAACTTTGCAGACCCAGGTTATGAGTCACTGCTTGAGATCATTCAAACTCACTGCTTTTTCTTTTATCTCCTAAGTTTCTTACTTCATTATGCATGAGTAACCATGAGGTTAATTTCAAATGGGAAGCCAAAAATGGCTTGAGGTATATGGAGTGGGAACAGGAATTTGTGGGTTGTGCTACTTTTCCTTTTTCAGGGAAAAGATAATGTCTGCTGAAGTCTTCAAACCATTGAACCAAAGGGGTTTTGCATTTTATGCTTTCAAATAATTGGCAATAATGTTCCCAAATACTGGCATGGCTTTACAGTCAAGAGAATTCAGGAGAAAAAAGCTTTAGTATTATCGATAATGACAAAAGAGAAACTAGGGTTAATATACTGTACTTACTTTGAGTAAAAACTTCATCAAAAATACCTTTTACCAGAAGCGTAATTAAGTTAGGTTAAATAGAAATGTCCGAGAAGCAACATAATATAATGAATAGAGAGCTGACCTCGGAGTCAAGAGGATCTCAGTTCTGACACATGTTGGCTCTGTGACCCTAGGCAGTTCTCTTAACCTGTAAGTGTCCAAAGCAGCTCTCTAAGATTAAAAGACCTAGGCATGTTGCCTATCAGCATCCATGGGAGAAGCTTCTGTCCTGGGAGTTCCATACATATATCCTGATTATAAATTTTGGAGAAGGTGCCAATCTGCACTGGTAAAGGAAGTTCTTTGCTGGGAGTTCCTTAGTCTATGAAATCACAAGTACAGGACAAAAAAAATAAAATAAGGAGAAACATATTCTAGATTTATAAAATGTATTTTTGCTCAGGATTTGAAAATGATATATTTGATCATCTGGTGCTAGCTAAATAGATTTTTTTCTTTATGCAATTATGTGATGCAAAGATAGGCCTTAAGCAAATGGAAATCAGCTGAACTAAAATTGCCATTAGCAATTGGCTTTCAATTTTGGACACTTTAGCTCTTGCTAAAGTCTTTGAATCTTGAACTTAATAGTTCAGGTGGGCCAGATAATTTCCCTAATTATAAACTGAATGTGAAAAATGTTTCTTCCATCTCATTATCCTATAATAATACGGACAGAGTTGGGCAGTGAGAGGAGCACTGAATTTGGAGTTGAAGGACCAAGGTGCTCAAATCCCAGTTCTTCTACTTGCTGCTTTTGTGAGGTTGGACAAGCTACTTCCCTCCCTTTGACTTCCATGTTCTCTATAAAATCATGGGGTTGGGTAAGGCCAGCAGTTTTCAAACTTTTTGGTCTCAGGATCTCTTTATGCTCTGAAAAAAAGAGCTTTTTCTTATGTGGGTTATATCTACCAATATTTATCATATTTGAAATTAATTCTGCTTAGTATTATTATGAAAATAGTTTTGACTTCACAGACGATCTGAAAGGGGTACACTTAGAGGGGTACCCTCTAAGGACCCTTCCATTTCCTGATCCTATGAAATGCAGAATTAGAACAAACAGCATGAAGGGTGAAAGGACATTTGAAAAAGGAAGACCAGCCTCACTATAACATTCTAAAGTGTTAGTAGTTATCCAGAGTATCATCGTCATAATAATATGAATATATAATATTTTTAAGTGCCTAATATGTGCCAGTCACTGTGAAGCACTTTACAAATATATCTTGTTTGATCCTCACAACAACCCTGTGAGGGAGGTGCTATTATTATCTTCATTTTACAGTTGTGGAAACTGAGGCAGACAGAGGTTAAGTGACTTGCCTAAGGCCACACAAGCTAGTAAATGTCTGAAGCCAGATTTGAACTCAGGTCTTCCTGACTCCAGGCCCAATGCTCTATCTAGTGTACCACCTAATTGTCTCAAGAGCATTTTTTTGAAAAAAACCCACAAAACTCTTGTTTTTGCTTTAATGTGCTATTTTCTCTAGCTATTCCCCCCCCACCCCCACCATGACAATTCCCTCAATGATATAGTAATGAATGACATAAGTCTCTCCACCAAGAATGTCAAAGTGCTAAAGTTAGTTTATGAATGAACTCACCACACCTGAACACCTTATGTTGCTGTGGTTTCTTACAATTGAGAAATAAGAGAAATTCAGGGACAGGTTGAAGACTATATGGTTTGCCACTGCAAAAACGAAAGTGCATCTTAAGGTACCTGGCCTCTCCTCCCACTTTCAATGACAAGAAATGTTGCATTCAGGGTTTAATTTCATACTGGAACAGGAAATGAGGGTGTGAATCCTGAAGCTGGATGTTAGGGCAGACTGAGAAACAACTAACTGTGACAATTGGCAAGGTGGATATAGGGGGATATAGGGTAGGGGGATCTTTACCCCCTACCACGGTCCTACCATGAGAGGATTAAGGTTCTAGAAGTAACACAGTGTCACTCGTGCAA
Organism: Trichosurus vulpecula; assembly: GCF_011100635.1. Classification (NCBI taxonomy): domain Eukaryota; kingdom Metazoa; phylum Chordata; class Mammalia; order Diprotodontia; family Phalangeridae; genus Trichosurus; species Trichosurus vulpecula. The sequence goes on along the minus strand of NC_050576.1, from coordinate 391,576,520 downwards.
AAAAGCTGCTTCCAATTCTCCTGGGCCAGTGGTTCCATGCTATCTTTGCCATCTCCCATATTTCGCCATGCAAACGTTACCTCGGAGGCAAAATTTCGAATTTACTTCTATAGTATTTGCACTGTGTCTGTATTTTTATAGTATCATTTTTGTATTATGATATTCTTTGGAGAATTTGGACATTGGATTGAAAATTTTTTAAATTTCCCTATCTCTTGGGAAATTTTAAATTTAAATTAGATACAACTTTTTTTTTAAATACTTTCCATTTAGTTCCAACCAGCAAATAGTTATTAGGCACCTTCTGTGTACAAAACATTGCATTAGATGCTGGGAGAAATGCAGTTTAGATAAGGATTGGTTCCTGCCCCTCATAGAGATTTACAGTTTAGGAGACTGATAAGGTATGTACAAATAATTATAGTACATACTAATACATGATAAATGCATTAGAGGAATGCAAAACAACATGGTATGTGAGACTAGAGGGAAAAAAGACAATTACTGCCTGATGAAAGATAAGAGAAGTCTTTATTAGAAAGGGTAGTATTTGAAATAGTCTTTAAAGGATGGGTAAGAATCTAACAGGTGAAAAGAATACAAGAGAAAGTCCAGGTTTTCATATTTACAACATAATTATTAGTATTAAAGGCTAGTTCATCCCTGAGATGTAGCAGCTAGGTTTAGTGGATAGAGGGCTGATGGCCTTGGAGTAAGAGAGATCAGAGTTTAGCCCTTACTTCAGATACATTTTAGCTGGGTGACCAATGACAAGCCACTTGACCTCATAGAGGCACAGGTGGCTCTCTAAGATTACAAATAATTAATTAGTTGCCCATCTGCATCTGTGGAGAGAATTCCCATGATGGAAGTTTCTTACACACAAGAATTAACAGATCTGGACCACCCCTCCCTCCAAAAGAAATACATACATATATACATACACATATATAATGCATATATGTATGTATGTGTATATATATATATATGTATATATCACCCCTGCTTCACAAATGAAAAAACTGAGATCTAGGAGGGTTTGAAGCAATATGGTGAAGTAGAAATACCACCATTTGTCTAATCAGAGGACTTGAATTTAAGTCTCAACTGTGATGCATCCTAGCTGAATGGTCTTGGATAAATCCATAACTTCTTGTGCCTCTATTATCCTATCTATAAAATGGGATCATTTCATAAGCTCATATAAAGAAAAAGCCAATACTAGAACTCAGGTCTATTGAATGAGGGTCTGTCCCTAATCTCTTTGGATTTAGATCCATCATTTGCTTTTCACTGTAGTACAGAAATGCTCCCTGCTAGTTGCCCCTTGGGGACAGTTAGGTGGTGCAGTGGTTAGAGTACTGGGCTGGAGTCAGGGAAGACCTGAGTTCAAATGTGGCCTCATGTATTGACTATTCATGACGATGTAGGACCTTTGAGATTTCTGCCCAGATCATCCCTCTGTTCTGCCTTCTTATCAAAACTGTGTTACTGTTTTGTTTTGTGGTTGTAGAAAGATGGCTAGAACACAAAGTTGCCAGTTGGGAGATAGAAACTCTTAATTTTACTTCTGCTATTGTGTGGAGAGATGTTTATCGACCAGAAACTGTGCCATAACTAGGGCGATGCAACCAGCACTTTTTCTCAAGGTAGTAAAATTTAGAGGACACTGAAAGCCCTTACAGCAACCTAGGAACACCTGATCTTAGCACCATGTTATTTTTAAATAATATTTTATTTTCCCCCAATTACATGTAAAAACAATTTTTAATATTTTTTAAAATTTTGAGTTCTGAATTCTCTCCCTCCTTCCCCTCCTCCCCCCCTTGAGATGGTAAGCAATCTGATACAGGCTGTCCATGACAGTAACTGGTTATTAAGAATAATTAATTAAAATAAGAACCTACTAAACAGCAGCCTTTCTTCCCCAGCAGGAATTCCACCCCTGTTGATCTTGGCTCTGCTTGTGTCCACCCATTGAGGTCATGTTCTAATGTTCCTTCTCGTCCCACCCCTCAACACACACACACACACACACACACACACACACATACACACACACACACCCCTCAATGCTCAATTGACTGTTTTAAAAAGTAAACTTGATGATACATTTTGTGACCCGAGTGCAGAAATTGCTAGTCAATGGCTCTGACTGGAAATTTTTTTTTCATGCTTCAATTTCTCTGTTGGTCAAAGTGGACACTTATAAGGATTTCTTTCAGAGAGGTGGCGAAATGATTCACGGAGGCTAGAAAAACACCATTTCCAGGCATAGCCGTGAAAACAAAGTCTTCTGTTACTCTCTCATTATCCTAAAAGTGCTGAATGAGGTAGTGTTACAGCTTTTAAAGTCATCTTCCTGAAATAATCTAGCTACTCTTGAGATGACTTCTGCTCTTATCTATAAAGGAAGGATCACGTCTCCACCACTAATACAGGAAAAGGGCTTAGGCAGCCTCTGAACACACGATGTTCGCTATAAAACATCAGGTTTCTGAGGCTCACTTTTCAAAGTAAACACACGGGGCTTTTATCAGTTCATGTGTCATACTAAACTGTATGTCCTATCTGGAAGCCACAGGCCATCCTTTTAATTACCCTGAACGTCATTTGTACTGGTGCTGGTAAAGTGTTTTTGGGAGAACATGGTTAACTGATTAGTTTTCACAGTATCTAGGTGATATTACTGAGTGTGACACAAGTCCATTAGATGAGAACGGATATCCACCCCTGTACATATTTCCCTACCAGAGTGATTTCTGCCATTCCAACTCTTTTCCCTATACACTCTACAGTCTTTATAGCTGGGGTTCTTAACCTTTCTGATGACGTGGACTAGTTTGGCAGTCTGGTAAAGCCTCTGGATTTCTTCTCAGAAGAAAGTTTGTAAATGCATAAAATAAAATATGTAGGGTTATAAATGAAACCAATTATCTTGAAAAAGTTATCCCCAAAAGTTATTTTTTTAAAGTTCATGAATCCCAGGTTAAGCCTAGGTCTAGTTAATTAATGATCATCCTCTCCACTTCTGAGCAGTATTTAGATCCAGAGAAGCAGCATTGAATCAAGGAAGACCTAAGACACATACTGGCAATGTGACCCCGAGCAAATCCCTTAACCTCTTACCAGGCACTCTCTAAGACCAAAAATGACAAAGGAGGCATCTGCCTGCATTGGTAGAGGGTGTTTCCTCATTCAAGAAGTCCCTATAATCATTGAAATCACAGGTCCAGTCCCCATCCCTATTTAACACACAAGTCTTTATTTTTCTCATTTTTGAATGTGCTAAGTATTTTTTAAAAGAATTTTTGTTGCTATTTAGTCATTTCAGTCATTTCCAACTCTTCACAACCCCATTTGGGGTTTTCTTGACAAAGATACTGGAGTGGTTTGCCATTGCCTTCTGCAGCTCACTTTACAGCTGAGGAAACTGAGGCAAGCAGGATTAAGTGACTTGCCCAGGGTCATGCAGCCAGTATCTGAGGCTGGATTTGAACTATCGTCTTCTAAATGAAAAGACAGTCTATAACCACTCCTCCCCAAAAGTGTCCATAAACATAACTAATAAGGACTACCTCTGTGTGGCAAGCAGTCCACATCTCCTGAGTCTCATTTAAAATCTCTGCCAGTGAGACTGCCTGACAGCTGTGCTCTGCTCACTAATGGACTCTGGGCAATCTTCTTAGAGGCCACCATTTTCTGGGAAGTTTATATATTCAGTAACAGCCTCTTACTCGGGTGAATATCCTAATACTTAAAGTCTCAGCCCCAGATTTAAAGTCTCAGAAAGAGACCTTAAATTTGGTTGCATCCTTGGCTACAGTCACACAATGAATTTGTGAAGTCTGGCAGCTGGAAGGCATCTTAAAAAACTATGAAAGTTTGACTGTGCACTCAATGGACCTCCCACCCTCCCTTTTTATTCCTTTGAGAAGTCATGAGAGGTTCATCCAACCTTAAATATCTGCCTTTTGTGATTGTGGCAAAGTGGAACATACACAGGCACTGGAGGAAAAGAACATGAATTCAAAGTTTGCTTCTGATGCTTAATATACATATGACCTTGGGCAAGTCGCTTAACTTCTAAAACGAAGTGGTTGAACTAGATATCTCTTTCCAGCTCTAGACATGGTCCTATAATATTTCTGAGAGAGAGAGAGAGAGGGAGAGGGAGAGAGAGAGAGAGAGAGGGAGAGAGGGGGGGGAGGGAGGGAGGGAGGGGGGGAAAGGAAGAGAGAGAAGGAGGGAGAGAGAGAGGGAGAGGGAGAGAGAGATAAAGAGGGAGAAGGGAAAGGGAGTAGGGGGGAGAAAAAGAGAGAAAGGTTCAAGTATTTTCTGCTTGTCAAAGAATCATCCTGTTTTTTTCTACCATAAAACTACCTTGTCTTGTCTCCCTCTCCTCATACTTAACAACAGTGCACAACAGTAGTAATAGTATGCATAGTTATTAGCATACATAGCATATACAGTTAATTAGGCACCTATGTAACAGGCACAATGATACAAAGATAAGACAAAGATGATGATCTTTGATCACTGAGAAGATGAGGAAAGACATTCTTAGCCAGGTTTCCTCAGGCCAAAAAAAAAAAAGTGTTCCTCTTTTGTTTTGAAAAAAATCTGTTTTCTAGTTACCTAGTTATTCTAGTTACCTAGAATGAAAAGAGACTTGGCCTGGATTCTAGTTCTGCTCCTGCCATCCACAAGCTGTTTGACCTCACACAACTCATTTTATGTTTCTCTACTCCTTAATTTCCTTATCTGTAAAATTATGAGACTGAACTAGATTATTTTTAGGTGTCCTTCCAACTTTAAAATTTTGTGGATGATGTGACAGTAGATGGTTTAACACCAGAAACTGGGGCTCTTAGCCTTCTGTTGGCTTTAAGGAAATTATTTTGTCTTCTTCTTTCTTAATTTTCTTCATATATAAGAGGGAGGAAAAGTCTATTATCAGATTTTTATGGTCCAGGTCTGTGATTTTAACTAGTATAGGGAATTCCTGGTGAAAGGGTCATGGAGAAAGTATGTGTCAGAGGCAAGACTTTTATAGAGTGTTGAAACCATCACAGGAAAGGTGTGGTACAAGGTTACAGGGGGAATAAAAAGAATAAGCAAACAGAAAATTTAAATCTAAAGTTTTTATAACAGTAATTTAGGAGATGTGGATTGGAGGTCCTCCACTAAAAAAAAGGTGTTTTTTAAACCTGGACTTTGAGGTAGATTTGTTTTTGGTTTTTTTGGTTATTGTTTAAAAGAACATTTAAGGTATCAAGTTTCACTCTTTAGAAGGCCAGTAGAAATTTTCCAAGGAGTAAACACCCCAGTTAATCTAAGCCTGGAACTAAGTGTGGAGTATTTTAGCCCATCATCAAATGAACCCACCACCAAAAAAATAAAAAATGAGAAAAAATCATTGAGTTCAGTATCTTAGCTGAAGTCCAAGAAGTGTGCCTTGAGTGCCTCTCAAATGTTCCATTGGGACAATAAGACAGATTCTGCCTTGTACAAAGATGGAGCAGAAGGTTGTCTCCAAGAAATGGCCAGGGCAAGAACCTCTATCTCCTCTGTCTGCCACAGTGGGGTAAATACCTCATTAGCTGATCATTTATTTAATCTTCAAAGACTTTTTGACGGTCTCTCCTCCTTACTCCATTAAAATACAAATACTTTTGGCAAACAAAACACATCAAGTTTTAGGGCAGCAGATGAGAGCAAAGGTTGGAGTGGGCAGTGACAGAGACTTTCCTTTCCTTTTAATTTAGCTAGAGTCAGTTCCACAACTGGGGTTTCCCACACATACAGCTCCCTTCCTCCTTTGAACTTACCTGTCTGTGTTCTATCTCCTTGCATCTTGAGATGGTATTTTGGTATCCTCAAGACAATCTGATAAGCTAATTCCTAGAAAATATTTGTTCCTGTCACATCTAGATTTTCGTGATGCTAAGTGAGTTCTCCAACTCATTAGTGACCCTAAAAGCAGGGATTCCAAGCTAGGAAGGGATGAGACTATAGCTCTATGAGAGGGTGGTGGTCCCATCTGCCTCACCACCTTCTTGTAGGGCTTCGGGGATCTAAACTTTTGGTGGTGGTTTATATAGGAGTTAACATATTTTGGATTCAATTACTTTTTAAGATTATTTTTAAAAAACAAATTTTATAAGTCTTACTTAGAAATTTAAAGTGAAATTATAGCCCACAGACAAAAAAGAAAAGGAAATCTCCCCTAAGGTCTATTATAGTTTGTGATTCAGAGCAAAATGAGAACTCTAAGTATTTCTTGTGGATAAAGAGACTCTAGTTTTTGTGGGGTAGGTGGAAAGGGAAGAGGCGAAATACAACTAGCAGAACATACAAATTATTTATCAATTGTGGGGCAGCAGTGAACATACTTATAGTCCCTGTTACCTGTGAAGGTGAACTCTTGAACTCTAGAATTCTGAGCTACAGTAGGTCTAAAGCCCATCCAGTGTCCAGCACCCATCCAGCAAGCCCACCACCAATATGGCAAGTCCCCAGAAGCCGGGGTGCCACCAGGTTGCCTAAGGAGGCAAGAATTAACTCAGGTGAAGGTCAGAAATGGAGCAGGTCAAAGCTTCTGTAACAATCCCCATTTCAATAGTGGTATGGTGAGTGGCCTCTACATTTCTGGCATAGGCAAGGCTGACCAGAGACAGCCTTTGGTGGGACAGTCAGGTCCAGTCTCCAATTACTGACCAATTCATGGCATTTATCACGATATTCATGGAAGCTGCATATCAGCTTATAGATACTAGAAAATGTAGACACTGGCATTTTAATGAATTATTTCAGAAAGTGTATAAGTCAGTAGAAACCAATATAGCCTCTCTTCAGTATAAACAATAACAGAAAAAGTATATTCTTTTCTTGCTTTATAATTTCCCTCCACCAAAGACCTTAAGAAAGTGATGGAAAAAATGTTAATAATGCAGATTAAACTGAAAATTGTGTCCTTCATGCGTTTTTTTTTCTCAGAGCTGGTTGTTAAACATTTACCAGCACACCCTCCTGCTTCCAGCTGTAAGCCTATGATCCCGTCACTATTTCTTCTTTGGAAAAGATACTTATAAATAGTTAAAAGGATAAAGGAGCTACCGAGGCTGAGACCTTGATATTCCACAAACTGTTTAAGTCTCTCCTATTGGAAATTAATTGAATAATAAAAATTGCTCATATTTATGCCGTCTTTTAAGTTTTATAAGAATCCATTCTCACAACTACCCTGCGAGGTGGGTAGCACATGTTTTTATTCCCATTACACTGATGAGAAAATTGAATCTCAGAGAGGTCAAATCAGATCTGCAACTCCAAACCAGGTCTTCAGGACAGATGTCAAAGAGAATATATGCAAGATTAAATAAATAGTGAAGTGGCATCCCACATCAATGCTAGTGATTCTCTGATTTTTCATGGCATTGTTATATTTTGACCAGAGAAAGGTCTATGGTGCACATTTCTGTGGTCTCCTTATGTTTTCCAATGTCTTGACCTTACCTGCCAGTCAAACACACCGAGACAACTAAATGTGGCAAGTTTAGCACACCTATTGTTTATCTCGGCCACCTAAAAGAAATAGATTCCATTTCTGTTCTCCGGAGAGCAGAGAGAGCATTGTCTGATGCAGGTGAGCAACGACTCTTCCGAGTTCCTAAGAAAGAGCATGAACAGGCTTAAGTTAGATTTCAAATCTCTGCCGAGCCCTGAGCCAGCAAGTTAGTGATTTTAGTATGGCTTTTACAATACGGAGAAAGGGGCTGAACAAGAAAGAAAAGTAAGGAACTCTTTAGACTCCTGAGAATCAATCCTTTAGGGAACTAAAATGATACACGGAGAAGACCAAGCATCTTAAGACCAGTCTTTATTCCTTTTGGCATAGAAGGCGATGACAAGCTTTTTAAAAAATAAACTTAATATTTTATTTTTCCTAATTGCATGTAAAAAACACTTTTAACATTCTTTCTTCAAATTTTGAGTTCTAAATTCTCTCCCTCCCTCCCCTCCCACTGTCCATTGAGAAAGCAGGCAATTTGACATAGGTTATATATGTGTGTGACTAGCTTTTTTGCAGCCTCATTAAGCTGGTAAGTAAACAAACATTTATTGAGAATCTATGATGTTCTGAGCACAGTATAGTATAATAAGGACAGCAGAAGGGTAGAGGGCAAGGCAGAGTAGAAGACGGAGCAAAAAAGAAAAAAAATAAGCTTATGATGCAGAAGTTTGGAGGACTGGGTAGGATTGTTGTCCAGGTCAAAATAAAGGAAAAACTTCCTGAGGGTTAGAATCACTAAACACAGATGGTCTATTGGAAGAGATGACGAATTCCACTCCTCATATTGGTCCAGGGACTTTATCCTACCTTTTTGCAAATACATCATGCTGCTACTTTGTGGGTGAGATCACCTTGGCAAGACTTCAACTGCCCTGAGTGAACATCATAGCTCTGGCCTCATGTCCTATTACTGTCCTGTCAATCTTGATTAAAAAGCGTCTGACCTTCTCAGTGGGCAAAAAATGTTTTGTTAGAGGGGAAGGGCTGGGGTGATATAATTCTGAAATAATTCCAAAATCATTTAAAACCATGAGACCCATGTACTGTTGAATTAAATTGAACAAAACTATTTATTATATACTTACCCAACAAAATGGAGCTCAAAGCCAATGAACAATGTCATTTATTTACTCATTTTCACCCCCTTGGAGTGATGAACACTAAATTGTTTCTATGATAGCGTTGTCTTGATTCAATTCTAACTTTCTTTTAAAAAGTCTAAATGTAATAGAAATCCATTATAACATAATACAATGTTATATACATTTAGATTTTTGTTGTTCAGTCATTTTCAATTGTGTCCAACCCTGTTTGAAGTTTTCTTGGCAGAGATACTGGTTTGCCATTTCCTTCTCTAGCTCATTTTACAGATGAGGAAACTGAGGCAAACAGGGTTAAGTGACTTACCCAGGGTCACACAGCTAGTAAGTGTCTGAGGCCAGATTTGAATTCAGGATGATGGGTCTTCCTGACTCCAGGCCTGGCACTCTATCCACTATCTTAACTCTTGAAACTATATGAAGAAAAACCCTTTCGGAGTATGCTCAGTCTCCATTCCTGATGGCCATCCCAGAGTCCTACAACTTCCCATGTGGTCATCTGGAGCAATGACTCCAAATGCTCCAAAAGGAGGAGAAGAAAGGGCACTGATTTTCAATGTGTTAAGACAACCAAAATACATCAGTTTTGCAGATTGTCAGGCTGGTTTTTTCAGTCATCTTAAAGACTCAACTTGAAAAGTCCTTCCTTAAGGTGACTGAAATAACTGGATCAGCATATGCATGCAGGCTCACACTTCACAAGGAGAGAGGCATATGCACTATGTAGACAAAGTGACAACTTGGGAGGCTCCCAAGGGGATATTGAGCATGGTTTTCCACCTTATTATATGCAGCTCAGGGCAAGATTATTCTCAGTTTTTCCATCTGTAAAATAACAGAATGCCTGCCTAGGCCTTTTTGCAAATATATTTATTTATCCATCAGGTGCATTGGGTTGGAAGTTGGAAAACATCCCCATAGACAGCGTACGCATAGACAACTGTGTGATCTTGAGCAACTCTCTCGGTTTCCAGTTTCCTCATCCTAGGAAATGAGTGGTTTGAACTAGAACTAACTTCTAGCCCTAAACTTCTATGATATAAGGTCTATGATTAGCCTGACACTCATTTTATGGTGGCTGATTCAGAAGCCAATTCAACTATCTTAACAGCTGGGCCTATTCACCATTTGGGCATGCTCATAGTTAGATTGCAGTTAATATGGGATGACCTAGAAAAAAATATTCTATAGGGAATTAGATTTTCCAAGGGAAATTTTTTTTAGAAGAAGGTCAGGCAGTTTATGGTGATCACAATGTCGCTATATAGCCCTGATTAACTCGACCTCTTGCATGAAACTATCTACTGTCATATCATTCATGAAATTTTATAGTAATTTCAACACTTAGTAAGCCGTTCCAAGGGTAGGCAGGGTAGTTAATTAGTCCTTATAATCAAAATCTTCCCTAGAATGGGGGAAGCAAAGTGATTGATCACCCTGGGACCCAAATTTTTCCCTCCTCTCCCCTTTTCAACCAGTAGGGTAGAAGGAGATGGATCTACCAGCCGATGGTTTAAAAAAATAAAAAAACACAGGAGGTTCATTTATATACACATTTGATCAGACCGTACATCTCTCCTCCTCTCCTTTCCCCATCTTCACCACCAAGGCAAAGCAGGAAGTTGCACAGGGACTTTCACAGTCTCAGGCTTTTTAACTTCTTTCCCAAGGACAGCTTTGGATGGCCATGCTAACCTGACGTCTCCCATACAAAAATTGTGGGGGGTTAAGAGAAAGGAGGAAGCAGAATGTGATTCAGCCCTTTTGATTTGAAGCAGTTAGCAGTTGGGTGATAAAGTGCTGGGTGTGGAGTCAGAAAGACCCAAGTTCAAATACCGGCCTCAAAATAGTTACTAGTCATGTGACTCTGGTCAAGTCATTTAACCTCTTTGCCTCAGTTTCCCCAACTGTAAAATAGGGATAATAGCAGCATCTATCTTTCAGGCTTGTGAAGATCACAGTGCTTGGAACACAGTAGGTGCTATGGTTCCGTTGTGTCCAGTTCTTTCTGACTTTATTTGGGGTTTTCTTGGCAAAGATATAGGAGTGGTTTGTCATTTCTTTCTCCAGCTCATTTTACAGATGAGGAAACTGAGGCGAGCAGGGTTAAGTGACTAGCCCAGGATCACACATTTATTAAGTGTCTGAGGCCGGATTTTAACTCATATCTTCTTGATTCCAGGCCCAACGCTCTATCCACTGCACTACCAAACTGCTTCTAATAGATGCTCTATTCCCTTCCTTTCCTCCCTCCTTCCCTTCCAGATCCTTCTTATTACCTTATTAAGGAGCTATCTTTGCCCACAGTTCTCCTGAAAGTGAGGTTTATTTAGTCCAAAAGGATCTTGCAGTACTCTATTCCAGGATTAACATGTTACCTCACTCTGTGATAGGACATCCAATATAAAATAAGTCTCTATTAGACTTGAATTGCATTTACTTTTTGGCCCCTATTAAAAGGGAGAATGTAATACTATTCTTGCTTTACCAGTGATCTGGGTGGCACAGGTGCCACGGTCTTGTAAAATACAGCTTATGACAAAGGGACCTATGTTGCACCAAAGGCAGATTATCCTAGAAACTTATAGAATGTGTAAAATGAGCTGGAGAAGGCAATGGCAAACCACTCCAGTATCTTTGCCAGGAAACCCTAAATGGGATCACAAAGAGTCAGGCATGACTGAAAAGCAACCCAACAACAAGAATCTAGGTTAGAGAAGTCTGGGGAAGGGCACACGATCCCAGTCTTCAAATCCTTCAAGAGCCTGGTTCATTTGTTTTCCTCCTGCTTCGTTCAGTTCAGTTCTCCTAATTCTAAGTCCAACACTCTATCCACTACACCACCTGGCTGGCTGCCTGCCCCTTCTAAGCTAGGTGCCCACAGTTAATATGCCCTATCTTCTGCTTGCCTGTGGGAATTAAAAATCTGCTTTCTCTCCTAAGTCATGCCATTATGCCCATGTTGCCTGTCTGGTATGGTAGCCAAAGTATTGAATTCTCTGTAGCTGATGAATCACACCAACATTGTCTGATGTAGAGATGACTTCACCAAGCTCAATTTACCAGCTCTGAGGTCACCAAAGAGTAAGATGAAGGCTCCTCAGGCATGTGACCCAGAGTCCATTCATTTCATCAGTATTGAGTACTATGAAGCAATTTTCCCAATATTCCGCGTGCTAGAAAGGTGATCTCTCTTGATTTGGACTGCTACCCCTGTTGGCCTGCTTCCTTCGGCTTTTAGACCCCAGTACACTCACTCCATCGCTATTCCATTCCTCTTTTATGGCTTTTGCAGTGAGTTCACCATTTTATTTAGTAACTGATTCATACCAGTTAAAAGAGTTCTCTAAAGCTGCACCTGTTGGAGATTTTTAAAGGGCTGGATTCTGGGGGGTTGAGTAAACCTCTCTTTGGGAGTAAACTAACTGCTAGGGGAGTTGCATTGTATTTCCCAAGGAGCCAAGAGAACATTAATACACTAGAAATGAGTCACTTCATAAATGTTCAATTCTCTGATTAAGAATTCATTCATTTCACTGGGGTGAGGGATTGTTCTCTGGGACTCCCTGACTCACGCTGGATGTCCAAAAGGATAAGGCAAAATAAAATTTACTGATCCAAGGGGAAGCTCTATGACATAATGGTATGTATTGAAGCATGGCCTGGTAGGCCTATAAATTAGCTATCATTTCCAATTTGGGGTCTAATCCTAGGTGACTCAGTGGATAGAATGCCAGGTCTGGAGTCAAGAAGACTCATCTTCCCAGGTTCAAAGCTGGCCTCAAGACACTCATTTGCTGTGTGACCCTGGGCAAATCACTGAACTTTGTTTGCCTCAGTTTCCTCATCAGTAAAATGAGCTGGAGAAGGAAATGGCAAATCACTCCAGTATCTTTGCCAAGAAAACCCCAAAAGGGGTCATGAAGAGTCAGACAGGACTGAACAACAATAAAAATCTAATCTTATTCTCTAAGGCTTACTGAAAATTCCCAGGCAGCAAGCACTCCCTGTCCACTCAAAGGATTCACTATCACTCACTCCTACTCTTCCTCCGAGCGCACGCGCGCACACACACACACACGCACCTCTCTCACTCTTTTCCTGTTCCTCTACCCCCTAAATAATCACAAAAATTTCTCAGGTACTTACTTGTCACATCCTCTCTCCTCCTGTATCGGGAAATCTTGCGACTTCGAAACCAAAAAAAGGTAGCTCTTCCTCAAAAAACCTTGGAGACTCCTAGTTTAGGATAGGATTATATTGATTAATTTTTTTAAAAAATTTCTTATATATGTTAGGTTTTGACCGACAACTTAATCACCCAAAAGCGATTATCACTTTCCAGCACCAGAAATATTACAATCACAGAATCACAAAATCATGGAATTTAAGAGTTGGAAGGAATCTCAGCTGCCATCTTGCCCAGCCCATACACAAAAGAAATCCCCATGAAAACATATAGGAGTGGTCATTCAATAAGCCCTTAATGACCTTCGTGTTGTATTTGGATAGCATTGTAGGATTCTTTTTCATTTAATTTTATTTACACCTCCAGAATTAAGGAGTTTCAATGCAAAGCTTTCAGGTAATTACCATTTTTCTTATAATCTCATAGCACTTTTGATTTATTTTATAAAGCAATTTCACATTGATTTTCTGTGTAATTTTCACGACCTTATCTTGCTTGGACAGGTATTATTATCCCAATTTAATAGATGAAGAAATCAAGGCCCACAAAGGCTGTGAGGCTTGCTTAAAATCACAAACTCTTGCCTCCTATATCCAATTACCTGCCAAGTTTTGATGGCAATTACTACTAAAATACCTCTCCCTTTATCCCCTCCCCTACTACCACTTTTTTTTGATCATATTCTATTCCCTTTTTTCTATTATCACATCAGTCCTCTCCTGTTCCTAATACTACTGCTCTGATAGTAAGCCCCCATTTCCACTGGCCTGTATTACTGCATTTGCCTCTTAATTAGTCTTTTCACCTCCTTTTAGAGTTAGTTCACCTCCCTCTTCGGTTTTTCCCTTGCTCTGCTACCAGATTAATCTTCTTAGGCACAGGGCTGATCATGTCACACCTTTGCTCAACATCCTTGAAAGCCTCCCTATTACCTACTGAATAAAGCCCTGATTCCTTAGACAGGCATTGAAGGCTCTCCACTAAATGGTGCCCCAACTTTTCCCAACTCTATACGATTCTGCTCTAGACTGTTGATGTTGGACAAATTGCAGACTTTCCTGCCTCTCTCTGGTCAAGAGAATCATGTGATTCCCTGTGCCAGGTATGCCCCATTTTCCTGCCTCCATCGCTGCCCAGTGAAATCCTACTCATCCTTCGAGACTAGTTCAAATGTCACCTCCTCTATCACCACCATTTCCCTTATTCCTATGTTTGTACTTCTCTTATGGATTTATAAGGCCCATTTTGTAATATAGTTATTTGTGAGTGCCTCATGTCCCCTGCTTATAGGAGGGGAGAGAAGAAAAGGGGAGGAGAAGCAAGTGCAAGAGTAGGGAGGGAAAGATGTATTTCTTATTTATTTCTTGATGATATATATATATATATATACATATATATATATATACATAGTGCACACTTAATAAATGCTTGTTAGATTAAATCATAGTGACAAGTCTTAACTGTAACAATAATAGCTTATATTTATAAATATACACAGATAATAGCATGGGTAACATATACATATATATCTATGTTTATATATAAATATATGTATTCATATATATTTTTACATATATAGATGTGTATATATACAGATATATGTGTGCATATATGAGGTGCTATTTTATGTGTGTATATTTGTATGTGTGCACATGTATGTTTACATATATGTGTACATAACACATGTATATTTTATGTATATACATGTGTTTTTATATACGTACACACACACACACACATATATATACACTTTTAAGGTTTACCAAACACTTTCCTCATAACAAACCTATGAGGTAGAAAGTACAAATTTTTTTCTCATTTTACAGATGGGGAAACTGAGGCCAGAGAAATGACATCACTTTCCCAAAGTCATGAGCTAGTAGCAAAGTTGGGACTCCAGCACCAGTCTTCTGACTCCAAAACCCATGACTCACTAGAGCTCACCGTGTACCTGTCTCCTGATGGGGAAATTCCATGTTCATAGACAAGTGGTGCTATGTCACGCTGGGAGTCAGGAAGATTTGGGCTCAAATTCTACTCCAATTTACTAGTTTTATGACTATGGGCAAGTCATTTAACTTCTATCCATCTGCTTCCTCATCTGTAAAATGAAGAAATGGTACCTACAAGCAGCTACCTACAGCCTTTTTTCTTTTTTTTGGTTCAAATGAGATAGAGATATTTAAAGCATCTTAAGTCACTGCCTAATTGCCATCTATACCATTTTTACCAGGAACCCTGGCATTCTATCTCTTAAAACATTTCATTTTCAAATGGGATTAGTCTATAAAATACAATATTTTCTTTTGAAATATAGGTCAGAAAAGTACAGATGAAACAGATTCATATAGAAATTTTTTTTTGTTTTTTCTTTTTCAGCAATAAAAATATCAAGGTTTGCATTGATAAGATGCCAATTGATCCAGTGGCGCTGAAAAAGAAGATGAACCGAATGACCTCTGATCCCGGAGTGTTTGCCGTCCTTAGCAGCTTACTGCTCTATATCACAGACCGTGGTGATGAATCTCCCCAGGTGCCCCCTAAGAAGGCCAAATTGGCTGAAAGCAAAGAGAACAAGAGAGATAGTAACCCAGAGTCCCAGGATCCCAACAGCCATAGGCGACCCACCAAGTTCCAGATTCTACAATCCAGGTTCATGAATCCAAACCGTGAGCCCTACATCAAAAAGACAAGGGAGGTAGGGAGACTGATATTTAAGGACAGACAAGGAGCCAACAGGAGCTTTGTGAACACTACCATTAACAAGCTCCTAGAAAAAACCAAAGAGAACACAGGAGAGAACAAAAAGTCATTGCCAGCTGAGAAATCCAGGTGGATTAACCCCACGGGGAAGAGCACAGTGAAAAATATTCTGAAGATGTTCCTGGCAGCCGAGGAGAAGGAAGCAAAAGAGAAAGAAGCGAGAGAGAACCCTCCAGTCAGGAAGCAGAGAGCACCCACTGGGGTTTTGCCAAAGATTGTCGGCAAAAAGAACCCAGTCTTTTCCAAACTCAAGGAGAAGTTCGAACAAAGTGGTACGCTTTGCTCAGAGGCAAATGTGTTGCTTCTGCGTAAAGAGGACAGGAAGAAAAAGATTTTGCAAAGGAAAAAGATGCACAAGCCAGAAATCCGGGTGCTACGTCTGGCCACACTGGCTAGCACCAATATAAAGACCCCACTGGCTCAACATTTGGCCTGCACAGCCGAGCCCATGCCTGCTTTCAGCCTCGCCACTGTAATCAGCAACCCTTTTAGCTGGATGTCACACAGCACTAAAATTAGTCGGTCTTATTCTCAGACTGCTCCCAGGAGAGAAACAAGCAAGTCTTCCAGCCTCCAGCTTATTAAACCTGATGAAACTAAAATATCGGAAAACATGCCACTAGACAGAGAGAACAAAGGGCAGCTAGAAAACATGCAACATTCAATGCCCAAGGTCATGGCTAATCAAGGGAACCTGGTGGAGTCGAAAATAGCTGGCTACGGTGCTGGACCTGGTTTTCTTCCGATAACAGGCTCCTCTTCTGCTTTATGTGAAAACAAAGGCCTTCTAGCCTGCCCTCCCATTATATCTCCACACAGTCCATGCATGCAAAGGGTTGCTGGATTAGCTGGACCTGATAAGATTTTAGCATCGAGGGGAGAGAATACAGCAGAGAGCTTATGGGAAGCCAGCCCACGGGTCAATTTAGCTCATCCCAGTGCCTCTAGACAGGATAGATCACAGAATAGCCTCCAGGATGTAGGAGTACGAGAAATTCCTGAAATTACCATGAGTATCTCTACTTCTGAGGAGGAACCAGAAATAATATCCCCAGACTCAGAAAGAGAGAACCTATTTGCAACCCAAAAATGTTTCACAGAACAGAAAGCATCAGAAAATATTCCATCATTTTGCTCTTCTGCTGTCAAGGCTTCTCGTAGTATCCAGTCTACAATTGACCCCCCACAAGTAACAATTCAAATGCCAGTTGTTTACAAAATGCCACCCCTTTCTACCACTCAACAAAGTGCTTCCAGTTTTGAAGGCAATCGTCCACGTGTGCCTGAGGGAAAGGACAAGCTCAGAGATAAGCAACAATTATTCCCTACTGAATACAAAAATGATGACCAAGACACAGTTATATCCAGCAATCTAGTTAAAAATCCAATTCAACTCTCTATTTCCTCCAAGCAAAATGACCCAAACATCCAAGAACTACAAGCAGAGTCGATGGGTACAGCATTGAGTGATGCGTTTAATTTCAACCATAAGCCCCCAGCTACCATTCTGACCCAGAAACTTCAAGAAAATGACGCCAGAGAGGAGAACGAGTCTGTCTTTAAAAGATCCCCTATGGCTCTGCAGAATGATTTCGTGAGTCCTGGAAGTAAGAGCAATACTTATTTTAACTCTGAGAAACACAAATTACCTGAATCAAACAAGAAGCCCGAGCTTAGAAATAGCACCTCAGTTGAGAGAAATAGTACATGCGACACTAGTATGCATCCAGTGCCATCCAGTGACTTGATGAAGTCTGAGAACCATGCTCAGAAGGGCAGGGAAAGCTTGTGTAACCAAAAAGAATTTGAAGGGCCTTCATTAAAGGACTCTGCTCAGGCCCTCAACATAACTAAAGGAAATATTAATCATGCTGTTGGCAAGTACAAATGGAATTCATCAACTGACATGCCCCAACCTAGCAACGATGCCACCACGGAGAAGGCCGTAGGGAACTATAAGAAACAGGCAGCGCTGTCACTAGGTGACACCCCAAACACAGAAAATAATATTACAGGAGAGATGAATAGCTTAAGTAACTACAAGGAAAAAGAAGCATCAACAAATTATTTTGTGGCACATGGAAATTATCTTGTAGAAGAGAATTGCTCTCGTAAACCTGGAAGGCACCAACTATTGGCATCAAATGAACCAGCAAAGCATGAAAATAGTACAACAACAGAAAGGAGTCTCCTGAGTGACAATGGGAAGTGCCAAATTTCAGCACCAAAGTCTCTTTTGATACCTGAAAGTGGTTCTATGGAAGATAATACACATCATAAGCTTGACACACACCAATTATCTACTTCAAATGAAATGGCAAGGAGCAAAACCAGTGCCTCGGTGGAAAGGAATACCTCGGGTGATGTTGAAAAGAGACATATGCCAATGTTGGGTTATTCCAAGATACAGGAGAACAGTGCAACGATGAAAGAACGTGTCTTGGGTGATTCTGAAAAGAAACAAATGACAACAGATTATACTGTAGCCCAGGAAAACAGGCCAAGAGTAGAAAGGACTTTATTGAGTGATACTGAAAAGAACCAAATTCCAAAATCCCATTATTCCATGATTCAAGAAAACAGTGCGAGAGAGAATACTTGTCATAGTTTAGATAAGGAGCAGTTAACTTCTAATGAATTGGCAAAGGGGAAAAGCAACACTGAATCAGCAAGACTTTCTATTGACACAGAGAAGAGCTTTGATGCCGCTTATCAAGCCCCATTATCGAAAGCGGGAGTGAAACAAGTAAATGTTAGTGCTGAAAAAAGGAAAAATAAACTAGACAAGCACCAGTTACCTTTGTCCAATACATTTACAAAGCATGAACCTGGGATTCCAGACAAAGATAACTCCAAGTTCAATTGTGAAGAGTACCAACTAACCCTGGAAAATGTGGGGAGGCAGGGACATCCCACAATTCAAAAGAATAATAGTTTGAGTAACCCAAGGATATCCCAGGTGCCACCACCAAATGATTCTGGGCTGAAGGAAGTCAAATCCACAAGCCAAAAGGCTACCTCCAGCATTGCTGAAAAGCATCAGATGCCATCATCAAATGATTTGGTAGGACCTGAAAACCTTTCTGGCGGAATGAAGGATGTCTGCCGAAACTTAGAGAAGGGCCAGTTACATTTGCCAAATGAGGTGGCAAAGCATGAAAATAGTCTGGTTCAGAAAGGTGGTGCCCAAGCAGAGAAGAGCCAGACAGTACCTCCAAAGAATGCTGAGAAGCCTTTAAGCAGCACTTCTGTAGGACAAATGAAAACTGTCTCGAAATTACAACCCAAGAACAAGAAAACAAAAGATGACTTGGAGAAAACCGTTAGTGATACTACAGATAAAAAAGATACTTTCAACAGCAGTGAGAAATGTCAAAGGCCATCATTGGGTGACGTTAGGAAGAAAGAAAACACTCCCATGATTCAAAAGAATCATACTACAGATAGAAAAGAAACTTTCAAAGGCAGGGAGGAATCTCAAAGGCCATCAGCGAGTGATGTTAGGAAGAAAGAAAACACTATCTCAAAGTCAAAAGGCACCCAACAAATCACAAAAAAGGTCAGTGTACCTTCCCCTGAACTTTTAGAGAAATCTGACTCTATTCCTGTCAAAGGCAAAACACCATGCCCTGATTCTGGGGAGTCTCAAATCTCGTCATCCAGTGACCCAGAGAGGTATGAAAGCAATCCTGAGGAAGAGAAGGAAATCTGGGGCAGAAGAGACAAATCGAAAGAACCCAAGAAACAAGCTAGATTGGCATCATTTGCTAAATACAAAGCTCAAAGTTTTAGTGACCAAGCCTCCTTTGATTTATCATTTAAACCGATGATTGTTAGAGCAAATGATACATTTAAGCTCCCTAAATAAGATAAATGAACACTTTGTGTATCATGGTATCAGTTCACCATTACTGTTTTATCAGATTTTTTCTTACCACCTCTAAACTATTGCAAGATCTCAGCCTGACTTCCACATATGGGATTGTTGGATTTAGTGAAGTATTTCTTTCCCATTCTGTTTTACATGAAATGTATGTTGAAAGCATTGAAGCTTGGAAGAACTTAGTGATCGAGAGTGCTCTTTACATTGGAATGTTTTATCAAGGGAGGCTGGGAAAAAAAACCCTTTTCTGGAGAGTTTTAAAGTGCTTTAGGCACCTAATAGGGACTTAATGAATGTTTGTTTTGCATTTAGGAACTATGATCCCCAGAGGCAGGGAAATATCCTGAAAAGTCATATTTTATTCCTTCCAGCCATGGGAATATTCACAGTCCAGGAAGAGGTGGAATTTTCTTCCTTCCTTCCTTTCTTCCTTCCTTTTTTCCTTCCTTCCTTCCTTTTTTCCTTCCTTCCTTTGTTTTTTCCTTCCTTTCCTCCTTCTTTCCTTCCTTTCTTCCTTCTTTCCTTCCTTCTTTCCTTCCTTCCTTTCTTTTTTTTTATCATGTTCATTATTAAGATGTTGAATTTTTATTTCCGTCTCTGCTGTTGTAAAGCAGGGTGACCTCTTATTTTTATCTGTACCGGTAGGGAGCTATCACCACAAGATGCTTCCTTGCCTTTTGAATGAGTTAAAGACTGAGTTTATGTTTTTAAGGGCATTTTCCCCTTTCCTTTGCAAAACAAGTTGCAGGCACAGATCCTTCCAGAACTACCTCAGTAACTCCACCTTTAGACTATGGAAGCAGCCAGTTGCCTTGCCAGGTATCCCAGGGAATATGGTCACTGGCAGGTGCCCAGATCTGTCTGTCACAAAGTGCTGGAGCAAAGCAATGTGCCAACCAAGAAGCTTTGAGGAAAAATAGAAACCAATGATAAGAATGCACATGTTATCTTCTCCAAATTGTCCAACTTCAGCCACTCCCCTTTCCCACCCCCAAATCCAAACACACATGTCATGAAAGAAAGGTAGAGAGCTTTAATTAGCTATGGTGGCTGTCCGGGATCAGTTTGCACCAAATGCTTTTGGCAAGCACAGACTTGGATTTGTGCAAAGAAGGACTCCCACTAAAAGCTTCAGGGCTGAAGGGAATTACATGTCCGTATGTATATTCCTGGGTTCTTTCAATTTATCTCTTCTGCCCTAGATTTCCTTCTGTGTCCTGTCAAGCAAAAGATGTCACTTAATACTAGAGATAGGAACTGGAAAGTCTTATCTTGCTGGTGTTTCCTTAAAAAACACCCAAGTGTTTGGGACCGAGCTAGATGTTCAAATGTCACTGACACTTTCCAAGGGGAGGTGAATTCCTCCGTGGGTGAGAATGATCCCTCTGAGCATAAGTGATTTTCCCAGTCTCAGTGTTCATTGGGTTGAACTGTGCCAAGACTTCATGATGTGATGTTTCCTATTCTTTCCCAAGACACTGAGTTATAATGAAGTTATAAAGTTGTATTTTTCTAAATATGCTGCATTTGTATAGCAAAGACTGTCTGGGGGCATGTTCAGGCTTCTTTCTTTTGTTTTAAATTGTACGTATTCTTGCAGAGACAAACTTTTGCTAATTAAAACTTTTTTAAGGGCAGTTAGTAAGGACTTGATTCGTGAATAATTAGCACTCATTACTATCCACAGCAAGGATTTTGGCAGGTCTGATCTATTCAGCAAAGGTCAGGCTCCTGAAGCAGCCAATTAAAAAAAAATCCCATAATCTTTTAAATGGCACTAAGCTTTGGAAAGTTACAGAGCAAATCTGGCTGTATAAAGTTCATGCAAATGAGCTGCTCTCAGGCTGTGGGCAAGGGTTTCAGATTTCATTCCATTTGTGAGTTCTCCCCTTTTCCAACTATGTAATTAATTTTTAAGTTCTGGAAGTTGTATCAATTCTTTAAATGAAATAACTTCAAAATGATGGAAGACCTTAAGAAAAAACTATAATGACAAAGAACATTGAACCAGGAGGTAGAATCCTGGTTCCATCATTGATTATTCACTGGATCAATGCCAAGTCATTAAATTTCTTTGAACCTCATTTTCTTTGTTTGTAAAAACTGGAATAACACAATGTTGATTTACTGTATGGTGGGATTATTGTGAGGGTCAAATAATCTAATGTGTGTAAAAGTACCCTGAACACTGCAAAGCACTGTGTTGGTCTTAATTATTACTACTGCTGTTACTGTAAATGTCTCTTGAATATGCACTTCTCAGCATTGGAGATTAGCAAGCTTAGGATCCCTTCTTTGGAAGGGGTGGGGACTTTGAACATCTTGAGAAGGTGCTCTGAAAACCTTTCCTGCCTCATTTATTTCTGTGGAGTTAAGTTCCATCTAATTTTCTCTGCTTTTATCTCCTCATTTATAATTTCTAATGTCAGCAAGCATATAATATATATTTTTATTATGCCATTCAGTTGTGTGGACTAAGAATAAAGGATGGAATGTGCTGCTCCACAGAGGGAAGTACTGCCAAAGAAGGAGTCAATGAAAATATTTCTTTCATAGGTTTCAGTTGGTTTCTAGGGGATGCCAAGGCTTGTGAAGCAAATGAGCTGAGGCTTAAGTGATTTTACAGAATCACAGAGTTTGAGGGTTCTCAGGAATCTTGACAGCCACGTCTTTCAACCCATATACACAAAAGAAGAGTCCTCACTGTGACCTAAAGGACACATGGTCATTCGGCCTCTGCTTGAAGACCTCCAAGGAAGTGACCCTGCCAACTCCTGAGTCCACCCATTCCACCTTGGGACAACTCTACTGTTAGGAAGTTTTTCCTGACATCAGGCCTCAATTTGCCACCTCTTTGCAACTTCTACCCATTGATTACTAATTTTAATGGTTTTTTTTTAGATAAATCTTAGTGCAGTGGCCTGATGCATAGTAAGTACTCAACAACCATAGTTGTTGCTGATAATGATAATGCTAAACATAGTCAAAAAGTAGTTGTTTTAAAGCTTTCCAGGGACAAGAAGTAATCTAACTGCTCTCCATTCATGGGGATCCTAGGCCTTCCTTTGGCCTATGGGGAAATCAGAGGAAGAGAAAAGAAATCATGAGAATGCTAAAGCCACTGAGCATTTTATCTGTAAAATAAGAAAAAAAGTCGTGGTTTTAATTGCTGTATTATTAGGGAGGAAAAAGGAAACCAGCATATATTAAGCACCTCCTCTATGCCAAATATTTTACAAATATTATTTTATACAACAGCGCTGGGAAGTAGCTGCTACTATTATGCCTATTTCACAGTTGAGGAAATGGAAGCAGACAGAGATTAAATGACTTGCTCAAGGTCACATAGCTAGGAAGTGTGTGAGGCTGGATTTCAACTCAGGACTTCTCGACTCCAGGCCCAGAGTTCTATCCGCTGCACCACCTAATTGTCTGAGGTTCCTATTAGACTAGGAGACGAAAGAATGCTTTTAGTCATCTAATTTTAAGTAATGGAAATATGACCATTTTCCTTCTCCAGATTATCCCATTAGAGAAGTTAGACAGAGTCAGTCTCTGGTAAAACTATCCAGCAGCTGCATGCCAGGCTTACCCAGGTCTGCCAGCAAGCCCCACCCATCTGGCTCTATAAGCCTGTTTGTTTCTCCTAATATTGCCAAAGGTGCTACGGTATTCGATTCCATCCAAGTTTTTACATGCTCGATCCATTCTTGTTTAGGTAAATAGAAGTGATCCAATGAGTAATTTCATGAGGTTTTTCAATAACACGGGTTCAAATTTCTAAAGATCAGTTGATAGTTCAGAGTGTGTATTTATGCTAAAAATATTACTGTCATCTCGACTAAAGAAAGAACTGCTAAAACCCATAAAACCAAGCTACAGTCTGGGTCTAATTACCATTAGGATAATACGTACAAAGGGAGGGGAAACTTTTTAAAAATTGCAATGTCATGGGAGACTTTTAAAGAATTTTGGATCATGTACTTCATTTTGTATATTTGTATGGTAATTTATTTATTTAATTACAAATAGCACTTTTTTTTTTTTACAGTTTATAGTCTCACCTAGGAACCAAAAAACATGTTATAGAAAATATGCACACACAATCTCAGAGCAAACAACCTTTCTGCAAGTAAAATATCGCCCTGAAAAAAGAATTTTTAAAAGTTATTCTATAAGGTAGTATTTTTGTCTGAAATGTCAGCAGAGATTCAGTATAGTTTTTATTGATTGCCTCCTGAAGGGTACTTTTACTATTTAAGTCATAATCTGGTGATTACTGTTAAACTACCACTATTATTTATTTACATTTCTTATTTGTATCATTTGCTTGGTTTTAAATGATTCTAAAATGAAGGATAATAAATACTAAATGAATTTTGTTTGAATTCTCTCCTTGTTAACTTCATTTGGAGGAAAGTAAACAAACAGAAATAAGTAAAATGTGTTGTATGTAACATTTCTTTACTTGGCATATATTTAAAAGATTCCCTAAAGAAGGTTCACCATGTTACATAGTGACTGCTATATGGGTTTGTGGGCAAAGAAAAACCTCCCAGAGCAATGAAGATGAGAATCGACGATAGTAGGGATATGCCACCTTGTGGTAAGTTTGAGATGGCCAGGTTTAAGTCAAAGCAATTGTTTCATCTAACCAACATTAGGGGCATTTGCTAGATAGATTCCCCTGTGTTCTCCCGAAAGTGTCTGAAAAGGCTTGTACCCACACTGGAGATATTGGAGATAAATGGCGATATTGCTCCATTTGGGGATCCCAGGGTCCCAATGAAAAGTCATCCTCTAGTTACAAGATGTGTGAGAGATGTCGAACAGCACTGAGGATTTGGTGTGACCTACTCTTACTCCAGTGTTTCTGGAATAAGAGTAAACATTTTGAATCCTCAGGCTACTGACCAGGACTTTCTTCTTGCATTAAATCATCAGAGGATAGGAGTACATGGCCAGCATTCATGTGTCCCCTGTAAGTGGGTGACTCAACTGTCAATCAGCATCAAGCAGTCCAGGTATGCCATAACAATCAATTCAAACCACGACTTTCTCACTCATCCCTCAGTCTGTCAGTGTCATCGTAGCTGAGAGGGAGAGGATGTGATTTACTCCCCCTCACAAAAATTCAGTTCCAGTTTTCTAACACTATGCATCATGACCTAACTCTCTAGGAGACCATGTTTGTATAAAATTCCTTCCCTAAGATAAAGAGATTTCTAAGAAAAAGAAGACATATTTTCCTCACTGGCATAGACTTGGTTGGGATGCTGAAACAAGATTTCTGCCACCCAAAGCCAACACCTAAATTAAGAGCAGAATAAGATATGTGGCTATCTGTGCAGGCCTAACTGATAGGCTCCAAAAGGTCCATGGCTCCCAAAATATCTCCTGTACCTATGCAGAATAAAATTCCATCAATAGCGTCACTAATATAAGAAAGGCAAGAGCATTGTCTCCAAGGATACAGGGCAAATGAATGTATCTTTAGGCTTTTCCCATTAGCAAAAACTAGTTTCAGATTCATTTGTTGAGTCATGGGGCCCTAAGGAAATAACGTGTAGTACTAGAGAGGTGATTAAGAGAGAAAGTAAAGGGAAGAGTTCATTGAAAAGGCTAGAATGAGGGAGTTTTGTAGCAAGATGGCTGAGTGAAAAGTTATATATGCAGAAAATCAAATCAACAAAATACCAAATGAACCAGGTGATATCACAACAAATCAGAGGAAGTAAAAAGAACGATCAGAACTTACTATGCACAGTTATATGTTACCAAAACTGAGAACACAAAAGAAATAGAGGAATATTTTTTAAAAATGTGAGATACTCAAACTAAGAGAAGACCAAAGAGAAGTAAATAGAGGAATATTTTTAAAAATATGAAATACTCAGACTAACAGAAGACCAAAGAGAAGTCTTAAATAATCCTATCTCAGGGGGAAAAATTGAACTAAAGTATTGCAACAATCAAAGGGAAAAAAAAACTCCTGTTCTTGAGGGATTCACAGAAGAATTTTAAAAGGTTTAATTAATACTTAAATGATAATTAGTGCCAATACCACAAAAATTACACCGAAAAACTGAGAAAGAAAGCACCTAATACCTAAAACAGGGAATAAGAAAGTACAGAAGAACTAAAGACCAATATCATCAATGAATATCTATTCAAATTTTAAAAATAAAATCCTGTCAGACTACAGCAATTCATCCAAGACATTGTTCATTATGACCATGTTGGATTTATACCAAGAATGGGAAAGCTATCAGTATACTCAATCATACTTTTAAAAAAAGCCAAAACAATATCATCTCAGTAGACACAGAAAAAGCCTTTGACACAGTACAGCACTCGTTTATACTAAAATCCCTAAAAAGTATAAGCAAAAGGACCTTTTAAATACCATAAAAGGTATCTACCTAAAACCAAAATCAAGCCTCATATACAATGGAAATTTTCCCCATATATACATGAGAAAAGCAAGAATACCTAGCCATGGCAATAAGACAAAAGAAAGAAATTAAAGACACAAATACAAGTAAAGAGAAGATTACACTATCCCTATTTGCTGAGGACATGATGATTTACTTTTAAAAACTCTAAGGAATCAGCAAAAATATTAATTGAGACAATTAAGAACTAGCAAAGTGGAAGGCTACAAGACCTCAAAAATCAGTAGAATTTCTATACAATAATAATAAAATCTACAAGGCAATAATATGATGAGGATTTTTATTCCAAATAACTATATAATGCACGAAATATTTGGGAATCAATCATCAAAGCAAACAAAATCTTTGTGTGAATTCACCTATAAAGTGCTTCTTAAGGAAATAAAGAACAATGTAAATGTCTGAGGGAATGTTCAGCGCTCGTGACAGGTCTAGCCAATGGAACAAAAATGACGACACTGCTGAAGATGATTTTTACTTTTAATGCTATGCTAACCAAATAATCAAAAGAATGCTTACAGAACTCAATAACATCATATAACCAATTCATGTGGAAAAATAAAATATCTAATAGATTATGGGAAATAATTAAGTAGGGGTGAAGGAAGAATAGTCCTTCCCGACTTCAAACTATTTTATAAAGCAGCAGTCATCAATACCATCTTACAACGGTTAAAAAATAGAGAAGTAGAACAACGGAATATACTCGACAAAAAAGAATAGAAAAACAGAGAAGTCAATAAGCCAATATTTAATAAACTGGAAAACACAAATTACTTAGGAAAGAACTCACCATTTGATGAAAGCTATTGGGAAAATTGGAAAGCTGTCTGACAGAAATTAGCATTAATCAACACCTTATTCCACAGTCTACAATACATTCCGAATGGATATGTGACTTTAATATTAAAGACACACCACAAAAATTAAAGGAGAAAAAAAATCTTATTCCTTTAAACAGTTCACATATCTTTCTCAGCTGTGGGTAGGTGATGTATTCTTAAATGAACATGAGACAGAGGCCATTACAAAAGATATAGATTACTTTGGTTATATGAAACTGAAAATTTTCTGTGCAAATGAAATAAATTCACCTAGAAGGGAGGCAGTCAAACGAGAAAACAAATTTATATCAAAATTTTCTGCTAAGAGTTTGATATCCAAGATATACAAATAATTAACATATATATGTGTAACTAAAGCTCTCTCTGTCTATCTATCATTAACAGCCATTCCTTGAAAAGTGGCCAGAGGATACGAACAAACAGCTCTCAAGAGAAATTGCGAAAAATTAACAATCATATGAAAGTATGCTCCAAATTACTAATAAATAAGAGAAACAATCATTAATAATAATAATGATGATAATGCAAATCAAAACAACCCTGAGGCTTAACTTCATACACTGAAAACTGGAAATGATGACAAAAGATGGGAATGATCAGTGTCTGAGGGGTTGCGGAAAGATAGGCACACTAGTAAACTTTTGGTGGAGCTGTGAATTAGTATAGTCCTAGACTTGGAGTCAGAAAGACCTGAGTTCAAATTCTGCTTCACATACTATCTCTGTGACCCTGGGCAAATCACTAAACACTATCTGCCAGAGGTTCTTTATCTGCAAAATGGAGACGGTAGTAGCACCTACCTCCCAGGGTTATTGTGAGGATAAAATAAGAGAGTATTTGTAAAGTGCATTATGATGCTTAAAATGCTATATTGATATTAGCTATCACTACTACTACCACCACTACCACCACCACTACTACTACTACTACTAACACTACTACCACTACTACTACTAACATTACCACTACTACAATTACTATCACTACTACCACTACCACTACTACCACTACCACTACTACTACTACCACCATTACGACGCACTCTTACACAACAGTGCAAATCAATACAATGACCAATGAAGCAACAGTCTGCCAAAGGAACTGTCCGAGCTCAGCCACTGCCAATGCCAAAGGGAGACATTTCAATGGATGATTCTGGACAGGCCCTTAAAATATAACCCCCATATGAGAGACTTTTATGGAATAAAATATACTTTGAGGAATTTTCTCACTTCCCTTGGTGTATAGTCCCCATTCAGGAAATCTGGAGAAATAGATGCATACCATGTTCAATTATTTCCTTGGGCCTCGTCATCGTGTTTCCTCAGGTTTCCTCGTTCATAAAGTGAAGAGATCAGACTAGATGACTTGTCCATGGCCCCTTCCAGTTCTCAGTCCTATGAATGCACTTAGGAATGCATAGTAATCCAGTACTCAGCAAAGTTCCTGCAACAGAGTAAAATGCTTAATAAATGCTTGATGGACTGATAGTAATCCCCCATTTAGTGAAACTGACTTTCCATTTATAAACACATGGTTGACAATATTACAAGAATTTTTCTTTATTTAAGAAGGAGGAAAACAAAACAGACGATCCCTGAATAAGTAGTCATTCGTTCCGAAGAGCTTTCCAGATCCCTAAATTGGACCCTTTCCCCAGTAAGTCCTGTACTCATCCAGTACTCTGCTCCTTGAAGATGGAGAAGAGGGCTTTTTTCAATCTTGCTTCCTTCCCCAAGTCAGCAAATCCAAACAATCCTCCTCATTCAAAAGCCTTGAGGAAGGAGATTAAAAGATGAACTGTTCAAACTTTTTATATGCACACTCAAGTCTAGCTTAGTCTTTCCTGAGATATCAGTTTTTTTACACTTTGAAGCTGATTAGAAGGTTTTTCATTATCACATAGTACTGAGTCCAGAGGTACGCTGCTAAATGTCTCGGGGGGAAAGTATGTACAACACACTTTTAAGTTTAATTTAACATTTATTTTATATATAACTTTCTTTAGTATAGGCAATCAACAAAACAAGAAATTAAGCCTTGATTCATAGGCATTTGCCAATTTCCTAGGTATACATGTTCACGCTGAAAATTTAACAGTTGGCTATCTGGAGCCCATAAACTAATTCTAGCATACCACTGGCACTAACTTTCAGTCACCATGGCCAAAACCTAGCTCCCTACCAACTTTCCACGTGGTCTCTAGGACTGAGACCAGCCAAGGAACATCAGCACATGCTTCAGAGAATGGACCATCATTGACTATTCCTTCATTACAGTATTTTGGGTGGGGGTGGGGAGATTCGAGATGTTTCTCAAATAAATCCTCCAATGCTCTCAAAATTCCATCACCACCCTCATGGGCTTCACTCATCCACTCATTCATTCAATAAAAATATATTAAATGCCTATTATAAGCTTAATACTACACTAGTCTCTGGGGACACAAAAACAGAATATGGGTGTCCAGTTGTCATTCCTAACTTCATCTTCTTAAACGTATTTTTCTTTTCTCATAGCAAAATTGGAGTCTGAAATGTAAGTATCCAAATATGATGAATCCATTGTCTTAAATTATATCTGTTCCAAATCTGTTCCATTTTCTGTGTATATGTTGTCCTTTAAATTTCATCTCAGAGTTTGGGAATTGGTTCTATAATTAAAAATGTCTAAATGATACAGGGTATCCAAAGGGCAAAATATCATAGTGTCAAGAGAACCATATTTCATGTTGGGGGAAATGTATGGCAAACCACTCCCTCTCTGGGCCTCATTTGCAAATTTAGGAGTTATATGCTAAGTGATCTCTCAGGTTCCATTCAGCTCTATTTCCATAATCCCCTTCCTTACCTTTTTTTCTTTTCCTCTATACCTCCCAGCAGCCTCCACCAATTACCAGGTTCTTCCTATTACTCATCTTTTCCCACTACACTCAGGCTGCATTCTCCTGAATTAGTATTAGGGATGGGTAGGGAGAGGAAAAGGAAAATCCCAGCAAGACTATATATAAATAGACACAAGGAAAATAAAGATAGTCACAAATGCTGAGACTGTAATAATGAAACAGTTTCCACCAGGCAGAAAAATACCTTTAAAAAAAATCCTAAGCATTGTAAGTATAAGAGATGGATGTTGGTGGGGGAGAAGCATATGATAGGAGACGTAGGTAATGTATAAACAAAAAATATTGTTTAAAAAATTTTTTTTAACAAAAGCAACCTTAGGGTGAGTATAGATGGCCTCACACTGTATAGTCCTGTACTCTCTGAAACAGTGAATGTTTTATCTCTCATTAGAAATTTGGAAGTGGAAAAATGGTGCCAAATATAAAAGGAGCTTATAAAGTTATGTGACTGATTTTTTTAAGAACAAACTTAGAAGAACTAATATTTCTGAATGAAGGTTGTTACCTTTAATGGAGTCACCTTAAAAGGATGCACACTTGTGCCAACAATGCTTCTATAATAGGTTCTTCCTCCCTACTCTCCTTTGAAGCATGCACAGATAATCTCTGCCTTTTTCTGGTTATGGATGACTCATTGTGGTGTCAAGTCCCCCAGATTGGTTGCTAAGTTGGAAGAGAGTTGATGTTGTGGGGTGCCACACAGAGTAGAAGAAGATCAGGATTCTGGCTGGTGGCCCTCTTGGCTTCTATAGCAAAATGTGATTTCGGCCAGAGGTAAAAAAATTTTTAAAAAGAGGCCTTTCTCTAGCCTGGCATAATGGTGATGCAGGCCAGTACTTACCGCATGGAGAGGGGACTTAACTTGTGAGTCTTGTATCAAGACCCCTGGCTGACTTTGCCCCTCTCTTTTTTCCTTTATAGATGTCTTTGTTTCTTGAAGATGGGTTTGCTCATTCTGAGCTAAGTGAGGTAAGCAACATGACCACTCTCTCTCTATGTTAACAGAAACAAAATGTAAGGTTTTTTTCCCCCAAAAGCAAATTTGGCCATAAAATGGAGACTGATTCCCTTTTGTGGTTTACAAGTTTCAGAAAGACTTTGAGCAATGGGAGAATAAATTGGAAAAAGTGGCCAGGTGTGCCCACCCCCCACCCCAAGGTGGCTATGTTGAAAAAGCCAGTGCCCACTGGAATGAGCGAGTATCATTATGTTTGTCAAAGTAGTCCAGCCTCCTTAATTAATGGTACCAGGTATAGCTTCTAGATTCCAAATATAGGAAAACAAGCCCTTGAGGGTTCTAGGCTTGAGAGCACTTTGAGGAGGCAGACTCTTTTGATTGTAACAAAGGGTACCAAGGAGTGAAGATTAGTTTTTTCACAGTCAAGCACACCTCCTTCCAACAGTGGCTTTGGAAATTTTATATTCATAAATGATAGAGACCATGTGCATGTGTTTATATATAGTCTAAGAGTAAATGGATTAATTATGGAATAAAAGAGAAGAAACAATCACTGTGAAAAATTCAAAGAAACACACAAGACTTGTATGAACTGATGCAGGGTGAAGTAAGCACAGCCAATAAAACAATACATACAATAACTACAAATTGTAGGTCAGAAGAACAGAAAAAGAAACTGAATACTGGTTGATTACAATGATCAAGCTTGCCCCACAGAAGAAATGAGGAAATGCACCTCCTTCTCCTCTTTGCAAAAATAAGGGCCTGCATGGGTGAAATATAACAGATACTATCAGATGAAATTAATGTATTAATCATTTCTGCTGAACTTTTTTTGTCTTTCTAAATATTTGTTAAAAGGGATAATTTGCTGAGGAAAGGAGGGGAGAGATATATTCAGAAATGAAAATTATGTAAAAACCAGAGAAATTAATAAAAATAAGATTCTTTTTAAAAAAAAGACTTCAGAAATCTGATCAACATAGTGATAAATTACTATTTCAGAAAACTAAGAGTTAAACATGCCTCCTATCTCTCAAAAGAGAAGTGGTGGCCTATAGGTACAAAATGAGATATATATTTTCAGATAAGGGTAATGGGATAATTTGTCTTATTGACTATAATTATTTCTTATTTGGGGGGGTTCCAAAGGGAAAGAGTCTTTTGGAAGTGACAGTGAAAGAAAAAGAAAACAGCATCCATAAAACCCTTTTTTTAAAAAAAGGAACAAACCACTAGTAGAAGCTGTAAAGAGAAAATCCCCACAGCATATGGTGGATGCAAAGCACCGGCAAACTTCTTTTTGTTGTCCAGTTGTTGCATCCAAATTTTCGTGAACTCATAGACCATAATACACCAGGCTCCTCTATCCTCCACTATCTCTTGAAGTCTGTCCAAGTTCATGTTCATTGTTTCTATGACCCAGCAGGTCATAGTAGAGAGTTCTGATAGAAGGTGATCCACTGATCTGGGTCGTGGTCCTGGTTGACGGTTCCTGGGGGAGGAGGAGCGTTGCTGTGGCAAAGCTTGAGGTGACAGTGGAGTAGAAGTAGCTTTGAAAACAGCAGCACTTGGCCCCTAAAGCTTGGAACAAAGTACTCCCTACTCTACAAGCAGCCATACCCCGACAAAAAGCTCAAGCGTCAAGTAGTTGACTGGGAAAATGAACAGGCAGCGAAAATGGATCCAGATTCAGACTCAGACTTTGGAATCTTTTTTTGGTGACAAAGAAGATCAAAACATACAGCCAGAAGAAGTCAACAAAGTCAAAGAGCCTACATCGAAAGCCTCCAAGAAAAATATGAATTGGTCTCGGGCCATGGAAGAGCTCAAAAAGGATTTGGAAAAACAAGAGAAGTAGAGGGAAAATTGGAAAGAGAAATGAGAGTAATGCAAGAAAACAAGTCAATGACTTGCTAAAGGAGACCCAAAAAAATACTGAAGAAAATAACACATTAAAAATAGACTAACCCAAATGTCAAAAGAGCTCCAAAAAGCCAATGAGGAGAAGAATGCCTTGAAAGGCAGAATTACCCAAATGGAAAAGGAGGTCCAAAAGACCAAATACTACCTTAAAAGTTAGATTGGAGCAAGTGGAAGCTAGTGACTTTATGAGAAATCAAGATATTATAAAACAGAACCAAAGGAATGAAAAAATGGGAGACAATGTGAAATATCTCATTGGAAAAACCACTGACCTGGAAAATAGATCCAGGAGAGATAATTTAAAAATTATTGAACTACCTGAAAGCCATGATCAAAAAAGAGCCTAGACATCATCTTTCAAGAAATCATTAAGGAAAACTTCCCTGACATTCTAGAACCAGAGGGTAAAATAGAAATTGAAAGAATCCACTGATCACATCTTGAAAAAGATCCCAAAAAGAAAACTCCTAGGAATATTGTAGCCAAATTCCAGAGCTCCCAGATCAAGGAGAAAATACTGCAAGCAGCCAGAAAGAAACAATTTGAGTATTGTAGAAATACAATCAGGATAACACAAGATCTAGCAGCTTCTACATTAAGGGATTGAAGGGCTTGGAATATGATATTCTGGAGATCAAAAGAGCTAGGATTAGAACCAAGAATCACCTACCCAGCAAAACTGAGTATGATGCTCCAAGGCAAAATATGGATTTTCAATAAAATAGAGGACTTTCAAGCTTTCTCAATAAAAAGACCAGAGCTGAATAGAAAAATTTGACTTTCAAATACAAGAATCAAGAGGAGCATGAAAGGTAAATGAGAAAGAGAAATCATAAGGGACTTCCTAAAGTTGAACCCTTTTGTTTACATTCCTACATGGAAAGATGATGTATGTAATTCATGAGACCTTTCGCATTATTAGGGGAGTTGAAGGGAATATACATACATAGACAGAGGACACAACATGAGTTGAACATGAAGGGATGATATCTAAAAAAATAAAATTAAAGGGTGAGAGAGGAATATATTGAGAGAGGGAGAAAGGGAGAGATAGAATGGGGTAAATTATCTCACATAACAGTGGCAAGAAAAAGCAGTTCTGTTGGAAGGGAAGAGGGGGCAGGTGAGGGGGAATGAGTGAATCTTGCTCTCATCGAATTTGACTTGGGGAGGGAATAACATACACACTCAATTGGGCATCTTACCAGACAGGAAAGAAGAGGGAAGGGGATAAAAAATGGGCGATGATAGAAGGGAAGGCAGATAGGGGGAGGAGGTAACGAAAAGCAAATACTTTTGAAAAGGGACAGGGTCAAGGGAGAAAACTGAATAAATGGGGACAGGATAGGATGGCGGGAAAAATAGTTAGTCTTTCACAACATGATTATTGTGGAAGTGTTTTGCATAATGATATATGTGTGGCCTATTTTGAATTGCTTGCATTCTTAGTGAGGGTACGTTTTAAAAGTAGATGCTCAAAAACCAGTTGTTTTTGCATGCAACTGGGAAATAAGACATATAGGGAACGGGGCATAGAAATTAATCCTGCCCTACAAGAAAGTAAGGGGATAGGAGATGGGGGGGGGGTGAGTGGGGTAACAGAAGGGAGGGCTGGCTGGGGAACGGGGCAATCAGAATATATACCACCTTGGAGGGTAGAAATAGGGAGAAAATTTGTAACTCAAAATACTGTGGAAATCAATGTTGAAAACTGAAATATTAAATAATAAAGTACAAAGATTTGAAAAAACAAAGGTGATCCAATGGAGAAGGAATGGCAAACTGGTCCAGTACCTTTACCCAGAAAATGCCATATTAAAAACAACTTCTAGCACCCACTAATCATCCAGTGAACAATTATTAACGTGAAAATGTTATCTTCCTCGTATTTATAGACCCTGGTAATAGAAGCCTGTAGCAAGCCAAAAATGAAGCAAAAAGTCAAGAGTAGGAGAAACATGATGGGACAATGACAAGGGTGAGACTCTTTTAATACTTTCTAGATCCTGAGGGATTTGGTTTTGGTTTAAGATTCTGGAGGAATCTGATGCTGGCTGATTTTTTCTGTTATGAATGGTCCCCTCTCTGCAGATGCCCTAATGTAGGGGATTCCAGCCAAAGTGGAACCAAGAGATGCTCCACCAGTTTTCCCACCCTGCCATATTGGAGGGGGTGGCTGTCTGACAACTTTCAGTCTGCTCAGTGATCGAGGTGATCACTGCCAAATCCCAAAGACACCAGCAATCACTAGATGGATCATGCCAACCTTCTGTTTGCCCAGCCCCTCTAGATACAGCCCGAAACAAGTTAATATGACAAAAACCATCTTGTGTGCTGGTGTGAGGAATGTAGCCCCGTGTCTTTCAAACGTTCCTGGTCTAGATCAGCCAGAGGAAGCTACATCTTCTCTTTTATGTGAGTCTAGAAGGATCTGTTATTTTAGAAACCGAGGGAGCTATCAGAGGTTGTGAGTTACAGGGTCATAGATGTAGAGCTGGCATTGACTCCAACTCTCTCATTTTACAGGTGAGAAAACTGAGGCATAGAGGAGTTCAGTGACTTTGTTGGTGGTGTTTTGTCATTTCAGTCACGTCTGACTCTTTGTGACACAATTTGGGGTTTTCCTGGCAAAGATACTAGAGAGGTTTGCCATTTCCTTTTCTAGCTCATTTGACTGATGAGGAAACTGAGGCAAACAGAGTTAAGTGATTTGCCCAGGGTCACACAGCTAGCAAGTGTCTGAGGCCAGATCTGAACTCAGAAAGATGTGTCTTCCTGATTCCAAGCCCAGTGCTCTATCCATGGTACCACCTAGCTTCAAAGTGACTTAGACAGGGTCATATATCAAGGAAGTAAAGATGCAACATTCCAGCCCAGGTCTTCTGAACCCCAGGTCTAGCACTTTGGCTGAAGTGTCAGATGCAGGACCTGAACCCAGCTCTCTCTGGCTCCAAGCTATGGATTCTCTATACTGTGCCACAGCTTTCTTTTCTTTTATTCAAGGAGATTGACCAGAGCTTATACTCTCAACTATGGCCGCAGCAACAAGAATGCACAGAAATATTCCTGGGACCACTAGAGGGCTCTCCTAAGTTTCTATTAATGCCGCAAATTTTTATTAATTGCCTTTGCTTTAAAGAAAAGGTCATAATACTATTCATAGCTCCTGTAAATATTGATTTGCTGTTCAATCTTTCCTGATCCTAACTTTGGTTAAAATCAGATAGCTATATAATATTACTTTTTAACCAAAAATTGTGATAGTGACATTTTCTTCAGTTTTAACTATTCCACCTTAAAAACGTTTTCAGTTATGAAAGTTTAGAAGTGTCAACTAGTCCATCTTCCTGAAGTTGCCTCAAAAGCCTTTCACTAAATATGTTATCTCCATGACTAATGTGGAAATTTGTTTTGCATGACTATACATATTTGTAATAGGTTTTGTTTTTCTCTCCCCATTGGGTGGGGGAGGGAGAAAATTTCAAACTAAAAAAAAAAAGAAAAGAGAAAAAGTCTGTGCTTTAAAAGAAAAAAATTATTTTTAAAAAAGGAAGCACAATCAAGACTGTGTGTGTGTGTGTTTTTACACGCACATATATGATCTCTTTCATTCATGAATATAATATTTCCTAAGCCATTGTTGGAAGGGTATGTACTTGGCTATGCACAAACCACTTCACTGGCACGGTTTGTTTTTTCCTCTGTAAAATGAGTGAACTAATCTCTATTCAATTTGAACTGAACTAAATTCAATTTAATTTGACAAATATTCATGATGCTACACTAAGTAGGGCTGGCGGAGATAAAAATTTCAATAAGATACAATCCTTGCTCTTATGGACTTTAGAAAGAAATATGAGACATACATGCAATTGTAGCACAAAATAATAAAGACATGTAAAAAAAAGAGCTATGTAAGGTCCAAAGGGAGAAAGACCATTACTAATTGTGGCGATCTGGGAAGTCTTCATAGTTTGCACTTAATAAATGCTTATTGGCCAGTTGATGAAGGAAATGCCGTGTGAGTTGGGCTCTAAAGGATAACTGCTGGGAAGAAGTAGCCAGATGAACTTGAGACATCTCATCAGGATTTTTTAAGAAGTTATCATCTTGAACATTACCGTAATAATTACTGAACTAATTGTCCTCTTTGGCTGATGTTTTCCCGCCCCTCCTCCCCCACTTCTTTTACCTCTAAAGTTCTATGTTTCTGAATGGTTTTTTTTTACTACTAATGGGGTTAGGATTTGGAAGAGATGAGACTGCAAATGATCGTCTCCATCTGCACTGAACAAGAGAGGATAGAATGGGATCTTGTCACTTTCTTGATTTTTACTTATGACCAAATTCCATACAGAATCTACTATTAAACTTCTCAGAATAAGTTCTCCCTTGATACATCAAAGTGTAATATTAATGAACTACTGCTAGGACAAAGGGGTGGGGTACTGTGCTCTCTTAGCTCTGAGCCCATGCACAAATTACCTCATTCACTCCGGGGGAAGCTTGGCCTTTGATGAGTAGGGATAAGCTCTTTCCCCCATATTCTTTGGCTCTTTTCACCCCAACTCTGGAACTTGAGGGAAACATTACTTAAAGTTTAGTTTTGCTTATGTCTGGGGTCTTCCCAAAGGAAGAAAAAGACAGGTACTCAATGAACAGTATGAATCAGGTATAGGACAGCTATTTATTTCCTCTATACAAAAGAAATGATAAAGGCATTCACAAGCATGGATTAACAAAGACTTAAAACAAGCAGCAGTGGTATCATAACTACTGATAAACTCTCCCAAGAGGTTGATACTTAAAACATTAAGACATGATACAGTTTCTGGTACTACCAAATAGGCATTTTACATTTTACTTAGGCTTTGAACTAACCAAACAATTCTCCCTCCTCCTCCTTCCTGCCCCCCATTCATGTTTTCTTGAAAGCCAGACCAGGGGTTGAGCGCCTTTCCCTATTTGTAGTAATATTCTCTGATGCAAAGGTTCCCCTTGTTGTCAATCCTCTCCAACCAAGGAACCTAGTATCTCTCAATGTCTCAGATTCACAAGACTGATTCCAAGGCTGGAATACTCATCTTAGGAACCCTGTTTGGTCACTTATGTTCAAGGAATAAAACACAAAATGTGAAAAAGGAAATCAGGGTCTTCAAGAACCAGGCTCAACTCACTGCCATGGATGGACTGAGAGACACCATGCTTCTAGAGTGAAGGAAAGATTGCCACCCTCCCTCACCAGGTCACAGAAAAATTAATGAAAAAAGAACTACTTGCTACATACGCATCCAAGGAAATGAGTAACCTCATGGCTATCTCTCTATTTTAAACTGATGTATCCCCACCCATCACAGGCGTAAGAGACTAATTAAAGGACTTCTTAATCATTCTGAAGCATCCAAGTCCTTAAGATATTCATCATGGAATGTAATCCACTACAATAGAATTGGAATCATAAAGCCGGAACATCCCTTAGAAATACGTAATCCAAATCATTTTTGCTGCTCACAATTTTCTCTATTTCCCAGGATCATATTAAATACCCATTATCTTTGGGGCACTGTGTTAGGCCTTATGAGATGCCAAAAAAAAAATTCATTGCCCACAAAGACCTTGTGGGAGCTGCGGAAGTCAGGGAAGGTTAGAGCTTGAGCTGTGTTTGGAAGGATGAATAGGCTTTGAAGTGGCAGGAGAGAAAGGAGTAATGAAACCAATCAGTTAGAGAAACTGTTTTTTTAGACAAGCAAATGTTTGCTATCAGCAGATATAACTCTTGGTGTGCCCCTGAACAGAGCCTGGCTGTCTCTGCCCATGCCTGGGATGCCTGCAAGGCTGTTGTTGATAAATGCCAGAGAGCCTCTAAAAATAACCCTGGTACACTTGCAGGCTCCCAAGTTCTCCTTTAATTATTTATTACCCAAGCTACAAATTCTGACATTCTAAAGGCCAGTGACTTTTCAGGAGCTGTTTGTTTCCCCAGATCTGGCTTCTTTAGGTCATTTTGGATGAGCAGGAACAAACAAGACCCCTGTTTATCTGTTGCTAATGTTCTGTCATGGGTGGCAGTCTACAATTCTGGAGACAAATCCTGGGAGTTCCAAGCCAGTCTTTGGAAGATATCTCAAAACAAACTCAGAGTAAAAAGCCAGGTTTATTTACTGAACAGCCAGCCAGCCTAAAGGCACATGCTTTGCCATCCCTGTGACAAATCACAACATCTGTGCCTTGACAGGTGCATTGTGGCTATTTTCTGGACATAAGAATGTTGTTGGACTTTTGTAACTTATCCTTTCCAAAGAAAGCACAGAAGATACTTGCTAAAAAAGAAAACTGCTGAAATTAAAAACAAACCAGGAAAAGACAGCTTTGGTAATAGAGCTAGCCTGTTGTGCATAAGGGGCTGTCCACACACCAGGTACTGGAGGGAATGAGAGAAAATCTGATAACTCTCAGTGCTAAAAATATTCACTGACTCACACTCGAATGTGACCAATATCATTCTTCTCATGTGGCTAAACACTAGTCCACATGTTGCTGCGAAATTAACTCGGTCAGGACATTTTGTTCGACAGAGTGGAAAGCCCCCTCTCCAGGGCTCTTTTTTTTTGTTAAACCTGCAGGGAAAGCAAGGAAGTGGCAGCCGTATTTATCATGCTATTCCCAGGGCCTCATATGAATTTTTCCACCTAAGTTAACTTAGTCTTTCTTTACATGAAGTAAAATAAATACAGATGAGGACGTTGAAAATACACGAACATATAAATATAGACTAGGGTGTCAACATTTGGCTTGGCTACATGCCTTGTGAAAAAAAAAGGAGATCGCTTAATATGATCCTTGCTTCCTAGAGGCTAGATCCCACAGGCCCACAGGCAAACAGGAGCTGCTGTCTTAGTGCTCCCTCCCCTCACTACTGGCTGACAATCTGCCCTTCTTCTACGATCCTCGGTTCATAGCTTTAGTGTTTTCCCAGCTTCCTCACTTTCCCTCACCCCACAAATCCCATCAGTTTCCACATCTTGCTATTTCTGCCTTCACCATCTCTCTTCCATTTGACCCATTCTCTCTGATAACGTGGTCACCAGTTTCAGCTGTGGACTGTGAACCAAAAACGGACCCCATCTTGGGGGGTTTTGTTGGCAAAGATACTAAGTTAAGTGACTTGCCCTGGGTCACACAGTTGGTAAATATCTGGGGCCAGATTTGAACTCAACAAGAGTCTTCCTGATTCCAACCCTAGTGCTCTATCCACTGCACCATCTAGCTGCACACGCCACTTAGTAGGTGCTTTAAAATACTGATTGATTCTTAATTAAGCATCTTGTTAGATACTGCCCATCTCTGACAGAATGTAAGCTCCTGAGGGTAAGGACTGCTTCATTTTTTTCTTTCTATTCCCACAGCCTAGCACAGTGTGGGGCTTAATAATTAATTATTGGTTGATTAACAGATAGATACTCAACATAAGGCAATATTTATGAAAAGTCCCCCAGTACATAGTATGAAGCTGCTCATCGCACATTAAAATAGTCCCTGACTGAAGTGCCTCATTTTTGTAAAGATCTAAAATACATTTATGTCTAAACTGTAACAATTACTAGCTGTGTGACACTGGGCAAGTGTCTTGACCTCTCTGAGATGCAGTTTCCTCCTGTGAAAAATTAGGATAATATGTGTACTTTCTGCTTCACAGGGCTTATCAGAGGAAAGCACTTCACATTCCTTAGAGCACCAGAGAAATGGTATTAGCTATTATTATGTACAGAAAGTATATAAGTTTTTTGTTTGTTTGATTTGGAGGGGGGAAGGCAAGGCAGTTGGGGTTAAGTGACTTGCCCAAGGTCACACAGCTAATATGTCAAGTGTCTGAGGCCGGATTTGAACTCAGGTCTTCCTGACTCCAGGACCGGGGCTCTACTCACTGTACCACCAAGTATACAAGTTTTGATATTCATTCTATGAGTTTTGCAAAGTTTGCTTACTCACTTGTAGGTTGGATTTCAGTGCATAGACCTTGGGACCTGGAGTCAGAAAGACCTGATACTAGCTGTGTGACTCTGGGCAAGTCACTTAACCCTGTTTGCCTCAGTTTCCTTATCTGTAAAATGAGCTGGAGAAGGAAATGGCAAACCACGCCAGTATCTTTGCCAAGAAAACCCCAAATGGGGTCAGGAAGAGTGGGACGTGACTAAATAACACTAAGACCATAGTTGTTTTTTAAAGCATTTAATAAAGAACACGGTTGTGATTTACACTGAAATAGCCCCTGACCTCTTAGAGCTTAAATTATAATTAATAATGAGGAGCAGGTACACAGAGAGTAGGTACTGAGGAGAGATCATATAGCATCTTTTCTTACGGAGCTGCCTAAGACTCAGAGAGGTTATGAGCCTTGCCCGTGGTCACACAGCTAGGTAAGCATCAGAAGAAAGAAAGATTTTAACCAAGCATTCCTAACATTCCGTTTGGCACTAATTACAGAAGCTCATCCGATCATACCTCGAAGTCTGGGTATCGCCAGGCTAAACTGCTTTTCATGATGCAAACCCAGGCAAAAACACGAGATAGCAAAAGCAATGCAAAATGACAGGGTACCATATTGACGCCATACACAGGTCAGGGAAAAACACATTTCGGGGGTGGGGGGAAGACAAAAGTAAATAAACAGTTGGGGGGGTGGGGAGAGAAAGAGGAAATAGCTGTGGAAATGTCGGATTCAGATCAGACAAAAGCCTCACGGAGGGAATCACTGGGGGAGGGGGGTAGCAAAGGCAGAGAAAAAATATCAGCCTTTATAGAGTACATAATAAGTATGAATTAAATTAATAGTTATAATTATTGTTTATCATGAGTCATTCAATTTACTACAAATTTAATTAGCACTCAGAATACTATTATATTTCCTGTTTTGCAGTTGGAAAATCTGTAGCCCAATTAGGTAAGTTAATTGGCACTAGAGATAGAGTTCAGAAAAGCCCTCAGAGTTCTCTCTTTCTTTCATCTGTTCTTTTTTGCTCATTGCAATATTTATAAAAACATATTTTTGAACACAATGA
Organism: Trichosurus vulpecula; assembly: GCF_011100635.1. Classification (NCBI taxonomy): domain Eukaryota; kingdom Metazoa; phylum Chordata; class Mammalia; order Diprotodontia; family Phalangeridae; genus Trichosurus; species Trichosurus vulpecula. Next base: position 391,534,861 of record NC_050576.1, on the reverse strand, counting down.
AAAAAAATTAAACACCAGCATAAGATGTGCCTGGGAAGACAGGAGCCACCTCTGCAATGTGACTTCTTCCACACCCTTCTGTACTGAAAGGATAAATTTATATTTGTTTTGTAGAGTGTAGAGAAGATGTGGATAGAGCGCTGGGCCTGGGATCAAGAAGAACTGAGTTCAAATTCACCCTCACACATGTACTAGCTGTGTGACCTTGGGCAAGTCACTTAACCTCCATCTTTCTCAGTTTCCTCAATAGTAAAATGGGGATAATTATAGCACTTGCCTTCCAAGGGTTGTTGTGAGGATCTAATGAGATAATGTATGTAAAGTACACAGTGCCTGACTCATATTTGGAACTATATAAATGCTAGCTGTTATTGTTTTTATATCAAAAACTTTATTTTTAATTAAAATGAAAATATTAAAAAATAATATCTCTCCAGCCTAAATCTCTCTCCAGACTTTTTTTTTTCTCTTTAGGGAAATGAGTACCACAAAAGCTAACTCTTTTCTTGGGAAAATGGATCAGAAGTGATAAGCACATTTAACTTTTGTCTAGGTAAGATCATTGCCTCTCCATCTACCTGAAGTGGCTGGAACCATGGCTCACCTAAGTGAGGGTCTCCCCTGCATTCAAGAGTAATATGTTGATCAAAGGAAGGAACCCGAGAGCCCAAGATTAGGGTGGGTTGAGCTAAGGTCAGACTCATCTGTTCCTGCCTACCTATCCTTCACATCCCAGGTGCGTTCACCCTTAAGACAAGTAAGGCTGCCTGCATGCTCATTCATCTAAGCAAAATAACCTATTGAAAGTTACTTTGCAATGCAAAGTAGGAATTTGGTTTTTCATGCCGATTTCCTCTTTGTTCACCATAGAAACATTCTCCTGAAAGTTTTGACTTGAGATTTGTTTCTGTGCTATTTCAGAGCCTAGGATCACAGAATGAAAAGAATTTCCTAAAACATCACAAGGGAGGTGAGGAGCCAGGGCCTGTGAGAGCGGTATCCCATTTGGGAACCTGAATGAAAGTCCTCTCCCTCTAGTTACTTATATTTATAAATGCTTTTTGGTCATTTCTGGTACCTTATTAATACAAAATCCATTTATAGGGTCCTCTGAGGATCTGTTCTATTTTCTTACGATCATCATGCAGAGGAAATAAACTGAGAGCGGATTATCTATTTTCTTTTTTTTTCTTTCTTTATTTTTTTGGAGGGAGAAAGGGAAGGCAATTGGGGTTAAGTGACTTGCCCAAGGTCACACAGCTAGTAAGTGTGTCAAGTGTTTGAGGCCGGATTTGAACTCAGGTCCTCCTGACTCCTGGGCCGGTGCTCTACTCACTGTGCCACCTAGCTGCCCCATGGTGCCAAAACCCAGGATCGACCAGGGACCTTTAGACCCACACTTTTAGGAAACATGTCAATCACCATAAGATCATAGATTTAGAGCCAGAAGAGAGCTGGGTGGTGCAGAGGATAAAGTACTAGACCAGGAATCCAGAAGAACAGAGTTCAAATACTGCCACAGACCCTTACCAGCTGTATGACCCTGGGCAAGTCATCTCAATCCTGCCTGCCTCAGTTTTCTCATCTGTGAAATAGAGATAATGACGGCACCTACCTTCCAGAGTTGTTGTCAGGATAAAATGAGATACATATTTGTTAAGGCACTATTTAATTGATAGCTATTATTGTGATGTCATCTAGCGAACTCCATCTTTCTACAGAAGAATAGAGGGTTCAATGATTTGCCAAAGGTCACTTGGGTATTAAGTGGCAGAAACATGACTTGAGCCCAAGTCCTTTTACTCCAAATCCAGTAGAGTGGAAGGGGGAGGGGTAGCTTGATAGATAGAGAGAAAAGTCATAGATCCTCAGTATCTGTGATGACTAACTTTGATAGACTTGGCTCGTCTCATCAATGCAAGGTTCAAAGACAGCTCCAAAAGACTCATGACGGAAAAAGCCATGCACATCCAGAGAAAGAATTACAGAGTCTGAATGCAGATTGAGGCAAACTATTTGCTCTCTTTTTTTCCTTCTTTTTTGATTTTGTTTCTCCTTTCTCATGATTCATTCCATTGGTTATAATTCTTCTTCACAACTGGACTATTATGTAAACAAGTTCAATGTGAAGGTAAATATAGAACCTACATTGGATTACATGCCATCTTGGGGGAGAGGGGGCAGAAGAGGGAGGGAGAAAAAATTTGGAACCTAAAAACCTGTGGAACTGAATGTTGTAAACTAAAATTAAAAAATAAATTTATAAAATAAGGAATTGGCTGCATGACATACTTGCAGTCCTACTATACATCAACAGTCTATACCCCATCTGTAGTTCTGTCACTTACAAGTTCACAAAATACAAAAAGTTTTTCTAACAGTCTGACCAGAAAGTTTTTGCAAAAAAAAAAAAATTAATAGTAAGATTGCAGAGCTTCTGCAAAATTTTCCTGTGCTCAAGGCATATGTGATGTTGGAGTAACTGAAGATATCAGCCCCACGTTAGCTCAGCTTGCTTGGGATCTCTAAGATTTACAAACCTCTACAAGGTAGGTAATGCAAGGACTTTCCCCATTTTACAGATGAGGGAACTGAGGCTTAGAATGTTTAAAGCCTTCCCCAGTGTTGTACAGGTAGTAAAGGTTAAAACCAGGTTACAAATTCAGGTTTTCTGATTCCAAGATCAGTATATTACATCAATCCAAAAGTAGGGTTTATTGGTAATCTGCTCTAAAGAAAATATTTATAAAAAAAGAGGATGAGTAACAAATGCAAACTTATACGCCTATAATCACTTAGCACTGACAACATTGTTGGGAGGGGGCAGAAGGAAAGATTTCTGTGCCTGAGGAATTATTTTTCCTCCCTATGAACTCTCATACCACTTTGCTTGCGTCTCTTGTCCAGTTTGACACTTTACTTTGAATTATATTTCTCTATTCAAATGTCTAACTCCTCCCTATTAAAGTGTAAACTCTTCAAGGTCACATTCCACATTTTTCCATCATCTATATATTCCTTCCCCCTTAGTGCCTATACATTGCTCTATACTATTAGATGTGTTGCTAAGTATTTTAATTGAATTTGTCAAATTAAACTCTGTTTGGAAAGAAGCATCATCTTATGAAGCAATTTTACAATTATAACCCTTGTGATAGTTACTCCTTGACACAAAGGGCCCAGCAGATAATCTAGGAACTGACATCACTCCCAGAAAGGTAGTCATGAGTTCCCTTTACAAGCACAGGCTCACAAGCCTCAAAATATAAACAAGTTTATTTATTTAAAGGAACCAAAAGTAAAAATAATTTCAGAATCTACAGAAAATAGCACTATGCACTAGAAGGCAACCCCCCTCCCTCCCACACACACACCTACACCGTCTTAGTCATTTACTTACTTAGTCATTTACTTAGAACTGTCCAAGGTAGGAGCCCAGCAACGAACACAAGAGTGGTCCTCATCATTGGGACCTCCTATGGCATCTTGCATCTCTCCTCCGCTCCCAGGAGATGGCAGTCATTTGCTCTTCTCCATGGCAACGCTAATTTGCCTGCCTTCTCAGCTGCTTCTCCCCCTGTAGTTTTCCCCAGCCTCCAGCAGATGGCAACATGTATTAATTAAATAATGAATTTTCAGTCTTTTTTTCCCCCTGTCTTTTATAGTTTCTCTCACTGAATGTCTTCTCATCATTCAGCAGAAAGTGGTTAATCTATGGCTCTCTGCCAGTTAGCATTATAGCTCTACAACTTAGCTCCAGCTGCTTCCATTTCTAATGTCACCTTTGACTCTGGGTTCCTGACTACAAAGACCCCACAGAAATCGACTTTTCTAGGTTCTGAGGATACAAAGACAGGGTTGCCCTCAAGGGGCTTACATTCTATCAGCACAAGCAATACATACTCATAGATGTACATCAAAAATAAATAAAGGTGACGGGGGCCGGGCTGGGGCGGGGGGAGGTGGAATGCTGCTATAAGAGGAAAAGCAAGTAAGCCAGTTTGTCTGGAACGCAGAGTTCATGAAAGGAAGTAGGGAAAAAAGAGTCACTTTGTAAAGGGTTTTAAAATGCCCAACAAGGAAGTTTGCTTTTTTGCCTACAGGCAGTGGTGAGCTGGTAAATGTTTAACAACCAACTTTCTAGAAAAAAAATGTACATTGGACACACTTTTGTTTAACATTTTATTTTTATTTCATTTTTTCTTAATTACAGGTAAACCAAAAAAATTTAATATTCATTTTTAAAAATGTTGAGTTCCAAATTATCTCCCTCCCTTCCTTTTCCCCTCCTTGAGAAGGAAAACAATTTGTTATAGATTATACATGTACAATCATGCAAAACATTTTCATATCACTCATGTTGCAAAAGAAAAAATATAGTTCCCCCCAAAAGCCTCTAAGAATACTAAAGAATGTAAAAAAAAAAAAAGTACGCTTCAATCTGCATCCGGACTCCATTAGTTCTTTTTCTGGAGGTAGATAGCATATTTTATCAAAAGTAGCTTTGTAATTGTTTTAGATTGCTGTATTGTTAAGAATAGCTAAGTCAGTCACAATTCTTCATTGAATAATGTTGGGGCCGTATGTGCAATGTTCTCCTGGTTTTGCTAATTTCACTTTTCATCAGTTCGTAGGAGTCTTTTCAGGTTTTTCTGAAAGCAACCTGCTTGTCATTTCTTATAGCACAACAGTACTTTATCACAATCATATATCACAACTTGTTCAGTCATTCCCCAATTAATGGCCATCCCCTCAATTTTCAATTCTTTGCCACCACAGAAAGAGCTGCTCTAAATAATTTTGTATATAGAGGTCCTTTTCCTTTTTCTTTGGGATACAGACCTAGTATTGCTGGGTCAAAGAGTAGGCACAGTTTATAGGCCTTAGGGCATAGTTCTAAATGGTTTTCCAGAATGGTTGGATTGGTTCATAATTCCACCAACAGTGCATTAGTATCACAGGATACACTGACTTGTTAACATTTTTCTCCATCACTTTCTTAAGTCTGGACAATCAATAATACAATAAACCAAATCCTGATGTATTTTCTTTTTGTTGTTCAGTCCTGTCCAACTCTTTGTGACTCCATTTGGGGTTTTCCTGTCAATGATACTGGAGTGGTTGGCTATTTCCTTCTCTAGCTTATTTTACAGACGAAGAAACTGAGTTAAAGAGAGTTAAGTGACTTGGCCAGGGTCACTCAGGCTGGATTTGACCTCGGGCCTTCCTGACTCCAGTCCTGGTTCTCTATCTACTATGCCACCTAGCTGTCCCAATTCATAGCATGTGCAACTTCTGAGGTATAAATGCTCGCACTGAAAATTGGGAGAAAATCCCTCCCATCATACCATACCACTTCAATTAATGCATGCTTCATCTAATGATTACCTTGTCTAGTCCATATCTCTCCATCTTCTTCACTAGTCTAGGTAACTTTATCAAAAGTGCTTCTATAATCTTCTTAAACTATATCCATGGCATTCTAATTGTACAATGTCTCCCCTATTAGATTATCCTTGAGGGCAGAAATCTGTCTTTTGCCTCCTTTTGTATCCCCAGCATTTAGCACAGTGGCTGGCACATAGTAGGTACTTAATAAAGCTTATTATGTTTAACTGAATTCTCCTCATTGACTAGTTTAATAATCCTGTCAAAATAATAATAGCTAAGATTCATATAGATCTTTAAGGTTTGCAAAGTGCTTTATGCATATTATTTGATTTGATTGGATCCTTACAACAACCCTATAAGGTAGGTGCTATTACTATCCCCATTTTACAGACAAGAAAACTGAGGCAAACAGAGGTCAAGTGATTTTCCCAGGGTCACATCAGGCAGCTCCATAAATATCTGAGGTGGAATTCAAATTCAGGTTCACTTGACTCAGTCTTCTTGCATCATTATCCACAATGCCACAACTTCCTGCTAGACTTGTTCTTAATGAAACTGTGTTGGCTTTTTGCAATCACCTCCACTTCCCTCTCTAGATGTTCCCCAACCATTTTTTTAATGATTTCTAGAATTTTCCTAAGAAAAGAAATCAAGCTCACTGACTCCTTCTTTCCTTATTTTTCTCTAGAAGTAAACAACAAACCCTTTTGTTGTCCTTAGAAGCCCTCAGAGACAATCTAGCTCATGCTTAACTTTACCTGAATGCTCCCATATCTCCTTCATCTCATATTATTATTCCTAATAATCAGAAATTTAGAATGTGTGACCCAAATAAAACTTAATTTTATTTGATTTTAGGGAACATTGCCCACAGTTCTCTTGCTTCCTTCTTCACATAGAAAGTTCAAGAAAACTTTTCTCTGCTTTTTAGCCTTATCCAGACACTTCTGTGGTATTTCGAGAAGAACTTTATTTAAACAATCAAATAATGATTGAATATAATGGCAACATAAACACCATGTCCAGCAAGATGTTTCCCTTTTATTGCTTCTATTACAATCACATTCAAATGAAGGTAAGCATAACTTTACAAGCTTCCCTGTGGAGTTTATACTATAAAAATGGTCCATTGGAGTCATTCAGATTTCAGAAGATTTGAATATGATCCAAAGGTAGAAATTGAATGGAAACTAATTTTGTTAAAAATATAATGATTTAGTATTAAAGAGAATAAACAGTCAGTCAAATGTAGCGTTTTCCTTTTTTTTTTTTAATGAATTTACATCCCCAAGAAGCTATTTGCATACGAAGCACAAAGACTGGTAACAGGTGATCTGGGGAACCAGCTGGTCTTTTAAGAGAAGACCCTACTTCAGGCTCCATGGGAATGGAAATGTGTTCTAGACTCCAATCAGTGCAGATGGGTTTGTGCTTGTAGAACACTGAAGTTGATCTCTTTTGGTCCTCATGATTGGGGAGATGTGTCAAGAATTGGACAACTGAGTCATCCCTTTCTGTCTCTTTCTCTCCATATGCATATAAATACATATCTACATCTACATGCACACATGCATACACTACCCATCTGGGAATAAGAGTGAATGTCTGCTGGAATCTCCGTGGGTAGCTATTGTATTACCTTATCCGTACTACTGCTCTCTTCCATTGATGATTCCATTGGAATGGAAGCTATTGGTTCTATTCTTCGCATTGGGAACCTCAGACCTAGAACTGTGGATAGCAGGCAGTAGGCATTTTAAAAGTGTTTGTTGATTGTTTGAACGGTTAGAGAGAACACAATAATCTTTTTTGAAGTGCCTATACTGATGGGCTGGTAATTATCAAAGTCTGTGGGAGAGAAAGATGTCTTAAGCCATACCTAAAATATGCCTTACATACTTTCCCATTTATTTTGTTACTTCATATTCCATACCACCCTCTAACTCTAAACCACATCCCTAAACCACACTCTAGTTCAATGAGCAAAAATATCTTTTTGATAGAAGCAGAAAAAGATCTGATCAGTTTTATTCTGAAGAAAAGGGTATCTATTGTTTTTCTCAGATACTCAAGGTCATTGACTGTCTCTTAATTGAGTTCACATAGATATTGACTTTTAAGAGACAGGACCCTCTCATGAATAACTTTGTCTTCCCCATTTTCTCAATCTCACAGCTGTTCTTTTCACAACTGCACAGCTCTATTGCATAATCTCATCTCAAATCTTTCTCCTCCTTCTCTTCAATTTCCCAGGACTGTGCACCCTAATATGAGTGTCAAATCTTTGAGATCCCTTCCTTCTACACCCTTTTGATCTAATTATTAAAGCCAGCCTGCTCCCTATCTGTGACAGAGCCCCTTGGAGTTATGGATTGTATAAATATAACCTTAGTGTCCATTAATGCCTTGGAGTGCTACCCAAATTACCCAACTACACAGCTGTGAGAAATAAACTTTGAACAAGCTATCTGCTAACCAGATTATGGTCTTATTTCAGCCCCAACACCACCTACTATATTCTCAGTTCTGTCTCCCGTGTCCTGGGGAATCCAAAAGATATCTGCAAAACCCATGTCCTCAAGGAGCTTTATATAGAGGGAAAAGATGCACACAGGAAAGAGGTAAGCAATAGGAGACAGTGCTATATGAGATTGAGAGTCAGCATGGAATAGTGGATAGAAAGTTGGTCTCAGGAAAAACTGAACTTTGCAAGAAAGTATGCTAAATGAGGGGATCCTCTGATCTTAGAATCCTCATTCTTTTTCCCAGATCCTGGATCCCTGGGGCTCACTTTGGATGTTGCAGCAAAAGAAGCCCATCAGATACCAATCCTGCTTCCCCTGTTTTTCTGGGTTCTCCCCACTGCCACCCACAAAACACTTGTTCAACTATTTACTCATTTTGTATTGCTTTCTTTACTTCAATATCTTATTCCTATTTAAGTAAGAATCTTCCTGGAGCACCAAAAGAGGTGTATGTACCTGGAGATCATTTCATTCATGATTAACTAGACCCCGTGAAAGACTATGTGGTCAATTTGGTGCCAGTCGTGCAAAGCAGGCCAGGCTTATTATACCACTCTGTTAGAAATTCTACAGAACTAATGCTGTAGTTCAGAAGATTAATCTGGAGCTTTGGATCCTTTCCTGATTGAACGCTGCACTTGATTCCAGAATTTGCTTTATATGTTGTCGCAGGTTAGCCCTCCCTTGTTTGTTTATCATCAAGACATTAGGTTAAAAACTCACCTGGGCTTGCTTAAACTCTTTAGGGCTGTGCCCATAGTGGAAGTGTTCACAGCTATTTTTAGCTGTGTGGCTTGAAGGGCTATCGTGGAGTAGAAAGATTTTACTTTTTCTGATTGAATTAAGGAAACCACTCCTAATAATTAGACCTATCCTGGAGTGGAATGAGCTCCCCTGCTAGGTTACATCAGTATTATCAATTAGCAAAATACTAAATGATTGTCTCTTGGTCATCAATATAATCAATTAACTGACAAAATACCACCAAATTACAAAGTGGGGGTGGGGGGGAAATCTCTTCTATAACATCTCTGGTCAGAGGTTCTTCGATTCTGTGATATCTTGCTGACAAACTGACTGCACTAATGACCAGGAGACAATCATTTGGGATAGAAGATAGGTACTGGACCCCTCATTAGAACCGACATAAGGAATTTCTGGATGAGGAAACTCCCTCTACCAATTCAGATTGCTTCCTTCTCTGTAACATATACTCCTAGTGGCATAGAGCACTGAAAGACTGAATGATTTTGCCAGGATCACACAGCCAGGATGTCTCAGAAGCAGAATTTGAACCCAGGATTTCCTGACCCTGAGGTTCCCTCTATCTACTAAGCCAACTTGCTTCAGCTAACTGCAAATATGACCTAATATAATCTAGTGTAACCCCTCTTGTGAAAACTGCTCAAAAGCTGCTGGTCCTTTGTTTTTTGCCCTGCGTTTATCCAATAAGACGCCAAGAAAAAACTGAAGGGGGTGAGGAAAATTCTCAGCTAATGTAAAGAACCAAGTTGGAGGGTCCAAAGAGGAGATAAGTCATGATTGCACATATGTAACCTCTATCAAATTGTTTACCGTCTTAGAGAGGGAGGAGGTAAGAAAGAGAGAAAATTAGGAACTCAAAATTTTCGAATGGATGTTAAAATTTGTCTTTATGTGTAATTAGAAAAATAAAATAAATACTATCTGAAGAGACTTTAAAAAAAGAGGAGGTAAGTTCCAATGAGGATTTTCAAAGGGAGGGGAAGCACCTTGCCTCTCTCTATCTATGCAGATACTTACTCTCTCTTGAGACTGCACTTTAATCTTTCCAGGGTTTTAATTAGGCAAATAGGGACTGGGTGGAGAGATCACTCATCCTAAAGTCAGGCTGTTCTTTGAGTTTGATCTGGGATAGCTAATTCCTCCCCGCAAGGGTCAGGTGGAAACATCAAAAAATTCCTAGGAACCCTAGGCCTGGGGAAAAAGTTGGGGAGCAGCTGTCTGCTGAGCTGTTGACTGGAAGGGATGGGGCTGTGTATGTAACTATGACACCTTAAGAGGAAACAGGGAGAAAGATGCTACCTGAGTTCCCTAGGGCAGCTGAGATATCTAATGGAAGAAAACTAGCCTAGAGCATTACAATAGCTTTGTCCGAGGTCTTCCCACCTCCACTCCATCCTTCATACCAATGCCAGACTAACTGATCTTGTGTTCAGTTATGGTCATGTCCTTCCTCCACTCGAAAGTCCACAGGTGGCTCCCTATCATCTCTCAAGGAAAAGTCAGATTCTTTCTCTCAGCAATTCAGACTCTCTACAATCTGACACTCTGCCCCACCAGACTTATTCCATGTGACTCCACTCTGTAGACTCTACTCAAACCAAACTGGATAAAACTCTGCTCCAAGAACATGTACTTATCTCTCATTCCTCTTGGTATCTTTTTTCTAGGTTGTTCTCTTTGTCTAGAGTGCCCTCCCTCCCTCCCCATAATCCCCTGTTGTATTCCTACTTATCCTTTAAAGTCCAGCTCAAATGCCCCCTCCTTCAGGAAGACTTCCCTGATCCATGGGATTGGTAATGATCTTCTATTCAGCTAGCACAGCTTAGCAACAGAACTACCTGTGTGCCCTGTGGTAAACTGTGTAAGAATTCCTCAAAGAAAGAAAGGACTTCCAGGCCCTGTAGTTCCAGAGTTGTGAATTGCCTTGGTCACATGTCTACCTTTCTACCACTGTATTTTAAGTTTGTGCCCCCTCTTCCCAAGAGAACTGTGTGTATTTTTAAGAAGGTACATCCCAGGTTTGTTGGGGTTTGGGGGGGGGGGTTGGGGAGGAAGATGGAAGGGGAGGGGACATTTTATAACCACTATTCTTGTTTTCCTATTTGAGTAAATGCCCTTGCTAAAAACTAATTAAGTCTACTGACTGATCGTTAATAGGAAGCACACTGGTGGGGACTCCGTAGCTACAATAGTAGTAGCATTGCGCAGGATTACCAATAGAACCCAAGGAAATAGCCACCATCTAGGGAACACAAACCTGAGTGGCACCAGAGGAGGTGTTAAGCTTATTTTTGTAATAATGCATAATGTAGTTATCTGCCTTAATGTTTTATCTAAATGTTGTGTCTCCCCACCACCTAGCAGAATATTCTGTATACAGTAGGTATTTGGTTTTCCATTGTAGATTTGTTTGTTGTTTGATCATTTCTGACCTCATCTTTGCATCCATTTAATAAATCCTGCTACAGAAATAACAGAATTCAAAAATCTCTCTACTTCTCAGTGTTGAGAACATCAAATCAACGAGGGAAAAAAATTCAACTACCTTCCTCAGACAATATGCTTAGAGAGCCTTTAAATAAGAAAAAAAGATTCCAGAAACAAAGGATTTAAATGTAGCACTTGGATGAACAGTGTCTTTGGGAGAAATCACAAAGATTTCATTATTCCTTCTTAAAGGACATCTGGGGCACTGATGCTTCATACTTTTCCAGCAGGATATGAATCTCTCTATGTGCACAAATTTCATTCCATGAATCGAAGGCTTTTTAAAAAATAAATTTTTACGGATTAGTGGAGGGCAGTGAGTGATTTCCCTTAGTATTTCCAGTGATATAGTCACAAATGAAAATTTGTGTGAATGAGTTATGTCTGCACCCTTGTGATCTCTTTATAAGGCACGAAAGGAACCATGTAATTGGTTGAGCAAACAAACTAGCCATACTTCTGGGGGCTTTATATACACATATTATTATTCCCCACTTCACAGATGAGGAAATCGAGGCTCTTAAATGTTAAATTACTTCCCCGTTGTCAAACAGCTAGTAAGTATCTGAGTTGGAGTGTGAACTGGGATCTCCTGACTCCAAGCTCAGGGCTCTTAGGTTCTACCTTACTATGTGTTCTATACCTACAACTGCCTCAGGAATTTGGGAATTGTAGACTTTGAATAAAAGGGTGAATTCATACTTCAGTGAATAAAGGTCATTCCTCCTGCCTCTAAGGTCATTTCCAGGACACTACATTGACAGTGGCCCAGACAAGTTCATGTTGGGCCTATTCTGTAGGACTTCCTTATAATTAGACAAATTCTGGGAACCTGAGGTTCATTCTGGGGGTGGGCCCTTGGGTTCACGTGGATAAGCGAGGGCTTTGCTTCTCTCTGGGAATGAAATTCAGTGTCAGCTAGGTGACATGGAGGATAGAGCTCTGGTCTTGGAGTCAGGAAGACCCGAGTTCAAATCTGACCTGAGACATTTATTAACTATGAGACCCTGAGTATGTCAATTAATATTTCAGAGCCTCTATTTCCTCACCTATGAAATGGAGAATAATAATATTTGTATATAAAGCCCTGGGAGGTGTGATTAGTTTGCTCAGCCAGCTGCATGATCCCTTTCATATCTCATAAAGAGATCACAAGGGTATAGACACAACTTGTTCACACAAATTTTCATTCGTGACTAAGTTTTCTCAACTGTAAAATGAGATTAATAATATTCTCTACCTCCCTAGGATTAAATGAGACAATATTTGTAAAGTGCTTTGCAAGCCTTAAAGCATTGTGCAACACTAGCTATTATTACTATTAACTCTTGGGTTTGATTCAGAATTGGAATGGAGCTAAATCCCCGGGGTTTTGCGTAGGATAAAATTTCAAGGCAAGTAGGATAAGGAGACCTATAGGACCTTGCCAGATCAGTGACTCAGTGTATCTCAAGAGAAAGAGCTGCATAAATTCCAATAGGCCCAAATACAATGGTGTCTAACTCATGCAGCCCTCTCTCTCTACTCCGTTCCAATCCTAGCAATCTCCGGATCCCTTCTTTTAGCCACCTGGAGTTCTTCTCTGTCCTGAATCCTCCTGGGTTATGATGCTCAGGGCAGAACGTCAAGAAAGCTTACTCATGAGCCCCACTGAGATCCGCATCTCACCATAAGTCTTAGGTGTGTATGTTTTTGTGGATCTACAAACTATAGAAGGAGGATGTGTAATCTTTGCACTTGGTGCTCCTCTTGAACCCAGTTCAGAGAACTGGGTAAATAGGTCTCTTCTGATATTTAAGGTTTCCTTTTCCATATGTGCAGTGTGTGTTTTTTCTTTCCTGTAGCAGGCCCCACCACACATTTATGGTGAGAGCATTTTAATATATATGTTTATCTAATGGTTGCTAGGGGATGACTTCGACACAGTAATGAAAATTTAATTGCAAGTCTTAATGGAACCTCTGGGGAAAGTGAGGTGGATGGTCAAACAAGACTGGAGGAAAGAAAGTCAGCAACTAGCAAAGCAGTATTTCTCATCAGGGCAGGGCAGTTTCTATTTATAGGGGAAAAGATGTTTGTGTACACAATATGTTTTCTTTGATTTGGGAGTTCTCTGCTCGTCACAGTTAACTATAGTTGCCAGCTCTGGGCAAGAAGAATGGTTTTGGGAGAAAGCCTGATAATACTCTCCAAGTACTGGGGATTAGGAAGCAAATGGATACACAACCTGGACACAAAGAGTGCAGCCATATGACTCTTCCCAAAGCTGGAAGCCTGAGCCAGAAATATAATGGTGGTGCTACATAACCTAAAAAGCTGAGAGGCCCTGACTTTCTTTTTTTCTTTTATTTATTAGGGATTGTCTCCCTTTTTTATTTGTATCCACAGTCCTTGTACACAAGAAGAGCTTAATAAATGCTTCTCATTCATTCATTCACTCATTCCAATGGCTCTCTACTCCCACCACCAATAGCACCCTCCCTTGTAACAGGCAAATAAAACCTATTGTCCAATTCTGAAACTCTTTGTTCCCTTTTTCACCTAGTCAACCACCTCCCTCTTGAAAGACAGGTCGTCCCATATTTTTTCAGAGGATCAGGGTTATCCATTCCTGTACACCATCTCTTTTCACCTCTGGTCTTAGACAGGGACGCTTTTTCCCTATATGCATATCTCTCACCTTTTCTGACGTGAAACCGCGTCCCCCCTACCTCCCCATCACTTGTTGTCAAAAAATGCAATTCCATGACTCCTTGTCCACCACCCCAGCAAGCTATTTAGCTGGTAAGGAATGCTAATAACATTTGCTTATTTGTTATTCAGTTCCTCTATATCCTTTGTGTCTGCTTGTTTCAGTGGTGTTTGGCTTAGACTGTAAGTTCTAACAGGAATATTTACTTCAAAGATATAATAAGAATAAACACACAAAATCCCTGCCTAACACTATACTACCTCAATGTATAGGGAAAGGAAGGGGATAGGTTCATAGACTAACTCAGTTCCTATATATCATAGTCCTATCAAGTTCCAAGTGCAGAACCACCTGGGCTTTTATTCTGGTACCCCAGATTCTCAGGGCTTTTCTGCCAGGCTGGTAGCAATATTCAGCCTAGAATCCTTCCTCCAAGGTCACTATGGTTCTAGCTCCTCAGTCTGGGGACTTTACCACCTGAGCTTAAAACTGAAAAATTACACATGAAACAGAGCAAAACCCAAAGCGTGAAACTTGGAGGCACAGGGAGCTTGGGGCCACTTGGAATTTAAAGGAAGAAGGGAAATGTAGTCCTTGATCTGCACCCAAGTCAATGTGTGGTAGCTAGCAAAGCTTTGGGAGAATAGAAACTTCACTCTCACCGGAGGGAGGGAAAAAGAGAGGGAGGAGGGATAGAAGGGGGGTGAGAGAGAGAGAGAGAGAATTTCCATTGTGATAGTTTTAAAGATAGCTTATTCCAGCTATGAAGACAAAGAAAAGAGGTTATTCATGAGGTAGGAGAACATAGGATACCTTCTCTCAGAAGTAGAATCCTGGCATCCTGGCATCCTGACATGGATGCTTCCATCTTCAGTATTTGGGACATGCTCAGTAAAGTCCTATTTCATTAAATATTAAAGGTTTCTTGTTAGTTAGTATGATTTGCTGTTGTTGTTCAGTTATTTCAGTCATGTCCAATTCTTCGTGACCCCATTTGTGGTTTTCTTAGCAAAAATACTGGAGCAGTTTGTCCTTTCCTTCTCCAGTTCATTTTACAGATGAGAAAACTGAGGCAAACAGGGATAAGTGACTTGCCCAGGGTCATATAGCTAGTAAGTGTCTGAGGACAGATTTGAACTCAGGAAAAGGAATCTTCCTGACTTCAGGACCCTGCAGTCAATCAACTGCGCCATTTAGCTGCCCCAGTTAGCATGATTATGTAGCTTTAAAAAGAAAAAAAAAAGATTGATTTCAGAGTCTCTAGGATCCCCAAACACTCAAATACTATCTGTACCTTGATGAAGAGAAGAATGATAGGACTTAGAAGTAGATGGGACCATAGGAGGTAGCACGGGGTACTGGTCAGAGCACTCACTCTGGGGTTAGAAGACCTGGCTCAGGCCCTGCCTCTAACACTCCCTGGTGACCTGGGCAAGTCCCGAAACCTCACTAGACTTCAGTTTCCTCATCTGCAGCACGCAGGGGTTGGGCCAGATCGCCTCCAAGGTCCTTTCCAACTCTAGATGTATGATCCTCTGAACTCCCTCATCCTAAAGACCGTGGAATTAAGACCGATGGAATAAAGGCCTGGGGAAATGAAGGGACTTGGCCCAAGGTTAACCAGATAAGAAGGAACAAGCCAATCTTGTTTCTGTTTCTATTACATATAAATGCCAATAAGAGGCCATATCCCCAGTGGATGAACTGATATACAAGGGAATTACTGGCTTCATCAACAAGCCAAAGGAAGGCTGAAACTCTATCTATCCCCAGGGACACTTTTATCATTTATGGGATGATAAGGCAGGAAGATCATTGGGGCAAACCAGTTAACCTAAATCCATATTGAGACTGATAGTCTCAGTCTGCTTTGAGTTAAGCAACACAAGGAGACAACTTCCTTTATCGACAAGTAACTAATTAACTTGATCCCATCGCCCAAGAACATTGATGCAGGGCCTACCATGACTGCCTTCTGCTGTGAAGAGAAGTTTGTTTTATTCTTTATGATAAAAGAGTTGATTGCAACGGGTAAACATTTGAATCAGTCATGATTTGGGAGTGGTGAGGAAACAGGACTATCAGACTATAATTCGAGACTAGGGGATTGTCTATCAAGGCTTCAATAATCCAGTCTCTATCAATGGATCTGTCAGTAAGCATTATTAAGCTCCTCCAAATGGGCAGGCATTGTGCTGGTTGTAGAAAATAAAATTGTGCAAATGAAGCAATCCCCACCCTTCAGAAGCATACATTCTATTTAGAGAGACAGGATGTGTGTGTGTGTACGTGTGTATGTATATCTGTGCCTATATATACATATGTGGGTGTGTATATGTATATAATACCTCTCTCTCCCTGTTTCTAAGACCTGCATCTCTCTGCCAAGAAAACCCCAAATGGGATCACAAAGAGAGGGACACAACTGAATATAACTCAAAAACAACAACAGCAACGAGACAAGTTCTATTTCTGACATTGAGTTTGAGATGGCTCTGGGAAATTCAATTCGAAATGTCCGATAAATATTCAGTCATAGAGTATTGAAGGCCAAGGGAGAGACGGGGACTGGATACATAAATCTATGAGTTATCTATACAGAGATAACAAGTCAACCTATGGGAACTGATGAGGTCACCAAGAGATAAAGGGAAAAAAGAAGAAGACTTGGACAGAACCTTGGGAGGACATCCACAGTTGGGGGGTGTGACATGGATGATGAGCCAGTAAAGCAGATTGAGAAGGATCAATCAGTCAGGTAGGAGAACCAATAGAGAGGAGCATCATGAATACACAGAAAAGAGAGAGTATCTAGGAGTAGAGAATGATCCAGAGTGTTTAATGCAGCGGGGAGATTAAGAAGGATAAGGACCAAGGAGAAACCAACATTAAAAAAAAAATCACTATTAGTTAAAGGAATGTAAATTAAGGTAATTCTGATATTCTAGTTCACATCCATCAGAGAAGAAGACCAAAAAGGAAAATGATAAATGTTGGAGAGTATGGGGAAACAGGCACAGTGATGCATTGTTGGTGGCCCTGAGAAGGGGTACAACTATTCTGGAAAGCAATTTGGAATTATATATAAAAATTGACTAAATCATATATACCCTATGATCTAGATACACTTCTACTAGGCCTATTCTCAAAAGGAACCAAATAAAGAGGAAAGGGTCTTTTATATGCATATTATTTATAGTAGCTTTTTGTGGTGGCAAAAACCTGGAAACTAAGGGGATGTCCAACAATTGAGAAATGACTGAATCATAGTATGTGAATATAATGGAGAACTACTGTACTGAAACAAATAAGGAAATAGATGTTTTCAAAAAGACATGGAAAGACTTCTATGAAATAATGCATTGCATAGTAAGCAGAATCAGAAGAATTAGTTACATTATAATCTCAATATTATGAAAATGAATAATTTTGAAGACTTTTATAAACTGATTAAGGAATCAGGAGCATAATTAATACAATAGCAACAACACTTAAACACAAACAACTTTGAAATCTCCAGGTACGATGGACCATATAATACTCATTCATGATTCGAAGGTCTGATGATGAAATACGCGTCCATCACAGAGAGGTGATGAATTTAGGGTAAGACATTTATATTTTTGTATCTAATCATTGAGGGGATTTGTTTTGCTTGACTATGCATATTACTTAAAAGAATTTTGTTGGTTTTTTTTTCAAAGACAGTTCCAAAAGACTCATGATGGAAAAAGCTAGGCACTTTCAGAGAGAGAATTGCCGAGTCTGAATGCAGATTGAGGCAAACCATTTACTCTCTTTTTTTTTCCTTCTTTTTTGGTTTTGTTTCGTCTTTCTCATGATTCATTCCATTGGTTATAATTCTTCTTTACAACCTGACTATTATGTAAATAAGTTTAATGGGAAGGTATATGTAGAACCTATATCAGATTACATGCCCTTTTGGGGGGCAGGGGGGAGGAGAGGGAGGGAGGGAAAATTTGGAATTCAAAAACTTGTGGAACTGAGTATTATAAACTAAAAATAAAAAATTAATTTAAAAAATTTTGTTTTTCCTTTCTTTTTCAACATGGTAGGGATGGAAGAGAGAAAAAATAGATTTCTGGTTTGTTTGTTTTTGTTAATAGAGAGATGGGTGGTTGTTACAGGTGTGAAATATTGCATGCACTTTTAGATGAGGTCACATTATTAGTTTTACTTTGTTACAAGGGATCTTTCAGGAAGTAGGAGGGATCTATAAATATTTGTAATATAAAAATAAAGCAAATAAATAAAACTTTCAAAATAAAGACCAACAGATTTGGCAATTAAGAGATCATTGATACCTCCTCCAAACGGATCAGCAAAATGCACCAGATGGAATTGTGTTTGGGAAAATCAAGAAAGAAATCATATTGAGATTTTTTTTTCTAGCTCAGGTGTACATTCAGAGACAGAGAGGTGGGCACCTGATGGGGTCTGGCCAAGAGCACAGATGCAGAGCATTCCAGCTCAGGGCAAGGAGAGGTCCCAGACGCAGCATAGAATGGCTTAAACTTAGGTGAGGTGAAAGAACAGGTGCCAACTAGCATGGCCATTTGTCCCCTACCCAGTTTCAAGTCATAGATCCATGGTAGACTGAAGAGAAGACCTGAGCCTGAGGTGAGAAGCAGTTTTAAGCCCTAGAATATCTACCAAGCAAAGCAGTAGCTGTGTGGCTCAGACCTCAAGAGCAGAACCAGGTCTCAAAATAACCAAGATAGGAATTTCAGGCCAGTAATGCTGTCATTTTGAAGCAACAGAGCTTTCTGTTAGCTGGCTAAGTCCAGCAGCAGTCTTCTTCTTCAGTCATTTTCAGTTGTGTCCAACTCTTCATGACCCCATTTGGAGTTTTCTTGACAAAGATACTGTAGTGCTTTGCCATTTCTTTCTCTACTGTGTCTCCATTTTACAGATGAGAAAACTGAGGCAAACAGCGTTAAGTGACTTGTCCAGGGTCACATAGTTACTAAATATCTGAGGCCATATTTGAACTCAGGAAGATGAGTCTTCCTGACTCCAGGCCCAGCACTGCATCAACTATGCCATCTAGCTATTTTAAGCAGTAGCAGTTTACTGAAAGTCTAAACAAAGCAAACACATGGGCTTGTTGTTCAAACCCAAATCCAGGTCCGAAATTTGCACAACTCAGAGTAGGGGTCAAGGATAAGATTTTGCCCTGGAATAGACCACTTTAAGAGCACCAAAAACTTTCAGGTCCCAAGCCTGAGCTATCTTAGAGATCCTGGAATAACATTAAGACCCACCCAGTACCCCCAAAAAAGCAGCAGTAGAACAAGCCCAGACATTCCCAGTGCTCAGAGACCAGCCCTAACATGTCCAAAGACAGAAAATAGGCTGAAGAATGAGAAAACAGAAAAGGAATCCCATCATTAAAAACTATTATGGTGACAGGGGTACTCCAGGAATAGATCTAGAAGAAGAAAATCACTCCAAAATATCTACAAGCAAAGCTTCAAAGAAAAAACATAGCTTGGACACAAATTCAATGAGAATTCCTGGAAGGGATAGAGCAAGAATTTTTTTTAAAAAGAATTTAAAAATATATTTACAAATTAAATGAAATCACTTCAGAAATGAGAGTTATGGAAGAAAGAATTGGAAAAGGAATTAATAGCTTGGAATAAAATCTTGTCCAAGCAAAAAAAGCCAAAACTCCCTGCAAATTGGAATGTACCAAATATGAGCCAATGACTCCATGAGAAAACAAGAAATATTCATCAAAGATAAAACATTGAAAAAAATTGTAGAAAATCTCACAGCAAAATCAACTGATCTAGAAAACAGATTGAAGAAAAATAATTTAAGAATCGTTAAATTACCTCAAACACATGACCAAAAAAAAAGAACCTAGACATATTTCAAGAAATCCTGAAAATAAAATTGCCCATATCTTTTAGAACCAGAGGGCAAAAAAGAAGGAATCCCTTGGTCACCTCCTGAAAGACACCCCAAAATGAAAACTCCCAGGAATATCATAGACAAAATCCGTAGCTTCCAGGTCAAAGAAATAGTCCAAAAGAAAGAGTTCAAGCGTTAAAGAGCCACAGTCAGCACCACACGTTATTTGGCAGTGATTATAAAGGAGTGAAGCACTTGGAATATGATATTTCAAAAGATAAATGGCTTATAGACAAGAATAGCTTACTCAGCAAAATTGAGTATAATCCTGCAAGGGAGGAGAAACTTCTAAGCATTCCTGGTGAAAAGACCAAAATGGTGAGTGGAATAGTGAAGCCCTCTCATGGAATCTGGATCTCGGCCTTTCTGTGAGTTGAGTGGAATGAATGGGGGTGGGGACCTTTCAGCATGGCTCAGGGCTTCTGATTGAAAGCTAGGCCTAAGTTTCGAGTTACTAAAATCACCTAAACTGTGTCCTCGGCAAATGAGGAAAGTTTGGCATTGGCTAAATTGTACCTGGGGTAGTAGATTTCCACGAAATTGTGAGCCTGGACTCCCACCAACGAGAGTAAAAGGCCAGTGGTGGTGGGGTGGGAAGGGGGCAGTTGTTTATGTTAGAGTATAAGGCTACGTTCTGCCCTCTGGGCCCTGCCTCTCCCTACCGATTGTCTATCAATTCGGAGACAGCCCTTTCCCAAGAGATCGTAATAAAATTCATTTCTACTTTCTACTTGAGAAGACCCTGAGTTTAATTTTGGGTTTAGTTTTTGTCCCACACAACGGCATGCAAACTTTGAAGTTCAAACATAAGAATTAAGAGAAATATAAAAAGGTAAACATGAATAAACAACGATAAAGGACTAAACAAGGCTAAACTGCTTACATTCGACTACGGGGAAATGTCTCTGCTGAAGCGTTTCTGTTGAACCCTAACATCATAGAAGGAATCCAATTAGACAAGGTCTAGAAATGGTTCTGCCACGTCTTAACGATCTTCAGAGAAGAATGGAAAGAGAGAAGAAGAGGAATAACCTGGGGGAGGAGAGAAGGGGAAGAAAAGTTGGGGAAAATTATCTAACAAAAATACTTAAAATACTGAGTTAAACAAGGAGGAGGTGGTGATGGGCACAGTCAACACTTCAACCTCACTTGCATCTGAATTGGTTAATGGAGGGAAGAAAACATAACACACAACAGAAATGCATTTCACTCAACAGGGAAATAAGAAAGAAAGAGGAGAACTGGGGTGGGGGAATTTAGGAGGGAAGATCAAGGGAGCTATTAGGCCTAAGCAAAACAAACTCTAACTACGGATGTACAAAAATATGTCTAACTCTTTTTGTAGTAGTAAAGAATAGGAATCTAAGAGGATGCCCAACAACTGGGGAATGGATGAACAAGTAATAGTATATAAATATGATGGAATACTACTGCGCTATAAAAAAAATGATAAAAGATGGTTTCAGAGAAACCTGGGAAAACTTGCACGAACTGATGGAGAGTGAAGTGAACAGAACTAGGAGAATCATTTAAACAAAACAACAATATCATAAAGACAACTTTGGAAGAATTAAGAACTCTTACCAATGTGATAATCAGCCACAATTCCAAAGGACAAATGATCAGACTTGCTGTCCACCTCCTGACAGAGAGGTGAAGGACGAAGAGTACAGAATGAGACAAATTTTACTTTGGAAATAACCAATGCAGAAATGTTTTTTACTTGACTCTACATATTTGTAGGGCAGCTAGGTAGTGCAGTAGATGGAGCACTGGGCTTAAAATAAGGAAGACTTATTTTCATGAGTTATAATCTGGCCTCAGACACTAGCTGTGTGACCCTGGGCAAGTCACTTAAGCCTCTTTGTCTCAGTTTCCTCATCTGTCAAATGAGCTGGAGAAGGGAATGGAAAACTGCTCCGGTATCTTTGCCAAGAAAACCCAAAAATAGGGTTATGAAGAGTCAGAAATGACTGAACCACAACGATATATTTGTAGCAAGTTTGTTTTTCTTTTGTTCTCTATGTGGGAGGAGACGGAAGAGGGTGAGATGGCAGACTTTTGCTGATTGAAAAAAATATAATTTTAGAAGATAACATTTTTGTAAGGACAAACAATGTTGAAAGACTTAGAAACCCTGATTAACATAATGACCAGCTACAATTTCAGAGGACCAATGACGAAACATGCTATCCCCTGAAAGAAATGTGAAGAACTCAGAATAAGACACATTTTTTGACATGACCGATGCAAAATTTTGTTTTGCTTGACTATATATGTTCGTAACGAGAGTTTTGTTTTTCTTTCTTTTTTCATTTTGGGGCAGGGGGGGTGGGGGTGGGGAGAAAAGGATGACTTTTGCTGCCTGAAAAAAATAAACTTCAGATTACTGGTAACTTTGGAGAGTACTTTCAGTTGCATGATGATCATGGAAGTCTGATGCTAAAGGTTGAGAAATGAATGAAAGGAAAGGAATATGAATGGCTTTTACTAGAAGTTTTTCTGAGAAATGGAGGAGGATGCTAGCTTGAGGGGATACTAGAGTCTAGCGAAAGCTTTTTAAGGATAGAGGAGACTTGGGTGTGTTTGAAGACAGTAGATGATAGGGAGAGGTTGAAGATCTAATGAGTTATGGCCTAAATCCAAAGACTCTTCTCTTATCTCTGCTCTTCCCTCCCCCTAAAAAAAAAAATCAGTATAAGATAGTCATTACAACCACAAAAATGAAAATATTAGATATCTTTTTCTGCTCCCCATCCGGTATTCAACAAATTTGTCATCTGACCTCTCTTTACCCCCCTCTCACTCCTTAGCACCAGACTACGTGGTTACCAGTGTTCTGATGCAAGCCTCTTGCTATCCAATCTCCACATTGCCTCAACTATTTCACATTTTTTTCCAAGTGAATGATCATCAAATCAGCTGTGGACTGAGGCCTGGGGGATGGCTACCACTGCTCCTTGGAAGAGTGTGACCCTCCACTGTTCTATAGCTGGCCAACTCTCTTCCATTCAGAATCCCTATGATTCAGAGTCACAGATGAAAACTCCCTTCCTCTTCTACCACCCCCAGTTTCTCATGCCCATCCAAGTCAAGCCTACCTCTGCTGGGTGTCCCTGTCCTACTCTACCCTCTCATTGGGCCCTATGGAACTGCCAATTCTTTTTGTTAGATGTCTTCTTGGACTGTGCCCTCCATTTTTCTTAAAATCTGAAACCTGATTCCCCCCAGAGGACACTGTATCTATGTCAATCCTCTTGAGTACGGTACTGAATTTATCATTTTTTGTGCTATCCAAAGCAGTGAGTCCATCAGAGGAATAGACAAGTATCATGCTCCTCCCTCTCACTTCTAGACCTTCCCCCTGCCATCATGACTTAGCAACCATCCTTTCTTTGAGATTTACTCAGTACTGATCTAGAACCCTATTCAGATCACAGGATCTCGGGTCAATAGATTTAGAAATAGAAGCCATTTAATCCGATTTCCTTATCTCATAGATGAGGAAACAGGTTCAGATGACTTTCCAGGGTAGCATGAATAGTAAATGGGAGGGGCTAGTTTTGAATCCAGATCCAGGAGGCAGTAGTCTACAGGTTGCTGGATTATTTTCTTTCTTTTCTCAAAGAGGCACCTGACTCTATCTTCCTTTCCACCTTGGCCTGTGGTCTTATATCTCTGAAACCTTCCTTTTTCTCATGTGTAATATAAAGGGGTTGGAATAGATGACTTCTAAAATCCCTTTCAGTCCAACATATATGATCCCATAATCCTTCCCTTCATGGACAAACTCCTAGGTTTCCTAGCTGTCTATACCCACTGCCTCTACTTTGTGAATTCCCACTTATTTCTCAATCCCTTGCATTCTGGTTCCCAAACTCACTAGTTTACTAAAACTGTTCTCTCCAAGGTCACCAATGACCTCTTTATGACTTTATAGCTTTTCAATCCATCTATATCCATAGCATTTGACATCGTTTAAAACCCCTCCTCTTGGAGGTACTCTTGGTTTTTCATTATATTGCTTTCTCCTAGTTCTATTCCTACCTGCCTAACAACTCCTTTTCTCAATCATTATCCACATCCTGGCCCCTCTGTGCACAGTAAATTTCTGTCGTAAGCCCCTCTGCTCTTCTTTTTTTTGGACTCTTTTGCTCACCTCTTGAGTTTCAGTCTCATTTTTCTAAAAAATTTGACTCCTACATGTACATATCAGAGCTTTCACCTCTCTCTGAAGCTGCAGCCCTATTTCATCAATTTTCAATTAAACATCTCTAAATTCAACATGTCTAAAACAGAACTCATTGTCTTTTCCCCAAACCAGGGGTATATTTCTAAATGTTTAACAACTGACTTTCTAGGACCACAAAAATGTATATGTTACACTTTTTTTATTTTAAAAGGCAATTGTTGTTTGAGCTGATGTCTGGCACTTCCCCTGGGGGAGCAAGGTTACGTCTGGGCTCCTGGCGTTGACCCCTGCTTCTAGTATTTGTCCTGTGAGGCCCCACTACTCTCTCCTCTGTTTCAGTTCTCTTTTTTTTTTTTTTTTTTTCCCCGAGGAATTCTCTGGGTGAGGGGGGGAGGGATTAGAGCCTTTTACCTGGCCATTGAGTCTTTCGGAAGTTCAAGAAGCTGAGTTCCTGGGTTTTGCAAGCGTCAGGAGTGGGTGTTTTCACGGCTGGTGGCGTTGCGCTGCCTCTCGTCGCTCCCACAGACTGCCGTCCATTGTGCCATAAGAAATGGGGATGATGCAGACTTCATAACAACCTGGAAAAACCTACACGACATAATGCTGAGTGAGTGGAGCAGAGCCAGGAGAACGTTGTGCACAGCCACAGATATATGGATTCCATGAGGACCAACCCTGACAAACTGCGCTTTTCTCAGCAACCTAAGGGGCAAGGACAACTCCAGGGGACTCACGATGGAGAATGATATCTTCATCGAGACAAAGAACTGCGAAGTTTGAATACAGACTGAGGCACACTACATGCTCGCCTTTTCTGCTTCTCTTTTGTTTTTGTTTTTGGGGTTTTGTTTTTTTTTTTTTGGTTCTGTTTCTTCTTTCTCATGATTCATTCCATTGGTCAAAATTCTTCTCCACGACTTGACTAGTGCATAAATTAATTCAATGCGAAGTTATACATGACAGTTATATGAGACTTCATGCCGTCTTGGGGAGGGAGGGGGGAGGGAGGGGAGAAAAACTGGAACTCAAAACTATGTAGAACCGTGCGTGGTAAACTAAAAATAAATAAAGAAATTTATAAAAAAAAATAAAAATAAAAAATTTAAAAAAAAAAGGCAATTGTGTTTAAGTGACTTGCTCAGGGTCACACTGCCAAACAAATTTGTCATCTGATCTCTCTTTAACCCCCTCCCACTCCTTGGTGTCATAGTACATGGTTGCCAGTGTTCAGTTTCCAGACACTCAGTAAGTATCTGAGGCTGAATTTGAACTCAGTTCCTCCTAACTACAGGGCTAGTTCTCCATCTACCGCACTACCTAGCTAGACTTCACATGCTACACTTTTAAGTTTAATCTGCATTATAAACATTTTTTCCATTATTTTAAGTCTAAACAATCAACTAAATTTAAGAAAGTAATGAAGAAAATGTTCATAATGCAAAAAAATCAAGCCCAGATTTGTAGGATTCACAGATTTCCAAGGTGTAAATTCTCACAGTGAAAATTTAACAAGACTTTTATAAGCCAGTTAGATCTGCCTCCAGCTCACCCCTGTCCCAAACCCACTGCTCCTAACTTTCCCACTTCTAGCTACAGCATCACCATCCTTCCAGTTACCTTGGTGTGCAACCTCAACATCATCCTTGACTCACCACACTCTCCCTAACCACCCCCCAACCCCATAAAAGTTGCCAAGCTCTGTTGACTTCTTCTACAACATCACTCATACTCATCGAATCCTTTCCCTTCCCATAGCCACAACCATATTTTAAGTCCCGGTTACCTGTCGTCTGAAGTGTAACAATAGCATGCAAAAGTGTTCTTTAGGAATTCCCTTTCTTAAGAAACCTCAGCGGCTCTGTATTGTCTCTAAGATAAAATACAAACTCTTGTTTTAGACATTTAGAACTCTTCACCATTTGGCTCCAAACTGTCTTTCCAAGCTGATTTTACTTTATTCCCCCACATGCATTTCAGCCAAAATTGTCTACTCACTGTCACAACATTCCCATCTCCCACCACTCCAGTATCTTTGTCATTTCCTTCTCCAGCTCATTTTACAGATGAGGAAACTGAGGCAGGCAGGGTTAGGTGCCTTGCCCAGGGTTATACAGATAGTAAGTGCTTGAGGCCAGATTTGAGTCTTCCTGATTCCAGGCTCAGTGCTTTATTCACTGTGCCTAACTGCTTTCCCACTATCTTAGGACCTGTGATCCTGAGGTTGCTGGATAATGATTATTTAGGCTGATGGACAGTGAAATGACCGAAATGATGTTATTGGGAGAATGAAAGCATTTAGATATAATAATACTCTGTCCTTACTCTCCCAGAGTGAGTCTGGTTACATCTCACCTCAGGGTCCTAAAGATACTCCAAAAACATTGTTCTAAAATTCCATCAGCTCAAGCACTGATTCTAGTTTATTCTCCTGTAATTGACTAACAGTAATTAACACCCCAATTCTATTTAACCAATTCATGGCGACTGCTTTTTTACAGAATGCCTCCCAGGTTTGTAGACAATCCATACTAATGCTTGGAGATGGGAAATGAAAAGTAATGTATAGGGATGAATATGTTAGCAAGTTTGGCTAGAAAATAGTGTGTGTCAGATTTATCTGAAAAGGCTGGCCAGAACCAGATGGTAAAAAATTTAAAACACTAAACTGAGGAGTTTGCATTTTATCTTGAGCTACTTTTTGAACTGGGTCAAAACATGGCAAGATCTATGCCACAGGAATATTATTTTGGCAGTGTATGGGATGGAAAAATCAAATAATTGGAGAGGCATCTTTAGGCAGAAGCAAAGTGAATTTATTTTACAAACCTCGCAAGATTTGGGCATCACCTCCACTAGGAAACTAGTGGAGGGAGGCAAGGTACAAAGGAGATGCAGCAATAGATATACTCTTAATGCAAAGATTCCCCCCCCCCCCAACCTCTATCCCTTCTCATCATTGGCTGGGAGGCGGGCTTACAATCTAGGTGTGAAAATACAGAGCCAATCCATACATACTTTCCTTATTTGGCTACTAATGTGGCGATGATATGGCTAAAGAGAAGGAATGAGGAAGGAGAGGGAGGACCTTCCTGGAGCAGAGAACAAACAGCTCACAGGTAGTCCATTATCTCCCTATTTGGTAAAATTCTTGTGCTAGCACTGAGAGAGGGGGAAGGGAGGGGCACCTACAGCTTCCAGCCCTGACTTTCCAGAAGTTAGGTAAGTCACTACAAGGTTAAATTCCAAGCCTCTCCTACTCCTTTAGCATTACAGAAATATGAGAAGAGAGTAGCCCCTATATTCTTACTCTGTGAAGTCTTCACAAATTATATCCCTCTCACTCAGCAGCCATGGATAGTATTGATTGGAAAGGGAAGAGACTAAAACTAAGCAGAGACCAATTGGGAGACTGTTGCAATAATCCAGGCAGGATGTGATGAAGACCTGATCTAGTGTGGCGGCCATGTGAGTGGAGAGAAAGAAATGGATGCAAAAAGTGTTTTGAAGGTAAAATTAAAGAAACTAAACTAGTGATTGTATATAGGGGAGGGGGAGAAGGTGAAGGAGGAATCAAGGTTCACTGTGAGGTTGCAAATCCATGTGAGTAGCGTGCTCACTATAGAAAGAACAATACTTGTTGTGAAGCCAGGAAAAGGTCTTATTTTATTTTACCTTCCATGTGAATAGGTAACTCCCTAATGGAGTACACTTGCTCAGATAAATGCAAGGCTTTTTATTTCCTGTACTCAATTCAAATTTCCCTTTCTGTTCCCCCATTAACTAGATGTGACTTCCTGGACCACCTCTTCCATGTTCTTCCCCTTGATATTTTCCCCGTGTCTCATCATGTATCATATATGCATTTAAATTAGCTTGCTCCACCCTGGGGGTATGTTAGATAATATTAAACAATTCATTAAGCGTGAGTACAAGCTTCTGGCCCTTTACTTAATCAGAAGCCTGGTTCTGCTAGGTCCCAGCTCCCATTAGAGCCAATCACCTCTGACTTACATCCTGTTATCACTCAAAGCTGTTTCCTGTGGAAACAGAATTCCTTCTTTTGTTTCTCACATCTGGTTTACTAGAAGGATGGTGATGGCCTCAAAAGAGCAGGAATGTTTGGAAGAAGGAAGAGATATTGTACTTTAGACAAGTCAGGTTTAAGATGTCTATGAGACATGCAGGTAGAAATGTCTAACCTACCAGGCAATTGGTAATACAGGATTGGAGCTCAGAAAGAGATTAGAATTAAATGTATAGATTAGACAACAGTCTACATAAAGATGATAACTGTACCCATGAGAGGTGATGAGATCACTGAGTGAAAATATAGAAAGAAAAGAGAAAACTGCCTAGGATCCAGGGTTGATTATCACCCATGGTTTAGGGGTTGGGACATGGATGATGATTCAGCAAAGGAAACCAAGAAGTAGCAATCAGACACATTGGAGGAGAAGCAGGAGAGAGCTGTGTCATGAAAGCTATGAGAGACAAAAGTATCCAGGAGCATCTGATACTCTCAAAACCTACAGAGAGGTCTTGCAGAATCAAGAACAGGACTTTGGATTTAGCAATAAATAGGTTTGGTAACTTGCAGATTGCAAGGGATTGAATGGAGAGTTAGATGGTGATAACACAAAACTTGAAAGGCCCTCAGTAATTGAAAAATGGGTTAATGCTTTGAGGTACATGAATATAATGGATTATTATTGTCGTAAGGAATTGCAAATATGAAGAAGTTATAAAACAAGTGGGGGCAGAGCCAGGATGGTGGCTGGAAAGCAAGGACTAGCGTGAGCTCCCTGCCAAGTCCCTCCAAAAACCTATAAAAATGGCTCTGAACCAGTTCTAGAACTGCAGAACCCACAAAGTAGCAGAGGGAAGCAGGGCTCTAGCCCAGGACAGCCCGGATAGTCTCCAGGTAAGGTCTATCCTGCACGGAGCTGGGAGCGGAGGGGAGTGGAGCTGAGCAGAGCAGAGCCTAGCGTGGGCGGCGCAGACCAACTAGACCAAGAGCCAGGTGGAGTGTGCCCTAGCGCCCTGAATCAGTGAGCTGCAGCAGTTACCAGACTTCTCAACCCACAAACACCAAAGACAACAGAGAAGGTTAGTGGGAAAAGCTGCTGGGGACTGGGATAGAGTTTGCAATTCAACCACTGCCCTGGGGGCAGCGGAGGTGGGGCAGCTACAGAACTACAGCTGCTGCTGCTTCTGGCCCCAGGCCCACCTGGTGGGAAGAATTAAGTGGCAGATCAGAGCAGGAATGAAGAGCCTGCTGAAGAGCTAAGTCCAGTCCAGGTTGGGGATTCTTGGGGAAGGAGGAGTGCTGGTGTGGCAGAGCTGGCACATCCCCCCAAGCTTGGAACATAGAACTCTTTAGTCTACAAGCAGTCATACCCCGCTGAAAAACTCAAGAGTCAAGTAAGTTGGCTGGGAACATGGCCAGGCAGCGAAAATGCACCCAGATCCAGTCTCAAACTCTGGAATCTTTCTTTGGTGACAAAGAAGAGCAAAACATACAGACAGAAGAAGTCAACAAAGTCATAGAGCCTACACCAAAAGCCTCCAAGAAAAACATGAACTAGTCTCAGGCCATGGAAGAGCTCAAAAAGGATTTGGAAAAGCAAGTTAGAGAAGTAGAGGAAAAATTGGGAAGAGAAATGAGAAGGATGCTAGAAAACCATGAAAAACAAGTCAATGACCTGCTAAAGGAGACCCAAAAAATACTTAAAAATTTACTGAAGAAAACAACACCTTAAAAAATAGACTAACTCAAATGGCAAAAGAGCTCCAAAAAGCCAATGAGGAGAAGAATGCCTTGAAAGGCAGAATTAGCCAAATGGAAAAGGAAGTCCAAAAGACCACTGAAGAAAATACTACCTCAAAAATTAGATTGGAATAAGTGGAAGCTAGTGACTTGATGAGAAATCAAGATATTATAAAACAGAACCAAAAGAATGAAAAAATGGAAGACAATGTGAAATATCTCATTGGAAAAACCACTGACCTGGAAAATAGATCCAGGAGAGATAATTTAAAAATTATTGGACTACCTGAAAGCCATCATCCAAAAGAGAGCCTAGATATCATCTTTCAAGAAATTATCAAGGAGAACTGCACTGATATTCTAGAGCCACAGGGCAAAATAGAAATTGAAAGAATCCACAGATCACCTCCTCAAATAGATCCCCAAAAGAAATCTCCTAGGAATATTGTCGCCAAATTCCAGAGCTCCCAGGTCAAGGAGAAAGTACTGAAAGCAGCCAGAAAGAAACAATTTGAATATTGTGGAAACACAATCAGAATAACTCAAGATCTAGCAGCTTCTACATTAAGAGATCGAAGGGCTTGGAATACGATATTCCAGAGGTCAATGGAGCTAGGATTAAAATCTAGAATCACCTACCCAGCAAAACTGAGTATCATGCTCCAAGGCAAAATATGGACTTTCAATAAAATAGAGGACTTTCAAGCTTTCTCAGTGAAAAGACCAGAGCTGAATAGAAAATTTGACTTTCAAACATAAGAATCAAGAGAAGTATGAAAAGGTAATCAAGAAAAAGAACAAGAAAAAGAAATTGCAAGGGACTTACTAAAGTTGAACTGTTTTGTTTACATTCCTACATGGAAAGATGATATGTATGATTCATGAGACCTCAGTATTAGGGTAGCTGAAGGGAATATGCATGTATATATGTATATATATGTATGTATGTATATATGTATGTATATATATGTGTGTATATATGTATATAGTGCATTTATATATGTATATGTGAGTGTGTATGTATATATATATATGTGTGTGTAAATATATATAGAGAGAGAGAGAAAGAGAGCAGGCACAGGGTGAGTTGAAGAGAAATAAGGGATGAGAGAGGAATATATTGGGAGAGGGAGATAGGGAGAGATTGAATGGGGTAAATTATCTCGCATAAAAGTGGCAAGAAAAAGCAGTTCTGTAGGAAGAGAAGAGAAGGCAGGTGAGGGTGAATGAGTGAATCTTGCCTTCATCAGATTTGACCTGAAGAGGGAATACCATACATACTCAATTGGGTATCTTACCCCACAGGAAAGAAGGAGAAAGAAGATAAAAAAAGGGGGGATGATAGAAAGGAGGGCAGATGGGGGTGGAGGTAATCAAAAACAAACACTTTCGAAAAGGGACAGGGTCAAGGGAGAAAATTCAATAAAGGGGGATAGGTTAGGAAGAAGCAAAATATAGTTAGTCTTTCACAACATGAGTATTGTGGAAGGGTTATACATACTGATACGCATGTGGCCCATGGTGAATTGCTTGACTTCTTAGGGAGGGTGGGTGGGAATGGAAGAGGGGAGAGAATTTGGAACTCAAAGTTTTAAAAAATAGATGTTCAAAAAACAAAAACAAAAAAAGTTTTTGCATGCAACTAGAGAATAAGATACACAGGCAATGGGGCATAGAAATTTATCTTGCCCTACAAGAAAGGAAGGGGAAAGGGGATGGGAGGGGAGTGGGGTGACAGAAGGGAGGGCTGACTGGGGAACAGGGCAACCAGAATATACGCCATCTTGGAGTGGGGGGGAGGGTAGAAATGGAGAGAAAATTGGTAATTCAAACTCATGTGAAAATCAATGCTGAAAACTAAATATATTAAATAAAAAAAATTTTTTTTTTAATATGAAGAAGTTAGAGAAACATGGAGAGGTTTATATAAAGTAACTCGGGTGAAGAAAGCCAGAGTCAAGATAGCAATAGACAAAAAAATAAAGCATAATATCATATTTTAACATGATGTTAGGACATCATGATGTTAACCAACATCAACATGGGTAAACAACAAAACTCTAGTCAAATATAATGATTGATGTTAATTTCATGTGCTACTCCCAAAATAATCTATCTCTTATTTTTCTTTGAAAAGGGATATTTTATTGATCGATGCCTTTAGTGCTTCCATCAGCCATTTTCAATATACCATCTCTTTAGTCTGAACTCTCCCTTGTAACAGATAAAAATAGTGTAAACAAAAACATCTCATAGATTGACTACATCCAAGTGTTGTTTTTGTTTTTGTTTTATTTTGTTTTGTTTTAAATGGGAATTTACTTTGAAAATGGGTTTGTTTATTGTTTGGTGGTCAGAAAGTATTTATTGTGTCAAAACAAAATACATTAATATTTTTAAAGGAATGTGGAAGATAAGGAAATCAAAGCAACAAATGTAGATTCCTTTTTTTCTAGAACTTTGGCTAAGAAAGAGAGGAGAGATAAAGGGAAATCTTTTGAGTACATAGTAGGCTCAAGTGAAGGTTGTTTTTAAGGACGGGGGAGACCTGGACATGTTTATAAGCAACAAGGGAAGTTAATAATTTTAAAAGAATAGAAAATGATAAAAAGAAAGGATGATCAAAGGGTCAAGTTCAAATCCATCAATCACCAGTCATTTATTAAGCACCTACTACATACTAGGCACTGTGCTAGACATTTAGGGATACAAAGACAAAAGAGAAAGTCTCTGCCCTTGAGGAACTTATTGTATACAGTAAATTCCTAGCTCTAGTACATACTTACTATGTGCTAGATATATGTGTATCTGTATACATTTACATACATATATGCATACAAGTATTATAAACACATATACATGCATAGATGAGCATATGTGTATATATGTGCATATATACACATGTACATATATATGTATGTGTGCAGGTGTGTGTGTGTGAGTGTGTGTGTGTGTGTTTGTGTGTGAGAGAGACAGAGACAGAGACAGAGAGAAAAAGAGACCCTGGGCAAGTCACTTAAATTTGTTTGTCTCAGTTTCCTCATTTGTAAAATGAACTGGAGAAGGAAATAGCAAACCACTCCAGCATCCCAGTTGGGGTCATGAAGACTCAGACACAACTTATAACAACTAAACACACACACACACACACACACACACACGTACATACATATATATATATATACATATATATATATATAGTACATATATACACATACACATGTGTATAGTTAACATGCAAAATAGATAACAAGGTGATCTTAGGAGAAAGCACTAGCAGCTGGAGGAATCAAGAAAAGATTCATGTAGAGGGTAGCTGAGCCTTTGATCAATCTATCAATTATTTATTAAACATCTATTATGTGTCAAGCCATGTCCTAGTTACTAACAATACAAATACAAAGAATAAAACAATTCCTCCTCTCAAGGAGCTTACATTCTATCTTGGAAGACAACAAGTATATATACATACATATATATATATGTATGTATGTATATGTATATGTATATGTATATGTATATGTATATGTATATGTATATGTATGTATGTATGTATGTATAAATACAAAGAGAATAATTGAAAATAAGTACAAGATAGCTAAATACCAGGCAATGCAGCAGCGAGGGCACTGACAGTGGGGATCAGGAAAAGTTTCCTGTAAAAAATAGTATTTTGCCAGCGTTTTGAAGGAAGAGAGGAATTCCATGTAGTCAAATGAGGGGGCATATGCATTAAAGGCATTGAGATGGGAGATAGAGTATTATGTGTGAGAAATAGTAAGAAGGCCAAATTGGCCAAACCATGGGGTGTTTGAAGGGGAGTAACATATGATAAGACTAGAAAGGTAGGCTGATGGCTGGTTGTGAAGGATTTTAAAGACCTAACAGAGGAATGACTTCTAGCCAAGCCGAGGTATCTAATCCCTGTATGTAGAATTCTACATGCTCAGAGATTTCTGTGGGGATTCAGCTTTCCTGACCTGAGAAGTTTCACTAACTTTTTCTCTGGGTCCAGAACAAAAGGAGAGATGCTTCATAGAATAGGGAATAGGTAAAGTACTTCAGCCTCCTGGCACCCAGAGATGATTTGTTGGCACCAAACTTCATTTGGTTTCTTGCCTAAGAGTAAGGAGGTGACTTCCAGGAGACCGCAAGTCCTATATCCCTTTGGGAAAAGTGACTCATAGTCTGCAAAGCTTGATGGGAATCAGGTTTCCTTTGGTGGAAACAAGAAGTTCATTTTTTTGTCTTTTATTTTTCTTTTTTGCCTATGGACTCAGAAAGGCCATTTTGAGTACCAAGTGAGACACTTGTTAAGTTCTAAGCTAACAGTAATCTTTGGTAAACTTTGCGAAATATTCTTCGTTGGTTGAATCTGCATCACTTTGTATTTGGGAACAATTTTGGCTAGCGAGTTTCACCTTTGCATGTGAGACCATATCAAGTTGTGTCAAGTTGTCTTTTTCCTGTACGATCCTGGGGAAGCAAGCAAAAGGACAGTGTTTATGCCTCCCGAGGACCCCAAGAGAATTGTTCTGGATTAGAAACATAGATAATGTGTTCAAAATACCCCCGCTGATTTGCCGAGAAAATGTGAAAGGGATTGGTCACATTCATGAGAGTGCATCATCATGACTGGCTGAGCGAATTCTCCATGTAGGAGGAGCTGGGCATCTTGCTTCTGGGAGAGTCATCATGATGTTTATGGCAATTCCATGGGTGGACAGTGGAATACCCATTTGGTTACTGGAAAACCATGGAACATAGACATTTTGTTACTAGCTCCAATTAAGCAATCACATGGTAGATAAGAGGTCCTTTGATTGGCTGGGCAGGCATTCAGAAAGGATCACGCATCTTCTATGGCCTCACTCTTTGGCCTAACTTGACCCTTTCGTTGACAGCATTTAGTGAGAGGCAATGCTTAAGGAGAGATATTTGGAAGGGCCTTCTCCACGGCCCTATGTCATTGGCTTCTGCCTTTGTTCTTTTCCATTTTAGGATTGGAGCCTCTGATCTTGTGAGTTTTCAAAAGGTCAGGAGGCCAAGTGTCTTGGACTTCTAGGCATCCAAGTATTCCTATATCCCAGGGTCCCATTTTCCCAGCCAGCTCAACATCTGATGTCCAGAGGGACAGGGAGAGACCTTGGGACTCAGCCTAGTAGTAGCTGAGATGAGAACTCATGTAGTAGCCAAGGGGCATATGGACATGAACTTGGTGGGAACAACATTATGTAGAATCCATGCTGAGTGATCTTGTACTTCCCAGAGACCAAGGAGGGAGTGTGCCTCCTTTATATTGAGGGGGAAGTGTTTTCACTTTTGTTCTTCTTATATCTTTGAAGTAAGCTAATTTATGCTATGTGGGCAAAATGGAATTGAGATACCACTCATTGCACCTAAGAGTGGGGGCTTGAACCCCTCAGGATACCCATAAAATCCTGAGGGAGAGATGTAGCAGGTCTTACTCTGGGAGAGTAAGGCCAAAGTATAATGGATACACTAATTATATCTTTTTGCAGTTCAATTGACTTTTCCTCTATGAATTTAGATGTTATGCCGCTGGGTGTGGGTACATTTAGTATGTTTTATATCAATGATACCTTTAAACAAAATGTGGTTTCCCTGTTTGGGGTATAGGGTTAGTTCACCTCTGGTGGGAGGGCTGCCGAGCCTTTCAGCGGGGCTTTCCTCCTTTGGTGTCCACCTGCCACCCAACTCTCACCTGTGGCTCCAATAAGTTGTAGCATGCACAGAGGCCACACTCTGGTTAACCATTTCATCTGACAGGTAACTGAGGGGTCTCAAACCCATCAGTGAGTTAGGTGGTGTCTATCCCAAGTATGTGAAGACTTCGGGTAGAATGGGTGGATGAGGCACTGTGCATTACCAACACTGTTTTCTGTTTACTAAAGGCAGTATAACTTTGTGTATGAACCCTCTCAGCAAACATTGCCATTTAATAGACTATGTTATTATAAGGAGAAAGACAGGTGAATGATAAATCATTATAGAAGATCTTCCCTATGATAGTGTAAGCCCAGCTTTTCTTCCTTCCCCCCATGCCCCCTCCCTGCAAGACTCTCTGGTTTGGAATATCAGACATTCCTTTCCCCCTTTCTTTCTTGCAAAGACCTTTAGACTTTCCAGCTTGGAATAAAGAATCAGACATATCTCTCCAACTGATAAACCTTAAGAATGGACCTCTCAGACACTCCTCTCTCTGTAATGGGCCCAAAGAATGGAATACACTAGGAGATAAGCCTGAACAAAGAACAGGTAAACAGGAAATTCTTGAGGACCTAGCCAGTTCTCAAAAACAAAATGATTGACAAGATCTTCCCCTCCCGAGGGAAGTGGCTGCCCCTTCTGGAGGGTAACATCTGGGACAGTTAGCAGTAGGCCCTCCTTGTTCAGGAAGCTATAAAAGTCCCCACATGGAACAAGCTAGTGGGATCTCACTATGGAGAGGTAGCTTCCTGGGATCAGTTTCCCTCTTGGGCCTTCCTTGATCGAGCTGGGCTGTGTAAAGCGGGACCCCCCTCAGCTTTGAGAGGATTAACTGCTGGAGTTCCCCCAAGAGGTGATGGATCTATGTTGTCTGTGTCTTTGTCTTTGTTGTGTTAACTGTGTTAGAGTATCTCCCCTGTCTTTCAATAAAAACCACGTTCTCTCAGGAGTGTGCTTTATTGCCAGCGCGAATCCGAATCCAAATCTAACTTAGCTTAACCGAACAACAGGATATGAGAGTGAGTAAGGCAATGTGTGGCGCAGAGAGCTGGACTGATCATAGACATATCCTCTCCAAGCTAAATATTCACATTCAACAAAAGTGGCAGCCCTAAAGCAAAATGACTACCAGAAGACTTAATGTCAACAGATTAGAATGCTTCCCTGAGCAGGAACAGTTTGTCGCTAACTTGGAGGGAAAGTTGAGCCAACACGTTTGGCAACAGCGGAGCAGAAAAGAAGCGGACCAGGTTTCCCTGTTTTTTTTTTTTTTTAAAAGCCAAACATAGGAAATTGTATTTTACTCTAGAGGTTAATGAAGTCAGAGGAATTTATCTAATAGAGTAGCATGGTCAGACTTGGACATTAGGAAAATCACTTAAGCAACAGGGTGAAGCATAGATTGGAAATACAAATTATTTCTGTTCTGGTCAGAAACCTCTGAGGATCTTTCCCTCCCAGATTGATTCTTCTGTGAAGGCAAACTAGGCCATCTTCTGCCTCAAATCTTACCTTGCTTTTAATTATTAAATGGATCTTGCCTCAGACAAACTGAGACCTGGGAAAGAGCTTTGCCTACAAAGGCAATAGTCTTCCACTGCCTCCAGGGCCATCGCCAGTCATCCTGACCTCCATCTTGCCACTGGACTCTGCTGACTCTGGAGGAGAGAGTGAGGCTGATGACTTTGCACAGCTCTGCCTCTCTTAAATCCAATTCATTTGCAAG
This sequence comes from Trichosurus vulpecula, assembly GCF_011100635.1. NCBI lineage: Eukaryota > Metazoa > Chordata > Mammalia > Diprotodontia > Phalangeridae > Trichosurus > Trichosurus vulpecula. The sequence goes on along the minus strand of NC_050576.1, from coordinate 391,497,646 downwards.
TCAAGACATCATCCTCCTGATGTCATCAGTCCTTTTCCAGAATGAAGGATGAACAACAACAATCATGAAGAATAGATTGGAATGGGCAGAGACTTGAAGCAGGGAGACCAATTAGGAGGCTATTACAATACTCCAGGTTCAAGATGGTAGGATGGTGACTGTATGAGTGGAGGGAAGCGGATAATGGGAGAGGATAGGATCAAGTAGAGGGATGTTCCTTGGCAAGAAGCGCCATCTCTTTGTCAGAAACTAGGACAAAAGAGGAAAACATGAGAAATGATGTAGAGATTCCTGTGCCTAACATAATGTTCTGTACACAGTACATGTTTTATAAGCATCTCTTAAATTGAATTTGATCCTCTTGCAGCACAAGAGAGTGACATGAGTACTGAATTCAAAGTCAGCAGATCTGGGTTTAAATCCTACTTCCGATTCTTAGCAGCTGTGTGATGCTTCAAATCACTGAAGTACTCTCTACGATATATCTGTAAAATGAATGGGAAAAACGAGGTAAAACCCTAAAGTCCCTTATAGCTATGTCTGTAATCTAACAGGGATCCTATGACAACTTCCTAAGATAAGGACCACAGATTTTATTACTACCATGGTACAAGTGAGGAAATTGATGTCTAAAGTGATTAAATGGCCTGCAAGAAGTCACATGCTATTAGAGCTAAGACTAACTCCAGGTCTTTGGACTACGAGTTCTTTGTTCTTGCCACTATTCTACCATGGGAGCAATTGTGCAATTTCTGATAAATGGATTACACATCAAACAGATCCCTGAATGTCACTAGTTTGTAATATTTTTTTTTAAAAGCAATCCTTTAACCAGTTTCAGTACCAAAGTGGTTTACTTATGATCTGTTCAATGTGTAGTAATGTTCTTTATGTTCAGAAGTCAGAATGCTTCATGGGAAATTCAAATGTTTGAATAGAGCCTCTATACTCTCTACCTCTGTACCTACACTGAAATTACATAGTTTGGGTCTTAGGAGGACCTTTAGACAAAGAAACTTACACAATGAAAGAGGACACTGTGGTTGCTCAATTGAGCCTAAAGTCTTCAAGCTTTTTACGGTTACACACCCAGCACACTAAGACTGAGTGTATGTGTGGCACCCAGGAACTGTTGCTATGGTAAAATAGGTGTTAACTTTTTTTAGTAGTCTTCAAGGTTAGAATTCAGAAGAGGAAAAAAGGTTTCTATAGCATTCTTTAGCTTACAAACTGGTTGTATTCCAAAAGTTTGCTTGGGACTCAGTGTATTGTCCCATAAAAACAAATTTTATGTGGTAGTCGTGACAGAGTACAGGCTCTGGAAACACCCTTGAACTCTACTTGAATCTTCCCACCAGATGTGGTGTTCACCAGAGGCTATAAGTCTTTCATAATCATTGCTAACCTAGCCTAACCCTCCATTGTCTGTTATCTCCAGAGAACCTTTGGATACTTCCCACCCTTAATCCCATTCTCTTGGACCTTAAGACACCCTAGACTACTACCTACTCCCATCAAGATCCTCTCTAGACCCCTCTTCCAATCACCTCAGACCACTTGGCCAACCCTAGATCACTTCCACAGTCTTTCTGTATATAAAATCCATCTGAGCCTCCATTGAGGTACATTAGCCTTACAAATGTTCACATTCCTTAAGAGTCTGGCCAATATGTTGGATTTTTAATAAACTTTGTTTTAATTTGGCTGAAAGAAGGCTTGGGTCGAATTCATTTTGGCAGGACCTGCATGTCACTATTTCACGGTCCCAGAACCTCTAAACCCCCCTCAACAGTTGGGTTCCTAGGCCAGTCCACCCATAATGTCAAACAATAATTCACATTTTTATGGTACTTTGTTAGTTAACAAGCATTTACTAAGTACCTACTATGTGCCAGGCACTGTGCTAGCTTAACTGGTGTTAACCTGAAAGTTTGGTTAAAGGAGGCAAACAAGCTAGGTGATAGAAAAATCCATATTGTTTATTCCCTTAAAGCATAGCGGACATGCATGCATGGCACCAGACAAAATCTGACTGCTGAACAAAGGAATGAGGTTTATATACATTTTTAGAACAGCTACAATTCAGCATGTCTGTATTACTTCACTTTCATGACCCCCATGTATGTTTAACCATGATACAAAACAAGGATTTTCCTTAATGGAATAGGTTGTAAATACAATAAGTCAGGATAGTAGACAAAGTGACAATTGGAATTACAACCCAGGATCTCTGTGCTTAATTTACCATTAACATTCCATAACATAGTATATGCCCATATAATATTAAGAAAAAGTCACATAATTCAAGATAGTGTCTGGGGTCAAGGTTCTTACCCTTAATGGCCATGGACAGAGGAAAGAATGCTCCTAAGTCAGCCTCATCTGGGCTTGTTGACAGAAAGAAGAGGCATTTTCTGAGTTACTCAGAGAACAAAGAAGCTTGGGTTCAGTTCTTCTTCTAGTTGATCATTGGCTCTGTCCCTTACTGAAAGTTACAAAAATGATATCAAATGACATTAATGATCATCATTGGTGTGAGGTAAATAAAATGTGAAGACTTCACAGTGAAGATATGTATTTATATATATACTAAGAAATGTTTAAAAATCAAGAAATAGGGAAATAGGAAAGTGGAAAAATTCTGAGGCTGTGGAGTCTGATGGCTCAGCCTCTGGGAAAGTTTACCCTGAAACTTTTTGTTCTTTCTTATGGTTCCAGCTTAAAAATTTGCTCAGTAAGAATAGGGTCACTGTGACCTGCTTTCCTTTACTGTAAAAGTACTGTAAAAGAATGGAGAGGGTCTCCTCCTCCCCTTATCCTATTCTTTTTCTTTAGATTTATAGATGTCACTTTAGTTATAATCATTAACTAAGGGAATGGTATATTAGGAAGGCAGAATTTATGATTTCAAAGAGAATCTCACATGTGCCTAAAAGGTCCGGAACCGCAGGATATAAGGAATTCTCTAGGCAGAAGGCAGGAGAACTAAAGCATGTATTTACACTCCACAATAACAAGCCCACAAACCAGCATCCCCATTTTGATATTTTCATCAAAAGCTTCCAGGCCCAATAAGTCCACCTCACAAGGGTAACCAGGAGGCCACAGAGAAGCGAGATGGTATAAGGCAAAATCGTATACATGCTTCCCCTCTACGGTAAGAAGATTACCCACTAGCCTCTAGTCAGCTCTGCTACCGGCAGCCCAGCTTCGGCTGTAGGTGTCTCTGGCTCCAACCGGAAAAGGAAAGGAGGATCTTCAAGCCGTCCTCTCCCCTCTTATAGAGTTTTTGACATCATCAAGCGCCGCCTGAACGACCAGGGCCGATTGGTTCTTGACTTGGCCCCTCCCCCAGCGTAGACCACGTTAACACACCTCCCCTCAGCCAGCGCCACGACTCATCACACAGGAAGCTCCGGTCCTGCCCCGGAAGAGCAAGCCCCAGCGTCCAGGGAAGCTCAACGAGGCAAGCTGAGTCATTCAAAGAAAACAAAGTCCATTCTGGCTACAAATGGGAATCGGGGTTTCTGTGCCTCGATTTCCCGGTTCTTCGTCTAGCTTTTGTGCTCATATTGTAAGCCCGCCTTCCAGCCAATGGTGAGAAGGGTCAGAGGTGGGCAGGAATTCTCTTGTGTTAGATATAATTACTGGTGCTTTGCTCCTTGTAAAGTGCCTCCCTTCTCCCTTGCTAGATCTGTTCTGGCAGAGGATGACCTATTCTCGAGAATTGAATAAAATTTATTTCTGTTCCCATCCTGAGATGGCTCCTTATTATAAATTTAATTGGTGAGGGTCTTTCATCCCACCCATTGGGAATACAAAAAAAAAAAAAACCCATCTCTGCTCACAAGAAACTCACAGGATAATGGGGGAAAATGACTTGCAAGCAATTATGTACAAACAAGATGTATACAGAGTAAATTGGAGATACATTTTTCCATCGCTTTATTATGTGCAAAGCATTTTCCTTTCAAATGTACCGTAAGACAGACTGCATATGCCAGGGACCATACTAGGTAGGAAGAATACAAGGACACAAAGGAACTTGTATTCTATTGGTAGAAAGAACATGTAGACTTCTAAGTATATACAATTATTAATATTCCCATTTTACAGATGAGAAAAGCAAATTTCAGAGATTAAATGAACTGCCCAAATCCACATAGGACAGATTCATACTTAAACTTGTATTAACTTCAGGAACAAAACAAACTGCCTAAATAATATTTTTTGTATAGCATTGATTCTTATGGAAAACTGCATCCGGAGGGATCCAGCCACTCATACAACAGCGAATGGAGACTTTCCACCAGAGTGCTACAAGGTGGGAAAGAGTGAGTAGCTCTGGGCCAAAAATCACTTAGCTCTACACATTTGCATTAGTGAAGATACCTTTTTAGGTTAATTCCTTGACAAAGGACTGGGAAACATTTCATTTGGGGATGAAGTATAAATCAGGACTATACTAGGGAAGATAAAACTTAGTAGCCACGGTTTAATTATTTGCCTTTTTAAGATCCAAAAGGCATTTTTATCTGTATTCCTGCAAAAAAGTACAGCAAGTACCTCGGTTTCTGACTCATGTTCCCAAGACTATGAAATTATGATGTCTGGAAAGATGGCAACAAAGTTGCAAAGAAGCAACAAGGAAGAGGGGAAAAGATTAACAAATCTTCCGAGTTATCTCGGTTTTGTGCGGGTAGCCGTATCTCCTTAGGTCATCTGGGATTTACCGACAAGGTGGCCTGATCCATACTAGGCAAGGATCAAGAATTTATTTCTTTTGAGAAATCCTGTCTGCTAATCTTTTCAGTAACTATATTGCTTGACTATTTTACAGGCTGTCTCTCTGGCAGCAATGATACTTTTCCAAAGGCTGGCTCACTGGAAAGTCAGGATTTGATTAAGGGTGTGGAGGCAAGAGGAGTAGGAAGAAGATTACGGCTTTGCCTCCTTTCGTTCAGTTTCTCAGTCTGTTTCAGGCAATTAGCTATAAACCCCCGGGGGTGTTTTCGTGGCTGCCTCTAGGAAGGAGGACATGAGGCATACATCCCTTTTAGGTGGGTCCTGCAGTGGAGGGAGGGATACAGGATTAATCAGTTTAGAGGGTGTTGAAGCGAGGTCGTTGGACTTGTTTACACGTCTGAAGGGAGGGTAGAAGGGAGACGCAATTAAAAGCATAAGCCTTAAACCTGGGCTTTTAGCCTCACTCGCCTTTTTCTTTCTAGCTAAAAATCTGCATTCTAAGCTCCGAAATTTTAAAGAATGGGGCGGGGAAGGAAGGATAGCATTTTCTTTCCTTAAAAAGCTGGCTGAACCCTCCGCAAACCACGAATAGTTGAATTCCACTGGTGGTCAGGGATTTGCAGGATTCCACGAAAGCTCCCCGCCTTCCCCTCTTGCACACTACGGCTCGCACCCAGCGATCCCCCTCCCCCCACCGGGGTGGCCAACTAGCTGGTATGCGAGTCGTCTGGCCGGATCACCGAAGTCGGTCACTTCTTACGGGCGCTTAGGTTACGTCCGGTTTTTTCAAATTTTTATTTTGGTGACCCTCCCTTCCCCACCCCACTTCCACCTTATTCTCTTTCCCTTGGGTCTTCCTCTCGCTTTCCACTGGATTGGAGGAGAGTTCACATCCACGCCCTAAACTTGCAAATGCCAGTCCAAGCAGCACGTTCCCAGCCCGGAACCACAACAGTTGCTAAGGCAGAGGAGGGATGGAGGGGGCCGATAAGTCCCGGGCCACCCAGAGGCCAGTAGCGCCTCTAAGCACCCCGCTCCCACAAGCGGATAGCGGTGACTTTTATCAGGTCCCCCAGGGCAGGCTGGTGACCCTAGCAATCCGATTGTACCCTCTCTGCTACCCCACTTACAATCCAGCTCCTCGGGTAGCTAAGTAGGAGACAGAGGCGTGGAGAGACAGGCTCCGCCCTCGGAGAATGACTGACAGCCTGGGTCCAGGCAAATGAAAAAAAAGAGACGCGGACGCGGGGGAAGCGAGCTAGATGCCAGTGGGAAGGCAGAGCGAGCAGGTTAGGAGCTTGCGAACCGGGGATTTGTGCGCAGCTGTCCCCGGGGTCCTAGCTCAAGTTTTCCTCGTGAAGTTCTCTGCTGCAGAGCCACAATTTGACCTGTCTAAATCAATCAGGGCCAGGTGCAGCCCCGGTGCCTCTTCCTGCACCTTTGCGCTTGGCTGCTTCCAGGCGTTTCGGTGAGGGCCAAAGAACCCTAGGCTGAAGGGAACAGAGAGCGTGCAAATGCAGCCGAGAACCTGCCCACCGCCCCCGGGTCCCAAATGATGGGCGCGCCCCCAGTCCGTTGGGCTCCCTTGGCCCCGCGCCCTTCCTCTGCTTGCTCTATCTGCTCCCGGTGACTCTCGGGCCGGAGAGGAGACTAATAGCTCCTGGAATCCCCGGCGATGAACTTTGGACCCTGCACCACCCTCCTTCCACTGCTCTCCAGCTTCCTTATCGGACCTGGCTCCCGCAAGGGCTGCGGAGGCCGCCGCTCTTAGTGAGGACACTTTTCACTCGGTTGGGACTTAGCTTGCCGGGTGGTGCTGCCCGGCCCCGAGCGAGCGAAGAGCGGAGCCTCCTCTCGCGTCCTAGCCGGTGCTCTCCTCTCATCCCGGCCCCCGCGGCCGCTCCTCCCACCCCGGCTCTTTCGCGCCCCCATTCCGCCCCTGCCCCACTTTGGGACGCACAACTGCAGCCCTCACTCGCTCGGGATGGAGCCCTCGCCGCGGTCACCGCCGCCTTCCATGGAAACGGGGCGCGGGGAGGACGAGGCATCGCGGGCGGCCAGGGAGCGGATCCCCAGGTATCTGCCGTGGGTTCGGAGCTTCCCCACCTCCGGCCCTTCTGGAGAGGGAGGGCACGAACCGCCGCCCAGATCGGAGGGTTGCAGGTGTGCGCTGTTGGGCTGCGAGGGGCTAGGCTGAGCGAGGAAGAAGGGGGCTGCCCTGGCACAGGGCGTATTCTTTTCCAGGCAGATTTTTAGTGAGCCACTCTCCCTCCCCACAGTAGAGTCTCGCTCTCTTTCCCTCTTTCTCTCCCCCTCTTCCTCCCCCCCCCCCCCCTCTCTCTCTCTCTCGGAGTAAGCCGCAACTGCCTAGCAGAGTTGTGATCGTTATATTTATAATCACTTCACTTGGAACAGTATCCAGAAGCCTCCCCTCTAGTTGGGGCCCACGGTGCTGCTGTCGCACACCCAGTAAGGTAGCACCGTGACCTGAGCGGGCTGGAGATCCCGCTAGCTGGCCTCAGCCCATTCTGGTAGCCGTGGTCTCCTTTTGAGAAGTAAGACGAGAAGACATTCATTCAGTCTCCTAACAGGAGAGTATTTGATAGTTAACGGTTCCTTTCCGGAAAATATAGACTTTTGGAAGCAGGCAGGGGGTCTTAAGGTCACTCTTCATTTTACGAAACCTAGGCCTGCAGTAAACTTGCCTCGATCACAGCAAGCTAGTCCAAGAGACTCGATTGGAAGGAAAACCTGATGTCACTCCTAGTACTAACAATAATAGTTGCCATTTGTATAGCGTTTTAATGTTTGCAAATGGTTTTTACAAATATGATCTCATTTTTCTCCTCACAACCTCCCAGGGAAGTAGGTGGTAATAGTATTCCATTTTAAAGGCGAGTAAACTAAGCCAGAGAGAAGTTAAGTGACTTGTTCAGGGTCACACAGCTAGTGTCTCCGGCAGGATTTGAATACAAATCTGGGTCCTGGGGCTCTTTCCACTGCCTCACCTTGTACCCAAAAGACCTCCGTTCCAGTCCCAGCTCTGCTACCAAATTCTTAGCTCTGTTCTTCTCCTTCATACTGTTTTTCCTCAGTCAGAAATAGTCAAATATTAAATACTGGCATATCATAAGACTGTTGTTTTTTTTTTTTTTTTTTGTCCACAAAGCTTTGTGTTGTTGCCCTAGCTAGGGCAGATCTGCATGTAAAAATAGAGGATTAGCTTCACTTAAATATAAAAAAAGCTTCAGACTTTGTGCCTGGGTTTTAAACATACTTGGTTAATGATAAAATCTTTCCTAGTCAAAAAAAAAAAGCAAGTGATTTAAAGTTTTCTTCCGTATATTCAAGGTATCCAAGCATGTAGGCACATATCCTTTTCAAATTGGTGTATATGTACATATCCAATTCTTGTATTTGCTTTTAACTTCCTGCTTTGATAGTATAATTTTGAGCTAAGCTTAAGTTATTAGCAGCTGTCATCTTTATATTTGAAATTATTATTCAATTCCACAAACATTCATAAAGTATGTTCCAGGCACTTCTGAAACAGACAAAAATATCCTTCAGGAGCTTTTATGGGGATGGAAGGGAATGAAACAACACATACGGAGAAGGAAAAGCAAAATATTTCCAAAAGTTAATTGTGATTGTTTCCTAATATCAGGATCGATCCATATGGATTTGAAAGGCCTGCGGACTTTGATTATGCCTCTTATGAAGACTTTTTTTCCACCTATCTGAGGATACTCACTAACAGAGCAATCAAGTGGTCAAAGCTTTTGAAGGGAAAAAATAGTGTCCAGAAAAGTATGAAAGGTGAGTTTTCAGTTGGTGTACACCAACATAAGTTCATTCATATACTCATCAAGTGCTATTTTAAAAGTGGACAGACTTCATTGTCTAGCAACTTCAGTGAAGTTGATATGTGCTGGACTTTCTGGCTTAGATATTTTTAGGGCCAGGCAGTTAAACTTAGAGGCTACAAGGCATCAGTCCAGCCTGAGCCCTTTAATTATCCAAGTAGTGAGAGTTGGAGGAGGGGGGAACAACTGAGTCTTTCCCTGAGGAAATTCAGTGGCACTCTGACAATTAAATAGGATTTCTGTGGGATAGAGAAAGGAGGTGAGTGGAGATGGTTTTTTCTCAGATTTTGAAGCTTCAATGGTTTAAACTGGACTGAGTTTTGAATTAATTGAGATTGAATTAATTTTTGGACTAGTTAGTTGTCTCTGCTCTTGCTTTCTTCACTGAGGTGGTCACTCTTGTTGCTAGGAAAACCTGCAAAGGGGTTTGTGTATTTTTGCAGCATTCTTTCTAACCACAGAAGGTAGAGAATGGAAGGAGGAGAGAGAACCAAGGATTTAGAATCAATCAATCAAGAAACATTTATTAAAGGCCTACTATGTACCAGTCATCCAGTCCTGTGACCTGGTATGAGGTTTTCTTTCTTTCTTTCTTTCTGTTTAACAGTTGTGTTAGTTTTATTTTGGGGGATACTTTTTAACATTCACTTCCATAAGTTTTAAATTTTCTCCCCTCCCCAAGACAGCATGCAAGCCGATACAGGCTCTACAAATACATTCCTGTTAAACATGTTTTCACATTAGTCATGTTGTATAGAAGAATTAGAATGAATGGGAGGAACCACAAGAAAGAAAAACATAAAACAAAACAAAAGAAGAAAATAGTCTGCTTCGATCAGCATTCAGACTCCATATTTCTTTTTCTGGATGTGGATGGCATTTTCCATCATGAGTCTTTTGGAATTGTTTTAGGTCCTTGCATTGCTGAGAAGAGCTAAGTCTATCAAAGTCAGTCATCAAACACTGTGGCTGTTAACTGGGTACGATGTGAGATTTTCTTGGTAAAGATACTGGAGTGGTTTGCCATTTCCTTCTCCAACAGATTAGTACAAATAGAGATTAAGTGAATTGCCCAGGGTCATACAACTAGTGAGTATCTGAGGCCAGCTTTGAACTCAGGTTTTCCTGACTTCAGGCCCATTGATCTATCTACTGAGCCAGGTAGCTGCCTCCAGCTATACAATAATTATGCGCCAGGCACTGTTAAGTGCTAGAACTGGATGACTCCTTTGATATAGTAGAAGAGTCCTAAACTCCAGATCGGGAGAGGGTAGGTTCAGATTCTACCTCTGACATTTACCGTGTGAGCAGGGTCTATGAGCCTCGTTTTTCTCATCTGTCAAACGGGCATACTAACAGCCAAGGTATCTTCTCTCTTGTAAGGATCAAATAAAATTTTCAAACCTCAAAACAATATATAAATGTCAGCTATTCTCATTCTAGAGGAGCACTCCCTCCACTAAATCAGATTGCAAAATGTCTTTAATTTAGTGTTAAAAATAATAAGACATTTATGTGATACTTTAAAGTTTGCAAATTTTTTACATGCATTATCTCATGTAAGCCTCACAGCAACTCTTCAGGTATCATCTCCATTTATATATGAAATAACTGAGGCTGAGAGAACTTAAGTGACTTTCCCAAGGTCACACAGATAGTAAGTGTCAAAGATAGGATTTGAACCCAGGTCCTTCTACACTCCAAGACCAGCACTCTAGGTTCGCATGACCTCCAGGTTGCCTTAACCAATTCAAAGTGACCCAGCTGATAAGTGACAGCTGCCTAGGACTAGCACCTGGGCCTCAGATCCTTAAGTCAGTGTCCTTTCCCCCGTTGCATCTCATTGCTTCTTGTTTATTTTAAGATCCTGCCTGTTATACCCGTTAATCTTTTCTTCTTTTTTGATATGCTTTGGAATACTTAATATTTAACCTTGTTTTTGGAGTTTGGATTTTCTTTTTCTTGTATGGCAGCAGAAGAAGGTTGATAGCATAAGCACATCATTAGAGATTAAATATCAAGCACACAGTTGTTATGCTTGGACTGATTACGAATGCATAAATCCCATGAATTTTCCACGTTTGGTTTTCTAGGTTAACTTCAGTATAATCAGCTTAGTGTCATCCTACGGTGAAAGCCTTCATGGGACTGAATAATACATGTTCATTCCAGAAATTAGTAATCAAATGGATAATTTTAAGAACCATGTCACTGATCTTTAATATGCATGCACTTGAAGTAATCATACATACACACAGATCACCTTGTCCTGCTCTTTACCTTTTGACTATTTTTGGGCCTTCCTTCTTTATTTTCTTTTCCCCTCTGGAGATCCACCTGTGATTAAAAAAATCCTTTGCAATTTTCCCGTCATCTTAATTATTTCCTCCATCATCATGTCTACAGGTTTAAATAAGGATAGATAATTTCTACCTCCCAGCTTTTGCTTTCTCTAACTCATGCTATATTACCCACAAATATGACTTCTAGGTTCTTTTAGCATAAGCAGAATATATATTATTCATTTGGTGTTACAATTTCATATTTCTTGTTTTTCCTTTCCTTCAACTTAATATCTAAAGGGGGAGTAAATTTGAATTTTTTTTTCAAATAAAGATATAGCTTCTCTCTTTCCCTCACCCTTACCCCCAAATTAGGAAAGCAAAAACAAAAATGAAAAACAAACAAAAAAACTCCTATTACAAACAGATCCAAACAAAATAAATTCTCACATTGACCATGTCAAAGAAAAAATATATTTCATTTTGTAATCTATCGCTTATCAGGAAATGTGTAACCTGTTTGATTGTAAGTCCTCTGGAATCATGGCTGGTCATTGTGTTGATCAGAATTCACAAGTCTTTTAAAAAGTTGAATGCCTTTATACTATTGTTCTTCTCACTTTCTTCTTCGTCAGTTCTTACAAGTCTTCCCAGGTTTTTCTGAAACCATTAAACGGGAGGAGTGTTTTAAGGACTCATATGGTCCAATGACCAGGAAAGAGGTAACTAAATAAAGCAACACCTTCAAATCCAGTAAGTTTACAGGGCCTCTTTATCCTTTTGTTGACTTTTAGCCTTACCTCTCACTCTGACACAAATTTCATTAGTGGAAGGTATATTTCTATAAGGAACAAAAGATAGCAAAGCTTGAATAACCTTCTGGCTTCTCTTAAGTGCTTCACAGTATGGCTAATTTTTTTTTTGTCTTGCTGCACCCTTGTGAATTTTCAGAATGCTATGTATGCCAATACACAAATGCAATTGCAAGAGCATTCTTAAAAGTACGAAAACAAGAAATTCTAGAGATTTTCTCACGTTTTGAATTATCTGTGCTACTGCTCAGCCCTTTAGATGTAGATAATTGAAAGTCGGTTGTATCGGCATTTGTCATCTGTTCCTTCAGCCGTTTGAATTGGGTCTGTCCCATTACCCCAAGTCATAATTTTTGATCTGCTAAAAAATAAAAACTAATGCAGCATTTGGGGAAGAACAAGAATCTGGATGGGAAATTAAATAATTTAATTCTTATCTGCAGAACTAGATCTGCATTATAAATTTAAATAAGATACTTGCTACCAAAAAATTCCAGAAATGATTTTAATTCTGTGCTACAGTGTGTAGTAAGTTGTGGTAAATGGAAACGGTTTGTAGAGTTAGGCAGATAGCATCCTATAGGGATCCCCAACCCCATTAAGAAACTCACACTCTCACATGATATTAGTTATAATATCAATATCTTCTGATACTGAGGAATTGATTCATCTAGGGTCGCACAGACAGTATTTGTCAGAGGTTGGACTTGAATCCAAGCCTTCCTGACTCCAAGGCTAACCTTCTATCCACTATTCTATGCTCCCCTCATGTACATACATGTGTGCACACATGCACATATTTATATATACATGTGTGTGTATATATGTATATATACACATATTTATGTGTATATATATGTATATATACATATACGTAGACACACACATATATATGTTGAACCATTTCAGCCATGTCCAACTCTCTGTGGCCCCATTTTTCGGGGTTTTCTTAGCAAAGATACTGGAGTGGTTTGCTATTTCCTTCTCCAGCTCATTTTCCTCAGATGAGGAAACTAAGGCAAACAGGGTAAGTGACTTGCCCAGGGTCACACAGCCAGTGAGTGTCTGAAGCTGGATTTGAAATCATTCCAAGCCCAATGCTCTCTTCGTTTCACCACCTAGCTACTCACATGTATATGTACGTATGTCTGTATTTATATATTTAAACATGTAAACATATTTCAATGATATCTATACATATCTATGTATATGTATAATGGAAATGAATGTATAGTACAGTGATGTTAACTCTCTACGTTATCCCTTATTAGTCAAGTGACCTATGTGAAGTATGCCTACAATAGGCACATGTGTATACGTAGCAGTGGGCAACTAGATGACACAGTGGATAGAGCTCCAGGCCTGGAGCCAGGAAGATCTGAGTTCAAATGTGGCCTCAGACACTTTCTAGCTCTATGACCCTGGGCAAGTCACTTAACTCTTTGCCTCCGTTTCTTCATCTGCAAAATGAGCTGGAGAAGGAAATGTCAAACTACTTCAGTATCTTTACCAAGAAAGGCCCAAGAGGGGCCATGAAGAGTCAGACACAACTGAAACAACCGAACAACAACATAAATAGCAAAACCAGGCATACAAGGCAAAAGGCAGAATGAGTAATGGAAAATTTTCAGGGTTTTCTTACTTGATGCTACTTTAGTTTTGGCATCAGCAAACCAGTGCAGTATAAACAAGGCATGTTAGTTTTGTTCCTGAGACTCATAAATCCATTCCTGACCTCGTGATATTTGAAAAGTGCCTAAAGTGCGCAGTGCCTAAAACCGTATCTGATTAGCAGTAGGTGTTTTATACATGCTTGTTCCTCTTTTCCCCTTTGTGATGTCATTTCAACAATTATTGAGCATATTTGTGTGTTAGATATTGTTTTATACGCCAAAGATACAAAGACAAACATGAAATAGCTCTTGCCTCCATGGAGCTTACATTTTACTGGGGGATGCCATGTGTACACAGATAAGAAAATATAAAGTAATTTCAGGAGGAGAAAGTACTAACAGTTGCCTAATTTCTCTTTCCTAGCCTAACATCTGTACAATGGGGGAAATTAAGTATTCTTATATCTACCCCACAGATGTTATGGGAAAATTAATGGTTAACATAAGAAGTAGAAAATAGAACAGAAAATTCTTTTGGGCCATTAATAGTACCCATAAAGTTTTATTGGGTTATTTTTTTGACCTCAAAAAAATTCATTGATTATAAGTTGCTGTGGGTTTTTCAGTGATTGCACATGAAAACAGTACTTTATAGAATCGTTAAATGGAAATAAAAGGGAAATAAAATAGTTACATTATTTTAGTTAGAACATGTATCTTCTTTTCAGGGTAAGTCAATGTTCTCAAAATAACAGTGTTGTACACTGAGGTTTGGACATAATTTGAATGTCAGCGACACAGTGTCCCTTTTGTTCTGAGGTTACTTAATGAAAAATAGGTTGGCTCAAGTTTCCTCAACCCCCTCTCTTTCTTCTGTGTTTATATATTTATTAGAAATTGTACTAGTTTCACTTTTACACCTATTTTTTTTTTTACTCATAGAAAGCACTTTCTGTAGTACTAATTAGATTTAATTTTTAGTGGAAAATAAAGCAGTGTATGAGTGAATACTCCCATACTTGTACCTCATGTTACCCATGAGAAAAACATTTGAAACAGGATAAAGAATGTGCCAAAACAAATGGAAATTTAGCAAAATAAATTTTGCCTGAAAGGAAGAGTTGTTTTCTCTTCTCAGTTTTTACACTGATTTCTAGGCATTCGCCATTAACCTTCTGATGTAAAAGTTTCTTCTCGAGAAAGTTTTTCTTTAGTTGCTTTTATCCCCAAATTTCTAACAGCCCAGCTGCCATTTAAAGTGACTATTAAAAATGTTTAATCCATATACTGGAGTCAATATGAAATAACTCTCTTGATCATGCCATTTTGAAAAGTTTTTGTGCTAAGCTTTTTTCGTTTTGAATATCTCTAGCAACATTAATTTTTTCTTTTGTATGAGGACCTCTCTTACTTGAAAATGAGTATTTAACATTAACCTAATAATACAAACTTGTGGTATATGTACTTTTTAGGAGAGTTTGGAGCAATCACCAAAACTGAAATTCAGGAAACAAAAAATTTAATATTATTCCCATACCAATATTTTAAATAATAATCTTGCAAAGAAAGATGTATACACATTTGCTTGGTCGAAAGAGCATTGGATTCAGAGTCTGATATGGGTTAAACTACCTGTATGAGCCTTGGCAAGCCAAGGCTTTACTTCTCTGGGCCTTAGAGGGTTGAATGAGTTGGCCCCTATGGTGCTTTCCAGTTCTAAATCCCTTTAAGTCTTTAGCTGAGGTTCTCTATCAAAGAAGACATATCTAGAGCAATCGATTAATCAATAAACATTTATTAAATGCCTATTATGTGCCAGATACTGTGCTAAGCCTTGGAACCAGAGAATGTTAGACCTAGAAGAAACTTTGGAGAATATCTGGTCTAATGCAACTTGGGCATTTATTGAGGGCCTACTGTATGGAAAATACTTTAGAAGAGACTGGGGGTAGGAATAAAAAAAGTAAAATCATGGTCCCTGATCCTATAGAAGTAAAGGTACCTTCAGGTTAGAATGGAAACAAAACTTAGGAAAATAATTTGTATTCAAATCCCATTTCTTCTTCTTACTTCCTGTGTGATTCTGTTTCCTAATCTCTAAAATGTATAAATTGGACTTGGTGATCCCTAAAGTCCTTTGTGAACTGTGTTCATATGGGGTGTCCCAAAAGTCTTGGTGCAGTTTACCAAAGCTTAAAACTTTATTAAGCCTTTCGGGATATCCTGCATATGAGAACAATTACAAAACAACACATCAGTTGTGTATATCTATAAATCGAGTAGGTTAAGGATAAAGCCACCCAGTGATGGAATAATTGATTGGGATTAATCAACCAGCGCTTATTGATCCTCACTTGTGGGAAAGGCAGGGGATGATTATATTGCAGCTATTATGTGCCAGTCTGAGTGCATAGAACCTCGCTATGCAAAGTCAAGAACAATTCTGCCCTCAAGGGTTTTTTTTGCATTCTCTAAGGGGGTATATATATGTATATAAAAAATAAGCACAACCAGGGGTATTCTGATAATCGTTTAACAACCAGATTTTCTGGGAGAAAATGTATCCAGGACACACTTTTAAATTTAATCTGAATATTAACATTTTCTTTATCACTCTCTTAAGTCTAGATAATTTAAAAAATCAAGCCTTTATTTATAGCATTTGCTGATTTCCAAGGTGTAAATACCCAGCATTGAAAATTTAGCCATTCTCAAGCTGGTCTGAGCTTTGCTAACTGCAGTATACCCCTGAGTACAAAGTAATTTTAGGGAAGGAGGAATAAGCAGCTGGCAGGATCAGGAGAGGCCTTATGTAGATGGTTTCACTTGAGCTGAACCTGGGATTCTGCGGGGAGGAGTGGAGAAGGAAGTGCTCTCCATGCATACAGAACAGATTCTGCAAAGGCATAGAGGTGAGATGAGATGTTTAGTTTGAGAAACAGCGACGGCATCAGTTTGAGTACTCCACATAGAGTATTTGAATGGAAGTCATGTATAGTAAAACTGGGAAGACAGGTTGAAATCAGGTTGCAAAGGGCTTTCAGTGCTCAAAGAAGGGTTTATATTTGATCAGAGGCAGTTTCTAGCGTACTGGGCCTGGAGTCAAGAAGACCTGAATTCAAATCCAGGCTCAGATACTTATTAGCTTTGTGACCCGGCTAAGTCACTTAACCTCTGTTTGCCTCAGTTTCCTCAACTGTAAAATGAGCTACAGAAGGAAATGGCAAACCACTCCAGTATCTCTGCTAAGAAAACCCCAAATGGGATCACAGAGTTGGACACAACTAAAAACAACTGAATGACCACATCCACGAAATGGCAACCATAATAACCCTTCTCCTCCGCCCCCAGCATCACTGTGAGGATCGTATGAGACAATATCTGTAGAGGCACTTAGGACAGTGCCTGGCACATAGCAGGTAGCATATAAATGCTGATCTGCCTTCCCCTATTTTAGAATCCAGCAGCCACTATATGGAGGATAAATTGGAGAGGAAAGAGAACCTGAGGCAGGAAGATCAATTTTGAGGCTGTTGCACTAATCCACATGAGAGGTAATGAGGGTCTGAACCCGAGTGATGGCCATGAGAGGGTAGAGGAAATGTGACAGATGTCGTGTGTGAGATTCGCACCTGAGTAGCCATATGGAATGGAGGAAAGAGAAAGGTGACTCCAGGATTGTGAATCTAGGTAAGTGGAACCATTGTGGTACCCCTTCCCCAAAGCAGGGGAATTCTGAAGATGGCTGTCTTTGGGACTGAGAGATGAGTCTGCCTTGGGCAGTTTGAGATGCCCATGGGACATCCAGTTTCAAATGTTGAATAGGTATTTGGTGATGTAAGATGTGTTTAGGCAACAGTATAACACACACACTCTCCATATATATGTATGTATATGTGTGTGTGTGTATATATATATATATATATATATGTGTGTGTATGTATATGTATGTGTGTGTATGCATGTATGTATACATATTCTCTCTCTCTGTGACCTCATCAACTTGTTGAGGTCACCAAGAGAGAGAGAATGTAGTGAGAGAAGAGAAGAGGGTCCAGGACAGAGCCTTATGGTACACTTACCACAGGGTATATCATGAAGGCAGAATTTATGATTGCAAAGAAAATCATATATATTCCTGAATGGTTTAGAACCGCAGAATATAAGGAATTCTTTAAGTAGAAGGCAGAAGAATTAAAGCATTTATTCAAGCTCCAAAGTAGCAGACCCACGAACCAGTGTCCCCAATTTGATATCCTGGCCAAAAGCTTCCAGGCCCAATAAGTCCGCCTCACAGGAATAACCAGGAGGTTACAGAAAAACATGATGACATTAAACCAAATCATGTTTGTGCTTCCCCCCCTGGGTAAGAAGATTCTTTGGCTTGCTGCTGCTGCTGCTTTTCCTGCCTTTGACACATCTCAATCTCCAAGCTGTGTTCTCTCTTTTTATACCGTTTCAGGCATCATCAAACATCATCTGAGCGACCAGAACTTGAGTTCCTATGATTGGCTCTGGTCTTAGCACCACCCCTTATGACCCTGGGGGCTTCATGCCCATATCAGCTTAGCACCTAGTAATTGGGGGGGGTGTGCAAACTTAGGAGCAAAGATCTAATCAGACCTCCCTTAGTTGGCCCCACTCCCTTAGTTGGCCCCCTTTGGGGCCCCACCTTAAGCCTATTCAAATAGGTGGGAAAGAGTTTATTTACTGGTTGCCTTAAAAGAGGGGACTGGATATGGATTATGATCCAGCAAAGGAAATTGAGAAGGAGAGAAGAACCAGTGAGAGCAATGTCACCAAAACTGAGAAAGGAGAAAGTACACAAGAAGTGAGGGTGGTCCAGATATCAAATGCTACAGAAGAGTTGAGAAGAATAAGGACTAAGATTTGGCAATTTTGTAGCTTCACCTAAGTGATGAGGTCAGAAACCAGATTACGTGATTCTGAGAGTGAGAGAAGAGGTTGTGGAAGCAATAAATATAAGTGATTTTGCTGGGAGTTTGGCTGTGAAATGAAGTAGAGATAATAGGATGCTAGTTGGAAAGAGTGGTGGTTTCTAGTTACTGGTTTTTATTATTGGTATTATTTTTTAATCTTAATTTTATTTTTAAGATAGGAGACACCTAAGTGTTTTCATAGGTACCAGGGAATGAACCAGGACATAGGAAAAGACTGAATATTAGATAAGAGACTGAGGAGAGTAGAAAGATTGACCTTGTGGAAGAGAAAGGCCACTTTTTAGTTAGAGACTGGAGTAAAGGAGGAGACAAGTAGGTTTGATGTTAAAGGATTTGAGATCTAGAGTTGGAGGGAGTGGTTCTGTAGGGGTTTATGGTGAATGGCCTCTTTTCTCAATCGTGTTTGTCCTTTGTTTTCTAAGAGGGCCATGACATCAGGAAAATGATGACATGACTTGCAGTTGACTTGGATTTGAGTGAGGGAGGGTCTGTGCAAGGTCACCAGCCTCACCTTCTCCTCCAGAGCCATCTGGGTCCAGTGGCCAGATATTCATTTGGATGACTGGAGATTGCCCAGGATGCCATGGGAGACCCTGGTCCTTTTAGGCTAACGCCTTTTCAGGTTCTCACTATGAGGTAACACCCATTCATTGAATAGGTCTCTTTAAGAAGTGAGTCAAGGAATGAGGCAAGCACCTCTGCTGAAACCCTGGGGATAGAAGGTGTCTACAAAGTGTGAAATGAGAAAAGAAATTTTGGAATAACTGCAATTATGAATAATTAGAGAAGGAAAAAAGGACTATCTTACTACATACAGTGAGGGTCCAGCTGAGATCAGGATGAGGACCTGTCTGTATAATTTCATGATTTCCACCAATATCATTCAGCAGCACATGAAGAGAGGAACAAAGGATGTGAATAGTGGAAGGGATCCAGGATTAGGGTTTAACAAAGCTTGAACGGTGATAAGATAAAGGAATTCAAGAGTAGAAGATCATGTAATTTAAATGTTTTACTCTAGGGTCAAGTTGGCAAGTCAGAGTAAAGATGATAGCCTAGGAGAGTAGAGAATGATGGTGGGATTGGAGGTCATGAGGAAGACTGGGAAGATAGAATTAATTCAGGAGGAGTTAGGCATAGGGAGGGATGGAGTGATAAAGTCTATGTGGTCCAGTAAAGGAATTTTAATAATCTTTCATGAGAATGCAACACTGTGGGTAGTGATGAAATCAAGAGTGTGACTGTCCCTGTGTGGAATGAGGTAGAATAAGGTCATGAAAGGTGGGGACATTGAGGAACTGGAAGGCTAATTTGCAGAAATACCAATGCCTATGTTGAAATATTAGGATGGGAATTAGAAAGACTGTGAACTAGACACTGAACTTTTCTTTAAAATCCCCAGTTAAACACCAAGTTGAAAATCCTGAAAATCAAAGATGAGATTAATAACATTGAAAGTGAGAAAACCATTAAACTTATAAATAAAACTACAAGCTGGTTTTATGAAAAAAAAAACCAATAAAATAGATAAACCATTGGTTAATTTGATTTTTTTAAAAAGAGAAAATCAAATTACTAGTATAAAAAATGAAAAGTGAACAAATCACCAGTAAAGATGAAATTAAAGCAATTGTTATGAGTTATTTTGTCCAATTATGTGACAGTCTAAGTGAAATGGATGAATATTTGCAAAAATATAAATGGTCCAAATTAACAGAAGAGGAAACCGCATGCTTAAATAACCCTACTATAGAAAAAAAAATTGGATTTGCCAATTAAGAAAAGAGGAAAAATGGCCTGGGAGCTATTAGGTAGCTGACACCAATATCTGTTTTGGTTGATATTTAAATAGAATAGCCATTGAAGTTGGGGAGGTTTCTGAGTGGTGGCAGAGGGAGGCTGTGGAAGTGGCAGTTTTAATTTTGCTTAAATGTGTGGTGCTTCTGTTTGAAACCATTCCAGAAACCTCCCCATATAAAGTACAGCCTGTATTAGCCCCCAAGCTTGGCCGGAGATATTTCAAGGACACAGCTCAAGAATATCAAACATTTCTCTATGGTGTCTAGGTTTTGAGAGATACTAAATTGGGCATGAGAGCTTGGGGAATCATTCTATTCTAGAAGCATTGGGTCCCATTTTAGAACAATCTCCCTACCTTTATATGTGTGAAATGTCCTGTAGTACCCCTCATACTATAGGGCAGGCCTGCATAGTCTGCATCCTATGGACTGCTTACGGCCATCTAGCCACTTGCAGCAGGCCAAAGGATTTACAGCAGCCCTCGAAAAATGTAAAGGAAAACCTCCTTTGTATGTAAAGGAAATCCTTTGGCCTTCTGCAAGCAGCCAGCCAGCCACAGGTTGTGTAGGCCTGCTATAAGGTTAAGATTTGCCATCCAAAACAAACAAAAAAACTTCAATCCTTTGCTTTTTTTTCTTTTGTGTCTTGATAAACACTGAACAAACTACTGTGACCCTGGTAAAGTCTTCATCTTTTCATACCTGGACTATTGCAATAGACTGCTTTTTGGTTTCCTTGCCTCAAATCTCTCCTAACTCCAGTCTGGCTTCTTACTCAGCTATCAAAGTGATTTTCCTAAATTGCGGATCTGACATATTACCTCTACTGTCCCCCCCATTCAGTAAACTCCAGGGAATCCCTATTGACTCCAGGATCAAATATAAAGTCCTCTCTTTGGCTTTTAAAATCCTTTCACGACTTGGCCTTATCCTAATTTTCCAGTGCTCCCATATCTTATTCTCTTCCACTTACTCTTGGATCTGTGACACTGGCCTCTTCGCTGTTCCTTGCATACAGTGCTCCATTTCCCAACTCCTAGAATATTGCCCTCCTTCCCCTACCCCCAATGGCTGGAATCACCTTCCCTGATTTCTATCAAATCTCAGCCAAAGTCCTACCTTGTGCAAGAAGCCTTTCTCTGTCCCCCTTATTCTTAATGACTTAATGACTCCCTAAGACTATCCTCAATTTATTCTATACATGTAATATATTTATCCTCTATGTACATAGTTATTTTTATGCCATCTGCACCATTAGCCCCTGAGCTTCTTGAGAGCATGGACTGTTTTTTTGCCTTTCTTTGCATCCCCAGTGCTTAGCACAATCAATGCCTGACACATAGCAGGCACTTAGTAAATGCTAGTTGACTGATTGACCAGCAATGGGGATCTAAGGATATGCCAACTCCCTCTCTAATTCCATTCTATCAGGTGGACATGAGAGAAGATGAAATCAAGTGTGGGAAGAATGCCCAGGCAAGCTGTGTCTTCTGGGGGAGATGGTAATCAATTCTCCACAAGTACCAGAAACTAATTAGGAAGTCTTCTTGAAGAACTATGAGGTGTTCTTTAAAGACAATTATAGATAGGTATTGGAGGATAAATGGGAATATAGGA
The DNA here is from genome assembly GCF_011100635.1 of Trichosurus vulpecula. Taxonomy (NCBI): domain Eukaryota; kingdom Metazoa; phylum Chordata; class Mammalia; order Diprotodontia; family Phalangeridae; genus Trichosurus; species Trichosurus vulpecula. The sequence goes on along the minus strand of NC_050576.1, from coordinate 391,475,950 downwards.
CAAAATGCATAGGTTCTAATTAGCAAATCTTGTTTGCTTTCCATCTAAATGAAACCCTGAAAAAGCATTAAGTGCTTCCTAAGAGTCAGGCACCTGTCAGGTGCTGGTGATTTAAAGACTGGAATCCAACAGCCCCTGGTCTCAAGGAGCTTACATTCTAATGGGAGTAGACAATACACACTCACGTTGAATGGTGGCTAGGGAAGGGAGTTTTGGTCTAGGACAGGAGTTGATTCTTAACTTTTCTTGTGTCATGGACATTTTTTGGCAGTTTGGTGAAGCATATAAACCTCCTCAGATTGATATTTTTTCCGTTTATTAATTTATTTAAGCATTTTTAAGAATTTTGAGTTCCATATTGTCTCCCTCCTTTCTGCCCCTCCCCCACTCATTGAGAAAGCAGGCAATAGAGTATCAGTTATACATGTGAAGTTATGCAAAACATATTTCCGTAGGAGCCATGTTGGAAAAAAAAAAGGCAAAAAGAAAACGAAAAAGTATGCTTCAATCTGCACGCAGAGTTCATCACTTCTCTCTCTGGAGGTGGATAGCATTTCTCATCATGGGTCCTTTGGAACTGTCATGGATCATGGTCCTGGTCAGAGTAACAAAGTCTCTCGCAGTTGATCATTGTTACAATATTGCTTTTACTGTGTGCAATGTTCTCCTGGTTCTTCTCACTTCATTTTGCATCAGTTCGTATAAGTTTTCCCAGGTTTTTTCTGAAACTATCCTGCTCATCATATGTTTTTTATGGCACAACAGTATTCCATCACAGTCATATACCACAACTTGTTTAGCCACTCCTCAATTGATGGGCATCCCTTTCAATTTCCAGTTCTTTGCCACAACAAAAAGCTTATATATATGTACCAGAGTATAGTTTGAAATCAAGTAGTGCCTACCACCTTTCTTCACATTTTTTATTGATTCCCTTGACATCCTTCACCTTTTGTTCTTCCAAATGATTTTTGTTACTGATTTTTCTAGCACTATAAAATAATTCTTTGGTAGTTTGCTTGGTATGGCACTGAATAAATACATTAATTTTGGTAGAATTATCATTTTATTATATTGGTTCAGCCTACCCATAAACAATAAACATTTTCCAATTGTTTAAATCTGTCTTTATTTGTGTGAAGTGTTTTATAATTGATTTTTCTTGGCAAATAGACTCCCAAGTATTTTACATTGTCTGCACTTGTTTAAAATGGAATTTCTCTATCTCTTCCTGCTGGGTTTTATTGGCAGTATATAGAAATTCTGTGGGTTTATTTTATATCCTGCAATTTTGCTAAAGTTGTTGATTATTTCAACCACATTTTAGGTGATTCTCTAGAATCATTATTCCTTCAATTTCTTGTCTTATTGCTATACTAGCATGTCTAATACAATATTGAATAATGGCGATGATAATGGGCATCCTTACTTCACCCCTGATCTTATTGGTAAGGTTTCAAGTTTATTCCCATTACAGATAATGGTTAGCTCTTACTTTTAGTAGATACTACTTATCATTTTAAGAGAGGTTCCTTTTATTCTTATGTTTTCTAGTGTTTTTAATAGAAATAAGAGTTGTACTTTGCCAAAAGCTTTTTCTGCATCTATTGATATAATCATATTTGTTATTGATATGGTCAGTTATGCTTATAGTTTTCCTAATATTGAACCAGTCTTGCATTCCTAGTATAAATCCTACCTGGTCATAGTACATGATTTTTGTGATATATTGCTGTAATCTCGTTGCAGGTATTTTGTTTAAAATTTTTATATCAATATTCATGAGAGAAAGACTACTTTTTCTTTCTCTGTTTTTGCTCTCCTTAGTTTAGATATCAAAATTATATTTGTACCATAAAAGGAATTTGGTAGGACTCCTTCTTTACCTATTTTTTCAAGTAGTTTATATAGTATTGAGATAAACTGTTCCTTAAATATTTGGTAGAATTCACTTGTGAATTCATCTGATCCTATAGATTTTTCCTTAGCTAGCTTGTTTACGGCATGTCCAATTTCTTTTATTTAAGTATTCTATTTCCTCTTCTGTTCATCTGGGCAATTTATATTTTTGCAAATATTCACCCATTTCACTTAGACTGTCACTTTTACTGGCACATAATTGGACAAAATAACTCATAATAATTGCTTTAATTTCATCTTTATTTGTGGTTCATTCACCCTTTTCATTTTTTATACTAGTAATTTGATTTTCTCTTTTTTAAAAAAATCAAATTAACCAATGGTTTATCTATTTAGTTGGTTTTTTTTTTTCATAAAACCAGCTTCTAGTTTTATTTTCTCACTTTCTCACAATGATTTTCTCACTTTCATTTTTTTTTTTTTGCAGGGGGGAAGGCAGGGCAATTGGGGTTAAGTGACTTGCCCAAGGTCACACGGCTAGTAAATGTGTCAAGTGTCTGAGGTCAGATTTGAACTCAGGTACTCCTGACTCCAGGGCCAGTGCTCCACTCATTGTGCCACCTAGCTGCCCAATTTTCTCACTTTCAATGTTATTAATCTCATCTTTGATTTTCAGGATTTCCAAGTTGGTGTTTAATTGGGGATTTTTAATTTGTTCTTTTTCTAGTTTTTTTTTAGTTGCACGCCCAATTCATGAATCTACTCTTTCTCTCTTTTATTGATGTATGTATTTAGAGATATAAAATTTTTCCTAGGTAATGCTTTGGCTACATCCCATTCATTTTGGTATGTTGTCATTCTCTTTAATGGCATTATTGTTTCTATGATTTGATCTCTAACCCACTCATTCTTTAGAATTATCTCATTTATTTTTCAATTTTCAATCTATGCCTCCATTGCCCTTTCTTTTGGTTTGATTTTTGTTTATTTTTTTGGTTTTTTGGCAGGGCAATTGGGGTTAAGTGACTTGCCCAAGGTCACACAGCTAGTATGTGTGTCAAGTGTCTGAGGCCAGATTTGAACTCAGGTCCTCCTGACTCCAGGGCTGGTGCTCTACTCACTGCACCACCTAGCTGCCCCTTCCATTGCCCTTTCTTTTGGTTTGGTTTTTGTTTATTTTTTTTGGTTTTTTGGCAGGGCAATTGGGGTTAAGTGACTTGCCCAAGGTCACACAGCTAGTACGTGTGTCAAGTGTCTGAGGCCGGATTTGAACTCAGGTCCTCCTGACTCCAGGGCTGGTGCTCTACTCACCACACCACCTAGCTGCCCCTTCCATTGCCCTTTCTTGAACTTAATTTCCATAGTATCATGATCTGAAAAGAATGCATTTAATATTTCTGCTTTTCTGCCTTTGTTTGTGAAATTTATATGATGTAATAATACATGGTTAATTTTTGTGAAGGTGCTATGGTCTGCTGAGAAAAAGATATACTCCTTTTTACTCCTATTCTGTTTTCTCCAGAAGTTTATCATATATAAGTTTTCTAAAATTCTGTTTGTCTCCTTAACTTCTTTCATATTTATTTTATGGTTAGATTCCTCTCATTATGAGAGGGGAAATTTATAGAGTTTTACTATTTCTTCCTGACACTCATTTAACTTTTCCTTTAAGAATTTGGATGCTATGCCATTTGGTGCATATATGTTTAGTATTGATATTATTTAATTGTCTTTAGTACCTTTGAGCAAAATGTAGTTTCCCTGCTTCTCTCTTTTAATTGGGTCTATTTTCATTTTTTGCTTTGCCTGAGATCAGTATTGCTAACCCTGCCTTTTTTCTTCAGTTGAAGCATAACAGATTCAGCTCTAGCCCCTTATTTTAACTCTGTGTGTATCTCACTGTTTCAAGTGTGTTTTTTTTGTAAACAAGATAGTGTTGGATTCTCATTTCATAGTTATGATTAACTATGTATTTCCCTCCATCTTATTTTCTTCTGTTTATTCTTCTCTCTTTCTCCTGTCCCTCCTCAAAAGTGTTATTTGCTTCTGACCACTGCCTCTCTTAAACCTTCGCTTTTATCACACACACACACACATGCATACACACGCGCGCACACACACACACACACACACACAGTGCGCACCCTTTCTATTATCTCCTTCCCCTCTTCCCTGTTGTGTGAGATCAATTTCTGTACCCAACTGAGTGTGTGTGTGTGTGTGTGTGTGTGTGTGTGTGTGTTTGTGTGTGTGTAGTTTCTTCCCACTTTGAACCAAATCAGATGAGAGTAAGGCTCAAACACTGCCTGCCTCCACCACCACCATTTCCCCCTTCAGTGTAAAAGCTATTCCTTAAGTGCCTCTTTTATGTAAAATAATTTCCCCTATTCTTCCTTTCCCTTCCCTCTTCTCCCAATGTATCCCTCTTTCTCATCCATCCATTATTTTTGAGATCATTCCAACATAATACACTGACTAGTGTTCCCTCTGTCTATGTAAACTCCCTTTAACTGCCCTAATAATTATAAAGTTCTTAGGAGTTACAAAGTATCATCTTCCCATATAGGAATGTAAACATCTTAACCTCATTGAATCCCTTATGATTTCTCTTTAACGTTTACCTTTTTTATGCTTCTCTCAAGTCTTGTATTTAAAAAACAAATTTTCTATTCATCTCTGCTCTTTTCATCAGGAGTGCTCGAAAGTCCTCTATTTCATGAAACATCTATTTTCCCCCCCAAAGGATTATCCTCAGTTTTTCTGGGTAGATCATGCGTGGTTGTAATTCCAGCTCCTTTGCCTTCCAGAATACCATATTCTGAGTCCTCCACTCTTTTAATGTGGAAGTTGGTAAATTTTGGTGATCCTGACTTTGGCTCCAGGGAATGTGAATGGTTCTTTCTGGAAGCTTTTGAAGTACTTTCTCTTTGACCTGGGAACTCTGGAATTTGGCTATAATGTTCTAGGAGTTTTCATTCTGGGATCTGTTTTAGGAGGTGATGGATGGGTTTTTTCCATTTCTGGTTCTAGGATATTGGGGTAGTTTTCCTTTTTAATTTCTGGAAATACAATGTCTGGGCCTATTTTTTGATCGTGGGCATTTTGATAATTTTTAAATGTTCTCAGTCTGTTTTTTTAGGTCAGTTGCTTTTCTGATTAGGTGTTTTACATTTTCTCCTATTTTTTCATAATTTTGACTTTGTTTTATTGTTTCTTAATTTCTCATGGAGTCATTAGCATCCACTTGCCCAATTTAATTTTTAAGGAATTATTTTCTTATGTTACCTTTAATACCTCTTTTTCTTTTCTTTTTTTAAAAAAACTAATGCTGCTTTTTAAGAAATTTTTTTCTTTGGTATTTCTTTTGTGCTTCTTTTGCCAATTGCCTTTTGATAATTTTCTCACGTTGCTCTCATTTCTTTTTCCAGGTTTTCTTCTATTACTCATTTGATTTTTAAAATAAATTTTTAGTTCTTCTAGGAATTTTTGTTGAACTTGTGTCCAGTTTACATTTTTCTTTAAGGCTTTGCTTGTAGTTTTGAAATCACTGTCTTTTTCTAAGTTTGTGTTTGATCTTCCCTGTTGTCATAGTAGCTTTTTATGGCCAGGTTCTTTTGTTGGGGTTTGCTCATTTTCCCAGCCTACTTCTTGGTTTTGAACTTTATCTTAAAGTTGGACTTTTGTTCATAAAGTGAGCAATGTTGGAATAGAGGGCACTCTCCCAAGGGTCAGGCTTTTTCACACTACTGTTTTCAGACCTAATTCTTGAGGTTGGAAGGTTTTGGTGCTACCAGAATGGTGTTCCTTCCTCCACTCCAATGTTAAAGACCTCTCCTTCTGACCTCCTGAGTTGTCATGGTCTGGAAAATGTCTCGCCCTGACTTTTTGCTGGTTCTGCCACTTCAAGAAATCAAGTAACTTTGAAGTTATTTGGAGAGGAATATTGGGAGAGCTCAGCTATAGTGCTGCTTCTTGGCACACACACCCCCTTTCTGTTATCTCCTTCCTCATTTCTCTGTTGGGTAAGATCAATTTCTATACCCAACTGAGAGTGTGTGTGTCTGTGTGTGTAGTTTCTTCCCACTTTGATTTTTAAAATAAATTTTTATCTCTTCCAGGAATTCTTGTTGGGCTTGTGTCCAGTTTGCATTTTTGTTTGAGGCTTTGCTCATAGGCATTTTGAGCCATCTTGGCTCTGTCCCAGAATGCTATTTTTAAGTGCATAAAGTATAATACATCACATTACAAAGGAAGCCAATTATATTGAAAGCAGCTTTCAAAATTAAAAAAAAAGTTCATGGACCCTAGGGTCAAAAAACAAAACCCCTCAGTTTAAGGAATCATAGCATTGGTAATGGAGTCATAGAGAATTCAATTGTGTCACACCCTTTCCAGGAACAATAATGGTATTGATTTGAATGGATGGTGGGGAAATTTATTGAGCCAGGCCCTGTATTAGGCTCCAAGACAAAGATATGTTTCGATCATCTGGATAAATGGCCAGTCAGCTGGTTTAGATGGAAGAAGCAGTTAGGCAAGCACTAGATATTAGGCTGAATGCATGCAAGGTTGCCAGTTGATGGAAATCCGTGGACTTGGATTTAATGTGATGGACAATAAAGTGGAACCCCTGAAGATTCTTGATAATAATAATAGCTAACATTTATGTAGCACTTACCATGTGCCAGGTACTGGGCTAAGAACTTTACAATTATCATCTCATTTGATCCTTACAAATTATCGCCATTTTGTTAATATGATTATCCCCATGTTAAAGATGAGTAAACTGAAGCAAACAGAGATGAAGTGATTTACCCAGAATCACACAACTAGTAAGTAAGTATCTGAGGCTGGATTTGAATTCAGATTTTCCTGACTCCAGGCCCAGCGCTCCATCTGCTCCACTACCTAGCTTGAGTAGATTCTTCTTCCTCCCATCTGAGACTGTGATTTCATTTATGTGGGAAACTCTTAACTTCAGAACTACAATTTGTCTATAGTTTTATAGTCTTAGGGAATTGCCTCAGACATTGAGAGATTAAATGATATGCCCAGGTCACACAGCCCATCTGCAGCAGAGAAACAGCTTGAATCCAGATCTTCCTGATTCCAAAATCATTCCTCTATACACTCGCTGCCTTTTATTACCTCTTGAGCAGAGGAGTATTTGATGAGAATGATATCAAGGAAGATCATTTTGGCAACTGTGTATACAGTGAATTGGAATAAGAAAGAATTAGAAGCCTAAAGACTAAGAGGCTAGTGTGGTGCTGTGGAAATGGGAGAGGGGGTATGAAGCTGAGAGATGCTATAAGACCATGGGACTTAAGGAGGGGAAAAAAGAGACAGAAAAATTAAAAATAATAAGAGTCATAACTTAGGGGTTCAGAAGGATAGTAGAACATTTTGTAGCAATGGATAAAGGATTGTTAGTTTGGTGAGGAAGAAATTAATTTCCTTTTTCATCATGTTAATTTTCAGTGGTAGGACAATCCAGTGTAGGTGGACACAGGCAAGTGAAGGGTATAGTATAGAGGAGTCTGGCCAAGAAGGATGGAGTAGGAAGAAGAGAAAACAAAGGAGAAAGAGAAGAGGAGAACCGTGGGAGCACAAGGAAATGTTTCAAGAAAGCAGTAAAGTCACGAAGAATGAGGAGTTTAAAAAAAGTCATATTTGGTTACCAGGAAGAATTGGTGACTTTTTGAAGGAGATGTTTGAAGAAACTGAAGCCATATTGCAGGGGGTTGTTTGTTGTTGACTTGTTTCAATTTTTTCCGACTTTCTATGACCCTATTTAGTGTTTTCTTGGCAAAGATGCTGGAGTGGTTTGCCATTTCCTTCTCCAGCTCCAGCTCATCTTAGAGATGAGGAAACTGGGGCAAACAGGGTTCAGGGACTTCCCCAGGGTCACACAGCTAATAAGCATCTGAGACTGGATTTGTACTCGGGTCCTCCTGACTCCAGGGCTGGCACTCTATATACCACCACCTAGCTAGGGGGTTGGGAGGAGTGTTAAGTAAAGGAGATACAGCAGGAGTAAGGCATAGGGTTTAAGTAGCTTATTCCTGATGGGAGATAAAAGTAATAAGATGAGAGTTGGACAGGGTCAAGTGAATATTTTCCTGTTTGTTGTTGTTGTTTTAAATAAAGGAGTTACTGAAAGAAACCAGTAGAAATGCCAAAGTGGGCAAGAAATTGGGTTGGAGGAGCTTTCATATGGCAGGCGGCAAGGTATGGGCTATAGAGAGCCTAGTTTTTAAGATATGAAGAGATGCCTCCTCAAACAGTGATAACGTATGAAAGGATGGATGCTGATGTATAGAGATGTTGACATCTTTGGCTTTTTTATAATATTTTTTTTCATTTACAAATCCTGTGATTTTATTAGTTTGGGGAACTTGTAGTAAACAAACTTCTACCAATTAAGATCTGTATCTCCTTGGCAACGTGGAATTTGAGGAAGTCACCTGGGACACTAATGGATTAAGTGGTTTGCCCTGGGCTACTCAGGCAGCATATGTCAAGGTGGGATTAGAATCCAGACCTTCTTGACTCAGAGGCTAGCTCTCTCTCCACTACATATACCACACACAGCCTCTCTTTAAAAAAATATATGTGTGTGTGTGTGTGTGTGTGTGTATGTGTATACACACACACACATGTGTATACATATATATCACATATATATAAAGTGAAAATAAGATATAGTATACATAAGTGAAAATAAGATTAATATATATACATATATTAATCTTATTTTCACTTTGCCTTCCCTTTCTCAATATATGGTTATAACACAGATTAAAAGAAAGAAGAAAAAAAATCAGTTTAGCAAAACTGACCAATACAGCAAATGCGTCTGACAGTATATGGAGTATTCTATATCCATAGTCTTCCTCTACCTTTGTAAAGAAGGGAGGAATTGCATTTTCTCAAAGATACTGAAAGGTTAGTGGGAATCCTTGATTGTTTTGAGGTAAATGAAGGTAAGATGTAAGGTTATCTAGGAGAGTAGCAAGTTTAAGAAGAGAAAGTAAATCACCTAGGCAGAACCTTTAATAATAATAGCATGTATATATTGCCTTAAGAAGTGAAGTTGCAAAACACGTTACATATGTTTGATCCTCCAAACAACCCTATGAGATAGGTGCTATTTTTATGCCCACTTTAGGACAAATTCTTCATTTTACAGATGATTAAACTGAGGATCAGAGAGTTGAAATTACTTCTCCCTGGTCACACATGTAGTAATTGGCAGAGGCTGGATTTTCTTTGGTGTGTGTTCAGGTTATCTGATACCAATTCCAGCTCTTTTCTACTATATCATGCAAGGTTTCAAGCACCCAATGTGGGAAGCTAGCCAAGGAATCCATCCCTGACGGAGTAATAACCTTGTCTAGCAGTGCCTGAGGTGAAGCTGAAAGGTGAGGCAGGTAAACCAGTCATGAGGATGATCATTTCATGTGCAGGACGGCCTCCAGTGGTGTCATGTAGCATGGGTACAGAGCAAGGAGCTGGTGATAAAAGAAGATGTTGGGCTGAAGGGTCAGCGGGTTGAGAATGGCAAAAATTTGAGGTGGATGAGGGAGTGTGGTAGAGGTAGTTGTCAATTGTTGAATCTAATGTTGAAAAGCATTGGGTTGTTTAAGGAGTATAGGTTTAAAGATTAAAGGTCTGCCTGAAGACAGAAGTGGGAGTAGAAGGATGAGCAAGGTTATAGGTAAAAAAAAAGTGTAGTCGCTGTCATCATCATCAAAATCGTTCTCAAAGAGGACCAAGATGACATCACTATGCTAGAGTCAAGTCTCAATGTGTCTGACTGTGGCTGATCAGACTAATACGAGCTCGGAATGCTCTACCACTGGTCGGGCACAAATTGTGTAAACATTTGGGGTGGATACTCCAAACCTGCGCATCCTGTGTGTCCTTTGAGCTGTTTCTGCTTTGCTCACAGGGCACAGCACCAAGAAGTGTAGTGTAAGGTGGGCAGCACCAGAGGACCTTGGAGGGAAGCAGCGATCTCAAGCATGTTAGTGACCTAGGAAATGGTGGGTGTAGAACAGAACTCAGGGAAGCAAGAAATAACTTTTCACAATATTTGGGGGGAGGGGTCTTGATTCAGACAGCAGGCAAATAGGAAGCATAAGTTCTCCATTCCTGGAGGGAGTAGCAGCAGCTGCTTGAGTGGGGAGGCAAGAGGAAACATCCTGTCTATCTCCGGCAGTCCCTTCTGCCGGACAGCTGGGCCACTGACCACTTAAGTTCAAGTCACTGCATCAAGCTCCTCCTGGGTATTCTTAGAGAGTTGGTAGCAGCAGGTGAGCCTCTGTGACTGTTTTTGTCACCACTGGCCATCAGCCCGTGCCAGACGCTACATGTGTAGAAGTAGTCACTGATACCATGAAGGCATAGATAGCAGTGTCCATGAATGTCAGAGAGCTGCCAAGGGGGAAGAAGAAGGCCATCTCTTCAGTGAGTAGTGCTGATGGTATACACCCACTCCCCTGAGGATTATTATACTGATATCATAATATTAATATGGAAAGAGCTTATAGTAATCTGTCTCTTTTCAGAGTGTCCTTTCATGGACTTAGCATATGGCGCCGGTTCATATCGCACTGTTTGAGGCCTGCCAGGAAGGTCCTCTCGCAACTGCTCTGAGATACTTGGTTGTTTTTGCATTCCCAAGGAAAACACTACACACCATGAATAAGACAACGTAAATGGGGGAAGAGAAAAGGGAGAAGAATAAGATCCTACTGCGTGCCAGGCACCGTTTTTAAGCACTTTACAAATACTGTCTCATTTGGTCCTCACAACGACCCAGCAAGAGAGGTGTTACTACTATCCCTATCATAAATCAAGGCAAAAAGGTCAAGGGACTAGCCCAGGATCACACAGCTACTGAGTGTCTGAGGCTGAATTTGAACTCAGGTCTTCCTGACTCTAGGCCAGGCTGTCTATCCACTGAGCCACCTAGTTACCTGGAAAGAACAGCAGCACAACAATTGAAACCAAATACTGCATTTTGATAACCAAGCTTGGCCTCAAAGAAGAGGTATAAGAAGGCACTGAATCCCACTTCTTTGCAGGGGTGGGGGGCCACGTGTATAGAATACAGCACATGTCAGACTTTTGTGACATCTTGCTTGGATTTTGCTAAAGTTTTTTCACCCCTCTTTTTCATTCTTTGTCATGAGAGACGGCTTTGTGGGAGGGGGAGAGAGGAGAGACACATTGGAAAATGCAAGTGATGTAGAAATAAAAGACATAGGTAGATCTTTTATGTATTGCAGGATGTTTTGTATATGTTATGGACTACACAAAATTTATATTTATATATGATTTATGCATATAGAGACGTAAAATAATTATAGAATATAGATATATATGCAGAAAATGTATACACAATTATATTTCATACTTATGTATAATATGTATAACATAATACATTTAGTAAATATAGTAAATTTATAACTAGGAGGTTATACTTATATAAAAACAATATCATAGTTATATAATATGTAATCCTAAATATTTATAATATGTGTTTAGTAGATAATTACAATGTAAGTAATTACTAAATATATAGTAAATATAGATTTAGTAAATATATGTGTATATTACATATATTTCATAAATATGATATATAATTTTGTATATTCCATAATGATATCTGAGTATTAGTACAAATTTTCTGCATATGGCCTTGGCCTTTCAAAGATATGCATTTTCTTCATTGCGTCCTTCCCCTTGGTTAAATAAGGTGGGAAACTCTGGCCATTTGACTTCATATCTGAGAATCGTAGGATTTAGAGCTGGAAAGGACCTTAGAGGTCATCTATCTTTTCACAGCCCTTCATTCATACAAAGGAAGGAATGGAGCCCCAGAGAAGGGAAGTGATTTGCTCTAGGTAAGAAGTGATATTTTAGCCCGTGTCCTCTGCATCCAAATCCACTCTTTGTTTTACTGTGAGTTAGAAGGTTTCTTAGAGGCAGTTAAGTGGCTTAGTGAATAGAGTGCTGGGCCTGGAGTTAGAAAGACTCATCTTCCTGAGTTTAATTCTGGCCTCAGACATTTACTAGCTGTGTGACCCTGGGCAAGTCACTTCACTTTGCCTCAGTTTCCTCATCTGTGAAATGATCTGGAGAAGGAAATGGCAAACCACTCCAGCATCTTTACCAAGAGAATCCTAAATGGTGTCACAAAGAATCAGACATGACTGAATAGCAACAAAACCACAAGATGCCTCTTAAATGTTGTGGATTGACTTGAAAAAGTCACAAACTTCTCCTTTAATTCACGTCGATTTGCCTAAACTTAGCTGTTAGGAACAGGCTAGCCTAAGAGTGATGTCAGAAATCAGATAGAAACAGGGTCACTAAACCGTAGCTAAAGATCTTAGGGGCATCTCCCTTTAGTGGGTGGCCCCCTTAAGTGGACATCTCCCTTGGGGGGGTCATCTCCCTTAAGGAGCTGTCTCCCTGAGGCCGCCCCTTTCCCTTGGGGGTGTCACCTTCCCCTTAACCTGGGTCTCCCTTAAGCTTCATCTCCCTTAAGGGGTGAAGGAGCCTGCTTGGTGTGTTGTCTTATCCACAGTAAATGCCTTTACTTGATTTGATGACAGCCTGAGTAAATTCTTTAGAGACAACCTTGTACCCCAACATTTTGGGGTACACCCTGAACCTCAACATTTCTAGGACTGTCACTTCTAGTGTTTTATCTGGCATCTTAAAAGAGAGCAGCTTGGTGAAACTTGAAGGCACAAAGAAGAAATAAAAGCATTTTCCAATAAAGCCAACAAATTCCACTGGAAAGGACACCTTTCTACAGGTGGGGATTCTGTTTCAAACTGTACTAAATTGTTCACGCCTACCCCTTGACCCTGTGCAGAAAGAGTGCCATTCATTGCAACAAGTACACTTCCAAAATACAACATAGTTATAGGCAACAAGCTTAAGTGCAAAGGAGCCACCATTGCTTTTTTAAAGAATACATGACAACTTTTAATCAATACTTTTGGGTACAGAAAAGTGTTAAAAAATTTTAAAAGTTTTTTTTTTTTTTAAGTAAAGATCTTTACTGGCTGCACATTGACTTAGAAAACCACATAGTAACATTATCTATGTTCTATTATATTTTTATTTATTTTATTAGATAGTTCCCAATTACATTTTAGTCCAATTCAGGCATTCAGGAAGGTTTGGAGCCCTCGGAACTAAAGAATCTCAGTTTTGATTCCACATATAAATGATGGGAGGGGGTTTTGTGACTGCAAAGAACTGTGATTGAAGAGCAGACTGGCCTTGGTTTTTGTAGTGCTTCGTAATGAATTTTGTTTCTTTATCCCTGGAAAAGGGACTTAAGTATTCCTTCCTCTTACGTATTTTTTTATTTTACTAATGTCTTCTTAATTTCTAGAAAACAATACTCTGATGAGCACTTGTATTTCCTTTTTTCTTTGACTTCCCGTTGTGTGTGTGTGTGTGTGTGTGCGCGCGCGCGTGCAGGTGCCTTTGGTTTGAGTGGGTGTTCATAACAGAAGCATTGTGGTACCTGGAAAGAGCGCTAGATTTGGAGACAGGAAGGATCCTGCCTCTGTCACTTATTAATTTTGTCCTTGAGAAAGTCTCTTCACCTCTGGATTGATCAAATATGATTTAATTTCAGCGGCTTTACTCCAAACCAATTCAATAACATGTTATATGGCTCCTGTAATCGCAGCATTGTTCTGGGGGCTCCAGAAGGCATTAAATAAGGTAGAAAACAGGGAACTCTCTCAAGGAGTTTTCAGTCAAGACAAGGAGACAAGAAACCCATAGGGAGCAGTAATATTTTATATTACCGTGGGGACCTGAGGGTTATAAGACGTGGGTATAATCACCATGCAGTAGGGTTTGGTCAACAGAGACTTCTTAAACAGGGTGACTCTTGGACTGGGTCCTGAAAGGGATTGTAGAAAGACATGGCCTGGTTGAGAATAGTATAGGGAAGAGTTATGACATCCTAAGTGTTGGATTCTGCCTTTAGGGTTCGGTTCAGGTGCCCCCTTCTGTATGAAACCTTTCCTGATTTCTTCTACTCCACCACCACCACCTCCTGCCACCCCCAATCACCTTTTGTCTATTTTTAAAACACCTATGTCTGTTCCAAAGGACTCATGATAGAAAATGCCATTCACGTCCAGAGAAAGAACTATGGAGTCTGAATGCAGATTAAAGCAGACTATTTTCTTTTTTTTTTGGTCTTGTTTTGTTTTTTTTTTCTTTCTCATGGTTTCTCCCATTCTTCTATACATGACTAATGTGAAAGTATGTTTAATAGGAATGTATATGTAGAGTCTATACCAGATTGCAGGCCGTCTTGGGCAGGGAAGAAGAAAAAATTTAAAACTTATGGAAGTGAATGTTGAAAACTAAAAATAAATAAACTAATAAAAAATAAAATAAAATACCTATGTGTGTACCTATTTGTTACAAACTCCTCGGGGCAAGGACTTTTACATGTTTGTATTTGTGTCTCCATTATCTAGCACAGTACCTGGCATACGGTAGATGCCTAATAAGTGTTTAATGATGGATGGATGCCTTATGGCTCGTGGCTTTTTATTAATACAATAACAGCACAACTAGTAGGATTGAACATACCCGTCGATTTTAGTTGTGTCTGACTCTCTGTGACTCTATTTGGGATTCTCTTGGCAAAGATACTGGAGTGGTTTGTTATTTCCTTCTCCAACTCATTTTACAGATGAGAAAACTGAGGCAAAGAGGGTTAAGTGACTTGCCCAGGGTCACACAGCTAGTAAGTGTCTGAGGCCAGATTTGAACTCATGAAGAGGAGTCTTCCTAACTCTAGGCCCAGCACTCTATCCACTGTGCCACCTAACTGCCCTGTGAACACCCCTGGAACAGTGTTATTAAAATTGCCTTCCCTATTAGATTGTAAGTTGCTCAAGAATAAAGGTTGTTTTTGCTTTCTTTGAATGGTGCCTGGCACATATAACTTACTGATGATGCTTGACAATTTAAATAGTTTGTCCTTGATGTAGAATGTGTATTGCTTATTGATTCTGCATGTTTTTCCGTTTAAAAATAGGTTTTGGAGTGTGTACAGTTTTTGGCGAAGGTGTATCAGGTTTTTGTTGTTGTCTTTAAGCTTGTGTGGCAAGAGCTAGAAGCATTTGAGTTTCATTACCGTTTGATCCAAGGTCCTTTTTGCTCTGGATTTCTAATTCTACTTAGGCCTTGTCTTTTCCTTCCAAAGCTGACTTTATCATATTTTCTTCTTTCAGTAAAGCGCTATATAAGGAAAGGTGTTCCCAATGAACACCGCGCATTTGTCTGGATGGCCACAAGCGGAGCCCAGGCACAGATGGACCAGAACCCAGGATATTATCGGAAGCTACTGGAAGGTGAAAGAAATGACAAACTGGTGGAGTCAATCAAAACAGGTGATGCCCTCATCATTCCTACTCCTGGCCAATGGCAGTGAGTGTTAAATGATGCAGACTAGGTAGTGCTGTAGGGACAGCAAGTCTTCTCCCACAGTTTGACTCGCTAATTAGACTTAGCACTAGCTAATGCAATTATAATATTGAATATAATAATGCAGATCAACAAATTGTTCTCAGTTTGAAAATGCAGCTGATTTAAGAAAATAGTTCATGAGGGAGAAATGAATATGCAGAGGTGTGATAAAACGCTACTATGAGAATCAGAAGACCTATGGCTTTAGGCAAGGTATTTAACTTCTCAGGGCCCTAGGTTACCCTTAGGTTCAAAATAGCAGAACAGGCAAAGATTGGCACTGGAAGGGGAAGCCCTCCCCTAGGAGATCCTGACACCAATAAAATCACAGGTCTTGCTTTAAAAAGGGGGAATGAGTAGGAGAAGGTGGGAATGAGAGGTGTAGTAGTTAGAGGGCATTTGAATCAGGAAGGCTTAGGTTCAAATTCGTCTTTTGACACATGTGACCCTAGGCAATTTTCATATCCCTTCAGTGCCCACAGGCAACCTTTTAAGACTATAAGCAGCAGACAGGTTATAAGTCTACCTTGGCAAATGGAGTTTCTGTAACCAGAGTTCGCCTCCACCCAGGAAATCACAAGTCCAGGATAACAACAAAAAAGCAGGGTCGAACATTTGGGGAAGGGAGTTGGTGGGGATATACATCTACCCACACTTGGGTTTCAATTTTTAGAACCTCCTTTTTAGTATCAATCTATAATAAGTTGTCCACGGAGGCTGATTTTCCTAGCTCTCATTTGCTTTCGTGTGTTTATCTATTATCCCTGCATCCACATCATCTTTGAAGTGGTTACTACTAAAATATTGGTGGAAGATGATTCTTAGCATTTGGTTTTCTCATTTCATTTGGAAGAATCAATATTTTTTGAGGCTGTAATGCAATTCAGGTAACAGGATATGAGAGTTTTAAAGACTAAAATAAAATAATGAATGGTGTTATTTTAGAACTGACTGACCAATATTGCTTCACCCCTCCCCACCAAAAAAGGAAAAATCCACAGTCTTTATTCACTGGAAAAATAACTATATGAAAGTTCATTCTTTGTATTACTGGAAAGTTTTGATCCTAATCATTCATTTAGTTGTATTTTATTTATAAAGTTTTTCAAAATATCCCTACTACCATAGACCTCTCATTTTATACCCTTCTGTACTATAAATGACAACAATCAGTTGTCAAAGGGTAGAAAGAGGAAGCGTGAGAGTAGAATGTACTTTGCTAGTTGAGAGAACTTATGAAAAACAATCATATCTTGTATTGTGTTTGTGTTCTTTTGAAATAGCTCTGCCTCTTAGTTCTTACCCTTTTTGAGAGAGATAAAAATGTAGACCTATTGTACTTAAGGTCTTATTGGAGATCAAATGAACTTTCAATGGTGTGAGTTCAGAGGAACCTGTAATTATTCCAAAGTTGCATTTCCTTGTATATTGATAAAACTTTGGTCCAGTGTGTCCTCCCTTGCAAATAGCTCCTGGTCCGGTGATCTTAACATGACTCTTTTCTCCTGCACCCTCAAAGGGCCTCCAGCTGAGGGCCAGAGAACTGGGAGCTGACCCGGCATGTTCTGGTAGATAGTTGTAAACCTGTCCCCAGGTTTCAGAATTCTTCGTCAGCTGAGGTCAGTACAGAACAAATGTACAGCCAAAGGTCTCGGAGCATAAGTGGTAGCTGACTCGCCAGATAATCAGAGCCTGGCTGTTAATCACTCATCATGGCTAACACAGCTCATTCTGAATTTGGAACAATAAAACCAGGTTTGGGGTAGAATGCTCAGATTAGGAAAACAGAATGGGATGTTGTTGTTGTTTTAAACCTGTCTGGTCCTCTATTTCTTAGGCCATATTACCAAAGGGGTTTAATTTTTCAAAACTGAATTCTAAAACCCAGATTGAGTTATATCCATGGTAACTCATACCATATAGAGATTTTCTATTTAATTCTCTCTCTATTTATATGATAGTCATAGGATCATAGACTTAGAGCTGGAAGAGACTTCTGAAAACATCTGATTCAGCCTCCTCATTTTACACATGAGGATCCAGCAGGTTGAAGTGACTTGGCCACATTGACACTGGTAACAAATGGCAGAACTGGAATTTGAACCCAGGTCCTATAACTCTAAATGCATCTGTGGCCTTGCAGATAATGTGTTTCTTAGAACACGTGGGTGACATCTAAGTTTCTTAAATAAATGAAGTTTACTCTTCATTTGACACCCATGATAACTCTCCTTGTGGTGTTATGAGCTCTCTCTGGATATTTCTTATTTGATGGCTCCAAGTAAGGAGGAAACCTTGGTACAGTCTAACAAACTCTGGCTCCCAAATTAGAGGAACTGGTTTCACTGACACTCTCTGAGTGTCCATTGGCAAGTCATTTAACCTCCACATACCTCAGTTTTCTTCTGTAAAATTAAGGGCTTGGGAATGTCCTCCACCTACTCCTTCATGGAGGTGGGAGATCCATGGGTGTTATGCATTGTACGTGTTTTTCAATGTCTCGATCAATTGTGCTGATCATTTTTTTTCTCTAGAAAATGCCATTCATTCAATGGTATGACTCTTTGGGAGGTGGAGGGAAAGAATGAGGAGATAACTATTAAAAAACAGAACTATTTAAAAAAACAGAAGAATCAAAAGAATTTTAAAAATTCTTGGATGTCCTGTCTAGCTCTAGAGCTATGATCCGAAGGTCTGATTTTCATGTAAAATTGTCAGTGTCCATATGATTACCATAAATAATGGAATAGCAAACACTTACTGATTTAAATGAGTTTCTACCCTGAAACCAAGAATCACCTACCCAGCAAAACTGAGTATCATGCTCCAGGGCAAAATATGGACTTTCAATAAAATAGAGGACTTTCAAGCTTTCTCAGTGAAAAGACCAGAGCTGAATAGAAAATTTGACTTTCAAATACAAGAATCAAGAGAAGCATGAAAAGGTAAACAAGAAAGAGAAATCATAAGTTGAACTGTTTTGTTTACATTCCTACATGGAAAGATGATATTTGTAACTCATGAGACCTTTCTCAGTATTAGGGTAGTTGAAGGGAATACACACACACACACACACACACACACACACACACACACACACATATTATATATATATATGCATATATATATATATATATATAGACAGAGAGAACAGAGTGAGTTGAATATGAAGGGATGATATCTAAAAAAATAAAGGAGCGAGAGAGGAATATATTGGGAGAAGGAGGAAGGGAAAGATAGAATGGGATAAATTATCTTAAAAGTGGCAAGAAAAAGCAAGGGAATGAGTGAATCTTGCTCTCTTCAGATTTGACTTAAAAAAGGAATAACATACATACTCAATTGGGTATCTTACCCTACAGAAAAGTGAGGGGGAGGGGATAAGGGGGGAATAATAGAAGGGAGGGCAGATTGGGGGAGGAAGTAGTCAAAAGCAAATGCTTTTTGAAGAGGGACAAGTTCAAGGGAGAAAACTGAATAAAGGGGAACAGGATAGGATGGCGGGAAATATAGTTAGTCTTTCACAACATGACTACTATGGAAGTGTTTTGCATAATGATACATGTGTGGCCTATGTTGAATTGCTTGCCTTACTCAAAGTTCTATAAACAAATGTTAAAAATTGTTTTTACGTGCCACTGGGAAATAAGATATACAGGCAATGGGATATAGAAATCTATCTTGCCCTACAAGAAAGTAAAGGGAAAAGGGATGGGGAGGAGTGGGGTGATAGAAAGGAGGGCAGACTGGGGAAAGGGACAATCAGAATTTATGCCATCCTGGAGTGGGGGGGAGGGTAGAAATGGGGAGAAAATTTGTAACTCAAAATCTTGTGGAAATCAATGTTGAAAACTAAAAATATTAAATAAAAAAATAAAATAAAAAAATGAGTTTCTACCCCCAGATTTGGAGAGGGGAAAACATAAAATTGATATTGAACCTGTATTCTCACTGCTTATGTACCAAATTAACATTTAAGAATGAATTTGAAAGTGTTGCTGCTTATTTTAGTGATGTCAGGCCAGTCACAAGGCAACAGTTAGTTCTGAAAAACTATTAAAATATGGAAATTTTACAGAATTGGTTGTCAATGTAGAGTGGATCAGAGGGAAGATGATCTGGTAATGAGAGACCTTGCTGAGAGATGTTGGAATGTGAGAGATACTGAAAGGATGGAGGAAGCAGGAGAGCATCCGCAGGAAGAGGGTGGGGCAGAGAGACTCTTCTGGCCTAAAAGAGGCTTCAGTGAAGGGCACACAATATTCAGGTTGATGCTTTTCATTTAATTTGGCTTTTAGAACAATTTAAATTTATTTTTATATTTATTGATATCCTTTATATTCTCACCTTGATTTCCAAATATTCTCTACCCTCCCACCCAAAGACCCATACTTTGTAGCAAAGAATAAAAAAGGAAGAAAAATAGCAACTCAGCAAAACCAACCAATAATAAAGTTGGTGTGTTTGCTAATACGTGAAGTGTTACCTAAATGTAGTTCCCTACCCTCAACCTACCTTTGCAAAGAAGTGGGGAGGAAGGTTTGCATTTAATTTCACTTTTTTTTCACTTTTCACTTTTCTAACTTCACAGTTTTGTTTGTCTCTTTCTATATTTCTGGAAGAGTTCTCAAAAATCTCCCCTTTTTTCTGAACTGACAATTATGATTTCTTTTCCAAATCCCAGGCAAAAAAAAAATTTCTACTATTATTATTCATAGCCTTTACATTTAAAAAATCCTCTTTAACTGAATGAACCTTAATCTTTAATCATGAGTATAACTTGAAAAGGGAAAGGATATTTATGTAAGTGGAGAGAACGAGGTATGGTGAGGAGGAGGAATTTGTTTAGAGTCATGGAGAGGGAGGGGGAGGGGATGAGACAAAATTCTGTAGCACTTTTGACCTCTTTTTTTTTTTTTCCTCATACATGTTCCTGTGGCCCTTAGGGCAAGGATGCTCTCAAATATGAGGGCATCAAAAATCCCATTCATTCCTGTCCTACTTTATGGTTTCCCTGCATAGAGCTCCAGATACTCCTGCTTTGAGTTGCAGCAGATGATGGAACACACAGTTCTGGGTCTTTCTCCAGCAGTTCCTAATGGTCCTTTGTCAACCCAACCTTGCTGTCCCATCAGTAGAGCACATGGAGTGTGTTCATTTCTTTCCCTGATTTAAGGGAGTGAGTTCATATAAGCCGATAACATGAAAGGAAGATGTAAGTTCTTTAGGGATGAATCCAGTAGTGAAGGAATCACTGCTCCATCTTGAATCCTTTTGGGATTATAAAATTTCCTTTCCTCAAAAAGGGGTTATTGGATTAATTGAATCCTAAATAAAATACAGGAATATTGCGGGGCATGGTCCTGAGCATTCCCGGTACTTATGTGTGTTACATATACTGTCATTCTGGGTGCACGTTTTTAACTGTCTCCAGTTCATATCTTCCTCTTCTTCTTCTCATATACATCCATAGACATGAACAGGACGTTTCCAGACAATGTAAAATTCAGACAGACTGCTGATCCCTGCTTACAACATACACTGTACAACGTATTGGTAGCATATGGACATCATAATCGAGGTGTAGGATATTGTCA
Source organism: Trichosurus vulpecula (assembly GCF_011100635.1). Lineage (NCBI taxonomy): Eukaryota > Metazoa > Chordata > Mammalia > Diprotodontia > Phalangeridae > Trichosurus > Trichosurus vulpecula. Next base: position 391,454,963 of record NC_050576.1, on the reverse strand, counting down.
GGTAAGTACAGTCTTAGCTACTTTAAATAATTGTATTACGTATGTAGGTGAAAAAGTGAAAGACATGAATATGTTGAACATTAAGAGCTACGTTCTTTGCAGATATAGAAATTCATTATATCTGACACAGAATGTCAGAACCACATAGAATGTAGTCCTGGGCTTGGAATCAGGCAAGACATGCTTTGAAATCTTCCCTCTGATACTTAGTAGGCATGGGACTAAGCAAGTCATTCCACCTTTTTAAGCCTTAGTTTCTTCATATGTAAAACAGTGATAGTAATAACACCTACTTCATAGGACTGTTAGGAGGCTCACATGAGATCTTGTGTATAACGCCACTAGCCAGTTGAGTCCCCAGAGGGGTGGCCGCTACTACTTCCAGAGATCTAAGGATAACCCCGCGTGTGGCTATCCTGAACACCAGCTCACTAGCCCCCACTGGTGTGTTTCTTCTTAATTAGCCAATAGACTCAGTTCTTTAGCGGAGTCATTATTTACTTAAATGGCATAGCAAGGGCAGTGATTAGAAAACATTTGCCCCAATGCCAAGGGCATGCTCTTCCACACATACACCCACAGTCAAAAGGAAAAAAGAGTGGGTACAGACTGAAGGTATAGTGGTAATGAGACACAAGTGGAGGATGCCCATGTGGCAAAGGTCCTCAATTCATTTTGCTGTTAGCTGGGCTGGCAGTTTGCGGGGCTGGCTCCTTGCAGGGCACAAAGTTTCTATTGGACCTGCAACTTGCTTTTCCGAAGGGTTCTGTGTGTTGGCTGGAAGGGACAATCTGCTGCTGGGCTGGGTAAAGCAGGTCACTCAGTGGCTGTGTTGGCTCCTTACCAGTCTCTAATGCTGCCAGTGCCTGTGCTCTTAGAGCACAACATCTCTGCTAGACTGGTCAATCAGCTGATCTCCAGCTCTCATTTTTTGATGGGTAAACTGTAGTCAGCTAGATTGTCACCAAGATTTTTCAGGAATAATGGCAACATTATTCCTTTCTCTAAAGTCCCTTGCCTCCATGAACTACTTAGGGTGATTAGTTTCATGTTACCTTAGGGTAATAAGTTTCAATTCAAGTGGTTTTTACTTTCGATGCTCTTTTGAGAATTTTATGAAGACGAGGGGCTATGACCTGGAGGCATATTCATCATCTTGCTGGCCTCTTCATATTGTCAAGAAAAACATTAATACTGCACTCTGAATTTTCTGGACGAGTCTTCCAGAAACATTTTTATTAACATTATTTTAAATACTAGCATTTTTATCCTAGAGAGAGAAATGTCCAAACTGGCGTAGCACCCCACTCCACCATGGCTTCAGATATCCCTCTCTCCAAAAGGATTTGAAAGTTACGTTTATAGAGATTTTGAACAAGGCAAAGATCGTTATGTGTTAAAATACAGTTTGGGGTTAATATTCCAAAGTAATAATCACTATTTGATACCTTGTTTGACCACTCCCATAAAGTGTTCTCCTAGAGTAATCAAAGATACATCCTCCCTGAGGTCAATATATTAATCCTTTCTCAATGGAAAATCAATGGAGGAGAAGGGTAATTTAATAGCCCTACCACTCCAGGAGGCAGGAAGGCAATGATCTAAACAAGGCAAGAGCTAAATTTGATCATCACCTTTGATCCATTTCCTGGCACCTTAGCTCTTATTCTTAACCGTTCTTACATTTTCAAAAGAAGAAAAGTCTGGAGAGAGTTTTTGGATTAGAGAAATACAATTTTCATTTGAGCTAAGGAGGTTTACATTTCTATAATGTGCAATTGAGTTACTCACCCCTCCCAGCCTTTTCACTTTCCATCCGAAGTCTTCTCACTTTTATCTTTTAGTGTCTCTGACTTTTAGCCTCTGCAGACCTTAACATTTTTTGCTGGTCTCACTGGGGCCCCACCTAACCCTTGCGTGTATGTAAAATGCTTTACAAACTTTAAAATACTATTAGTCATTTTTAAAATGTTTATTGTGAAGTGACTGGTTTTTGTATTTGAATTAAAGTATCTGAATGTCAGCCTGTCTTCTCTATGCTCATGGAAAGCATTTTCAGGAAAACTCCAGCAGCAGATAGGACAATCAAAAATGATATGTTATAATATTTCATTCTTCTGACATTCTTTATGAAAATGATCTTAATAAACTCCTTGAATGAATCTCTATCTTGCTATTATTCTTTTATGCTCCATTATTCTTCAGACTGTTACATAGATAGATAAAAGTGACTGCTTTCTGTAATTGAATGAAAGTCTCTATCCTGCAACTTGTTCTTTTATGTTCTAGACCTAGAATTAGGAAGACCTGGGTTGGAATCCAGCCTTATACCCTTACTAAAAAAGTCATTTAACTGCTGTCTGCCTCAGTTTCCTTATCTGTAAAGTGGGGATAATAATGGCACCTACCTCCTAGGGTTATTGTGAGAATTATATGAGGTATTTGTAAAGTGCTTTGTAAACCCTAATGCATTATATAAGTGCTAGCTATTATTATTATTTATTTTTATGCAAACTGTTAAATAGGTAGATAAAATGCCTGCTTTTTATAATTGAAAGAGAGTTTTGGTAAATCATTTTCTGTAGGCTCACTAAAAGTATCTTCAGGGCAACCCGAGTTGTAGACAGAACAGGCATGATGTCCTGGTCCCACATGGCTTTGATATTATTAGTATAGCTAACATTTGTAAAGCACTTCAAGGTTTCATCATGTTCTTAGTGTTCGGTATAATTCTGCATGAATTACTGAGAGGGAAAAGAAGTCCTTCCCAGTGATCTGCTTGTAAAGTAGTGTCAGTTCTGGAAAACACCTACTTCTTACAACTTAATGAAGCTGTTTGAGTCAGACATTATATATTTATGTGTGTTTGTGCTTTCTCTTGTCTGCATTTTTTCTATGATAATACTTTTTCAGGTGTTGCACTCACTAGAGAGCAAAGGTCCAAAGCACTATACTGGAAAAAACAAAACAGAACGGGAGAGTTTAGGTGTGGGTCAGTCCAGCCTTCTGAGCTTCTGTTCTGCAGACCTTGCTGGCTGCTGAAATGCCTGCCTCCTGGAATGTTTTCAGAAGGGCTGTCTTTTGTGCCCACTCTGTGAAGGCACCAAACAAGCTCTTGTCACCATGGTTGCAGGCATCAAGCTATCTGCTGTCATGAGAACTGAAAAGCAGCTTTTGAGATTTTGAGGCCTTCGTGCATAAGACACACGCAGGGAAAGCCAGACTGGCTCAAAGATTTTTGCAAAGGGCCAGTGACAGGTATCTGAAAGAATTTGTGGCCTCAGCCTAAAACTTAGTTCTGCAAGATGGTTCTAGTAACTTGCTTAATGTAGAGGTCTGCCCAACAGAATATGCACGTTTTTAGCTGTGTGACTCCATTTGGAACACTGCTTTCTCTTGTGTCTGGATGCAGTTTGAGGAACCCAAGGCCATTTAGCTGCCTGTCATCACAAATTAATTCTGGGGGAAAGGGAGGAAGGAGAGAGAAAGGACAGGAGAGAAGAATGAAATAAGAGACGCTTTTCAAAAAGCCAGCCTCAAAGAGCAGTAATAGATACTGGTTATCACTGCATCTAAATAATTCACTGGATTATATTTTTACACGTTCTTTTGTATACCTGTAAGTATTGAGTGATTAGACTGAAACCTTATCTTTTATTACCAAGGCTTATTTGTTTTTTTCTTCAACAAACCTTGGTTCTGTATTTATAGTGTTTTGATCTCCAAATGATCCCGTAAATTTCTGTCAATCATTATAGCTGCTTCTCTTAATAGACTTTTTCCTCTGTGTGCTATTTATTTCCGTATGGATTTTAGCTGCCTAGTATATTTTATGCTCTGCAATAATTTTTGTGCTATTGATTTACAGGGTGTTCCAATAGTCAGGGAAGTTTTATGCTATTACAGACTTTTGAGACACCCTGTATATTAGATTGAGGTTTGGGAAAGTCTGTTATAGGTTATGTGATTTCTTCCCATGGGCTGTCGTTAAATTATGAAAACTATTATTAAATATCAATATTCAAAGGAAGTATTGAAATTGTTTTATTAAATAGCTTTTCTTTTCCCTCTTTCCTCCATTTCCTAGTCTTTTTCAAAGAGACTATGTCCTTGGTTACATAACCAAACAGAATTGAATGCTAATGGCTTCCAGAGGTCTATTTTATTATTATTATTAATATTTCTATATCTGGAGTATTATATTTATTGGGTCAAACAAGATAAACTGGAAACTGATCTTTGATGTGAACTTAAAGAATATGTTAAAGCCCATCATGAATTCCTCTTCATTGTTCTTTCTCTTGTAGGGAATGAATTTCCTGGCAGGATATCTCCTTCTCATTACAAAGAGTGAAGAGCAGTCCTTTTGGTTACTGGATGCTCTTGTGGGAAGAATATTGCCTGGTATGTTGAAAGCTCCTTCTATAATGTTGGATTTTCTTCCAGCCATCAGTTAATTTTATTTATTTATTTTTGGCAGATCTAATGAGTCAGCATTTAACTAAAACAGAGTTGAGTGGTTTGGGGGTTGAAGTTTATAATCTTGTAAAGTGGAAGTAGGAAAAACATTGAATCGGATTGTTTTCAGATACAACAGATGAGCTTTTTTAGTACTCATAGTTTATTCCCTGTTCATTTCAGATCGCAGTGTTGGACTAAGAACATACACTTGGATCATCTGTTATTCAATCTGTGCCCATTATAATGAAAATCCAAGGGACATAGTGGATCTTTTGTGAAGCTATATTCTATCCTAGCCATTAGAAAGGACAAGAGAGGCTTACTTGTTAATGTGTTCTTAGACACTGCCAATTAAAAGGACATTTTTTTTTTATAAAAGGACATTTTTTAAAGGAACCCCATCCCCCATCTTTTGGGTCTATCAGTAACATTTGTCGCTTCTTTATTCTTTACAAAACACTGAGTAAGTCACTGTGGGGAATAGAAAGATGCACACAATCATTACTAGGGATGTCTTGAAAAGAAGTGTTGGAGCAGTTAGATGGTGCAGCCCTGGAGTCTGGAGGACCTGAGTTCAAATCCGACCTCTGACATTTACTAGCTATGTGACCCTGAGTAAATCACTTAGCCCCAGTTGCCTCCAAAAAGAACAAGTGTAAAGCAGTTATTATTTTTAAAAAGTATTTACTGGTTGAGAAACATTATGGTGTAATGGATTGAGGCCTGTCCTGGAAGTTAGGAAGACCTGGATTCAAGTTCTGTCTATAACACTTTATGACTATGTGACATTGGGCAAGTCTCTCAGGGCTCCAGGCAACTCTCTTAAGACTATCAGTTTCCCAGTCTGTATAGATGGAGGGAGTTTCCATACTTAGAGATCTCTATACTGATAAAACCACAAGCCTGGTCCTCAAATACTGAGTTGCATTCCTATATCAGTTCAGGACCCAGGGAAAACCTTAAAGGGGAACCAAGACTTAGGGTAATTCCCTCCTGTCCCAAATATAATATGATCTGAAATAGTTTAGGTTTTTTTTTTTTTTTTTAACAATATGGAGTTACTGTTTCAACAGTTCGGCTAGCAGCTGCTGTGGGGGTGTAAAAACAACAACCACCAGCACACAGAACGCTGCAAAAGCCCAGGTCCTTTTGATCTGCCTTACTAAGGAAAGCAACGTCAAGGGGTTAACAATCTTACTTTAATCCAGAATACAAATATCATTCACTTAGTTCAGGGGAAAAAGTCAGCACCCTAAACTTCAGAGCAAATACAATCAAATTACAAACAGACCAAATACAGTTCGTGGTTACCAACATCTGAGTTCAGCCGGGGAGCTCAACAACAGCTGGCCCGGAGTCACATGTCACTACTGCTGCAGCTCAGAGCCCTGACAAAAGACAGCCACCCCTTGGTTTTATATCTTTTTCAGGGTCAAGGGTGAGTCACACACGCGACTCACCCACGTGACCTAAAATTGTCACAAAAATGGGACCCAAACCCATGTGGTCTAAAAGCCTCTGATGTCACAAACATGTCACTCAAACCCGTTTAAACTAGGCTTTCCCTTGAGGCAAGGAGGTCATCAGGGACTCCTAATTTAATCAAGGAAATAAAGGCCAAACTCTTCAAGGGCACTTGGTTGAATTAAGTGCTAAGAGCCCATTTTGATTGCCAATACAGGTACCAAAATGGGTATGTACTCAAAAAACATGTATTCTAATATTAGCCAAACATCTGGTTGTCCAAATTAAGCCAACCCTTGTCCCTTACTTTCTGGAGGGAAATTCTTTTAGTGTTCAGATTTTGGCCTCATAATTCTTAAAGATGCTAAATTCTGGTTAAGAGAGATCTGGGTTTGAATTACCACAGAAAACCAATAGCTGCCTTATAGATACCTGAATTCTTTGATCTTGGGAGTCGTCACTAGCCTTCCCCATTGTCCTAATGATTATGAATCATCACACCATGCCTCTCACTCTTTGGCCATCCATCTCATTTCCCTCCTTTGGAGTCGCCCTTTGGGTTGGTGGGTGTTAATAGATGAGCTTTCTTCTCTTCTTGCTAAAAACCAGGCCTCCATGTCACTTCTAAGCCACATCCATAGTATGGTGCCACTCATTTGCCCCCACCATCCCATCCTTTCCATCTCCCTTTTATGTGTCATTTTTCCCCATCAGAATGTAACCTCCTTGATGTCAGGGATTTTCTTATTTGCTTGCATTTGTATCTCTAGCGGAACAGTTCCTAGCACATTGTAAATGCTTAATAAGTACCATATCTATCTATGAATTTAATCATAGTGAGCACCTAGGTGTCAAGACCCATAGCACAAGTGTTATGAATACATTTTTATTAAAATCTTTACCTTCTTATTACTACTTTTTCAGGCCTTACCCAGTTTGACTTGGTACTGACCGATTGCTCAGATGCATGCTGATTTATACAGCTTTGTTTTTAATGGTAACTTATTCGTGAATCTAGCCTACTGAAACAGCCAGTAAGAGGAAGGAGCCATAGGAGCAGAGTGAACTTTTAGAGTAAAGAAACTCTTTTGGTGTGGTAGGGAGTCCAAAAAGTCAGGATCCTAGAAAAGTTATTTTTCTGAGATTATTTTATTTCAATTCATTATTTCTTTTTCTATACATTTAGACATTTTATGTTTTTGTAAATATTTTCATCCAAATCACCTAATTTTTGTTGGGTTTGTTGGGATGTATTAGACAAGAGAGTTTCTAATAATTTCCTTTTTCCTTCATTTGTTGTAAATTCTCCTTTTGATTTTTGACACTAGTAATTTGGTTTTCCTTTTTCTGTTTCTAAAATCAAATTAATTAATGGTTTTCTATCAAAAATAAAACCCAACAGATCCCAGTGTTATCTATTAATTCATTGGTTCTTTGCTTTCAGTTTTGTTCTTCTTTATTTTGATTTCTAGGTTTTCCATTTTGGTGTTTAATCGAAGTTTGTGGCATTCGGTTTTCTGGCTTTATTAGTTACATGTCCAGTTCATTGATATATCCTTGAAAGTTTTAGAGATACAAATTTTCCATTAAGGTCTACTTTGGCTGCATCACCCAAATTTTGATATATTGTCATTATCTTTTTTGTTTGTTGTTTTTTGGGTTTTTTTGGCAGGGCAATTGGGGTTAAGTGACTTGCCCAAGGTCACACAGCTAGTATATGTGTCAAGTGTCTGAGGCAGGATTTGAACTCAGGTCCTCCTGACTCCAGGGCTAGTACTCTACTCACTGTCCCACCTAGCTGCCCCATTATTGTCATTATCTTTAATGAAATTATTTGTTGTCTCTATTAATTGTCCTTTTACATACCAGTTCTTTGGAGTTTAATCATTTAGATTACAATTCATTTTAATGCTTTCTTCAGTGACTCATTATTAAATACAATATTTATGCATTATGGCCAGAAAATGGTGCTGTATAATATTTCTGGTTTTGTTTGTATTTGTTTCTGAGGTTTTTGTGCCCTAATACACAGTTAGTTTTTGTAAATATGCTATCCACAGCTCACAGACACACACACACATACACACACCACTTCCTATTCTCATTCAGTAACCTCCAGAGTTCTATCATATATAACCATTCTCAAATTTTATTCAGGTATTCAACTTCTTACATTTTTTTTTGTTGGATTTTATCTACCTCTGAAAGGGAATCATTGAAGTCCCCTATTGTTATAGTTTTACTATCTATGCCTTTTTTTTTCTTTAGGTATTTGCCATTTGATGCATATATGTTATGTATTTATATTAATTCATTACGCTACCTTTCAGAATAATGTAGTTTCCTTGTTTATCTCATTTAATTAAGAGTATTTTTTGCTATTGCTTTGTCTGAGATCATGTTTACTACCCTCCATTTTTTTTTAGTTCAACTGAGGCATAATAAATTTTGTTCTAGTCCCTTAGTTTAGTTCTGTGTGAGTCTTCATGTTTCAAGTTTGTTTCTCATAAATAACATATTATGGGATTCTGCTTTCTATATTATTCTGCTATTCTCTTCCATTTTATGGGTGAATTTATCTCACATTCATCGTTATGATCACTGATTGTACATTTCCCTCCATCTAGTTTTCTTATATTTTTTTCTTTTCTTTGCTCCCTAAACTCTTTTTACAAAGGAGAATGTGATAAGAAAGTGGTAACACTAGAGATATATAATTCAAATAATCTTCTGCTCCCCTGCCACTTTTCTCTTCCCCAAAATCCAGATCCCAATCCCAGGTTCTTACCCTTTGTTTCCTTTTAAACTCTTCTTCATGATCTACCTTCTGAGTTTAGAGTTTGTTTTTTTTATAACTAATACATCCCTAAAACTACCCACTTTCTTATTCCTGCCATCCCCCTTCCTCTTATTTCTTTGTTGAGTTTAATATATTTCTACACCAAAGTCTTTCTCTGTATATTTATGTGTGTTTGTGTTTACTCCTTTTTGACTGGTAAAAATGAAAATGAGGTTTTTTCACTCCCTCTACCTCCTTCTCACTATTTGTTTAGTTTTTTGTCATCCAACTCAATTATGTTAGATAAGTTGTCTCACCTTTCCTTCCCCCTTTCTTCCCTAGTACATTCTATTTACCTTCCCTTTCATTCTTTCATGATCACTAAAACATAATAAAACCATTCCCAGGTCCATTGTCTTGTTTAACTCCCTCCGCCAACCATGATTTTATTAGGGTTTTCATTGACACATTAACTCACCCACTGGAACATAAATACTTCATCTTTGTATAGTCCCTTCATGATCGCTCACTTGTGTTTACCTTTTTGTGTTTCTCTTGGCTCCTGCATTTGTATTTCAAAGTTTCTATTAAATTCTGGGTTTTCCATCAAGAGTGCTTGTAAGTTTTCTATTTCATTAAAGAGCCTTTTTCCCTACCTCGTAATATAGTTTTGCTGGGTAAGTTATTTTTGGTTGTAAGCTTACATCTTTTGCTTTTTGGAATACCATATTCCAAACTCTCTGCTCCTTTTAAAGTGGTAGCTGCTAAATCTCAGGTTTCTAAGTAAAATATTTGAACTCTTTTTTTTTTTCTGGCTACTTGTAGCATATTTTTTTAAATCCGGAAATTCTGTGTTTTGGCTCTGGTGTTCCTGAGAGTTTTCATTTCGGGGCCTCTTTCAGGAATGACCAATAGGTTCTTTTTGTTTTTATTTTGCCCCCTGGTTCTAAACAATCTGGGTAACTTTCTTTCATTATTTCTTGAATATGATATCCAGGCTCTTTGGAGAGGGTGGTGGGGAATCATTGCTTTCAGGTAGTCCAATGATTCTTAAATTATCTCTCTTTGATTTTTCTTCTAGGTCAGTGTTTTTTCTATGCTATATTGTCACAAGTTAAATTTGACAAAAAGATAAACTGAGGCATATTTCTCTGAGCAAGATAACATTTTAATTATCAGGGCTGGCCTGATGGGTCAATGACTATCTCAGTTTCCAGCCAAAGACCCTGAGCAAAATGATAGCTCCCGTTTTGTAGGTTTTTGGGGAATACAGAACAAAGAATAGAACAGGGTAGATGACATCATGGAGTTGAAGGCAACATGGTTGTTTACATAGCTGAAGCATGGGGAACAGTATGATTGGTTGGAAGTTAGGAATGAGGGCTAGCAACAACCCCTCCCCTTCCCTCCTGTGACTAAGAAGTGTTCATTGTTTGAGTTCTCCTTTAAGATAATGGCCCAGACCACTTTAGATAGCAAACCAGACATCCTTGAAGGATAGCTTGGTGGTGTAAAGATATTAAGCTGCACTCCCCCAAGGTTAGCTAAATTCCTTGAGGCAAAAATAGAGTAGTGATTAGTAAGAGAACTGGATTTCTAAACTTAACCTGTTATAGGCCAGCTGAATTCTGAACAGAGGACTGTGACTTAAGCAGTTACAGGACAAGATCAATTATCTATAAATAGAATCAATTAAAAAAATGATAGAGGATCAGTTTTAATTTTCTCAACACTTTACATTTCCTTCTACTTCTTCAGTATTTTGACTTTGTTTTAATATTTCTTTTTGTGTCATGGACCTGTTAACTTCTGTTTGGTGTATTTTAGTTTTCAGGGATTCTCTTGTTTGGTAAGGTTTTCTACATCTTGTACTAAGTAGTTAACTTTTTTCAAGTCTTTCCTCCAAAACTCTTATTTCCTTTCCAGTTCTTTCCTCTAGCACTATCATTTCATTTGTAACATTTTAAAACTCTTTTTTTAAAAAAAAATTCTTGCTTCCTTTCAGGAATTCTAGTTGACCTTGTGACCAAGTTGCGTTTTTCTATGAAGCTTTGCTGGTCAGTGTTTTGAAGTTATTTTCTTCATCCCCGTTTGTTAGCTCTTTATCATGGGAATCTTTGTTATTATTGTTCCTTTTTCTTTTTTTCAGCTTACTTCCTGAATTAGGGCTTTGTGTTAAGGCCAGGTTCTGTACACTTCTGGAGGGAATGTCAGGGCCTTTTTAAAGTCCTGTTTTATCGTTTCTGGGTCCTGATGATGCTTTCTCTGGGTGTTGAGTATTGTGTTCTTCAGAGATCACAGGGGCCCCTCAGACCAGAGACATGCCAACTTTAATGCACCCTAAGCAGTCTGATCTAGGGTGAAGTCTGATCATTTTGCAAATCCCAGTTTGGGTTTGGTTGACACAACTGTAGGCTTGCCCCTGGTTGGAACAAGTTGCAGCTTCTGTCAGCTAGCCACAAGAATCCAGGTTTGGAGCAACAGAACTACTTGTCCCTTTTTAGTCTGAGCTGCCTACCCTGGTCGCTCAGCTGTAGAACTCAGAGTGGGCTAGGTCTGAATGCACAGCTTTTCTCTAGGGTTGCTGCTGCATGGTTCTATTCCTGATCCCTGCCCAGTATCAACACAGCCTCAGGACAGGTCTGGGATGGATCTCCTGGATAGGGGAGTTCTCTTTGCCCTAGAACAGAGCTGCAAGTCAGCCCCATGCTTAGCCTCAGGTCCACACTGTGTCTCCAACCCAGATCTGAGGTGCCCGAGGCACAGCTGCTGGCTGGGCTCCTGTTGCCGCACCCTGCAAGGTATGCAGTATCACTAATCCTTGCTGTATCTACGGCCACTCCTTATGCAAGAACACAGCCTCGGGTCTCCTTGTAAATCTTAGCTATCCAGTTTTGGAGTCAAACACAACTCCTAACTAGCTCCTGTTCCTATTCCCTAGACTACAAAACTGACTTACTATTTTTTTCCCTTTTGGATTTCCTAATCACTACTTGGTCTGGTGCTATACTCGGATATTTATTGGGCTAATTATTGAGAGAAGGCTGGGCCGCACTATTTCCTCTCACTGTGCCGTCTTGGTCACTCCCTTCATGGCCACTGCTTGACCACATATAAGGAATCCTTTGGACCTCCAGGGCTCTACTTATGACTTCTATGATACAAATATTTCTTCGAACTCTCTAAGTGACTTTCACAATTAATCACTGTGGTTTAAGCCAAGGTTCAGTTCCCTCAAGGTTTCCTGAAAAGGATTCAGGGAGAAAAGTGCAGCCTCTGCTGTATCTTCAGGTCAGAGATGATTTGTTTATTCTATTAGCACACAAGCAAAGTAGGAATTTTGAGGCAGGAAGCACACGGCAGTGCCCCATTACTGATTCTGGAGCACTGAGCCCAGGGAGCCATTCTGTGTGATTATCTATCTGGATGTCTCCTTCTAACCTGGAGCAGTAATTTGTTAAGGTAATAAATGAGTGGCCTGAAAATTTGGTTAAACCTGATTCTTCCGTCATTATGCAGGCAGCACCTAGGGACAGCTTCACCCAGGATTGGGAGCATAGGGCAGGTCCATTCTCCATTGTGGGGGACACAATCCACAGTGACAGATGGTATCTGACATTTCTGGATGGCTGTGCTCTCAGTTTCATACCCACTCCTCATCCCCTACCTCCCACCCCATGCATACCTATTTATGGCGATGGGCAAGCATAAAATTGGTACAAAGGGTAGAAGAGGAGAGACTTATAAGCTGGTTTTGCTGTCGTAAGTGGTAGGGTTTTTTAATATGTGCTGTATTGTGGGTCCTGGAACAGAAACCAGCCTCTTTCCTTTCCTGAGCATGGGGTGGAACGGGCTGTGGGGGAGGAGAATGCAGGAGGTGTTGGAAGAGAATCTTTTCCTTCTCTATTGTAGAGAGCTCATTATCTGTCACTAAGGGCATACACAAGCTGATTACTTTGGAAAGGATATATGCATCCTAGGTTGAAAGCAAATTGTTATAAGTTTAAAATTAGGTAGTTTATGTTCTCTCCAAGGTCTGACTTATGCTGTGCAGGTTTTTTTTGGGTAGAAGCACTATGACTTTTCAGCTCTTTCATACGGACACAATTTCATTTTTCCTGGGAGTTATTTCTACGCGGACATAGTATCGCTGGATTATCAGCAGGCTGTTTTTCATAAAAGTGAACTTTTAAAAGTAATTATAATCTTATGCTAATTGCAATTCAACTAACAGTATGTCTTATTCATCATCATTCATGCTGTATTAATTAACTTAATGCAGGAAACCTCAGGATGTTTCACCTTTTCAAATTCACTCAACCTCAGAATTTGCTGAGTACAAGTGTGAATATGATTAATAGGTGAATAAATCACCACTTAAAGGGAGGGGAGAACTCTTTCAGCAGATTAAGCCCATCAAAACATTTTTTTTCCTTTTTTTGCATCTCGTGAAATGTTTTTATTCATGTTTCCATTCCCTTCAATCAGGGCTACGTAAACTAAAAGAAGATTCATTCACAGAATCATAAAATTATATAGATGGAAGGGTGCTCAAAGGTCATATAGGTCAATGTAAAGTCGGAAAAAGAATCCCTGCTACAACTTAGCAGACAAGTGGCCATCCAGCCTTTGCTAGAAAATCTCCAGTGGTGGGAACACCCATTATCTTCCAAGGCAGCTCAATCCACTTTTAGACATTGCTAACTGTCAGGAAATTTTTCCTGATATCAATCCTAAATTTGCTTCTTTGCAGCTTCTGCTCATTCAGTGAAGCTGATGCCTTTGCATAGCCCCGCTTCACTTAAATGCAATTCACTTGCAAGTGAAGACACCACCCTCCTGATGTCATTGGAGTTCTACAAGAATGAAGGATGGACAACAGTAACGGCCCAGTGTTGCTCCTGCTTCTGCTGTCTGGGGCCATACAAAGCTTGTCTAGAATCATGCTTCCATACACGGCCACCATGTTCTCCCTAAGACTGCTCTTCTCCAAATTAAACAATCCGGTTCTTTCAACAGATGCTCCTATGGCTTGAACCAACTTGTTTGTTCTTCTCTAGACACCAGCTTAGCAGTATGCGTCCATAGTTGTTGTCATTGTCCACATACGTATAAGTATATACACATATGCTATCCAGTAACCCCTGTTCTGGTGTGTGTGTGTGTGTGTGTGGCAGGGATGGATTCTCTTCTCCATCTTCCACATAGCAATTAAATTGACACTCCTAAAATGTAGATAGGACCACGACCCTCCCCTGCTCAGGAAGCCTCAGGGATTCCATATTGCCTGTAGGATAAACTATAATCTCGTCTTTTAGACCTTTAAAACCCTGTGCCAGGGCAGCTGGGTGGCGCAGTGAGTAGAGCACAGGCCCTGGAGTCAGGAGGACCTGAGTTCAAATTTGGCCTCAGACACTTAACACACTAGCTGTGTGACCTTGGGCAAGTCACTTAACCCCAATTGCCCTGCCTTCCCCCTCCAAAAAAAAAAGAAAAAAATTAAAAAAAAAAAACCCTGTGCAGTTTGGTTCCGACCTACCTTCCCAGACCAATTGCACATTACTCCGTATCACACCTTCTACATTCCAGCCAAATCAGCATCCTTACTGCTCCATATATACAACATGCCCTGTTCGTTATCTGTCCCTTTGCACAGACTGTCTCCCACATATCTTTCCTTTCTTCTTAGAATCTTCAAAACACATCTCAGGTGCCACTTCCTGTATGACACCTATCCTGATGCCCCAGTTGCTAGTCTTATCCCTTCGCCTCTGAAATTATATTTTCTTTGCATATGTTTTATATTTGTTCAGTTTTTCAGTCATGTCTGACTCTCCGTGACCCCATTTGGGGTTTTCTTGGCAAAGATACTAGAGTGATTTGCTATTTCCTTCTCCAGCTCATTTTACAGATAAGGAAACTGAGGCAAATAGGATTAAGTGACTTGCCCAGGGTCACACAGCTAGTAATTTTCACTTTGTAAATGAGACTATGCTACGCTGATGTTTTATGAGTAATTAACTCTTAATTGTCCCTGGACGTTTTATTCACAGCAGATTTTTTTTATTGTCAAATTATTAACATAATTAAGTATAGTATCTGCATTACACAGGGTTGTTTTGAGGATCCAGTGAGATAACTAAAGTGCTTTGCAGACAAATTATAAAGCACTATAGGAATTCTAGATGTCATCATCATCAATGTGGCTAATATGGAAATGTTTTGTTGTATGATTTCGCATGCATAATTGATGTGCTTGCCTTCTCGGTGGATGGAAGGGAGGGAGAGAATTTGGAACTCAAAATTTAAAGAGAAAGGAATGTTAAAAATAATGAATTTGAAATATAAAAAACAAGACTGTGTGCATGGATGGAAATTTTATAGGAAGAAACTAAAAGGTTAAACTTTGCTGTCACTAAAAATATCATCATCTCATTATAAGTCGTTTCTTGCTACTAAATGAAACGCATTGTAAAATTGCATTTGTAAGTTGGTCATAAGGAATGCCAGATACATTTTAATAAAATCAACAATAATAACTGACATATGATTCTTTAAGGTTTACAGAGACTTTTACATACAATTATTTCATCTGATCTTCACAAGAAGTCTATCAGGTTCGTGGGTATATGGAGTATCCAAGGAAGACTAACATTTCTGATGTGAGGGCTTTTCAGGGCTGATCATCCACCTTCGTGTCTAGCTGGCACTCAATCATCACCTGTGGCTCCCAGAATCTGTGGCATGCTCAGTGGCCACACTGCAGTAAACCGTCTTGGCTGGAGGGCTAAACCATGTTGAGGGTAACCAACGAGCCTCAAACCCTTGGTGAGTTAGGGGGATGTCTATCTCAAGCATGTGAAGGCTCTCCCTGGAGGAATGGCAGAAGAGAACTGTTGTTTGTTCAGACAGCCATGAAGATGACTGAAGCAGGTGCTGTGGAGCGCATAGAGCTCGGTCAAACATCAAAAATGCTTAAGGTCATCCACTGTATCCTGGCCCATTTTGCCCTGCCGCTGGACTTCAACGACTCTGGAAGAGAGCAAGGCTGATGACTTTGTGCAACTTGGCCAAATTTAGTTCACCCCGTGATGTCGTGGGTCCTTTCTCTTCAAAGGAAAGACAAACAATAATCAGGCACATACAATTATGTCCGTTTTATGGATGATATAAAGTCTCAGAAAGCGAAGCAGCGTGCCTGTGGTCATACAACAAGGAAGTATCAGAAGGAAGATTTGAACTCCCATCTTCTCAAAGTCAAGTACCCTGTGCTGATTCCCAGACTGTCCCACAGAAGCCTGTCTGACCTTCAGGATACTTGAAGTGGCATTGTACCCACACGCTCACATATTCTGCCATGGCAGGAAAGGAGAACATAGTTTGCCTCTGTGGTATCTGGTCTTTCTGTGAGAGGGATAGAAGGTCTTATCAAAATTTTTAGTATCTTACTTTTACTTCCTCGTATCTCTTCTTTGTTTCTCCCAGAGCATCTAACACAGTGGTTTCCACTAGATGTTCAACAAATCCTTATTGTGTAAATATTATGGATTATCTCCTCTCTTGGGTCAGGTATACAGGCAATCTTTGTAATCAGCACAGACAGGAGAGTTGACTGTATACTTGCTCAAGCTTATTTTTCTTTTTGAATACAGGCCTAAGGTAGGTAAGTAACAGGTTTATCAGCTAAGTCATTTTGTTCAGGAAATTGCTTTCCTTAATGCCAAAGGACAATTCCTTTTTTTGCTACCTTTTTTGATGTTTGAAATTATTGCACTTCCAATGTTTTATTTTTTTCATTTACATGTAAAATGTTTTAACATTTGTTTCTTATAATTTTGAGTTCCAGATTCTCTCCCTCCACCCTTATTGAAAAAGCAATTAATTTGACGTAGGTTATACATGTGTAGTCATGCAACACATATTTGTGTATTAGTCATGTTGTGAAAGAAAACACAGGACCCCTCCCCCCCCGCAAAAAAAAAACCACAAGAAAAATAAAGTTAAAAAACATATGCTTTGCTCTGCATTCAGACTCCATCATTTCTTTCTCTGGAAGTAGATAGCATTTTTCTGATGTTTGAAATTATATTGAAATCTAATTTAAAGAAGATGATTTCAGCCCTGTTGTCATCCTAGTGGTTTTTTGTAAGCTCTGTTGTCGTGCTGGTGGCTTTTGGTGGAACTTCCACCGTGCGATTCCTAGGACATATACTATTTTTACTTCATCTTTATTTTAAATTTTGTTTTATATTGATAGCTTTTTCTTATAAAAAGATCACCTTTATTTCAGCCTCCCATCGCCTAAACAGTGAGTCTGCCCTCATAACAAAGATTTTTAAAAAGGGCAGGAGGAAGCAGTTCAACAAAACGAGCTAGCACATGGCAGACCATTTCAGGCAGTATATACGATAGTCCAGAGTCATAGTCCCCCATTTCTTGAGAGAAAGGAAGGGGTTCTATTTCCCAATTCTTATTCAGGGCCCAAATTGGTCATTATAAATGTGCAGTGATTGGTTTCTTTTTAAGTTCTTTCCATTTATGTCATTGTTAGTTATCATTAATATTATTTTCATCTGCTTAATTCACTCTGAGAGGCGTACTTATTACTACTTTCCATTTATAGAATATAAATTATTTCCGCTAAGCACAGAATACTTTGCCAAATTTTTAAGCTATTACCCATTTTTTAAGAACCTCATGTGAGAGGTAGAATATATTTTAAGAATAAATTTCAGTGCCAAAGGTCCCATGACAAAAAATGCTATCCTCCTCCAGAAAAAGAACGGATGGAATCCGACTGCAGATCTAAGCATGCCGTTTTTCACTTTATTTTTTTATGGGGGTTTTTTTTGTTTGTTTTTGGTTTTGGTCTCTGTTTTCTTTCACAACATGACTAATAAGGAAACATATTTTGCATGATTGCCCATGTATGACCTATATAAAATTGTTTGCCATCTTAGAGACGGGGCAGGGGAGGGAGTGAGAGAATTTGGAACTCAAATATTTTTTAAAATGAATGTTAAAAATCGTTTTTACGTGGAATTGGGAAAAATACTTTTTTAAAAAAGAATAAATCTCTTCATTCTTGAGCCCTTCGTTCTTTGCCTTTCCAAATTTATTATTTATTATTCCCCTTTGCATAGTCTATGTCCCAGTGAAACTGTCTTTGTACAGCCTGTTCCCATGCCCAGAATAGACTCCCTCCTCACCCTCCCTCTTAGAATCCCTAACTTTCTTCAAGGCTAAACTCGGGTGCTTTCTCCTACTGTAAAGTAGGCTGATAGATTTCAATCAATCAATAAGCCCATATTAAGCACCTACTTGTGTGTTATGCATTGTTTTTTTCTCTTTTAAATAAATTTATTTATTTTTAGTCTTCAGCATTCACTTCCATAAAATTGAGTTCCAAATTTTCTTCCCATTTCCCCCCCTCCCCTCACCCTACGACAGCGTGTAATTTGATATAGGCTCTACACATACATTCATGATAAACCTATTTTCACATGAGTCACATTATAAAGAAGAATTCAAGCCCATGGGAGAAACCACAAGAAGGAAGAAACAACAAAAAAAGAGAGAGAACGCAAATAGTCTGCTTTGATCTGCATGCAGACTCCATCTTTCTTTCTCTGGATGTGGATGGCATTTTCCCTCATGTGTCTTTTGGAGTTGTCTTAGATCCTTACATTGCTAAGAAGAGCTAAGTCTATCAAAGTCAGTCATTGCACAATGTGTCTGTTATTGTGTACAATATTCTCCTGCTCACTTCACTCAGCATCAGTTCATATAAGTCTTTCCAGGTTTTTCTGATGTCTGCCTGCTCATCGTGTGTTATGCATTGTCGTAGGCACAAGTATTAAGTGTAAGGTATTAAGATAAAAATGAATTAACTCAGAGAATTCACATTATAGCAGAGGAAACAGCACGTGTATATATAAATAAGTACATAGTATGGACAAGGTAATTCTAAGTGTTGGATGCTACTCGTTGGGGTTGAAAAAAAATCTTAGAAATCATCTAGTCCAATCTCTTCACCTTACTGTAGAAAACTAAGGCTGGAAAGTTGTTGCCCAAAGCCACACAGATAGAAGTCAGCAAGAAGTCTTTAAGCATTTATTAAGCTCTTACTACTGGCCAGGCACTATGAGTACAAACAAAAGCAAAAAGAAAGACAGTCTTTCCTGAAGAATCTTAGATTCCAATGGGGGAAGAAACACATAAAAGGCAGCTAAAAATTGAGAGGGAGAAGGCAGACGAAGGTATACAAGGAGGGAGTTAGAGACAAAATCCTCTGGAGAGTTAGGAGTTCACATGGGAGAGGAATGATGCCTTGGCCGGCCTGGGCAGCCTCCTTAAAATGGAGGTTCTCTGGGAGGAACCAGCCAATCAGAGGGAGAGGGTAATTCCAGTGTGAGTAGTATTCCAGGAACAGAGGAAGCTTCCAGGTGAAGAGGTTTCTGTGGCTGGGCAGACAGAGTCCTGTGGAGTGTCAGGAGTACAGCCTAGAAAGGAATGAAGCAGCGGTGATTGGCTAATTGAGCTGTGACTCCAGTCCAGCTTATCTAACTCCAAAACCAGTCCTGTTTTAGTAATATTTTCTGCAGTCTTTTCCATTCTTTTGGACTTTCACATCCCTTGTTGTTGAATCACTTCAGTTGTGTCTAACCGTTCATGACCTCATTTGGGGTTTTCTTGGCGAAGATACTGGAGTGGTTTGCCATTTTCTTCTCCAGCTCACCGTACAGATGAGGAAACAGGTGAAGAGGGTGAAGTGACTTGCCCAGGGTCACACAGCTAGTAAGTGTCTGGGGCCAGATTTGAACTCAGGAAGATGACTCTTCCTGATTCCAAGTCCGTGGCTCTATCTGCTGTGTCATCCCTAGTGAACTTCTACCTCTATTTAGCCTAGGCAAGGCACTCGTTCTAGTTTCATCTTCTTAGGTACTATTTCTGTTTCTTTGGGTTTCAAACCTGAGTGACTTAAGAGAAGGGTGGTACCATTGACTAAAGGGGGTGGAAGTTGGGGAGGGGATCTAGTTTTGTGGGGGAGTTTTTGGTTTGGATATGATGGATCAGAGGTGAAGCGTACCAATATCTCATAGCTAGCTGGATTCAAATTAGGGTGAAAAGGTATAAGTTGGAGGTGCAAATTTAGGAGTTACCTCTTATAGGTGGTGCAGTCGGTAGAACACTGGGCATGGAGTCAGGAAAACCTGAGTTCAAATCCAGCCTCAGACGTGCAATAGCTGTGTGACCCTGGGCAAGTCACTTGAGCTCTTTCTGCCTCAGTTTCCTAAAATGTGAATGATAATAGCGCCTACCTCCCAGGATTGTTTTGAGGATTGAACGAGTTGATTGTAAAGCACTTGGCAGAGCCTGGCACGCAGTAAGCAGGATATAAATATCGTCATCGTCGTCCTCATTATCTCCTACTTCTCTTTTTCACCTTACCCAAGATCGGGGAAGAAGAATAAGGATGTTGTAGTTCTTGACTTTTCCTACTTCAGGTTCTTTTCTGTCATTTAGAATGGATTCTAGAGATAGTCAGTTCTCAACATCTGTACTAGTACATTCAAGCAGATGTGTGAAAAATCCCTCGAGATTCTATCTCCCACCTCTGTGCCTTTGCTCCAGCTGTTTCTCATGACTGGCATGCCCTCCCTTCTCACTCCTAGTGTGTGGAATATTTTTTTTTCCTTCAAGACTCAGCCCAAGCAACGGCTTCTCCTTATGTCTCCCATCGTGCTCTTCTCCCCAGATTACATTGAAGCTATTTTGTCTGTATTCTGTATATTCTTATACATACCCACCATCTTCATCATTAGAATATGAGCTCCCTGGGAGCAGAAGCTGATTCATTTTTGGTTTATATTCCTAGCACCTAACATAGTCCCTGGCATTTTGCAGGCACTTAATAAGTACTCGCCGATTGACTGATTGGAAAGTTTTCTTACTTGTTCAGATACTTAGATGGATGTGTGATCTTAAGGAGATGGGCATTCCTTGTGTCAGTACAAATGACAGCCCTTATCTGCCGTGTATGATTCTTGTCTATATCTTTCCATAGATCAACCATAAAACATACGTACTATGTTGGAGGTCTTTTTCTGTTATATTTCTGTTATATTTACCTCCTATTCTTTATTCTTGCTATAATTTTGCATCTGGTCATGTGTGTCTGAGTAGCTGTTCTTGTGTTGTTAAATATCAGAATCTGTGCCGTTCTGGGAATTCAGAAAACTTACAAAAAAACCAAACCATGTTGTAAAGATCTGACCATCCAGCTTGATTGACCCTTGGTTCTCACTTCATGGTGTACCACAGAGCACCCCAATGCACTGATGTAGTGGGACATCTATTTTTGCTCACAAAATAAAGTGGGTACATTCTGTTCTTTGGAAGGACCGTGTATATATAAGGAAGGAAATGAAAGTTTGTTTAGACAGAAACCAGACTCCTCACCTTGTGGTTGGTACAATGGAGTTGTTGTTACTGGTGTCTCTTTCCTTTTGAAGTCAATACCCACAGTAGTCAGGGTACTGGTCTCTTGAGAATGTCCCTAAGTCAGCCAATTGCACCATGGAATTGGGTGGTAACCAAAAGGAAGGTTCTGTGACTTTGCCAACTTTTATAGACAAACAACCTGCTTTGTAGTGAAACAATATAGAGAAAGAAGCATAAATACCTTTATTTATAAAATAGATTTCTGTTAGTATGATGAGGAAGCAGTATAGAGAAAGAAGCATAAACACTTTTATTTATAAAATAGATTTCTGTTAGTATGATGAGGAAGCGGCATGGAGAAAGAAGCTTAAACACTTTTATTTATGAAATAGATTTCTGTTAGTATGATGAGGAAGCAGTATAGAGAAAGAAGCATAAACACTTTTATTTATAAAATAGATTTCTGGTTGTATGATGAGGAAGCTGGAGGACAGAGCAGGCTGAAATATATATTAATGATTCCAACCCATCCTGGTGGATTGCAGGAGCCTCCAGCCTGGGAGGGGACCACAGAACTGGGACAAGTGTATCATTCAGCCCGGGCAACCCCTATCTGGCACTCCTGGGAATATCATTAGTGTGGGTCTTACGGGCCGTGTCTCTTAAGACCATAGCCAAAACCCATTCTCCAGAACTAATCTTCGCTTCTGAAGGAGCGAATGGATCAGAAGACATCTGTGATCTCTCATGCTAAGTATCAAATGGCCATCAAAATGAACCAGAGTAACAGAATCTTCATACCCCCTTCCTGCCTGAGGTGGAAAGGGATGTTGACACTGATTATAATGCCTTTATACCTAGTGCTCCCTGGCCAGTGCCGCTTTATTTTTTCTTTCTCTGTATCTCTTTCTTCCTTTTAGACTATATGTTTATTTTTAACATTCTTTTTTAAAACAATTCTGAATTTTCTTCCTCCCATCCTTCCCCTGCCCATTGTGAAGGCAAGAGATGAGGTATCAGTTGCACATTTCTGTATTGGCCATGTTGCAAAAAATAAAACTGCAAGAGAAATAAAGAAAGTGAAAAAATTAGGCTTCAGTTTTCATTGAGGCTAGCAGGTCTCTCTCTAGTGGTGGATAGCATTTGTCATAAGTCCTTCAAAATTCTTTTAGATCATTGTTTTGATCAGAATAGCTAATTCATTTACACTTGCCCATTGTATAGTATTGCTCTTTCTGTGTACAGTGTTCTCCAGGTTCGGCTCACTTCACTTTACATCAGTTCATATGTCTTCCCAGGTTTCTTCTGAATTCATTCTGCTCATCATTTGTTATAGCACAATAGTATGCCATCACAATGGTATGCCACCATTTATTTAGATGCTCCCAAAGTGATGGGCATCCCCTCAATTTCCACTTCTTTGGCACCACAAAAAAAAGCTGCTATCAATATTTTTGTATATATAGGTCCTTTTCCTCTTTTATTTAATCTCTTTGGGATACAGACCCAGTAATGGTATTTCTGGGTCACAAGGTATGCACAATTTTATAGCCCTTTGGGCATACTTCCAAATTGCTCTCCAGAAAGGTTAGATCAGTTCATATTTTCCTATATCCCCTCCAACATTTGTCATTTTCGTTTCTGTCATATTAGCCAATCTGATAAGCATAAGGTAGTACCTCAAAGTTGTTTGCTGATCAAAGTTGTTTCTCTAGTCAGTAATGATTTAGAGTGTTTTCTCATGTAATTATAAATAGATTTGATAGGGCAGCTAGATGGTGCAGTGGATAGAGTACTGGGCCTGGAATCAGGAAGACTTATTTTCCTGAATTCAAATCTGGCCTCAGACACTTACCGGCTTTGTGACCCTGGGCAAGTCACTTCACCCTGTTTCCCTCATTTACTACTTTCAATCTGTAAAATGAGCTGAAGAAGGAAATGGCAAACTGCCAAGAAAATCCAAAATGGGGTCATGAAGAGTCAGATATGAATGAACTGATAGTTTTGATATCTTCTTTTTGAAAACTGCCTGTTTGTATCCTTTGACAGTTTATCAGTTGGGGAATGACTCATAGTCTTATTAATTTGACTCAGTTCTCTTATATATCTGAGAAATGAGGCCTTTGTCAGAGAAACTTGCTCTAAAAATCCCACACACACACCCCCCCCAGTTTCCTGCTTTCCTTCTAAACTTGGCTGCATTGGTTTTATTTGTGCACAACTTTTTTAATTTAATGTAATCAAAGTTATCTGTTTTTCATCCCATGATACCTCTGTCTCTTATCTAGGCATAAATTCTTCCCTTATCCATAAATCTGACGGGTAAAAGTTTTCCATGCTCCCCTCACTCATATTATTACCCTTTATGTCTAAATCATGTACCCATTTTAACCTTGTCTTGCTATGTGATGTGAAATGTTGGTCTATACTTAGTTTTTGCCAAACTGTTTTCCAGTTTTCTCATGATTTTTGTCAGATAGTGAGTTATTATCCCATAGGCTTAGATCTTTGGGTTTACAAAGCACTATATTACTCCTGTCATTTACTACTGTGCACTGTTGTACTATGTACTGCATACCTGTTATATACTTAATCTGCTCCACTGATGCACCATTCCATTTCTTAGCCAGTACCACATTCCTTTGAGGACCACCGCTTTGTAACACAGTTTGGGATCTGGTGCTACTCAGCCACCTTCCTTCACATTTTTTTTATTGATTTCCTTGATATTCTTGACCTTTTGTTTTCCCAGATGAATTTTGCTATTTTTTCTAGCTCTGTAAAATAATTTTATGGTAGTTTGATTGGTATAGCACTGAATAAGTAAATTAATTTGTATAGAATTGTCACTTTTATTACTTTGGCTCAACCCATAGTTTTTTTTCTCTGTTTTTGTTCTTCTTGGTTAGCTATCAGCACCATATTTGTGTCATAAAAGGAATTGGTAGGACTCCTTCTTTGCTTATTTTTCCAAAATTGTTTATATAATACTGGAATTAATTGTTCTTTAAATGTTTTGTAGAATTCACTTGTGAATCCATCCGATCCTGGGTGTTTTTTTTCCCCCTAGGGAGTTCATTGATGCCTTGTTCAATTTCTTTTTCTATGCTAGGGTTGTTTAAGTATTCAATTTCCTCTTCTGTTAACCTGGGCAATTTATATTTTTGGAAATATTCATCTATTTCACACAAATTGTCAGATTCATTGGCATATGACTGGGCAAAATAGCTCCTACTAGTTGCTTTAATTTCATCTTCATTGAT
Source organism: Trichosurus vulpecula (assembly GCF_011100635.1). Taxonomy (NCBI): domain Eukaryota; kingdom Metazoa; phylum Chordata; class Mammalia; order Diprotodontia; family Phalangeridae; genus Trichosurus; species Trichosurus vulpecula. Next base: position 391,430,552 of record NC_050576.1, on the reverse strand, counting down.
GTTATATTCCCCCTTTTCATTTTTGATGCTAGTAATATGGTTTTCTTCTTTCTTTTTTTAATCAAATTTTAACCAAAAATTTTTAATCAAACTAACCCGCGGCTTATCAATCTTGTTGTTGTTGTTTTTTTGTTTGTTTGTTTGTTTCATAAAACCAGCTCCAAGGGAGATAAAACCAAGATGGCAGAGTAAAGGCAGGGAATTTCCTGAGCCCTTCCCCAAATCCCTCTAACGACTCTAAACAAATTCTAGAGGAGCAAAAGATGGATTGAAACAATTTTCCAGCCCAAGACAACTTAGAAGTGCTGCAGGAAAGGTCTGTTGCACCAGGGTGAGAGAGGAGCGTAGGCCACACCAGTGCAGACTGTGCCCCAGCTTCGGGGGCAACTGAATCATTGGCAGGAGTGGTAGGTTCCAAACCTCTCAGCCCACAGATGCCAAAGACAAATTAGAAGGTTAGCAGGAAAAGTCTCTCATACCTGGGTGAGAGTGGAGCACAGTCCAGTGCTGGCCATACCAGCACAGTCCCAGCCCCAGCAAACCAGGAATAGGCCTTGAGAACCACTGAATCAGCAGCTGCAGTGACTGCTTCTGAAGCCCATAGACAAATAACTGATCAGAAGGAGATTACAGGGGTCTATTTGCTGGCACTGAGTCAGGACTCTGTTGCTTTGCTCATAGTTGGATCTGGATCACAGTCCTTGGTCTCAGTCCCAGGGTGAGGAGGAGCAATAGCACACCAGAGCTTGTGGTCACAGTGGAGGGGGCAATCTTCTACACAATTCCAGGGCAGAAAAGAGTGCTTGTGGTCACTCACAGACCAGAGAACAGGCCAGGAGAGTAGTAAACACACCTCTCCTTAGATCATACCACCTTGGAAGAACTGAAAACTTGCAGGTCCCTAGAAGTATCTCTGAAAACAGCTGCACAAAACCACTGAAGCGCCCTCCACCCTGGAAGCAGAGCCCTGCTTTAACAAAGAGTTTAAAGTGAAGTAATAGGCTGGGAAAATGAGCAAACAGAAAAATATTCTGACCATAGAAAGTTACTATGGTGACAAAGAAGATCAAAACACACACTCAGAAGAAGATAACAAAGTCAAAGCTACTATATCCAAAGCCTCCAAGAAAATATGAATTGGTCTCAGGCTATGGAAGAGCTCAAAAAGGATTTTGGAAATCAAGTAAGACAGATAGAGGAAAAATTGGGAAGAGAAATGATAGTGATGCAAGAAAATCAGTTTGGTACAGGTGACACAAAAAAATACTGAGGAAAATAACACCTTAAAAAGCAGACTAGGCCAAATGGTAAAAGAGGTCCAAAAAGTTAATGAGGAGAAGAATGCCTTAGAAAATAGAATTGACCAAATGGAAAAAGAGGCACAAAAATTCACTGAATAAAAAAACTCCTTAAAAAGCAGAATTGGCCAAATGGAAAAAGAGGTCCAAAAGCTCACTGAAGAAAAATAGTTCCTTAAAAATTAGAATTGAGCAAATGGAAGCTAATGACTTTATGAGAAATCAAGAAACAATAAAACAAAACAAAAGAATGAAAAATTACAAGACATTGTTAAATATTTCATTGGAAAAACAACTGACCTGGAAAATAGATCCAGGAGAGATCATTTAAAAATTATTGGACTACTTGAAAGCCATCATCCAAAAAAGAGCCTAGACATCATCTTTCAAGAAACTATCAAGGAAAACTGCCCTGATATTCTAGAACCAGAGGGTAAAATAGAAATTGAAAGAATTCACTGATCCTCCTGAAACAGATCCCAAAATGAAGACTCCTGGTAATATAATAGCCAAATTCCAGAGGTCCCAGGTCAAGGAGAAAATATTGCAAGCAGCTAGAAAGAAACAATTCAAGTATTGTGGAACAACACTCAGGATAACACAAGATTTAGCCGCTTCTACATTAAAAGATTAGAGGGCTTGGAATGTGATATTCTGGAGGGCAAAACAGTTAGAATTACAACCAAGAATCACCTACCCAGAAAAACCGAGTATCATGCTCCAAGGCAAAATATGGATTTTCAATAAAATAGAGGACTTTCAAGCTTTCTCAGTGAAAAGACCAGAGCTGAATAGAAAATTTGACTTTCAAACACAAGAATCAAGAGAAGCATAAAAAGGTGAACAGGAAAGGGAAATCATAAGGGACTTAATAAGGTTAAACTGTTTATATTCCTGTTTACATGGGAAGATGATACTTGTAAGTCATAGGAATTTTTTCATTGTTAAGGCAGTTAGAAGGAATGTGTGTGTGTGTGTACATACACATACAGACACATATACAGGGCATGGGTGTGAGTTGAATATGAAGGAATGATATCTAAAAAATAAACTTAAAGGGTGAGAGGAATGTACTGGGGGAAAGGGAAAGGGAGAGGTAGAATGGGATAAATTATCTCACATAAAAGAGGCAAGAAAAAGCTTTTATGATGGAGGGGAAGGTGGCGGGGTGTTGGCTCAAAGAGGAAACAACATACACATTCAGTTGGGTATAGAAATCTATCTTACCCTACAGGAAAGGAAGGAGATAAGAAAAGGGGGAGGAGGTGATAGAAGGGAGGGCAGATTGAGGGGGGGGGGTAGTCAGAAGCAAAATACTTTTGAGGAGGTGCAGGATGAGAGAGAGATAATAGAATACTGGGGGCAGGGATAGGATGAACAGAAACACAATTAGCAATAGTAAGTGTGAAAAAAAATTAAAGCAAGTTTCTCTGATGAAGGCCTCATTTCTCAAACATATAGAGAACTGAGTCAAATTGATAAAAATAAGAGCCATTCCCCAATTGATAAATGATCAAAAGATATGAACAGTTTTCAGATGAAGTAATCAAAGCTATGTATAGCCATATTAAAAAAAATGTTCTCACTCTTAATTGGAGAAATGCAAATTAAAACAATTCTGAGCTAATACCTCATACCTATTAGATTGGCTAATTGGACAGAAAAAAAAAATGACAAATGGTGGAGGGGATGTGGGAAAAATGAGACATTAATGCACTGTTGGTAAAGTTGTGAACTGATTCAACCATTCTGTAGAGCAATTTGGAACTATGCCCAAAGGGCTCTAAAACCATTGACCTATCAATACTAATATTAGTTCTATACCCCAAAAGAGAAAAAAGAAAAGCAAAAAGGAAAAGGACCTATATGTACAGAAATGTCTATAACAACTCTTTTCTGGTGGCAAAGAATTGGAAATTGCGGGGATACTCATCAGTTGGGGAGTGGCTGAACAAATTGTGGTATGTGATTATGATGGAATGTTGTACTATAAGAAATGATGAGCAGGATGCTCTCAGAAAAACCTGGAAAGACTTACATGAGCTGATGCAAAGTGAAATGTACTGTGTACAGGGTAAGAGCAATATTGTAAGATGATCAGCTGTGAATGACTTAGCAATTATCAGCAATACAATGATCCAAGACAAACCTGAAGGACTTAGGATGAAAAATGCTGTCTATCCCCAGAGAAAGAACAGATGGTGTTGGAATACAGCTTGAAACATACTTTTGTAACTTTTTTTTTCTTGGTTTTTTTTTTGATCTATGATTTCTTTTACAACATGACTATTATGGAAATGTTTTGCACAACTACACGTGTATAACCTATATCAAACTAATTTGCTTCTCAATTGAGGGGGGTGAGATGGAGAGGGAAGAAGGGAGAGAATTTGGCACTTAAAGTTTTTAAAATGAATGTTAAAAATTGTTTTTACATGTAATTGGGGAAAAATGCTAAATAAATTTTTTTAAAAAAGAAAAAAAAACAGGTCTTAGTTTTCTTTCAATTTTATTCATCTCCTTTGATTCTCAGGATTTCCAATTTGGTCTTTATTAGGGGATTTTAAATTTGTTCCTTTTCTAGTTTTTTTTTTTTTAATTACCTGCCCACTTTATTGATCTGCACTTTCTCTTCTTATTGACGTGTTTAGAGATTTAAATTTTCCCTTAGGTAGTTTTTTGGCTGCATCCCATAAATTTTGGCATAGTGTTTCATTGCTGTCATTCTCTTTAAAGAAGTTATTGATTGTTTCTATGATTTGTTCTTTGACCGACTCATTCTTTAGGATTAGATTATTTCATTTCCAATGAATTTTTAGTATATGTTTCCATGACCCTTTCCTGAATGTAATTTTTATTGCATTATTGTCTTAATATTTCTGCTTTTCTGCATGCGTTTATGAAGTTTCTATTCCCTACTATATTATCAGTTTTTATGAAAGTGCCATGTACGGCTGAGAAAAGGTATGCTCCTTTCTATTTCCTTTCCATTTTCTCCAATATTCTCTTATCTAACCTAAGAGTCTATTCATCTCCTTGACTTCTTTCTTATTTATTTTATGGTTAGATTTATCTAGTTCTGAAAGGGCAAAGTCGAGGTCCCCCATTAGTATAGTTTTGCTGTCTGTTTCCTCCTGTGGCTCATTTTCCTTTACGAATTTGGATGCTATGCCATATATGTTTAGTATTGATATTGCTTTATTGTCTATGGTACCTTTGGGCAAAAAGTAGTTTCCCTGTCTCTTTTAATTAGGTCTATTTTTTGCACTTACTTTGAGATCATAATTGTTACCCCTGCCTTTTTTTTTTTTACTTCAGCTGAAGCGTAATAGATTCTGCTCCAGCCTTTTATTTTAACTCTATGTGTCCCTCTGTTTCAAGTGTGTTTTTTTTGTAAACAACATGTTGTTGGATTCTAATTTCTAATCTATTCTGCTACCCAGTTTCATTTTATGGGCGAAATCATCTCATTTACATTCACAGTTATGATTAGTAACTGTGTATCTCCCTGTATCCTCTGCTACCCCATTTATCCTTCTCTCTCTCTCCTCGCCTCCCCCTTTCTTTCTCTCCCCTCTGTCCTTCCTCAAAAGTTTATTTTGTTTCTTTCCTCTGCTTTCCTTAATCCACTCTCCCTTCCATTAGTCCCCTCCTCTTCTCTTATCCCATCTCCCTCCTACTTCCCTGTTGGATAAGATAGATTTCTTTACCCAACTGAGCTTTCTTTTTGAGCCAGTTCTGATGAGGATAAGGTTCAAGCATTGCCTATGACCTCTCCATCTTCCCCTCTATTGTAAAAGTTGTTCCTTGTATGCCTCTCTTATGTGAGATAATTTTTCCTGTTCTTCTCACTTCCCTCTTCTTCCAGAGTGTTCCTCTTTCTCAACCTGTAATTTTTGGGACGTATCATCGCAACATAATATACCCAGCTTTGTGCCGTGTGAATGTGTATATACCTCCTAACTGCCCTCATAATGATAAAGTTCTTTGGAGTTACATCTTCCCATATAGGAATGTAAACAATTTAACCTTGTTGAGTAGTCCCTTATGATTTCTCTTTCATGTTTACCTTTTTATGCTTCTCTTGAGTCTCGTTTTGAAAGTCAGATTTTCTATTCAGTCCTGGTCTTTTCACCAGAAGGGCTTGAAAGTCTTCTATTTCACTGAATATCTATTTCCCCTCCTAAGGATTGTACTCAGTTTTGCTGAGTGGGTTGTTTTTGGTTGTAATCCAAGCTCCTTTGTCTTCCAGAATATCATATTGCAAGTCCTTCTGCTCTTTTAATGTGGAAGCTGCCAAATCTTGTGTTATACTGACTGTGGCTACACAATATTTGAATTTTTTATTTTTGGCTGCTTGCAATATTTTCTCCTTGACCTGAGAGTTCTGGGATTTGGCTATAATATTCCTGGGAATTTTCCTTTTGGGATCTCTTTCAAGAGGTGATCAGTGGATTCTTTCAGTTTCTATTTTATCCTCTGGATTTAAGATACCGGGGAAGTTTTCCTCAATAATTTCTTGAAATATGATGTTGAGGCTCTTTTTTTTTTTATTGTGGCTTTCAGGTAGTACAATTATTCTTAAATTGTCTCCTCAATCTATTTTCCAGGTCAGCTGTTTTTCCAGAGAGATGTCTCACACATTTTTTTGATGTGTCACATATTTTTTTCATTCGACTTTGTTTTATTGTTTCTTGATGTCTAATGGAGTCATTAGCTTCCACTTACCCACCTCTGATTTTTAGTGAGCTTTTGTACCTCTTTTCCTATTTGGTCAATTCTGTTTTTTAAGGTGTTATTCTTCAGTGTTTTTTGTGCCTCTTTTATCAAGCTATTGACTTTCTTCTCATAATTTTCTTGCATCACTCATTTTTTTCCTCTACCTCTCTTATTTTTCAGAATCCTTTTTGAGCTCTTCTAGGAGTTCTTGCTGGTCTAATTTGTATTTTTAACTTGAGGCTTTGCTTATAGCTTTTTTTACATCATTGTCTTCTGAGTTTGTCGTGATTTTTCCTGTCACCATAGCCACTTTTTATGGTCAGGTTCTTTTTTGTTGTTGTGGGTTACTCATTTTTTTAAACTTATTTCTTGACTTTGAACTTTATGGTAAAATCAGGCTCTGTTCCCAGGGTGGAGGGGCCACTGTCCCAGGTTTTTCATGTTGCTGTTTTCAGAGCTAGTTCTTGGGGTCTGTAAGTTTTTGGTGCTTTCAAGGTGGTATGATCCAAGAAAAGGTATAGTCACTGTTCTTCTGGCCTGTGCTCTAATCTTTACCCAGGAAGGGACCTTGTTCCTCTACAGCTACAAGTGCTCCTCTTGGCCTTGGAACTGTAACTTGGGCTCCTGCTCTCCAGAGGCCACAAGCACTCGTGTTCCCCTTTGCCCTGGAACTGTTTATGGGCAATGCAACAGGTTTATCAACTCAGCGCCAGCAAAGGGTGCCTTGTAATCCTTTTATGACCAACTGTCTGACCCCTCTAACCATCTGTGGGCAGAGAGCTCCTGAAGCTGCTGCTGCTGTTGCATGTGCTGTGTCCCAGGCTGACCACCACCACCACCAAACTCTCCTGCTGACCCTCCTAAGTTGTCTTGGGCTAGAAAAAAAATGTCTCACCTTGACTCTGCCGCTCCAGAATTCAATCTGAGGCATTTTAAAGTTCTTTAAAGCAGAATGTTAAGAGAGTTCAGCCGAGTTGCTGCCTATACTCTACCGTTTTGCCACTGGTAACTTTTTTTTTAATTTTTCATATTTTATTATTTAATATTTTAGTTTTCAACATTGATTTCCCACTGGTTACTTTCTAATGCTAACCAAGGGTATCATGGGTTTCTTCTCATAGTCAGGACCTTTCCCCTCTCTTGCCCCAACCTTCCTGCCACCCACATCCAGGCCTAGCAGGTGTGGTACCTGACCTAACCTCAGCAATTCCTGCTTGTCTTTTTATAACATCCACTTAAGCTTCCTATACCCACTTATTAAATCAACCAATGATGTTAGGCTCAAAGTTTTTGTAGGGTTGTCCCTGCATAGTTTGAATCATCAGCACCTAAGTCTTATCCAGGCTTAATCTTAGCTATTATATAAATGGCCTTTTTAAACCTTTAGATATATTTCTATATAAGTACCTATGGTCATATATGTTTGAATCACTGAAGTGCCTGTCTAAAGTTATCCAGGCTTAATCTTAGCTAGTATAAACAGCATTTTAAATTTTGGGATATATTTCCCTACCACTTAAGTGCATATGGTCATACGTTTCATAGGCTACACAAACACAGTTTGGGAAAGAGTTTCAAATACTTTTGTCCTATATCCTTTTTCTTTTCTTTTTTTCCAAGTAGTTTGTGATTCACTTCAAATATGGAGACAGATTAGATATACATTAAAACTTGACTTTTTAATAAAGCAGTCACCAAATAAGTATGATCTTTATCCATTCGTTCTGGTATTTGTGTGGACTTTCCCCACACATCTTAACTCTGTAAACATTCTTTTTATAGGTCTGTTTTCTTTACTTCACATTATTTATCTAATTCAAAGCACATCCTTCCACACTCACATGGGTAGCAGGTGGCAGAGCTGGAATCAAACTCTCCTTCTCTGACCACACCGTCCACATCACTACATTGTCTATTGTGTGTCTTGTCGCTTCCTGGAGAGTGTGAGCTCCTCTAAAGCAAGGACTTTATATCCTTATATAATTATAGTTGTATCCCTTATAATATATTATCCTTTATATCTTTATATTGTTTCACTTAGCACAGTGCCTGGAAAATTCTGAGGGCTTAGTACTAGCTGACCAACTGATTCATCTTCCCTTCATAGGAGTCTCAGGGATATACCTGGGATTCTCAAACTGCTGTTATATGGAGACCTAGGCATGAGATTGACAATGGGCAAGGATCAGTATGATTGCCAAATGATTGGAAGGTAATAAGTGATAGGGGAATTCATAGAAAGAAATGGGAATATTCAAGTTTTGTTCCAGGGACTCACCTAGCAATTGGAGTTGAAGACACTGAGGTTTAGAGGGCGATTTCCCTGAGGTCCCCAGTGTAGTAAGTGACTGATTCAGGATTTGAATCCAAGTCCTTTGACTCCAAATCCAAGATTCTTTATTCCATATCACACTATAGTGTCTGAAGTAATTGTCTTTAGATTTAAAATTACATTTATCATACCATGTTATGGAAATGTTTTCTTTATTCCATAAATTAAAAATAAAATAAAATTTTTAAAAATTAAAAAAAAATCTGAGAGTAAAGACAAAAAAAGATTAAAAATTACAGAACAGTTACCAACCTTAATCAGTTGGAGGGAATTTCCTTACTAGTATTTCTCTACATAGCTAAAATCACAGGTCTGAACCAAAAAACATACCATAATAGAAGAGGTATGAATTCTTATTATATTATGGTGCTTATAAACTCTTGGTAGGGAGTATAAAAAGATATAGGCATCGAGATTTATAGAACTTTCTTTGTTTACAAACTGCCATCAAATACCCTCAAGGCCTCAGCTACTCCATTTGGTACCTTGGGTATAAAAAAGCAGCACCTGTTTTCTAGGAGCTTATATGTCAGAAGGTTATGTTTTCTCATAGAAGGAATCATTAATAAGGCACGGAGCATTGTTTTGGACATCAGTATTTACTGATGTCTTCCCTATAAGAGGAAGGGAACGTCAAAGAATTCTCTATTGTGTTTCTGGAGTGAGGGAGTAAGAGGAAGAAATGACCAATATATTATTAAATTATTCCCACAGGTGTGAATGTCCATAAAGACGCTGACCTTTCATGAGAATGGTGGGGAGGATGAAGATAGTAGTTTGATGAAACAGAGTTTATTAAGTACATACTTTGGGCAAACTTTATTTTTATGTTTTTGTTCCTGTTGTTTTGTTAGAATAGCAAAAAATGTTTCCTGGTGACATTTAAATTCAGTGTATGTATGTATGTGTATATATATGTATATATGTATATACGAATGTATGCATATGCATATATGTATGTGTATGCATATGCATGTGTATATATGTATATGCATGTGTATATGTGTGTGTATATGCATATGTATATGTTTGTGTATATATATACATACATATATGCATATATATGTGACATGCAAACACATCTTCATTTAGTTCCTTCTGTTCAGATTTGTGCAAAGCTATGTTTTGGGGTTTTCCCCCCAGAAGTGAAATTTCGTTAGTGTGCAGAATTCCTAGTATTTCTACCCAAGTAAATTAGCCGGGTGCTAACTTATTTGTAACTTAGTCTTTGAGTCACCTGGGGCACTCAAGATGAAGTGATTTATGCAAGCTGTAGTATGTGTCAGAGGAAGGATGTAAATCTAGAGCTTCCTGAATCCAAAGCTAGCTTTCAATCCATGTTGTCTTTCGTGAGCATCTATATCTAAGTATGTACACATGTGCATATGTATGTATGTACCCGTGTGTGTGTATGTGTGTATATATATATATATATATATATGTATAAAATACACCTATATACTTTAAGAGTCTCTAGATGACTCTACCTTATTCCATGTTAGACAAGAGGTCTAAGATCTACTTAGACCTAGGTCCTCATCTGTGTGTGTGTAGAGAGAGAGAAAAGGAGAGAGATGTTTTTATATATGTGTGTATGTGGCAATGCCAGGCTTATGAAGCAAAAAGGAGAACTACCAATAAGCATGTCTTTGCTTGTCATTTTAGTTATGTCAGGCCTTGAACCCAGGGCTCTTTGGTGCCAATACCAGTTTTCTATATGCTATGACAGAAGGGCTACCTTTCTTTAAAATCTCTTTAACTTGTCCCTCTGCTTAAGAATCAGTATTGGGAGTTGGGGACAGTGTGGGGGTATCTCACAGGCAGTTCCAAAATCAGCAACGGTTGCCTTTTTTTAAAAAAAGAATTTTTTTATTAGTACTTACATTTATTTCAGGTATGCAGTTTACAGGCATATTATTGAGCACAATTGGATTGCAAACAAATATACAAATCTCATAACAAGCATTATCAAATGACATAACTGGCACTAGTGTTATAAGCATATTGATGGAACTAGTAAGGAAGAATCATGGAAGAGGACTGAAGCCTATGGCATTTTTCTTTTTAACCAAACCAAAACTCTTGGTAGCACCATAATGGCAATACTTACAAGAAACACAGAAGAGAGAACATTTTTACTACTATATTTTCACAATCACCTGCTTTGCATTTTAGTGAATTAGGCAGGAAAATTAACAGTGCATGCACTTTGGCCAGAGTCACCTTCTTTTGTAAAGCAAAAGTTAAGGGGAATTAAGCTGGCCATACTGGGAATCTGCCTTTTCCACCCGTGTAAGCACTGCACTGCAGCAGTGATTGTCTCTTACCCCGGGGGTGTGAAGTGGGGAAAGTGGAGAAGCTTCTGGGTTGAATTTAATTAACATAGCTTGGTGACCTGAGCCTTGTGATTAAGCATATTACAGTTTCTGATAGAGTGACTTTATTTTTGGAACCTCTTCTTAAGCTCCCTGTAACTGAGAACAAGGTCATGGCAGGATTAGCCTTTATCCTTTCTTCTCAGCAAATCCTGTTATTGTTCTGGGATGCTGGAAGCCAATTTCATTTTTAGGCTGTTTTTGGTATCGCAGGCATTGCTTGTAGATTTCAAGCCTGTGCGAATGACTCTAGTAAAAAGGAGAAGAAATGCTGTTAAAAGACTGTTCCCATCCCTATCCCCAACCGCAAATGGTATGTTATATAATGAAAATGGAGTAGAGGAGGATAGGGGAGCCTTGCCCGTCTTAGCACTTTTTCCCCCTTCGTAAGAATAAGGGAGTTTGGCACATTCTTCAGGATCTCCTGGTAAATATATAAACGGTACACAGCATCAGCTGATATATCCCTTCTAAAAAATTTGCTGAAGACAGAGAAAACAAGAGACAGTTTGATGAGACCAAAAAAAGTAAGGAAAGTTTGACCTGGAATGAGAGGTATAGGAAAAGGGTCAAGGGGGCCAGCTGGGTGGTAGCCTTCTCTGGAGAAAATCCAGTGCAGGAAACTGAGAATCTGCTGTCTGTATCCAGGGGACAAATAGAAGTAAGATTTAATATGGTTCTGGTTAATGAGTTTTGTACATTATGTGATTATTGTACTAGTATCATCCCCAAATTGGCTGACAGCAGTGTCCGTATGGGGAGCCAAGAACTGACTCAATACAAATTCATCGTGTTTTAAAGGGCTGTTGTTGAAGGAGGGTACTTTTTCAGAGAGACAGGTAAGACTGTTGAGATTGAGCTCCTCTCCCTTCTAGAGCTGACCTTCGTTCTCTTGCTCCAGCACCCTCCAATGACTTTCAGTTTGCCCTCTCATTTCATGTTGACCTCTCAAAACCACAGGAGCTGCCCTTATAGTTCTTGCCCGTTCCTACCTTTCCAGCTTTCTCACTCCTTACGCTGTGACCCAGTGATGCTGGCCTCTGCTAGCTTTGCACGAGACTCCCAATGACAGACTTTTTCCTGGTGGCCGTTTCCCATGCCTGGAATGCTCTACCTCCTCAATTCCTCCTCCTGACTTCCCTGGCTTCCTTCAAGTCTCACCTAAAAATCTCACCTTCTGAAGAAGCCTTTCCTGATCCCCTTAATCTAGTGTCTTTCCTCCCTTGATTCTTAACTCCAATTATCTTATTTCTTGTTATTATGTTTGCCTGTAGTAATGGGAATTGTAATGGGAAACCCCATTAGACTGTGAGTTCCTTGAGGGCTGGAGGTGAAGTTTTTGTTTTTGCCTTTCTTTGCCTCCTCAAAACTTTGCACTGTGCCACTGGGACATTTTGAAGAATTAAAGGATCCAGTTGCTGTTCCTGTTTCACAGCCCCCTAGCTGGTTTGCATGTCTGGGGAAAAGCTCTTGCTAAATAAAAAACCAAAATTTCAATGAGAAGTCACTTCCTTTCTGTTTACCACAACCTGTAGCCTATTCCTGGCTCTGAGGAATGCCAGCCAAGGGGCCTCTTGACCTCCTAATTCTCTCCTGAGAATTGGTTTGGAGCCCAAGGCTATCTCATACCTTTTCTTAGGCCAGTTCCTTGTTCCAGTCAAGTTGAATTAATAAGCTTTTTTATTAAGCATCTCTGTGCCACGCATTGTGCTGAGACTTGGAGATACAAAGAAAGGCAAAAAACAGCTCCTGCCCTCAAGGAACTCACAGTCTAATGGGGGACACAGTATGCAAACAACTATGTACAGACGAGACATATGCAAGATAAATGGGAGCTCAAAGAGATCATAAAAATGGGAAAAGGACCATATGTACCAAAATATTTATAGCAGCTCTTTTTGTGGTGGCCAAGAATTGGAAATTGAGGGAATGCCCATCAGTTGGGGAATGGCTGAACAAGTTGTGGTATATGAATGTAATGGAATACTACTGTGCTATAAGAAATGGGGAGGAGGCAGACTTCAGAAAAACCTAGAAAGACTTATATGAACTGATGCTGAGTGAAGTGAGCAGAACCAGGAGAACACTGTACACAGTAACAGCTACAGTGTGCGATGACTCACTTTGATAGACTTACCTCTTCTCAGCAATGCAAGAGTCTAAAACAATTCCAAAAGACTCATGATGGAGAATGCCATCCATATCCAGAAAAAGAAATATGGAGTCTGAATGTAGATCAAAGCAGACTATTTTCTTTTTTTTGTTTTGCTTTATGTTTTTCTTTCTCATGGTTCCTCCCATCAGTTCTAATTCTTCTATACAACATAACTAATGTGAAAATATGTTTAATGGGACTTTATATGTAAAGCCTGTATCAGATTGCATGCCGTCTTGGGGAGGAGGGAGGGGGAAAATTTTAAACTTATGGAAGTGAATGTTGAAAATTAAAAATAAATTAACTTATTAAAAAAAAGATAAATGGGAGATAATCTTAGAAGTAAGGCACTAAAATGAAGGACGACTGGGAAAGACTTTTTGCAGAAGGTGGGATTTTATTTGGGATTTGAAGGAGCCAGGGAATCGAGGAGGGTGGAGATGAGTAGAAAGTGTATTCCAGGCATGGGGGACAGGCAGGGAGAAATGCCTAGAGTTGAGAGATAAAGTGTGCTGTGCAAGGAACATAGAGGAGGATGGGGGAGATTTTGGCATGTTTGTAGGCAGTAGGGTTAGGGAGAGTAGAAAGGGAGAGACCTGAAGGGTAGGGCTGCTTGGTGGCACCGTGAATAGAGCACTGGGCTTGGAGTCAGGAAGACTCAACTTCCTGAGTTCAAATCTGGCCTGAGACACTTATTATCGGTGTGACCCTGGGCAAGTCACTTAACCCTGTTTGCCTCAGTTTCCTCATCTGTAAAATTAGCTGGAGAAGGAAATGGCAAACCACTCTAGTATCTTTGCCAAGAAGACCCCAAAACGGGGTCATGAAGAAGAGTCAGGCATAACTGAAAATGACCAAACAACAGAAGCATGTATAATGGATATTGTTGCTTGCCTTCTCAATGGGTGGGGGAGGGGGAGGAAAGGAGAGAATTCAGAATTCATGATATTTTTAAATGAATGTTAAAGATAAATTAGTAATAATTTTAAAAAGAAGAAAAGTAGGGAGAGAGTAGAGGTGGCAGAAGGGACAATCTGCTGGAAAAGATGAAATGGAATGGGACTACTTGAGCAAATAAAGGGGTTAGCCTGGACAAGGAGCAAGCTCACTTCTTCGTGTGAGATAGGGGAGAGCAGCAGAAAAACATCTGAGTGATGTGAGAATGACAACGTTCTTGGCGAATGACCTCCATTTTTTTCAGTGAAATTTAAGGCAAGGTTCTCAGCTGAGAGGGAAGCCGCGAGATGCTTTGAGAAGGGTTGAAAAGGTTTAGAAAAGGCACTGGGGTGAGTGGAGTAGTGGATCAGTTAGAAAGGTATAAAAGGATTGCCTTGCCTCAGTTTCCTGATCTGTAAAATGGTGGTGTCCTCCTGGATACTCTCCTCTCTGGTTTGTTTGGGGTTTTTTTTCACATCTCTCTCTTGGTTCTCTTCCTACCTGACTATACTAACTACATCTTCTTAGTTTCTTTTGCTGGATGATCCTCCATGTCATACACTTTGACTCGTGATGCACCCTAAGGTTCTGTCCTAGGTTCTCTCCTCTTTCTACACTCTCTTTCTTTATGACCGCATCACATCATGTGGGTTGGGTGTTCATTTCTATGCAAATGGCTCCCAGATCTATATTTCCAGCCCCAGTCCTTAGTCTCACATCAACAGCCATTTCAAACTGAACAAACATTCAGATTGAATTTCAAACTAGATGTCCCACGGTCATCTTAAACTCTTTTTCAGAGTGTTCAGAACACAGCTTTCCCCCTCAAACCCACCTTTTTTCAGAATTTTCCTGTTTTTGTCAGGGGAACTACACTCCTTCCAGTTACCTAGGTTTGGAACCCTGGCATCATCTTTGACACTTCACTTCCCATTACCGTCCCACCCATATCCAATCAGCTACCGAGTCATTTCTCTTTCTGCCTCCACAACCTCTCTCCCATCTGTTCCCATTTCTAACCCACACAAACACTACGCTGCCTAAAGCTTTGATCACCTCTTGCTTAGTCTGTTCCAGTGGCCACCTGACTTGTCTCCCTATCTCAAGTCTCTCCCCTCTCCAATCCATTTTCCACAGTGATTTCCCCTTAAAAGCAGATCTGACTCAGTCACTCCCCTACTCAATAAACTCCAATGGCTCCCTGTTACTTCAAGGATCGAATAGAAACTTCTCTGGTTGGTACCTCTTGACTTTACTGCACAATCCTCCCCTTCATACACCTGCCTTTCTTACTGTTCTTCATATACCCCACTCCATTACCCATCTTCACACCTTCAGATTGGTTCTTCCTCACAGTAGTGCATCTCACCTTTTAGAATCCTGAGTCTCTTCAGAGCCTTTCTTGATTTCTCCTCAGCTGCTTGTGCCTTTCCCCTCAAAATCATCTTGTAGCTATTTTATTATATATATATGCACACACATATATGTACACATACATTATACATGCCTACGTATGTATACATGCATATGTACATTCCCTAAGTAGAATGTATGTTCCATGAGGACAGGGGCTATTTCTTTTATCTCTGTGTCCCACTTAGCACTTTTTAAATTACAAAGGATAAATATAAATTATTATTATTATTAACTTAATATTATTCTAGCTTCCCAGGTAGTATAATAAATTGACTCTGCAATACCCTGACAACAATCATCTATCTTCTACTTGCAGAGATCCAAATTATGGTGAGCTCAAAGTCTAAAATGTAGACAGTTCCAGTTTAGAAATTTTTACCTTATGTTGAGTCAAAATCTGCCTCACTATAACTTCTACCCACTCTTCCCAGGCCCGTACTCTGGAGCTACACAAAACCAGCCTAATTCATCATCTAGGTAGCAAATCTTTAGATATTTGAAGACGGCTATCATGTTCTACCTAAGCCTTTCCTTCTCCAGGTTAAACATTTCTAATGCCCTCATTTCTTTTTAATGTATTGCTTAATGGGTCAGTGTCAACCTGAAGAGAGGTTTCTAATGTTGTGTCAAATCTAGCCTTAGAATCTTACCAGGTATGTGATCTTAGGCAAGTTGCTTAACGGCTGGTTGTCTCCGTTTCCTCAACTGTAAAAATGGGGAATAATAAGAATAGCACCTACCTTAAAGGATGGTTATGAGGTAAAAGTGCTTAGCACCGTGCCTGGCACATATGAACGCTTATGCCCTTCTCTCCTCCCTGCCCCTCCCCCAGTAGAATTCTCTGTACCTTCTAGATGCCAGGAATCATGTACTGGTAAATGTTTAACGACCAGCTCTCTGGAGTGTGCGCAGGACAAACTTTTAAGTTTAATTTTCATTTTTAACCTTTTCTCTATCACTTTCTTAAGTCTTTCCTTTCTTGTCTCTGGAAAATAGATTGCTATCTCTTGAGAAGTTCTAAATTCATCCTCTTTGGGAAGGGTCTAACGAATCTGTTTCTCCAGCACTGGAGCATTTCTTCTGTCACATTCTTCTGTTCAACACTTGTTTTGATTCCCATCACCTTTTCAGAATCTTTTTTCTTCATATTTACTTTCTGACTTATTTCTTTCATTCTATCTAGGAACTCTCCATCTTCTCTATTAAATCAAAAGACAGAGAAAGTATTCTACAAACCCTTTTATTTTTTCTTCTAATAGGGAGATGAACTTTCAGGGGCAGCCCATGCAATCAGTGACCACCTTAGCCAGGAACACAAGCAAAGCACAAATCCTTTGGACCAGTCACTGGAATGATTCCCTTAGCGTCCCTTCCTCCTAGTTTTCAAGTTGAGCTGCAGTGTTTTGGGGGCTCCCTCTTGGAAGTTTTCTATTTAAAAGTGCCATAGTAAATAAATTACCTGCTGGCTCCAGTGAAAGCAGTTTGAAGATTCCCAAAAATTTACAACTGAAATTGAATTGCCCATTATTCAGAAAATTCAAGGCTGTTATGAAGAAAGACAGCAGGTGCAGTTTGTATACAGGACAGGGCAGAGAGTGCATGACAGAGAGCACACTTTATTTTAAAGCACCAGTGCTCCCCCCAGCGGCCATTTCGAGAAGCAGTTATTGACGTCTTCATTTGATTTCAACCCCAAAACAGTGTTAGGTTTTTGTGGAGGGTGTGGAGAGTCCTCCATGTATTTCTTCCTTTAACTTTGTCATCTTCATTTTGAGGGTGTGTCCCCTGGTGCTAGATTTTTTTTTTAATTGGATGACCAAAGGAGATGTGTTTAGGTGATCAGGGAATGGCGGCTATTGTGAACCCAAAGAGTACTGGATTTGGAGTCTGGATTTTAATCTTAGTTCTGCCAGAGTCAATATACTTAAAACTCTCCGGGCTTCATCTTTCTCATCTGTGAATGGAGAAAATTGTACTAAAGTGCCTTTCAACTCTTCAATCCTGTGACGTTTATGATTAAGTTGATATACCTTTCTTAAAGAATATATAACATTCAATGACATGATATTTTTTTTCCATCCCCCTGTTCTCTCTATCAAAGATTACTATAGTCCTGCAATGATGGGTCTGAAAACAGATCAGGAAGTTCTTGGTGAGCTTGTGAAGATGAAAATTCCATCTGTGGCAAACTTAATGGACCGACACAATGTCATGTGGACCTTAGTAGTCTCCCGTTGGTTTATTTGCTTATTTATTGATATACTCCCAGTAGAGGTAAGGACTTAAATGCATTTCACTATGACATTCCCTTAGCACTTTTAAAATCCTCAAATGTATACTTAACTCTTTTTGCATATAATTAAGTCTTTTTTTCCAATTTTGTTTTTCTACAGACGGTACTCCGAATTTGGGATTGTTTATTCTATGAGGGTTCAAAAATTATCTTTCGTGTGGCCTTAACATTAATTAAGCAACATCAAGCCTCTATTTTGGAAGCCACTAATTTCCCAGATATATGTGAAAAATTTAAGCAAGTCACAAAGGGGCCATTTGTCACCGAATGTCATACATTCATGCAGGTAAGCTTGTTTTGTTTGTTTCATGCTTAATCTTAAAGGAAAAGAAGTCACAGTAGTAGATGTTCTTTGCAAATAATGTGCCAGACCAGAACTGGGCAAACTATAGCCAACAAGCCTACTCTAGTCCATCTGCCTGTTTTTGTTTGGCCCATAAGTTAAGAATGGTTTTTATATTTTAAAAAATTTATTGACCCCTATGCTACTAAAAATAATGTTTTAAATTGCACTATACTCATATTTCATCAATGCTTTATTTATTCAGGGACCACCAAATGATAAGCTATATAGACTTTTGCTTCCTCTCCTCAATCTGTTGCTTAGGTAATTTACTGCTCGTCAGCATATCCTCTAGAGCTTTAAATAAAATTGGTGAAGTATATGAAGATTTAGAGACAAACGACAATTCTGACTAACCCAATAATGAAATAAGCTGCTCATTCCCTCAAAGAGAGTGAATGGACTTAGGGTGCAGAATAAGACAAATATTTTTTGATAAGGCCAATACAGGAATTTGTTTTGTTTGACTATGCATATTTGTTATTTTAAATTAATTTAATTTAAATTAATTAGATTAATTATTTTAAATTAAATTAATAATTTGGTGAGGATTTTTTTTCTTTTTTTAAACAGGTGAGAAGTGAGAGGAAGGGAACTGTCTCAAGCTTCAAGCTTTTTTCACACTGCTGTTTTCAGAGCTAGTTCTAGGGATTTGGAAGTTTTTGGTGCTTCCAAGGTAGTGTGATCTGGGGAGAAGTATGATTACTGTTCTCCTGGTCTGCACTCTGGTCCTTACTGATGAAGGGCCCCTGATTTCCTGGTGACCAAAAGTGATACTGCCCCTCAGGGCTTTCTCTTCCTCTTAACTGAAAGTGCTCTTCTCCTCCCTTGAACTATGATCTAGAAGCAGTTATAGGCAATGGAGTTTCCAAACAGCATCTCGTGCTGCATCCAGTGCATCCAGCTACCTCAGTTGCCACCTCCTTGTCCCACCACTGGCTCCAGGCTAGCCATCACCCCTACATCATAGATCTCTCTTTCCAACCTGCTAAGTTGTGTTGGGCTAGAAGAATGGCTCACTCTGACCTTTTGTTGAGAGAGAAAGAGGTTAATACCTCCATAATATAAATAGATATATACATACATACATTTTGTGTGTGTGTGTGTGTGTGTGTGTGTGTGTCTGTCTGTCTGTCTGTCTGTCTGTCTCCTGTCTCTCTAAATAGAATTCAAGCTTCTGGAGAGTAGGGATTGCTTCTTTTTTCCTACAACTTATTCTTATTTCCTACAACTAGCACAACACCTGCCGATTTGTAGGAGTTTAATAATGCTTGCTGATGGATTGATTGATAGCGACCGGGTTATCGAAGCCTTGATAGATAATCCCTTAGTCTCTAATTATAGTCTGATAGTCAGGAACAGACAAGAATTCAATTTGAGGTGTTATTTTAAAGTTGTTTGGAGGAAAATGTTGAGAGAACTCAGCTGAGTGTTTTCACTACTCTGCCATCTTGGCTTCTCCCCTGAAAGTCCTCTAAGGTGGATTCATATAGTTTCTTCATACTACCTCATGGTTAAGCATGAGCTCTGCCTTTATGTAGGGGGTAGGGGCATTGCGAGGGGAAAGGACGCTGCAGAGAGAAAGTTAAAATGAAGGCTTATTTATTACATTGCATCTCTCGAAAGTTTTAGCAAGGTAGTTAACATTGATTTCAGTGGATTTCACTTTGTCCTGTTTCTTACAGAAAATGGAGAGTTCACAGTATTGCTAAGTATACCGTTATAGACCCAGTACAATCAGTTAAGAAACCGAATCCAGAAGATCAAGAATAGGGAGGGGGATGGGAGGAGTGGAGCAGCAGGACTGTGACTGGAAACTGCCTAGGGGCCTGGCGTCATGGAAATCTTCCTGGCCTGATTCTTTGGAGTAATCCAACCCTATTCAGGACACTTTTGTCCAAGGGAAGATCAGATTCCTTGCTGAAGAAAAGAACAAATCTTAGTGGCTTTTTAAAGGTGTGTTTGAGAGAGATAAATACTGCAAGATTTCAAGGATGCAGGATTTCATGGGTGTTGGTACTCCCACATAAATGCAGACTGCCGTATCCTTCCTGCATTAGGAGGCAATCTTAGAGAAATGCTGTATCCACGTAAAAGATATATCCCAATGCTAATGAGATGAACAAGAATACAGGCAGTACTCATAGGGTATGGAGATTTGAGTGTTGTTAAGTAAGATGCAAACCTCAACACGCTGTCAGCTGCAGAGCCTCTTAAAGGACTATTTAGAGTAAGTTGGTACAGGTTCCAAGTTCTCTGGGGGGCTTACATAAGTGTTCTCAGGTTAATTTTGGCTTCCAGATGGCCGATCAAAAAATGTTGTGGCTTTAAAAAGGAGAAAGTTAAGATGACAGATACACCAGTTTGTACTGGGAGATGAAGAAACTGTGAAGACCCTCTAGAAGTTTCAGTTCCTTCTGCTTCTTCCTCAGCCGAGTGACAGTGCAGTACTGTGAGTGAAAGCTAATGCCTTCAGTCTTTTAGTTGCCTTAGGAGTTGGCTTTCATCCTTCCAGGCCTGTTTCCTTGGCAGGAAAAACTTAATAGAAGTGAGGGACTCTGGACTTCCCTGGTCACCCATACATTCACCATCACCAGTGGCTTCAATTTTAGTAAGACTGTCCCCCTAGTATTTGTCTTTAATTCTCTCTTTTAACATAGTACTCAGTAAGAATTTTTATTGTTTTTCTCAGAAGAATGCTACACATGTGGGTATTTAAGGAATGAGTCTAGCAAAAGATGAAGTTGGTTAATGTAGGAAGGCTGATGGAAAGATGGGCACTCTGATATGCCAGTTGCCGAAGCTGCGAATTAGTTCAACCATTCTGGAAAGGAATGTGGAATTATTCTAAGAAAGTGAAAATGCTCCTGCCCTTTGACCAAGAGATCCTACTGCTAAGCATATTCCCCAAGAAGGTTAAAGATAAGGCAAAAGGGCCCATATACACAAAAATGTTTATTGTAACTCTTTTGGTAGTAGTAAACAACTAGAAATAAATTAGATTCCCGTCAATTGAGAAATGATAATATGATTTGTGGTTTGTACATGTAGTGGAATATTGTTGTACTCTAAGAAATAACAAATATGAAGAATACAGAGAAACATAGGAAGACTTTATATGAACTGAAGCAAAGTGAAATAAGCAAAAGAGCCTGGAAATCCTTCTTCCACTTAATGAATACAGCACTTACTACAAGGATACATAATTTTGTTGGTATAAATATGGCTTCCATTTCAGCAGCTCACTATATCACTGTAACTTGGAAGATAACTTGAATTTAGGTAAGCTAGTTTTTAAACAACAGACACAATCAGTCCATCTGTAGGACCATGCTCAAAGTTTTTCCAACTTGGTTAGGACCTGCTAGAACTTGTGCTATGATGGCATAACCTTTGGGAACCAGAGTCATCTGCATTTCACAATGAGAAATAGGGAAGGAAATTTGTGCAAGAAATATAGCACAAACATAAAAGCTAAAGAAAAATATAGGGCTAAATTGTTAAAATATTAGTTCATTCTAATTTCATTTAGTTCTCCAGCAGTTACTGGTTAAATTTTAAATCATATATAGTGTAAATATGGTAAGGACACAGCTCTTAATCCTCAGGTCAGCGTTGTCCCTCAATAGGTACGAAATCCCCCATTTTCCCTTCTCTTTTGGAGAGCTTCCAGAAAGAAGGTTGGAGGAAAACAGAAAGTAAGACTGCCCCCTTTAAACCCCAAGACTCATTGGAATATGCTGATGCAAAGAGGAGGTACATGGTCCAACTTCTAGAGGAGCCAAGAGGGACAGATTCACTGTGCCCAGAACGGAAGAAAGGAGCTCCCTCAGCTACCTAAAGAAGCCGTGTGTGTAAAGAGTGGGCTGTAAGAGAACCTGAGGGCTAAAAATAGAAAAGAAAAAAAAGCCAGAAAATTTCAAAAGGCTAGGGGCAATCTCACACGGAAGCATGGAAGAGATTTCGTGCTTTGAGACTCATTCCATAGACCAATAATGAAAAGCTAGTTGCTTAAAGAGAAAAGAAAAGAATAAATACGATCTGCTGGAAGAGAGTTGAGCTGAAGGTAGCAGTGGAACTGAATGACATCAGTAACGATGACCCAAGTGACCTACCAGGAACTACAGGGCAGCGGTGACTGGAGGAGAGCTACTGGAAAAAGACTAGTGTGGGAACTTGGAGTGGAGCAGATGAAAGGACTATGGAAAGGTCGTGGCTATACAGGAGCAAAGCCCAGTCTTTTGGATTTGGGGCCCCTACCAAGGACAGAACTATTAATCATGGAAACTGTATAGATTTCTGGAAAGATAGTGGCCATAGGAGGATGAATCCAGTTGACTCTGTCTGTGGGCTTGGGTAGAAGTCTTTTCTACATACTTCACTGTTTAACTAGAATTATTAGGCATTTGGAAGCTTTGTTAACCCGAGTGCTTGTAAGGGAAGTTGGAGGCTCCTGTTGGTGGATTGCCAGATACTGAAGTTTCCAGGTTCCACTGTTGTCAGGGCAACAAGTCAGAAAAATAAATAGTTCCAAAGTGCATTTGGGCCCTTCATATCAGGAGGAAGCCTCTAACACGAGGTGTTATAAATTGTATGGAGATCACTCCATAGATACGTGCAATATTCTTCCACTCATAAATTACAATTACATGTACCATAATTATCAGAAAGGGCTCTAATACCGTTTGTTATTCCTGTAAGAATAGTGTTAAGAGTATGAGCCTAGGTTAGTAAGGAATGTTGACCAAAAAAAGATGTTGTTGTTGGTTTAAACTCTATTGGGGAAAAGAGGAGAATCGAAGGAGGGATGAGGGGGCAGCTAGGTGGCGCAGTGAGCAGAGCACCGGCCCTGGAGTCAGGAGGACCTGAGTTCAAATTCAGCCTCAGACACTTGACACACTTACTAGCTGTGTGACCTTGGGCAAGTCACTTAACCTCAATTATCCTGCCTTCCCCCTCAAAAAAAAAAAAAAACAAAGAAGGAATGAGATTGCTCCTCAGAGTGGATAAGGGACTACTACAATGTTAGTAAGTCTACAAGAATTTAAGTGCCTTCTATGTGCTACGTCTGTGCTAGGGATACAAAGGAAAGCAGAACACAGCCCCTCTCTCAGGCTCAGTTTCTCATGTAGAAAAAAAACATACAAACAGCTACATAAAAACAAGATATATATGGGATAGGAAGCAGAGCCAAGATGATGGAGTGGAAAGAAACAGTACAGCTGAGTTCCCCTCCATAAGACTAGATTGAATCCTGTTGGGGAAATCCAGAAAAAGTTACAGCATAAGGAGACAGAGAGGTCTGTGGAGTGGGAGAAAGGAGGAGAGTTGGGGAGCACTCCGGAGCTGGGAGAGGCTGTACAAGATGAGCCAGAATGGAATACTCTAGGAGGGACAAATGCCAAACTGGCATCTTTGGTGTCTACTACCCAGTTCTCCGAGCTTCAAAGTAGATTGAGAAGGGGACCTGTACACGGAGTTGGCGTTCCCATATAGGGAGCGCCTGGGTGCTCCACCTAGAAAAGAAAGTGCTTGAAGTAAAAAAAATGGAAAAGAAATGAGAGCTATGGAAGAAAGAATTAGAAAGGTAATGGCAAAAGATAATCAAAATTACAACAGACCAAATAGAAGCCAATGACTCCATGAAAGCAAAGTTAAGAGACTGAAAAAATAAAATGAAATGTAAGGTGTATCATAGCAAAAACTACTGATCTAGAAAACAGATAAAGGAGAAAAAAATTAAGAATCATTGTACTACCTGAAAACCATGATCAAAAATAAAGCCTGAATATCATATTTCAAGGAATATTAAAAGAAAACTGCAGATATTTCTTAGAACAAGAGGGCAAAGTAGAAGTAGAAAGAATCCACTGGGTCATCTGAAAGAAACCATTAAATGAAAACTCCCAAGAACATCATAGCCAAAATCTAGTTTCTAAGTTAAAGAAAAATTACTGCAAGCAGCCAGGAAAAAAGAATTCAAGTACTGTGGACCCACATGATATAGCAGCCACTACTGTAAAGAAGTGAAGAACTTGGAATACAGTATTCCAGAAGGCAAAGGATATATAGGCTTACAGCCAAGAATAACTTAGTCGGCAAAACTGGGTATAATGCTGGAGGGGAAAACATGGATCTTTAATGAAATAGAAGACTTCCAAGCATTCCTGATGAAACTTTGACATTCAAACACAGGAATTAAGAGAATCATGGAAAGGTAAATATGAATGAATAGGGATCAAAGGACAAACTGCTTTCATTCTAATATGGAGAAATGGTACACACGTGTGAACCTGCTAAACCCTGTCATCGGAGTCATAGAAGGAGCCTAAATAGACAAGGCCCGGGAGTGGTTTGGTTTTGTCTTGATGATCTTAAGAAAAGAATGGAGAGAGAGGGGAAGAGGAAACACTGGGACAGGAAGAGGAGGTGGAAGGGAAAGGAAGGTTTGGGAAAATTGTCTTACATAATTGGGTTGTTCTAGTAGACATCTATATGAACAATGAGGAGGTGAGAGAAACAGCTGACACTCATTTGAACTGGTAAAAGGAAAGAAGACTACATACACACACAGTTGGATACAGAAATATATTTCATTCAATAGAGGAAATAGGAGGGAAAGGGAAAAGGGGGCAAGGGGAATTAGAGAAAGAGTGGACTAAGGGAGGGATTAGTCCTAAGCAAAACAAACTCTAAGGAAGGATACACAAAAATATTTATACCTCTTTTCGAAGTGGCAAGGAATGGGAATCTGAGGGGCTGCCCATTAATTAAGGAATGACTTAACAGGTTATGGTATATAAATGTGATGGAATACCATTGTGCTGTAAGAAATGACAAAGGATGTGGCTTCAGAAAATCCTGGGAAGACTTGTGTGAATTGATACAGAGTGAAGTAAATTGAACCAGGAGAACGATTTACACGATGACAATAATTTTGTAAAAGCAAACAACTTTGGAAGAATTAGGAATTCTTACCAGCATAATGACCAGCTATGATTCTAGAGGACTAATGGTGAAATATGTTATCTACTTCCTGATAGAGAGGTGAAAGATTGCACCCATGGTGTAACAAATATTTTTTCAAACATGGCCAACATGGAAATTTTTGATTTTGTAAAGGGTTTTATTTTTCTTTTGTTCTCACTTGGGAGGGGTAGGGAGAATGTGGGCTTTTGCTGATCGAAACAAATAAAATATAATTTTTAAAAATGTACGTGTGGGATAGATTGGGAATAGTTCCAGAGAGAAGACACTAAGATTAAGAAGGACTAGGAAAGACAGACTTTAGCTGTAACGGAAAGAAGACAGGAAAGAATTCTAGGTATGGTGGACATCTGGTGAAAATACCTGGAGTTGGAAGCTGGAATGTGGTATTGGAGGAGCACTAAGGGGGCCAGTATCACTGGATCCCAGATTATATGGAGAGGATCAGGTTATGAAGGAATTTAAAAGCCTAACAGGATTTTATATTTGATCCTGGTGGTAATAGGAAGTTACTTGACTTTATAGAATAGGGGATAATATGGTCAGACCTGCATGTTAGGAAGATGAATTTGGCAGCTGCGTAGAGCGGGGAGAAACTTGACTTCTGGTAATCCACCAGAAAGCTATTTCGGTAGTTCAGGCATGAGATGATAAGAGACTTCACCAGGGTAGGGGCAATGTCGGAAGAGAAGGAGACGTATACAAGAGATGTTACAGGGGTAGAACTGACATGACATAACAACTTATTGGGTATGGGGAATGAGATAGTAAAGAATCAAGGATGACTCCTAGGTTATGAGCCTGGGTTATGGGGGGAGGGGACAGTGATATTTTTCATAGTAATATGGATGTTAAGAAGAGCGGAGGGGTTTAGGAGAAAGATAATAAGTTCAATTTTGGACATATTTATGATGTGTCCAGGGCATCCAGTTCAACCTGTCCAATAAAGAGTTGGGGATGCAAGATTGGAAGTCAGGAGAGAGTTTAGAGCAGGAGTCATATACCTAGAGGTGATCATTTTCCATGGGAGCTGGTGAGATCACCTAGAGGACTTACAGAAGAAGACTCAGGACAGAGCCTTTGGGGGACACCCATGGTTAGTGAGTGTGACCTAGATGAAGCATCCAGCAAAGGAGACCGAGAAGGAGGGATCCAACAGGTAAGAAGAGAACCAGGAGGAAGGAGTGTCACAGAAACCTAGAGGGAAAACAGTACCAAGAGGAGGATCCTCGACAGCATCAAATACTATAGAGAAGAGAGTGAAGAAGGATGAGGATTGAAAAAAGGCCATTAGATTTGGCATGTAAGAGAACACTGTCAACTTTCAGGGGATAGAGAGAAGGAAGTGTTGCTCAATCCATATTTTATTTCTTTTTTCTCGGCCAATGATAATTATCCCAATGACTGGGAAGGACAGAACAAAATGGATAGCAGTAAGTTGATACTTGTGATAAATAAGGAGCACCTGGATGCCCTTGATAAGTTCAAGTCACTCGACCCATTTGGATTTTAATGAGAGGCAGACCAGGGATGCAGGAATAAGGAGGAGGAGGTACCCACTATAGTTGGTCCTCAAGTGACCACAGTTCTGGGAATCATATTTTAACATGGATGTCAATGACCCAAAGAACATCAAGAGTAGGTCGTCCAAAATGATGAAGGGCCTTGAGTTCATTTTATTCAACAGTCAGTTGAAGAAATTGGTTAGCCTGAAGAAGTGAAGATAGAGTGGGGAGGAGGCAGGACATAATAGCTGTCTTCAAGTATTTGAAGGACTGTCACATGAAAGAGGGTATACACTTCTTTTGCTTGTCCTCATGAGACAGAATTAGGAGTAGTAGGTAGAAGTTGAAAAGAGGAAAATTGAAGTTTTATTTTTTAAGTTTCCTTGCAATTAAGAGCCATCAAGAAGTGGAATGAAGAGGGAAACTTTGGCAAGAAGTGAGTTCCCCCTCATTGGAAGTCATCAAGCTTGAACTGGTTGCCCACTTGTCAGATGTATTGTAAGGAGGATATTTTTGTGGGGTATGGATTGAAGTAGGTAGCCACTAAGGTCCCTTCCAACTCTGAAATTCTGTGATTCAGTGCCTCTACTGCTTAATGGCATGCCTGGCACAGAGTAAACATGTAATATCTATCTTCCACCCATCATCTATCTCTCCATCTCTCTCTCCCATATATTCTTACTCTTTCTCTTCCTCTTCCTCTCTCCCTCCTTCCCTCTCCCCTCTTCTCATCTCCTCTGTCCCTCTCCTTTCCCTCTCCTCTCTCTCAACATCATCCTCCCACATCAATACTTTTCTTTCTTTTGAATTGTTTGTGCAACTACTGTTTTTCATTTCATATGTTTTTTGTCAATCTGGGATTTTATTTTGCTCTTGCCATGCGAAGCTTATAGTTTGGAAAATCAGTCCTTTGTCCTAAGGAACAGGTTTGGTGAAAAAATACCTTCTCTGTATTTTCATAGATGGGGGTTTCAGTCTATCAGGGAATGTGTAGCATAATACTCCATTTGTTTAGCTCTTGTCTTTCACCTTCATCATTGCTTTAACACGGTTTAAACTTTTTTTTGCCCTTAAAAGAGAAATGTCAGCTGTCCACTTTTCATTTTCTTTGGAGATTTCTTTCAGGAGATGACCAGTGGATCATTTCTATTTTCATTTTGTCCTCTTGTTCTAATAGATCAGTTTTCCTTTATGAGACAGCCAGGTTGTGCAATGGATGGAGTGCTGGACTTGGGGTCAGAAAGACCTGAGTTTGAATCCCGTCTTAGATATTCACTAGGTGTGTGGTTTTGGAGACATCAATGAACTTCTAAGAAGTCTTAGTTTCCTTATCTGTAAAATGGGTAAATTAATAACATCAATCTGCCTTGCAAATTTGTTGTGAGGAGAACCAGCAGCAAAGTGCTCTGCAACTTTTAAAGTGCTATGCAAAATTTAATAAATATATAAAACGTATTTCAGTATTTTCTCCTTGATCTGGGAGCTCTGGAATTTGGGGACAATATTCCTAGGAGGTTTCTTTTTGGGCTCTATTTGAGGAGGCGATCTGTGGATTCTTTCAATTTCTATTTTGCCCTCTGGCTCTAGAATATCAGGGTAGTTCTCCTTGAAAATTTCTTGAAAGATGATATCTAGGCTCCTTTTTTGATCATGGCTTTCAGGTAGTCCAATAATTTTTAAATTATCTCTCCTGGATCTATTTTCTAGGTCAGTGGTTTTTCCAATGAGATATTTCACATTGTCTTCCATTTTTTCATTCCTTTGGTTCTGTTTTATAATATCTTGATTTCTCATAAAGTCACTAGCTTCCACTTGCTCCAGTCTAATTTTTAAGGTAGTATTTTCATCAGTGGTCTTTTGGACCTCCTTTTCCATTTGGCTAATTCTGCCTTTCAAGGCATTCTTCTCCTCATTGGCTTTTTGGAGCTCTTTTGCCATTTGAGTTAATCTATTTTTTAAGGTGTTGTTTTCTTCAGTGTATTTTTCAGTATTTTTTTGGGTCTCCTTTAGCAAGTGTTTGACTTGTTTTTCATGGTTTTCTCGCATCCTTCTCATTTCTCTTCCCAATTTTTCATCTACTTCTCTAACTTGCTTTTCCAAATCCTTTTTGAGCTCTTCCATGACCTGAAACCAGTTCATGTTTTTCTTGGAGGCTTTTGTTGTAGGCTCTTTGACTTTGTTGACTTCTTCTGGCTGTATGTTTTGGTCTTCTTTGTCACCAAAGAAAGATTCCAGAGTCTGAGACTGAATCTGGGTGCATTTTCGCTCCTGGCCATATTCCCAGCCAACTAACTTGACCCTTGAGTTTTTCAGCAGGGTATGACTGCTTGTAGAGTTAAGAGAACTATGTTCCAAGCCTGGGGGGATGCGCCAGCTCTGCCACACCAGCACTCCTCCTTCCCCAAGAACCCCCAACCTGGACTGGACTTAGATCTTCAGCAGGCTCTGCACTCCTGCTCTGATCTGCCACTTAATTCCTCCCACCAGGTGGGCCTGGGGCCGGAAGCAACTGCAGCTGTAGTTCTGTAGCTGCCCCTGGGGCGGTAGCTGAACCAAGAACTCCTTCTGCTCCTGCAGCTTTTCCCACTAACCTTCTCTGTTGTCCTTGGTGTTTGTGGGTTGAGAAGTCTGGTAACTGCTGCAGCTCATTGATTCAGGGTGCTAGGGCACGCTCCGCCCGGCTCCTGGTCTGGTTGGTCCATGCTGCTCTGCTCCCAGCTTCGTGCGGGATAGACCTTACCCAGAGACCATCCAGGCTATCCTGGGCTACAGCCCTGCTTCCCTCTGCTAATTTGTGGGTTCTGCAGTTCTAGAATTAGTTCAGAGCCACTTTTTATAGGTTTTTCGAGGGACTCGGCGGGGAGCTCATGCTAGTCCCTGCTTTCAAACTGCCATCTTGGCTCCGCCCCCATCTAAAATGTATTTCAAATATAAATAAATATATACATAAAATATTTTATGTAAATAAATAGTAGTGATGATGATGATTGTAATTTCTTGAGATATGGAATCCCAGTTTTGTTTTATGGTCACAATTTTCAGGTATTATTAAACAGGTTTTTCTGACCTGTTTTCCAGGTCAGTTGTTTTTGATAGTATGTAATTTACATTTTTTTTTCTATTTTTTTAAAAATTTTTTGGAGTTTTGTTTTCTCATAAAATTTCTTCTTTCTCTTTGGTCATTCTAGCTTTCAGGGAGACCAGTTCTTGGGTAAAGATTACCACCTTCTGTTCTAACCCATTAATTCCACTAACTTCATTTCTACCAGGTATTCTAGTTGTCCCTGTGGCCAGAACATTCTTTTCTCTGAGGCTTTCCTTGGACTTATTTGCAGTTACTGTCTTCCCCCTAGTTTTACTTCTTGGGCTTCTCTCAATCCAAAGTATTTCTTCATTGCTGAGTCATTTTCATTTGTTTGATCATATTTTCTCCCTCAGTTTGTAGATTGGGGCATTAATTATGTTTAGGTCATACTCTGCTCCCTCTCATATGCTCCCCAGCCATCTTCTCAACCATACTGCCTACTCTCTGCCCACCAGCTTCTTTTCCCTATAACACAACCCTGTACTCAGCCTCTGTATCCCCTGGCTCTGATAGCTGAATGTTGACCTTATCTTGCTAGGAACCAGATCTCTATACCATTTTCTGGCAATCTTCCCTCCACAATATGTATCCATTCCTTCTCCCATTCCAGCTTCCCTTTGTGTCCTGTCCTCTCCCACTAAAATGAGAGGGCAGGGAACTGCTTTGCTTCCGTCTGTATCCTTAGCACTTAGCATACTGCCTGGCACACAGTAAGCGCTTAATAAATGCTTTATCTATTTCTACTTTTATATGGTGTGGACAAGCTCCTCTTGATGGCAAGCCCTAGATGTAGTAGCTAAGACTGGGACCAGCCTTCTGTAAGAATTCCTGGGTTTTTGGTTGAGTCCCCAATTTGCTTAACTTAGGTTTTGACTTTAACCCCTTGTCCACCTCCTCTTTGCACTGTTCTGAACCAAGAATTTGTTCCATCTCCTGCTGTGACCTTGAAAGGTCCCAATCAGATGTTGCTGATTGTCCTGGGAGCAAGCCTCCTGCAAGACTCCTGGTATTTTGCTTCTCAGTTGCTGCCCTGGTGTTTCCTCTTGCTGTGGATACAGAGGGTGAAGGCATCCTGGACCCGGCCCTGGTCTCTGTCTGCTGTTGTGGTTCTGGGCTGCATATGTACTCTGGCAACCTTTTTGTGGGGTTCTGGGCAGGATGATTAAACCTAGAGCTATTTCTCTTTTGTTCTATTATTATTCCTTCTGGTACATTTTTCGAGCTTTACCTGAGGGTTTCTGTGGAGGATCTATGTTCCTCTAGGTCCTAACATACTGCCACCTTCCCACAATTTCATATCAAGTCAATGTTAATGTTTCGTAACTAAAGTATTTTGAATAAAGGGGATGCTTTTTGTAAGACTTAAAAGATCTAAAGAGTTCATTAATTCCTTCAATAAGCATTTATTAAATGCCCACTATATGCTATGCCCGAAGGATAAAAAGTTGTTTTTTAAATGGAATAGTCTCTGCCCTGCACAAGCTGCCTTTCCATTTGGGAGAGGAGATTCTGCATATTAGGTAAGGAACAATGGAGGCAAAGGAGAAATACAGAAACAAGTGCTCCAGGAAAACAAAAACCAACAAAATCTTTTGTCGTAATTAAATGAGTTGTCAGTGCATGGTCTCATGTCCAGGTTTCCATTTCATATAGAAGCTGGTAAAAGTCCTGTTTATAGGAACCACTTAGGAAATTGTAATTGTCTATTTCAACTTGGTGAATAGGTTTAAGAAGGGATGTTAATGGATCTGCGATCTTGCCGTATGCGCACTCCATCTATCCATGCAACAGGCTTCTCATCTTTGAATCTTCTGTTTCCATAAATCCTCCACCCAGTGATACTGATGGGTTAAGATGCTGCAAGCCATTTCCTAACTTACTTTCTCTGTTCCAGAAAATATTTACAGAACCTGGAAGTTTATCCACGGCCACCATCACCAAACTTCGAAAGAGTTGTAGAGAAAAGCTTCTTGCTCAGGGATAAAACAACCATGTCTTCAACTCCACATTCCTCCTGCACTTGCTGAGAACTCAGGGTCTCTTCCACAGTGGACGGGACCAAGTTTTCACCACTTTTCTCATATGTGTGGGTATAAATACTCACATTCTCATCAAACTTTGATAATGATTTTTTTTAATGATTCAAAATCATGTCATTCTGTTTTCCACTTAGAAAGTGAGCTATATGTTGATTTAAGAAGAGAAATATTTTTATCTGGGGCATTAAATAATAATAATATAAGATTAAATTATCTGTACACATTGTATAAGTATTTGTACCTAAATAAAGTATGTCAACCTATGTGGTTCTTTCTTTGCGACTGAACACAACCAGCAGCTTTCCAAAGTAGTGGATCCACATGAAGTCACGTAAGCACAGGCACAACAGTGAACTCGGTCCGTTCCACTACCATAATCTACAAATAATTTGATTTGTCTGCCTTTTGCTTCTAGTTCTGTTTAGTCTTTCTGTGGTGAGGCATTTATCTTTATAATAGCAATGCCAATTCCAAATATAGCCTATGTTCTGTCTCTAAATTACCCAGAAAACTAGCCTTGCTCAATGTTCCCTGCCATCCTTATTGATGGTGGGTAGGCAGTTATGGTGAGGACACCTGAGGAACAAACTGGGAATGTCAGGTATGGGTGAACGGTTTGATTGGTAACTCAGATCCCCTTTTTAACTCTAGCTCTTAAAAGATAAAAATCAATTCTCTAGGGGGGTGTGATGCCTCCAAGGCCTCCTGCCCCTCCAAGGGTACTGCTGCTGAGGAGAGAGGCAATGCTGACCATGATCTCCAAGACCTGCCTTGCTTATGCCAACGCAAAGGAGTGTATGGTTGTTCAAGGACTAGCTTCTCTGGTGTGAGGGCTGCCTCATCCACCTTTGGTGTCCACTGGGAACTCAACTCTCACCTGTGGCTCTAAGAAGCTGTTGCATGCTCAGTGGCAACACCACAGCGAAACTGCCTTGGCAGTTGGCTAAACTAGGCTGAGAGCAACTGAAGGGTCACAAATCCAGTGGTGTGTTGAGGGGCATCTACCCCATGTGAAGAATTCCCCCAAGGAACAGCTGAAAAGGCACTGTGGAATGCTATGAGCTTGGTCAGCCATCGAACAAGCCAAGGTTATCCGCTGAATCCCAGGCCATCGCCGATCATCCTGACTGTCCTGCCACTAGACTTTGATAACTCTGAGGTTGATGACTTTGTGCAACTCACTTAAATCCAATTCATGCATGAATTAAGGTGTCACCCTATGATGTCACTGGCCCTCTTAAAAGATGGACAAATCATATACACTGCTGTCAACCTTTCGTATCCCTTGTCCTGTTTTGACATTCATACCCACTAATCCTCAAACATGGATCAACCCTCCCATCTGCTTTCTTGGAACCTCCTAATGTTACTTAGTCTTTTTCCTAAGTCCATTTTAATGCATTTTCCACTACAGCTCCTTACCTCATATGGGCCCTCTCATTTGCATTTTTTTCCCTCCATGACTGACTATAGTTAACTATACAAAGCAGTTGCTTCAAACTTCCACTCTCAGTGCCACATTCCCATCCCTCCACAGATTATAACACTTCCTGCTTTGCCAACAAAATATGAACTCAATCTCCCATTCCACACCTCATACTCTTTTGTCTTTCACCAGCCTTCTCCTTAAAATTCAGAACAATTAATGAAGCACATGCTACATTCTTCACCCCAGGCTTTGAGGAAGAGGTGGCCGAGGCTAACCCCTCCTTGTCCTTGATTCTATCCCGTTTCCTTTGGGATCTTGCCACACTAACCGTTTCCTTCCTCTTTTCTTCAATCTCTGCCCCTCCTTTGGTTTGGTTCCCAGTAGAATCTTAACTTCTCTGAGGCCAGGGACTGACTTTTTTTCTTCATGTCTCTGGTGCTTAGTGCCATGCTTGTCATCTAATAAATGCTTGCTGAATTATCTACAAATATGCTAATGCATATTAAAAAAAAACACTTTCAATCGACTTTGCCATGCCTTCCAGCTGTCTTACAGCTATTTTCTTTCACTGCTAAATTCACACTCCTTCTGGCCTTCCATTTCTTCACCACTCACTCGTCTGTCTATTGGAATCTGACTTTCGATCCTGCCACTTTTCAAGTTAGCAGCGGCCTGTCAAGTGCCAGATCTCATTACCTATTCCTTGTTCCTGGTCCTTAACCTTTTGGACTTCTGAAGTCTGAGTTCAGTGCTATTGACCATTGTCTTCCAGCGTGCTCTTCTCCACTGGCTTCTGCGATGTTGCCCCTGCACAGCGTATGACGTTTTGTCCTTTTGTTCAGTTGTTTCCAGTTCTATCAGACTTTGTAACCCCATTTTGGGGTTTTCTTGGCAGACATGCTGGAGTAGTTTGCCATTTCCTTCTTATGGCACATAGTAGGCCTGTATAACATTTATTGACTCACTCCTACCTGCCTGCTTCCTTCTCAGAGTCTTTCCCTGGTGCATCATCTATCACCTGTCCCTCAATACAAAGTGGATATTGATAAGACGCCCCATTAGCATCTCAAACAGGTCCAAAATGGAACTCATCTTCCTTAAACACCTCACTCCTCCCTCAACCCTACTGCTTTTTCTATTGATAGTGCTACCATCTTCTTGTTCTGTAAACTGAAAGTAATTCTAAACTCTCCTGGCCTTCACCTTCTTCCCAGATCCAATTAGTTCTGACTCCTCTTGCTTGTATCTTCATAGCATCTCTGTATAAATCATATTAATTCAATTTAATAAAAATTTATTATTTAAAATGTTGAAAGCTAGGGCTGGGGATACAAAGACCAAAAAAAAAAAGCCTTCAAAGAACTTCCATTCCATTAGGGGCTGTAGCTAAGTAGAAAACGTAAGTACTATATAAATCCATGAGGGTTTCAACTAGTGTATGGCACCTGTCTTGGAATGAAAAAAAGGTTTTTGAGAGGCAGAGGTGAAGAATAAGTGCATGAGAGACAGCACCGAAGCATAAAGGCTAGAGCTAGAATGTAAGTAGCATAGTATAGGAATAGGAATAGGACAGTAATAGTATAGTATAGAATAGTAAGGGGCATGGGGAAGGGGTGAAGAGAAGTAATGTGAAAACCTAGATGGAAAACTGGAGTCTAATTGGGAAGGGCTTAAAATTCCAGCCCGGGCATGCCTTTTGTCACAAAATCTCAGGTTGGAAGGAACATCCGAGGCCATTCTAGTCCAGCCCACGTGTAGAAAAAGGACCTCATCTACATCGTGTCTAAAAAGCGGTCACAAAGCCTTGGCTTGAATGTCTCCAACGGGAGGGACCTACTCCTCAAGGCCTACTCTTGAATAGCTCTAATTGGTCATTTCCCCCAAGATATCAATTCTAAATATGCCTCTTTGCAGAGACAAACTTGAAGATAGCTGGCATGTCCCTCCTGACCCTTCTTCAGGTTAAATATCCCTAGTTTCTTCAAACCTGATTGTCATACAGTATGACAGAGGTCTTTCATCCACCTCCTTGCCCTCCTCTGATCACTGCCCAGCTAGCCCATGGCTTTCTTAAACTACGGTGCCCAGAACTAAACATAATACTCCATGTGTAGTCTG
Organism: Trichosurus vulpecula; assembly: GCF_011100635.1. Taxonomy (NCBI): domain Eukaryota; kingdom Metazoa; phylum Chordata; class Mammalia; order Diprotodontia; family Phalangeridae; genus Trichosurus; species Trichosurus vulpecula. The sequence goes on along the minus strand of NC_050576.1, from coordinate 391,395,522 downwards.
ATCAGGGCAGAATACACTTTCTCCCTTCTCCAATTACCTTGCATTTTGGACCCTGTGCCTCTTAATAGAGCCTGATCATATCAGATTTCCTGGCTATATTTTGACTTTTGAAAAGCACTGGACTTACAAGGATAAAAAGAGAAAGCAATCCCTACTCCAAAGGAACTCAGGTTCTACTGAGATACATTTAAGCAGCTAAACTGGGGGTGGGGGCCCAGAAAATGCTTCTCTTAGCTGAAAAATGAGCTATCTTGACATTAACGATTCTCAAAAGCTGACTTAAGAAGGAAGTGCATTCCAAACTTAAGGCATAGCCCGTAGAAAAGTAAAACATAGAATGTCGGGTTTGGGGAACAGCAGGCCAGTTTTACTGGAGTGTCAAGTCTGTGGAGTTCAGAAAGGTAGGCTGAACCAGACTGAGAAGATTAAAGAGGTGGGAAGGGATGGGGAGGACAAGTAAATTGGGTGGGCACAAGACATTAAAACCCTTTGCATTTTTGTCAATATCAGTGAGAATGAATCTTGGAATTCATGTTTAATACTTTTTATCCCTGACTTACTAAACTTAGTCTAACATCCTAGCCTCTCAATGTTTTTGGATCTAATTATCCATAGCTTTGAGGCAAAGAGCTTCTGAAGGTAGAAGCCCTAACATTCTGCTTATCTTTCTTCAGGCCTAAACTCAACTGTCTCCTCCAACATGAAGCTCTCTCCTTGACCCTTCCCCAGTGTGGGCAAGTTTCCCTTTCCTCCCAATTATCGGGTGTATGTTGCTTCACTACTATATATCTCTGGTGGCCCTTGAAGACAGAGGAGTGTGAGTGTGAGTGTGAGAGTGCGTGTGTGTTTTGGGATGCCTGGGCCTTCCAAGTACTTAATTCAAACAGAATTCTAACCTTTTAATGACTTTTAATGCCTCCTTCACACTGCCTGCTTTTCTTCATGAGGTCTCTGGCAATTCATATTTTTCACCTTCGCCTTTATCATATTCTCTAGTGTAATCAGCTCTGTAGCTATGTTTTAATTTCCCTCTCAGTTGTAAGCAGGCTGAGGGCAAAGTCTGTGGTTTGTCCTGGGGTTTTCCGGATTCTTTTTACACTTTTATCCATTACATCTCTCCACCATTACCACTGTCTTTTGGTTGTTTTCCAAAACTGCATCCTCAAATAGTGAAGATTTGCCATCCTGTTTAAACAGACTCTGAAGGCAATTCTAAATGTGCTTGCTGTGACCACAGCATTGTGGAAATGAGCCTGGATGTTCTGAGCTGTTTGTTTCCTCACATTACTGGTTTATCAGGGTAGACAAAAAGGACTGCGTGACATAATGTCTAAGTGAAAGAAACATAAGAGTTTAAAGTAGTATTTTCAATTACGTTCCTTCAAAGGGAGGGCTGGCATTGTTTGGTTTTTTAATGTCCTTAGCACAGTGCATAGCAGGCACTTAACTATCTGCTGAATTTGAAGAAAACCTAGTATAACTCAGCATGCTCACAGAACGAATGCACAAATTGTGGTCCAGGGATTCCCAGAGGTATGCAAAGTCAAAACTATTTTCATTGTAACACTAAGACACTTTGTAATTTCCTATATGGTAAATATGTAAATAAACAAATGCTCTTTAAGGGAAGAGGTCCTGAAACCAAAAAATTTTAAGAACCCCTGGCACAGAGCAAGGACTAAGATGTCGCCTTGAAATTAGCTCCTGTTTTCACCCCACAGTACACACATATCCTAGAGCAGGAGTGGGAAACCTTCAGCTTATAGGCCACACATGGCCTCCTAGGTCCTTGAATATGGCTGTTTGAATCCAAGTTTTACAGAACAAATCCTTTTATTAAGGGGCTTTGTTCTGTGCAGTTTGGATTTGCTCAAAGGGCTGCACTTGAGGACCTAGAGGGCCACATGTGGTCTCAAGGCCGAAGGTTCCCCACCCCTCCTACAGCATGCAATCTCAGCCGTAATCCACTTAAATTTCAGAGACCAGCCTCCCAAACACTGTGCTAATTAGCCTTACCTAAAAAACACGAAACATAGGGTAAACACACCCACCCCACTGACACACCTAAATGTCAGGTGATAAGAGCACAAGGTCCAGACAAACAAAGAAAAAGAATTTTTTATTAGCATTGTTACAGGCAATGCATACATATGAACTGATCCTTAAAGTGTACAACCCCAACCAAGCCTTAAGCAGAAAAATCAGCAGAGTGAAATCTATATTGTACACATGTGCAGAAATAGGATCACCCTGGAACTGCAAACACAAGAGTGAAATTCACTTTACAAAAAATGTAAATAAAAATAACACCCATTTTATTTTAAAAAAGTACCATCTCTTTAAGTGGCAGAGCATTAAAAATACCAAAGAAATATTTTGTCCAATTGAATTCCCATAAGGTCTGAATATTGCATTGTTCACCCTCTGCACATGCCAGGCATTTTCTGGTTTTTTAAAGCTTAATTTAAAGTTTCAGAGCCCTGCCTCCTGTAGTACTTTAAAATGTTTAGTTTTTGATCTCTCAGTTGTTATTTGAATTTCTTAAGTATATCAGCATAACAATTTGCTAACTTACATCACAGGGCAATTATAAGTAGTAAGACTGAAGTTTTTTCCCTTTATGAGGCTTAAATCTGAAGTAAAGAATGAAATAAATGAACACCAGTCTTAAAAAGTTAAATGATAATGAAGTCAATGCCAATTTAGAAAAGCACTCTTAACCTTAGCTTACGTGTCTACTTTGGTAAATATTAATCTTTAACCAGTTAGCAAAATATTGAACCAAGTTAGCAAAATTAACACCATCATTTCAGAAGATACTCTTTGTGCATAGTAAATGTTGCAAGATGGACTTCACATTTGATAAAGCAGACTTTGAGGGGGAAGGAAGGGGACAGCAGTTTGCAAGAAAGTGTGCCTCCCTTTCAATACCAATTTAAGCTCAGGGAAATGAACCATAGGCTTCTTGCAACTACTGTTCTAGAGTGGTGGATAAATAAGTGCAATCATTAAATTGTCTGATAGCCAGCATGACTTCTCTTTCTTCCAATGAGATAAGCAATCAGGACAATGAGGACCAGTCCAGCAAGGGCTCCACCCACAGCTATGGGGATCAGCATGTTGTTTTCATCCAGAAGACATTCCTCCACTAAAATGAAAACGAGGCAGCAAATGGTTAAATTAGAATTTTTTTCTCTCCAAATTAAGCCTTTCTTTAAAAGAGACTTTGCAGCCTCTTCCACCTCCTGACTTATATAAATATCACTGGAAGAAAAAAGCTAGCCCATAAAGGATAACAGATTGTACAAACCCAACAAAATACAAAGCAGACCAAATCCATTCCTTCCATCACTAAAGAGCCATATTCCTTAACTGTACTGCTCCCAAATATTTAATATAACTTAAGAGTTACCTAGAACTCTTAAATTATGCTATTTAAGTTATGCGCAGTAAGAATAATTCTTCCCCACCCCCACCCCGCCCCCACAGATTTTAGATTTGGAGAAGGAAGGCACCATTATAGAAGAGAGATTAAAAACAGAAATCTATGATCTTACTAATCCATAGGATCCCATCCTGGTAAGATTACTTTAAAGCTTTCTAGGAGACTATTAAAAACCTGTAAATATTTTGAACAGCTTTGACTTACCTGATCCAAATTTGTCACCTTCAACTTTGAAAGCCTGGACCCGAACTCTGAATATGTTGACTGAAAATGAGTCTGTGACTTGAACATTTTCTTCTGCATTACACTTGTAAGAATTCCCTACAGTGGCTTGTAGCTCCTTCAATGAATTATTGAAAGCTTCAAAAGTGGGTTCTGTATAACATACAAAGTTTTTAAAAGTCAAATATAATTCTGCAGAATACTAAGAAAAACATAAGTCCCTCATGATCAAATGAAAGTAAGAGTCTTACTTTTAGCATCAGGCAAAGTTGTGTTTAAGTGGATCCCTTGCAGGAAAAACTTGCTGGTAGTTGCATTCTTTAATATAAAAAAAGGACATTAAATGTTACACACATTTGGTACTAAGACTAGAACTGTAGCTTTGTGGATCTAAGGACTTGGAACCAGGATAAACCCATATCGTTTAGAGAAATCACAGCAACGATTACAATGGAGATAACCTCCCTCGCAAAGTTTTCACAGAATCAGAAGAATTAAATAATAACTTCGATTTTTCTAAAGCAACATAGTCCAATGGTACCTTTCTGGGGTAGCTCTTCAAACAGAAAAGAAACATTAATAGGGACTCATTACCTTAATTCTTTCCATTTTTTAAAAGACCTGTGGTTTCATTGGCATTAATAATAACAACCTCTCTGCAACATGTAGCTTTAAATTTGCTTAAGGTTACAAAGCCAGGACGTGAAGAGGTGGGATTCCAACCTAGCCTTTCTTTTTCGGAGGTTCTATACTACAATACCTATTCCTACCCTTTCTCATTTCTAAACGATTCCTACATCTATAGAGAAAAATATTTTTTTAAGTACCCACCATGTGTTGGACATCATGCTAGATGCTCAGTAGAAGATAAAAAGAAAAAAATCCCTGGCCCTCAAGGAGCTTACACTCTACTGGGGAAGGAAGAGGAACTCCTGTATAAACAAAGATAGAATATAGACAAAGAAAGTATGGAAGCAGTTTGGAGGGGATGGGGACAACTGAGGGCATCAGAAAAGACCTTGTGCAAGAGGGGGCATTTGGCTCTGAAAAGAGCCAGGGACCAAAGAAGGAGATCATACCAGGCAGAAGGGACGGTGCATGCAAAGGCACAGAGGTGTGTACAGAGAACAGCGAGTGGGTCAGTTTACTGGAACACAGAGAACATTAAGACGAATAATGCAAAATCAGGCTCCAGGGATAAGAGAGGATGTGAAGCGCTTGGCCTTTTAAAAGGCAAAACAGAAGCTTTTGTGTTTTATCCTAGAGTCAATAGGGAACAATGAAAGAGTCTTAAGCTGGAGAGTAGACTATGAGATTGCAGAGAACAGCAGAGGTACAAAAGAAAAGGTGAGAGGTGATGAGTGCCTGAAACACAATGGTGGCCGGGTGATTAAAAAAAGGGATGACTCTCATGCCAGCTGTTCTCAGGACTCCTTTGCACTCTTAAAATTACTGAGGACCCCAAAGCGCTTGTGTTCACATCAATTACATCTATCATATTTATCATGTTAGAGAGGAAAACATCTTTTGTATCGTTACAAAGAATTTTGACCTTGCAGAGCCCTCTTCCTCCCCTCCCACGAGGAGACCCTGGACCATACTTTGAGAATTGCTGCTCTAGTGTAAGATTCTGAAGACTTTTAAATTACTCTGCTATTCTGCCAGTGTCTAAGAAAAATGAACTATGGAGGATGCGGGCCTTCAGGGATCCTTACATACAGTTTAGTCCCCCATTTCTATTTGAGTTTGACATCACTGCCTTACAGCAACAGATCCATGAATTCAGGGGTCAAGGTCCTCAATTAATTCCAACTATGCTGAAAGACTGACTTGCTCCTCCTGAAGCCAAACCTGTCAGCTCTTCTCTTCTTCTGAGTCATTTGAGGACCTTGTGACGCTTCATATGCAGTCACCAAATCAAAATGACTCTTGCTTTTAGGTAAGACGTGAAACACATTAAGACTGACTGAACTGAAGCAAGTATGGTACCCCCTTCAAAGGCTCCCTCCATCCACCCCTCCCCCCGCCAAGTGAAAATTATTACCGTTCCAAAACGGAAAATAAGAGTGGAATTTTCAAAGTTCAGCTCCAAGACGGCTACTTGAGGGCTACAGCTCCCATTTACAGCAGTCTTATTTGGGTTGATATTAAGTATTCTTCTAACACTCTAACGGGAAAAAAAGAAGTTAGCTATTATTCCATAGATCATTCATAGAAAAAAATTTCACTGCAGTTATTCTCAAACTGTTTCCAAATAAACAATTTTTCTTCTCGCTTGCTCTATTACAGCAATGCTATAGAAATTACTTTAAAAATTAACAAGTCTCTGAGCAAATCCCTAACACTATACGGAGGAAGGAATAGCATGAAGTTAAAAAAAAATCCATTTATGGGCATTTTTAATTGGGTTGAAGGGTGGCCAGCTCTGAAAACCATGGTTTGTACTCTAATCTGTATCAACACGGAAAGCAAAACCAGTTAAAGGATCAAACAACTGATGATGCATTTAGGTTTTCCCATGTTTTTGGCTGCGCTTCTAAAGTGTTATTCAAGTGCTCCTATATGCTGCAGGCCCTACAGTGGCAGTAACAATTTAACCATATTTTAACCAATATTAACTATAACATCAACCATATATGTACATCATGATATGTATAATTAACATAATATAATTAATATAATAATATATTAATACATGTAAACTAGTAGCAGAAAACTCAACTATTTCTCCCATTCCTTGTTCCTGCCAGATTGCATGCTCTCAATTAATTCCCTTCTTCCTCATTTTTTACTGTTCCTCCTACATTCATTCCTTAAAAACAATCCTATCCTGTTATATCTTTTTAAAAACCAGCAGGAAGAACACCTTAGGAAATAAACACATTAAAAATGTTAAAAGTATATGAATCTGCACATCTCTGGGTTCTCTGAAAAGAATTATCTTCTGCTGCTGTTGGTTATTTCAAAAATGCCGCTTGCTAGTATAAAAGAATGAAGCATCTGGAGGTCTAACAAAAGAATGTCATAGCCCACATCTCCTAAACCTTGGTCTGCTCTAGAGTCTGGAGTTGATCCTTTTATTAAAGGGATTTGTTCTGTGAAGTTTGGATTCAGTCAAAGGGTTGTACTTGAGGACCTAGAGGGCAACCTGTGGCCCCAAGGCCCCAGGTTCCTCCACCCCTATTCTAAGCCACCATAACCCAGAGTAAAAAAGTTAGACACACACAATTTACTTGACTAGGAAAGCAAAAAGACGAGTCATTTAATGAATCCTAGGCAACCAAAGCCTGAGGAAAAACTCCATTTTTCACTTGAAGTATTTACGTAGTACGGTACTGAAACTGTACTAAGACAACCTCTCTCCTTTCTTTGCACAGGTAGGAAGGCAGGGTCAGAGGAGGCTATTAGTGTCAAACACTGCACATACTGTTACATATGTTGGTTAGTTTGGCTGAAATGCTTTCTCTTTTAAATCTTTTAAAGGGGATTGCTTCTTTTGTGTGTATTTGGAAATGAAGTTGACATAAGAAAGATAAATAAATGTAAGATTTTTTAAAGGACAAAGATTATATTAGACTTGAAACTGAGGAAAGAATTGCTAAAATCAATTTTATAAAACCTAAACTTCTATATGTAGAAAAATTGTTGTGAGGCAGCTGGGTGGTGCTATGGATAGAGTACTGGCCCTGGAGTCAGGAGGATGTGAATTCAAATCTGGCTTCAGATACTTGACACTATCTGTGTGACCCCGGGCAAGTCACTTAACCCCAACTACCTCACAAAAACAGAAAAAAAAAAAACAATAAAAAAAAAATATTGCAATAAAGATGTCATATGCAATGAAAAAAAAAACCATACCGTATTGTCTTTTTTCTCATAGGTGATGTTCAGTTGTAAGCCCATGCTGGCAAGCAGACAGGTTCCATTTGTGCCGCTCACATTATACTTAGAAACAGATGGAATTTCTGGTGTAGGCGGTCTGGTAGGTGTTGGTAAAGGTGCAGTTGTTGGATGTGTAGTGGGCCCCGGTGCTGGGGAAGGTGTATCTCGACTGCAACGAGTTTCTGGAGGAAGGAAGGAGAAGTTTGAAAGAGGATGGGGGGGAGGGAGGGTGCGGAGCCAAGATGGCAGCTGAAAAGCAGGGACTTGCATGAGTTCCTCCCCAGGTCCCTCCAAAAACCTATAAAAATGGCTCTGAACAAATTCTAGAACTGCAGAACCCACAAAATAGCAGAGGGAAGCAGGGCTCCAGCTCAGGACAGCCTGGATGGTCGCTGGGTAAGATCTACCCCAAGGAACTGGGAGCGGAGCAGAACCCAACGTGGGCTGCGCCCAGACCAACCAGACACGGAGCCGGGAGGAACAGGCCCTAGTGCCCTGAATCAGTGAGCTGTGGCAGTTACCAGACTTTTCAACCCACAAATGCCAAAGACAACAGAGAAGGTTAGTGGGAAAAGCTGCAGGGGACAGAGTGAAAGGAAAGGAGTTCTCAGTTCAGCCACTGCCCCGGGGGCTGCGGAGGTGGTGCAACTCTGAGGACAGAACTGCAGCTGCAGGTGCTTCAGGCCCCAGGCCCACCTGGTGGGAGGAATTAAGCAGTGGATCAGAGCGGGAGTGTAGAGCCTACTTAAGATCTGAGTTGCAGTCTGCATTGGTGGTTCTTGGGGGAGGAGGAATGAGGGTGTGGCAGAGCTTGCTGTGTAGAAATAGCTCTGAAAACAACAGAGCAACCCCTCAAGCTTGGGACAAAGTACTCTATACTCCACAAGCAGTCACACCCAGACGAAAAACTCAAGGGTCAAGTAGGTTGGCTGGGAACATGGCCAGGCAGCAAAATGCACTCAGATTCAGACTCAGACTTTGGAATCTTTCTTTGATGACAAAGAAGACCAAAACCTACAGCCAGAAAAAGTCAACAAAGTCAAAGAGCCTACATCAAAAGCCTCCAAGAAAAACATTAACTGGTCTCAGGCCATGGAACAGCTCAAAAAGGAGTTGGAAAAGCAAGTTAGAGAAGTAGAGGAAAAATTGGGAAGAGAAATGAGAAGGATGTGAGAAAACCATGAAAAACAAGTCAAAGACTTGCTAAAGGAGACCCCCAAAAAAATACCGAAGAAAATCACACCTTAAAAAATAGACTAACTCAAATGGCAAAAGAGCTCCAAAAATCCAATGAGGAGAAGAATGCCTTGAAAGGCAGAATTAGCCAAATGAAAAAGGAGGTCCAAAAGACCACTGAAGAAAATACTACCTTAAAAATTAGACTGGAGCAAAGTGGAAGCTAGTGACTTGATGAGAAATCAAGATATTATAAAACAGAACCAAAAGAATGAAAAAGTGGAAGACAATGTGAAATACCTCATTGGAAAAACCACTGACCTGGAAAATAGATCCAGGAGAGATAAATTAAAAATTATTGGACTACCTGAAAGCCATGATCAAAAAAAGAGCCTAGATATCATCTTTCAAGAAATGGTCAAGGAGAACTGCCCTTATATTCTAGAGCCAGAGGGTAAAAGAGAAATTGAAAGAATCCACTAATCGCCTCCTGAAAAAGAAAGAGGATGAAGGAAGGAATGGTTATGAGCTTCCATAAAATCTAGTGTCTTTAAATAGCGCTAAACTTTGATCTGTTTAGATTCACAGGACTGGAAGAGATCAAGGATAGAACATATCTAAAACCAAAAAACTAAAAATTTTAAAGAGCTCTTGAGAAGGAAATTCCACAGCCTTTCTTATTAACCAATGGTCAATTTAAATACCACCTGTCTGCAAGTTTTCTCCATACGAGTTTCTTTTGCTATAGTTTAAAACCCATATTCTCTCAATCTATTTTAGTAGAACTGCACTCTCCTATGTATAAAAACTTGTCTAAACCTAGAGAAAATTTCTGTTTTTCTGCTTACCCAATGTAATGGTAACAGTTGTCCCTAAAGATCTGAATAGTTCACAAAGGTAGCTTTGTCTTTTAAACCAAGGTAGTAACTTGACCCCAAAACCCCAAAGATAATTAAAACTCTAGCTAAAGAAGAATCAGAATGGTAGATGCTTGGCTTTTTTGAACAGAATAATATTACCTTTTAAAGTATTTTAAATTATCTTATCTCTCTCTCATCGCACACCTGGCAAATTAGTCATCTGACTAATAACGGAAAGTCAATGCTGAAAGGATTCTGGGAAGACATAAGCTATTAAATTGTGTATGCCCTTTCACACAGCCATACCACTAGTAGGTCAATACTCCAAAAGAGATCCAAGAAAGAAAAGGATCCATATGTACAAAAATACAACAGCTCTTTTTACAGTGGCAAAGAATTGGAAACTGGGGTGCCCATCAATTGGGGAATAACTGAACAAGTCATGGCTGGTATATGTATGTGATAGAAGGCTATTGTGCTGTAAGAAATGATGAAGGGGATGGTTTCAGAGAAACATGGCAGGATTTTTATCAACTGATGCAAAATGAGAGCAATTTATACAGAAACACCATAGAGACAAATAATTTTCAAAGACTTAGGAACTGATCAACACAATTGCCAATTACAATTCCAGAAGACTCGGAGAAGAAACACATTCCCCTGCTCCTAGAAGAGAGGAGTCTAGACTTTTAAGACCCAATTTTTAAAAAAAGTTTATTTAATATTTTTAGTTTTCAGCATTGATTTTCACAAGAGTTTGAATTACTAATTTTCTCCCCATTTCTACCCTCCCTCCACTCCAAGATGGCATATATTCTGGTTGATCCGTTCCCCAGTTGGCCCTCCCTTCTGTCACCCTACTTCCCCTTTTCCCTTACTTTCTTGTAGGGCAAGATAGCTTTCTATGCCCCACTGCCTGTATCTTATTTCCTAGTTGCATACAAAAACTTTTTTTTTTTAACGTCTGCTTTTAAAACTTTCAGTTCCAAATTCTCTCTCCCCTCTTCCCTCCCTAGGAAGGCAAGCAATTCAACACAGGCTACATGTGTATCATTATGTAAAACCCTTCCACAATATTCATGTTGTGAAAGACTAACTATATTTTGCTCCTTCCTGTCCTATCCCCCTTTATTCAATTTTCTCCCTTGACCCTGTCCCTTTTCAAAAGTGTTTGTTTTTTATTACCTCCTCCCTTCTATCATCCCCCCTTTTTTATCTCCTTCCTCCTTCTTTCCTGTGGGGTAAGATATCCAATTGAGTGTGTATATTATTCCCTCAGGGCAAATCTGATGAGAGCAAGATTCACTCATTCCCCCTCACCTGCCCCCTCTTCCCTTCCTACAGAACTGCTTTTTCTTGCCACTTTTATGCGAGATAATTTACCCCATTCTATCGCTCCCTTTCTCCCTCTCTCAATGTATTCCTCTCTCATCTCTTAATTTTATCTTTTTAGATATCATCCCTTCATATTCAACTCACCCTGTGCCCTCTGTCCATAGATATATAGATATATATATATGTATATTCCCTTCAGCTACCCTAATACTGAGAGACCTATTTTTTTTACATGGTCCATGAAAAGAGTTCATTCTAGGACTAGGATCTAGGATCTAGGACTAGGATCACCCCTGCTTCCTGCAAACTTTAAGCAATGGAAAACAGCCACCAAACAAAGAGGCTAGAAGTGATCAGAAACAACCTAAGCAAGCTGACATCTGTTCTCTTTTCTAAAGAGAGACATGGCAGCAAAGGCAGCACTAATGTAAAATATAAACTCCTCTGTAAACTATCACAGAAGAGCGGTACTACTGTATGAAATGGTGGGTGAGGGAAACACACACACACTGCTGAGAACATTCATACAATGCTAAATTCACGGAGAAAACTGGCTGGATAATAAATAAAGGTAAATGGAATACAGTTTCCAACATTTCTATGAGTTTATTTATTATCAGTGAGAAAGAAACTACTACATTCAGACTCCTAATGCTTGGTATAAGATGACGCACATGAGGTACAAAGCACCCTGGATCTGAAGTTAAAAGGCAGTTTCATATCATGGTTCTGCCACTGTATGCCTGGGAAAGTCATTTCACACCTCTCTGGGACTCGTTTTCTTCATCAGTCAATAAGCATTTATTTAAAGCACCTTCTATGTATTATGTGCCCCCACTATGCTGAGCCCTGGAATACAAAGAAAAAGAAAAACACAGTCCCTGCTCTCAAGGAACTCACTTTCTAATGGGGAGCACAAAGTGAAAATAAACAGGTACGACCAAGATATATATGGTGAAAATGGGAGGTAGTCTCGGAGAGAAGGGTCATGAAGGGGGACCACAGGGAACTAAGTCCTGGAGAAGGTGGGGCTTGAGCTGAATCTGCAAAGAAAGTGAGAAAGGAGAAATTCCAGATATGGGGGCAGCAAATGCAAATGTATGGAAAGTAGGAGTGTTGTCTGGGAACAAGTGGACCAGCATAGCTGGATTCTAGAGATTGCAGGGAACCATAAAGACTGGCACGGTACAGTGTGGCCATGTTATAAAGGGCTTTAAATACCAAACAGAGGAGTTTATATTTGATCTTAGAGGTAACAGGGAGCTAAAGGACTCTACTGAGGGGATTGGAGGTAGCAAGGAAAGGGTGAGTCAAGAAGAACATGGTCAGACCTCAACACCAGGAAATGCTCTTTGGTAGATGAGTGGAGGATCGGGGTAAAGAGAGACAAGGCAGACAGGCCCACCTGTATAATGAAGGTACAGAGGACTAGATGACCTCTAAGGTCCCTTCCAAACCTCTAGGATCCTCTGACCTTTCTCTCCCTGCTGTTGTAGCCTCAAGCCAACAGGGAATCTATAGATTCCAATGTAGAAGATAAAGAAATAGAGAAAAAGTAGGAATCATTTGGGAGTACTGACTCACAGAACACAGCCTTGAGTAAGGATGGAATGACAAGGACTTAGTCTTCTTATTAAAAATATCTCACTTCTTCAACTGAACCTTGGGTTAAAACAAATATTAACTCTTTAAAAATGCAAATACTTCTATAAGACAAAGGAAGCTATAAGGTATTAGTGTTACTGAGATTAGGTTTATGTGGCTTTCCTTTTTAGATCCATTTTTCCTTACAGCAATCATAGCAATCCATGAGATGACAGAATTTAGCTATCTGGATTCCAGCATTTGCCATCTACAAGTTGTTCAACTGGAATTCAGAATGGAAAAGTAGGAAAGGAGACAAGTAAATTTTGCACGTGAAACTTTGGGGGAGTTAGGAAAGGGATAGGAGGAGCCTAAAATGAAAGTTGTAGGGAAGAGCTTAGAAGCCAGAGGACACAGGTTCGACTTTTAATTCTGTCACTAACTAGCTGTTTCATCTTGGCTTCTCCATAGGTAAAATGACTTTTTAGACTGGATAATCTTTAAATTCCCTTCCAGTTCTATGAACCATAAGACTGAGGTTCTGAGAAGGAACAAAGTTTATCTATTTCGAAGTGTCTGTATATAATTTTCATTCCCCCCAAAAGAGAAGTCTTATTTATGTCTCATGACCCCTTTGTTCCCAAGATCCAAAATTCAGATTGAAATCATGGTTAAGGGAGCCAAGATGGTGGCTGGGAAGCAGGGACTTGTGTGAGCTCCCCACCACGTCCCTCCAAAAACCTATAAAAAATGGCTCTGAACAAATTCTAGAACTGCAGAACCCACAAAATAGCAGAGGGAAGCAGGGATCCAGCCCAGGACAGCCTGGATGGTCGCTGGATGAGGTCTATCGCGCACGGAGTGGAGGGAAGTGGAGCTCAGTGTGGGCGGTGGCAGGACCAACCAGACCAGGAGCCGGGCAGAACAGGCCCTAGCACCCTGAATCAGTGAGCTGTGGCAGTTACCAGACTTCTCAACCCACAAACACCAATGATAACAGAGAAGGTTAGTGGGAAAAGCTACAGGGGACAGAGTTCGAGGTTCGACCACCACCCCAGGGGAAGTGGGGGAGGTGTAGCTACAGAACTGCAGCTGCAGTTACTTCCGGCCCCAGGCCCACATGGTGGGAGGAATTAAGTGGTGGATCAGAGCAGGAGTGCAGAGCCTGCTGAAGATTTGTGTCAGGTCCGGGTTGGTGGTTCTTGAGGAAGGAAGAGTGCTGGGGTGGCAGAGCTGGCTATATAGAAATAGCTCTGAAATCAAGGGCACATCCCCTCAAGCTTGGAACAAAGTACTCTTTGCTCTACAAGCAGTCATACCCTGACGAAAAACTCAGGGGTCAAGTAAGTTGGCTGGGAACATGGCCAGGAGCAAAAACGCACTCAGATTCAGTCTCAGACTTTGCAATCTTTCTTTGGTGACAAGACCCAAACATATGGCCTGAAGAAGTCAACAAAGTCCAAGAACCTACACCAAAAGCCTCCAAGAAAAACATGAACTGGTCTCAGGCCATGGAAGAGCTCAAAAAGGATTTGGAAATGCAAGTTAGAAAAGTAGAGGAAAAATTGGGAAGAGAAATGAGAAGGATGCGAGAAAACCATGAAAAACAAGTCAATGACTTGCTAAAGGAGACCCCAAAAAAATACAGAAAAAAATATTGAAGAAAACAACACCTTAAAAAATAGACTAACTCAAATGGCAAAAAAGCTCCAAAAAGCCAATGAGGAGAAGAATGCCTTGAAAGGCAGAATTAGCCAAATGGAAAAGGAGGTCCAAAAGACCACTGAAGAAAATACTATCTTAAAAATGAGTTTGGAGCAAGTGGAAGCTAGAGACTTTATGAGAAACCAAGATATTATAAAACAGAACCAAAGGAATGAAAAAAATGGAAGACAATGAAATCATGGTTAAGGCTAAGAATAGTTGTTTTGTAAGTTTATCAATCTGTCAAAAAGAGCAATGAACCTATTCTTTACCGAAGTTTCCAGACTCCTTATTTTAGGAGCCCTTCTCTGGATACATTGTAGTTGATCAATAACCATTTTAAAATGCATTTACAGAACTGACCACAATATTCCAGATGTGGGTCTGACCCACATATAATACACTGAAGTGACTACCCGCACTCATTCTGGTCATTATATATTTATGAATGAAGCTTGATCTTACAATGGTTTCTTGGCAGTCATAGACTCACATTTACTAAAAATCCTAGGTCTTTCCCCCCTGAGGCCTGTTCTTTTCCAATTGTTTTTAAGAAAAGAATAAGACTAATTTGTCCTTCAATTCTAGCCCAAGATTTCTGTGAATCTTAATTAATAACTTACAGTTAGATTGTACCCTTCTCATTGAAATCTTAGACAGGTAATTAATTCATCAGATGAGAGAATTTAGTTATCTTGATTCCAGCTTTTGCAATCCAAAAAAATTTGAAAAGTATGGATTTTGTCACTTCATCCAAATCAACAAAAGTATTAAACAAAAACAGGTCACAGTACTGCTGCAAAATACTAGAGACCTCTCTCCAGGTTGACTCTGCTCCATTAATCCACATTCAACTGTCAACCAGTTGTGAATACAACTAACTACACCATCACCCAGCCCATAAATTAATATTTGGTACCCGTGACATTCCTCTGCTATGAGGCAATCTTATCCTAAAACTGTTGTCTATGGGGAAATATATCCAAAAGCTGGGAGCTGACTTTTGTTTTTAAATTTACTAAGAAATCAATGGTTACACAAGCTACTAAAGGGCTATGTTACAGAGCTGGATGAAATAAATAAATGCATTTGGAGAAACAAAAGATGCAAAATATCAAAGGAAATGCTGGAAAAAGATAGGAATGAAGGGTATCGAAATAATATTTCCAGAACACAAGCTAGGCTATAAAGCGGTTATCACCAGAACCATTTAAAAAAAAAGGTCAAAAAAACAAGACTAGACACAGAAGAATCGGAATTAATATGAACTCAATAACCCAATATTTGATATATGCCAAAATACATATTACCCAGGAAAGAACTCTTTATTAACAAGGAACTGCTGTGAAAACTAGAAGTAGGCTGATAGAAATTAGGTTGAGATGGAAGCAAAGGAAGGTAAGAGTAAGAAGAGAAAAACATGGCACAATTTCGTATGAATATTATCAGGACAAAAATGGTAAATGTTGGAGAGGCTGTGCTAAGATCGGCAAAATAGGCACATTAATGGATTACTGAGGTATAGCAGCCAAGAACTGGAAAGGGAATGCCCATCGATGGTACTGCCCATTGTGGCAGATGAATGTAATGGGATATTACTGCACATAAAACCTGTGAAGTGATGGAAAGCAAAGTACGTACAAGTAGGAGAACACTTTAAGCAATGGTCGAAGTTTCTCCACCCTATGGGGAAGAGGGGAGGACCAGAGAAAAGATAAGATCACCAGGGTAAATCACTCAGAAGAGACAAGGCAAAGCTGCTCGTTTTTCATTTGGCCTGATTTTGTTTCCAAGGAGAATATATTTTAGACCGAAAATGACATCGCAATGGCTCATAGGAAATTGGAATCCCATATAAGTAGGGAGATAAGAGAAAATACTACTGTACTCAATGGAGAATTAAATCACCTTGCCCAGACGGTATATCCTGGGGTACTATAAGAACTGCCAGCTGCGACCAAGCCACTGTTTGTGAAAGTTGAAAGGAGGACAGGAGAAAGGCAAAGGCTTCAATTTTAGAAAAAATAGTGGCACAATACTGTCCAGCTCAAAGCCAGCTGAGTTTGACTAAATTTCAAATAAAATTCTAGAATTAATTTTTAAAGGAACAGTTAATAAAGATCTCAAAAAGAGCGACTACAAAGAGCTAGCGTAGCATGTTTCCATGAATAGGTGGCACCTGATTACTAAATTGGTAGATGCTGGTAATGTCGCAGATTTCACCTAGATTTCAAGAAAGCATTGCACTCATATTCAGAAAGTCTTCAGCACCTACTGTATACCAGACACTGGTTCCAAGTCTGGGAAATACAAAGACAGAAACAGACCTTGCCCCAATGAGAAAGTGCCTGGTACAGCAGGAATATGTTGGATTCTAAAATGAAGGGCCTCAGTTTGAATCCGGGCTCAGTCATTTTTCTGCTCAAGAATGGCTTCTCCTTGAGCCGAGGGCAATCATTTTTTTTCAAGAATGAAATTTCCTGCACAATGAGAGGAATAGACCAGACGGCCTTTAAGGTCCCCTGAACCTCTCATTCTGCAACCCTGAGATCATCTCCTACAATCTATAGTGTAGACAGGACACTAGTGATGCCGATACAGATAAACAAATATAAAATACATACTGTCTGATCAAATATCTCATGCTATTTATATAAACATGGAGAGATATGGGCTAGATATTATAATCAGATGCATTCTGAACTAGCTGCATGGTCAGACTCAAAGGACGTAGAGATTTGAGTTGACTTCAGATTTACTGAGTTAGTGTGATATAGTATTCAAAAAAATGTAATGTGATACTAGGCTACAATAAAGTATAGCTGACAAGAACATAGATCAAGTAACACACCTACTTACTGTACCAAGGCCCAGTCAGACCCCAACAGGAGTCCTGTGTTCAGTTCTGTGGCCTACATTTTAGAAAGAACTCTGATAAGCTAGTCAAGGGCAATCTCAAAAACAGTCTAAGGTTCATGCCACATCAGAATCATCTGAAGGAGCTAGAGATATTTAGCCTGAAAAGAAGGATGAGGAGGACAGGGAGAGATGGTAAAAACCTAACAGCTGACTTCAAAAGCACCCAAAAGGCTGTCAACATGGAATATGGATTAGACTTGCTCAGCTTTATACCTCTACGAGTAATGAGTAGAAGTTTCAAAAAAGCAAAATCAAGCTTGATATCAGGATAAACACTTAAGCAAGACCCAAAGGCGGAAAGGGCTGCCTTAAGAAGTCAGTGGTCCCTCCTCCTTGAAGGTCTTCAAATAAACTTACAGGTATGCTACAGTAGATTTTTCTTTTCAGGCATGGATTGGACTAGATGGCCATTAAGGGCCCTTCCAACTCTGTGACTTTATAGATCATTTAGTTCCCCTCAACTGTCTAACTCTACCACCGTGAAAACATTTTCATATATCCTTTCCAACAGTTCAAGTCTTTTCTCAACCTAACACATCAATTTTATCATCTCCCCTCCCCCCCTCCCCAAGCACTTAAAATAGTTCCTTTTTGTCCACAGTATTAAGTCCAAACTACTCTGCTTGGCTGTCAGGACAGCCCATGCCCCTATTACTCCTCAAAATGTACCTTTCTTTCTACAAAGTCAAAGATCGTCTCTGTTCTCTACATGTCTATGATGATACCTTAGCATCCCTCCTTGAAGGACAGCAATTCAACTGCAACCCTAACTTGCATGACCACTATCTTCTAGATGCTTTACTTGCAGTTAGCATCACTAAGTTTAGTACTCAACTCCTATAGGTGGTAGGTTAGTTATGCTTGTTGGATTTTATTCCCCTCTATCTTATATAGAGGACAGACACTGCCTAGCCTTGGGCCAGGCACTCAGCCCAAATACATAATGGGTTCCCATTTTACAGATGAAGAAATTGTCACATTGAGATGGTAACATACCTAAAATCATACAGTTAACAAATGACAGAAAAGGTTGAACTCGCATGTAATAAAAAAGGTAATGGACTAGAAAGGGAGTTAGTAAATTTAACTCCAATTCCACTTCTGCCACTAAGTTATTTGACCACGGACAAACCAAAATCTTTCTAAGCCTCAGTTTTCTTGTAAGAACCTCTCCAAATCTAAAATTCTATAAAAGAACATAGCAAGCTTCTGAATCATTTTCTAGACCTACTCATGAAGATGAGGTCTCTCCTCTACACATGAGACAGGATTCGGGTATTTAGCCTGCTTGCTTTCATAAGGTAATGAGAGCCAGGATGGAGGAGCAGTAGGGAAGAAGCAGAAGCAAAGTCTACTTCCCCACCTCCTCTAAACAGATCTAGAAAATGCACTAGATTTAATTCTGATCAGGAAATCCAAGGAAAAAAAATTACAGTGAGCCATTTTTTCTGGACATCACAGCCATCTGCAGACATTGGAGATGGAATCTAGCAGGAAGGCGGTGTACCGGGTAAGAAGAGGTCCCAAATCCAGAACAGAGGGAATAAACTTAATGCAGGGTACAGGAATAGTGCCAACTGACAGTTCTGTTGCACAATACCCAGTTCTGGGTCACAGATCCAGGGCAGACTGAGGAAGGGACCTGTGACTAGGGGTGACATTCCAGGTTGAAGAGCAGTTTCATGCCCTAGGTCTAGGCTGTGCTCTGAGTTAGTTCAGAAGCAAGCAACAGTTGTGTGGTTTTAACCCCAGGAGCAAAATGAGGTGTCCGTTCCAGATTCCAGCCCAGTTTGAAGTCTGCATTGGCATAAACAGGGCAGGAAGCGAACCTGCAATGCTGTCACTCTGAGCCAGCAGAACTTTCCAGCTAGCTAGCTGATAGTTACTGAATCCAGCAGTACTGAAACTCCAAATGGAGCAAGCTCACACGACTAGTTTTTACAACTAACCCTAGGTGAAGAATTTGCAATGTTCAGACTTTGTCTTGGATTAGACCATTCTGGGAGAACTGAAAGTTTGCAGATTCCCAACCTGAGATATCCCTGAGATCCTGGAATAACGCAACACTCAATATCCCAAGAAAGCAACAACAGGACCAGTTGAGACCTCCCCTCCAGAAGCGCATAGAGTCCGGCCCTGATATAAAATCTGAAGTTACAAAGTAGGACGGGGGAATGGGCAAACAAAAAAGAAACTTGACAATTAAAAACTATTATGGTGACAGGGAAGCTGAAGACACAAACCCCAAAGAAGGGAATCTACAAGCAAAGCCTCAAAGAAAAACACAGTTTGGGCAACAAGTTCAACTAGAGTTCCTGAAAGAGATGAAGCAATAGTTAAAAAGTATTAAAATCAAATGAGAGTGCTAAAGGGAAAAACTAGAAACACAGGAGCTATGAAAAAATGGAAAGAAAATCAACAGCCTGGAATAAGAGATACAAAATGCTAACCAAGAAACAAACTTAGAATGGCCCGAATAGAAGCTAATGAGATGGTATAAGTTCCCAGCACTTTACCCACCAACCCTAATCTGAAAGGCCAATATAGCCAAAAGACAAGGGTGGTCTGGAGGATGGCTCTCCTTAAACAGCACAGTTTGCCAGCTTACTGCTTGCCAATATGGATGCCCATCCACAAATTATTTTATCCAGACACAGGGCAATGTGAACACAGCAATGTTTAGTCACTGCAAACAAGACAAATAACCGAGTGATTAAAAGCACTTACCCTCCTTGCTAAAGTTGTTCTGTGAAAGGTATGCCTGAATGGTGACATCACTGAGGGTGACTGTTACGTTGTTCATAGTTATTCGGTCACTGCTGATACATCTGTACTTTTTATCTATGTCTGCCTGAATATCAGTTTTGGATTCCACACTCATTTCTATATAATGACAAAAAAAATTTACAAATATTGCAGAATTTCATGAGTTCCCTCTGCAAATTTTCTCCATAAACTGATCAAATGCGTTTCTCTTTACCTTCAGAACTTGAACTTGCATTCTGGAAAACAGTCTCATCTGACAAGTTAAAAGTGAACCGTAATAACTGAACTTGGTAACTCTTTGTAGTCCTCGTGAAATTCATAGTCAAAGTATGTCCTTTTCCAAAACCGATCACGAGGATGGGATTAGAAGCATTCTCTTTACCACAACTGCTGCTGCCATTCAACACTCTGGCATCTTGTGGAAGATCAAAAGTTGTATTCTATGAGACAATTACATTGAAACTGTGTTAGAATAAGGTTTATTAAGAGGATTCACAGGTATTGTTTACACCTGTGGTTTGTTGGGGACAGCCTCACTCATAAGGGAACTCGCTCTATACCAATACAGATCGGCACTTATCCTACAACATGGAGACTCAGGTAAGCAGCCCTTGAGAGGTTAAGGGATTTGACTATACACAATTGGTATGTTCCAGAGGTGGGAGATGATCCCAGGATTCTCTGATTTCTAAGTCTGGCTCTTTATTGGCCACATTCCCTCTCTCAGAAAGACCCTAAGTCAAAAACAATCCAAATGAAATACAATAGAAAAAACATGATATAAAATGGTTAGTCTATTATGTTTTAAAGGGAACACCTTGATATGTTCAAAGGAATGACATTCCACTGTGTTTAAGTTAAAAAATGAAAAAAAGTGTTACCTGCCAATAACATTCTGTATCTGCTTTCAATTACTGATACTTACAGTGAGAAAAATGCATGATTTAAGATGTAGTAGATAGGCTGCCAATTTATTTTTACAACCTATTTTTTCACTGAAATGAAACTACCTGGAAAGTGCAGAGCATCAGCCTAAAGAACTACTTCCAAATAGAGAGATCCCAACTAAACTCTTCCTCAGGGCAGGGAAGCAAATACTTAAAAAAAAAAAAAAAAGCTTGTCATCTGAGCACACAAAAATGATGCTCATCATTAACATACTGAAGAAACCCTAAGCCCCTTTACCTTCCCAGCAACAAGAGTAAGGATGACAGTAGTGTCAACATAGGAGCTGGCTAAGAAAGATAAGAAAGAATTAGAAGTAAACCACGGCTCCAGTGAAGGTTAAAAAAATAAGAAGAAATTCAACGCTTGTTAAAATTGAGCCATTACTTACCTTCACACCACTCTTAGTGCTGTAGTTCATAAAAAAGGAAGCTGAGAAGTTAGCCATTATGCACGAAGTTCCAGTGCTATTTTCCACCACAAATATCGAAGATGCAATGTGTATGAGTCCTGTTGACAATTGGGGGAAAAAAATCAAGAACTCAAATAAAATTACCTTTTGGAAAACAGGTCATTTCAAACTGAGGGGTCTGGGGAGTTTTTCCCAGGAAATCATGAATCACAGAATTTGAGAGCTGGAAGAAACCTCAGTAGTCATCCACTAGTCTAATAAATACATGAAAGAATATCCTCTATACTGTTTTTTTTTTTTGAGTAGAGAAAAGAATCCAGTACCTCTGGAGGCAGCCCATCCCATTTTTGGACAGTTCTAGTTAAGTTTTTCCTGATGTTAAGCTTTAATTTACCTCTTCTCAACTTTTATCTATTCTTCTCAAACAGGTTTAATGCTTCCTTCACTTGACAGCCCTTCAAATATAACACAGCGATCATGTCCCTCCTGCACTTTCTCCAATACAGATCTGATTCCTTCAACTGATTCTCATCTCATGTCTTCAGACCCTTCACCATCCTCACTGCCTTCCCTTTGGACACTCTTATGTCCTTTTTATACCACGGTGTCTACAACTGAACACAGTACTCCAGATGGGGTCTGAAAAGGGTGGAGTACAATGAGCTTATCACCTCCCTACCCTTAAAAGTTATGCCCTCCTTAATTCAGCCCAAGATTGCATCAACTTTTTTTGGTCCCTACATCGCACTCCTGGCTCAACCTCTCCTGAGGTTGCAGTACGCTAAAATCCTCAGATGCTTTTCAGAATTGCTGCCGACCCATGCCTCTCCCATCTTTCATTTGTGGGCTTGATTTTTTATAACTGCCTATGTATTAGATTCAGACCCATGTTCCAGCACGTCAACATCCTTCTGGATCCTGATTCTGTCATGGTACGTTAGCAGTATGTTATTCCCTCTCCCTTTGGTGTCTTCAGAAAATTTGGTGAGCACAACATAACTGCCTTTATCCCAATCAGTAATAAAACTGTTAAACTGCACTATCTTTCCACCTCCAGATCTCTGGGATAGTCGTACAAATACACCTCTTGGCCATGACAACATAAACAGTTAACCATTAATCTAAGTCTAGAATGCCAAGTAGTTTTGAATCTATATATCATCATGTAACTCATAACTTCTCCCCAAGAATAGTGAGAAATATTTTTATCAAAAGTTTTACTGAAATCAACAGCAATATCGTACGATGACCAAATATGAATGACTCAGCTGTTTCTCAGCAATACTATAATCCAACACAATTCCAAAAGACTTATGATGAAAAATGCTATTCACTTCCAGAGAAAGAAATGGAGTATTTTTCATTTTGTTTTTCCCTTTTTCTGCTGTGCTCTCTTTTGCAACATGACCAATAAGGAAATATGCTTTGCATGACATCATATGTTTAATCTATATCAAAGTGCTTGCCTTCTCAAGGAGGGGGGAGAACAGGAAGGGAGGGAAGGAATTTGGAACCCTAAAATTATAAAAATGAATGTTAAAATTCTTCTCACATGTAATTGAGGAAAAAGTGAAATAAAACCTTTTTTTTTTTAAGTTTTACTAAAATCCATATGGAGTACCTAGGTGGTATAATGGATAGTGTCAGGCCTGGAATCAGGAAGACTCAACTTCCTGAATTCAAATCTGGCCTCAGTCACTTAACTAGCTGTGTGAGCCTGGGCAAGTCACTTTACCCTGTCTGCCTCAGGTGAACTGTAGAAGGAAATGGAAAACCACGCCAGTAAACCCCAAATGGGGTCATAAGAGTCATGATACAACTGAAACAACTGAACAACAAAAATCTATTTATAAACCATATCGACGGCATTCCCCACATGTACTAGTTTAGTAATCCTGTCTGGAAAAAAAAAAAAAAAGAAAATGAGGTCAGTTTGGCAAGTGTGACTTGTTCTTGAGGAAGCCATGCTCACTTCTTTTATTTGCTGCTTCCCTTTCTGGTATTCAGCAATCACCTTTTTCATGATTTTCTGAGACATTTAAATCAAGTTCATTGGTCTACAATTTGTAGACTCTATATTCTTCCCTTTTTTGAAGAAAGAAACAAAACTTGCCTTTCTCCAATTTCATGGTGGCTATTTTTCCACATGATCATTCGAGTATCACTGAGTGTTGCACAATCACAACTGCCAGTTCTTTCAAAACCTAAGAATGCAGTTTATCTACAGGCAAAGCTCACAGTCATCAAACTAATAATGCATCAAGAATAGCAAAGTCACATGTTAATCCCTCCTCACCTTTTTGTTGCCATGTCCAGAGTAAAACTCATTCTCTTTTGAAGAACAGAAACAAGAAGGAGCTTTGCTTTCTCTGTGATCAGCAATCATCCCATCCACCTCAAGCAAAGGTCCTATCCCCTTCTTTGGTCACCCTTTTCACTCCTTTTAATATAACTTTAATAAGGCTCAGCTCATTTTGAGGTTTCACATTCCTTACACGATCTTACAGGTCTATGCGTCTCTCTTACATTTATCTTCTGTTAAATTGCCTTCCTTCCATCTGTACTTTTTAAAATTTAAGTTGGCTGCCGAGTTTCCTGTGCATCCAAATCAAGTCCCTTAATTTTCCTTCCTAATTGGAATTTTTTCCCTTATATAAGTCTTCAGAATTTCATTCTTGAGCATCTCCCATCCTTCCAGTCTTCTGACCTCATCATCGTCTCAATCTGCCCCTCTAGCCATTAATGATCTTAACTGAAAGATCTAATGGCCTTTTCTCAATCCTCATTCTTATTGACTTCTCTGTAGCATATGACACTGAAAACTTTACCCACCTACACAGCCATCTCCTTTCTAGGGATCTTAAGGACACTGCTCTCTTGGTTCTACTCCTAGCTCTCTAACCATTCCTTTTGTCTCCTTTGCTGGACCACTGTCCAAACCATACCTATAGCCTAGGCCCCCTTCTCTCTCTCAAGTTCTTTCGGCTGACTGCAGCAGCTGTCCCACACACCTGCGATGCACTCCCTCTTCACCCTCACCTCTTCAAATCCCCTAGTTTCCTTTGAGATTCAGCTCAGAAGTCACCATCTAAATGAAATGTTTCCTGCTCACTCCCCCTCCCACCAGTAACTAACTTCTCTTCAAAATTACTTACATCTATTTTGAAAACATTTATATGTATATGCTAGCCTCCCACCCCCACCCCTCCGCCTGTGGTAGAGACAGGATGTGGTAGGCAAGTCAAACACCACCACATCCCCTCTTCAGACCATCCTGATGGAGACACTCCCTTACACTCAACACCCCAGAACCCAGGAGCCTTAGGAATAGGACTGTCCCAGAAATCACATGCCCTACACTTCAGGCCATGGCCCCACAGCTATAACCAAAAGAAGCAACCACCGCGGAGAAGGAGTCTGTTTTCCTCACCACCACCAGCTGCCATCCAAGAGCACAGCAAATGGCAGCAACGCCCCTCATGGCCTCTCCCCACAAGAAACAGAGGTGCTGCGGTAACAGTTACTGAAGACCCAGAACGTTCTCATCGAAGTCCTTGGCACTGCCAAATGGTTCAACAGCAGACATGATGATTTGGAGTGGAAATGACTTAAAGAAGATATACTGCCATTTACCAGTGTTTTCCATCTGACTTGCAGCTGAAATCTTCTGTGTGCGTTGTCTTGCCCATTACAATAATGTAAATTCCTTGAGGACAGACACTTAGTTGTTTCTGCTTTTCTCTTTGTATCCCAACTGTTTAGTAAGCACTTGATAAATTAATTAATTAATTAATTCATTCATTCATTCACTCACTCACTCACAGATTCATGTTGTCACCCTCAGAGAGATTAAGGTCTTCGATACCGGTAACTTTTTTACTCTTGTCTTTGTATCACCAGCAACTAATAGAGAGACACACAGGAGGTGCTTAATAAATGCAATGGCTGGTGGCCCAAAGTCCAAATGCATGAGAATTCTTTAGACAGCCACCCTACCTTTAATCAGCCAAAGCAGTCAAATTTCAGCCTTTAAAAGGAGCGGAGATTACACTTAAATATATTCTGTATATTCTGCTTCCTTGCCTTGTGAATAATACTCAGCTTCTTTGTCTCATAATGAGGTGTTCCTTGTGCTATAATAACGGTGCTGCTGTAATAGTGGTGCTTAAATAGTGATCAAGGGTGTGGAGGGGTTGTTTGTTCCTACACTAAATGATCACTAAGCTTAAGCATCAACGTCAGCTTCCTTGCATAACTGATTTTCTAGAACCATAGCTCTAACAAGGTATAAGCCAGGAAATAAGATCATCTCTAAGGTCCCTCTGGGCTCTAAAATTTGGAGGCAGCTGATGGAGTGGTGAATTCAAATCCAGCCTAAAATGCTTATTAGTTATGTGACCCTGAGGAAGTCACTTAACCTGTTTACCTCAGTTTCCTAAATTGTAAAATGGAGTTAAAAGCACCTACCTCCCAAGATTGTAGTAAGGATCAAATGAGATAATACTTGTAAAAGCACTTAGCACAAAGCACCATATAAATGCTTACTTAATACCTGGCCCCTCTCCCTAGAACTACTATCGCCAATCTTAACAGAATTATGCCCAAATCAAAAGCAGGCTCTGAGTGCCAGTGACCTGAGGGAACCTTTTAAGCAAAAAGGAATCAAATCAATTAAGAATACCTACTATTAGCTGCTGTACTAGGAGCAGGGAATATCAAGACAAAACCAAAACATTCCCGGCCCTCAAGAAGCCTTACATATTATTCGGGATGGGTCTTGAATTTTTGTAGGATACATGTTCTCTTAAAACTGGATAGCTCTACATAAATTCAAGATAGACCATGCTGTGTCAATTTTCCTTTCAGAAGCTCCAAATACTAAATTTTAGTCCCAAGATGAAATAACCAATGTATTACTCCCATATTCTATTTTTCATCAAATAATACAAAACTGACTTAAGGGAACCCTATAGAGTTCTGGAACGGCCCAAAATAGAAGGATTTTGTATCTTGTTGTCTGTGATTGTGACTGAAGTTCTATTGTACAATTATACTTAATCTTGTTTATCTAAACTAAGATAGGTTGTTCTTCCTCTAATTTGCTCAGAACCAAGAACTTCTTGCTTTGGAATATAATCACAGTCAGAATGCTTGAAACCAGGAGTGATGGAAAAAGTTGCACAAAAATCAATAAAGCACAATGGAAGCAGAAGTCCTGAATTTTGGTCAAGATTCTAAAAACTATATTGTGATAGGACCTTAGATAAATTACTTAACCTCTACAAATCTATTTCCTCCTATGTAAAATGAGAGGAGCGGATTAGATTAGCTCCTTCACATCCCTTGCAGCGCTCAATTCCCAATCTCTGGTATATCAAAATATTATTAGAATGCTTGTGCATACACCTTTAACTACAGTTTTGATTTAAAATAAAGCACAAAAATACTCATCATAGAAGGTTATCACATTTAACTATTAACCACGTTCTTATAATCTTTCTAAAGAATAAATTTACAAGCAGGTCACAACAGGCTATGTACATTTCTTGCCAATACAAATAGTGCAAGTATTTATCCTTAAGTCAATGGGATACAAATCATTTTCCCACAATACAGTTTCAATAATATATTCAGAAAGTTTGCTAAGGCAGTTTTTAAGAAATCACTTAAGTACCAAAATAAAAAATGCGTAAGCAGCAATACTCTTCTAACAAAATCTAATAGCTTTACTGGATTCAGGAAGGTTACTCTCCTCCTCTGAACCACAATGAATCCGTAATTTTGGTGTAGGTAGGTATTTCTTCCCAACAGTTCTTCAGGAATCATCCTCCAAAATCTACCCAATTTGCCCTAGGCCTTTCAGTGAGCTTGTTAATATTTTTTCCAAGAGTTGCTGGATCTTTTCCCCTTGAGATATAATCCATCTCTCAACCACTCACTCCTTTTCCTGTTAAGTTTGTCCTTTCTGATAAACTAAGATACTGTTTAGAAACTAAAAGGCAGGAAAACTAATCTCTTTCCCACTCTATGAATCAACAGGAAGAGAAATTGGACACTAAGTTAGCCTAGTACTTTAATTTTTAAAATGATGACCTGGCTGAAATCACGTATTTCATTTTTGTGTGGCTTTTTCAAAACCACACGTTGCAAATAAGTAAACTATCCAAAATTACATAATTGCTTGCTTTGTGAATGTATTTGAGGGAGAAAAAGTCAGAAGAGAAACATGTTAAATCTCTTGTTAATGATGGTTGTCCTCCTAACCTTCACACAAATATCCCCTAAATAGTGTATACATTAAACAGAATCCACACCTATACAATTCTAAAGATTAAATGCACTTCAGCTCTAAATCCTAAAATTGTACTTCTACCAAAAAAACTGATTCAAGTCTTCAGGCCTTCCGATTTAAATTTAAATAAAAATGTACCCTAGCAACAAATTTGATTTTACTTGAGGAAAAAAAAAAACCCAATCATTTGTAAGAAAATTATTTGAATTAGCTCTGTCTCCCAACTGAAAGTAAATGCATACATAATAAGTTTATCCAAGTATCTAGTGAAATGCAATGGATGCATGAAAGGAAAAATGGAACCACTATAACAAACCAAGGAAAGCATTGTAAACCTGTGGTAGATTATGCCTTCTCTGTCATTTATGGAAAGGTCAACTGGTTCATAGTCCATTCAAAAAATTGTCTTAAGATTAGAAGTGTTAATAGTAGTCAGTGGAGGAACATAATTTTTCCCCCTTTAACGTGGTCTAAGATTTGCTTTTTGTTAGGCTCCATTTCATTTAAATCAAATTAATCATATTTCTAGAAATCAAATTAATTTTAAACACAGGGTGTGAAAATAAGACTTAGCTTTCCCACAAAATGAGCAATATATAATTTTGGGACACACTTGATGGGAAAAGGAGTGGTTGAGCGATGGATTATATCTTGAGGAGAAAATAAGAATTCAACCCATATTATCAATATGGCACCTTACGGTCTGTATTTGGAAAAAATACATCTTGCATTTTTGGCGTGATATGTATAAGGATGAACTTGCTGATCTCTACTTTTGCCTCATCCTCCAAACCTTTTTAAGAGGCTGCCTGGGTTCTAGGTATATTGCAAGATCTTACTTCTGAATTCAGCAAAGGGAATAAGCTACTACTATATGAGGAAGAAGTGGCTTTTCCTCCCATATTCATGTAGGTTAGTTTTGGAAAGAATAGGAGGAATGAAAGAGTTATAGTGCTTGTCTGTATTTAATAAAATACAGTAGGTACTGTAATTGTGACATGACAAACTAGCTGACTTGTTCAAACAACTCCACTTGTAACTAATTACACATGATGGCAAGGTTCACCGGTCACATGCAAAGGTTTCAAGTTTACTACTGGAACAAGGTCATCTCGGCAGCTATAGAAGATTCAGAATTAAGTTATTTTACCCAACAGGTAGTAGCATAAATGTGTGCTCCGTGATTTCTGTTTCAAAGGAGTACAGTTTAAGGTATATTTCACGTGTGTGAATGTCTATTTCATGTGGGTGAACATATACACACATTTACACACATTCCACCGTCCAAAAAACCAAACACATTCTAATCATCGATTTGCTCTACACCTGAGAACTTAAAAGTAATGGGGGGAGGAGAGAAGGAACCACCACATGTTTAAGTTAACAGGTGGGAGGGAATGGGGTCCCTTATTATTTTAAGTATGTTTTATAGGTATCGAATCCCTTCCATTTCCTTTCTCTACTCCTCAGTGAGCGCTTTGCAAGCAGTCCTTAGACGCTTTCTGAGGTTCAGGTGAGGCTGCACCATCTAAGTCAATAAGACAGCTCCTATTTATTTGCACAGCCCGGAGAGGAGGAAGGCAGTGACTAGTCCTGTCCCAGTTTCACAGATAAAGGAACTCAGGCTCAGAAGGACGAGTGACTTGCCCAAGAATCCCTCGAGCTGTGGGAAGTGTCAGAGGATCAGAAACCCGGGTCTCATGACTGCAAGGCCATTACGTGGAGCCGCCTCTAGCAACGAAGCAAGAGCGCACTGTGCGTGTTATAAAGGACCCCCAATCTCGGTATTTGCGGCCCATTCTACCTCAAGGCTAAGCACGAAATCTCAAAAATCCCCCAAACAACATTAATTTGGATTCAATCGAATTTCGAGAGCCGAAACAAGGGAGGGTGGGGGTGGTGTTGCGAAACCCGAGCAGCAGCTCCAGGAGGCCCAGGGAAGCGCTTCCCGGCCTCTCCCCGGGCCACGGCGTGAACCTGAGTCACGACAAGCTGGGTCCATCTCTCGGCCAGGGTCCGAACTTCTGCAAGTCGGTGAGCTCAGGGCCCACAGGTTTTCGTTTTCTCTTGGCCCGGCTGACAAGCCAACTCTCTTTAAAACCACGGTGACAGATCAATAGATAAATTATGAGGCAAGGACTTAAAAAAAAGTTTCGCGTTAGTTTAAACCCTCAACTGAAAACGCTCTTCGGGGTGGCTGGCAGAGGCCGGACCCGGGGCCCCAGTCAGTGCCCTCTCCTCGGGCCTCCGGGGCCTGGTGTCGATCGCCACTCCGGGGGGGGGGGGGGGGTTCCGGGGTCACAAAACACCCGACTACGCTCAAAGGCCCTTTCTGGGTGCCCCCCACCCCATACCTCCTTCTGGCCCAAACCGTCCCCATCCACCGTGGCTCCTGCAGGGCAGAGCCCACCGAGGCCAACGCCGGCCTGCCGGGCCGGAGAGAGAGCCAGGCCCGGCGCAGGGGCCTCCGTCTCCACATCCCACCGCGCCACCCCGGCCTGCGCCGGTCCTCTCGCTCGCCGAGGCCCCGGCCCCTCCCCGCCGCCTCCATCTTACCGAGAAGCAGCAGGAGCGGCCGCTGGGGCGTCCGGACGCCACCGGGGATGGCCATGGGTGCAGGAAGGAGGGACGGACGGACGGACTCAGGGAGGGGGAGCGCCGAGCAGGGAGGGGGCGCGCCGAGCGGGCCGGGGGCGCCAGACGCGCTCGGAGCACGAGCCGGGCGGCGGTTGGCAGTGACGAAGGTGGCGGCGGCAAGGGGCGAGGGGCACCCCGACTTGCTAACCGCCGAGGAGGGGCGCGCCGGCGGGAGGGTGGAAGGGAAGTGGTGGATGGAGGAAGATACGAGGGAGGAAGGAAGGTAGGGAAGGGGGTTAAGGGTAGAGCGGGGCAAACGACGTCCCGGCCAGCGAGAGAAGAAGCCCCGGCCGCTCCTGCAACCGCAGCTCAAGGAGACCCCGGCGGATAGCTTTGCCGATCATGTGACCGCCGCAGCGAGACCGCCCCCCATCCCCCCACGCTGTCACGTGAGCCCTTGCGGAGAGGGCGGAGGGGTGGGGTGGGGTGAGGTGGGGGTGAAGAACTCTCGCGAGATGACGTGTTCCGTGGGGCCGGGCGAGACCGGGCTAGACCCGGCTAGTTTGCGCTTTAGAGCTCGAAGCCCCGGAGCTATCGCCGTTATTCCAGCCCGAGGTTCCCGCTCTTCTGATGTTCCAGCCCCACTCCTGGCTCTCCTTTCCCTGGGACCGGGGGCTAGGGGTTATCTCGGGGCCTGCGGGGCCTTGCTTTCGGGCGCGGGGGTGACCCGGGCTGGCTCGGTGGTTCTGGGAATGGGAAGTAGCGAAGGAAGGCGTCTTTTCCCGCGAGCCCCGCCGGGGGACGGCCGCCTGCTTGACTTTCCTGGAGTCGTGGCCTGGTCACTGGAGCTCAGCGTGGGGAGGAGGGAAGGCGGAGCAGGAAAACGAGGGAAAGTAAGTGAAGGAAAAAGGAAAGCTTGAGGAAAGGGACAGTGCTTCCGGGGAGACGAGGAAAAAGGAAGCGGAATGGGGAAGTGGAAACTTTGACCCGGCGGCTCTGTTTTCACTACAGAGCTGCTTAGATTAGAAGACCCCTTTAATAAAGGAAGCCCTCCCCGAGTTATCCCCGAGTGAGCCGGGTGCAGTCACTGATAAGATCGCCGCCCTAACCTCCCGGTTCGAACAGGTGACTTGGCCGGGTGCAGATAGGCACGCGCCTCCGGGTTTGGAGAGGGGACCGCTTATTTCGCTCGTTATCAGCCCATTTATAGCGGTCACCAGCCCGGGGAAAAGGCAGAATCGTGTGTGCGAAGATCCCTAGGGAGGCCCGTGGGGCTGGGTGTGCAGGAAAGTGAAATGTAAAAACCAGCGCTTATTAAGCGCCTACTGTGTGTCAGGTTCCATTCTGCGCCCTGGGGAATACTAAAAAATGTGGAAAAAAAACCAAAATACAAAAAAAGCACCACCACAAAAAACGTGGCCCCTGCCCCTGTAGGAGCTCACACGCTAGGGAAGACGTTCTGCTAAGCAGCTGTGCATCTTTGAAGTAGAAACCAGGGTCAAATGGGAGGTAATCTCTGAGCGAAGGCACTGGCAATGAAGAGGAAAAAGGGCAGGGGAAGTCCTCCCGCAGGAGGCGGGATGAGTCCTGAATCCAAAGGGGGTGGTGCTCCTCAGAACGAAGGACGGACAACAACGAAGAGAACCTGCGGGATCCAGGAGGCAGAGGGGCAAGGAGAGCATCCCAGGTCAGAGAAAGGACCGAGGGAGGAAAGGCCAGGAGGCCATAGAGGCTGGATCTGAAGAGCATGTGCGGGGGAGTCATCTAAGAAGACCCTCCAAAACTGAAAGGGGCTTTATATGTCAAAGAGAACGTCTGCCAAGTGTCCACTGGGATTCAGGACCCGTGCTAGGTGCTAGGGATACAAATAGTGAAACAGTCCCCACCCTAGAGGAGCTTAAAACCTCTCTGTGGGAGGCACGTACCTAATAAAGTGGTATATACAAAGGAGAGAAAAGATCTTTTGTGGAGGGCGGGTGTCCATAAAGGCAACCTGTACAATGAGGAGCTTGGACGAACCTTCAAGGAAAAAAGTGGTTCAGAGAGTCAGAGGTGAGGAGCAAGAATAAGGCGAGCGCGTGTGCCAAGGCAGAGACAGAAGACTGAGTGCCCCTCGTGACGATCGGCAAGGTGGCTGGGATGCCCAAGTGCTTGTGAAAAGGGAATAATGTATAACGAGGAAGGAAACGTCGTTTGGAGCTAGCTTGCGAAGGCTTTAAAGTGGCAAACAGGAGGTTATATTTGATCCTAGAGGATGTAGGGTGCCACTGGAGTTTATTGAGTAAAGGAGTGATGGTCAGCCTTCACTTCGGAAGCTGCATAGAGGAGGATGGTTTGGAGGTGGAGACTTTGAACAGGAAGATCGGTCAGGAGGCTATTTTCACAGCCCCTGCTGGAGGTGATAAACTGCTGAACTAGGGTAGTGATTGTTCAAATGGGGAAAAAAAGGGGTCATGTTCAAGAGAAGTTGTGATAGGATATAAGCTCCCTGAGAGCGAGAGCTGTTACATTTCTGTCTTTGGCTCCCCAAAACTTAGCACAGTACCTGGCACTTAGTAGGTACTTAAATTAATGTCCAAAACCGAATTCATTATCTTTCTTCAAAATCCTCCTCCCCTTCTCCATTATTTTAGTGGGCGTGGCCATCCTCCTGGTCCTTCAGGCTCAATACCTAGGAATGTCATCCTCATCTCACTATCTCAACTCCCACATATCCAAGCTGTGGCCAAAGCCTGTCACCTATTTCGCCTTGGCAACATCTCTCCAATGGTCTACCTTCTTTCTTCCGACATTGCCACCATTCTAGGGCAGGGTTTTATCATCTCACACCTGGATTGGTGGGTCTGCCTGCCTAAGTCTCTTCCCTACTCCAATCCATCATTAAACCTTAAAGGGATTTTCCTAAAGTGCAGGTCCAAACATGTCACACACAGCCCTCCCTGCCCCCAGTAAACTCCAGTGGCTCCCTATCACTATTCTTGTTGATGTTTGACTCTCAGTGATCCCGTGAACAATACCATCCATGGGGTTTTCTAGGCAAAGATACTGGAGTGGTTGCCTTTCACTGCTGCAGTGACTTGCCAAGTTGCTTACATAGCTAGTAAGTGAAAGAGGTCAAATTAGAGCTCAGGTCTTCTCCAGGCCCAGCACTCTAACCACTGAGCCACCTCCACCCCTATCACTACCAGAATCCAATACAAAATCCTTTTCTTGGTACTCAAAAATCTTATCACCTAGCCCCTCCTACCTTTCCAGTGACTTTCAGTCACATGATGTTGGATCCAGTAATACTGGCCTCTTTGCTGTTGTTGACACTGAGGTTGCAAACTTGGGTCACTGAAAGGATTGTGGTCTCCTCAACAGTATTTACTTGTGGCCCACTATGTTTAGTCTTGTGCTAGGACAGAGAATGCAAAGACTAAATCATATTCCCTAGAAGGCAGAATGTAGTAGTGGATAGAGGGTGGGTTTCAAAGCCAGGAAGACCTGGGTTCAAGTCCTACCTCTGAGTGTGTGACCTTTGACAGGTCACTTGATCCTTCAGTGCCTCAAGCAACTAAAACCACAAATTATCCAAGGAAGCCATTGGTTCAGTCCAAAAAGTAATAATTCCCTAGTGAAGAATAGGACTAATGCCAAAATTAACATAAAATGATACAGCAAAGTGCTGTTTGAGGTGCAAATAACTGAGTGAAGAGTTCTAATACCGTACTAAGTACTGGGAATACAAATTCCAAAGAGAGACAGTCTCTGACCTCGAGGAGCTTACAGGTCCCAAACTGAACTCATTAATCTGCCCACCCCCCCCCCCATTCTTCTCTTCCTAACTGCTGTATTTACCACCAGTCACCCAGACTCGAAGCCACAAAGGTCACTGCTCTTCACTCCCTGACCCCCACCCTCCTCCATCCAGTCAGTTATAAAGGGTGGCAGATTTTCCCTGGACTATTGCAGTAGTCTTCAGGTTGGTCTCCTTCTGTTATTCAGAGCTCTTCATAACCTCCTCCACCCCAGTTTTTCAGTCTTTTTACTCCTTGCGCACCACCACATCCAAACATATTCTGGGATCCAGTGACACTAGCCTGTTTGGTACCTCAAATAAGACACTTATCTCCCGAATCCTGGTGCTTTCATTGGCATGCTTTCCCTCCTCATCTCTGCTTCCTAGCCTACCTGGCTTCTTTCAAGTCGAAGCTAAAATCCCACCTTATGTAGGAAGACTTTCCTGATGCCTCTTACTCCCAGTGCTTTCCCTGTCTTGATCGTCTCCCATGTAGCCTGTATATAGCTTGCTTATACACATAGTTGTTTGCATGTTGTCTTCCTCATTAGACTGAGCTTCCTATATATCCCCAATGCCTGGGGATATAGTTGGCACTAAAATGTTTATTGAGTCTCCCTGAAACCCCCAGACTCCCGTATGTCCCCCATCTCATATTTATCAAGTAGATTTTTCAATGCCTGGCCTAAACATGTGGTCTCCTCTGTGTTGTTATCCTATTAGAATATAAATTTCTAGAGGTCAAGCACTATCTCCCTTCACATTTATTTGTTTAGTAAGTGTTTACTATATATCACATACTGTACTAGGCAGTAAGGCAATTGAGGCAAAAATAAAAGTCTCTATCCTCAAGGAGCTTCCATCTTTTGGGGGGAAAGCAACACACACACATAAGTAAATGTATGCATACAAAATAAATATAGAGTAATTGGCCTATACACTAGTACCTGAGGTAATCAAGCATGTAGGAGGTGGTACTTGAGTTGAGCTTTGAAAGAAGTTAGGGGTAAAAGTGAGAAAGTGTTGTGATAGGATCCATATCTGCCCTCTCCCTGAAGTATGTATTAGGCTGGAATTTCCCTAAAAGGCAACAAAACCAGTGCTTTATTGGCTCAGGGGTAGAGTAAGGCTCAAACTGTGCCTCTCTTGAAGAAACTTCCTGGTGTCCTCCAGTTGTGTTGATAGGGCATCCTGATCACTCAGGGATCATAAAGGTCCCACCTTTGTGGGGGTTGCTAGATGCCAGAAGACCACAGTGGTCACCACAGCCTGCCCAGCTGAACAGACACATTTCCATATGGAGATGATGGGAGTTAAAATCTTGTTGTTGCATGTCCTTCCTATGTCAGGACCAAGTAAACTGTTAACTATCCAGTGATCTATGAGCATCTCTTTCATCCCAGCACTGAATCTGAACTAACAAGATACCACAGGTCAGGCCCACCAATGGGCATGCTGTAGGTTTGGCGGGGAAGGCCAGTGCAAAAAGCACAAACAAGGGAGATGGAATGTTCATTGAGTGCCAGTCAGGCGGTACTGCGGATGGAGCACTGAGCTTGGAGTGAGGAAGACCACTCAGTTTCAAGCAAGCCTCAGTTTCCTCTTCTGTAAAATGAGAGTATTAGATTCAGTGGTCCTGAATTTCCTTCCCAATTTTCCTATGAACAGCAAGCAGGCCAGTTTGGTTGGAATGCAGTTTGCATTGCAATTAGCATAGAAAAGAAGGCTGGAGCCTGGTCTTGAAACATGTTCTATGTTAAGCAGAAGAGTTTATACAGGGTGTCCCAAAAGTCACAGGGTTTTAAGCTTATGGCTGCACTAAGACTTTTGGGTCACTTTGTACTTTATCTTAACGTCAATAAAGAGTTACTAGAGTGTCTTGGGCATGGCAAAGAATATCAATCTGAAGGCCTTGTGGAAGGTACATTGGAGAGGGGACACACTAGAAATGGGAGCTGTTTCGATAGTCAATTTCTGAATATTAAATTTAGTCCAAGAATGTTTGTGTCTTTTGAGATTGACTGTCATTCAACTCCCAGCTTTGTGTTGTCCAAAAACTTAATAAGCATGTCTTTCTTGTCTCTCACTGGGGGAATTTGGATCTTTCATAGTATAGCCACCGTATACCTTTAGGGCCAGCGTTCTTAACTTTGGGCCCATGACCCTTTAAAAAAAAATTTCATTACTTTCTTTCAATAATGGTGGTTTCCTTTGCAATCCTATGTCTTTTATTTGATGAATTTAAAAACATTCTGATAGGGAGTTCATAAACTTTGTCAAACTGCCAAAGGTATCCATGATCCCAAAAAATTGTTAACCTTTGCTTTAGGGGGTATAATATATAAAAGACGGTACACAAGCATCATCCCCAAGGTTTCATCAGTCATCCTTTTTCATTTGGCTACTAAAACTATTACAACTTTTTTTTTTCCCTCTAAATAACTAAGCACTATAGTCTTCTCTGTACTACCTGGGCCGTGGGCCAGCACCAGCAAGTCGGATCAAAGGACTCACCAAACCAGAACTACCCAACGAGGTAGTAGGGGCTGGTATGTACAAAGGCTGAAGACAATCAAAGGAAGGTTGGAACCTGCACTTACTGGAAATTATTCATGGGGAATAATAGCAATATCCTTTCCCTAACACTAACACTTACTGCGTCTGGCAACATAAGGTAGGCACACCCTGGGCCACTAAGTGTGGTAGTCTAACTTCAGCCTCTAAAAGGTAGCACAGATCTCTGAGAAGTTAGGAGGCAGCATATTACTTTAAATCACAACA
This sequence comes from Trichosurus vulpecula, assembly GCF_011100635.1. Taxonomy (NCBI): domain Eukaryota; kingdom Metazoa; phylum Chordata; class Mammalia; order Diprotodontia; family Phalangeridae; genus Trichosurus; species Trichosurus vulpecula. Next base: position 391,358,841 of record NC_050576.1, on the reverse strand, counting down.
ACAAATACAAGCCCTAATGGAAACTTGTTTTTTCCCTAGAGTCATACATGAAATTTAAGAAGTGCGTATATCCCTGAGGCCTTGAGATAAAAGATCAGAAAGAGCTTGTGGCACAACAGGAATGTAGGTAGTATTAGTCAAATGAGAGGTTGGACTGGGCGGCTTGAAATTAGGGTTTCCAACATTCCAGTTCTAAGATTTATTTGTATAAAATGGCCCTTTGTACAAACAGCAGCTTTTCTTTCTGCTTGCTTCTGCAAGAGTGTGGAGCTACCACATCTAAGCTTACTGTAACTTTTTAATTACATATAGGACAAAACTGAGCAAGCTTTTTAAAGAAAATTTTTTTTGTCAACAAGATTAAAAGTCCTTACATTATTCATTAATTCTGTCACTACTGATGGTCAACCTACCCTCCTCTGAAGTTTATACCAATCACTCTGTCATCCTGTCCCTATCTTTGTTGTAGTCATCTATGGATTTTCAGGTCATTCTCCCACTTCAGTGAGTTAAGAATCTGGTTCTCAGTCTTCCTCTCCACCCTGCCCTCTAGGGTTCTACCCTCATTTTTGATGACTTTTTAAATGCTCTGACCTACCAGTTCATCAGCTTCTTCAAGCTGACCTCAGTCTCAACCTCATCCCTCTACAGTAGGAATCACACCTTATATCTTATCATCATGGAAGACTTTTCCATTTCCACTTGATCTTGAACCCTGAAATTCAGGAGAATTTCTGAAACATAGGGAAGTCATAATTGGGAGACAGGACATCAAGTTTAGAGAATAGCTGCTACCAGCCAGTTTAGCTGGAAGGGTGTGTGTGTGTGTGGACATTGTGGGGAGTGTTAAATGCCAAGTTTTGTACTTAACCTTATGCAATAGGGAGTCCCTAAAATTGCTGAAGCAAGAGAGTGACATAATATTCAAACCAATGCCTGGGGAAGCTTATTTGGATAGCTGTGTAGGACTTGTGTGTAAAAAGTAGGAAGGCTATGGAAGGGAGAGGAGCAGTAGAGCAAGAATCCACAGGATTTGGTGGCTGATTGGATAAGAAGAAGGGAAGGTGACTCTGAAGTTGTGAAGAGGCAGTAGGCAGATGGCCTTGTGGGACTGAACTTCACAAGAGATTAGAGCATAGAGGGTTTGTAGTCATCTTGGGGGAGATGATAATTGAACGTATAGGTGCAAATGAGATCACCAAAGTAGAGAGACCAGAATGTGAAAGAAGATGATGAAGGGACAGAGCCTCGAAGGAGCCCCTTCCTTCCAGAGCAGGGTGATGGATGATGATCCAGGAAAGGACTGAGAAGGAAGAGAAGCAGAAGAGAGTCAGGTCACAAAAGCCAAGGGAGAAAGAGGAGACTTAGAATATCTGCTGAGAGCAGTGAGATGGTCAGAGAAGAATGAAAGGGTGGCTCAGTGGAGCCTCTGTGGAGACTCGGATTATCTAACACATTTGTAGTAAACTGAGCACCATTGTATGAGTTCCTCAACTGAGAAGGAGCAGGGGAGATGGATGGTGGGGGAGGGGGGAAGCTGAGGGTTGGGGTTTGTTGAGTCATGAGCATTGAAAGAGAAAGTATATGCCTTCTCACAGTATATGAGGAATTGAAGCAGTCAGCTAGAGTGCTAAGACCACGGAGGCCACCCTTTCACCAATCAGTCACTCCTCCCTCCTTGGTAATTTGGCTTTGCCCACCACCACTTTACTGGAACTATTCCCTCAAAGATTAACAGTGACCTCAGCAGCTAAATCCCAATTTCCCTATTTCTGTGTCGAAGTAATACAATAACACTGTGCTCTGCATTTTAGGCACACATCTGTCAGAAAGCAAGTTTTATAACTTATCATTATTCTCATCAGAGCATTGTTCGGTTTGGATAGAGAAGTATCCAAACTGCCCTAGTCCCTTTTTGTTCTCGGGCACCTCTCCTGATGATGGCAGAGAAGAAAAGGATATATTAAGTACTTACTTTGTGCCAGGTACTGTGCTAAATGTTTTACAATTATCTCATTGATCCTCACAACAACCCTGTGAAACAGGTGCAGTCATGATCTTATCTTACAGTTGATGCAGACAGGGGTTAAGTGATTTGCCCAGGATCACACAACTAATAAGTGTTTAAGGCTAAATCTGAACTCAGGTCTTCCTGACTTGGGGCCCAGTGCTCATGCTACCTAGCTAAATCTAGGCAGCTCCCTTTATCTTTCCTCTACGTCCGCTACTTTTCCTCTGACACTGACAGCATCCTGGTGCAAGCGTTCATCCCCTCACTATTGCAGGAGATCCCTGCTCGGCCGCTGTGCCTTATATCTTTCTCCCTGTTCTACTCCTTCCTCTACTCAGCCATCAAAGTGATCTTCCTAAAACCCAGGTCGGAACACATCACCCACCTATTCCATAAACTCCAGTTACCTTCTGGATCAAACATAAAAATCCTCTGGTTTTTAAAGGCCTTCAGAACTCGGCCCCTTTCTGCCTTTCCAGTCTTCCAACGTTTTGTTCCCCTCTATGTGTTCTGTGATCCGGTACTCTTTGCTTTCTTGCTGTTCTTCACACAAGACACTTTATCTTCCAACTCTGGGCATTTCCACTGGCTGTCTCCCAGGTCTGGAATTCTCTACCTCCTCACCTCTACCTCCTAGCTTACCCTGGTTTCCTTCAAATCCTGCTTTCTGAAATCATCCTTTCCTGGTCTTCTTTATAATGTTAGTATCCTCCCTCGGAAATTGTCTCCAAATTATTATACAGATATATATGTATATGTATATATACACGTATATACGTGTATATATATATATATATATATATATTCTTGTTTGTACATAATTATTCTCATGTTGACTCTCCCTTTAGCCTGTGAATGCCTTGAGGGCAGAGACTGGTTTATCTTGAGTAGTTAGCACAGGACCTGGTAATAGTAAGCACTTAATAATACTTGTTCACTGGATTTGACCCAAATCTTCTCTGTCCAATTCATCCTTCAGATAAATGCCAAAAGAATATTCCCAACGCACAGTTTAGCAATGTCATTAACCTGTTCATTAGTCTTCAATGACTCCCTATTGCCTATACCTAAAACTCCATATATACCTATACCTATACCACAAACTTCCTTACCCTGGTATGGTTGTTTGCACTCTAGGGAAGGACTCACTGGTCACACTGTAACTAATTACGGTTTGTTTATTACAAAATAAAGAACACTCTCCAGTGCTGAATTTAGAGAGATTAAGTAGCTTTCCATATTCATAGTGACTGTTGGGGGAGAAATTAATTTCACATGTCCTGGGTCCAAATCTAGTACTTTGACCACTAAACAAAATTCAATGTCTTCCTCATCTAAATCTGCTCCTCCTTACTTTACCATTTACGTCGGTGGCAAGATCTTTTAACTTGGCATTTTGACTCTTCTTCGCCTAACACATCCAATCAGCTACCAAATGCTGTTAATTCAGTCTCTGCAATATCTCTTGTATCTGTCCCCTGTTCTGTATTCTAGTTTTTATCAGCATCGTTCAGACTTTCCTTAACTGTCAAAAATCTTCTTTGTTGTTGTTGTACAGGCAAGTCTGACTCTTCATAATTCGATCTGGGGTTTTCTGGGTAGAGACACTGGAATAGTTTGCCATTTCCTTCTCTAGTTCATTCTACAGATGAGGAAACTGAGGCAAATAGGGTTAAGTAACTTGCCTAGGGTCGCACAGCTAGTAAGAGTGTGAGGCCACAGTTGAACGCAGGAAGATGAGTCTTCCTGTCTCCAGGCTGGGCACCTAGCTGCCTGGTAACATGGATGGTTGTTGTCTTTTGTCTTCCAAGAGGACCAAAATGGCATCACTAAGTTGGGGTCAAGGTATGGTGTGTCCAACTGTGGCTGGTCAAGCGAGCTCAGAAAGCTCTACCACAGGTCAGGCACATATAGTCAATATGAACATTTGGAGTGGAGGTGTCTCCAAATTCACACATTTCACGTGACTGTTGAGCTAGAGCAATTCTGCTTTGGTCACAGAGTACAGCACCTTCTTTGATTTGGGTGTGCCATGCTGGCTGATCCTGTACTAGTGTGTTCTATGTCTCACAATCAATTCCAGAGTTCTCCAGAGAGACTTTAAGAGTGTCCTCGTATCACTTCTTCCGACCTCCATGTGAGCACTTGCCTTGTGCGAGGTCTCCATAAAATAGCCTTTTAGGCAAATGTATGTTTGGCATTTAAACAATGTGGCCAGCTGGTCAGAGTTGCACTCTCTGCAGGAGAGTTTGAATGCTTGACTGTTCATCTTGAGAAAGGACCTCAATGTCCAGGACCTTATCTTGCCAGGTGATCTTCAGAATCTTCCTAAGACAGTTCACATGTTAGTGATTCAGTTTCCTGGCATGACCCTGGTAGACAGTCCCGGTTTCATAGGCATATGACGATGAGGTCATCACAACAGCTCTGTAGACCTTCAGTTTGGTAGTCAGTCCTCTCTCTCACACATTACTTCAGGGCCTCCCAAACACCGAGCTAGCTCTGGCAATGAATGTCAGCCTCATCATCTATGTCTAAGTCCCTGGAAAGTATGCTGCCGAGGTAAGTGAACTTATCCACAGCGTTCAGAATTTCTCCATTTGCTGTCACCAGTGGTTCCATGTATGGATGCTGTAGTGCTGGCTGGTGGAGAACCTCTGTTTTCTTGGTGGTGTTAGGCCAAAATTAGGCCAAGTAGCAGAGAACTGCTCCATACTTTGGGGATCTCAGCCTCAGAGTCTGCATTGAGTGTGTAATCATTGCCTGGTACATAGCGAGCACTCAAGCACCGTTCATTCTCAGAAAAGTGCAGACCACAGCAGTTCTAAAGCAATTGTTATTACTGAGACAGGGATAGGGACAACAGCCTAGAATATTTCCTTTAGGATACCTTCCACGTGTTGATGGAATTATTGAAATTTATGTAGCTACCTCTACTTTTTCCAGTCTGGCTAGTCTTCTATGCTAGTCAACCCTTAGCCCTAATCAGTCTGTTGGGAGAAGTGCTCCTGCTTTGATTCCATCCCCTTTGTCTCAAATCTCATTTTCCTATGATGTGGCAGTGGGGGAGGAGCTTAGTCGAAACAGCCTGTCCCTTTTGAAAATGTGTTCCCGTGGGATTGACTTGCTCCTATTATGAAAAGTTGTTTTTAAAAGCTGTCCAGTTTAAAGCCCCGGAGTTGGTCCCACTGACCATCCCACCAACACTTTTGTCTTGGTGTTTTAATAAACTTGTAATTTTCTTTTCCTGAGTTTTGCCTTTGTCATTAGAGTAAAGGCCTGAACAAAGAATTTTTCTTTTAACAGAATACAGTTGCTAAAAACTTTTCTTTCCATATTTTTTATTTTAGTAGTAGTTTCTCTTTTTCCTTTCTCTGCCACATATAACTTTAATTTACCCAGCTCCTAAGCTACCACCCCCATGATCCCATAGCTGTCTTGCCCTCTCACCAAGATGGAATCCCCGCCCCCCATGTGCCAACTGGCCTGGAGACCTAAGCCACATGAAATGTCTTAGATTAGCTCATTATCAGCTGCCACTCCCCTTCCTACGCCCCCTTCCCCCCACCCCCCACTGCCCCAATCCATATTGTAAGCTCAGTCCTAGCTCTTCCTAGTCCCTATTCTCTTCTTTACCACTGTGCCCTCTGGTATTCTCCTCTATTGTTAATAAACTCCCCTTCATCCAAGATCTCTTCCTCTCACATTCTTTTCATCTTCCGGCTCCGATTGAAATCTAATTTAAGATACTACCACATCTTGACATCTTCTCTAAGGCTGCCAGCTCCTTTCAGATTTCCTAACATTCAAGGGCAGAAAGGAGAACTGAGATAGTTCTTGCTCTCCATTGCTACTTTCAGATCCTCCATGTTCCTCTTTTCCTCACAGCTCTCTTTTTTCCCTTGGAGTTCACTGCATCTGTTCACATCCATGTTGCTGTCACCCATGGCCAGCTAGGTCATTCTTTACCCTGTACAGTAAGATTTTCCATCTTCTCCGCCCTAACTCTGGTTTTTCTGAACACTTTGACCTCTCATTTCCTCAACTTCTACTACCATGACCTCTGCCTCCAGTATTATCTCAAACATATTAGGAATGGTCACAGTTTAGCCACCCCCTAAGGTCTTTTAAACTTAATTTACTTAAGTTGTCAAAATTATTGATTTACAGCTCTACTTATGATCCCTGTTCTAAAAGTTGGACTGACGGTTGATTTGTGCCATATGCTTTTCTCATGTAATTCAATTCCAGATAATAAAGTATAGCCTGATAGAACAAGAATCCTGGATTAGGAATCAGAGAAGGCCAGGTAAAGACAAACAGAGGATTTATATTTGATCCTGGGTCCTAATCCTTACCCCTGCATTTATTAGCCTCGTGACCCCAAAATTCACTGGCCCTAATGTCTTTTTCTTGATCTCTAATCTTGCATCTCCAACTGACTCTTGGACTGTGTGTCCTGTAGATATCTTAAACTCACCCTGGCTCGAAATCGAGTTGTCATTTTCAACTCCTGACACTCACCCCTCTAGATCCAGTCTCTATCGCCAAGTCCTATTGATTATCCCACCTTTCCAACTTTTCTTGTATATGTCCTCCTCCTCTTTCCTCTGATACTGCCCTCATCACCTCATAACTGGACAATTGCAACAGCCTTCTGGTCCATCCTCCACTCAGCTATGATGTCATCTTCCTAAAATTCATGTCCCACTTCCCACCTCCCCATCCACCTCAAAACTCTCCTGGCTCTCTCTTACCTCCAGGATCAAATATAAATCCTCTGTTTGTCTTTACCTGGCCTTCTCAAACCTTTCCCAGTCTTCTTAGACTTTACTCCCATCCATGTATTCTCTATCCAGTGACTCAGGCCTTCTGGTTATTCTTCAAATAAGGAACTCCCATCTCCCAATTCAATGCATTTTCTTTTCTTTTTTGTAAATAGTATTATATTTTTTCCAATTACATGTAAAGATGTTTTTCAGTATTCATTTTTTAAAATAAGATTTTGAATTCCAAATTTTTCTTCCTCTCTTCCCTTCCCCTTCCCCAGGACAGCAAGCAATCTGATATAGGTTATACACATGAATCATGTTAAACATATTTCCACATTAGTCATATTGTGAAAGAAGAAACAGAACAAAAGGGGAAAACACGAAAAAACAAAAAAAGTGAAAATAGTATGCTTTGATCTGCATTTAGACTCTGCAACTCTTTCTCTGGATGTGGATAGAATTTTCCATCATGAGTCTTTTGGAATTGTCTTGGATCATTGTAGTGTTGAGAAGAGCTAAGTCATCATAGTTGATCATCACACAATGTTTCTGTTACTGTGTACGATGTTCTCCTGGTTCTGCTCACTTCACTCGGCATCATCAGTGCATATAAGTGTTCCCAGGTTTTTCTAAAATCCAGCCACTCATCATTTCAATGCGTTTTCAATAGCTGTCTCCCATGCCTGGAATTCTGTCTTTCTTCAAGTTTCAACTAAAATCCCATCATTTGAAAGAAACTTTTACTAATCTCTCTTAATGCTAGTGCCTTCTCTGATTATTTCCAGTTTTCCTTGTTTATATCTTGTTTTTACATAGTTGTTCACATAATGTCTCTTCCCCATTAGATTGAACTCCCGAGGGCAGGAACTGTTTTTGCCTTTCTTTGTATTCCCATTGCATTGCATAGATACACAGTCCTTTAAAATGCTTGTTGATTTGACTTTACTTGACTGAGGGCAGAGCCATAACTAACATTTTGTACCTCTTCACAAAATGGGACTGGGATAAGCTAAGTGGAAAATGCCCTCAAATAATTTTTGTAAAGGATACATTTAGTTGCGGGGGTGGGAAGACACTTTGGGGATCTTAGGGTGGAGACCATGGTATAATATGAGTCCAATTTGTGAGAGTGGCAAACTTACCTAGGGTCAAGGGTGTGCTGGTAAATATTTTACAACCCATTCTCCAAAGTTCATTATACACTTTTAAGTTTAATCTACATTATTAATGTTTTTTCTCTATTGGTTTCTTAAGTCTAGACAATCAGCAAAGCAATAAATCAAGACCTGAGTTACAATGTTTGTTGATTTCTGAGGTTCCTTATAGGGTACAAATAGCTCTTGGCCACTTGTTTTTCTTCATAGTAAATTTTATTTGCAACAGGGAACATACCACATTTGAGGACATGGAGATTGTTTAAGGGTCGGACAGTGGGGAAAATAACACCTCCTCTTGATTGCTGACAGTACTTTTAAAGGTTTATAAAGTGCTTTAGATTTTATAATAGGAGTGAATTGGACCCAAGGGACTGAATCACAGCCAGGAATACATTAGTCATTAGTAATGACTGTGCACCTGTCCGTGAAGAGATAGGTGACAAAGCTCACTTTCTTGGAGTATTTATCTTTCCTGAACTTTTTTTTTTTTCTGGAGGAGGGAGGCAAGGCCATTGGGGTTAAAAGTGATTTGCCCAAGGTCACACAGCTAGTTAGTGGTCGAATGTCTGAGGTCAAATTTGAACTCAGGTCCTCCTGACTCTAGGGCCAGTGGTCTGGTCACTGATCCACCTAGCTGCCCCTAACACACACTCACACTCACACCCACACTCACTCACACTCTCTCTCTCTCTCTCTCTCTCTCTCTCTCTCTCTCTCTCTCTCTCTCTCTCTCTCTCTGTAGTATTAGCAAAATCTAGGCTATCTAGAACTTGGGAAATAACTCTAGTTTTCTGCATAGCTGAGAACTTAATAACAAAAGGTTTTTGTTTGTTTTAACCATTGTTGATTGAGATTCTTTCTAAAATGTGCCACACACCTCCCTGTCTTCTTTTAACACTTTAAAATAAGTTTTTATCAGTGTCTTTTGTTTTTCACAGTATCATAAATTTTATCCCCAGTATCCTTCCTTTCTTCCTCAGAGACAGCCCATCCTATGTAACAAATAGTATTTTTTAAAAGACCACCCCCCCCCCAAAAAAAAGGAAAAGAAATCAGAACTGATCAGAACATTGAAGAAGTCTGAAAACACACGAAATGTGCAACACTTGTGGACCTCCCATTTCCACAAAGGGCAGAGTTGGGAGCATCCCCTCCTTACTCTTCTTATGAACTCAGCTTATTTCTTTATAATTTTGCAACACTCCCTGACTTCTGAAACAGACATTGAGAAACTTCTCAGTATAGGTTCTTGAGAATCCAGGGAGACTCTTACCCAAAAGCATGACTCAAAAGCATATGACTCAAAACTGAAAGGAAAAGTGATTTACTGGTGCTTAAAGAAAGCCTGCTTGGAACCTCAGCTGTCCAATGGTGAGTTGACTTATATAGCCTTTGCCAGACTGCTCAGAGCACACAGCCAATTAGCGGCCTTCTAAGTGGCTTGGTGGATAGGGCTGGGCCTGGAGTCAGAAAGACTCATCTTCCTGAGTTCAGATCTGGCCTCAGACACTTACTAGCTGTGTGACTCTGAGCAGTCACTTAACCCTCTTTGCCTCAGTTTCTTTATCTGTAAAATGAGCTGGAGAAGGAAATGGCAAATCCCTCCAGTATCTCTGCCAAGAAAACCCCAAAGGGGTCATGAAAAAAGACTGAATGATAGCAACGACAATGGAATATAGCCTGTCTAGGAAAGTTGCTTTCCGACTGTGTGCTGAGTGCAACTTTTGTGGGTCATTAGCAGCTAACAAGAGCCTTGTGCAGCACATAAGGGATTGGCGTATTCAACTACGCTTGATGGGAGTAGTCGAGTTGGGTTTTGTAAATTCAGTCTATTGCAAAATTAGGTTGTTTTGTTCACTATGGTACCAAATTTATAACCTTTTTTTAAATTGCTCACAATCCATCTATCTCTCCACAAAAAATTTTCACGAGTTGTCATGACAAAAAAAAAAATTTTATCAGTTGGTGACAAGACTTCTCTGGTGGTGAGATTCTCAGAATTTAGACTGGCCTTGTGCTCCAAAGTCACAGCTTTGGAGGACCCAGTTTAACCTGCTTTTTCTATTTTTTTCTGTTTCTTCCCTTGCTTACTGCTGTCAGTATATTTGTCTATAGTAGCCCTCTGGACCTTTCTAATTTTCTACTTGTGATCCATGAGAGGCTTAAAAACCTGATAACCGAGCTTGGTTGAGGTTGAGGGCCTAAGACATTTGACTCCAGTATCAGTAAAGTACACAAGCTTCAGTTTGTGGATTTTCGTCCCATTTGCTTTGGCTGCACTGAGGCACAGAAGCCAGGGAAGGGGTCAGTGAAACTGTTTGTCTCAGGGTGTGCCTGCCCAACTGGCTCCCTGTTCTATGCATGCTTATGATGGAGGTCTTTTTTTTTTTATTACTTTCTGGTTCTTGGTGGTATTCTAGATAGAGGAAGTTATTAGTAAGCCTAGTTCCTGATAGACCTCAATCTATAAGCATTTATTAAGTACCCACCTTGTGCCTGACACTGGCGGTACAAAAAATGAAATGAAAACAGTCTCTGTCCTCCAAGAACACTGAGACAACACGTACGAAATGAATGCAAAGTAATAGGGTTAAGGGAGTCGGTAGTATCTGAGGGAACTGATCTATAAAGATATGAAAGGATAAAAATCTGGAAATTAGTGAATCAGGGTTCTGTTTAAATATTCATGAAGTATAATCATTTATTAGAGTAAGTAGGAACCTAATTTAAAAATAATTAATGATGATAAAGCATTGATTAAGAGCTAGTTATGTAATCAGGCACTGCACTAAGCAGGAGGAATACAAGTATAAGCAAGAATAGCCTGTCCTCAAGAAGCTTACAGTCTAAAAAATTTTTTTTACATCTTTAGTTTTATATTTTATAATAAATTTTAAATTTCTGCCACATACTTCTCTTCTGCCTCCCAGAGAGCCATCCCTTATCAAAGATTTTTTTAAAAAAGGAGAGTAAAAATGATCAATACATAGGAAAACTGACAAGATATATACAATGTTCTACCTTGGCACAGGTATGGGGAGGAGAGATGTTTTCTTGTCTGTTCTTTGAAGCCTACCTTGTTCTTTGTAATTTTGAAACATTCATTTTTAAATTTTTTTTTAAACTGGGCTCAGGTACCTTCTGTGAAATGAAGATGTGTCAATTTCAAGCCTACTTGGGAAATCCAAATGCACTATCATTTACTCCTGAATACTTAGTCAAAACAAATTGTTAGCCTCGACAATGGAAATATAAAAAAGGCTTTAATGAATTTGCTCATTATTCTTTCCTGTTAAATATTGTAAAGAAGCAATGGAGCCGTATTTTAAAACTTTTCTATTTGTTCAAACGTGTGTTTTAAGAATATTCATAGGAAAAGAGGCCTGACCCCTTTAAAGATTAAAAGCAACGTCTACTAGACAGAAAGACACTTTATAAAAGTAGGAGAGAAAATTCAACATTTAACAAAGAAGGTATTCAATGTTAATTTGGCAGTGACAGAGAAAAAGTAAAAGAAAAGTCCAAAAGCAACTAATTGCCTTTTCTGAAGGGGAGGAAGGAGGTAGACATGGAGAATATAAACCAAGTATGTGATACAATGGTCTTTGAATTCCTTTTAAAGCAAAGCCAGGTAAATAATACAAAATGGCAGTAGTATAAATCAAAAAACCAACAGAACAACCATTGATAGTGAGTACTATGTGTAAGGAACAAAGGGTGGGGGAGCTATGTTTGCAGAGACATGTAGATGATGTCACTGTCCTTGTGTGGCTTAAAGAGGAGCAGAACAGACATCCCTAGCCTCTTCTCTTCCCATCTTCTCCAACCAGGAGGTTGCGGCTGGAGACCACCACTTTGCTTTCCTGAGAGAGAGGGGTTATCAGTCTAGAAGTATATCTGTCTGCTCCCTTAAATATTGTTTGTCTAGGGGATATGATTGGGTTCCATGTAACTTCTGATTGCTTTGTCATCTGGAAGCTAGATGGGGGACCTCAAGCTCTATATCCTTGACCCCCTTCCCAACTAATACCAGTTCCACAATGAATACATATAGCACATAGCAAAGTAACCCATTTATCCAAATCACAGAAAAACAGTAATCAGAGAAGTTTTGCATAGGAGAATATACACCAGACAAAATGGAGTGAAGGATCTCTCACATTGTGAGTGAGATCAGCTTGACTAAGAGAGAGTGTTCTGGATCTAACTCAAGGGGAAATTCCCTGAAGTCTCTAGAGTAGCAAGCTGAAAATAGGGACATGATGGAGACTATCAGCTCTTCTCATGTTTTCCCAGTCTTTTCCTTCAGCAACCTGAAGTAGGATTGGCCTTATCCATCTTCTCTCTTGTAACTGGAGGCCAGAAGCACCAAAAACAACTTGATTCATAGTCTCAAAGGGAACTGTGCTTGAAAAGTCCCAAAAGGGGACTGGTGAAGGCTGGAATACTCTCACCTCTCACCAGCTCAGCCCCTCTTCTCATGTAGGGCAGGGTCTTCATCTCCATCAATAAGGAGAGAGTCCCATTACCAATTCTTTAGGGAAGGGGTTACATACCTCCCCTGAACAAAACACTTTGTAGTCCCTTACGAAGATCCACTGGGGCATGTCCCAAACCTGTAAATATAAAACACAAACATCAGCACCTTAAGACAACAAGGATGATTTTCCTGGCATCCCAGGTAACCAACTGTTGGTTGAAACTGAAATAAAACAAATACATATCAACAGTGTACACAGCAGACACGGCACTATTCAGGATTCTACAGTGATAACACGTCTAACTACATCCAAAACATAGTGCGGGCGCATTTCAAAAGTACAGGCATATCCAGAATAGAGAGCAAGCAGTCAAAAACAATGAGCATGACTAACTGACAAAGAAAAGCTAGCTAGCTGCAGCAATAACCCTAGCCACAGGGATTATGTATATGCCTGTTAATACTAACATTACACATACTTTGCCAGTTTCTAGCCTTCAATTTTAACCTATGTACCTAATTATTTGTAAAATGTAATAGTAGTTATTGAGTATTACGTGGAGCTTTCCAGTTCATAGACCTCCAGTCTCACATCTCCTGTCTGTTGGACAGCTTGCATCTTAAACCCAAAATATCTAAAACTAAACCTATTATCTTCCCTTCTTGCCCAATCTACCTCTTTTCCTAACTTCCCTGTTACTGTGGAGGATACCATCATCCTCCCCGGCACCTGGGTTCCCAAAGAAGATGTCATTTAGACTCCTCCCCCTCCATATCGAATCAGTTGCCAAGTCCTGACATTTCTATCTTTGTAATATCCTAGCTATGATCTGAATGAGACGTGTGGAATAGTAGAAAGCTAACATATCTAGTTATGTAATAAAAAGAAATGAGAGCCCAAATTAGAAAGCATGATTGCTTTTTTTTTTTTGAGACTAATAATAGAATAGACTATAATACCAATCTGGGATAGGGTTAATTGACCTAGTAGTCAACATAAACATTTGGAGAGCGGTGATCGTGTGCAATTTAACTATAGGTCATGTCCAGTTAAAATAAATACTATTTTAAAGCCCCCAAGAGGATACATAATGAAAAAAATTATATGTCCTCCTTGTTTTGAGAAATATTTGATCCAAATAAAATTCCAGTATATATCTCTTACTAAAAGATAGGTACTAAGTGCTTTGCCTCTCCTTCCTCTAACCTACTTTCACTTCCTCCACCCATTTGTCCTGGACTAACACCACCACCTAGAGGCTGATATGGGAAATTATCCGATCATCTTTTCATAGCCACACCCTTTCTTCTCATGGAAGGTATTTGAAAGGCCCTACTCCTTCCTTTTCCTTCTTCACCACTTATAAATTAATTAATTTAATAATAAAATAATAAATTAATTGCAGTTTCTTACACATACATACATTTTTAACTTTTTTTTCTTCCAACTCTTAGACACTTATTTAGAAAAATTAACTTTCCTTTCATCATTCCAGGTATGAATCAAAGAAATCATGCATGATAAGCAATAGTGGATTTTCTGCAGTTTCCTCTTTTGTCATTTCTTATGGAACACTAATATCCCATTACATTCACATATTACAATTTATTCAGCCACTCTATAACTAATGAGCATCCTCCCCATTAGGTAATTTTTCTAAAATTTTTTATTTTATTTTATTGTCAGGCAGGCTCCTCCCCTCCCCTAAATTTTAATTCTTTGCTTTGCTTTTTTCTCCCTCTTAGTTCCTCTTTCAGAATCAAGAAACTTGTTTTCCCTATGCCTATCTCCTCCTGGGTATCATCTTCCCTCTTAACCATCCTGTCTTGTTTCCATGTTGGGTTTTATGTATTTCTACACCAAGTTGTTTGTGTATATGTGTGCTGAATCTTCCTTTGACAGTTTCTGATCAGAGTAAGGTTCATCTGATGTCCACTCCCCCCACCTCATCCTCCATGTTAGTATACTCTTCTTCTCATGCATCCCAGTTATGGGAAATTGCACATTCCACTGTCCCCTCCCTCCTTCCAATGCATGCTTTTCTTTTACTCTCCCTTCTCTTTCTCCTTTTAAAATCGTCAGAACAGAACCAATCTGCCTCTCACGTCCTCTCTTTTGCTTATTTAACTACCTCAATATTCTTTGAAGACACTAAAGTTCCCAAAGGGACAGTTATTTCTTGCCCACTCATCCTCATTAGAATGTTAGCAGTACAAAGTCATATAGCCTCTTTCAATTTCTCAAATAAATTTATTTTTCTAGGTTTCTCTTGGTTCTTACATTTGCATTTCAAAGTTTCTTCTCAGCTGTGGTCTTTTCATCAGAAGTACTTGAAAATCCTTTATTTAATTAAAGATCTCCTCTTCCCCCCATTTTTTGCCTTTGTAGGATTGTACTAAGCCTTGTAGGGTAAATAATTCTTCCTTATAAGCCTAAATCTTTTGCCTTTTGGACTATTGTATTACAAAATATCCTCTGATTCACTGTGCAAGCTGCCAGGTCTTGTGTGATCCTGATTGTGGTTCTTTGGTACTTGAATTATTTATTTCTGAATGCTTGCTGGATTTTTTCCTTGGTGTGATTGATGACATTCCTGGAACTCTCCATTTCGGGGTTTCTTCCTTGAAGTGAACAGTGGAGTGTTTCCTCACCTTCTCCTTGGTACATTTGGGTATCTCTATTTTTTTGAAATGTAGACTCTAGGGTGGGCTTTTTTTTTTGTCATGGTTTTCAGGGAGTCTAATGATTCTTAAATTATCTCTCCTTGACCTGTTTTCCAGGTCATTTTTTTTATTAGATGTTGTACATTTATCCTATTTTTTCAATCTTTTGATTTTGTTCTAATTATTTCTTACTCTCTCATGGAGTCATTGATTAATAGTCTGTTTTTCAGGGAGTTCATTTCTTGGGTAAGTTTCACCACTTTCTCTGATAAACTACTTATTCTCCCAGTTCTTTCCTCAAGGGCTTTTTTATTTTTTATGCTTTGCTTCTTCTAGGTATCCATGTAGTTCTCATGGAAAATCCATTTATTTCTTTGAATTTCTACTTGTAGTTGTTATGGAGTTATTAGCTACTTCATCTGAACAATCTACAGATTTTCAACAGCTGGGGTAAGCTGGAGTTTTTAGTTTACTCATCTCTTTAGCCTTAGTTCCTGAACTGGGACTTTGTGCTGCGCTTTTGGGGGGGGCTGGTCTTTCTGAGTCCCCTGGGTTCTACCTCCCAGGGTTAGGTCTCTCTGTGTCTCTGAAATTCAGAGCACTGGACCTTCAGGGTCCTCTATGGCACCTCAGGGCAGGATGCTTGGAACCTTGGACACTGAAGCCCAGCTGTGACTTGACAAGCACCCTGGAGCTTTTGAAGCAGGACTCTTAAGTCCCTGCTGCCTCAGGACAAAGCTCTGCAGGCTGCAATTATTTGGTCTTGCTGGGAAGCTAGGGCTTGTTTGCTTGCGCTAGTGCTGGTTTTGCTGTTGTCTCTTTTTCCCTGTTTGTGGGCTTTTAGCTGATTTTTGTGCAGTTCTGGGAGAGATGAAGTCACCTACTGTAGTTAACTCATTGGAGTTCTTAATCGTTATTTGGTCCATTGTGAATTTTAGGTTTTTGTTAGAGTTAGTATGGAGGAGCTGGACTTGGTTCAAGCAGCCACCTTGGCCAGCTCTCCAAGTTGCCATCTACTTCTTCACTCTGCTTCGATTCAAGAACCATTGATATTTGCTTAAAAAATCATTTACAAATTTATTTCAATATTTTGGATTTTTGTTTTATGTTTGTTTTATGTAGTGAGACCTTCTCTTTCTAGCATTCTGATATCTTCAACTATCTTCCTTGGCCAACATATAAGCCATAGCATGGATTAGATAGGCTTTAATAGGCTACCCTGAGTCCCTAACCATAATCAATAACATTGTTTTAATGGGAAAATACATTTCTATGTCCAAATATCACCATTTGGAACACAGTCTGTTTATAAATTGGGAGCTTCCTGAAAAGATGAAAGAATATGAACACATGAAATTTATTATAATAGGAACTGACCTTTATATTTGAAATTTAGACATACTATTTATACAAGATCCAGCCAAGTGTCACCTGATCAGCGTCACCTGAGTGCCATATTTATTGTCAAGCAATACTTGACTGGATGCCAGGCAACGTCTGTATGATGTTTGTGATCATTCAATACACTTAGAAATGCAAAGCCAACACTAGAGAGATTAATAATTCCTTCCAATCAATGAATGATGCCTGAAATTTTGGTAGTCGACATCAAGTAAATAGTAAGGCCCAATAAATAGATAGACCCAAATTCCTGCTGAAAGAGCAATATAGCACATAATTCAGGTTCTTGCGTTTTTTTCTATAAAGATTTAATTACTTGCTAAAACAATACCAACCATAATGTCTTATTGCCCAGATAGTCTGCTGGGTGTCTGTAACTTGTGTACTTTGGCTGTCTCTCTCAAAGTCAGGCAGACTACACCTTTCCCTTAGGTGGAAACCCGAAGGTTTGGGAGTTGTCTGTTCTTTACTTGACGCTATCAACTCTAGCCCCTACCACTGTTCTCCACATTTTAGGGGCCACTAACTAGCACCCTAATTCTAATTAATTACTTACCACTGGGTAGCTTTTACAAAGGGATATTTAATTCAAAGATGGATTAATAAAAACCGAACAAATGTACTAGCATAACTGTCAGTACCTGAAGGGAGTACTTTCTCCTATACCTTCTCATACTCTGGCATAGTCGGCTCTCAGTAGCTCAGGTTCCACAGTGTTGGGCCTACCAAGTTCATGACTGGATGTGGTACCTGCCCCTGGATGAATCACTCCTAAAGGCCACTCCTTGTTCCTCAGGGCACAGATGTGCTGGCTGTAAAAGCTGGCCCGGATTCTGGTTTCTCCTAAGGTCGAGGACTCTACTCCTTGTACCTACCTGTACCAAGAAGGCCAAAGAGGGGCTGAATGGCCTCTGGGGGAGAAAGAAGGCTCCACAGCCCTTCCCCTTATGACGTAGTGCACAGTCTCTCACTGGACATCGTCACACTGTCAGAGCATAGATGGTAACGATGAGGTGAAGCAGCAGCCAAGATAGTCACGGGAAGTGTGTGGACAGTCCTGGCAACACAGACAATTGGAAAAGGATCTTCCCAAAACGCAGCCAGCCAGCTAGAGCCAGTTAGAACACGTCCATGTATGCTCCAGGCTCTCCAAGGCACCTTTCTTGCGGTCATCACCATTCTCTGAGACACAGCTTCCTAGAGTCCTGTGGGGAGACACCCAATGAGCAGCCTCGGCGAGTGTGCCCATGTCTATCACTTGTCTATGATGCTAATGAAGCTGTTGCTACGTCTTTGTTTTCATTAGGCTGGACTTGCCCAGAAAATTATTATTATTTGACTTGAACTCTTAAGTTATACAATAAGCTGTAATAGAGAAACTACCTAAAGGGCCACAAGTGCCAGAGGAAGTTACTAAAATGGTGTTAGGTAGTGTAGCTTATGACTCCGGAACAAACAACCAATACAGAAGAGTCTGAGAGGCAACATGGTATGATAGATAGAGCTGGAAGACCAGGGTTCAAGACCTGCCTCTGCCATGCACTGATTGTGTGACTGGGCAAGCTGCCCTTCATGCACCCGGGCAACTGTGGAGAAGTTGCTAACTAAGCTGTATTGATGAAGCAAGTCCCCTGCTGGAGACTCCCTCTACCTAGGAAATCACAGATGAGGTTAAACACACACACACACACACACACACACACACACACACACACACCCCAGAACTGAGAGGTCTGAGGATCCTACCACTTTCTTAGCCACAACTGCCCAGAAGCCAGTGATGTGAAGGATTATCCAAGCTACGGAGATTTTCAAATCGTTTGACAAAATACCTCACTCCTCCCTTACAAGGCAGGGCTGAGGATAATTGATAGGCAGTATAAGTCATACTTGCTCAGAAATATGTAGCTTGCTTTCCCAGAATCACAGAATTTGAGAGTTGGAAGAGACCTTAGGCCATATAGCCTAACAAGGGTGGAGAACCTGCGGCCTCCAGGCCATGTGTGGCCTCCTAGGTCCTTGGGTGCAGCCTTTTGACTGAGTCCAGATTTTACAGAACAGATCTTTTTATTAAGGGGATTTATTCTGTGAAGTTTGGATTCAGTCAAAGGGCCACATGTGAGGACCTAGAGGGCCACATGTGGCCTGGAGCCTGCAGGTTCCCCACCTCCTCTCCATAGAGGAATGGAATCCTGACTGTATCCTACCCAACACGTGGTCACTGAGGACCTCTCAAGGTAGACTGTTATACTTTTGGACAGTTTTAGGTTTTTCCTGATATTGAGCCAAATTTGCTCTTTTGCAACTTCCACACATTAGTCCTGATTCCGCTTTCTGGGACCCAAACAAAACAAGACTAATTACACAGCAGCCCTTCAAGTATTTGGAAACAGCTACGATGTCCTCTGAGTCTTCCATTTCCAGGATAAATATCTCTTTATTTAAAGCTAAGTTTGATTATGAAGATTTCTGTATGTAATATTCTCCTAATCTCTTTGGATTCAAATTTTCTCTACTGTGAATTCTCTGTAGCATTATATAACTTTTTTTCCATTGCATTTCTTTAATTTTTTTCAATTACCAAGTATTTATTTTCTCTCCCTTCCACCTTCCCTCCAATTTAAAAGGAAGAAAAAATTAAAACCTTGTAACAAGCATGTATAATCAGGCAAAACAAATAGAAACATTTTCCATGACTAGAAAGTCACATCTTATTCTGAATCTTGTTATACAACTTCTTCATCTATGAAAGTTTAAATAAAGTGCATCTCCTTCCTTGAAGCATTCAAACCACTAGACAATCCTAAAAAGGAAGGTTTTAGAGAAAAAGGGGAACCAAAACCTTTAGCTAGTTTTCATAACCTTCGAAGATAATAGACTTTGTCAAATGACTTTGAAGGCAAATTTATAGGGTAGAAAATTATATTATCTCCTAAAGTATGCATGCAACAAGTACACAAATAGCATTATATTATCTCCCAAAGTACACATACAACATGGTCTGGTAATTTAATATTTTAAGGGTTTACTTAAAGGAGTCTGAATGAAAGGAATTAAATGCTCTCCTTACATGGCTGAGGTAGACTGAAAATAGAGGTCATGGGAGTTTGAGTTTGAGGAAGTGGGAGGACGGGGTGTCTCAAAGGGAACAGGGGCTGGGCTGAAGAAAAATTAGAACAGGTTCCTGTTTATCCAGGATTAAGGTCAGGAAAGAAAAAGGGATTGATTGGCTACAGAGATCCTTCTTCATTGGTAACTCTTGATATAACTGAAGAGAATAGGTTGACAAGGAAGTGCCAAAGTCTTTTTATGTAGTTCACAAAACAAGACGAGGTAGCACCATATGAGAATCACGCTCAAGGAGCACAGAAGTTAGTGGGCAAAGCGATTTAAAAGTGAGACAAAATGATAACGAGTTAGGAATTCTCTGTGAAATTAGTATTATATAGATTATTGCTAGTATTGATATAAATGTTAGTATTATGCATGTATGTTATGCATGTTAGCATCATTATTTGTGGCAGTACTAGTCTATTCACTTATCAGATCATTTGCTGACACTATCGCCTTGTGCACATACTCCTCGAAGCCATCTGCTGACTCTCAAGTGACCCTCCTTCCTCAGAGTTCAGCACTTGGTTAACTGTCATTTCTCAACTATGACCCCTGCTATCATCCTTTGTGCTATCAGTATTCAAATAGATGAATCTTTGATTTGGTCCATCTTAACTCCCATTACCTCTGTTTCCACTCTATCGCACTCTTACCTATCATGCCACTCTATCTCAGCCACCCTCGGGAGTGGTCACACCTGAAATTTCATCATCTGTTCTATCTCTAAAATCTTGTTTAATCACAATCTCCTATCCTTCAATCTCTCCCACCTGCCTCGCTCCTGATCTTGTTCTTCATTCCCATAACAGTTTCCAGGTTCCTTGTCTCCCAGCCCATCACTCCAGCTCATCTGCATTCACAGAATCAGGATTTCAGAATTGGAAAGCACAGAGGCCTTCTGGTCAGATCCCTAAATGAGCACCCCCTACAACATATCTAACAAGCATGGTTATCAAGACAGTTTCTGAAATCCTTGGGAGGGGAGCAAAGTGGAGGAGGACCCACTACTTTCCAAGTGAGTTTGTTTCATTTTGGATGGCACCAATTATAAGGTGTTTTTTTTGGTGATATCAAGCCTAAACTTTTTCTTTGCAACGTCTACTCATTGTTTCAAGTTCTGTCTCCTGGGACTAAACAGAACCAGTCAGTCAGTCAAAAAGCATTTATTAAGTACTTACTATGTACCAGGCACAGTGCTAAGTGCTGGGTGGGGGATACTAAGAAAGGCAAAAACATGGTCCCTGATCCCAAGAAGATCACATTCTAACACAGGTGACAAGAAGATAACTATGTTCATACAAAATATTTAAGATATACACATTGTAAATAGAAGGCAATCTTAGAGGGAAAGGACTAGGAGTTGGGGAATGGTACCAGGACTCGGAAGGGCCTCCAGAAAGTGGGATTTAAGCTGCATCTTGAAGGCAGCCAGGGAAGCTAGGAGAGGGAGAGGCGAGGAGACTGGCAAGGTTGGAAGGGCTTCACATACTTAATGGAGGCCCTTATATTTGACCCTGGAGGTAATATAGGGAACTCAATGAGTAGGGGAGTGACAGGGTCAAAAGAGCTGGAGTTCGATAGGTGAGTGAAGGGTGGAATTGGAGTGGGAGACATCTGAGGCAGGTGAAACAATTAGAAAGCTGTTGTAATAGCTGAGATAGAAGTAATGAGGGCATATATAAGAGTCTTGGCTGTATGAGTGGAGAGGTTACTTATATGAAATATTATTAAGATAGCAATGAGATTTGATTTTTAAAATTGGACATATAGAGTAGTCTTATCCTCTTTTACATGACAGTCTTTTACATTTTTTTTAAGACAGCTCTTTTTCAGACTAAATTTTCCTTCAAGCAATTCTCACATGACTAAAGCTTCTTCATAGACTCATTCCTCTCCAGGCTGCACATGGAATTCTTCTGCCATGCCCGGCTCTTCCTCCTGAAGCCTCACTTCCACCTGGGAATTCATACCTTGGAAGTTCCCTCCACCTTGGTAGCTTCTCCCTGATTAGATCACTCCTCCCAGAATCTCCATTTATGGAGGGCACCTAGAGCCATGTCTCATTCCTCTCCAAGCTTCCCTCCAAACTCACCCCCAGGTCCGATACCTTTGTTCCCGTCTGCTTTCAACTTCCTTTTATGTGTCTTCCCCCATTTATAATGTGAACTTTTAGAGTATAGGTCTAGTCTTTCTTCTTGGATTTGTATTTCCAGCGTTCAGCCCAGTCCCTAGCACAAAATGTTGTGTGATTTGTCCTTAGTTTTGAAGAGAACCAATTGCATGTATTTGGATTTAAGTGAGGCAGTTACACAAAGTCATCAGCCTCACTATCTCTTCCAGTCACTGAAGTCCAATGGCAAGACAAAAATCAGGACAACTGGTGATGGCCGTGGATGCACTGGGTCACCTTGGTATCTTCAGTGTCTGACCAAGCCCTAAGCGCTCCACAGCACTGGCTTCAGATGCCTTCTTGGCCCTCGCCACAAATTGTTGTCCTCCACCACTTCCACCAGGGGAAGTCTTCACGTGCTTGGGGTAGACACCCCCCTAATTCACCGATGAGTCTGAGGTCTGGTTTTAGCCCATCCAGGCACATTACACCTTCTCCAAGGTGTGTGCAAACACTGACATTGACCACTTGTTTAATAATTCTAAAAACTCTAATTGAAACTATGTGTTTTTGTTCTAATCCTACCTGTGGAATTTCTTCTTTTGTTTCACAATTACTATGAAGTGTGAGCTGGACACCGCTTAGGGCAGGACTTAAAGGAGAAAAAGCAGGAGGAAATGGAAATGTAGCTGACGGATTTGGCTAAAATCTGAGTGGATTATTTTTCTTCTACATCTACAGCTTTCCATCCTTTTCTCAAGAAATTGCTTTATTCTGCTATTTCACTTGTTCTCATCAGCTCCCATGGATTCGATTATCTCTATGATTGTGATTCGCAGAACTACTTATCCAAGCCTCATCCCTCTCTTGACCTCCTGTCTCCCATCTCCAACTGCTTCCTGGCTTTCCAGATTTCCTTCAAGTCCCAGCTAAAATTCTACCTTCTATAAGAAGGATTTCCTGGATCTCCCTTAATGTTAATTTCCACTTTCTGTTAATTACCTATAATTTATCCTATATTTCTGGTTTGTACATAATTGTTTGCAGGTTGTCTCGCCCACTAGACTGAGCTCTCCAAGAGCAGGGACTGTCTTTTGCTTTTCTTTGTATCTCCAAGTTCTTAGTACAGTTCTTTGGACATAGCAAGAGCTTAATAAATGCTTGACTGACTATTGGACCTCTTGAACTGTCTAGTAGACATCTTAAACACGTTCTAAACCGAATTCATCGGTTCTGCCAAGCTTTCCCCTCATAACTTCCCTATTACTGTCAAAGGCAACACCATCCTTCCAGCTACCCAGGTTTCATCTTCAATTCATCACTCTCTTGCCACCACCCCCATACCCAACCAGTTGCCAAGTCCTGTTGCTTCTACCTTCTCATACACACCCACTTTTCTCCTCTGAGCTGTTACGTCTTGGTACAGGCCCTCATCATCTCCTGCCTGGACTGTTGCCTGCTGGTGGGTCTGCCTTGAGTCTCTCCCCACTGCAGTACATCTACTCAGTCATCAAACTAATGTAAAGCGCTGCCAGGACCATGTTATTCTTGTGTTCAATCAACTCCCTATTACCTCCAGGATCAAATATAAACTCATCTCTGGCTTTTAAAGCCCTTCAAGACATGTTCTTCCTACTTTTCCAGTCTTCTTATACCTTAATCCCCTCCATGCACTTTGTGATCCAGCAACAGTGGCCTCCTTATTGTTCCTTGAACAAGATAATCCATCTCCTGTGTAAGGTGGATTTTAGTGTGTGTAAGGTGGATTTTTGTTATTCTTTCTTAAGAGTTCAGTTTCCCAGGATCCTTGGCCATAACAATCTCTATTTCCCAGGGTCATGGTTCAAAACATCTTCATGCTTATTCAGCATTACATAATGATAAATAATATAAACACGTGTGCTGAAATTGTAAACATCCACTGCGACTGTGCAGTGAGATATAGGGATGAGGTGATGTAAACTTGTGAGGCTATTGCTGGCCACTATGCCTTTTTTGTCTGATGCCCTACCAAGCAGGTGGGCACTGGTCAGTGAGTTAGGGAATCTTTATGGCTGAATGCCCAAGCTAGAATGCTGTGTGTGCCTTGATCAGCCCCCATCGAGGTAAGGGGGAATCTGTGTTTGCCTCAGTTGGCCCCCATTGAGGCTTGAGGGGACTTAGGGGAATGCACAAGTTGTGCCTGTCTCAATTGACCCCATGGAGAGGTAGGTGTGGTTGCCCCACCCTTCTCACCGTCCCCTGTGAGAAGGGTGATTAGGGAATGCTGTCAGAATTTGTGCTCATTATCAGCAACCCTTGTGAGAAGACTAGACTAGAATACAGTAAGATTATTAATCCCTTTGAAGCTGTCTTTCCTGTCTGACCAGAACAAGAGTGAACCTGTGCTAGCAGCCATCCTGTATGCTAGTGTTATCTGTCCTACATCCTGACTCTAGGCATTTTCATTGGCTGTCCTCCATGCCTGGAATTCTCTCCCTTTTCGTGGCTTCCTCCAATCTCAGCTAAAATCCCTTCTACGAAGAGCCTTTTCTGATTCCCTTTAATGCTAGTGCCTTCTCTCTGAATATCCCCAGTTTATCCTGCACATAGATTGTTTGTATATCATTGTACCCCCGTGGCTCAGCACAGCGCCTGGCACATGGTCTGCCTTTACTACAATCTAAATTATATCTTACAGCAGTTTCTCCATCTACTAATTATGTAACCCTGTCAAAAAAAGGTTAGTCTTGCACTACTTGTTCTTCATGAAACCAAGTAGCCTTTTGAGGGGTTTCCTTTTAATAGCTGTTTGTTAATCATTTCTTTAGTGCGCTCTAAAATCTGGCCAAGAATCTGCACACTATCAGTTTCATCATAGTTTGCATAATTTCCCTTTTTTGGCATAAGTACCCTTCTTCAAGTCTGTTGCAACCCTGCTGTTTCTCATGATCTTCCAGAAATGCATCTGCTCCAGGTGAAATGAATTCTGTATCTCTTACTATTTCCTTATTTGTATTAGGTTTTTAACTCTCCTCCCTCAGGCCTAAACCAATGATTTTATTGATACAGGTGAAGTCCTGAGGAGAAAGTTCTCTCTACCAAAGACAGCCAATTGGCCCTGGCTCTATAATTCACAGTCCTAAGTGAGCTCCCTGGGCTACTGAGGGGCCAAGTGATGTGCTCAGGGTCACACAGCCATTGTTTGCAAAGTGGGACTGGTATCTAGGTTTCCCTGATTCTATAACCAACTCTGTCCATTGTTACAGCTGCCATTTTTGTTCTGTCCTTGGGAAAACAAAAGCAAAATACAAATCACAGGCTCTGCTTTTTTTTAATCAATGTCCTCTCTCCTCAGAATAGTGGTCCAATCCTTTTTTTTTTTTTTAACTGGGGAACTTAAATAACTTCCAAGTCCCAAACCCTCCTGTTTTTAGCTTTCTTGGTTAGCTCCAGCTCATTCCAAGCTTTGGCACTAACATGATTTTTACAGGATTATCCTAAGCTTTTGTGTTCATACTGTTAGAAGCCCCAATTCCATCCTTTTATTTTTGAACACTTGATAAAGTGTTAGAGATAAGCTGGACTGAGGAGGAACAGAATTTCCTTTCCTTCTGCCAACTGATGTTTTTTTACCAGTTCATTCCCTTGACTTACCTTCCCTTATGAACTACCTGCTCCTTCAGTCCTTTTCTTCAAGTCTTTCTCTTTTTCTCCTTCCACTTTTCTTCAAGTTCTCTCATATTTAATCTCTAGTCAGTTGATATGCCAAGAACAATGAATGCAATGCAGATTGCCCATTATTTCCATATTGGTTTAGAATATTCAGCTTTTGTCTTCCTAATTGGTTGTAGGTGGGATAGTTCACTAAGAACTTCTTTAAAACCTTTATATCCTTACTGTTACCCTTTTATCTTACCAGGGGTTCCCAAACTTATTTGACCTACCTCCCCTTTTAAAAAAAAATTACTCAGCACTCCCCGGTAAATCTATTTTCTTTAACCTTTTAATCTTTAAAATTTGAGTCATTTAGAAAAACATAAAAAATATATATTTTAAAATGATACATCTTAAATTTAATAATTATAAATTTGTGGGGTTTTTTCCTGCACTGAAATTTTGATGATGCAATATAGTATCATATCATAAACAAGTCATTACATGACGAATGTTGGACTTTCTAAAGACAATGTGCTGCCTGCCAACACTTGCTTGTTAAGAACTGTCAGTGGACTTGACCTGATGGGTTATAACTTGCATTTTGTGTGTTTATTTGGAAAATAATGTATAATCACTATGACTTTAACTCTGTTACACAACAGATGAAACCGGTACAATAGCTTTTTCAAAATATTCTTCTTTCCTTATGCTTCTACCACCCCCTTGTTTTTATTCAATGCCCCCAAATGCACCCGAGGCTATGACCACCCTCCGTGCATCATACCAGTGCCTCCTTGGGGGTGCTAGTGCCCACTGTGAGAACCTATGAACTTGACATTTATACCTTCCTTTCCTTTCTCTCAGCAATATGGCAGGTGGGTCTAACTAGTTTTCTTTGCTCCGCCATTTTTACCATTTCACTTACCTTTCCCTTATGACCTACTCCTTGATACCCTTTTCTTCAAGTTTTCTCTCAATTCTTTTTCTCCTTCCACTTTTCTTGAAGTTCTTCCACATTTAATTTTTGTCTTCACAAGTCATCCTAACCACTTTGACCATTTCCTTTTAATAGCTCCTTTTGCCACACAGCCTTCTTCTTTGGAAGCTAAAAGTAGGATTGTAGATTCTTCTTTTCACAGCATAGACTCAATGATAGTTCTGTAAGACACTATTCTCCACACTTGAATCCCCTGATCTTCAATCCCAGGTCATCCTCACCAACTGCTTTCTGTGCTCCTAACCCATATTACTCAATATTCCTAGAAGAAATCAGAAAGTGACGCATTGTCTATCACCAATTAATGCTGTCAACTAGGCCCTCACCTATACAAGGTAGGTTACATATTTGATTTACTACCTATTACACTTGCTATAATAACTGTCCCAAACCTCATCTCTCCCTAGGTTCCACTCTTATTCCCCTCCTCCTTTTCAGCATGACTCATCTCTTACTTTTTTAGACTCTTCATTTTCTCTTCAAAGCTTCTCTTTATGTTCATTTATCCTCTCCTTTAAACATCAGTCTCACAGATACGGTGGTTTTTCCTGGGACCTCATTCTATTATCAATTATTCCTCTTTCTCAATCTCTTCAATATCTTCCTATATACTTCTTCCTTCCTCGCTGCCTACAAACGTGCTCACACAGTGCTAGGCAAGTAATACGTGCATATGATAAGTGCTTATTAACAGGCTTAGGATCCCCTTTCCCCCCTAAAACTGCCTTTCAATAATGCTGTCAGGCTTTTTGTCCTATATCCCTTCTCTTTCATGGCCTAAGTCCTAAGACTTACAAAGAGTAGCAAGATCTCTTGTAATTTCTGACCCCACCCTGATGAGGCTCTCTCAAAGGATACCGATGACCTTTTAATCAGTATGATAGCTTTTTTGAAGCACTACCATGCACATTCTGCAGCACTTTAGACTATTGGCAACTCTATGCCTACATAGTCCTTTCTCTTGGTTTATGTGACAGTAGTCTCTTAGGATACCAGATTGCTCCTCTCTCTTTTGCTGGTTCATCCTCTTCCTGCTCCTTAAGTATAGAGTAATAAGCTCAAATTTCTATAAGTACTGAAAATGATTTTATATACATTATTTCATTTATCAGTACTACCTTGTAAGATAATGCAGATATTATCCCCATTTTACAGATGAGTAAAGACTTCCCTGGTCCCTTCAAGATACTCTCTCTGACACTATCAACTCACTCTCCAGTTATTGTTAATGTGGGAAAAAGGATACTCTCAATTTCTGTAATGTTATTTTCTAAGTGCCACTAGTGATAGCATAGACATTTTTAAGAAGACATAATAGCAGTATGATACTAAAATTGATTTAAAATGTTTTGAATGTTAGAAAAATACTTTAAAAAAACTCAGCCTAATGAAGTTATAAAATGAACTATAAGAATTTTCCTTGAATTTTTACCTTCCTGGCATAGCCAAATTATCATGTTTATTGAGATGATTATTGAAAAAGAAAATGACAACTTTTATATACAGAGCTAATTTGCATTATCTTTATTATGTGACTCGATTAAACTTTTTCCTTCAAAAATGCAAATGTTTGCATTTAGCACTAATCTAATTTTATTGGTGCTACATCTTGCTAAAAAGGACTTGACAAAATACGAAACAAAAGAAAACTGGTGAGAACAGAAATGGGGAGAGGGGAGAAGGGAAAGGAAAAAGGATATATAATTTAAATTGGCTGAGATGATGTTTTTCAGAATTTGTTAGGAAATTAGCTACTCCTTTCAAGCGTAGCATCTTTGAGTATGGAATGCAACAATGTACCTATCACTCTACACAGAACAACTTTTCAAACACTGAGGATGGACACGTACAATGAAATTTTTTTACTACAGAATAAAATAGTGCTTCTCATGAGAATTAAACTTTGCGGATTCCACTGTCACAGGTTATCTGTTGATTCATCTTATGGATAGGTAAAAAACAAAACAAAACTGGAGGACAGGATTTTTAAATGACACTAACAAACTTAGGAAAAAATGGAATTGGAACTAGTGTTTACAGCTCAAAGATGGGGATTTACCAGTCATAGCAGAAAAAGAGGGTCATTTCTGAACACAGTGGCAATAAAAATCTAACTAGCCAAAATAAGAGTATCAAAACGTGTCAACAGCTATTTGAGGTCATGGGGAAAATAAAAAATTTCAGCAACATTGCCATCATTTTCCTTCCCTCAAGGCAGTGTATGGTAAGACATGATTAGGGAAGAATGAACTGGTCTTTATAGTCACTGACGCTGTCTGCTCCTTTTTTTTGGAGAGGGGTATTCTAAATCTATGTAGAGCTATGTAGCTTAGCCAAAACTGAGACTGCCTGGTGCTTGCACCATTGATGGCTAAAAAGTTGTGAGAAATTTGTGTTTCACATATCACAAAATTTTATTTTTGTAATCTTTAGGCAAATTAAACTAATTTTATTCAAAATATAAGTCTACATTAAATTACAATATTAACAATCTCTAGACATAGTTCTTGAACTTAATATATATGCAGCAGAAATCTATTTGGCTTCTATATACTATATCCTGTAGAACCAAGAAAAGAAATAAAAGCAATAGAAATGATGATGCCTGAAGAAAGAATGAGGACTTTAATACGAAAATCCATAAGATGTCACATTTTAAACAATGCATGTTTTAAAAGGGGGATTTAATTGTGCACAAAATCAAATTACATAAATTTAGTATTTTCTGAAAAGTATTGCTTAAACACTTATGTCATGATCAAAACTCCTTTGGTAGCTTTTAATCAAAATGAAACATGCTATTATGCAAATCCGGTAAAATATACAGAGGTACTTGTAAATGATATCACAAAAAGTATCTTGCTCATAGTTACCATACTATATAGCTACATAACTTTCATTCTTTAATTCAAACCCACTTACATATATACAATATGAAACAAGATACCAACAAAATTCTTTTAGCCTCTCTAGACAAAATAACCTCTGCTTTCACAACATTGAGACTTTTAAAAGCCTTTGATAAACTTTTTTTTTTTTACAGTGGTAGAGCACACAGTATGATTACTATCCTTGTGCATGACTGTAAAAACAGAACCAAGGTTTACTGTAGCAATACTATAGTTACAGTAAATAAAATCAAATAGCAGTGACCCTAATGCAAAAAACTGGGTCCGCTAGACTCAATCTTAAAATGTCAAACAAAAAAGAACAAACCAAAAAACACAAATCCCAAACAGGAAATTCACAAATGAATACCGTAGCTAAAATAAAGAATCTGATGGTGCACTATATTTAAACATAAGCATCCTCTTGGCACTTTAGAGATCTTACTTAGAAACCTGATTTATAAAAAACCAGTCTGCAAAGTTTAAAACTACCTGAAAATAAATGAAACAGAAGTAGATACTGGTATTCATGGTGCATAATTCAAAAGTCAGTGTATTTCAACACTGAATTGTTTCTGTCTAAGTATTCATCAATTAAGGTTTCTTGTTTTTGTAGATACCTAAGTAATCTTTGTAGCTAGAGAATGCAGCATTTAGGGTCTTTTTTTTTTTTTAAATGATGTGCATTCATGATCACACACAAATCCAAACCAAACTTTCGGTGTTTTGTCACAGAAAAAAGTCCACAAGAGGAAATGTCTTTTAATTGGTATCTTCCTGTCCAACCTCAAAATTATTTTGTACAGAGCAACAGAAACAATCTTAATGGTCTAACAGAATAAGAGGAAGATTGGGGGTGGGGGTAGGGAAGGAGAGATGTATACCATCTTAAAATCACTAAGCCTTGTAAAGGATGATCCAAGAAACATTTCCTTTGCTTTTCATCCACAGCAGTGCATGCAGCTTGATTGAACCATATGCATCAACCTGAAAATCTGCTGAAAGTAGGTCTGGAAACAGCATCGGTATGTTTCAGTGTCCTGAAGATACATTCTAGTGTTTTATGAAAAACAGTCTGTTGTCGTCTTCATTATGCAACATAGTGGTACTGATTAGGGTTGTCTTTGTCTCTTTCCATATAGTCTCTGTCTATTAGAGATTCAATTCTCTTTTTCAAATCTCCAGGCTATAAGAGAATATAGTGGTGTTAGATTTCCTAATATAGGAGATGATTTAAAAGGGGCAATGTCTTAATATCCACCTTTATATTTGCTCTTAGAAAAACGATTAGTGAATTTATGAATCTTCCTGTGTATGTATCATTAACCCCAAAGTTCATATGCTAAATGATAGCTTAAGTCCTGTTATAACCAGCTATTATTATTATTTCTCTTGAAAGTTTTTCCTTATAAAAGTGATGGTTGATGTGAAATATAAAAATTGCTTAGTAGTTACTAATCAGTGCATAAACTTTGTTATGTCATTGCAGAGACCTTTCTTGGACAATGGAATAAAGCTCAGTTCTGTTCAACGTTTTTATCAATTACTTGGACGAAGATACAGATGGCATGCTAACAATTTGTAGATCACATGAAGCTTGGAGGAAGCACAAATATATACTGGAAAACATAAGAATTCTTAAAGGTCTTTTTGCCACATGAAAAATAAGGATAAAATCTAAGATGAAATTTAAGTCTTATATGTGGGCTGCAAATCTAAACTGATCTATTATTACCATAAGTTAGTGTCTAGAATGAGAGTAGATAGTGCTATGAAAATCCTTACTTAAATTTACAAGTTTTTGAAAATAAACCAAGACATGTAGGTGTTTCTATAAGTCCAAGAAGCTATTTTATTATGTCATATTAAATATAAAACATCTGTATTTATTTGTAATATTTAGTCTATGACAGATTCCCCCACTCATGTGGGGGATGAGAGTGAGTTCTTCAAGTCTATGAAATCACAGTGTGAGTCCTGGTAGGTCTTACCAAATTAAAAAGTTTTCAAAATAAGAGACTGGCTAAACTTGGTGACAATGTGATTTGTTTTTTTTGGTCACAGCAACTCGTAAAAATCACCCATAAAGGTAAAAAGGGCCTGAAATGTTTCAGGGGAAGAAACATTCACATGCTGTTCAAATAATGGATTCTTGGAAGTGTTACAGGTGTACAAGATATCTGACATACAACAGATGTGTAATGTTTATGACAGAGAAGTTCATATAAATAGACATCAGAAAACCACCTCTGCTTCTATACCATATTCTAACCCTTATTGATAATGTTGTCAGATTAATAATGGAAAGTTCACATTTAAAAATAGGGATCAATGGGATAAACAATACCTTCTTTAGATTAAAAACTGTTTCACACATTCAGGCATTATTTTTGCTGTTGTGATGTGCGATTCAAATTAAAAAGCACAAATGAATTCATAATACCTTTTTGCCATCTATTCTCTCAAACAACAGATGAAAATACCATAGCTATCATTCAAGTGGGGATTCATAAAATTTTTCTGTGTTAAAAAAGACCTTTCGTATTCATAGGTTTGGCATCATCAGGATACATAATAACTGTCATCCAATTAAAGGGCTCCAATTCTATAAACTCCTCTTCCACAAGAGCCAAGTGTTATAATTACTTAGAAAGGGAGATATGAAAGACGTGAGATGGATGGGAAGAAGAAAACATAGGAAGGCAGGGCAGCAGAGAAGAACAGAGATATTAGAAAAAGATAATGGAAATTTAGTAATGAAATATTTTCAGAATGCTCAATTTTCTCTATCTTGGTTTAATTTGCACATCACTGAACATTTTTGTCATCAACAAGTATGACTACTAAAAAGAGGGTGAATAAGAGCACCTCTATTAAGTAATCCAGCTTTTTTCCAATTGGCATAAGTTAGATACACCACCACTAATCCTGATATTACTTGCTATATGATTATGGATTAATTATTAGCTCCTTGTTGAAATCAGAGCAGCCAAATATTTTACTCAGTAGATATCAAAACTTAGGTCTACTAGTGCTGTAAAATTGTTAAGGCTGATAAACACATTTAGAATTCACTTGGTGATGCTTTCTTTACTTTTGCAGCTGATTGTGCAGCAAAGAGAGTGAACCAAATCTGAGAGCACAATGCAAAAAGAATCAAAAGCCAGTTCCAGAAAAATTCAGGTTAGGATCCTGGAAACAGGATTGAGCAGAAAGAGACTAACATGCTGTGCCACTTTACCTTCCTCACCTTTAATCATTTCTGTTATCCTCTGCATTCTTTCCCAAGTTCTATAGAAAATATTCTAGAAGGTGCTAACGTAAAATGGAAAAACTTAGTACAGTATTATGAGTGTAATTCAATTTGGATGTTATATTTACCTTTACTGGAAATTTCAGCTGATTATACAATTC
The DNA here is from genome assembly GCF_011100635.1 of Trichosurus vulpecula. Taxonomy (NCBI): domain Eukaryota; kingdom Metazoa; phylum Chordata; class Mammalia; order Diprotodontia; family Phalangeridae; genus Trichosurus; species Trichosurus vulpecula. Next base: position 391,326,194 of record NC_050576.1, on the reverse strand, counting down.
AGAAACTAGAAGATTATGACCAAGGGTCTTCCTCATCTTCATTATTCGTACAATAGCGGCATCGATCTGATACTGCCTATCCTGAAACACTCGTTCTGTGGTGCTAACTTGTTCTTCAACCTAAAGTTTAATAATAAAATAATCAAATACAGGAAACTTTTCAAAATTAGTTCCTTAACATCCCTGAATTTTAGAGGAAAAAACTTTACGTGGCCGGCCAAATCACAAATCAGACAAAGATTATTTCGTTCTGAATTTTCAGATTTTTAATGAAACCAATTTTTAATTCATTAAGTAATAATGATATAACACCTACTATATGTCAGGCACTTCACAAATATTACCTCATTTGATTCTCACAACCCTGGGAAGTAGGTGCTATTATCCTCTCCATTTTAAAGCTGAGAAAACTGATTCAGATAGAAGTTAAGTGACTTACCCAAGACCACACAGCTGGTTAAGTGTATGAGACTGAATTAGAACTTAGTTCCTTCTGATTCAAGGCCCCTGTACTCTATTTAATGTGCTAAAAATGTGCTACCTAACTGCCTCTGTATATCTTAAAATAAGTACCATTAAAATCATTTAAAACCTTTTTTTCTTACCCTAGAAAAAAAATACTGAAATCAATAGATTAAATGTCTACTATGGAAAAGAACTAATAATAATGGACATTCATAGAACACTCTAGATTTAGCAAGTTAGTTCATATTATTTTATATACATATTTATATATGCATAGTTTGCATATATTATTTTAGACATATTTTTAGTTTATCACAATAATGATGTGAAGGATCATTCCCATTTTACAGATGAGGAAATCAAGGCTCAGGGAGGCTGAGGTGACCAAAGGTCTTCCTGACTCGACAGCACTCTGAATTGTTGCCTCTCATGTGTAGAGTAGAACTATCAATCTGAACATATCCCAACTGAACATTTCATAGATAAGAACTGGGTGGGGTGCTTAATGGAGGAATGTGGTACAGTGGGAAAGAGCACAGGATCTGGAGTTACAGCACTTATCACTCCCAGTATGGTCTTGGGTAAGTCATTTCCCCCTCCTCTGGGTTTCCTCATGAAAATGAGGGGGTTGGACTAGATGAGGCTGAAGGTTCCTTTTAATTTACAACTCTATGTCTATGGACACATGGATATGTAAACCTAACTGCACTATGAAAGAACATTTCAGTCAAGGCAATAAACCAGCAATCTACATATATAATTAATTTTTATTTATGCAAGAATTTTAGGACATTTCTTATCTGAACCTCTTCATTTTGCCATTTGTAACAACTCTAGGTATATAAACAAGGCAGTGTCTTGAATAAGGATAGTGGTCTAATATTTGAATTCTATGTTTTAAAAAATTATTTATGCAATGATTTTCTGAATTTACAAAGAAAGCTCTTAGTTTAATTCATGTAAGAAAGTGATATAAATCTTAAGAAACTAAAAACCAGATTTCTATTTTCTTTTATATACAAATAACACATGCTACACAATGCTAAGCCCAGGTAAAAATATTTAGGGGAAGTTATTTTCAATTCCAAGATTAGATAATAACAATAATAAAAAGCCTTTTAAAAAACTCATTCTCTTTTTTAATTTAAAAAAAAAAAAGCCCTACTCTGGTTCTTCAAAAGCCCATACACTCTGAGGGACAAGGGATTTCAACACTATACTCGAGTAAATGACATAACAAAGGTCAAATTCTACTAAAACAGACCAGAAATACCCAAATAGTTTTATTTTGTTGGCTTTTCTTTGCATTGAGTATAATTCATTATATCTTATAACCAAACTATAAAGCATATTCAATGGAAAGTATCTTCCTTTACTATAATTTTCACAGGTTTGTAGATTCAAATCTGGTAAGGACTATAGAGATAATTTAACTTAGCTTTCTTTTCCCTGGCTTGGAAATGTTAAAGTGACCTGCTGGATACCACACAGGCAGTAAGTTACACACAGGGTTAGGATTTGGATATAGGTACTTGGAATCTAAATCCTGTGCTTTTTATATTGTCATTTTACCATTTAGGATTATTTCATATATGTATGTATATATGTGTATATATATCTGCTCTATTTGTCTCTGCTTCCCTGAATGGACACAGTCCACATACTTAAAATTATTTATAGTGAAACTATCCATCTCTCTATTTTCCATAATGTTAAAACATAAAAAGTCTGCTTAGGCCCCTACTTTTCATAATTTTTTTCTCATATTTATGTTTGTTATGAAAATTATGAGAATGACACCTGAAGCTGAGCCTAGAAACCCATACCTAGGAAATGGCCTGGACCCTACTTCCTGAAGAACCCCCAAACTTGGGATTGATCTTGGCTTGTGTTTGGGCCCCTCAGATCATCATGGAAACGAGGAATGTTGTGGGATAAGAACAGATAGACAAAAATGTCCCAGTGGGTCTGAGTACCTGTACTAAGGAGACTGGGGAGGAAATTAGGGCTAAAGAACACTGACAGGGCTGAGCCCAGGAACAGCAAATCCTACAACTGAGATAAAGTCAGAATCTCCCGGAGGAAACTTTCTACTGCTGATTTACAGGGATGAGGCCTCGAGTTCTGAACAGAAGGAGGAGGGTCGGAACAGTCACTAAAGGAGAATTACATTATTGACTATGTTTATATCAGTTTCTTATACATTATGGATAGTCAGCTTTTATCAGTTATGATGAACATTAAAATCTATTTTAAAAAAAATCTAATGCAGTCACAATATAGTATGCTTTAGCATATACTTTTGACCTGTACTAATACAAGGAAAATTTGACCATAAAATAAATGAACTGACTCCTTAGTAAGTACATCATAAGGATATAAAAATAAATACAGAATGTAATACATACAGTTTCTTTCATCTGGATTTGATTTATCTTTATTCTAAACAATTTGTGCTTGAAATCTCCATTAAAGATGAATTTGTCTCCATCATCTACATCCTTGCCTTTTGGACTTTTAATCAGTACTCGTGCTTTACCACAAGCCAAAGACTGTAAGGTTCTTCGCAATTCACTATCCTCTGTACATAGGAAAAAAGATAGTTACAACCTGAAACTTAATTGAATAATACATTTATAATTACTTAATATCATTCTAATAATACTATTAAGGAATCACCATTTTACATATAAGAGGACCTGGTTTACATATCAATCAAGTTTTGTTACATACCTACTATGTGCCAGGTACTGTAAGGTGCTGTGTGAGCAGCCTTGAAGGTGAGCACCATTAGGAGGTGGAGAGAAGAGGGCATTTCAGGCATGGGAGGCATACATTGCAAAGGCATTGGGGGCAAGAGATGGAGTACCATGAGGGAGGAACAGAGAGAAGGCCAGTTTGTCTGGATCAGGAGGAGTACAGGAAGGGAAGTAGATATAATGAAGCTGGAGAGAAAGGGTGGGGCCAAGTTATTAATGGCTTTCAAAGTCAAACAGAGGAATCTTTATTTTATCTAGAGGAAACAAGGTATCACTGGAGTTTACTGAATAGGGTAGGGGTAAGTCAGATACACGTTGCAGGAAAACCAGTTTGGCGACTGTGAGACTTGAAGCAAAGATACGGATTAGAAGCCCCTATAGTGCTCTAGATGAGAGGGAATGCAAGCCTACACCAAGTTGGTAACTGTGTGAAGAGAGGGCATTTCAACCCCCACGTAAGTCATGTGAGAGGACAGATAGGAGGGATCGGGAAGGGAAAATGGCTTGATCTGGAAACCAAATCATTATGTGAGGTGAGTGAGAGGGAGGTGTTGGGAGTAATTCAAAGATCATGCATCTGGGAGACAAAGAATAGCTCTACTTGGAACACAGTAAGTTTGAGATCTCTCCCAAACAGTCAGTTTGAAATGTCTATCAGACAGCTGGTCACGTGCGACTGAAGCTCAGGGGAGTGATGAGGATCAGCTACATACGTACATACGTATCTACATCTATATATGTATCTGTGATTCGTCTATGTAGAAATTATCTGCGAGGTAGGTAAAATAATTTATTCCCATTTTATAGATGAGGAAACTGAAGCTGAGGGAGATTAAATGACTTGCCTAGGGGTCACACAGCTAGGGTCTTGGGGACCACTCAGTTAAGAGTTCTGTTCCAAGACTGAGAAGGTAGTAAGAAGTGGAAGTAGAAGGTGGCCTAGGAGAGTAATGAAACTCCCCATTCGTGCGTCCAGGAGGAGAGAATGATAATAACATCAAATGTAGCAGAGGTCAAGAATGAGAAGTGAGAAAAGACTAGCAGATTTGGCAATTAAGAAATCATGGGTAGGGGGGCAGGGCCAAGATGGCGGCCGGAAAGCAGAGCCTCGCTTAAGCTCTCCCCTAGGTCCCTCCAAACACCCACAAAAAATGGCTCTGAACAAAATCTAGAGCTGCAGAACCCACAAAATAGCAGAGGGAAGCAGGGCTCCAGCCCAAGACAGCCTGAATGGTTGCTGGATAAGGTCTATCCCACAAACTGGGAGCCGAGCGGAGCAGAGCCCAGTGTGGGCTGCACCAGGACCAACCAGACAGGGAGTCAGGCGGAACAGGCCCTAGCGCCCTGAATCAGTGAGCTGTGGCAGTTACCAGACTTCTCACCCCACAAATGCCAAAGACAAGAGAAGGTTAGCGGGGAAAGCTGCTGGGACAGAGTGAAAGGAGTTCGAGGTTGGCCACTACCCCGGGGGTGCAGAGGTGGTGCAGCTCTGAGGCTGCTTCCAGAGCACCAGCTATGGTGGTTTCTGGCCCCAGGCACACCTGGTGGGAGGAATTAAGCAGCAGATTAGAGAGGGAGTGCAAAGCCTGCTTTGCCCTGCCTGGATCTGGGCTGCAATCCTGGTTGGCAGTTCTTGGGGGAGAAGGAGCGCTGGTGTGGCAGAGCTTGCTGTGTAGAAGTAGCTCTGAAAATAGCAGCACAGCCCTTCAAGCTTGGGACAAAGTACTCACTACTCTACAAGCAGCTGTACCCCAACCAAAAACTCAAGGGTCAAGCAGTTGGCTGGGAACACAAACAGGCAGCGAAAACAGTCTCAGATTCAGACTCAGACTTTGGATATCTTTTTTTGGTGACAAAGAAGACCAAACATACAGCCAGAAGAAGTCAACAAAGTCAGAGAGGCTATATCAAAAGCCTCCAAGAAAAATATGAATTGGCCTCAGGCCATGGAAGAGCTCAAAAACGATTTGGAAAAGCAAGTTAGAGGAGAAATTGGGAAGAGAAATGAGAGTGATGCAGGAAAACTATGAAAAACAAGTCAATTACTTGCTAAAGGAGACCCAAAAAAATACTGAAGAAAATAACACCATAACTCAAATGGCAAAAGAGCTCCAAAAAGCCAATGAGAAGAATGCCTTCAAAGGCAGAATTAGCCAAATGGAAAAGGAGGGTCAAAAGACCAGTGAAGAAAATACTACCTTAAAAATTAGATTGGAGCAAGTGGAAGCTAGTGACTTTATGAGAAATCAAGATATTATAAAACAGAACCAAAGGAATGAAAAAATGGAAGACAATGTGAAATATCTCACTGGAAAAACCACTGACCTGGAGAATAGATCCAGGAGGGATAACTTAAAAATTACTGGACTATCTGAAAGCCATGATCAAAAAAAGAGCCTAGATATCATCTTTCAAGAAATTATCAATGAGAACTGCCCTGATAGTCCAGAGTCAGAGTGTAAAATAGAAATGGAAAGAATCCATCGATCACCTCCTGAAAAAGATCCCAAAAGAAAACCCCTAGGAATATTATAGCCAAATTCCAGAGCTCCCAGATAAGGAGAAAGTACTGCAAGCAGCCAGAAAGAAACAATTTGAGTATTGTGGAAACACAATCAGGACAACACAAGATCTAGCAGCTTCTACATTAAGGGATTGAAGGGCCTGGAATATGATATTCTGGGTCAATGGAGCTAGGATTAAAACCAAGAATCACCTAACCAGCAAAACTGAGTATCATGCTCCAAGGCAAAATACGGTCTTTTAATAGAATAGAGGACTTTCAAGCTTTCTCAGTGAAAAGACCAGAGCTGAATAGAAAATTTGACTTTCAAACACAAGAATCAAGAGAAGCATGAAAAGGTAAACAAGAAAGAGAAATAATAAGGGACTTACTAAGTTGAAGTGTTTTGTTTACATTCCTACATGGAAAGATGATGTGTGTAATTCATGAGACCTCAGTATCAGGAATAGCTGAAGGGAATACACACACACACACACACACACACACACACACACATGAACAGAGGGCGCAAGGTGAGTCAAATATGAAGGGATGATAGCTAAAAAAATAAAATCAAGGGATGAGAGAGGAATATATTGAGAGAAGGAGAAAGGGAGAGATAGAATGGGGTAAATTATCTCACATAAAAGTGGCAAGAAAAAGCAGTTCATTGGAAGGGAATAGGAGGCAGGTGAGGGAGAATGAGTGAATCTCGCTCTCATTGGATGTGACTTGAGGAGGGAATAACATACACACTCAATTGGGTATCTTACTCCACAGGAAAGGAGGAGGAAGGGGATTAAAAAAAGGGGGGGGACGATAGAAGGGAGGGCAGATGGGGGAGGAAGTAATCAAAAACAAACACTTTTGAAAAGGGACAGGGTCAAGAGAGAAAATTGAATAAAGGGGGACAGGATGGGAAGGAGCAAAATATAGTTAGTCTTTCAAAACATGAATATTGTGGAAGGGTTTTACATAATGATACACATGTGGCCTATGTTGAATTGCTTGCCTTCTTAGGGAGGGTGGGTGGGGAGGGCAGAGGGGAGAGAATTTGCAACTCAAAGTTTTAAAAGCAGATGTTAGGGCACAGAAATCTATCTTGCCCTACAATTAAGTAAGGGAAAAGGGGATGGGGGGAGTGGGGTGACAGAAGGAAGGGCTGACTGGGAAATGGGGCAATCGGAATATATGCCATCTTGGAATGGGAGGGGAGGGTAGAAATGGGGAGAAAATTTGTAATTCAGAATCTTGTGGAAATCAATGCTGAAAACTGAAAACATTAAATAAATAAATAAATAAATCACGGGTAACTTTTATAAAGAGCAGTGTCACCTCAGGGACAAGTCAGAAGCCAGGGTGCAAGGGAATGAAGAGCAAGTAAGAGAAAGTAGAGACAATGAGCACAGACAGGTTTTCTAGGGAAAAGAGAGAGAGGTTCACAGCTCTAGGGTTTACTGAAAGTTTTTATCCCATGACACACATAGCACTCATGTGCTTGTGCACACACATTTAATATGGCAACTCCACACTGTTCTTGCTGGGGTTTCCTTCTACTCTTTTCTGTGTGTTTACCTTTTCTTGGCCTCATTATCATTACTTTCCCACTATCCCCAATAACCACCCCCATCCACAAATAAAAATTGTACCCATTATACTGCGATGAATTTCTGCTGAACTAGTTATGTCTGAAATTCTCCAGTTTACTCTGCACCTACAGTCCATCACTTCTCTACCCAGCGGTGGAAAGCACACTTCATCACTGAACTTCTGGAGTCATGACTGGTCACCATACCAATCATCAGAGTTCTTAAGGCTATCAATCAAAGTTTTTATCCCTTACACTCATGTGTCCAACTCTTCATGACCTCCCTGGACCACAGCACGCCAGGCCTTCCCATCCTTCACTATCTCTCAATGTCTGTCCAAGTCTGTTTATTCTCTCCATGATATTATTATGTATCCATCTCATCCCCTTTTCCTTTTCCTTTCAATGGGTCTTTTCCAATAAGTCATGTTTTCCCATTATATGGCTGAAGCATTTAAACTTCAGTACTTGATCATCCAGCGAACAGCCTGTATTAATTTCTTTAAGTATTGACTGATTTGATCTCCTTGCTATCCAAGGCACTCTTAAAAAGCCTTCTCCAGAACCACAATTCAGAAGGGTTGATTCTGCAGTGCTCAGTTTACCTTACAATCCAACTCTCACAGCCTATTATATTGCTATGGGAAAGCCATAGCTTTGAGTATATGGACCCTGGTCAGCCAGGTGGTGTCTCTGCTGTCCTCATTTGCCATAACTTTCCTTCCAAAGACCAAGCATCTCTTAATTGTTCTTTTGGTTTTGCTCAATTCACTCTGTCTGAGGGAGGTTTTTTAAGAGTAAAGGAGACTTAGACATGTCTGAAGGGATTAATCAAGCTTAAAGATTACAAAGAGAGAGAAAGGATGACTGAGGGGGGAAATTTGCCGGAGTAGAGAAGAGTACAGAATCAAGGATGCATCTAGAAGGGTTAGCTTTGGCAAGGAGGGCCATCTCATCAGAAATGGGGAAAAGAGAAAGTGGGGAGTGATGTTTAGGTTTTTAGATTAAAATAGAGAGCTATTTCAAAAAATCTTGATTTTCTCAGGAAAGTAGAACGTATAATCTCCAGTGGAAAGGATAGGAGAGGGAGATGTATAGAAGAGGCTAGTTTCTGTGAAAAGTAACAAATACACTAACTAGGGTCATAAAAGCATTGCCTCACTGCAGAGAGAGCCCAATTGAAGTTAGATAACAATTCATAATGCACCCAATCAACACAATTACCTGATTTTCTCAAACTCCATTCTGATGCATTTCAGTAGGAGTAAAGAAAAACAGATGGTGCGAGCAACCCGAAGTTGGATTTTAGCAGGAGTTAAGCAGCAATAGGGTTAGTGATGAGTATATGAGAGGAGAGAACAGGGTGTTGGTGAATTGGTTAACTATAGGGTCAGTATTGGAAAGGTGCGAAAAGAAGTCATAGAAGAACAATAACTATTCAGAGGGGGGAGGGATAGGAAGTTGCTTTGAGGTTGAGTACTACGTCCTAGGAGGGGTGAGGAACAGGGAAGAGAGAGAATGTTAAGAGGGTATAGTCAGACAGAAGATTCTCTGACTTTCTGATCAAAGAAGTTGGTAATGGTGAGACCTAGGGTATGACTATTCCTGAGTAGCTGACATAGAAGATGGAAGAGTTGAGAGGTCAGGGAGTTTGAGGTTGTGGTTGTTTGTTCTTTGTTCTCAATGAGGACCATGACATCAGGAAGGTGACGCCCTGACTTACAAGTAAATTGGCCTGGAGTGAGGGAGGGCTGTTCAAGATCACCAGCCTCACTTTCTCCTCCAGAGCCATCTGGGTCCAGTGACAAGATATAGATCAGGATGACTGGAGACGGCTCCCAAGGGAGTTTGAGGTAGTATCATCATGAAAGATCAAACCCATAGCATCAAGGTGAGAGTTTAGGGAGGAGAGAAAGTGAAATAGGTACTGAACTCCTCAAGAAAATAGGGTAGAATCATACAGCATCTAGAGCAGCATCAGAAGCAAAAAATGCTTTGAAGATGTGAATATACAAAGTCATTTTCCCTACCTACACCAGTAGCCATTTTTATTTCTTCAAAACTGAATTCATCTCCTTCATTAAACATGAGGAGCACTAATGTCTGGAAGAGTGACACCTGAAACTCCTTCTTTCCCTAAGGGGGAAAAAAAAAGGTAAATAAATTAATATTTATTTCTGAAACAGTACACCCCTCCAACCCCATGCTAATCTCTTGTCCTCATCCTACTGAGTTCCTTCTAAAGTCAATGGGCATTTTCTTCAAAAGTCAACCAACAGGATTTAAGAAGGAATAAAAGACAAAATAAATGACAGAAGAAAGGTGGGGGTGGCTTAGTGGCCAGAGTTAAGAAGACCTGGATTCAAGTATCAACCTCTCAGTGTCTAAATTCCTAGACCCTTTAATACCACTAATACCATGTTATAAATTGTAGCCTGTCTGCACTGTTAAGAGGAAATTCCTTGCTAGGAGGTAGCCAATGAAATCACAGGTTTAGTCATTTAAAAAAAAGAAAAGGAAGGAGGGAGAAGAGAAGGGAGAATCAAAGTTATGAAGAAAAAAATGATGTATTTTTATTAAGTATTCCCATTTAGGATATGTTAGCAGCTGGCTGCCATCTTTATAGGTGAAAGGAATTCTCACATCAATGGAACCAAAGGTCACTGATTACTAACTTCCTTACTATCTTTCCAAAGGCTGCTATTAAATGGCATGAGACTCTTATTTAAGCCCACGTTCCCCATATAAGTCTGATGTACACCACCAAATACAAGCTCAGTTTGATTCCATTTACTTGCTTCAATATTTTTTTTTCCCTAAGAAAAAAATCTCTGAGATTAGTTAATTTTTTTAGGAAATAATTCTTTACCAAATAAAACAGGTGAGATCGTCTGTGTTAGTTTTGATTCGGAATTACTTTATCATGCCTACTTAGAGAGAAAATGAATTTGTACAAAAATACAATGTGTCAGAAGCATATGGCAAAACAGAAGATACATTACTAGGCATATGCACACAAAAGCATCTCTTTAAAAATTAAATTGTTATCAAAGCTCATGCCATTATTTTGATGTTTAAAATTTATACCAGATTTTCATTAACATAAATCAGAAAATAATTGTTCTTGCCTTGTCTGATATAGAACAATAAAGACGGAACAAAACGTAACTGAGGAACATTCTGGTTATTTAATACCTTAGAAAGCATGACATAAGTTTAAATTTTAATCGCAAGTATAATATTACAGCACTAAGTTTTAATTTATTAGAAACCAAACCAATTTATTTTTAAAGACAAGGTATTTGTATTGTTTCCCCCTTTCTTTGGCAGTTCCTTAATTGCTAAAGATGCATAAGGTAAGGAACACAGTCTACTTTATAGAATTAAGTGTCACAACCGAATGATTCCCTTTTCTTATGTTCCAGAGTAAAATCACCACTTTATTTACACTGGTATTTCCACAGGGGAAGGGACAAATCTTATTTGTTTAAAAAATTTTAAGAATCCTGATAAAATGATTATGCTTATGAAACAAACACTAAGTGAAAGAGATGCTCAATCAACATACTTCTTTGAATTCTGCTTTCAAAACAGCATGTCCCAAAGTGGTTTGCCATTGAAGCTTTCGACCACTGTGCTTTCCAAGATAAAATGTCTTAAATACTTCTTGAAGTTTAACCATCTGTCAATATAAAAGGAAAAAATTTACTTATGTAAGCAAAATTTTATTTACCTAAAAATCAGAATACTGTACTAGATGAAATCTGAGTTCTTCATAGTCTAGATTTAAATGAAAAAAACAAACATATCAGATTTACTTAAAAGAATAACTCAGAGTAGCTTAGTTTTCTTCAAATAGCTTTCATGAAAATTATTTTTTAACTTAGATGGAATAAAATTTTTTCTTTTCTGTTTGATGGTGGTGTTGTCAGAAGTGTTATTGGCTATTTATGTCACCATTTCTGAAAGTAACAATGCACGGTTCAGTCATTTTCTAACTGGAAAATTATATGCTATAAAAAATAGATAACCAAAGAATGAATCTATTTAAACTTGTTTAAAGAAACCTTTGCTAGAATCCTTGCTATGCTGTGAACACTGTGCAAAAATAGAGAGGTTCTGGTACCCTAGAAACAGGTGAGTAGTGCCAATACCTCTCAGCAACTGTACAAAAGATACTTTGAATCTATTGAAAGTGAACTGACATTTTCAAGGTACTACTACCAGTATAAACAGCCCAGTGCTTTAGAATACTTATATAATCTCCCAACATCCTCTGGATTTAAGTTTAAAATTTTAATAATAATGATTATCAATTACCCTGAATTATCCATATTTGACCCCATGATGGTCAGTATGCTAATAAAGTTAACGATGAAGTGTCCAATGGATAATTATTTCTACTTTCACCCCAATTTGTTTAAATAAGGTGGACAGAGTTCTGGGCCTGGAATCAAGAAAACTCATTTTCCTGAGTCCATATCTAGCCACAGACACTTACCACTCCGGTACCTTTGCCAAGAAAACCCCAAATGGGGTCACAAAGAGTCAGACAGGACTGAAATGATTAACAACAACAACAAAACCATCTATTCAGTTTGTAGGTATATTATCACTCTATAAATGTCCTAACTTAAATTACAAGCTCCCTGAAACAGCGGTAGTTTAAGGCAGCTTTGCATAGCGCCCAGATGTACATGCAGGGGATATTTACATAAATGTCGATCACAGTAACAACAATAATCGTATTTATATAGTGTACTAGAATTTGAAAAATGCTTTCCAAACACTATCTTATCTCCACAGCAAGGCCCCAGGTGCCCAGGATCATGCACACGGTGCCTGAGGATGGAGGTCAGCTTGGGTCTTGTTCAACATGCCATTCACTGCCATTCCATGACAATGTTCAAGCCCTCCCTCTACAATCATCAGGGTAAGAGGAAATCACATCGTGATAAGCCACGGGAGAAATAGGAATTGGTGGAAAGACAGCTCCTAAGGGCTTGATTCAATAGGCAAATGATATAACATGAATGAATTATTGATACGATAGAATTGATATAACAGTATACATCTGCATAGAGGAATTCATACTAAGCTGGTAGCTCTTAGACGTACTCTGCTTCCAAGAAACTATCAACCAATGTACTATAAATAATATTTCTTTTTAGAGCACTTACCTCTGGAGTTAAATGCACTTCCATGGGTGTGTATGTTGGCCAGTATCCCATAGTGAGTATATTTACTGTCAGGTCTATATTCCCTGGGTCACTTTGATTCTGCATGTACTAAAAACAAGTACATTCATTATTTTTAAAATAACTTAATTTTCCCATAACTAAAACATGAATATTTTAAAAATCGTTTGCCCATCTACTTAGTCAACAAAACGTACCTGTTTAAACTGAATCATAATGTCTTTAGAGAGTTCCATATCCTTGAACATCCCCTCCAACTTGCTGGTGAAAGCAGCACCACATTCTGTCTCACAAAAGGGTTGTAAGAAATGTAAAAGAAGTAAAAACAGTCATTGTGAAGAATCTCCAAGAATAAAGATAGGAAAGAATATCTCATTGTTGCAATTGCTCACCATGCTTTAGTTTCGACAACATAGACTTTTCAGCATCAACAGAAGCACTTTTTCCAACAAGAAGTCTTTTCGCCAAATCTTTTTTATAAAATGCCTCAAAAACATCTTTACCTATTTATGAGTCGAAATAAGAATAAAATTACATCATGAGTTATAAGGAGGAATTAATATTCAAAGCTATTTTTTCAATATAAAGATCCCTGAGTAGTATTTATTTAGGAATAAAATCAGCTTTTATGACATTTAAATGACTGTAGTTCCCCAGTTTCTTGATATATTTTCATTAATATATTGATATTGATCAATATTAATATATTGATTGATATAATTTACACATGGTTGACCTTGTTAGCTCAATAAAATAATATAAATAAAAACCAGGCCCAAATAAAGGAATTTTAATATCCAACACTATTAACATTTCTGAAGATACAGTTTTGTTCAATGTAAGAAGTTATTTCTTACCATGAATAAATCTGAATATTATCATGATTTTGTCAAGAATTCGTTCTAGTTCTTCATCTGTTGCTTCTTTATTACCAGCTCTTAGCTTGGAATCAACGTGTTTTGCTAAGATATCAAAACAATTGAAAATTATTCTTATATATGCACTTAAAATATAAAACCAGAAAAACATAATTAGACCAAGTATCATTTCTGAAATAGTTTTGATTCAGATCTTTGATTTCATTGGTATAGGTAACTAACTTCCTGTGAGGAGTGAATCTCCCTGCACCAATGTAGATAAGTCACTCTTCTGCAACTAATACTTTGAGAGAGGATCACTGAAGTTATGGAGATTGTACAGGATCTTAGAGAATCAGAGGTGAGATGTGAACTGTTTTCCTGACTCCAAGATCAGCTCTTTATACATTACAGCTGGTCAAGCAATTATTATAATATACTGTGAAATGGAAGGTATTTTCATATTTTATGATACTTTTTCACTTGGTTGTCAAGATGTTAATAATATTTTCAAAGAGAGGTTTGAATATAGTGGACTAAATAAGTAATCATGCACTGGCATATCATGATACATTAATAATGACACTGAAGTGCTGGATTTTCAGATTATATTTTCTCTAATTTATGACTTCCTCTCCCTACCAAGGAAAAAGGGCTTTCTTTGAGTCTTGGGCTGGCAAAGTTAAATAGAAACTGTCTGCTCTGCTCATGTGCTACACGTGCATATAAAGGCTTTTCTCAGGATAATGCAGATGAACTACAAAGAGCACTCTCACAGAGGGACAGTAAGTATAAAACCCAGAGGAATCCTTAGTTACCAAAATTGATGATGGTGGCGTACTAAATATGCCAAAATAATTTTCCCAAGTGATACACAAATTTAAGAAAATATTTTATGAACTCTTTTAATGCCTCCAAAGAAATGAAGCTTCTGGGGAATCCTGAATTATACATTCTGACATCAGTGGCTAATTGTTTTATAAAGCAGTGATTCTAAATTTGTCTTCATTTGAAATTATTCCTCTCAATTCAACAAACATTTACTAAATACTACCAATGTTCAAGGTATTGTGCTCTCAAGAGTATGTGCCTTCTTGTTATTAGTACAGAGTGATTCTCTCTGATAAGTAGAGCTGTACCAGTTAAAAAAAAAAAAGGTAGCTCTCTTTCTTGTATAAACAGTCAAGGGTACCTTTAATAGCACCCAGTGAATAATCTTGTTAGCTTGTGAAATCTCATCTAATTTAAGCCTGTAGTGGACTATATTATACAAAAACAGTGATGAGAATGTGCCCCTTAAGAGAGAGATGGTCTAGATCTGGGACATTATACAATGTCTCACAGCTGTACTATCTACAGTCTAGGTAATGACATATAACGTGCCATCTCAATAAAATTAACCTAATAAAAGTTTCCTCCAGTTAGTTGGATGGGAAATTATATACATCATGGCACATTCAGCTTTCATCAACTGCAGCTCTGAAATTATTGCAACTTATACAAATTAAGAAATATTTTGTATCCAAGTTAGTCTTAAATGGGCAACATTTATTCATCATTCCATTCAATATTTCTACTTTTGGAAGCCAAACTCAAATTTCTTAATGGAATATCTATTCTCATCACAATGCTTTTCTTTGAAAATCCAAGTTTGAATGACGATAGGGGTACGATAAATTTTTCTCCAAAAAGACAATTTTTTTGTAGAATAAATCTTGTACATATTTTATATTCATGTTTGAACTAATTTGCCTTTTGCCTGAGTTTTCCTTTATTTTTTCTAAAACATTTAAAAGATGTTTTAGGGAAATATTTTTTTTCTTACCTATTAGTTCTGCAGGCTTATTTGGTCTCTTGTTGATAAATGTTTCAAAGGATTCTTTCATCAAGTTAATGAATTTTTCATTTTTCTGAAAGCATATTTCTATGATGTGGTCCACTTTATCCTTAAAATCTAGTAGTTCTTGCACCATATCTTTGTCCTTTTCAGGATTAACCACTATTGTTGTTCCAAAAGTCTGTAAAAACAAATGAATACTACATCATACATGGCACCTAAAATTATTTTCTTATGGTTATATCAAACATACAATTTAAGATAGAGAGGGACTTAGAAATAAATTTTTAATAACCTTAAGTTAATTTTATAATGAAACCACTTTCCAAATTCGGTACTTAAGTGCTAAGTCTAAAGTAACTTTAAAATGCTGAAAACTTCCGTAGTCTATTAACATTCATTAAAATAAAGAAAAAAGACATGCTTAACCAAACTAAACCATTCTTATATAGTCATGAAAATTAGGACAAGTTCATGGTTCAATTTCTTAGGTAACTTTTACACTATAAAAGTTAACTATTTTGACAAATGTTTCTGAACAGGCTTCTTCTTTTGAGAATTATTAGTTAGCTGGGAGCAGGAGCACACAACCTTAAGTGCCGGCTGGGGGAAATCGAAACTGGGAGCTCTTAACCACAGCAAAAACTAGGTGTCTAGCCCAGTCACAATGTGGTGAGCCCCTGGGAAGGGATACTCCTAGGATGCCAAAAGAATAAACTGGCCCAGGTTGGAAAAAAGAGGTCAAAACTTCCCTTCAAGTCAATATTCAGAATGGGCCTATGATTGGCCACTGTACTTCCAGATTAGGAGAGGGAAGGAGAGAAAAAAAGAAGAAAACTATTGCTGTTTTTTTAACCATTTGGTCACTGAGAAAAGGCTTTTAATCTTATCTATGTGTTAATTCACTGGGATTTTGTATATAAGAACTCCTTTGGAGTTATTTACTACAATGACTCCCCCCCTCCCCCAAATGTCTAGTCTTTCTTCTGCTTCTAGTTGCATTAGTTATTGTACACTGATCTTTTTGCACAAAGGATTAAGAAGACTTTAAGTTTTAGAAGTGGAACTACAAAGTCATCGGTTTTAAAAAACAAAACCAGTTTAAGGCCACGAAGAATAGTCTTTATATGCAGCATGAGCACAACCCCTAATTCTTTTAATCATATGTACCTATACAATAACTAATAATTTGCAATGTCATCTTAAGTTATGACAGTATATGTAAGAAAGAATTCAAATCCATCACAACTCATTAGCATCAACTCTGAAGATTAAGACATGGAGCAAAAACTAACAACAATTCTGAAGACTAAGAGAAGGAGCTAAGATAGTGAAGTAGCAGGAAGCAAGTATAGTGAGCTTCCCCTCAAAACTTCTACAAACAGATCTAGGAAAATACACCAAACAAAATCCTGATGGGGAAATTCAAGAAAAGGTCACAATGAATCATCTGAACAGACCAGGTCAGAACACAGTGAGAGAAAGAGACGTTTGTGGCCACTGGTGAACATGGCCTATCAGGAAGCAGGCCGCACATGCAGCATTCCAGCTGTAGGCACCACGGCAAAAGTAGGTCCCAGATTCAAAAAAGTTGGTCCAGTAAGCAAACAGGTGTTACCTTGCAGCTTTGTTGCCTACACCCCACTTCTAGGTCTCAAAGTCAGGGTACAATGAGGTGAGGTCCTGAGCCCAGGGTGTGTTTCCAGACAGGGAGGCCCTAGGTAGTGTACTAAAAGATATGCACGTTCAGAAGCAAGCATGAACAGAGTGGGGTCTCATTTCCAGCTTCTAGGTCTGAAGCCTCTAGAGGAAAAGCAAGGACATGAATCCCAGACCAAAGAGGAGCCTGCAGTTCCATCCCACAAACCAGCAGAGCTTCAAACTGGCTGATCATGGCTAAGTCTAGCAGCAGCCCACTGTTGCCCAGACCTAACCCCAGGTCAGGAGCTTGGAGGGTTCAAATGAGGTGGGAAACAATCAGACTCTGCCCTGGAACAGACCCTTTGAGATCAATGAAAGTTTGTAGGTCCCCAGCTGTCCCTGAGATCCTGGATTAACACAACACTAAATAACCCCACCACAAAGTGGCTGCAAGACTCATCCAGACCTCCATTCCAGAAGTATGCAGAGCCCAGGCCTAGCATCAAGTCCAAAGTCAGGAAGTCAGCTGGATGAATGAGCAAACAACAAAAGAACCCCACCATAAAAAGTTATTATGATGAAAGAGATGCTCAAGACACAAATCCAGAAAATGAATGACTACAAAAAATAGCAAGAAAAGTCTTTAAGAAAAACATAGACTGCATACAACTCAACTAGAATTACTGGAGAGATAAAGTGTTAAAAAAGGTTTCATAAATGAAACGAAAATGGTAGAGGAGGAAATTGGAAAAGAGAACTGTGAAAGAAAGAATTAAAAGCTTGGTACAAGAGGAACAAAATCTTGTCTAAACAACAAACTCTCTGAACATTAGAATGGACTCTCACGAGAAAACAAGAAATATGAAAACAAAGCCAAAAGACTGAAAACTTAGAAAATGTAAGGTATCTCAAAGAAAAAAAACAAATGATTTGGAAAAATAGATAAAAAATTTTAAAGATCACTGGACTACCGGCATATGAGTATAGACACCTAATTCTAAGAAATCTTAAAAGATTTCTTAGAACAAGAGGGCCAAGTAGAAACAGAAAGAACCCCATACTGGTCACCTCTTGAAAGAAATCCTCACAGGAAAACTCCCAGGAATACCACAAAAAAAATCCAGATCTACCAGAACAAAGAAAAAACATTGCAAGTGATCAGGAAGATATAAGTCCAGAGGAGCCACAGTCAGTATCACACATGATTTTGCAGCCACCACTATGGTGAAGGATATAAGGCTTTAGCCAAGAATACTTACTCAGCAAAACTGAGTAGTATCCTATAGAGAGTAAAATCTTTTAGTGAAATAGATGACCTTCTAAGAATTTTTGATGAAAAGATTAGAGCTATGTAGAAATTCCGAAGCTCAAATACAAGAGTTAAGAGAAATATAAAAAAAGTAAATACAAATAAACAATCATAAAAGGCCAAACTGCTTACATTCAAATACACAGAAATTTTGTGTGTGTGTGTGTGTGTGTTCCTTCTGAACCCTACTGTTATCAAGTGTCACAAAGGGAGTCCAGTTAGACAGAAATCAGAAAGCCTGAGAGTGGTTCTGTTATATCTTGATAATCTTAAAGAGTTGGGTACAGAAATATTTCATTCAACAAGAAAATAACAGGGAACAGTGAAAAGGATGGAAAGGATACTTTAGGGATTAGTTCTAAGCAAAATGAACTCTAAAGATGTACAAAAGTGACAAAGAATGGAAATCTAAGGGATGTCCATCAATTAGGAAACTGCTGATTAAATTATGGTAAATGAAAGAGAGAGTTTCAGACAAACGTGGGAAGATTTGTATGGACTGAGGCAGAGTGAAGAGAAGAGAACCAGAAAATTTATACAATGACAACAATCGCAAAGACAACAATCATGAGAGGCTTAGGGTCTCTCCAACACCGTGTCCAACTCCAGAGAACTAAGTAAGAAGCACGCTATCCACCACTTATCAAAGACTCAGTAAAGAATGAGGAGTGTGTGTGTGTATCTGTCTACATACATACACAGAATATGCAGTAGATGTCTTTTGGACATTTTGTTTTGCCTGACTACAAATGTCTGTAGTAACAAGGACTTTTTCTTTCTTTCTTTCTCGACTGGCTAGGGCAGGGGCAGTGAGGGGGGCGAGGAGAAAAGACAGGTTACTGATGACCGAGGAAAATGTATGTAATTACAAAAAACACGTAAGAAAGACCTGAATTTCATTTCATTTCATTTCAGAATAGTGCCGAGCATTTTCCACAACACTGATCTGAAATACCTTGATGTATTCACTCCAGTGCTGCAGTAGTATCTGCTGCCCTCCTTTTACTCGACTGAACAACTGGTACATCTGTGTGAGATCAGGCACTCTGTTTTCATCAAGCAAGTTATCAAGTCCTAAAATGAAATTAAAAAATAAAATGTAACACATTTATTTATTTAATAGCTGGGTGTAAAAAGTTATACCTGTAATTCCAGCTGCTCGGGTGGCTGAGGCGGGAAGATCACTTCAGCTCAGGAGTCCAATCAATAGCCATACCAAATTCAGCCCCAATATGGTGAACTCCTAAGAGAACTTACAGCTCCTGCCTCAACTGCTATTAAATTCATTTTTAACCTAACCTTTTTAAAAGGAGTACATTATTTAGACTAGATATAGAACTTAGCCCTCAAAACAACAATGACATAATTTCCCCCCATAATTCTATATTTCTTTCAAACATGAGCATCTTGTGAGAGATTAAAAATTTTTTTTGTCAATTAATAAAATAGTCATTCCATTTTTAGTGTTCATTTTCCTGGTATCCAAATAATTGAAAACATTTTTTAAAAGCAGAATTAAGTCTTCAGAGTAGTCTCTCTATTTTTATTCTATCAAGCAAGTCATATAAATTCTTACTAAGAAACCCATGAATTAAGTGCTTCCTGGGCCAGTTTATTCCATTTTTCATACCCCAAATAATTCTTCAACTAGTCGTTTATGACATGGATAACAAATCCCAATAATCTGCACTTTTTAGTCATTTTACTTCTCTGATGGCTCTATTAACTTTTAATTTCTAGTTTTTCTACGCCTTAATTTTGATGTAGGCACTCAATTATTTTTCCATCTTGCTTCTCTTGAGTAATTAGATTACATACAGTACCATTAACTCTTTATGTCCTTTTGCTTGTTAGTTACATTTCAAAGGGGGTGATCAGGGTCTCTTGGGACCTTCCAGCACAGACATGGTTTAGTCCAAGGTTTAGCAGTAAGTTATGACATATCCATCTTCAGTTTCCCTTCAAATTTCAATATCTGAGGTTCTCTTTCTCTCAGGACCTACAACAATTTTTACCATCTATGATGTAACCACCACCACCACCATATTCTGAGATCAGTGTTTATAAAACAAAAACTGTCATGCCTACTTGTGTTAAGTGATCTCTTGGAGAAAACATAAGCTCCCTGAAAACAAGAACTGTTTTTTTGTTTGCTCTTTTCCTTTGTATCCTAGCACCTTGTCAAAGCACCTGGTACAAACTAGGAGCTTAATGAATACTCAGATTGATTCACAAAATATCCGGGCTGGAAGAGATCCAAAGATCTAGAGCTTCGTGTTACAGACAAGAACACTGAGTTCCTAATTTTTGTAACTGAGTAGCAGAGCTGAAATCAGAATTAAGATCATGATTTCATAGACTGGGGTTCCACTTCATCAAGCTGCCTCACTCATGAAAAAAACATGCAGAGCATGACTGACATAACTCACACCATAAAAAATTATACAAATTACTGCAGAGCATGAAAGATAGTACTTAAATTATATTATTATATTGAAAATTTTACCTTTTTGTAGAATTGCTGTTAAATGTTCACCTAAAAGCTGCTTCTCCACACAAGCAATTAGTGGTTTCCTATACAAAGCAAAAAAAATAAAAAGGAAAATTAAAGACACCAAATGTATCACAAGGCTTAAAGGAACCGATACAATTGGCCATTCCATGAGACAAGTGGAACTTTCTATCTTTGAAGCAAATATAGCAAATGTTCATTAATCTAGAAACTAACAAATGAGGAAACTAAAATAACCAGAAAATTTTCACTGTGTAATGTTGAGAATTGCTTGCTCATAAAGACTGAAGCACTGTGAGATCCTGAAGTCACTTTTTAAAATCATTGAAAAATTTAAAATGCAGTCCATATAATGACTGTTTTTTTTAAAAAAAAAAATCTATTTTAGTTCTCTGTAATATAAGTGATCCACATGGTATACATAAAAACTCTGTTAATCAGCACATTGAATTATTGAGAATAAATAATCCTCCATGACTCCAGAAAAAGAATAGTGTGACATTAATAGTAAGAACCAAAAAGTTCTAAACAGTAAGGCAATATACAAACATGCTTAATTATCAAGTTATTAATATGGAGAATCTTAAACTTATGAAGAAATCAAAATATAAATACTTTAAAAGAATTGGTTATGTGCCAATATTAAAATTACATGAAGTTCAAAAGAACAAAAAATAGTTTGGCCTTTTTGCAAGTCTCTATCAGTAAAAGAACTCCAACAAGAAAAAACATTTAAACTATAGCCACTCTAATATCTAGAGGAAGTTTTTTGCTAATTCAGTGATAATTATTTCAGTGACAATAATGTAAAAACCTATACTTTACTGTT
Source organism: Trichosurus vulpecula (assembly GCF_011100635.1). Taxonomy (NCBI): domain Eukaryota; kingdom Metazoa; phylum Chordata; class Mammalia; order Diprotodontia; family Phalangeridae; genus Trichosurus; species Trichosurus vulpecula. The sequence goes on along the minus strand of NC_050576.1, from coordinate 391,304,696 downwards.
AATCTTATTAACATTTATAATTTCCATTGTGTCTTAGGGACAGAAAAAGAAGTTTGAGAAAGACAATTCCTGAAAGGGAAGGGCATACATTCTAATAAAACTTTCTGTTAGCATCACCAAAAAAATTTCAATTATGGATATAACTCCACGAGTCTAGGCAGTTTATACCAGAAGAACCGTGGAAGGAGGGGAACCCCAAACTTCTGGAGATAGCAGTCAGTATCCCAACTCAGCAGGATTCTCCCTCTCCATCCCTCACAAACTCCAATTTCAGCCTTTTGTGCCACAACTGTGTAGGTTTCTCTCAGTTTTGGGGAGGAAGAAAGTGCTTTTTGTTGCCTGAGACTATAGAGTCCTTGAAAAGCGCTCCCTGCCAGCAGCCAGTTGTGCTCTGTATGCTGCTAAGACACTGTTTTCATGCTCTTATTTCACAAGATAGAGCTCTAACAGGAAAAAAACCATTCCTATCTCTAATTTGAAGGACTCCACTAGATACATCTGAGGCACAATGGAGCTATGGGGTTGTTCCTTCTATTAGATTACTCTCAATTCTGCCCATCCACACATTGCAACACCTAGTGTCAAAAAGACCCAAATTCAAATCCAGTCTCCCATGTACTAGTTGTGTGACCTTGGGTTAGTCACAACCTCTACCTCAGCCCCCACAACTGTGAAATGGGGACAATAACAGCACCTACCCTTCCAGGGTTGTTGTGAGGATAAAATGAGGTAACATCTGTAAAGGATTCTGCGAACTTTAAAATGCTGTATGTTTATATAGCTATTAAATTTTTTTTCAGGAGACAGAATGTGAAAGAATTGGTACAAACTGTGACTTACCATCTTTGTTTATTTTTCTTGTTCCTCATTTCCCATTCCCCATTGTCGCTTTCCACAACCCTTCCTGCTTTAGTCACAGGTTGTATATACAAAGTTCTTTAGAATCACGAAGTACTTTACACACATTATCTTAGTTGGTCCTCACCACAGCCCTGTAAGGCATTATTATCTATTTCACTTTAAAAATGAGGAAATTAAGGAAGGGTGAGAAAGATGAAGTGACTTGTCATTACGAGTCACAAAACTAGCAAATGACCAACGACTTCTTTCCTTTACAGTATGCTGTTCTGAAACAAGCCATCCAAAGTATCTGTAGTAAGATAAATCAATACCATAGCTAAAGACAGTGATCTTGATTAAAAAAAAAAGTGACTGGCTCATTTCTATAGGTCATTTTTATTTTTAAACAAAGTGATCTGTGGGGTTAAAAAACCAAAGAGGATCAAAGAACAAAAGAGACTAAGGGTCAAAAGATTTAAGGGATACTTAAAGAATTTGAAGAAAGGAAGGTGAAAGATATGAATTAATAGTCTATGGACTAAATCTCCTGACCTGTATAAGTGAATCAATAGATTCTGTGTGAGGGACTTACAGTGTTAAGTCATACAAATGGGGAGAAAGGAGATAAGAGAGGGGAGAAAAATAATACAGGTCCACCAAGTCCATACGTGTACAGTAAAAGGATAATAATCTCTTTATTCTTTCATGATCAGCGGCTACCTGGAAAAAGACAAAAACAATGAAAGGAAAGGACTGAGGTGAAGGGACCTGAAATGGTAGGGTGTCCTGCTCCAGAACACAAAAGGACACAACACTGCTTCCTTCAGGGATTGACATTCCTAAAAGCACAGGAGAAAACAGAGAATGGATTTGGTCGACAAAGGCAATAACATAAAAATGGGATAGAAGAGAAAACTCCAGTATAATTCCTCAGAAGTTTTACCCTCATGATGCTTATAGAAAGAAGAAATAAAAGTAAGGTTACAAATAGACTGAGAGTTAAAAGAAGGCAAGAAAGAAAAAATAAAAAGAGAAATGAATAGTTTAAATCAGAAAATGAGTGAGATCATAGAACATCTGTGAGAATAAATGAATTAAACAATGCAATAAAATTAGAAAGGGGTGCATTGTATCAAAAACAGAAAACTCAAGTTCCATGAGAATGAAAGGTATACACCATTACTCTAGGCACTCAGTCAGATTTTACGACTCTGACTAATGAAGTGATGTGAGCTAAGACATCGACAAAAAGAGGTTTACATTAATCCTCTCTATTTTCTACCTACCCACCAATTTATTTTAAGGTGAAAACATTAGGTTAAAAAGCGGCAAAATCAGGGATGGTGGTGCCTACCTGTAATCCCTGCTACCTGGGTGGTTGAGTCTGTCGGAACTCCTGAGCTGGGGAGATTATGCTGTTGAGGTACCCAAACTACATTCAGCATCGATACGGAGAGTCCCTGAGAGCAGGGAAGCACCAGGTTGCCTAAGGAGGGGTGAACTGGCCTAGTTAAGAAAGTGGAACAAAGTTCCGGTGTTGGGCAGTAGTGGGATCAAGCTCATGAGCGCTTCCAACCTGAGTGAAATGAAATGGGGAGACCATTTTTTTTTCTAAAAGCAATGGGGAAATTATGTGAGTAAATATGGAACTGAAGATTCATTATTTGAGGTATACCCAATGAAACTCTTAAATATTCAACATCTGGTAAATTCCAATTGAGTATCATCAATAATAACTCAGTCTCTTTTTGTCTAGCACTTTTTAAATGGCTCAGCCTGAATTAATTTCCTTAAAAACAGGGAACACCTATTATTAGGCAGAGCAGGCAGCTATCTTGAGCGTATAAATTCAAAGGTGATGACGGCAAAGCCCTGCATACCACTACTACCCAATCTGCTGATTCCCTGAAAACAATTTTCACCTCATTAGGCCATAACACTTAAGTGAAGATTTGCTTTGTGAATGTTAACAATGTGACTTAAATGATTATACTATGACCACCAGAATTACTGAGAATATACCAAAAGAAGAAAATTTCAACTATAGTAAAAGTAGAGAAAGTAAATAGTACTCACTGTGTGCTGTGATCTAAATACGTTATTACTCTGTCTCCTTCTTCTTCTAAACGTTTGTTTACGTGGTTAAGGTATTCTGGGACCTTTCAAACAAAAAATGCCAAGAGATCAATGATGTCATAGAAGTAACACTAAAATCGCCACTGATTTTCTATTATCGCTTTCTTCTGGGAAGTTAAACTTTTTTAGAGATTAGGCTAGAAACAAAATACTAAGATTTTAGAATTGGAGTTGTAAGAGGACTAGTACAACTCATTCATTTTAAATATGAAGATGAAGCCCAGGGATTTGGAATGTCTTGTCCAGTCACACAGAATAATAAGCAGTAAGTCATGATTTGAACTCAGGTTCTTGACTCCAAATCCAACACTTTTTTTCACTTTTATTTTTCAATTAATGCGGATTTATTTTCTCTTCCTTCCACACATATTCCCTTCCAACCTCTTTCTCTCCTCTCCCTCAACCGTAATTTTACTGCCAACACTGTCTCCCTCTTTGTTCTTGGCTTAACCACTAAAATTCATTTTGAGGAACAGTTGTTGCACATTGGTTCCATTATGATGCCATGAAATAGCACGGTTTTGTTTCATTTTGTTGCACTGTCCTAGGGTAACCAATGGCTGAAGTGGATCAGGTAGAGGCTAGATGTTGAGAGCTGAGTTCACTTGGCAAGATGATCTACATTCTGTTTTTTAGTGAGGTTCCATGTACTTCCCTCGTCTGGATAAAGACATTCACTTGTTTACGTGCCGGTGAACAATTTATCAAATGAGAAGATATAAGACCTTAATGTTATGCCTCTCATTCCATTCAACATCTGCTTTGATGCAGAGTTGATAAAAAACAGGCTCTGTAAAGCAGTGTAAGGTTTCTCTTCTCTACTCCAAAGCTTCTCACAGGGAAACCAGCTCGAGTGTCGCTTTTTAAGGGCAATAACTTTGTTTCTCGGCAGCTAATAGAGATGGCCAAGTTCTGATCTGGAATTTCCTTGGTCAAATGAGAAGAAAATCACACAGCCAGGGTCCATGGCAACTACATGAGTGACACTTCGGAGAAAAGTTCAAAGGACTCGCTTAACAAAGTCAAGGGCAAGGAAACCATTGTCAGGGCACTAGCAGAGTCTGAAAAAAGAACAGGCTGGCCAGAATTCAGAAGACCAACTTCCAGGGCCAGCTCTCCAGGGTAATTAGCAAGATGACCCTGAATAATTAATTTCCTTTCTCTGGGCTCCTTTAGTTACCTATAAAAAGGGAGGTGTTGAACTAGATAACCTGTAATATCCTTTCCAACACAAATATTATATGAGTCTAAGAATAATTTTTGGGAAAACTGTGAATTTTGAGCTCATGCTTTGTTTCTGAATTTCAATTCATAGAGTATAGTGGAAAGAGCACCAGCTCTGGAGTCACAGGACCTGGTTTCAAATCCTACCTCTCCTATTTACTATATATCATGATGCGGGGCAAGTCCCATCTAAGGCCTTGGAGGCCTCCTCCAGACCCATGATCCTCTGACTCTTTTCCTCATGTATCTGCAGAGGCACTGATTTCACCTTTAAAACTGAGCATTTTTTTTATTGTTGTTGTTGAGTTCTTCACGACCCCACTTGGGGTTTACTTGGCACAGACACTTGGGTGGTTTGTCATTTCCTTCTCCAGCTCATTCTACAGATGAGGAACTGAGACAAACAGGGTTAAGGGACCTGCCCAAGGTCATACAGTGTGTATATCCGAGGCCACATATGAACTCAGGTCTTCTTGAGTCCTGGTCTAGTGCTCTATCCAACTAGCTGCACAAGGCATTTTTAAAAATATTTTTGCATTACTTCCATTTTGTGTTATCTTACTGAACTTCTGTTTTGGGGAATATTATAAAAGTTTTCAATTAATAGAGAAACATGCAGTTTATATTAATGGTAGGGATTATTAAATCTCTTAGGATATTTTTGTTTTTAGCTAAAAACCAAAATCCTGTTTTGGCTGGATCATGGCTGTAAGAAGTTTCAAAAGTGTATGTTGGCAAATGTACATAAATTAAAATTAAAAGCATAAGTACTGAAATGAAACAGAAATATTACGGCTATATTTAATATTTTTACCTCTCTTTCTTGCATGAGTCTTTGGCCTTCTGCAGCATATAAACAATTAGTCTCTTCCAAAAATTTCTGCTCAAATGAATCTTTATAGACCTAAGAAATGAATATTATTATTTAGTGACAAGAAATTAAGTCCTTGTTCTTATTTTAAATTTGAGGCTATGTAAGAAATTTTAACATGTAATTGGCACCAAGATTCAGAGAAAAACAATAAGAAGTTAAAAGTAACTGAAGAAGTTGTCTACTTTTCCATATGTATGCTCTTTTATGTACCACTGTAACCCTGCCTCTCCCAGCAGCCAGCACCACCACCATGTTGGGCCTTGAAACAATTCTTTCAAATGTCCCTGAAATGGCTGCGACTTTCTAGGCACCTGCCAGACTGGATCTCTTGGTGCCACTCAAATTCCTGGAGGCATGCTGGACCTGCTCAGATCTTGAGACAGAGATACGTATATGCCTAAATGCTGGTTTCCAAATGTCAAAATTTCTCAGCGAGGGATGTTAGGCTGAACGTCATAATCTAACATTATTGTTTCAAATAAGGTTGTTTTTATGGAGCCAGTGTCACAAAGGGCAATTCTTCATCAACAATGCTACAAAATTTGGTACCAGTTCCTGGGTAGCCAAAATTTAGACAATAAAATTCTTAAAAACCAGTCTTTACAGAGAAAGACCTGAGATTATAAAACACATGAGCTTAGGGATCTTGACAATGTGTTTGGACCAAGATAAAGGTAAAAACAAATAAAAATTCTTCGATATTTTATTAGAGAGATGGGAGGAAGTGCTAATTTTCCTCCTCAAGAATCCCCTAGCCTATAGTTCAGTATTTTTCTGGAGATGACAATTATGAGCTGAATTTCAACACTGTATTTTTTAAAGGACAGATATTCTACTGCTAAGGAATAATTTTTCTCTGCAGAAGAAAAGAGTGATGAAAATTATGGAATTCAAAGAACTAGAGAGGGAAGGATAAGAAATAAACTCGGGCACTCATGAGTCAATTTCTTCATAATTTCCTTCCTTTCAAAAGAAAGACAGTAATCAATAAGCCTGACAGAAGTTGGGCTCAAAACTGAAGCACTACTAAAGATGTGCTTTTTGGTTCCCTTCTCCCATTCTCAGAAGCAGATCTGATACCTTCCGGTTAAGTGCAACCCCTTTACTGATGAATTACTGCTATGAATTCCTTAACATTACTCTGTAATGTTTAACAATCCAAGTACAGAAAAAACCTCAACCTGGACCCGACCACTAAAACAGACTGTCTGGAAGGTAGGTGGAAGACAGGAATGAAGAAAGCCCAAACCTTGAATTCATGGTGAGATTTGGTCGTGATGTATTAAGATTATCGGCTAAGGGACTTTGTATGTGGGGTATTTCTGCATTAACATTTAGGAGAGTAGTTCAGGTAATTAGAGAAAGGTTCTGAAGCTCAGGTTGTAATTTTCTTCAAGCCTCTGGCTTAAAAGGTTTCTAATCAAGCAAATCACACCAAAAAGTAACAGTGGTTGATTTAGGAGAAAAACAAATCTATTAAATTCTTTTTGATGTAGCATGTAATATAGCATGTTACCAATTGTGGTTGATTAGCACATTAAATTAAACCTATTTATGCTTCTAGTTGCAAAAATTGTGTCTACTAACAGTGTAGCAGAAGGTCACAAGATGGGTATTTACACATAAAAGTAAAGCTTTTAAGTTTTCCAATAAATTAGCAATACTTACTTTCTAGAGTGTTAAGTTAGGATTCTGCCCCCTCCTGAGTTAAAATGTGAAAGAGAGAGGATTTTGATCACACCTGTCCTTAAAATCTCAAGGCAGAATTTTAAAATATGTGGACAGGACTTCTGCCCCCCATCCTTACAATCCATTAACTCAACAAGGAACTCCTGTTTTGCACTGAACAGCCTTTCATAGATACTTAACATATTTCAAGGTCAGTGGCTTAATTATTTATATATGGTCCTTCCAGGTCCCACCTTAATCATCCAAGAGTGATTAGTTCAGTACTGTTTAGACAACTGTTTGTATAGTCCTGTGTATATTACCATAGATTAATTCTTGTAAAATGGCTAATGTATGTGTAACAAATGACAACTCTATTCTTAGAAGGCCACCTGAAAGAAGGGAAGCTACCCACTTCCACATCCCTGTTCCAGTAAAAAGCTAAAGCAGACGAAATGATGATCAAGATATCCAATAAGAAGTAACATCCTCCAACCCAGAACCACAATTATAGTCAGCGGACCCCCAGCAAAGCTAATGTCAATTCAGGCAAAAAACATGTGTAGACTTGCAAGGCTCTGTGTGTGTGTGTGTGTGTGTGTGTGTGTGTGTGTGTGTATCCCCTCAGGCAGCAAGAGTGAAGAGCTCCCCTTAGAAGTCTCCCACCTTTGGAAGTCACTGAGATCAGCAGCAGTGTGACTGTACCAACACTTCAGGCCCAGGAGGGTTCCATGCCACCTAGCAGCACCCTGTCCTGACATACAATAGAGAGTCTAGAAGATCCAGGGCTATGAACCTCTAAGATTGCCAGGAGGTAGAAGTTTTAGCACAGGAGCCCAGGTTACTAGAGTTGAGACAAAGCAGGGTCGACCAACCCATCCAAAACAAACTACTACTTCAGGAGGGGGTGAAACATGACCTTGGCAAAAAGCTCCAGTTCAGGGACTAAGGCTGGAGATTCGAGTAAACTGAAGCCAATGACCACTGTAATAATTATTGCAGACCTAGATATGCCCCAAAATCCAACCTGGAAGAGAGTAACTTCTTAACAACAGCAAGCAGAGACCCAAAAGGGAAAAAAAAAAAAAGGATTTTCCACAACAACTCTATGAAAACCTAGGAGAAATGAAACAAATAATAAAAAAACGAAATAAAAGCTCTTGAGAAAAGAATTGGAAAAGAGTTTAGAACAGAAAGCAGTAAACCTTATCTGAGTAACAGACTCTGAAAATTAGAATAGGCCAAACAGAAGTCAACAATTAGAACAAAAATAAAAAGATTTTTTAAATTGGAAAGACAATTTAAGGTATCTGGTATCAAAGAGGTCTGCAAAAAAGGTCAAGTAGAGTTGATTTAAGAACCATCAGACTCTATGAAAAACCATGATAAAAAAAAAAAAAGCTTGTATACTTACATTTCAAGGAATAAGGGGGAAAGTAAAGAGAGAAGGAAAAAAAAATCATCCTCCTGAAAGAAATATGAAAAGCAAGTTCCAATAATGCTATAACCCAAATCCAGAGTTTCCATACCAAAGCAAAGAAAAAGCACTTCAAGTGTCTAGAACAGGCCTGCACAACCTGTGGCCCACAGAAGGTAGAGAGTAGTTTAAGTTCCCCGTGATGGCAATCAGACTTAGCTACAGAAGGAGAGATATTGGAATATGATATTCCAAGAGGCAGAAAGAAGATATGGGCTAACCAATAAAAGTAACTTAATCATTCAAAGGTAGGTACGATCCTACAAGGGAAAAAAGTAAAACATGAATGGAAGAGAACTTTCCAACAGTTTCCAACAGTTCTAAAGAAAAGACCTACACAAGGACAACAGTGTTGTAAAGAAAATAAAAACTTTCAAAGTCTCTATTAGGAACTTTGAAATGCAAATGTCAAGAGTTGATAAAAACCTTTATTTGAGCAAGTGATGACGTAGTGTTAATTTCTAACACAAGTGTCCCTTCAGAATCTTAATGTCTTCAAAGGGTATTAAGCAAATCAAAGCATCTAGAAATGGTCTGGTTCTGTTCTGAGGCCTGTTAAAAGTATAAAGAGAAGAGACAATAAAAAGAAAGGAGGGAGAAGTGGGTAGAACTTGTTAATTTTCCTAATGGGGCAGTAAGAAGAGTATAGAAACTTAGAGGAAAAGATGAGAGGACCAGGCATCAAGTAAATGTTCCCTCATATCTGAACTGGACAAAGTCAGGTTAAATACACATACACGTGCTTACGTGCACCACAAACAGATGTTGTAGAAATACATCAGATTCAACAGAGAAACACAGAATGGGTGGAGGTGGAGAAGGTTAAGTGAGAGCCTAATCCTGGGGAAAGAATAGTCACAAGAAAAACAAACTTCTTGATCCATAAGGAGGGATTAAAAAGAACAGAACTGTAATCTAAGGGGGTACCCAGCAATTGGGAATGGCTAACTAAATGCAATGGGACATCCCTATAATGTTAAGAAATGATGAAAGAGATGGTTTCAGAGGATCCTGAGAAGTAGGAAATGATACAGAGTGAAGTGAGTAGAACCAGGAAACCAAATTTTGCAAGGACAACAATGTTGTAAAGAAAATAAAAACTTTCAAAGCCTTGAGAACTGAATAAAAGTCATGACCAAGCTTATGTCTTCAGAGAGCCATGAGACAATATTACATACCTCCTGTTAGAGAAGTGATGGTACAGGGAGAGACATCTCTGGACTTGGGCACCAAAGGCTTGGTTTTGTTTGCCTAAGCTTATTTCCCCCCCTGTCCTTTTATCTAATAAGGAAGGAAATATCTAAGGGAGAGGGGGGAGTTTGAAATAGTGATGTCAGGCAAAGAATGCCACCAAATCATTAAAAAAATGCACAGAATAGAACAGAGAAGCAGACAATTGTGAAAGTAACATGTGGAATTTATTATAAACCTTTTAAAGAAGCAAGCAGTGTGCAATGAAAACCAATCCTCCTTTGTGTTCTGCTGTGTATATAAATGCTCATTTTTGTTGGGTGATCAAATTCAGAATTTAAAAATCAAGTTTTTAATAAAGAAGAGCACAAACAGAACTTGAAAGAACTGATTGCAGAAGGTGCTATGAAAGGTGAAAAAGGGAAAGCGAAAGGGGAGGTTAGGAAACCAAAACCAAGACTGGTTTACTTTTATACTGTTGCTGGTTCTGCTTACTAAAAGGAAAAACAAAATTGATAATACCCTCAAGACAATTTTAATTGCATCCCTTTAAAACATTTTGTTCCCCAAACACGCTATTTGACAAAGAAAATCCTATACTGTGATATCTACTAACAGAATTAGAAGCAAATTAAAAAGACCACAATGCTGCCACTCCAGCTTCCCAAAGCTGACATTTCAAAAAGGCAATAAAGTTTAAGTGGTATTACTGTGGATGTACTCAGACTTGCAAAATTGCTTTTTAACAAAAGCATCCTAGGAAAATCTATTGTATTACATTTTAAATGAATAATGTTTTTCTACCAAACAGAAAAAAAAGAAGAGGTGAAGGTAATAGATTAAGTTCTGGACCTGTGATTTCATTGGTTTAATGAACTTCCAAAATAGAAATCCACTCTCCTGGTACAGAAAGGGAACTCATCGGTAACCTGCAGTCTTAAGGTTTTGCCTGGGCCACTGACCTGTTAAATGACTTATCAATGGTCACAGAGATGGTATGTCAGAGGCTGGAGCAAAAAACATGCCTCCCCAACTCCAAAAATGACCTTTTACGCAATGCCACTTTTCCCATTAAAAATCAACTGAGTTCGTTACTGAAAATTACGTAGTTATTTTTAAAATTCTTTTTTTTAATTTTAAGGCATGAATTAGAATGTCAGATTTAAGAAACTGCACTGAAATGATCACAAGATTATATACTTACTTGAAGATCAGAGAGCATGCTCAAAAGACTTCGTAATAAGCTCCTGTCTACAGCTTCGCCATTTCTCTCTCGTTCAATTAACAGAAGAATTCCATCAATAGTTTTACTTTGAACCAGCTTATCACTAATAACATGGTTTCTAAATAGTTCTAATCCCATGTCCCTGTACAAACAATAAAGAGCAAAGTTAGATCTGGGGGTCAGTCAGTATGATTAGTTTTACTATTATAGAATTGGCAGCGAAAAGACACTTTTACGTCTCTGCATCAGAATGTCAAAAATATTCCTTTAGCAATTTAATGCACTTGAAGTTTCTTTAAATAGCAAACCTCCCTTTCAGGATGATTATATACGCCTTTACTCACTCTATACTGCAAAGCATTTTACCTGCTGTTCTTTATACATGACATTCTATTTCCTGCCTCTGACAGGCTGCCTGCTATGCCTGGAATGCTCTCCCTCATCTCAGGCTCAGCCCGTAGGCTACCTCCTAAAAAAATCCTCTCCTGATTCCTAGTTGTTGGTGTATTTCCTTTCCTCCAAATTTATTTTGTATTTTGTGTGTACATGTTTCGTTCCCGTCTTTGTAAGCACCCAGCACAATGTTGTGTGCATAGCTTGAGTACTTATTCTTGAATAGGAACAAAGTTGTACTATTCTAACGAAACACGGCAGGGTCATAAACCCCCACTCTACTGTATGAAATGCGCTCACCTAAATTCAGGGCTTCCAACCACTTTTGTTGGGTGACTGGCTGGCTATGAATTTCATGGGCCTTGGGATCCAGTGCTTTTTGTCCTTGCTTTACTCCCTTTCTTCATTCCCTATATTTGCTTTTCTTCATCAGACTTCTTTTTCTACGTCTACTTCTCTTTCCCACCAAACTTTTCTAAATCTAATTTCTTTCTGCCTCTCTTGGTCAAGACTTTCATCCTTGTATAAGACACATACTAGTAATTTATTCATTTTGTTAAAGTATGCTTTAACTGCTTATGTGCTATATAAGTCCATTGCTTATACATCTATGCATATTATACTTACTGTGATGGATCCAAGATTTCATCAGTGTGGGTACTCCCTCCACCAATGCAGATTGCAACCCTTCCAATGCCTTCTCATTCTGTGATTCTGTGATTCTTATCCATGTCTTTCCATAAATCTTCCATAGAAGACCTACTCAACATGCTGGAGGCCTTTTTTCTCACTTTTTAATGGCCCAAAGGTATCAAAATACCAAACTGTCCACCTGTATATCTTTTATATTGCTTATCACATGCAATTTATTGATAACATGCTGAAGCCTAGAAGTGGCAATAAAGTACAGTGGACTGTGCCACTGGATATGGGAGTCAGAAGACCCTAATTCTAGCTCTACTACTTACTACCCATGTGATCTTGGGCAAATCACTTAACACCTGTTTCCTCATCTTCAAGATGAAGGAGTTGGGCTAGATGATCTCTCAGGTCTTTCATTAAGTTGTAAATCCAATGATCTTTGCCCACCATACATTTCCACTGCCCTTTGTATTAATTGTAATTTCAATTCTTCTGTGCATATGGTGTTCCAATGGCCATACAGAATCTGGGAGAACACTAGTTTTTGAAATTTAGCCTTTCAAGGCATTTAATTAGTAATTTGGGATTACTGAAAGCACTATAGTTTCTCAAGACTAATCCAGTCATTTCCTCTTAAACAATTCTAGTCTCAGCTTAATTGTCCATTTGCCTTCCTTGGTCAAGATGAACCAATTTAACAGGCTGCTCAATCAGCAACATATCACAGTATTGGCAATGTTAATTTTTAATCAATTTTGTCCACCATGACAACAACCTGATTTCTTTTCCCTACTGTGGTAGCCAGCAGAGCCTTGCACAAAGCAGATATTGTTTATTGAATTAAATCATCCAAAGGAGAACTTCTTTGTACAATGTCATATTGACAGATTTGGAAAATCTTGCTATCAACAGGGAGTCAGTCCTTCAAAGGACATCTTCCATGACAACAGCAAACGTCTGAGCTTTATACATATTTGTTTTACATTTAATTTTGCCAGGTTCCTCTCTTACACTTTCATAAAGGATAACCTAGCCTAATCTCACAAAGATTTCCCAAGGTAAGGAAGCTCAGTATGTTTTCTCACATATCCACTCCAAAAGTAGTTTCTGTGATTCTTTTTAAGCTTTCTTGAAAAATCAGTTCCAGTTTCTTGAGAAATCACAAAGAGGTGACTTGTGTCACCTAATAAGATTTCTTTTATGTATCCGGTCAGGTCTAATCCTTCTTCCTTGCCACTCCCACTTACTTGTTCACTAGATACAGAGAGTACAATCCAAATCATGGTTGATGAGAATATATCATTATATATATGTGTATATATATGTTTAAAGAACACATAAAAAACCTCAATAATCTGTTGAATTTTCTCTCTGTTTACTAAACTTCCTGATTTTTACCTATAAAGGCCCTAGGGAATGATCTGGTACAGTGAGACCTAATGCCAGCTCTTCAAAGCCGTTTCTACTCTATTGTTTAGTTTCATGAAGTGATACTACTTTTTGCTTTTCATCATCTTCATTATAATATTAGGCAAATGATCTTGTAATAGCTAACAAACAGGTGATAACTTTTGCTGCCACATTTTTCCATTTGTCAAAGAAATAGTGTTTGTTGATGGAGGTAATTTCTGGGCTCTTTCCAACCCTGGAATTGTGGTGACTGTTTACTGGCTAAATTACCCACCTTCCCAAAATGGTGAAAAGACTCCCATTATCTGGAGTTGATGGTTTACATAAAAAATTGGAGTTTCTATAATCATATGAAATGTTTTCTTCTTATCTTAAATCCTTTTCTTCTAAAGTGAAATTTTGACTTTGATGAACAATGCTGATTCTGACGTGACTATGTTCATAGCCACTGAATTTCTATGAAACGGTTTTCATTTTTTTATGTCATTCAAGTACTTGCCATCCAGTGCCTTCCAACCTTCTTCTTAAATAAAATGTTGAGATACAGGCACAGGGTATTTGTTTTTTGGGTGCATGATGAAACTAATTGTTTTATTTACTTCTTTGAAGAGAATTTCTGATCTCTCCTTCCATTTAGCTGTAACATCTTTAATTCTTCTGATTTCATTTGTAGCACATGCCAATAGGAATCTGGTTCAGTTCCTCCAGTAGTGTGACAATTTGATTGTTGGACAAAGATCACACATTAAGAGTACCAACACTGAATGTTTGCAGATGCTCTTAGACTGTGAGAATTTTAGTGCCCGTTGCCCCACTTTCTACCACTACAGAAGCAAAAGGGCACTGCACAAAACTGAGGGCAGTCCTGTGATTTTGTCCATTTCATGGATTGCTATGGCCAAAAAGAAATCACCACCTGGTAGCCAACCTTCCGGTGATAAGCTTTTACAGACACAGCTAGGGCTGGCCCTTAGAAAACAGATGCACAGTGCACACAGGCGTGCGTGCACACACACACACCCCCTCTTATGCTATTTTGTTTTTGTGTGAAGTCAGTTCAAATATTATTCACTGCATTTGACCACCATCACTATCACCACCATCACCATCACTACCACCCTAACAAAATAAACAAGGTATCTGGAATCAGAAGACCTCTGTTTGAGTCCCAGCACTGCCATATGATACCTATGTGACTTTGGAAATGTCATTTACTGTATCCCTGAGCCACAGCTTCCTCATCTGTAAAACGAGGAGACTAGACTACATGATCTCTAAGGGCCTTCCTAGCTGTAAATCTCATCACCATGAGAGAAGATATTACTTCAGAACAATTTACTTTCATTTAATTTTTTAATATAAGAAACTTGGCTAATATCTAAATATTTACTTTCTGAGATAGCTATATACTAAAATATTTCAATATATGTAACACTTGTGTATTCCTATAATCACATATGTATTATCTTAAAAAATATCATCCTATACTTTCCTTCAGTTAAACAGAATTAATATTTTCATGTGAATTAGAAATGCTAAATTATAAATGGTCTTGTTAAGGATTTCTCTTTAATAATTAATCTAGCTCAATAACATTTCCATAAACAGTTGTTCATAGATATTTTCTGAACCTGGTTTTGATACTCTTGAAGGTAGAAAAAATGCCTTCCATAAGAAAGATGATCACACAATGCCAAAGAGTTTCTGAGCCACACAAATACTTTCTCATGCACAGCAAGAAAGTTTGCATTATTTTAAAATACTACAGAAGCAGAATAAACAATTGTTAACTATGTGTGTGTGTGTGTATATATGTACACACACACACATACATACATATGTATATATACACATACATACATACATATATATGTGTATGTATATATATATATATGTATGTATGTATGTATGTATATACACATACACTTTTAAGTCTAAGAATTGAAAATTTCTTTTTTACCTTTTGGTAGAGATTGTTCTAATCTGTCCAATTTCACTGAATACACATCTTTTAAAAGCCTAAACTTACACTTTGCATTTTATTTTATACTTTAAAAAGCAAAATCAGGCACATTAAAAGTTTCTTGGATTCTGATACGCAATAGTTGCAGAATGATGTGAAAGTAATTTAAACTGATCTTTAAAAGTCAATATTACATCCCTGGTTTCTTTTTTTTTCATTTGATGATATTAGCCAGCTTGCTCTTTGCATCTGTTCCCCCCACCCCCAAGTTACACATAGAAATGCCTCATTTATCTTGCCAACTTCTGGCAAACTCAACCATCTAGAACACAGCCACAAACTGGAAAAGAGGTGGAAGTGGCTGAGCATTAAGGAAAAGAACTGTTATACCAATATTGATTCTGGATAATAAAACCCAGCTTTCTCCTCTCAGCAGAGGGGTGGAGCCTATATGTATGTGAAATGTGTTAGTTCATGGGATCTATTAGTTTTATTATAAGGGAAGGTTCAATTTGAGCTTCAAGACAATGACTGTTTTACATTTTAAAAGCCATCACAAAGCCCATGCACTCTCCTCAAGCCAAACAAAGCAAACTGCTCAAGTTTCGTGTGTACAATTTAAGGTTACTGGCAAAAGAAAACTGGCCCTTTGGTTGACCATGGCAACCCACAGTTCTTTAGGGCTACTCTAGATCAGAAGTAATGGGAGGTGGAAGCGGGGACAAAGAGAGACATGTAAAAAATCATTCCTCCTGAGGGTAGTGAGTGAGCAATGCCAGCTGACCTGGCCATGGAGGAAAACAAAAACCACCCACTAAAAAAGGACAGTTATAAATACCTCAAATCAATCAAGGAAAATTAAATCATATTTAGCATACTGCTTAACAAAGAAGGGAACATTTTACAAATATTTCATGATAAATGATTAAGACAAAAAACATCCAGTGCTTATACGATTATGGTAAGCTATAGATAATTAAAAAAAAAATTCATGTATCCAGAATACTTCATTCCCCAATAAGTCTAGAAAAATGAAGTGTTATTGGGTAGAAAATCAATTCCTTTGACCTTAAAAATAAGTCTTGAGGAAGAAAGACAATAAAAGTTTTTTTCCTCAGGATTATTAATACAACATAATGATTCTGCGTGAAATATCTTATTTCTGAGACAATGTTCTTAGTCAGGAATATATGTAAGTCACTTATTTGCAAATAATTTGAACCTGATGTAATCATCTGAAATTTAAAAATTTTTAAAAAAATACTTTAGTTTTAGTTTTTCTTAAGTCTAGTATCCCCTTTAAGATCCTCTACGTCTTCAAAATCCTAATTTTGACAATAAATTAATTACAGGGATTTTTCAAACACCCAGACATTTTTCCAAAGCTAAGTCTTTACCTTGAGATTCTCTCGATCCTTTAGCGAAGACATGTGAGAGACTCTAAAGTGTTCCCAGAAAATAATGATCTTTTACAGATGATCGTTAGAAAATGTACAATAAAGAAATCTGAAAGTACCAGCCCAGAAAGGTGAAGTGATTTACTTGAGATCACATGTGGAATAAGTAGCAGAGGCAGAATTCAAACTAAGATACTCTGACTCTTTAAATTATGTTAAAGAATAATACTGAATCTAGCCAGATTTAAATCGGGTGGCTAGTGCTAGCTACATCTTTCTAAATACAATCAAAACTCACTGAATTGTCCTTTATTGTTGATGCTAACAACTGATTAGAGTTTACTGCTTTAGGATAATCATTTTTCCCTTCATTTTGTCTTTTTTAACCTTGTTATAAATTTATTCAATTAAACTCTGTGGAGTTCAAGTAGCATTGAAATCACTAAGATGCTCCAATTTCACTAGTGTGACAGTCCTTACTTTGTGTGTGTGTTCTGAACTGGCCCTGTGAAGTCATTGGTATAGGATGCCCCAATGGGGAAACCCCCTCTACCAATGCATATTGATACCTCTTCTACCACTTACAGGCTTAAAAAGAGCTTCCTGAGGCACTGAGAGGTTAAGGGACTTACTCAGGGTCACACAGCCAGTGTGTATCAGAGGTGAGACTTGAATCCAAGTACTTGAGTCTAAGTTCAGCTTATTATCCATTACTCCACACTGCCTCTCTACAATTTGCAGTGTGACAACCTGTTCTACATGGTAGTTCAGAGAAATGAGGTTCTATTTAATCTATGGGTAAGTTCGGGTTTTTTGATGGTAAAGAGAAGCAAATACAACTTTCATCATATCTTAAACACAAGCTTATGGGCACAAGATCAGACTTGCACAATGCTGAGGCAGCTTTCTGACTGGCTTTGTGTGGGGAAAGGCAAGGGGCAGGGAGGAAGAAGATAAATCCTTGATTATGTACTCTCAGAAACTGGAAGGTGGAGAGAAGAGCCATTCTAACAAGGGGACACTTATGCAACCTGCTAAATTGATAGGTTCTGGTACAGAATGCTACTCCAGTTCCTCTACAACATCCTCCCATTTCTGCCTTTTGAAATATTACTTAAGTTCAGCTCAAATGTGATCTCCAAGAGACCTTCTCTACTCTTCCCAGTCATGTCACACAAACCTGTCTTATATTTTTCTTGTATAACTGTAATGCAAAAAGAACAAATGTTTATATGTGTCACCTCACCCATGAGGTAAGCGCCATGAAGGCAAGGATGAAGTCCTATTTAAATTTTGTAGCACAGGAGTATTCCGCATGTAATAAATAAGTAATTGTTGAAATTGCTGAAGAATATAGTGGAAGACTTCAGGGGATGTGGGGGGTTGTCTTTAATAAGGAAGGCTGACGCCATAAGGTGTTAGATCAGGCCACATGAGACTGCTCAGGGAAATGAGGTAGATTTGGCAAGTCAGAGAATGATCTAGTTATGCACTGGCTAAGTTAATGTTAGTACTCTGATTTTCTCATAGCCTCTCTCCAATTTTTAAATTTATTCAATTCCATTTGCATCCAGTTGCTTAAAACTCAAAATGTCTTAGGTGGGGTAAAAATAAAGAAGGGTAGGTGCTAGAGTTAGAAGTATACAAGAGATGAAGATTTGGAGGATGGGTCTAGGAACTGGGGTTTGGCAGGGCATCAGGCCAGACACTGATCAAAATATCCGAATTGTGCTGCAGAAGAGCAAAGGACTGTTGGAATGTTGCTGCCTTAGGCCCAGGTCTGTCAACTAATTTTATAGGTCCTGGTCAGCCACCACAGTATAGAAATAACTCTCTTTTCCATCTGGGGTGAACGTCTCCATACTTGGTGGCAGCAGTGAAACTTCATAATGGAAGAATAGTTACTTATAAGAACATGCACAGTAACATTACTAATGAGAGAAATCTTCTAATGAGAGAAATATAGAAATTTTCTCATTCCAAGGCTTATATCCTATGTGGATATATTTTAAGTATACATACATTTAGGTAAATATGTCTATAAAACTATATGTATACACTGTAAAACAGTCAAGAGGATCCTATGAGCCAAGGGTCTGGACTGTATTAACATGTTAGGTGGCCTAGCAGATCTATGCAGGCTATCATATGCAGGGTTATAGTACAACCCCTTATAGTAAGGGTTCTTAAATTAGAATCTATGAAGAGATTTCAAGGGGAATGGAAATTTGGATAGGAAAAATATTACATCTTTATTTTTCACTAACCTTTTACTGAAATTTAGAATTTTTTTGAATTATTTAAAAACATTCTTCTAAGAAGGGGCCTAAAAGTTTCACAAGATTGTTAAAGGGGTCTATGGCACAAAAAAAAGTTAAGAATGCTTGCTTTATAAACTATGAAATGTTAATAGAGTTTGACGTAAACTAAGCTAGTATCCACAAATACATGAGAATGATGAAAAAACTATGGCAACAGCCTGGGATTCTGTACCTTTTTATTGGATTATAAAACTAGCTATGGAAATGGGTATTTAGAGAACAATTTATAGCAAATCTGCTAGAATAAGACTGATTTCCTATTTACCCTTAAAAAATGTAATGGGGGATTTAGCCTGGAGACTGGAAAGGAAAAGCACACTCTCATTCTTTGCTACTCAAGCTGTCTGGAGAAGCTCCCTTCATTCAGTCTCTCCCCTCCCCAACACCTCCTCCGTGTGGCTGACAAACTGATATTCCTAATGTGCAGGTCTGACCACATTACTGCTCCACTCAAGAAGTTTCCTCATGACTTTAAAACGCAAACTCTCTGGTTGGCAAAGTCCTTCACAATTTGGCTCTAGCCTATCTTTTCAGGCTGATTATACATTATTTCTCTCAATGAATGTTATGTTCTGGCTAGGTTCTAGGTTCCAAATGGGCCCATTGCTGTTCTCCATATAGGACATTCCATTTGTCACCCCTTTGTGCCTATCTCCCACAGCCTCTCTGCAGGCTGTTCATCATATCTGGAACATTCTCCCTCCTCACTTTACAATCACTGGCCCCCTTCGAGGTTCAGTTCAAGTGCTAGCTCCTTCAAGAAACCCTTCCTGAATCTCCTAGTTGTTATACCATCCGCTACTCTGTATTTCTTTTGGATAAAACCTGTGTTTATCCACTAACATGTTGTACCCTGCCCCCCTCCCAAATAAATGTAAGCTCTTGAGGATAGGGATACTCCCACTTTTTTATGCGTCTCTAGGACCTGACAAAATGACACTTAAAGCTTTTATCAATAAGAAACATAAGGTTGCTTTAGGTATATAATATCTAACTAAACATTTTAATTTAGAGCTTTATCCTTTCAGAACAGGTCTGTTATTATGGGTGAGATATCATGATTTAACCATGTGGAACAATTCACGGTCAATCTGCAATGCTTTTCCTAAGATATAAAAGAATTCAAGCAAACCATCTACTGTTAATCAGTACTCTACTTGCACTAATCAAGCTTCCTACTTTTGTCCCTTAAACATGGCCCTCCTTTATTAATAACAAGTACACAATTCAGTTTACTTTAAATCTGTCTTATTTATTACTTTAGCCTCAAAGTCTCATTGGTGCGTGTGTGTGTGTGCATGTGTTTTAAAAGAGTATCCTGGCTTCATATAAGAGAAAGACCACTACACTGGGAGGTAGGAGGCATAGGTTTTAGTCCTGGCTCTGCCGTTTGATAAATGTGTGACCAATGGCAAGTCATTTAACTTCTCTGAGCTTATTTCATCTGAAAAATATGGATAATAATATGCAACAGAACCTACCTCAAAAGGAGGCTGTAGAAGTATGTTAACTTTAAATTGTTATATGAATGAGCTATCATTGCTACTTGTATTATCAAAGTTTTTCATGTTCCTCTAGTTATGACTCATTTTTTTGTTTCCAGTTTTGATTTCAAGGTTTTTTTTTTCCATATTTAAAAGTATAACCTGAAATGAAGCTTGGAAACTCTTTTACCATATGCTAAACAGATAGTCCGCTTCTACAAGAGCATCAAGGATATTTCACTTCATCAAAACGGGACATCTTTATCTGATTTCAACTTTCACATAGTAGTATTTAAAACATCATCTTAACTATGAATATTAATCTCTGAAAAAAAAACAATTAAAATAATTTCCTATATCCTTTAGTATTTTTCTTTTGTGATTTAGAAAAATTACTTTCAGTTTATGACAGGAGACTCTGCTAACAGATTGACTTCATTATTCTACTTTTTTTAAGCTGAAACTATCTTTCAGTTGTATAGTCATTTTAATACAGCCACATGTTTGTAATATATTTTCAGTGATTGATTGAATATATCCTAACATTTCTCAGTTTTGCCTTTTTATACACATCAGCCTAATTTTTCTCTACTCCTTTGAATATGAAGCATTTCTATTTCTTTGAAAACACAATGTGCCTTGTCTGTTCTTTCCCCAACATCTCACAGGAAATCAATAACAGGCTCACGTATTCTGCCACAAAGGGCGTTACTGTGGTGTTGATGACATGTTTACCGCACCCTGGACTACTCACTGTGCTCTGGCCAGTCCTACCTGTATTCTATTCAAGGAGGCCAGAGGCACATGCTACTCAATGTCTACACACCATGGGGTAGATCTGGGTAAGTAGAAGTGGTCACTGGCATAAAGGATTTCTCCCCAAAGCCTGTTGAGGTAAATCCAATCCTGTTCTGGACCTCTGGTTCCTGGAAGAGGATATACATGTTTCCAGAGAAGATAGATAATGGATACATTTTAAAATTTTGAAAAATGTTTTAAAAATTAAATATGAATTTTAAGAAAAATTCTTTATACTTGTAGTCTGGACCTGTGATTTCAATGGTAGAGGGAACTCCTGGTGTGGAATTCCTCCACCAATGCAGTTAGGCAACTCATCTATAACAGAGTTGCCTTGGGCAATGAAACATTAAAAGACGTGCCCACAGTCACACAATTATTACATGTCAGAGGCAGGACTTGAACCCAGGTCTTCCTGACTCCAAGGCCAGTCCTCTACTTACTATGCTACACTATCTCATGCTTTAGAGGTCAAAAAACTTTGGTTTTGTATCAAGATATAATCTAATAACTAGATATACAAATTACCAGAAATAACTACCTGAGAAAACAAAGCTTAACATTTTTTTATACTTTTAGTAGATTTACTTACACCATAGAAATTCAAAAGGATACATACCATATAGAAGGAAGCATTGAATTCTGAAGTACATAAGTGCGATCCAAAAACAAGAAAATACTTCTAATCATGATCTATAAATTAAAAATATACACCAATTTTTATTTCTCTAATAAATATAATGCATTTAATTATATTACTAAGAACATATTAACCACCTCAAGTTTTATAACCATCTATAATTATCTTAATGGTAAGACATCCCAGAAAGTTCTCATTTTGAATTTTTATCATTTTATTTAACACAGTCCTAATGCATGGACCTGAAGTAACTGGTAAAAATCCTCTCTTTTTAATCTGGCCATTTTCTGACAGACATGGTAAATCTTATACAGGGAAAATGCTACAAGTTTGTTTCCCCTCCCCTCTTCTAATATGTTCATATATATGTGGCATGGTCTTTTTTCAACAGTTAACATACTGTAGTGAATAGTGTGTAACTAACAGACAGCAATATTTTAACTGTTATAGGATATGTATGTGTATATATATCAGTATCAATCACCAACTCGCCTCAATCAAAACTTAATGCTAACAAAATCAAAAAAAAGACAACACTATTTAGAAAGACAAGACTTCCCCTTTCTCCCACTGCCACTCCAAAAACACGTAAACACACACCACAAAATACATATATGTAGAGCTGCGACGATGACCTAATATTGGCATGTGATACCCAGAACTAAACTGGATATGTGTATACTTTCAAGAGCACAAAGGCCCTTGTAATGCCAAGCTAATTAGGCTATTACCTCAATCTAACTCCCAACTTAATTGATTTGGAAACCAAGATAACGACAGCTCAGCATTATTAAAGAATGACAGTTCAAACAGTTAATACACGGATGATGTGAGTATATCAGAGTACCTCTAAATAATACCTAATGTTTTCCTTATAAAATACCACACAATCGTTATGTCCAAATTGGTTTTTAAAATTACTTATAAAGTTGTTGACTTCATCTTTCATATACAATTAAGCCTATTTCATTTGTAACCAGATTCTTCATACAGAGCCCTTCTAAAAGTCACCAGGTACTTCGTTTTATATTACGATCTCTATTTTACTAGCTAATTGAGAGAAGCAATAGAATAAGTAACCCTGAAGTGCGTACAATGGAAAAAAATGTATGTTTGGCTTTGGAATAAAAATTTTATATCTAACATTTGAATATACAGTATGACAATCCGGGGATTTATAACACTTAATATTGTTTCATTTTTTAATTTAAAGACCTCACTCAGGAGCAACAGAAAAGCTGTACAATTTAGGATGATAGTTACATATCACACAACTCTTCTCGGCTCAAATCCATGCTGAGACTCAACATCATCATCTCTTGGGACTACACAAAACTGTTAAGTCTTGCTTACACTTTCTGTAAATGAGTGGAAGGGACTGTTTGAAATAATTATGATTTTTAAAAAGTCTTTCTTCTTGACTGGATTGATTGGAGGGGATAGAATTCCACCTCAATTACTCAAATTTCCTTTGTTTTCTTTTTTGTCCCATTCCAGCTCCCATAGGAACTGGAATGGGAAAAAAGAAGAGTTAAATAAACAGAAGTTGAAATTCAACCAGTTCTATTCCAACAAACTAATAGAAGTAGAATGTGAAAGTAGACAATACATAATCAATATCAGAAAAATACAATAACCTTACCATTTGTCTGCAATGATCTTGCCAGCATTTGTTTATCTTCTTTAAAAATAAAACACTATCTAGAGAATCTGTGCAGCACCTGCTAAGGAAAACTATTACATTTATACTTTAATTTTGGCTTTTCTCTTACTAAAATATTTTCTTGATAATTACCCAAGTTAAACCCAGGATCATATATTTTAAGCCTGTAGCTCTTATTCCCCCCTCCATTAATCTTCTTCAGTCAATCCTAACATCCTTTGATTCTTCATTTACTTTCCTTATCTCCTTTGCTATTTTCTGAGGGCCTCTCTACCCGCAGTCCAGCTTCTATTTCCTCTTCCTATCACCTATTTTCAGGAGGCTACTTCAATTGGGCTTCCCCTCTCAGGTCCCTGTCAGCAGAAGACTAAAACCAGGGTACTTATAACTCTTTATATAAGGCTTGGCCCAACAGTCTCACTTTAGGGACACTGAAGCCCTAGAAATAGCTAGACTTTGTCACAACAATCAGTAGGAAGATGGGGCTATTTTTAGTATTGCAAAGGTTATAGTACGGATTGAGCTGGGAAGGCCTGAAGTAAAAAAAAACTTAAAAATGGCTGGAGCTTTAACTCTAATTTTCTGACTCACATTGAAAACATGCTTTAAAATTATATGAAATCTCATTTATAAAACAAATAGATTTTGAAATTACATTGATTAAACATTAAGATATATGCTCTAAAGTAGGCTGAGACAGTTTAAAAGAAAAGGAAATCACAGTTCAGGAAGAAAATAAGAACAGTACTCTGAGTATTGACAATCTCATTTGTACATTGTCAGGAATGGTCATAACAGGCTTAACTGAGGAGAACTTCATTTTCTCTTTTTCGAAATAAAGGATTTTTAACCTCAGCTTCATGAATTTGAATGGGGAAAATCACATCTTTATTTTTGCTAACTTCTAAATGAAATTTTGCATTTCCTTCAATTATTTAAAAATATTATTCTAAGATGAGAGGTTTTGCCAGACTACCAATGGTGTCCAGAACACACAGAAAGATTAAGAACCTCCAATCTAGATGGAATCATGCCATTTAAGTTACTGGAGATTAAAATGAAATATTTTAAATTTGTGCCAGTAAAATCTACTGAATATGGTTAAGGAGTGGATAATTAACACAGAAAAGGATAAAGAATGAGGTTCTAAAAAAATAATTTTGTTTAAAAACTACTGATTTTAATCACTGAAAGGTAAACTGACTTAAAAAGTGAAAGAGAATTTTACCTATTGATCACCTATTCAGACATCAGTCAGCATTAATAAATCTAGAGGTCTAGATGAAGAACAACAGGGCATTCTGGAAGGCTCTCCCTCAGAATCACGTTAAAATCAGGTATCAGAGTACAAACGGGGTGATGGTAGCACGTTTTATGATAGGGAGGCCCTGCCTTTGTATACATTGGCATTTCTAAAATAAACCTGAATAGAAAGTGCTGGGGTGCAGTAGTATACAATTGATGACTTCATGGATAAGCAATCCACATCAAAAATCTACATAAAAAAAAGACAAATCCTCAGAAGTTATAGTCCTCAAAAATATCCATCAACATCACCTATGTAAAGAAATTTAAGGAATTCTTAATGGAGATATACTTTATATTCTCAAGACTTTTCCCTTGGAAATTAAGGTCATCAATAGAAGCATTTGCTTCTGTAACCAGGACTGTCCCTGGACCAGCTACTTCAACTCTCTTTTAGTCCTTCTATAGTCTAATAAATTCCCTTTGCGAGAATATTAATGCTGCTGTTATCTTCTCTGTTACTGAATAAACTAAAATGAAAAATAAAGCATGATAATATCTACTTCATCTCACATCCTACTACTAACTTGAAACTATTAGACAAAAAAAGCATCTGAGGAAACTATTCTTGGATAGCTTGTCTGTGGCAAAACTGAACTGAATGAAGTGCTTACCTTCTGGTCAAGACTTAGGTTTTATAAAGTAGACTATCATAATACATATTAAAGGAAAAGTAAAGACATTTCAGGAATTTAGAAGTGTTTTACTGTTTAAGGAAGTAGCTAGCCCATAACTATAAACCCACTGGGCAAAGACTTCCTTCTACATTCTGGCGTATGTGAGACAGAGAATAACAGTAAATAAGACTCCATATCGACATGATACTTCTAATTGTATGAATTCTAGGTATCATGCCATAAAATGATTTTGTGCAGGCCAACTTAAGAAATTATTTAAGTTTACAATACCATCAAAGTAAGATTCTGTATTTTGGAGATACCTATATGTATGATATGAACATACTGAGAAAGAAATCATTAATTAATCCAAATACCATAAACTGTGCTTTTAAGCTGTAATCTCATCCATGGAAGTTTCTAGATGTTAATACCAAGATTTCATGGGAAATAAGGAAAAACTCTTCAGTTTTTCTTCAACGTGAGGTGTGAATTTAGCATGACCAGACCTCTAGCTATAACACAAAAGCAGCAATCAGAATAACCAGGTACTGGTAAAAAACAAAACAAAACAGTAGATCAGTAAAACACAATAGACAAGAAAGTTCTAGAAGTAAATGAATATAGTATTCCAGGTTTCAATAAAGCCAGGAACATAAATCATTGGGGGTAAGGACTCCGTATTCTACAGGAACTGCTAGGAAAACCATAAAGCAGTTCTGCAGTCAATAGTTTCAGATCAGTATCTTATTCTATTTACCACAATAAGATCCAAATAAATGAGTCATCTAAATATAAAAGGTCACATCATTAAAAAAAAAACACAGGGAAGTACTTTATAGCTCTATGATTAGTGGAAGAATGAATAATTATGACAGATCACAAAAACACAAAGATGATCACCTTAATGCTCTACAAATCATGGTACATAAATGAAAACATAATTTAACACAAACCACATATGGTAAAATAATAAAATTTGTATAGAATAAGTGAGGAAATAAGAAAAAAAAGTTAAGATACAAGAGCTCAATCTACAAGACCAATTTTTGCCAACTATTTCTATATCCGGCACTTTAATTTAACAAGAACATCCTATTTTAGCCTTCAGGTGATGAAAAATACTAGAGTCATGCCACTGCAAAAAAATATTTTAAAAAATCATTACATAAAAGAAATTTAAAATTATGGTCTTCTATAAGGTAAAGAGGGTTTTGAAGATATAACTTTATAAGAAAAAAAAAAGGATATTCTCTGAACTGAAGGATTTGTGCTTTGACATGATCTTCACAAACCTGTCGCAGTTGCTTATAGAGCGTTGGAGACACTTTGTAAGAACACAGATTTTCAACAGCCTGAAAGCAAAAGGAATAGCTTAAAATGAAAAAAAAAATATGTATCTATTTTTAGTTACTTATATTTACAATAGCATGGAAAAAAAGACATAGTGTTCAAATATTTCTTTTGCACATAGTAGGTTGCTAATATTTAATGAATAAAATATCTCATAAATTCTTTATTTCTTACATTTAAATTACGGCAAATATTATTTAAAGTTATCATGTTTGCATCACTTAATTGCAACTGGATGTAGATAACTTAACACATAATTAAAAAGTCAACTGTACACTTAAAGTGCTTACACAGCAGAAAAGGAATGGGTCTCCCTGACAGATATAGTTAGTACCACTCCTGAAATATCTCAAAATATCCTCCCCCCCACTCAAATTTCCCGACAAAAGTAGGAGGAAAGCAGGAATATTATTCTGGCTCCCTTTCTTGCTTTGTATACATCTGGTTCCACTTTTTTGTGCTGGGATTTGGAGCTGAGCTAGTATAATAAATGCAGGCAGGTGGGTAAATTTTACTTAAATGTGACTATCAATAATTTTATTATTAGATATACAAAAGCAATAAAAAATACGAGCTGAAGCAGCATTATAGTTGAACCATAGTCTATACATAGCTTTAATTCCATACAAAAATGTAGATCCTAGTAATCTGTTAATTTTAATCCATATAAAAGAAATATCAAATAGTTAACAAATAGAAAACTGGAGTTACCAGGTGAGTGAATCTTTGAATGTACTTCAAGGAAATAACCAAAAAAGAAAAAAAGTAATTTGCATAAAGATTTGAGAGCATAAATACACTCTCTACCATCATAAAATGTGCTGTTGAGTTTTCTGCATTAAGAGAAACTGTAGAGCTAGGCACCAACAGAATGCACTTGGTAAGAATTGCTGGAGGGGAGGGGGGGAAATGCTTTTGTATTCACAAAATTTCCCTTGAAGGAATATCTGCATCAATAAGATCACAAACCCAAAGTACAGAGATGTTCACAGCAGTAGTATTTATAATACATAATTATCTAACTGCTCCCTCCTCCCCAACAATGCCTCCAAATAGGGGAATAGTTGGCCAATAAACTATACAACTATTAAAAGTGTTGAATATGGGGACTCTGCTGATACACAGAAATGTAAATATAGATACACCACTTTTTCTCTCTGTCAAATGAAAGAACTAATACTTATTTCATCTTTAGGGACACTCATTTAAACTCATTATAAAGGATTCATCTAAATTACACTCAGTTTTACAATCTCAAGATTTTTCTAGTTATCATCTTGGATTGATCTAAGAGAATCTTATCAAGTTCTGTAAGTATATGCCTTTCCTTTTGCTAATATTTTATTTAAAATTTTTGCATCAATATTCATTAGGGGAATTGGTCTATAATTTTCTTTCTCTGTTTTGACTCTTCCTGGTTTAGGTATTAGTACCATATTTGTGTCATAAAAAGAATTTGGTAGGACTCCTTCTTCACCTATTTTCCCAAATAGTCTATAAAGTATAGGAATTAATTGTTCTTTGAATGTTTGATAAAATTCAAATGTAAAACCATCTGGCCCTGGATTTTTCCTAGGGAGTTCATTGATGGCTTGCTCAATTTCTTTTTCTGAGATGGGGTTATTAAGGTATTTTACTTCCTCTTCTGTTAACCTGGGCAATTTATATTTTTGTAGATATTCATCTATATCCCTAAGGTTGTCAAATTTATGGACATACAATTGGCCTCTTTCTTTCTAACACATTATATATACTGCTCTTTTATCAAATACTGTCAGCAAAAATCTTCCATTAAATTCCTCTACCAAAGATAATCTTACAAAAAGGCTATAGAACTTTCCCTCCTATAAATCATTAACAAATTCTACAGAAATATTACATAATGCATTCCTTGCAAAATATATGCAGAACATTCATTACTGGCATAAATTGAGGCATACCTGAACTGAAAGCAGGGGGCAGGATCTCTTTGCATTTTCTTTTTCAAAAAGCACTGATATGGAAGTAATGTAGATTGGTGGCTAAGAATACATCTTAAAGAAACAACTACCCATTGTGTGACCTCCCTCCACTCAAAAGTTCTACTTACAAATACTTAATTAACAACTAAATTACACTAAATTTATTCTGTTTTAAGATGTACAATTTGGGGACAACCTTTGTGATAACTAGGGGGAAAACACAACAATCTTTAATATCAAAATATTAGAGTTGGGAAATACCTTTTGAGGCTCATGAAACAGTGAGAGACATTAAGTGATTTCTGCAGTGTCCATGCAAGTACTTAGTATGTATCTTAATGGCAATTATGGTTTTACATTCTATTTCCTGTATCACTCATTTAACACACTTACTGAACTGTTAGTAATCTTTTCACAGGCACATACTTAAACTACTACTTTATGTGCCCACAGAATCTGGCATAGTGCCTTGTACACAGCAGGCTCTCAAATATGGATTGATTTGCTCCCAATCTAACGTTTAGAAATAAAATCTCCATCACGATGTGGAAAATGTTTAACTATACGATAATGGATTATGTTCCTTGAATATGCAGTGGTATTCATGAGTTATTCCTAGGCACCTTTAAGGACCAACTCATTCCAATAAAAGTATTAGACAAATTCAGAAATTGGAAGAGGGTTGGTTAGACAAAGGAGAAGCAGAATTTAAAGAACAGTATCAGAGTCAGAGGACTAGATGTTAGATGTGGAAAGAGACAACAGATGGACAACTTGATGCTCCATTTATAGCTATACGATGTCAAGAGAAGTAGAGGAAGGGCTGGGTGGATGTTGGGTGGACTCCTTGTAGAGTAGTTATAGGACCTGAGTAAATCAGGATGAGAGGATGTGAATGGATTAAGCATTGTAGGAGGGAATGCCCACATTAGAGACCATAGATCCATCAAAGTATCCAAGTTATCTGCTTTTATGTTAGTATAACTCTTTCTAATCAGTACTGTTGGTTAGCCCTAGCTCATGATAACTGGGCTTTTCTTACTTTGCAAAGACTAACATGAATCTTTATTTCCCTTTTATTCCGGTCAAATTACCAAGACCAGCATCATCTCTTTGGACTACATTTTGTCACTGGACAAAAGACAACTCTCATCCTTACAAATAAGCAGAATATTTAAAGATGTTTTGTCATTTGAAAATAATAGCTGGAGAGAGCTACATTGCATTCATAAATTGGGGTTCATTAATACCTGAAGATTATCTATATACCACCCATGGATTTGTAGGGTCAAAAGACAAAACAGGCTGGCAATGGGGAAGAAAGGATCAGGTTGTAGGAAAGAGAGGTTGTGCTTTTTTCTCTGATGACAAAGATGGGAGACAAAAAAGAGAAAAAAATATCACATGCCCAGAGAACTATGGTAACCCTAGCTATGGTTGTAAGTAAGTTAAACTTCATAGGATCCTATCCTGGCTTCTACAGCTCCTATAAATTGACTGATATCTTTTTATACTAAAGGGCCAATGTTAGAAGATCAGAAAGAGGTAATATATGGGAATGCATTTATCACCAACCACAGCTTGTATGTAACAAGAGAGTAATGACCCTGGCCTAAATTACTGTGCTGAAAGAAATAAAGAAGTGGTTTCAAAGAAACCTGGGAAGACTTCTATGAACCAATACAGAATGAAGTAAGCAGAGTCAGGAGAACAATTTATATATCAGCATGATAAAAACAATTTAGAAATACTTAAGAATTCTGCAACACAATGATTAACCGTGATTCCAAAAGACCTGTGCTGAAGAATGCTACCTACCTTCCAACCCAGAGTTAATGAGAGTAATATGTAGAATGAGACAGGTTTCTGGACATGGCAACTAGGGGAACTTGTTTCTGCTTGACTATGCTTATCTGTTACACGGGTGGTTCCTTTTTTTTGGGGGGGGGGGGCGAAGGGGAAGATAAAAGGCGGAAAAGTTAAATACTTGATAATTTAAAAGAAACATTTCAAAAGTTTGTATCTGATTCCAAGAAATAGATCTTGAATGTATCCATTTATATATATCCCCAAACTTCATAAGCTTTGTGAATACCACTGAAAATTTCTTGGTAATTTCTGTAGTTTTTGGTCACTTTCAACCATTATTTTTAGGCTGCTCCTTCATTCAGTCTTCAAAACATTAGTCTTTCACCATTTTAACAGAGGGCCTGTAAATCTCTCTGATTTTAGCTTTAGGTTCTTGGAAATTTCTTTTTCATATTAAAAAATCCATACTACTTTAATCTATCCACTGAAAAATTTTTCAGTGGATAGACTACCACATTTTTCTTTCCTAGAATAAATTCAGATCCCCACATAAAAACCAAGAATATTTAATGCTTTTCCAAAAAAGTTTCATGTTTTAAACATATTATAGTGCCCTCCTGCAGGAGACTCTATTTTTTTAGTCTAGAAGTTAAGAGTTTGGTTTGATTTTTCTTTCCCTTCCGGTATAGTGTTAACTCTGTACCATTATGAAGTCTCTTCCAACTGCTCAAATAAATTTACCATCCCGTTTTCCTGACTTTCATATTTGTATCCCATTTCTTCTCTAGAATTATACTTCACTTTGAAGGGGGAAGTCATTGTTGGTTGTAAGCCTCTGTCTTTTGCCTTTTGGAATATCATAGTCTAAAATCCACTCTTCTTTATAACTAGGTCTTAGGTGAGCTTGAATTTACTTACAACTGCTTCAAGACGCTTTTTTCCTTTTTTGCTTTATGTTGCAGTTTTGGATTTTAGCTATGCCATACCTGGTCCTCTTCCCTTTGGAGTTTCTTTTGTGAGGTCATCAATGTGTGCTTTTCTTTTTATCTTTACTTTTCTTTCTGGTTCTAACAGAGGTAGGCAGTTTTATGATTTTTGAAATAGGTGGCACACTGGATAAAGTGTCAGGCCTGGTGTCAGGAAGACCCGAATCACACTTAGCCTCTGTCTGCCTCAGTTTCCTCATCTGTAAAATGAGAATAATAGCAACTACCTCCCAGGCTTATGAGGAACAAACGTAAATAACGTGTAAAACACAGCTCCTAGAACATAGTTGGCACTATATAAATGCTTTAGGATGACTGAAACAGTGCAAGTTTTAAAAAACAACATGGTTTTCAGAAGTCCAAGTGATCCTTAAATCATCTTTCCCTTTATTTTTTTCAGTCAATTGTTTTTTATATTACATGTATTATTTTCTTTATTTTTATTCTAACATTTCTTCCTGTCTCACGTAGTCCTTGATTTGTTTAGTCTAGTTAAGGTTTCGAGGAATTTTTTACTTGAATAAGGTTTACCGTTTTCTCTTTTAAGCTATTCTTCCAGTTCTTTTCTAAAGCTTTTATTTCATTTTTTAAATCTTGTTTCATTTCTCCCAGGGATTCACGTAGCATTTGTGGCAAGTCCATCTTTTTCTTTGGGGAGAGGGTCTTTGCTTACCACTGAGTTGTTCTTTCTTTTTGGAGATTTTTATATTCATAGTTAATTATTGACACTAGTTGGTGTTTGCCTCCTAAGCCTGGGCTATCTTTCTGATTCCCCTGCTTTGCCAATGATTTTACTGCTTGGGGCTTCCTTTCTTATTGCCCTCAGGCTTCCGGCAGATCTCCTGTGCAGTTCTGAGGTGGAAAAAAGTCAGTCACTGTAACTGCTCATTGTATTTATTGGTCATTATTTGTTATGGAGAAAACTTAGGTTTCTGCTGGAGTAGGCATGCGCATGGCCACCTTTCAACATTTCTTATACCTCAGAAGCAACTTCCTCCATAGATTTCCCATGATTCCCGAGGGCTATCTTGTTTTCTCTTCAACATTCCTGTAGCATTTTGTCTGATCTTTCCTTTAACCCCCTAATTCTCTATCTTATATTTATTGGCACATACCATGTTATCCCCAGAAGAGTAGAATATGAATTCTGAGGGCTGGAAACATTTCATTTTCGTCTTTTGATCCCCACTACTTAGCACAATGCCTTGAACACTGTGGGTACATGTTTGTTAAATGAATGAATATATGCTACATTATAGTTAAAATATAAACTCCTTGCGGGTAATGTTTTATTTTTTTATCTTTGTATCTCCAGAGTCTGGGATATTACCCAAATTCTTCCATCTTTAAAATCCATTACCAGACCCCACTACCTCTTCACCTTCCTAGCCAAATTCCTAAAACAAAAAAACAAAACTGTCTGTATTTGTTGCTTCATTTTCTCTCTTTTCAATCCTTTGCAACTTAGTTTCTGATACTATCAAGTCAGTCAAGTAAACAGCCATCTTACAGCCAAATCTGATGACATTTTCTCCAATGGCAGACTTTTAAGACCTCTCTATGTGACACTTTTTCTCCCAGTTTTTCTACCTCCTGTCCAATCATTCTTCAGTCTCAGGTCATTACCCATATCATGTACCCCAACAGCGGGTATACCCTAAGGCTCTATTCCATACCCTCGTTTATTTCTACACTCTCTTGCTTAATGACCTCATAAGCTTCTAACATGGGTTTAATCATTATCTGTATAATGATAATTCCCTGAGTTAAACAACCAGCCTGTCTCTCTCCAGAGTTTCAGTTCTACACCATCCGTAACTCCTCACTTTCCCTTTTCTCACGTTTTTACAGTCGTTATCACGTGATGGTCATTAATGATCTTGTACAACAACCCAAAGGTCGAAAGAAAATCGGCATAGCCTTTTATTGTATTTAGATAGCTCTCTACTGTGCACGAAAGTAACTGGCTAGGCTTAATTCAGAGGTAGCTTGGCATAGTAGCTCAAGTGTTCCACTTGTAAGGCAGAAGAGCTGGATTTGAATTCTGCCCTAGACATTAACTGTCTAGTCAAGGGCAAGTGATTCAACCTTTCACAGCATCCGTTTCTTCATGTGGAAAGTAGGGATAAAAATACTTCCACTGTCTACCTCACAGGGTTGTTTTGGGTCAAGCACTCTGGAAGCTTATCGCAAGATATCAACATGAGTTATTTTATTATTAGCTTTCTCTGTTCTAAAATGTGGTGAAGTTTTTGTCCTGGTCTTACTAAAACTGAATTTTTGAGGTCTAACATGGGGGGGGGGAGGCAGAAGGTTTCTAATTAATCTAAATTACTCATTTTCATTACCTTTTCTTCCAGTTTCCTTTCATGAAACAAAAACAAGCAAAACCCTATTAGATCTGGGGACTGTTAATTTAGAAATATTCTTTTAGCTGAATGCCATGAACACGTTAACATGAGGCTTAAGAAGCTGAGGAAGACTGAAAATAAGAGAGTAACAGTTTCAATTTTGGAAAGACCAAGAAAACAGTTTGGCCTCCCTTAAATCACTGCTAAAATTTTCTTGAGAGCCTTTCAAACCTCCCTCTTTGGAGAAAACCGATCCTAATCAACATACTAGTCAGAGAATTCCCTGAATGCACTTATTCAAATGCATGACAGAGACTGGAGTCTGAGTACCCAACTTTATTCTGAAACAGTGAATTAAATATCTTAACTGACCTGGTTTTTGCCTTAGGTTGGTGATACTTTAACAAAGAACAACGTTAAACAGCCACTGCTGATGAATAATACAAGATATAGCTAATAATTATGTCAACAAGATTTAGTATAACAGAGAGGAATATTGCCTGCTGCTACACAAAGACCTGCTTTTACAAACACACACACACACACACACACACACAATTAATTAATTACAAGCATTGTCAATCAACAAACTGGCCATTTAATCTTGAAGCCTTCATGGATCAATGTTTCTGAAAATGCCTTACTAGTTTTCACAGAGAAAACACAGTGATTTATGTGATAGGTGTGAACACTGTATTATTAAGGAGTACAAAAATAAAGTTATGGACACAAACTTTCTCCATAATAGGCACGTGAATAAATTTCTCACCATTCCAACACAGGGCAGGCTACTGGGTCAGTGCAGGTATTGCACAGCAAATAGCAACACATAAAATGATGATTAACTCACCATTAATCTTTGCAGAGAATGCAGAAAGATCAGATATGCCTCACCACTTGATAATTCATAGAATTAATGTAGGACTTCATTAAAAAGTTCTTTCTTGACAGCTCTATAATCTGTAATTCATGGGAATAGCGATCCCAGAAGCCAATCATCTTAAAAAAACTACAGACCTGAACCAATTTTGATTCTGAACCATAGTGGACTTAAGAGGATCAAGTCACTTTAAAATTATTTTGTACTGCAAATTCTGTTGATAATTTAATGTTAAGTTCAAGAAAATGGACTTGTTAAAAATGAATCAAAATACTGTTTTTTTTAGAATAATCAGAATACCTGGCCAAAACTCACTGGAGAGTTATTTAAGGGGCCTTTTGGTACCTGGGGTTCTTCTTCAGTATTAGATGCCTAGTTCACTACCTTTCAAATTATGGCAAGTGATGCCACTACCTATTTGAAACAAGATTCAATATCTCTTTGTCACCAATTTTGAGATTAGGCAACCTGGACAGGCATTAAATATCAATAATCAAACATCTCAATTAAAAGCAACTGTATTATTATTGGTATGCTGGCAACATGCAAAAATATTTAAAACCTGAAAGGAGCTGCCATAGCTATAAGAAGTTATATGAATGATCTTATATGAAACAGTGACAGTGTAATTACAAACGACTTATGTTGAGTGAGGGAATTCCTGAGAAACAAAAGACAGAGTTCTCAGGCAAGTTTCCCTTTTCCCCATGGGATAACTTGAGCTTTTGTACATTCAAATGTTTAATATGATGAACCACATTATATTGGAAATTACGTATGTATTTTATTTATTATGGAAACTAAATGACAAGATTGGTAAGAAAACGTTCACTTCTCAAAAGATTATATTGGAAATTGTCAGATGGGGAAAAGTATACCATAAATTAAGGAGCCTAATAAATAGGAATAAAAATAGTATAGCTTTAAAGTATGATTCAAGCAATGAAGACTTAGTATACAAAAAGCTGACCAAGTATGTAGTAGGTACTGAATAAGCTGTTTGTTTATGAGTTTTCAAATCAAAAATTTACTCTTGCTGGAGTACCACATACCCCTGATATACAATTAATACTGTATTTTTTCTTTGTGTGCTTAAAAAAATCCTTTGCTAAAGTCTCACCTCAAAGCATCATTGCAGGTCAGATGAACCAGAGTTTCCACAACTCAAGAAGAATACAGTCTCTATTGGCTCTCTACCAAAATGCAAAGGTTTGGTAAACTGTAACCTGAGGGCCTGTCTAGGCACATTTGAAGAGACTAATCAAAGACAGTTGAGGGACAAGGTTTTCTTTTGGTTTGGGGTTTTTTTTGGGGCCACAGCAACTCTGGAAGTTTATCTGCTCTAAAGGGAACTGAATTAGTATTGGACTGATACTGGAACCCACTGATGAAATCAGGGAGCCCTGAAATACTTAAGTATACTTGAAGTAACTTTATTTTCAATATAATATGAGCTAGGTTGTGTAAATAATTCCTATAATCCAAATCTACTAATAAGAATTGTTAGATGACAGAAAAAAATTATTTTCAACATAAGCTAAAAAAATGCTTTGGGTCAACTGAGATGCCATTGTACTCGTTTAATATTCTGTGATACACAAATGTACAGGAGCCCTGATATTTTACAGTCCTCAAAGTCCATATTAAAAGACTGCATTACAGTTAAACCCGCAAGATTACAAGAGAAGCACTCGTGTTATTTCCTCCGAGTGCTTCTGGATCACTAGCCTGATCCTGCATAGATGCTCAAAGGAGATTCCCAGTTCTCTTCAAACAAATTATGCAGAATCAGTATCCACTGGAAACATGAAAGGCAACTTCTTGCAATCAATCAATAAGCATTTATTAAACACATACTATGTGCCAGAACTATGCTAGACATTGGAGTTACAAAGACAAAAGTGAAAATCATAAATTATTGCCCATGAAGGCACATTAAGGGCCTTCTCTTTATGGGACTGCAAAAGTAGTACTTTACATTATTAGTCCTAATTTCATCTCCTGTTGCTATACTTCTGTGAGTTTCAAGAAATTTCACCATTCAGAGGTACTCCACGCCACAATGCCAAATTCATGCAATGGTGCAGAATATTCATAGTACAGCTCTAAGGTAGTTACTTCAAAGAATTTAGAATTATAGGCTGAACTTTCAGTAAAAAGAGACACCTTACCAATTATGATTTATTCGGGGCAGGGGATGTTATTGTTAAGATTTATATTGTGATACAGCCTGCACTCTTCCTAGAAATGCTACCTGCTGGTGACTTCATTTTTGTTTCCGAGGTTAGGTGGAAGCTACAGTTTGCCTACTGATCTAGGACAATCTCCACATATGTCTTGTATTGGGTTGTTTTTGGTTTTTTACAATGTTGCATGTTTAAATTATTTAAAAAAATATTTGATTTTAATACTTAAAAGTGAAATAAAAACACAATCATGCAGCACTATAAAAAGAATTTACCCCTATGTAGGCAATCTGCAGTTTCCAAATGGGTTCTATATCATTTGTGAGACATTACCAGCAAGATCATGCTAGGTGTCATACTAAGCAGGAAAAGGAGCTTTGCATTAGATCTGAGCATCATAGGCCTGAAAAATAAAAACCACAGTAAAGGTAAGCTATATAAGATAGGTGTCCTTAAAATCTACTTTCTTCAATTGTTTAAGACAGTTGACAATGAATTCTTGAGTTCTTCACAATTAAAAAAAGTATAGTGAATAATCTCTTCTCCAAATTAAAATGTCATCCACTGCCAGTGTTCACACTTCAACAAGAAACTCCTACCACTTTTGCACCAAATACAATGACAAACCTCAGACTTCTTACATTTGTTCAGGGGGCTTATTTATATTAAATCTTTGAAAGAGCAATAAGATCTTTTTTGTGTCAAAATAAAATTTACCTTTTACTGTTGTACTTTGGGAGGGAAAATGGGAATTTGAAGTTTTGCTCACTCACTCAGCTATCAGAATAATGAAGCTTTCAAGAGCTGGCATTAAAAACAGATACTCTCTAGGGGCAGCTAGGTGGCGCAGTGAATAGAGCACCAGCCCTGGAGGCAGGAGGACCTGAGTTCAAATTCGACCTCAGACACTTGAGACATGTACTAGCTGTGTGACCTTGGGCAAGTCACTTGACCCCAACTGCCCTGCCAAAAAAAAGAAAAAAAAAACAAAAATAGATACTCTCCTGATCAAGCTTAAAAGCATTCTGCAAGTAGAAGAAAATCTGACATTCTCAATTTAACAAGTACCAATATTCTACCAAAACTCTGCCCCACTGTCATCAGAGCACTTACCTGGTAGAGTTCTTCAAGGTTGTATTTAATGGAGGTACTACTTTGTATGGCTTTAACTGCTTCATGAAGTTTCTGCCATGTATCCTGAGTATAATTATCTGGCAACTTCGGTCTGTCTGTAAAGCCAGATACAAAATAAACGGAAAAAAGCTTGCTTATAGCAATCATTTTAAAAAGCCCACCAAACTGTGCATTCAAAACAACAGGCATGTTAGGTTAACACAAATCAAATTCATAAATATATCTAGCAACAACATGAATAAGTACAAGCAAAATGCATGTTTACAGTTTGTCTTATTCAACAAAGCTTACTTAATAAAGATGTAACAATACTGGACCCCAAATAATGAGCATTTAAAATTTAAGTGCTTATTTTAAATGTTCAGTAATGGATAATTATCTTAACTCCATTACTAATCCATATTACATATTAAAGAGGCTTATTGCCCAACGCCTGTGGCTAGTTTGTATAAACTAGTAGAAAGGTCAATCACTATATATCTAGTACCATCACAGAAAGGATTGTTTTTCTGCTGCAGTGATACTTATTAACAATACTGGATGATACTTTTTTGGGACAACGCAAATGGTCTGGGCTCAAAATTTCATTATGGTAGGGAACTCCTAATGTGCAAATTCCCTTCCCAGGTGCAACCCTCAAAGTTTTTAGAGTTTCTAGGGCAGTGAGAAGTTGAGTAACTTGTCCATGGTCACACTGCTAGTATGTGTCAGACACAACACTTGAACCGTCTCCAAGGTCAACTATCCACTACACCTTTGCCTCACTTAACTAGCAGGCCTTTATAGACGTGTATCAAATCTATGGTGTTTAGGCTCACCAACTCTACAAGAATGAGGGAAAACCGCTAAAGATGCACTTGATAAAAACACTATCTCCTGAAGTACACTACCAGAGTACTTGTTTTATTACAGAGGCTTTTGGACTAGCCAAACCAGTTCTAAAAAGTGAAATACTCTCTTAAGGAGTGATGACTATGACTGCTGACATCTAAAAAGGCTTAGAGAGCCTGAAGACCCTACTTGAACTCTTACGAACACTATGAACTGACAATCTGTATTTCTCTCTACGCTAGAAAATAAACTGTACAGCATCACAATCACCGCTGGGACTTAAGCCCTCCCCATCAGCACCTGTACAGACCTCCTGACATATCGGAATGTTACTACACACGGGGAAATGGTTTAATACACAACCACAAACCGAGGCAGGGGACACCAAAGGGCCCATCATTAGCCTCTCCCTTCTCTGGGATGTTATTCTCTCTCCTCGTTTGAACATTAACAAGAGAACTGGACGTGGTAAGTCGAGACCCCTAGGACAGGGGGCTTAGGGGGCGGGGGCCGGGGTTGTTTCTGACAATGAGAAAGGAAGCGGAGGATTATCTTTCTGCCGGGGCACAGGAGTGGGAGGGCCCCGGCCGACTGAGCGAGGTCACCAAAGGTCACCGTAGCGCGTGCAGGCGGCGGCCCTCCTCGGAGCCCCTTCCCCATTGGCTGCCGCTGAAGTCATGCAGCTCGGGGACTCCTCAGGCAGCGCCGAGGCGAGCTAGCGGGCCGCCGCCGCCGCCGCCCGGGGGGAGGACGCAGGAAACCGACTTCCCCCCTTCTCTTTCGTACCCCCGTGAAAAAACACTCTGACACCCTCGCGGATCCCCGCCTCCACGGCGGCGCGCGCCGTGGGGGGAGGGGAGATGGGACGGGTCAGTCTGGAAGAAACAAACCCCCTCCCCCTCGTGCCCTCCCCCAGGGCCCTGGGGGTGGGGAGAAAGGGTAGCAGCCCGGACGCGACACGACCCGGCCCGGCCCGAGCCGGCCTCCCCGCCCGCCTCCCTCCGCGCCCTCGCCTCGTTTGCACACACTTACCTACCTCTGAAATTTTTAATCACTAATTTCTTTGAGGAGCCGCCACTGCCCCCGCCCCCCCCGGGTTTCGTGGCGACCGCGGCCGCCGCCAGGGAAGCGGGTTTCGTGAGGCCATTGGTGTGTCCAACGAGAGCCGAAAAGTTCCCCTTCTTGGGGGTCTCGTCTGCCATGTCTACTGCCGAGAAAACAAACCCGCGGCGGCCGCTCCGCCCCCCCCCGCCGGGGCCCCGTTCCCTCCTCCTCCTCTTCCTCCTCCGGCCGCGGCCCCGGTCTCGCTTCTTCCTCCTCCTCCTCCTCCTTCCCCCAATGCCCCGGTCTCTCCGCCTACTTCTCCTCCCCCCGCCCGGTGCCCCGGTCCCTCCTCCGGAGGTGAGAACTAGGCCCCGGCGGGGGACAGCTCAGGGAGTTCCAACCAATCTCCTCCGGGAGACCACTGGGCGGGGAGGGGGAGCGAAGGGCAGTGGGGGAGGGGGCGGTTCTCTCCTGGTGCCTTCCCCCCCACCTCTCCCTAGATGAATCAAGTGATCGGTGCTACTACCGCCCTGCTACGAGGTGAGGACCTGACTGGTATACTGCTGGCCCTGTATCTACACAGCCCGACCCGGAGCTCCTCGTCTCCTCCCACCGCCGCCCCGCCTCCTCTTCCTCCTCCTACTTCTCCCGGAGGTTCAAACCTCCGAGGCGCCTCCCTGCCCCCACCGGCTGCCTCTACTTTTGGCTGGGCCTGGCCCTCCTCACAAGGTGGCACCTCCTTCTTCTCGGAAGAGCAGGAGAAATGGGACCCAGAGGCCGAGCGAGGAGGCCTCAGAGCGTCGAGGTGGGGGAAGCAGCCGATGGGTGGGAAGCCCGCCGCTTCCAACGGCCCCCCAAGAGGCCAGACTCCTCAGCTTCCTCCCCTTCCCCAACACACTTTCCCCACCCCCACCCCCCAGCAGCCCGGGTGACTTCCGCGCGACGCCCCACGAGCCGGCCTCCCACGTGCCCCCCAACCGTCAGTCTCCCCCTCCTACACACGCGCCCGCGCACACACAAACATCCTACATCCACTCTGCCTATTGTTCACCTGGCCCGCCTCCCCTCCCCCCTCCTTCCTCCCTTCCCTCCCTCAGGTGCGACCGGTCCGGACGCCCTGTTCTTCCCTGCGACCATTGTGTGTTCCCATCTCAGCCTCTAGGGCGGGGACGGAGTGCTTTACACGCGGGAACACGAGTCTTCTAGACTTTCCCGCCGGTGAGAGAAAGGCCAAGGATGGTTAAGAAGCGGCCCTCTTAACGACCCGCCCGGGCAGCCGTTGCGCCGGGCACGCCCAAAGGCCGGACCGCCCCTCAGGCGGCCGCCATTCCGGTGACGTAGAGGTGGGGCGACCGGAGGGAAGAGGTGAATGGAGAGGCGAGGGGAGGAGGGAGGCAACCTTTCTAAGACGGCAGGCTTTGTCACAAAAGCATTACACAATGTCATTTTTGAAAAATTTAATTTGCCAGAAGTCGAGTCTAGAAGCGGCGTCGGACGGCTGGAACCTCCGCCCTTGGGTTGACTCAACGCCCAAATCGCGGTGGCAGAGCGTTTCCAAAGGGGCTCCAGAAAGGAAACTTTCGGTCCCTCTTCCTACCCTCCCCGGCAGCCGAGATCGGTGGTTCCGGCCCCAAGGCCCAGAGAAACGTGCGGAGACCCCTCCCTACTGCTTCCCCCACCTAAGTCCCGGAAGCGGCCACTCAGCGCGCCCTTAGCCCTTCACTCCCCGCTCCCCGCCACACCTCCCGTCCCGGGCCAGAGGCTCAGAGGCCTGGCTTTCAGAGGCCGGCAAGCAGACAAGCGCGCGCACACGCGTCCAGTAGGTCTCCTGAAGAGAGGCAAGAAGGGGCGGGCCTTCCAGAAGGAGCCCCGTCGAAGGAAGTGACGTCCGTCCCACACGTAACCTTTGACCTCGGGCTCTTGGAACTAAGTTCGTGCTACAAACCAGTGGCGTGGGCCCCGGCCGTTGCTCTCTCTGTTCCCCGCCCACTCCCCTTCCTCCTCCGGGCCGAGAACCCTTTCCCGGGTCCCTCGAACCGTCCTCTTCATGGCGCATATCACCATCAACCAGTATTTACAACAGGTAACTTCCGAGCTCCGGGAATCCTAACGGGGCCAGGGGGGCGGGGTCGCCGCCGAGACTCCCCCTCCCCGCCCCCTTCCTCCGGGGGCTGGTGCCCCCTGACTTACGCGCCCTACCTTCAGCACGAGCCTGCCTTGGGAGGCTTTCAGGAGAGCGCGGCTCGAGCGCCGCCGCTGGGTCTCCACTTCCCCGGGCCACCCCGCACGAGGTCCCGCATCTCTAGAAAGTCAAGAGATGAGGATCGGGAGCGGTGGGTGAAGCGAGGACCGAGTTCCCGGCGGTTCCTGGTCTTTGCTTTGGGCACTTTAAGTTACCACTTGGCGTCTGGGACCGAGGCTTGCTGCAGTCCGTCCCAGTGCTTGTGTTTTCCGTTCCATCTCAGTGCTTTCTTTGCCCTGTGTGATGCCCCCCGCATTCGGTCGTATTCCTCTGCATGAGCACCACGGATCGTTTTCACTGTCGTCGGGAGTGTTTTGGTATATAACGGCACCTTTCCGTTTTTTACCTCCTTGGAGTAGATGAGCAGTAGTGGCTGGGTCCAAGGGAATGAATGGTCATTTTTTTTTGCATATTCGAAATTGTTTTTTTTAGAACATTTTGGACCTGATTTGTTGCTCTACCAACAGTGTTAGTAGGTCCGTCTTCCCAAGCAGTCTCTGCACTGGCTACCTTTGTTTTTTCTTAGAGAAGCGCTGTTTTACATCATAGAGCAGGAGTTATTTTATCAACCTGAAGTCCATGCGCTTGTTTTGTTTTTTTTTAGATACTTTGATAACTGTATTTTAATATAAGTAATTTCCTTTGCAATCCTATGCATTTTATTCATGTAAATACTTTCCAAGAAGCGGCTAGTAGTCTCCACTAGATTACTGAAGGGACACACAAAAAAAGGCTGAGGACTACTGTCATGGAGGGTGCCTTTCCAGGCCCGATACTATACATTACTTTTTTTCCTGCACGTTGGTCCCACCAAACTGACCTACTTGCTGTTGCTCACACACAACATTCTTTTTGCCAGCTGTTTTCTGTGCCTGTGGTACTGTTTCTTCATCTCCACCTTCTGTCTCCTTCGAATTCACCTCAAGTTCCTACATTACTACATCCCACCATGACCTTATATTTATTTTGTATATGTTTATATTTATACGTGTGGTTCCCTTCCACAGAATACATGCACCTTGAGGGCAGGGACTGTTTTGTGTCTCTATTCCCAGCACTTAGCGTTCCATGCCTGGCACACAGTAGGCACTTAAATGCTTGATTAAAGTTAATAAAATGGATTTTTGTGTCTGGG
Source organism: Trichosurus vulpecula (assembly GCF_011100635.1). Taxonomy (NCBI): domain Eukaryota; kingdom Metazoa; phylum Chordata; class Mammalia; order Diprotodontia; family Phalangeridae; genus Trichosurus; species Trichosurus vulpecula. The sequence goes on along the minus strand of NC_050576.1, from coordinate 391,261,516 downwards.
GCAGCTTGGGATCATTGGGAGTCCAGTGTAATTTCCCAAGTGCAGTTCAACTTGTCTCTTCCATTCGATTCTGGACCAGTTCTAATCATTCTAGTTAGCTCAGATACATAGATATGCACTGATAGGATAAATAGACTTCCCCTTCACCTACACCTCATAGTTTCCCTCTACATGGTTTTCCCTCTGTTGATTGCCTAGCTAGTCTCCTGAATGTCAGTGGATTTCACCGAAGAAGCCCAGTAGTAAGTGGAACTTAGTGCAACCAGCACATCTCTCCAAACAAAAGCACCCAGCCATCTATAGAAACTCTCTTCTAGACTCTTCCTAGTGCATTGTCCCTGACAGTGACGATCACCTTCTGTGAGGATGTGCCTTCTTGTCCTCCCTCTCCTCAGGTGGTATTGAAAATCAGAGGATTATTAAAGTTATCTCTAATTTTATCTGTCAAGGAATCTCATATGATGTTGACATTTGCTTCTTGGGTCAAATGCTTTTTTTGTGGGTTCAGTAAACACTGGGGTTTTATATTTTTTTACATATTTTTCACAATTGTGTGACTGTTCTACTTTAGAAAACTGTTTGCACGTCAGCCTTTTTCTTGCTTTCATCAAGGATTTGCAAGTATACTACACACCCTTGATATGTGTTTAGATCATTCTGGTAGTAATGATTTTTTTTTTTGTAATGATAACCATCTATTTTTTCTTTCCAGTTTGGCATTCCTTTCCAATTCTGCCCTTGTCATTCTGTGAAGGAAGCATAAACTTTTATTTTAAAAAAAATTTCTAATTTTTTGCACTTATAAAAATACATTACCTGTTAGGCATATTTAGATTGGAATTCTATTTCTATGGATCTCATTTTGCTTAATTTCTTTATGGCATCTACTATGCTATTTTTAATAGGTTAGAAAACTTATGAATCTTAATACCTGCATAATTTTTGCCAGTTACTAATTCATTTTCTTTTGGCATTTGAGTAAAGGTATTTTTAAACTCTTCTGTTTTTAATTATGAACATAACAAATATGAACATTTCAATATAAAAAGAACAAAAAAAGACCATTGTATAAGAAACTGAACTTCTATTACATGCAGTTTAAGTATGTATATACATATACTTGTGTGTATACTATATATATACGTATATATATGTGTGTATATATATATATATAAATTCGATAATAATAAAACTGCCCTGCTTGTCTATGTCTCCTTTTGTGCTAGGATAATAGGATCATAGATTTAGGATTATAAGGGATCTTAGAGGCATAAAGTACAAGCTCATTTTTTTACAGATGAAGAAACTGAAGCATATAGAGGATAAGAGGGTCACATAGCTAGTAATTGTTTGAGGCAATATTTGAACCCAGATCTTTCTGACTCCAGGTCCAATGGCTCTACCTGAGTCTACCCTGTGGACTCTTGTCTTCTGCAATCTTCTGTGTATTAACATTTCACTGATACTTTTTTTTTGACATCACTCACTATCTGCCTTCTCCCTATGACCTCACCTTCCCCTAATCTTCCTTTAATAGTAAGTAGTCTTGAAAGTAAATCTACACATTATCAGTATCTGAACTCAGATGTCTAATTTATACTCTTTTTACTCATTTGTACTTCATCACCTTTCTTCAAAGAGGTGGGAAGCATGTTTATGAACTTATGATCTTATTGATGTAGACAATCAGTTCACCTATACAGATTGTAACTAATCCATACTCTCTCATCCTGTATTTTGAATACCTTCCTTCAAGCTCTTTAAAAAAATGTTGTGTTTTTTTTTTAATCACAAAAATCTGCCTTCTCTTCTTCCAGCTTCAACCTCCTCCTCATTTGAGAACTAAAGAAAAATAGAACACTTGTATATGTGTGTGTATATGTACATATATGTATATGTGTGTGTATATAATATCAAGCAATATATTTCCACATTTGCCATATCCAAAAAACATTTCTCATAATGTACCACCGACTCCTTCACCTTTCTATAAGGAGGTGAGTAACATGTTTCACTATTAGCCCTCTGGAATTGTGGTTCGTTATTATGTTGATCAGAGTTGCTAAATCTTTCATAGTTGTTTTTCTTTACTATAGTGTTATATAAATTGTTTTTCTTGTTCTGTTCACTTCACTTTTCATCAGTTCATATAAGTTTTCCAAAGTTTCTTTGAAACCATCCCCTTCATTATTTCTTACAGGATTACAGCATTCCATCAGATTTATATACTCTAACTTGTTCAGTCATTCCCCAGTTGTCGATGGATACCTCCTCATATTTCCATTCTTTGTTGCTTCAAAAATAGCTATACAAATTTCTATAATACATCCTTAAAGTTTGTTTTGCTTAGGACTGATCCCTCCCTTCATCCACCTTCCTTCTAATTCTCCCTTCTCATTTCTTCCCTTTCTTATTTCTCTGTTGAGTGAAATGCATTTCTGTATCCCACTCTATGTGTGTTTATATTTCCCTCCTTTGACCAGTTCAGGTGGGATTGAGGTTCTAGTGTCAGCCAAATTGTAAAAAATGTCTACTTGCACACCCTGATTACCCTTTCCTTTCCACCTTAGTCTATTTTTCTTCCTCTCTCTTTCCATTCTTCTCTTTCTGTTACGAAGGCATAACAGAGCCACTTCCATGCTTTCTTTCTAAGTGGACTCCTTCCATGACCCCTGGTGATAGTGAAGACATATGTCCTCTCCCCATATTTGAACATAAGCAGTTTATTCTTGTTTAGTTTCTTATGATTGTTTACATGTTATTACATGTTGTACCTTTTAATGTTTCTCTTGACTTCTGTGTTTGCACTCCAGAGATTCTACACAGCTCTGGTCTTTTCATAAGGAATGTTTAGAAGACCTCTGTTTGATTAAAGGATGCATATATTTGTGTGTGTGTGTGTGTGTGTGTGTGTGTATGTGTGTATGCATGCATATGTGTATACACACACACATGCACGTCCATACACATATATATGTATCTTTAGCTATAGCTCAATATCTGTCTACCAACCATTTATTCCCCTGTAGGATTATACTCAGTTTTGCTGGGTAAGTTATTCTTGGTTGTAAGCCTTCTGGAATATTGTATTCTAAGCTCTCTGCTCCTTTATGGTTGTTGCTGCCAAATTATGTATGATCCTGCTTATGGGTCCACAGTACTTGAATTCTTTCTTTCTGGCTGCTTTCAGTATATTCTTCTTTAAACTGGAAGCTTTGGATTTTGGCTATAATGTTTTGGGAGGATGTTCTTTTTTTTTTTTTTTCCACTTTTTTTCTTTTTCTGGTAGGTGACTGATTCTTTCTATTTCCGCTCCATTCTTTGCTTCTGAGACATCAAGGCAGGTTTTTTTTTTTTAATATTTCTTGAAATATGATGTCTAGGCTCTTTTTAGAGGGCCTTGGCATTCAGGTAGTCCAATAATTATTACATTTTTTTTTCCTTGATCTATTTTTGAAGAGTTTTGTTTTCACTATTGAAAAGCCCTACATTTTCTTTGATTTTTTTTTTTTCAGTCTTTTGAATTGGCTTTATTATTTCTTACTGGCTCATGGAGTCATTGGCTTCTGTGTGAACTGTTCAGATTCTCAGGGAGTTTTTTGCTCGAAGATTTTGTATGTCTTGTGCCAAGCTGTTAATTTCCTTTCTAGTTCTTTCTTATTGAGCTCTCATTTCTTTTCCAGTTTTTTTTCCTGTAGCACTCTCATTCATAAAAACATTTAAACTTCAAAAAAAAAAAACACTGACCTCATTTCTTCCAAGAATTCTCATTGAATTTATGCCCAAGCTATGCTTTTCTTTGAAGTTTTGCTGGTAGATGTGTCTTGGGTATCTTGATCATAATAGCTTTTTATGGTGGCATTCTATTTTTTGTTTGCTCAGTCTTCCAGCCTAATTTCTTACTTTGGACCTGATGTTAGGGGTGGGCTCTGAGTACTAATAGGGGGAAAGTCTAGGATGGTCTTGTTCCTTTCTTGGGTTATTGAGTGCTGTTTATTCCATAATCTCAGAGACAGTTTGATGCTTCCAAAGTGGCTTGATCCGGGTCAAAATTTGATTGATTTGAGGTCTGCAAGTTCCTGACCTGGCTTTCGGTCTTAGCAATAGATTACTGCTGGACTTGGCTACTGTCAGCCAACCTGGAAGCTGGTTCAGGGGGACAGAACTGTAGGCTCTCCTTTGGTCTGAAATTCTTGCCCTGATTATTCCTTTACAGGCTTCAGACTGGACTAGAAGCTAGACCTGACAACCCTAATCTGCTCCTGGGTCTGAGCAATGCAACCGCTACTTATTTCTAAACTTGGCTCCTCTTATTCTGTACACAGCCTAAGGCCTACAACCTCTTCTTTACCAAAGAATGCCACTCTGAGTGCAGGTTACCTCCTCAGTCTGCCCTGGATATATGACTTGGAAGTGGATAGTGGGGAAACTGTCAGAGGACACCATCCTGGGACCTCCTTTTACACTTATGCGCAGTCTCTTCTCTGGGTGTTAAAGTGCTCCATGATGGAGTGCTCCTGGCCAGACCATCACCATTGTCTGCAAACTTCTCTGCCTTTTTTCCTCAGTTGAACTGGGCTGAAAGAATGACTCACTGTGACTTTTCCTTGGATTTCACCATCAGAATTTGGTCTGTCATATTTTGTAGGTCTTTTTAGAGAAGATTTTTTTGTTTTACTTTTTTTTTTTTAAGAGGGGAAGGAGCTCCCGATACTGCTTCCTGATGGTCATCATCTCAGTTGAGCCTTGGGCAGGAAGCTTTTGGCTCTTTTTGTTTCTCCAGTGCCTAGTAAAATTCCTGGCACATAGCAGCATTTAATATATGTTTATTGACCAACCGACTTTCATGCTTTGAATATTTTGTGTGCATTAATGCAGCACTTAGGATGTTTTATTTGTTATCTTTCAGTCCTCCTGCATGACTGTGCCACTTCATTTTCTGGATAATATCTTTTATACCACTTTTTATGCACAGGTCATGTTTTAGTAATGCACTGTATTATTACTCTCAGTATATTTCTTTATTCCTCTTTGGAGCAACCACAGTTTGATGCATCAGAGATGATGTTCCATGATGTTTATCTGTGGAGCATTCTTGACCATCATAGTCATATGACTTGATTTGTAGCTATGGAGCATGGTTTGCAACAATATAGAAATAAAAGTTTGTTTTTTTAAAGTATTTTTTAAACAAGTTTTTATTAATATGTTTCTTGCATTATCGTAGCTTTTCTAAATATCCTTTCCCTTCCCTCTCCCCAACAGCCATCTAATATAACAAATAGTATTTTCTAGAGAAGAAAAAAAAATCAGCACAGCTGATTAATTCTTTGAAAAATCTGAAAATACGCAATGTATAGCACTCAAGTCCTGCTTGAATTTTAGAATTTTGTTAATTCCTTTTTGATTTTTTGGTGCATAGTTCTTTCCATTTACATTGTTATAGTTACTGTGTTTATTGTTTTCTTGGCTGTGCTTACTTCATTCTGCATCATTTCACATAAATCTTACTGTGATTCTCTGTGTTCTTCATGACACATCATTTCTTATAGCACAATAATATTCCACTATATGCGTAGACCACAATTTGTTTAGCCATTTCCCAATTGATAGGCATCTACTTTGTTTCCAATTTGTTGTTACTACAAAAAGTGCTGCTATAAGTGTTTTGGTATACATGGGGATTGTTTGAGGTATAAGTTCAAAAGGTAGGGACATTTTAGGCATTTTATTGGCAAAATTCTAAATTTCTCTCCAGAATGGTTGTACCAGCTCCACCAACATGCCTGTCATTCCACAACCTCTCCAACATTGACAATTGCCATTTTATTTCTAATTTGTGGGGTGTGAGGTGAAACCTCAGGGTGGTTTTAATTTGCATTTTTCTCTTATTAGTGATGTGGAGCATTCCTTCAAGTAGTTGTGAATACTTTGTAAATCTTAAGAACTGTCTGTTCCTATCCTTTGACCATTTATCTATTGGGGAATGACGGTTAATCATACACACACATATACATGCGTATACAGACGTATGTATACATCCTTTTTTTCACGTGTCTTGGATACCAAACTCTTATCAGAGAAATTTGATACAAAGATTTTTTTTCCCATTCGACCCCTTCCCTTCTCGTCTTAGGTATTACGTCTTTAAAAGTTAGTTGATAACTGATAGGTTCTTTCAAGTCTCAGCTAAAGTCTCACCTTCCACAAGAAGCTTTACCTGGTTCCGCCTCCAGAGACAGCTGGTGGTGCAGTGGTTAGAGCACCAGTAAGTATGCTGGAGTCAGGAGAGCCTGAGTTCAAATACAGCCACTTACTTCACAAGTCACTAAATCCCCCTCAGCCTCAATTTCTTCTCTGCAAAGTGGGGGTAACAATAGTCGCACCTACCTCCTTGGTAAAGTTATTGTGTGAGGATCAAATGAGATGTTTTTTAGTTGCTTAGCCTAGTACCTGGCACACACTAGGCACTAAATATATGCTTGTTACATTCTCTTTCTCCACCCCCCACCCCCAGCCAGTTTCCTTCTTTCAGGTCTGAACGAAAGCCTTACCTCTTCGAAGGAGCTTTTCCTGGTTCTCCCTAATCTTAATACCTCCTCTCTGAGATTACCTGCAGTTTAGCCTGTCTGTATCTTATTTGTACAGGGCCATTTTCATTGTGAGCTCCACAAGAGTATGGAGGGTTTTTTTTTAACCTTTTTTTTGGAGGGGAGGTATCCCCATCACTTAGCACAGTGCCTGGTACGTGACAGGCATTTAAAATGCTTGTTACTTGCCTATCATAGTGGCCTTATCCCTAAATAATTGGGTGCTCTTAGTAGTTGGAGTAATTCCTAGGTCAATAAATACCTCCCAGACTACCATAAGGACTTAACTGAGAATGTGTTATTTTTTAATTTAATGTTTTTCCAATTAACAAATTTATTTTCTCCCTTCATTGAAAAAAGAAAGAAAAACAAAACCTTGTAAAAATACGCATACATAGTCAAGCAGCACAAACCCCCACATTGGTCATGTCAAAATATTATACATACACACCCCTGAATTTGTAGCCTGAGTCCATCATTTGTCTTGTGGTGGCATGTTTCATCATGAATCCTTTGGCCATTGTGTGGATCAGAATTCAGTCTTTCAGAGTTTGTCTTTATGGTGTGATTATGTAACTTGTTCTCCTCGTTCTGCTCACTTTTCTTTGCATTAGTTCAAACATCTTCCTAGGATTTTCTGACACCTCTGCTTTCATTATTTTCATAACAATAGTATTCCGTTACAGGAATGGGGATATTTAAATCAGATTGCACTGACGTTTCTTTCCAGCCTTATTTTATACAATTACTTTCCATTCATCCTAAACACCTTTCAAACTGTACTACTGCCTCCTGGAATATGCCCTTTGACCTCCTGCCTTTGTTTTTTTGCTATTTCCTATGCTTGGACTCCTCTCTTTCCTCATTCTCCTTGAAGCCCTATTCATCCTAAAAAGTGCAACTGAAAACCGACCTCTCCCATGAAGCCTCCCACCCACCCTGCCATAGCACTTTGTTTTCTCAAATGTACTTATTTTCTTAATTCTCAAATGTATTTATCATGTAATGTTATCTATGATTATAATTATTTCTATATGTGCCTTATCCCACTGCTAGTCTATTAGTTCTGTGAGGAAAAGAATAATGTCTTATCTCTTCCAGTTCCTAGCATACCCCTCTGTACATAGCAGTTGCTTAGTAAAACTTACTGAATAAATGAATGAGTTTTAAAGGAATTCTTGCTAAGAAAATTAATTTAATAGTAGTTAATTAGGGATGTAAGTCTGATATAAAAGTTAATGGCTTGCAGATGTATAACACTAATTTGTATGATTCTTCTTTCATTCGTGTTTTTTCCTTTAATTTTTGTAGGTGTATGAAGCAATTGATACCAGGGATGGAGTATCCTGTGCAGAGTTGGTATCTTTTAAGCATCCTCATGTTGCAAATCCCCGGCTTCAGGTAGGTGAAGTATGTTTAGAGGGGAAAAAATATAGTATAGCCATTACCATAAGGGACGTTCAGAGTTTGAATAAAAACAAAAGTATTACTATTTAGATGTGGAAATATCAAAAGTTCTTTGACTATGTAATTTCAGAGTTTTTGTTTCACAGGATCGTAGAGCTGGAAGGGATCACAGTGGTCATTTAATTTAACCTCTTCATTTTATAGATGAGAGGTTAAGCGGCATACCCAGTATCAAACAGTAAATAGTGTGACCGGTATAGTCAGACCGCTGTTTCATTGTACAGGACCATCTCTGGCTTCTTAACCCTAAGTTTCTTTAAATATACAGAATAAATATGCAAATATAATTTTAATTTACTTTTTCAAAAATCTTATTCCTCAGTTATTTCAGTAGAACATATATAAAAGAATTGAGTAAAATTCAATTCAACTTATCAAAATTAAACCCTGTTTCCCCAGTTCTTTCAGTTTGTAGCATTAGAGGAAGAGGAGGGTAGAGGAAGGTGGGGGCAAGGGAGAAAATCTCATTTGGAAGGGATTAAGAAGATACGGCCTTAAATGAGACAATGTGAAGAGCACCTGACTAGGGGTCAGAAGACCTCAGCTGAATCCTGGTTTGCTTCTAACTCGTCCTTGACTAGTTTTAGTAAGATATTCCACCTCAGTGCTTCAACTGCCCAATTCAGAAATGGAAATACTTGTTATATGCACTTTCGAGTAAATGTTGCTTTGCAACATAATTATGTAAAAAACATAATATATGGTATATATATTAGTAGTTACCATTGGAACTATGCCTGATAGAATTGTGATCTTCATATTGTAGTGAGTGGTTATTTTGTAGGACTTTTAGTATTCTGAAGTACTTTCTTGCATTTGAGATCTCCCCATGTCCTTTATACACTTCACTTGCATTCTTGAGCATCAGAATAGCTTGCATGGGGTAATCTTGAAGCACCAGAAGTTTGTCTCTCAACACTCAGTTCCTTTTGTCTACGCCCATTCCAGCATCAAGAGCCCCATTCAAAAGATGACATTTTGCCAATAGGTTCCACTGTCTGTGAGCTGGAGTTTTTAGGTCATGGGGAACAAATTAATGTCACGCTTTGTTGGTTGGGGATGCTGTTAATTTCCTTAAAAGGGAGGTTTTTTTCCGATAGCTTCCTTGAAACATTGGAATAAGATGTTGAGAAGAACTTCAATATTCTAAGGTATTGAAAAAACAGTTTAAAATGCTTCCTTAGTTCAGGTTCAGGTTAAAATTTTTCTTTTTTTTTTCTTTCTAGTTCATGCCAGGTTGTGTTGGTTAGTGGGGAATGGTTAGAGGGGCTTGTGAAATTTATAGTCTTTGGACATCTAACAGAAAGTTAGTTGGTTATAGTATCAGTCTTTATATCGAAATCATGTACCTATTTTGATTTTATCTTGGTATAGGGTCTAAGATGTTGGTCTATGCCCAGTTTCTGCCATACTGTTTTCCAGTTTTCCTAGCAGTTTTTATTAAATAGTGAGGTCTCATCCCAGAAGCTGGAGTCTTTGGATTTATCAAATAGTAGATTACTATAGTCGTTGAGTTCATCCCATTCATATTCACAGTTATGATTACCGTGTGTGTCTTTCTCTCCATCCTGTTTCCCCCCTGCCCCCCGTTTATGCTTTTCTCTTTCTCTTCTCCCTTTCCTCCTCACTAGAGTTTTGCTTTCAACCCCTGCCTCCCTCAGTCCGACCTCCCTTCTCAGCCCTCCCTTTTCTTCCCCTTTACCCTTACTACTTCTTCCTTCCCTTCTATCTACCCCTTCTCTTTTCTTTCCCCTTTCACCTTCTACTTCCTATAGACTAAGTTTGATTTCTATACCTAACTGATTATGTTACTCCCTCTTTGAGCCAAATCTGGTTAGAGTAAGGTTCTAATAATGCTCATCTCCCTCCCTTCTTTCCCTCTACTGTAATAGGCTTTTGTGCCTTTGTAATTTACCCTTGTCTGCCTCCACCTTTCCTCTTCTCCCAGTACAATCCCTTTTCACCACTTAATTAGATTTTTTTATCATCACATCAAAGTCAACTTACACCCAGCTCCCTGTCTATGTATACCACTTTTTAAATGGTGTAATAACAATACAGTTCTTAAGAGTTACAAGTGTCGTCTTCCCTTTTAGGGATGTAAACAGTTTGCCCTTATTAATAACATGTTATTGTTTTTTTCTTTCCTGTTTACCTTTTTATGCCTCTCTTGAGGCTTGTATTTGAAGATCCAATTTTTCGTTGAGCTCTGGTCTTTTCATCAGGCAGGTTTGGAAGTCCCCTATTTCATTGAATATCCTCCTCCCCACCTGAAAGATTATGCTCAGTTGTGCTGGGTAGTGGATCCTTGGTTGTAATCCGTGCTCCTTTGCCTTACAGAATGTCATATTCCATGCCCTCATATCTTTTAATGTAGAAGCTGCAAGGTCCTGTGTAATCCTGGTTCCATGATATTTAAATTGTTTTTTTTCTGGCTCCTCTCAGTATTTTCTCTTTGACCTGGTAATTTTGGAAGTTGGCTACAATATTCCTTGGCTTTTTCAATTTGGGATCTTTTTCAGGAGGTGATCAGTGGGTTCTTTCGATGACTATATTACCTTCTGGTTCTAGGACCTCAGGGCGGTTTTCCTTGATGATTTCCTGAAAGATGCTGTCCAGGCTCTTTTCTTCATCATGATTTTCAAGTAGACCAATAATTTTTGTCTCTCCAGGATCTATTTTCTAGGTCAGTTGTTTTACCAATGAGGTATTTTACATTTTCTAATGTTTTTTCATTCTTTTGTTTCTGCTTGACTGATTCTTGATAGAGAATCACTAGCTTCCACTTGCCCAATTCTAATTTTTAACAAATTGTTCAGAAAGTTAGTTGGAAATTACATCTCTTGAATATTCTGATCAGGACTTGACTTCATCTTGTACTTACCAGTGACTAAATAAACAGCTCTTATTAGGGGCAACAGTTGTTGTTTTTTTCTGAGTCTGTGCCATTTTCCTCCTCCTCTCCCTTCATCACTGACTCTGTCCTTTCTATTGCTTCCTTCCATCCTTTCCTACATGTGATGGAACTTTGTAATTTTTTTTTTTTAAAGAAGAACCCATATTATAAACTCTTAACACCATAATGCTTTGCTGAATTGCTAGTTCTCTATGAGTTCTTTTAATATATTGAGGGAGTAGTTTTTCTAATTACCTTTCTTCTTTCTCTTCTCTGTAGTACACTGTATTGTTGCTCTTTTTACCTTTGTTATGTTGTGTGATTTTTTCTCATTTAGAGGATCATCCCTATTCCATTATCTACCTCACTAACATTTTCAGCCTTGTGTGAGAATATCCTGTGTCCTTGAGTATTATTTTTAATTAATTTTTGGCCATTTTACAGTTGAACTGAGGCACAGAGAAGTTCAACAACTTATTCTTATCACATATCTAGGAAGTGGAAGAGAGACTATTTGATGTCAGGTTCCCTAGAGGTCAGGGCTAGCTAGCACTTTTCCCTATTTACCAACCCTGTTTCCCATGTGGTTCTACTTTAAAATCTTTATGACTCTGCTGGAAATGAGTTTGTTCTTTGACTTTAAAGAAAAGTCAAATTTGAATCTGTGAATTCAGAATTTTAGTTTTTACATATAGTTTCAACTTTTTAGTATCTATAGATGCAATCCAGTTAGCAGCATAAATATCATTATTGTTGTCTGTTATTCTCAACGGTAAATTGGCCTTAACCTGAAACAGATGTCTGCTGAGATTAAAGTAATAGCATAGTTATGGCTTATGTTATTTTAATTTTTTCTAAAAAGTGTTCAGTGAGTTAATACTTGCTTAAGGTGAAACAACAAACACTTCAGGATAATCCATTTTTACAGTTTTCAGCTTTAACTTTTTTTTTTAACGTTAAGGGACTTTTGCTAATAATATACAATTTCACCATCAGGACTCTTAAGTGGTATACCACTTTGTCAGAAATTTATCATTTGGACACTTCATTTTAGTTTGTAGTTTTATATATCACATATTTAGCATTTTAAATTTTCAGAATCCTTTGCAGTCAAAATTTTAATTATTTCCCACTGAGGCATATAGTGTTGTTTATTGTATATTACAGAAGTGCCTTTCTCTTTCACAAAACCCTATTCTGATGCTTCACTGTGATGTGGAAATGATGTTGATTACTTGAAGTCTGTTGCAGTGGAATGTAAAGTCTGACAGGTTCTTCCATGCTGGCAAAACATTGGCTATTCTTCTAGCAGTAGACTTTCCTGTCCAAGAACTATCCTATTTTTAAGTACATATAGGTTCATGATTAGTGGCCATGGCACCCTATGAAACAGTGAAGGTAGCAGTGGGACAGAAAATGAGGGAGAAGGCACTAAAAATCACACCCTCTATGAACACTAGTGCAGCTGTTAGTATTTGAAATGTGAGATTGTGGAACGGTCAGTGGGTGTGCATTCCTACTGGAGAAATGGAATCTTATTCATGTTGACATTTTTGATGGACATTAAAGGAGACAGAAGGAAGTTGTTCCAGGAACTGATTTTTATTGTATATCCAAAGGGAGTAAGATGCTTTTCATGGAAAATTTGGTCATTTTTGTATTGTGCTGCTTATACTATTTGCAAAAAAAAGAATGTTGTGAAAATAGTAGAAGCTTTTGTGAACTTAGATATTTTTCAGAGGATGAAGAGGTAGAGAAATTCTGTGAAGAACTTAGTAAAACCCTCCATATTAAATTACCAGATATTATAATACTTCAGTGCAAAAATAGAAATTGGTGAGAATGGCATAAAATAGGTTGTAAAATATGACTTAAAGTAAGAAATCAAAGAGAACATAGGTCTGTGTACTACAAAGAAGACTTAGACTTTATGAATGCTTTATTTAAAAAAAAAACAGACTAGACCTAATGTGTACCAAGTAACATCACAAAAAAATGAAATTAATTATATTTTAACAAATAGGAAATGACTTGTTACTCATATAGGGCTCATTTCTGAATTAGCTGTCCATTTGTAGTCAGGCAGTGGACTTGTTAGAACATAACAATGACCAAAATTCTTGTAAAGCTGGAAGAAAGAATAAAAAACAAGGAAAGGCTATGATGTCTAGTTAAAACAACTCTAACCTCATTTATTTAGAAACTGATACAGTCATAATGATTTAATACCGAAGTTTAATCAGTATTAGACAGTTGCCACAACAAGGAGACCAAAAGAACCTAAAATTTGCCTTAGTCAGTAAAACACTTGCCAAGTGGAATGCTATTAAATGCCACAGGGATAACGTTGTTTTAGAATATAAAATCTTTTGTAAAATCTTACAGTGAAGAACAGTGAAAGATTATGAATTGTATCTACTCATAAGACAATGAAAGAAGCAGTAAAGAAAAAAAACTGACTTTAAGAAAACTTGGCCAACTTAAAATCATCTTTAAGGACATTTAAAAATGAAGCTGGAGGAAGGGCAGAAAACATGAAAGATGGTAGAGATCTGCAAATTTTTTTTTAACAGACTCTTTTTATAAAATCAAAAATGGAACCATCACATTTTGGACTGTGGCATCATAGTCCTGGATGTGCTTTTTAGGGAAGAAAGCAAAGGTGAAAGAAAAAAAAAACACTAAGAGATGCAGGCTGGAGACAGCCTGGTTTTGAGGGTGTCAAATCAGTTCTCAAGGTATTTGAAGGAGGAACTACAGAAGATACAGAAAAAATCTTAGACTTCATTATTATTAGAAAAAAGCAATTAACAATTTCTATTGATCCATTTACCTAGTTTCTCATGCAAATACAGTTTTTATGAGAAAAATCTACATATGTATCAAGGGCATCCTTGATAAGTTTATTAGAAGGGAAACAGGCAGCCTTTTGTAAGCCCATTGGATTGTAGATCACATCTTTATATACCATAATTGACTGAAAAATACAGAGAATGTAAGATTCTGCTCTGCTTATTTATTGTTGATTATTTTTTAAAAGCTATTTTTAGTGTACAACACTCAGTTCCACAAATTTTTGAATTCCAAGTTTTCTCTCTCCCTCTCCTTCCCCCACTCCCAAGATGGCATGTAATCAGATATAGGTTCTACATATACCTTCCCATTAAACTCATTTACATAATTGTCAAGTTGTAAAGAGGAATTATAACCAGTGGAATAAATCATGAGAAAGGAGAAATGAAACCTTTTTAGAAGGAAAAAAAAAAGAGCAAATAGTTTACCTCAATCTGCATTCAGACTCCTTAACTCTTTCTCTGGATGTGCATAACTTTTTTCCATCATGAGTCTTTTGGAGCTGCCTTTAAACCTTGTATTGATGAGAAGAGCCAAGTCTATCAAATTTAGTCCTTACAGATACCATGTGTCTGTAATCATGTATAATGTTCTCCTGATTCTGCTTACCTCACTCAGCATTAGTTCACATAAGTCTTTCCAGGTTTTTCTGAAGTCTGCCTGCTCATCATTTCTTATAGCACAATAGTATTCCATTACATTCATGTATCACAACTTGTTCAGCCATTCCCCAATTGATGGGCATCCCCTTGATTTCCAGTTCTTTATCACCACAAAAAGAGCTGCTCTAAATATTTTTGTACATACTGATCTGTTTCCCACTTGATCTCTTTGGGATACAGCTCTAGAAGTGGCATTGCTGGGTCAAAGGGTATGCACATTTTTATAGCCATCTGGCCCTGGAGATTTTTACCTAGGGAGTTCATTGATGGCTTGCTCAATTTCTTTTTCTGAGATGGGGTTATTTAGGTATTTTACTTCCTCTTCTGTTAACCTGGGCAATTTATATTTTTGTAAATATTTATCCATTTCCTTAAGATTGTCAAATTTATGGGCATATAATTAGGCAAAATAATTCCCAATTATTGTTTTAATTTCCTCTTCATTGGAGGTGAATTCACCCTTTTCATTTTTGATACTGGTAATTTCGTTTTCTTCTTTCTTTTTTTTAATCAAATTGACCAAGGTTTATCAATTTTATTGGCTTTTTCCTAAAACCAGCTCTTAGTTTTATTTATTAGTTCAATAGTTTTCTGAATTTCAATTTTATTAATCTCTCCTTTGATTTTCAGTATTTCTATTGGCATTTAATTGGGGATTTTCGCATGTCCAATTCATTGATCTCCTTTTTCTCTATTTTATTCATGTAAGCATTTAGAGATACAAAATTTCCCCTAAGAACTGCTTTTGCTACATCTCATAAGTTTTGGTATGTTGTCTCATTATTGTTATTCTCTTGAATGAAATTATTAATTGTTTCTGTGATTTGTTCTTTGACCCACTTATTTTTTAGGATTAGATTATTTAGTTTCCACCTAATTTTTAGTCTATCTTGGTCCTTTGTTACAAATAATTTTATTCCATCATGACCTAAAAAGGATGCTTTGACTGTTTCTGCCTTTTTTCTGTACTAGATTGTGAGGTTTTTATGCCCTAGTACATGGTCAGTTTTTGAGTATGTACCATGTACCGCTGAGAAAAAGTATATTCCTTTTTATCCCCATTCAGTTTTCTTCAGAGGTCTGTCATATCTACCTTTTCTAAAATTCTGTTTACCTCCTTAACTTTTTTCTTATTTATTTTGTGGTTAAATTTATCAAGTTCAGAGAGAGGGAGGTTGATGTTGTCCACTAGTATAGTTTTGCTGTTTATTTCTTCCTGTAACTCCCTTAACTTCTCCTCTAAGAATTTGTATGCTATACCACTTGGTGCATATATGTTAAGTAAAGATATTGCTTCATTGTCTATGGTGCTTTTTAACAGGATGTAGTTTCCTTCCATATCTCTTTTAATTAGATCTATCTTTGCTTTTGTTTTGTCTGAGATTAGGATTGCTACCCCTGCTTTTTTTACTCTAGCTGAAGCACAATATATTCCACTCCAGCCTTTTACCTTTATCCTGTATTTATCCCCGTGTTTCAAATGTGTTTCTTGTAAACTGCATATTGTAGGATTATGGTTTTTAATCTGTTCTGCTATCCACATCCGTTTTATGGGAGCGTTCATCCCATTCACATTCACAGTTATGATTACTATATGTGTCTTTTTCACCATCCTATTTCCCCGCTGTTTATGCTTTTATTTGTCCCTTTCCCCTTCCACTCCTCAACAGAGTTTTGCTTTTGACCACCGCCTTCCTCAGTTTACCCTCTCTTGATCCCCCCCCCCATCTTACCATTTTCCCCTTGCTACTTCTTCCTCCCTTCTGACCATCCCCCTCCCTTTTTTTCCCCTTTCCCCTCCTACTGACATGGTAAAAGAATTTTACATTACAATCCAGGGAAGCTGGGATAGGATAAGGATTGGGGAAGCTGGGTTGGGGACATCAGAACAATCCAACTAACAAAAAAGTAAACAACACCAAGAAATACATGGTGGAGAGGGAAAAAGTAGGTTGGGGACAGGGACAGGATCTACGGGAGGCCCAACTAAAACACAGTTGGTTTGTTACTGAATATTATTCATGGGAAGACAGTGTCCTGACTCCTTCACGATAACATAATGGGTCAGATAGTGAGGCATCCCAGGTGGAAACCAGCAGGAAAGTGAAAGGAGAGAAAAACAGAAATGAGGATGGAAAGGCACACAGGGGAAGGGTTGATTGGCTGAAAAAAAAACAGACACTCTCTAAGGGGTAACAGAGCTGGGGGAAGATGGGAGAGCTGGGGGAAGATGGGAGAGGTTGAAAAACCTGTAATTACAAAAGAAATATATCCAGAGAGTTCTCAAGAGAAAGATAGCAACTCTTCATGTTTCTGACTCACCCTGCAGATTTACACACACACACGCACGCACACACCCATGCGTGCACCTTGCCCTCCTTTGGAGAAAATATAAATAAGAAAAATATTTCAAAAGGAAAAAGCCTAAAAGTAGCATCCGGATCTAAACTCAGAAAACACCACCTCCCATTTGTAACTGATTTAAGAGCCAAATAGTTGGGGCAGGAGTCATTGTAACAATTCCTGACAAGACTCTGAATTATAGGATGGTAGCTGCTTTCCCTTCCCATCGATCTGCTCAGGTGTAACTGACTGTGCCTCTCAGCTGAATCTTCCTCTACTTAGTCTGAACACCTGACTCTTGGAGCCAGGATGAACTCCTGAAGAGGATGTAACATCTGGTAATGGGGTCAGGAATATGTGCAGTGGCAGAGTTACATCTGAAAAACTGAAAACTTCACAATAAAGACATTTAAAAAAACCTCCAAAAGAGACAGTAGAAGGTATAATACTTCCCAAGGTCCCAGTGGTAGGGAGATGCAATTTAGGAAATACAACCTCTCCCTCCCTTTTCCCCCTCCACCCCATTCCCTCAAAGAAGCTCTAAGGTCTTTCACTTCCAACTCCCCCAGTGTCTAACCAACTAAGCGAAAAGGAGACTAACAGACCAAGAGACCAAAAGTGGATTGGGGTGGGAAAAATAGTTCAAGAGAAAGTGCATGTGTGCATGGACACACATATACAAACACTCCAGAGATGAGTCTCAACAGGGCAGGTTGGGAATGGGACTAGGGTAGGAGAGTTCCTGAGGCCTGAAATGAGGGGTAAACGCATCACAGAACTATATGAGAGCTTCATTAGACTAACTAAAAACAGAAGAGAGGTGTGATTACTATTTCCAGCGAGTTTCCCTATCTCGATAGTCATGTAACAAACCAAGGCAACGTCGGTCTTGGGCCAGACTCACAGAGTCCCCTGGCTCTGGCCCTGGCTTCAGTACAGCGTCTCTGCATTGCTGCTCTGGGGCCGCTTGATCTTCTCAGTGTTTTTCAGGATCATGTCACGTAAAGCGATGTATTGGTTCCTCAGTTCTGCGATGAGCCGAAGGCTGATATATTCCTTCTCATCAATCTCTGTCACGTGGGGATATTTGGCTATTTTAGAAACCAATTTGGCTCTTGTAATGTAACATGTAGAAATCTGGTCCAGATAAGATGCAGCGTCACTCTCCACAGTCCTTGGTTCTGCAGCTGCCTCCTGCTGGATGGATACACCAAAGTTATTCCCTTCTTCTGTCCTGGGGACAAGGAGTTGACCGTGTTGCATTTCTCAGTCAGCAGCCGGATTTCAGGTTTCACCTTTTCAATAGTGCCCACCAGCTGCTGGTTGCTTTTTAACACCCCATTAGGCATTACAAATACCTTGGTGCCCTGGAAGGCCCCCTCACACTCATCCAACTTCCTCTTCTTCAGATTGGGACCATCCGATCCATCGTGGCTATTGGTGAGAAGGATGGGACCAGGGACAGGGAGATTCATGTCTGAGTGGATCTGGGTTAAATCATGGATGTTTAAGATAGACTCCTCACTTGGGATTCGCTCCCTGAAAGAATCCACCTTCAGCAGTGAGGCCATGACTGGGGTGGGCCATGTCCACTCTGTTGGGGGCTCCACTCTCCTGGGGGCTCCGGGGTGGGGAACTGGAGGACCTGGGCACAGGGGCAGGCTTTGGCTTCCTTTGGGCCCCTGCCGGCCTATCTGGCTCCCTCACTTCCTTGCTGCCTGCCTCCCCCCTCCTCCCCCCACCCCGGCACTTGCCTGCCTTCTTGCCTGCCTGCCTCCCAGCTTACTCACTCACTTGCCCGCCCGGCTTCTGCCAATTTTACTTTTTAAAGATTTGTTGTCATCAGTGAATTTTTTTTTTCATTTTTTCTTTTACCTCTCCAATTTTGTTTTTAAAATCCTCCTTGAGCTCTTCTAGGAATGCTTTTTGAGCTTGAGACCAGTTCATATTCCCTTTTTGAGGTTTCAGATGTGGGTATAGTGCCAATGCTGTCCTCTTCAGAACTGGTATTTTGATCTTCCCTGTCTCCATAATAAGAATCAGTCGTCATTTTTTTCTGCATTGCTTCTTCATGGTGATCGTCTTTTTCCTGGCTTTTACAGTAGATGTCTGCTTCTGGGGCCCAGGGGGCTCATTCCCAAGGTTCTTGTGGTGGGAACTGGGGGCCTGGTTACTGGATTTGTGTGCTGTGTCCTCTGGTTTTGTCAGCTAGAGGCTATATAATGCTGCCACTCACCTGGTGCTGAGCTGGAGCTGGCTGGTATGCCCAAGTTGAGGCCAGGTGGATATCTTTCTGAGTTCCCCTGGGTTACACTGTAACTCCTAGTGTGAGGTATGGGAGAGGGATGGTCTGGCTGCTGGAAGTCTCTTCCCCTAGGGCTTCCCTATAGCATGGATGGTCTCAGCTGTTGTCTGCTCTGATATCTGCCACTTCCCTGGCTGTGCGAAGGCACCCCTGGGTTCCTGGTGTTGGCGCTTGTGGTTTCCACCCCCCTGGGGCTCAGGAATTCCTGCTGGTCTGCTGAGGTGGGGCCTGCTGGGACACCTCCCTTCCTGCACTAGTCTCCTTCCGTCACCTCAAGAGGCTACTGAAGCCCTACTTGTGGCTCCTCTACTTCAGCATTTCTCCCAGGGTAGTATTCTCTGAATGAGGAAGGGAGGGATAGGAGCTGTTTTACCTGGTTGTTATGGCTCCCGGAAGTTTAAGGAGGCGAGTTTCAAACCTTTAAACTGTGGGCTGAAAGCCTCAGGAGTAGCTGCTGCTGCAGCCACAGGCTCTTTTCTGCTGTCTTCCTGTACCTCCCTTCTTGGGCTGAGAGGCCTAGGGATCGCAGCCATAGCAGGCAGTTCTGTCCTGGGCCTGTTCCTGTTCCTGCTCCTGCTCCAGTATGGTTTAGTTCTGTGCATCCAGCACCCTCCCAGCCCGGTCTGCTGGCTGGGTTCCACTGGAGCTCCTATTCTGGTGTGGTCGGGTGCATTTTCACGCACTGGTGCTCTCCCAACTCACAGATCTATCTTGTCAACCCTGTGGACTCTCTTGGCTTGGAAATCTGCCACACTCAGTCTCCTAGCAGCTTCTATTTCTCTCAAATCTGCTCAGATTCACTTTTTTAGAGGTATCTGACAGAATTTGTAAGAGAACTCCCATTAAGTCTCTGCTTTCACACCACCATCTTGGCTCTGCCCACCTTTAAGGGCTCTTGTTAACAGGGTGTCTCTCATGCATATATAAAAATGATTTAAGGCTTTTTTTTAACAGAAAAAACAACAAAGGTAATCTTGTTCCCCCTTCTTGTTAATATCAAATGAAGCATAAAACAGGAGCATGTTTGCCAAAGCTATTCACCAGAGTCATGGAAGAGGGCTAGTGCAGTTCACGGTGAAGATCAGTTCCCTCTGGATGGCAAGCAAGGTCCTCCAGATGCTCCTTTTTGCAGATAATGTTATGCTAGAGTAAGTCCTGGACCATAGAAGAGTGATTTCCTGGATATTGCCCATGATTATGTGAAGGAATGTAGCTTGATCATCCACATAATAAAAACTAAGTGGATGAAGAAATACCTATTGTGCAGACTGATATTCAGTTTAATGGACTGCCTACAAAAATCATCTATCAATAGACAGTCAGATGTACCCTGGTCAAATACTCAAAAATGGGCAACTAGTTAGCTGGGCCCAGAATTTAATAAAAGGAAGAGAAAAGGGCTGGATTGCCTTTGATATATGGTATTTTTTAATGGTCTTGATCTTGATCAGGCCTTGAAAGGTCTATCTCTTTTTAAAAAATATTTTTCACTCTGTATCTTTTCATTTTTACATTTTCCTCATGATTCCAGAGAGCCATCCCTTGTAAAAAAGAATAAAATAAAGAGAAAAAATGGTTTAGCAAAACTAATAACCAATATAATGATTATTAAAGTCTACATTTTCTATACTATTCTATACTCATAGGCCCTCCCCTTCTCCCCCACTTTTGCAGAGAAGGGAGCAAGTTGTCTTCATACACACCCACGTACCCATACCAAGTTTGGTCATTATACTTCTATAACATTAAATTTTGGTTGTTCTTTTTGCTTATATTGCAACATATACATATATGTGTGTGCGTGTATTATATATATATGTGTGTGTGTGTATATGTATATATATATACGTGTGTATATATACATATGTATATATGTGTGTGTGTATATATATATACATATGTATGTATGTATATATACACACACACATACATAATATATACACACACATACACATATTTCCACGGTCACTGTAAATGCAATTTTCCTGATTCTGCTTACTTTTCTTTGCATCACTTCGTATGACTTTCCCCTTTATCTCTGTATTTATCATATGTATCATTTATTAGCACACAGTAATATTCCTTTACATTATATACTATAACTTCTTAGGTTTTTTCCTGCTTGATAGAAAACCCGTCTTTTCAATATCATTATTCTTTAAGTGTTCTTGTTTGGCCATGAAACATAGAATACTATAGTCTCCATAGAATTGAAGTTGAGGATAACCTACAAGGCAATGGAAAGGTATATGGTCAGTTGACTAGCTGCAATATATTACAGACATGGGATAAAGCGGAAATGGCATAACAGATGTCATTAAGGAAATGTACAATTGAAAAATAGGGGCTGGTTACAAGACAGGAAAGAATTAAACAGCAGACAGCCCACATATTCCATTGGTACCTTTGTGATGTCAAGAGAAAGCAAAGAAGGCCCTAGCATGCTAGTTAGCTCCTTAGTCATGAACTTAATGGACAAATGTAAATACAGCTTAGATAGGGTTGTGATTTATGTTATTAGAGGGAGTACCCAGATTGAGTATTAATTCCATTGTTTCTGAGGATAAGTTGATAGCAAATAAGATCAGAGGTTGAATTAAAATGAAATGTGACTTACTTTTTCATGCTCAGAATACAGAGGTCAAACTTTTTTCTTACTCTTTTAAGATACTCAGATCCATGATTTCATCAATGTGCGTGTTCTCTAGTTTGGCATCCGAGTACCACCCAACATTCTGATCGGGCCTTCTGAGGGCCTTCCTCAATTTCTCTTGACATTATGAGAATACCAACTAAGCACATGAGCTGTCTGTCATTTAGCCCTTTCTCTTGTATCTTTGCCAGCCCATTTTCTTTTTTGATTAAACATATTTGATGATATCCTTACTCCAGCTCCTTCATTTATTTATTTATTTATTTGGTTTATTGCCTTCTGGGGGATCAAATATTGTAATCTTGCATGACCCACAGCTAAACGACATTGGAGTCAAACTAATATAAATTAATTGCATTTAAAGAGATAAATCTTTGTTTTAGGGATAGACTTGAGGTTATTACAGGAACTTTGTAATTTCCCAAAGGCAATAGAACCTGCTTTTCTGCTCAATTCCAAACCCAACCTAATATTCATGTGCAGGCCCATGAGTGTTGAGTGGTTTTAGCTCTTGCCCAGGACACTCAATAGTGTTTGTAGGGCTAGGTCCAGCTAACACAATGTATCTGTAAACAGGATCATTTGGTAGAACTAATCGTTTGTGGAATACATCCTTGATTTAGACTCTACTAGATCTCCAGCATGAAAGTGATGAACACTGTTGGTGGAGTTGTGAACTGCTCCACCCATTTTGGAACTGTCTGTATAGGGCTACAAAGCTGTGCGTACCTTTGATCTAGCAATACTGCTACTAGGTCTGTATCACAAAGAGATTTTTTTTTTTTAAAAAGGAAAAGGACCTATATGTAGAAAAATATTTATGGCAGCACTTTTTGTGGTGGCTAAGAATCAGAAATTGAGAAGATGCCCATCACAGTTTTATAGTCTTTTGGGCATAGTTTCAAATTGCTCTCCAGAATCAGTTCACAATTCCATTAGTTCATTAGTATCCCAATTTTCCCATATTCCCTCCAATATTTATAATTTTCTTTTTCCGTTATGTTAGCCAATCTTAAAGGTGTAAGTAGTACCTCAGAGTTGTTTTAATTTGTATTTCTCTAATCAATAGTGATTTAGCCCATTTTTATGTGAAAATAAATAGCTTTGATTTCTTGACCTGAAAATTGCCTGTTCATATCCTTTGACCGTTTATCAATTGGGAAATGACTCATATTCTTATAAATTTGACTCACATATATTTGAGAAATGAGGCCTTTATTAGAGAAATTTGTTGTAAATTTTTCCCTCAGTTTTGTTTTCATTCTAATCCTGGATGCATTGGTTTTGTTTATGCAAAACCTCCCCCCCCCCCACTTAATAGTATCTTATTTTTTCCAATTACATGTAAAGATGGTTTTCAGCACTCACTTTTATAAGATTTTGAGTTCCACATAGTTTTCTCCCTCTCCTTCCCTTTCCCCAAGACAGCAAACAATCTGATATAGGTTATGCATATACAATCATATTAAACATATTTCCTCATTAGTCTTATTGTGAAAGAAGAAATAGAACAAGAACTCACTATTTGACAAAAACTGCTGGGGAAACTGGAAAATATTATGGCAGAAAGTAAGCATAGACCAACATCTTACACCAAAATAAAGTCCGAATGGGTTTATGATTTCGATATAAAGGCTGATACTATAAGCAAATTAGGAGAGCAAGGAATAGTTTACCTGTCAGATTTATGGAGAATGGAGGAATTTATGACTAAACAAGAGTTAGAGAACATTATGAAATGCTAAAATGGATAATTTTGATTACATTAAATTGAAAAGTTTTTGTACAAACAAAGCCAATGCAACCAAGATTAGGAGGGAAGCAAAAATCTGGGAAAGAATTTTTACCACCAGCGTCTTTCATAAATGCCTCATATCTCAAATATATATAAGAATACAAGTCATTCCCCAATTGATAAATGTTCAAAGGATATGAAAAAGTAGTTTTCAGAGGAAGAAATTAAAGATATCTACAGTCATATGAAAAAATGCACTACATCACTATTGATTAGAGAAATGCAAATCAAAACAACTCTTTGGTACCACATTACACATGTCAGATTGGCTAACATGAGAAAACAGGAAAATGAGAAATGTTGGAGAAGATGTGGGAAAATTGCAACACTAATGCATTGTTGGTGGAGTTGTGAACTGATCCTACCATTCTGACAAGCAATTTGGAACTATGCCCAAAGGGCTATAAAACTCTGCAAACCCTTTGATACAGCAATACCACTTCTAGGGCTATATCCCAAAGAGATCATACAAATGGGAAAAGGACCCACATATACAAAAATATTTATAGCAGCTCTTTTTGTGGTGGCCAAGAATTGGAAATTGAGGGGATGCCCATCAACGGGGGAACGGCTGAACAAGTTGTGGCATATGAATGTAATGGAATACTATTGTGCTAAAAGAAATGATGAGCAAGTGGACTTCACAAAAACCTGGAAAAGCTTATATGAACTGATGCTGAGTGAGGGGAGCAGAACCAGGAGAACACTGTACACAGTTACAGCCACATTGTGTGATGATTAACTTTGATAGACTTGGCACTTCTCAGCAATGCAAGGTTCTAAGACAACTCCAAAAGACTCATGATGGAAAATGCTATCTACATCCAGAATAAAAATAACGGAATCTGAATGCAGATCAAAGCATACCTTTTGCCCTCTCTTGTTTTGTTTCTTCTTTCTCGTGCTTCGTTCCATTGGTTCTAATTCTTCTTTGCAACATGACTAATGTGAAAATATGTTTAATGTGAATATATAGAGAGACCACATCAGATTGTAGTCCATCTTGGGGAACAGGGATAGGGAGGGAGGCGGAGAAAATTTGGAACTCAAAAGCTTGTGGAACTGAATGCTGTAAACTAAAAATAAATTAAGAAGAAGAAGAAACAGAACAAAAGGGAAAAGCCACACCAAAAAAAAAAAACACAAAAAAAGTGTAAATAGTATGCTTTGATCTGCCTTCAAATTCTGTAGTTCTTTCTCTGGATTTAGATAGCATTTTACATCATGAGTCTTTTGGAATTGGCTTGGATCATTGTATTGCTGAGAAGAGCTAAGCCAATCATGGCTGATCACCTGTGCAAAACCTTTTTAATTTAATGTAATTAAAATTATCCATTTTATTTTGTGTGATAGTCTCTATCTCCTGTTTTGACATAAATTTTTCACTTAACCATAGATATGAAGTAAAATATTCCATGTTCCCCTGATTTGTCTTTATGTCTAAATAATGTATCTGTTTTGATCTTATCTTAGAATATGGTGTGAGAAGTTCGTGTATACCTAGTTTCTGCCAAACTGCTTTTCAGTTTTCCCAGCAATTTTTTTCAGATAGTGGGTTCTTTTCCCAAGGGCTGAGATCTTTAGATTTCTCAAATGGCAGATTATTATGCTCATTTGCAATCGTGTGTTATGTACCTAATTTATTCTGCTTATCTACCACTCTATTTCTTAGCCAGTACCAGATTGATATTACTGCTTTATAATATAGTTTGAGATAATGGTACAGCTAGGCCACTCTCCATGTTTTTTTTTCCATTGATTCCCTTGGTATTCTTGACCATTTGTTCTTATAAATTTTGTTATTTTTTTTCTAGCACTATGAAATAATTTTTTGTTAGTTTGATTGGTATGGCAGTAAATAAGTAAATTAATTTAGATAGAATTGTCATTTTTATTATATTGACTTGGCCTACCTGTTAGCAGTTGATATTTTTTCAGTTGTTTAGCTCTATCTTTATATGTGTTTATAATTTTGTTCATATAGTCCTGGGTTTATCTTGGTCCTATTGTTTATTTTGTGATTAGATTTATCTAGTTCCAAGAGGGAAAATTTGAGGTCCTCCACTAGTATAGTTTTACTGTTTCCTCCTATAATGGATACTCTATCATTTGGTGCATATATGTTTAGTATTGATACTAAAACTGATACTTCATTGTCAATGGTACCTTTTAGCAAGATGTAGTTTCCTTCTTTCTCTTTTAATTAGATCTGTTTTCGCTTTTGCTTTGTCTGAGATCATATTGCTACCCCACTTTTTTTAATTTCAGTTGAAGCCTAATAGATTCTGCTCCAGCCCCTTATCTTTATTCTAGGTGTGTCTCTGCTTCAAGTGTGTTTCTTGTAAATGACATATTGTAGGATTCTAGTTTTTGATCCACTGTACTATCCATTTCCATTTTATGGGAGAGTTGATCCCATTCACCTTCACAATTATGAATACTAACTGTGTATTTCCCTCCATCTTGTTTTTCCCATCTATCCTTTTCTCTCTCCCTCTCTCTCTCCCTCTCACTCTCCCATTTCCCCCTGCCTCCTCACAAGTGTTTTCTACCACGTCCCCCTATCTGCCCTCTTTCCTTTTATCAGTTCCTGTGCCCCTTCTTATCCCTCACCCCTTCTACTTTCCTACAAGGTAAGATAGATTTCTATACCCAACTGAGTGTGTAAGTTATTCCATCTTTGAGCCAATTCTGATAAGACTAAGATTCAAACATTACACCCCACTCCCATCTTTCACTCCATTGTAGTAGCTCTTCTCTACCTCTTCATGTGAAATAATTTATTGCATTCTACCTCCCTCTTCCCAGTGCAATCCTCTTTCTCCTTATTTTTTTGTTTATTTATTTTTGGATATTATCCTATTGTATTCAACTTATTCTCCTGCCCTCTATCTATGCATACACCTTTTAACTGCCCTGATAGTGATAAAGTTCTTAAGAATTAAAAGTATTACCTTCCCTTGTAGGAATGTAAACATTTTAACCTTATTGAATCCCTTATGCTTTCTCTTTCTTGTTTACCTTTTCATGCTTCTCTTTAGTCTTTGAAAATCAAATTTTTTGTTCAGTTCTGGTCTTTTCATCAGGAATGCTTAAAAATTCTCTATTTCATTGAAGGGTACATTTTTGCCCCTGAAGGATTATACTCAGGTTCTCTGGGTAGGTGATTCTTGGTTGTAATCCTTCTTCCTTTGCCTTTAGGAATATCATATTGCAAGCCCTCTGATCCTTTAATGTAGAACCTTCTAAGTGCTGTGTAATCCTGACTGTGACAGCTCCACAATATTTGAATTGTTTCTCTCTGTCTCCTTGACCTGGGAGCTCTGGAATTTGACTATTACTGTACAACCACAGTCTGTGTGTTGTTAAGCATTTTTAAATTAAGCAGATTAAGTCAAATTATCTTTAGTAATATTTAAAATGTTTTGCAGCTGTGATTCAGTCACTTTTCATTATTGTTTGTGTCACCCTTGTGCCATATTTCTTTGGTTGGAGGCTGAGAACTTTTGCATTTTGTTCCCCGCCTGTTCATCAACTTCCTTTATTAACCTGTGGCATTACTTAACTGATCTTTGTGCCTGTACTTTCACTTGAGGGAAAGTTTATTGAAAATACTTGGGCTAGACTTTGCCAGGTAGGAATTATGCAGAAGAGTAGGCAAGACGTTTTAGAGTGGGAAAGCAACACGAACAGGAGAAATAGGAATTAGCATGTTAAATGCAAAGGACATTATGGATACTAAGCTGACTAGACCAGAAAGTTCATGCTGAGGAATAGCAGAAAATGAAATGGGATAGTGCGAGATTTAGAAATCCTTGTAGGTAATGTAGATAGATGTACATAGATATGATGTAGTAGGCAGTAGGGAGCCAATGTTGACTCTTGAGCAAGGAAAAAAATATTGCAAATTTCCTTGTAAGTTTGCAGTGGCATGTGTCCAAAATAAAATCATTTTGATGGAAAAAAATCACAGTTCTTGGTAACACACTTGAGATTTAGGGGAAAGGTAAAAAAGATGACACCAAATATTCCAGCCTGGGATATTGAGATGATAGTGATATTAACAAGATTGGGGATATTGAGCAGTTTAGGTAAGAAGAATGTTGTCTTTCGTAGAATAGCATTGTGGTCTCTATTACGATATATGTTTGGGTTTCTGTTGATTCTTGACATTCTATGTAACAATGTATTTTGTACACCTAAATTAAATATATAGTTATTGTGGTGAAGTTTGGGTTGTTTTTTTTTGGCTATTATGCCTTCTTTTGTTGTAAAAGGTCTGTTTTAATTTTTTTTTCTGTATATCCTTTATTTTTGGTGCAGATTTTTTAAATCTTAAAAGTCTGTTCCCTTTTCTATACATCAGCTTCCCTCTCCAGAAGAGAAGTGTCAACAAGTGTTGGAACCACCATATGATGAAATGTTTGCAGCTCATTTAAGGTAGACTAAATTGGTGGTGGGTGGAAGGGGGGCCACTTAATTTCTTAAATTTACCAGGCAATTTATTTTGGATTTTTTAATGGAACTATTAGTAGAAAACTCTCTTGATGTCTTTACTATGACATAGCCTTATAAAAAGTTTATAAGATTAACATTTATAAGTACTCTGAACAATTTCCCTATTTCAAGAAACTTGAGACTTCCTTTATAGTTGTTTGTTGGTAATTATATTTCTGCATGTATATCGAGTATAAAATAAAATACACCACTTAATCTTTCTGAAGACACTGTATTTAGTGTTTTCATTTGAGTATAAGGAAAATGCATTCATGATTCTATTTTTAGCGTCACTTTTAACTTGTATAGAAATGTCTTCTTGCCCTACTGCTGAGGAAACAGGCATAGAAGCAAAGCAAATATTATTTTTAATATAACTTCTTATAACTATTGTTGTTTACTTTTTAAATATCCATTTGGACAAACTGTTCTAAAGCTAGGATGTGTTTAATTGGGAAGCCTAAATATAGTTACTGAATAAGTGAGAGAGAAGGACCCAATAAGCTATTGGGAGATTTCATCCTGGAAGTGAGATAGCCAGCACTTCCTACTGGTTTTCAACACACTGTTCAGATTTTGGTGGAGTTCCATACTTTCAAATAGCATGATGAAACTTGATAAGGCATACTTGTCCTAGACATAAGTCTATTTAAAGCTCCTTAACCCTATTAACATAGCTGAGGGCCACTCATCACAATAGAGGGACCACCAGAAAGAACTGAATATCCCCTTCTGGGCTTTCACAAAGTAGTTCCAAACCTGTGTGAGAGGCAGGACCATATCCCAACACTCTCTGACCTTACCTCTAAGACAATTCTCTCATTTTCAACCATTCTTTACATGATCAGTTTGGAGCATTTCACCTATCATTCAGAAACCCGTACAAAGGTAGGGTATTTTGTGGTAGAAGTGGGAAATATGTTTAAACAATTTTTTCTAAGAATAAATTTTCTCGGACTTTTTTTTTAATAGGTGTACCTATGCAGTGGGAAACCATGATTTCATTGAAGCATACAAATGCCAGACTGTGATAGTTCAATATCTTTTTTTTTCCAATATCTTTTTTTCCCATAAGTTAATTTTGTAATAGAGTGCTCAATTACAGGTTCAAGAATGTAGAGCTTGGGAGGAATTTTCTATACCTTTAATTGGAAAGAAATTGAAAAATATTAGGAAGTAAAATTTATTTTAACCTTTCATTTCAATATTTGTTAAACAGCAACATAGTCCAAGGCACTATGCTAGCTATTGAAGAATATAAACATGAAAATTACATAGTTCTTCCTCATAGGTAGCTTATAGTTCCTTCATTAATTCGTTCAATAGCTATTATATGCCTACTCTGTGCAAGGTATTATATGACATAGGAAAAATAAGATGTACATCACTTCTAGATATGAGTGCACAGGAAAAGCTCAAAGTACTGTCTGTCTTAAGTATTTAAATTTATATAAAAATTATGTCATTGGATAACATCAAGTAGGGTAAAACATTGAGCCATATTAAAGGACACTTATTTGTTTAATTTAAAGTCTTATGTCTTAATTATATCAGTTGGTTGAGCCTGAGTCATGGAATCATGAATTTAAAACACATTAATTTTTCATGGTAACAAATGACCTTAAGGCAAATTAAGTTTTTCAAACCAACAGGTCCTTAGCTTTGCTAATAGACATGTAACCAGAGCCATGATTGTTGATTGTGCTGGTTTTTATTTCCTGTCCTAGAGAGGTAGTCTGTTCAGTCTTTTGCTATCCGACATAGAGTCATAAGAAATTAAAACTTTATTATCTCTAGATTCTTAGTTCTAAAATTGTGTAATCCATTAAATAAGCTTTTATATCATAGGCTTCTGAATTATTGCCATAAATATAATGATATGATTATCTAGGCTGGGAAAATCCAAATATAATTTTTGAAATTATACTGCATGATTTGCAGTGTTGTTATAGTAGCATGTACCTGGACTTTGGGGCAGTAATTGGGAAGAAAAATTATTTTAGACTATTTATACCTGTTGAAATTTAGCAACTTGAAATATTGGTTTATGAAAATGAATTCCGAAGATGTTAGTAACATAATTGGAAATAGCAAAGATGAATGTCTTTTTATCAAACTATCTGTAAATGTTATATTTTGAGTTTTAGTCTATATCATATCTTCCTTAATATAACACATCTTTCCTGCGAGCATTTCAAGCCCACAAAGAAGAAAACTGGTAAGTATTCTGCTAAAACAGTTAAAAACTTTTAAGTGGCAAATATTTTTTGGATCTTCTTTCTCTAAGCTGTAAATGTCTATTTTCTTGGTGGGTTTCTGAGATTTGAGTAAAAAAAAAATTGAACTCTGTTATTCCATGTAGTTTCTTTGGCATGTCATCCACTGTACCATGTAAAATTTTGGACTTATTAGTAAATCGCTTTTTATTTCAGTTACCACCCCCATCCCCCCAGTTAATTGAATATTATTTTTTTCTCCCTTTAAATACTTGAACTGTTTTGATTCTTGACAACACTTAAATTTTTTTATGATCTCACTTATTTTACCTGTCTTCATTTTTATGCCCCTCATGCATATTTTTGTAATAAAAAATGAGAAAGAGAAAAACAAAGAAGTTTATCAGAATTAACCAGCACATTAGCTCCTGACAGAATGCAGTGTTGTTTTAACACTTCTATTTCCTCACTCTGCAAAGAAGAGAATACATTGATTCATCTCTTTTTTGTAGACAACCATGTTTGACTCATAACTTTGATTTTAGACTTTGTGTAGATGAAAAGATGCTTTTAGGGTTATAGTGTGTGATTGGTCATTCAGTAAACCTCTACTCTGGTCAAAACATTTTGCTGGGCTCTAGAGAAGGGTTAGATAACTTATGATTCCTGCTTCTCTCTAGTAGGGGGAATCACACACACACACACACACATACACACACACACACACACACACACACACACACACACACACACACACGAAATATTAAGTCAGTACCTTAAGCAGGTGCAGTATGCCGAATGGGATCATGTAAAGATAACATTATTAATTGTTATTACTGACATACTCACACATGACATGGCATTTGAAATGACCTTAAAGGACAGGTAGGAATTAAGCAGATGAAGAAAGATGAGAGATATTTTAGGCATAAGGACTGTAGTAAACAAAAGGCCTGCAGCAGGAGTTCTGAACCTAGAGTCTGTGAACTTTAAAAAACATTTTGGTAGCTACATTTCGATGTAATTGATTTTCTTTGTAATTCTGTGTAATTTATTTTATATATTTAAAAACATTATTTTGAGAAGGGGTCCATAGGCTTCACCAGACTGTTTGTGGGATCCATTTACAACACCAAAAAGTTTAAGAAGCCCTTGCCTAGAGGATACAGGGAATGTTGGGAGATAGAGGTTAAGTTCAGCTTGGCTAAAGCATAAAGTAAGTGATTAGAAAAGTTGGGTGGCATCAGATTGTGGGGGACCTTAATTGCTAGTAGTTTAAAGTTTTCTTGGTGGACTACTCTAGAACATTATTGAGCAGAAGAGTATATGGCTAAATCATGTATGCTTAAGGAACATTACCCTGATAGTTTGGTAAAGTACAGATAGACCTACCGGAAAGTCTTAAGAGAAAATTACTTAACAGAATATTACTTTATATAAAAACTCAGAAAGTTTTTAATTGTTATTTCTTTAGGGCTTTGCCTATTATGTATGCTGTAGCACTTGACCTTCGAGTTTTTGCTAATAATGTAAGTAACAGTACAACATGGAATGTCATGATTGCTTAGTTAACTGTAAACTCAGTACTTAAAATCTATTAGCTCCTGCATAATTTTATTATCTTTTTTCTGAAAATTTCAAGAATTAGGATTATTTGGCATGGAGAAGAAACTTTCGGAAGTGACTCGACTGATTCTGTACTTTAATGAAGGCCAAAATTAAATATGTAAATACGTGCTGAGATTCTGAGAGTATGTTTGTGTAGATAGGTTGAATAGTTGTGCATATAGGTAGCCACAAATGTGTGATTCTTGGCATGTGGTTGCCAAAGGGCTTCATTCATTTTAGAGTGATTATTCTGCCAGTGATTATACTCTTGTTTTTCTTTCATTACAGGAGATAAACTCTCTTTTAAGCAACTGTACCATGGAAGAGTGTAGATTTGAGTGACAGCTAAAGCATTCTCTAGTATGGGTATAGCCAGTTATTAACTAATGCTAGGCTAAATAGATAGGTGTTCTGTGGTGGGTGGGCATGTGGCAGGATAGTCAAAGATTATGAAAGGAAAGACGCAAGGACTCTTTCTTTTTGCTTCCCGATTTATGACCTGTGAGCATATGAAAAGCTACTATTACATAGTAGTGACTCAGTCATCTCTTGTCTTTACTGAAGACTAAACTGTAAGTGCAACACAGGTGTATTAAATTCTTTTCTTAGTCTCCCCTCACTTAGCAGAGTGCAGGCCTGGTATGTAGTAAATGGTAAATAAATTCTTGTTCACTGACTGATATGAGGAAGAACTTAAATAACTCCTTAATTAAATTTTGAATAATTTATTTTTCTATTTGGACCTGTGATTTCATCAATGTGGAGAGCTCTCTGGTATGGAAACTTCTTCCATAAATGTAGGTCAGCAGGTTTTTTTTTTTTTGCAGCCAGTTGCCCAAGATTCATTCTGAGATGGTTATGTGGCTGCCTTGCCCCTGGTTTGATTTGATCTGGCTCCAGTGCCAGCTCTCTATCCACTGCACCATGCTCTCTCTCAAATTATTTATTATGAAGGTAAAACTGGTTAAATTGGAATATGTTACTTAGGGGAGTCAGAATACTATTGAGTCTTATGTAGTTTTTTAAAAATGATAATTATCTATTTTTAAATGCTTTAAATATGGTAGCATAGATCATCTAACTTCTCATATTTTATTCTACAATTATGAATTTATATTTTAGCCTTAAAGCCAGATATTTTAAAGTTATTCTGAAGATTTTTTGAATTTATAAAGTAATCCAGAAAAAAAAAAAAAACCAAAACACTGCATCTTCTGTTAGGCTGACCAGCAGTTGGTGAAGAAAGGGAGAAGTAAAGTTGGGGATATGTTGGAAAAAGCAGCTGAATTACTGATGAGCTGTTTTCGAGTCTGTGCCAGTGATACGTGAGTAAAGAGTTGAAGTTTATATTTAATTCATTTCACTAAATCACTGTTGAATGTCTAGCATGTGCAGAATACTGTACTAAGATTGAAGGGGCATACTAGATGAGTAGGACAAAATTTACTATTTAGTAGGATCCTAATCACTAAGGATTCTTTGTCATAGTTGTCATTTGTGAGTTGTTTAATCGTGTTACTGTGTAGTGCTGAGAAGTAGCCAGTGGGTTGGCTGTTAATAAGCACAATTTTTCATTCACTTTAATCACCCTAATTGCTGTGTAAATCCCCAAAGTTTCCAAAGAAAAATTTTAGATTAACAGGTGAAATAGATTAAATTCTACTTTAAAGCACTAGAATGTCTAGAAACACTACAACACAGCTGTATATACTCTTATTTTTAATCCCTTTTCATAGTCTGCTTTGCACACTCAGGACAGAAAGCAAAATCTGTGCTTAAGGTTAAAAAAAAATCTGATACACATGATACACAAATTATTTGTTAGGAATTCTGTTTCTGTATTCTGAACCTGACAGCCAAGAGAATGAGCGTTTCTATATACCAACTAGAATATAAGTATTGCCCATTAAACTGTGACTATTAGGGTCAGCTTCCTCTTCCTTTTAAGTATGTATGTTATATACAACTTGTAATTTCAAAAGCCATCCTGCTTGTCTTGTTCCCTTTTGACCTTCTGTTCTTTTTACATTTTAGAGAAATGCTTTGTTAGGCCTTTCATCTCCCTTCTCCTCCCCTTTCTCCCTTCCCTCCTCTCTTCTCCTGTCCCTTACCCTCTTCCCCTTTTCCATCATTACAGACCCTTTCCCTTCTATTGTGCTCTCTTCAACTGAAAATTTTTTTTTAACACTTTTAATAAAAGAATTCCCATATTGGCCACTTGTGGAAATCTCTGTCTCATTCTACAACTTGAGTCCGTTGCTTTTCTGTTAGGAAAGTGAATAGCATGCTTCATCATTAGCATTCTAGTATCATGATTGATGACTGCATACAATATTATAAATTATCATGAGAGTAAGCTGAAGTACGTGAAGGCAGCTAAAGTGTGTGCCTTTGTGTCAAAGGGGCATAAAAAGTCATGGTTACCTTTTGGTCAAGGTCGTGCTTGTATTTTGAGCCCCCAAGACAGTCCATCCTGCCTGATAGCCCAGCGCTTTTTAGAGTATGCTGATCACACATAAAATAAACTTTTACTCCCAACACACATCTCTGTCAGCACTCATAAGTTCACTCCCTCATTGCTTTGCTCTTCCTCATCTCCAAGATCATCAATGTTTCAGTCCTTTGCTTACAGATCTTTCTGTACTAGAGCCTACCTTCTTTGCCTGGCTATTTTGTATAGACTGATTCTCCTGCTGCCCTTTGCCAAGTGGTTGCTGCCCTGTAGGCTGACTTCCAGCCTCTATTAGAACCACCATTCCTATGTGGTTTTCTCACAACATCTCTTCTAGAGGCCAATTCTGTATGATCCCTTGGCCCTTTGCCTGCTCTGAGTCATCTATTCATAGCTATTCTTAGCTACTTTAGACATTAATAATAAGAAATCTGCAAGTTTCCCCTCTTGACATATAATGATTAATGATCCTTCAGGGAAGCTTCTCCTAATGCAGTGAATTGCTAAAATAGTACTCTTCTAATCATTGCACAAAAGTAATATATACCATTCCGTTGGATTTTTTTCTGATTTGCTGCTCTTGGGGGAAGTCATTGCTACCAACTCCATATTCTTTCAGATCCCCCAATGTGGAAGTTGGGTGATATTTTCTGAAGGGAACCATACCTCAACTATTTGGTGGTTCCTAGATCATACCAATGGTCTGGAGGAGCTGGTCACGACAGATTTGATATCTAGTTTTTCTGAATTTGCACATTAAAAGAAATGCTCTGAATACAACAAGGAGATGTAGGAAGCTGATCCTCAATCTCTCTAGTGATGCTCGTAGTTCGGGTGGGCGAGTGAGTGAGTGAAAGAATGGGAAGAAAAATCAGGTAATGGTCAACTAAGTGGCACATTGGGTGGAGTGCTGGGGCTGGAGTCAGAAAGACTCATCTTCCTGAATTCAAATCTGGCCTCAGACACTTACAGTGTCTGTGGTGACCCTGGGCAAGTCACTTAATCCTGTTTGCTTCTGCTTTCTTATCTGTAAATGAGCTGGAGAAGGAAATGTCAAACCACTCTAGTATCTTTGCCAAGAAAATCCCAAATTGGGTCATGAAGTGTTCAACGTGACTGAAAACAACTGAACAATGATAGGAATTGAAGATGGACATTATCCTAAGCTGTGACCTCAGCAGGAAGGGTTTTGTTGTTCTCAGATTCCCTAATGTCCCCAGAACAGAGTAGGACATATATTGGGTGTTACTTTAAGTATTTTTGTTATAATGGCAGAACCATTAAACTATAGAGTCTCAGACACAGTTCACTTTTGCTGCCTCATCCCACAATCATTCTTACTATAGAAAGTTACTTTTCAAGAGACAGGGAAAAGAAAAACATCCCTCACATAGGAAGTTATTTATAGAAAACTTAGAACTACAAAGTAAGTCCCTTGGACTTTTGGCTCATGATTTTAGTTTTCAAATGAAAAAGTAGGGAAGTGGGCTTAGGGAAAGGTGAGACAAGTCAAAACTGAGTTTAAAATCATTGTTAAATGAAGGAAAAAAGGTTAACTTCATCATTATTGTTGGAGTTAAACCCATACCTGGTCCAAATCTGTTCAGGTAAGAAGCTCGTCTTCCACGTAGAAAGTAACTCCTCTGGGATTCACCTTTGTCAGAAAGTTAGTTGACAAAGGGTTGCTGAAGAAGAGAAGGGAACAGTGATGTGGATTTGCTTTTTAAGGAGCTTTCCAGGATCTGTAAAGGCATTGCTCTTGTGAAGGACTTTTTATTATCTTTTGAAAGACAAATTTAGTAAGTGGTTTTAAAAAATTTCTTCAGTTGTGAGTGGCAAAGGAGTGGGAAGATGCAGAGATAACTTGAGGGTTTTGCTTACATTGGAGATTGGGAAGATTATAATGTCAGTAACAGAAGTGGTAAAATTGGAACTGTCTTATCCCTACAGAATGATTTACATCCAAGGGAAGTTAATTGGCAGCTAGGTGGCACGGTGGAGAGAGCACCAGGCCAGGAGTCAGGAAAACCTGAGTTCAGATCCAACCTTAGTTACTTTACTAGCTGTGTGACCCTGGGCAAGTCACTTAACCCTATTTGCCTCAGTTTCCTCACCTGTAAAATGAGCTGGTGCAGGAAGTGGCAACCACTCCAGTATCTTTGCCAAGAAAACCCAAAATGGGGTCACAAAGAATCAGACATAACTGAAGTGATTGAAAAAGGGAAACTATCTGAATGTCTTCCAGAAAGTCTGCCTTGTCCGTTATGCTTCCTAGATTCGAGACTCTCCTTCAGTTGAAATTTTGATGCCTTTCCTATCTCTTCCTAGTAGGTAAAGCAGATGTCTAACCTGTGCCTACCCAAGCATGAGTGTGCATGTACTCTTCTGCAAATTAATTTGTGCTCTCTGAGGTAACAGATAAAGGTTCATTGTTAAGGAGAAATATACAGATTACAAACATACAGAAATGTACAGATTTCTATTTTGTATTGGCAGAATTTCTTAGTTTGTATTGGCAGACTTTCCTAGTCTAAATTAGTGGTTTTTCAGATATTTCACATTATGAGGGCATGCATGTATATCTTTTTGATAATTTATACAGAATCATTTAAAGTTTTTACCACTTTAAATGGAGTATGTCACTTCCTTTCCAACACTCGCTAAAATATTGGAAGGAAAAGAATCTGGATTTGATACAAATTAAGTAATAACATTATCCCAAGAATTGAGAAACCTGAGTCCTAGTTAGGGCAGTGCCACAGCACAGTAGATAGAGTGCTGAGCCTGAAGTCAGGAAGACCTGAGTTTAAATCCAGCCTCATATTCTTCCTTGCTGAGAGACCCTGGGCAAGTCACTTTATAGTCATCTGCCTCAGTTTCTTCAGCTGTAAGATGGATGTAATAGTAGGATCCACCTCACAGGGTTGTTGTGAGGATCTTAATCTCTATTCTAATCACAGTTATTTAGACAGGTTTAGTTAATTTTTAAGAATTTTCTGAAAATGGTTTCTATTCTTTGCTTTGTTTATAGATACTAGACTGGGTTAATAATCAATACATTAAGGTATCGGGGAAGGGAAATGTGCATTTCTCCGTATGAATTTACAGTACAAGAAATAAGTATTAAGTACTTCCTGTATGCAGAGCACTGGGCTATGATCTGCAAGAAGTTACGATGTTTCAGTAAGACACGGCCCTTTGAAGACCAAGGTCCTTAAGGAGCTTCTGTTCTAGTGAAGGATAAGACACTAATCCCAGGAGCTATATATAATATTCATTGTAAAGCTATAAAACAAAGTGCTACGTGAAGTCTGAGGATACAGGTTATTATCAGCTAAAGGAATTATAGAAGACTTTCTAATGAAGTTGGTTTTTGAATTGTGCTGTAAAGAACAGATGGGTGTTCATTAGCCATGGAGAAAGGAAGACATGTTAGACATAGGAAATAGTGTGAGTGGAGGCATGATAATAGCAAACACATTGCATGTTCATGGGGCCAAAATCAGTCTAGTTTTGCTGTAGGAGAGAAGTGAGTAATATGAGATGAGTCCAAAAGCATAGTATAGTGCTACATTGCAGAGGATCTTAGATGCCAGGCAGAAGAGTTTCTGTTTTACTCAGAATAGCTGCTGGGGTAACATAGCCAGATTTATACATAAAAGAAATATATTCTGGCGATGGTGTAGAGCAGCGCTTCTTAAACTGTATGTGGTCACAGCCCACAGTGTAAGAAGCGCCGAAGGGGTCACGAGTGGAACAAAGTTTAAGAACCCCTTGTGTAAAGGAGAAATCATACAGATTAAATTGTAGACCGGGAAAACCTGTGAGGTGGTAGTTGGCTTTTTCTAGATGGGTGGTAATGAGGACCTGTACTAGGGTGTACTCTCAACAGACTGTACTAGGGTGTACTCTCAACAGACTGAAGCTCCCGGAGGCTCGTCATACTGGGGTTGGACTCAGTGTGGGCACCCACTCAACTTTAGCTCCAAACTCAAGCTGCCCCCTTGCCTCAGCCTTCTGCAGCAGCATGCCCCACCACACCTGACCAATTCAAAGTACAAGGATGAGGATATTCAAGTCAGGAATGACTGAAAGTTCAGGGGGAGGGAGATTCTAGAGCAGTAGCTTGTGAAACATTAAAGTTGTTGGCCATAAAGATCCAGGCTGGGAAATTGTTGACCGTGAAGATCCAGAGTGGGAGAGAATAAAGATAGGTCAGGAGACTGAGGGTCATGCCAAGGGCATTGTGAGTGATAAAGATAGGAAGTTGTAGTCAGAAGAATTGTAGAAATCCTGGTTCTTGGAGGTGACTCATTTCAGAGAGATGGTGTCTGTGGCTAAAGTGGAGGAGGGAACGTCACTGGAGTCGAAAAGGTTGAGGAATTGTGTGGTCTGGCTAGTGAAGGGGTTTTTAGTATTAACAATGAAACCCCTGAATACAGTAGTGGGGAATGAGGATGGAGTGGAAGACGTTAAGCTGTGTGTGAAAGTCACTAGAGAAAAAATGGAAGGCTAATCTGGAGATTGGGAGAGAACTACAGAAATGTGGGGAGCAGATGATACAGATGGATTACATGGAACTTGAAAGAGAGAGGTCATTAAGAGAGAGTGGTAGAGCAGTAATCAGTGGGGAAACAAGGAGTCGTCTGTCCACTAATTCTCATAGCTCTGTGAGTCATGAAGAGTGACTTCCATGTATTAGATAAGATCTTTTTTTTCCCCTGCTTCCATTTTAGTAGTGACATGTGAAGGTCCCGTGGCTCTTACAACTTTCTTTCTGAAAGCTTATTTGATTGTTTTTCTCATTGTAACTAGTCACAGAATTTTCACTTCTTCTTTTTCTTAATCTCTTACAACAGCCGTGCTGGTATAGATGATTCTAAGAAGTGGGGAATGCTATTTCTGGTCAATCAACTATTTAAAATTTACTTTAAGGTAGGCTTCTAGTTTAATACTTGATAATAATGTATATTTATAAAGTGCATTTTTTTTTCTAGGATGATTACCTCATGAATACTACATTTATCTTAACCCTGGTTGATGGAAGTAGCAAGTTTTATGACTTCTACTTTACAGAATGATTTTAATATTCTTACTGAGATAGCATAGTACTATTTTATCTAACTTATTTAATTTTTGTATATTATGTGCTAACTTGAATCTCCTCTTTACAGATCAACAAACTTCATCTTTGTAAGCCCTTAATTAGAGCAATTGATAGCTCAAATCTGAAAGATGACTACAGCACAGCACAGAGAGTTACATACAAGTACTATGTTGGTCGCAAGGCGATGTTTGACAGTGATTTTAAGCAAGGTATCCTAATAGAATAAGTTATTTATTGATAGAGGGATTGAAAACAACATGCTTGATAATAAAAAATCTTCAGCTCATAATACAGTTACCGTATTTCAGTTCCACATAGGACAACAGGTAACAGGTGCTGGATTGTGTTCTTTGTTGGAGCCAAAGTTGTTTAAACATCAATGAAAATCAAACATTTGAAAGTTCACTGTCCCTGCAAGAAAAAAACTCCACACTCTCTTCCAACAAAAGGATTCACAGCTAGTATCACAGACTGAAAGTTGTTCTTTTTTTTCTCTTTTTTGTATGTGTTAATGAAACAGCCACAAAATATATGTATTTTAAAGTTCTTATTCAGTTCTTCATATCTCCTGTGAGTGAAGTTGTGTAGTATACTCTGCTTCACTCTGGATACAAAGGTGAAAGAGCACAATCCCTGCTTGTGTTCTTGGTGGAGGAATAAAACAAGAACACAAATGGCTCCCATAAAAAGGGGGCAAAGACAAAAGTTACTACTCTTTTGGGGACCTTAGCAAAGGCTTGGAGAAGGTGGTGACACCTGCGTTGGACATTGCAGAAAGGAAAGGTTTCCAGCAGGTTGAGACGGGCTGAGTCTATTTCAAGGCTGGGAGACTGCAAACGCAAAGGAAAGGGTGGGGCAAGATTGGGAAACTGGGCACTGCTGCCCAGTCATGAGCCACTGGAGCTTTTGTGCAGTGGAGTGATGGGATCTTATCTGTTAATCAAAAAGATGACCATGATATCTGTGTGAAGGGTAACTTGGGGAAGAGAGTGACTGAGGTAGGCCTTTAGGGAAGAGGCAATGATACCTGAGCTGGGGCGGTAGCAACAAGGAGAAAGGAAAGCACAGTTGCAAGGAAGGTTTCACAAGTAGAAATGTTAGGAACTGGCTGTTGGTTGGATGTGGTGTTTGGGGAAACGGAGAGAGAAGAATAAAAAATTATTCCTAAATTGTGAGTGAGGGGTGGTGTGGGGCTAAGAGCAGTAGGGCGAGTTTGGACTTCCTGATGGGCCGTCCATTTGAGGTATCCAGGTAGGGAGCTGAGGGGAAAGAGGTCAGAACTAGAGATAGAGGCTGGGGAGTTATCTGCATGGAAGTGATTCAGTTCAGGTCGGTGTTGTCATAGTACAGTGTAATGGGTGTGCCGTGTTGGCTCTGATATCAGAGGACTTTGGTTCAGATTCTACCTTTGGCACTTAGTAATCACTTAAGCTCTCTGGGCCTCAGATTCCTCAACTGTTAAAGAAGAAAGGCTGGACTGTGTGGTCTCTGCAATCCTTTACATCTTTAGATCTATGATTATCGAAGTCACGGAGAGTGTAGAAAGACAAAACGAATGGCCAGAAAGGGAGGAGAACCAGGATAGTGCAGGGTTCCAGAGTCCATGGGAGAGAGGGCAGGAGGAAGAAGGAGGGTGCTTATTAATGTTAGAGGCAGTAGAGGGAGTAAGCAGAATCGGAACTGAAAACAGCCATTGGATCATGGTGGAAAGAAGAGCATAGGGACTCAGGTTAGGGCCTTGCTCTTCTGGTTATTTTAACTTGTTTGAACTGGAGTAAAAGTCAGTTCACCACCTGGGGCATTGCTATCGCTCTTCATCTCTAAAATTGGTGGGAGGCAGCATGGTTCAGTGAAAAGTACTGGCTTTGAGGTCAGAGGCCCTGGGTTCAAATCCTGCCTCTGCCTCTTACAGAGCAAGTCCTTTAATCTCTCTCTGTCTTAGGTTCCTTAGCTGCAAAATAAGTGGGATAGATCAGATAGATTACAGGGTTTCTTCCCACTGTAAATCCACGATCCCAGGATGTCTGAGGTCTCTTCCAACTCTTAAATTCCTATGAACTTGTGAATAGAGAGGTCCTGGCGCCCGTGGAGAAAGCACTTTTTTAGTAGAATGTTGTGGGGTGGAAGCCAGATTGCAAGTAGTAGAGGAGCGAGTGAATAACAACTATAGACAGCAAGTGTAGATGACTTTTTCTAGAAGTTTGGCAGTGAAGGGGGGAAAGAGGGGATGGTACTTAGAAGGGGTAACAGGGTCAAGGGAAGGATTTTGTGGAATAGGGGAGACCTAAACAGATTTGTAGATCTAGGAGAAGAAATGGAACACAAATCGGATGTAGGCGATGATTATGAGACAGGAGAGGAGAGGATCAAAGGCACAGGTGGAGCTTTGGAAAAGTGAAGGACGCCTCACTCCATGAGACCATAGAGATGGCAAGGCAAAGATTGTGTGAGGGTGTTGAGAACACTCCAGTGGCCTTGACCTTTCCTAGTCTAACCTGAACCTAAACAAGAAATTCCTGACAGAGTCACCTAATTTCTATTGTAAATCTTAAGCAACAGGCACGCCACTCTGTCCCGAGGCAGCTCATTGCATCTTCAGCTAGCTCTCCAGGTTAGAAAGGTTTTCCTTCTGTCAAGTAGTAATATACATTTTTTCAACATCCACCGTTATTCTTCATTCTGCTCTTTGAAGACATGCAAAGCAAATTTAATCCTTCTTTAATATGACTGATCTTCAGCTTCATGAAGAAGATAGCTGTCATGTCCCTAATGAGTCTTCGCTCCTCTGAGTTAAACAGCAGAGTTCCTTTAAATTGATCCCCAGATTGCGTGATTTATCCACTCTGTGTGTGTGTGTGTGTGTGTGTGTACACATATACATGTGTGTGTGTGTACACATATACATGCATATGTGTAGCCTTAGCATTGCTAGTTATGAGCCTTTAGCATGGTTTCTGACATATAATAAGCGCTGTAAAATGCTAGTTGGCTGTCACTGATTACATTTGCTTTCAGTTTTCCACCTGTTGAGCTTTAGAGAAAGGAAATACGCTTAAAATAAGCAATAACTTTTATGCTTGGAAAACATTGTATTTGTAAGCCTGTGGTTTTTATATTAGATGAAAAATTGACATATGAAGAAGTTAAGTGATTTTATAGTCACATGGTCTGTTGATTTGAATTGGAAAGTTCAGTTCACAGCCACTGAATTCACTGATACTTGATTACCAAGTTTTCTGCCTTTTTTCCCCAATGGTTACTTTTCTCTTAATTACTGTTAGTAATTAATGAATATGCAAGAGGTTTCTACTGTTTTTAGTTTTAAAGGAACCATTAAGCCAACATTGAGAAAATTGTTATTAATTTTTTCCTAATTTTATAGTCCCTTAGTTTAGCATCAGTTTTCTCAGCGTTATTTATGTTTGTTTTTGGATTTTCGTTTAACAGTAGTGAGATTGTTCTATATACCACTTGTATTAAGTCACTTAGCTCATACTCCAGTCATCTGTTGAATGAACCTGCTACAAATACTTGGTAATAATGTAAAAACTCCTCATTTTACTAGCAATTGTAGTAGCTCATTCTACAGGATTGTACAGATCAATTTCTCCTTTAAGCAAGGCTGCAACTTAGGGGAAAAAAATGACTGGAATAGGTTTTGTTGTTGTTTTTTAAAAAATGCTGTGAATTTGCGTAGTAACTTGTTTTAAGCTTATCATAGTTAACCTTTAGTGTACTAATATTTTTTCCTTTGAGCAGTTGCTCAGCTTTAAAAAAGATACCTAATTTTCTAGAAGTGAATTTGTTAATATTATCTCAGTAATAATTC
This sequence comes from Trichosurus vulpecula, assembly GCF_011100635.1. Taxonomy (NCBI): domain Eukaryota; kingdom Metazoa; phylum Chordata; class Mammalia; order Diprotodontia; family Phalangeridae; genus Trichosurus; species Trichosurus vulpecula. Next base: position 391,218,243 of record NC_050576.1, on the reverse strand, counting down.
CTAGATCTGTGGTTTTTGTTGAATCTGAAGCCATCATAGCTTTAATATTGGTAGGTGATTTAAATTAAAAGGATAATCTTAAAATATATAGGTGTATCTCACATAGTAAAATATATGTTCCTAAGTTGTAACACAGATTTTTGTCAAGTAAACAAAATTTTTCATTGGGTTGTAATTTCAGAGTTTTGTACCAAGGGAAAAAAATTGGTTTCAAGCTGCAGACCTTACAATCACCAGAAAGGCTCATATTTAGTAGACATGGAGAAAATAATTTACCATGTTCAAGAACACAGGGTTCAAGACTCTTAAGTGTCAACCCAGGTGTTTGCTATAATAGTACCCAGTTTCTATAATTCAGATTTCCCCCCAATATCTTGTAGGAAATGGAATGATTTATGGTTTGTCCAACATCAAAGTCCAGATAAAGAGATCACCTAATCCTGACCTTACTTCCAGTAGTTTAGTAATTTTAAGAATACAGAAATATTCAGGTGCTCACAAAATCACTCCAAGTCATTTAAATCTTCTTAAAGTAGATCTCTGCCTTTAGCAGGACTTATTTCAAATTTTAATTTGTAAATGATATTAAATCATGTAGTAGTATCATTTTTAACATTGGTATTCACTAAAGGAATGAAGATGTTAATGGACACCTCATTTCTTATATTAGACTTTGTAGTTAGGTTGAGTTCATTTGCTCACTGTATTTGCAAATCTGTAATAATTAAGAGCCTGCTTATAAGTTGTCATGTAGTTTAAAGAAAATAGTAGGATCCAGTAAATTCTGTAATTGTTCCAGAGGGTAATGGGTGCTGCTCTATGCCATTTTTATCCTGCATGACTGTATGTTCATTTCAGAAGCCTCTGTTGAGACTACATTTTTAATCATACTCATTTTTTCCAAGTATTTGTATTGTTGCCTTTTGTGTAGACTAATTATGAAGTTGCTGCAGCCTTGACAGATAACCTTAGACAATTCTTATCAATGTTAGTGAGGCATAATTTCCCCACCTTTTTTCCTCATTTATAGAAAAAAGGCCATCTCAGGCAATCTGTGTTGAATCTTGGTGAGGGTCTACCCTTGGGAAAAGTCATCGATTACAGAAATTCAATTAGCCTTCATTTTTGTATGAGGAAAAGAGACTATTTGTTGTCCTAGGCATAGGAGGGATAAAATATAATATATGTTACTCTAATGTTGATGAAGAAGCACTGAAAAATGTTTAGGATGACCTTTAATTTAAATATTCTGGGGGGGGTTGTTATCTGCCTACAGCTGAAGAATATCTGTCCTTTGCCTTTGAGCACTGTCACCGTTCAAGTCAGAAAAATAAAAGGATGATTCTGATATATTTGCTGCCGGTAAAAATGCTGTTGGTGAGTGATTGTGCATCTTTTTCTAGATCTATTGACTTTGAAGTGGAAGAAATAGTGCCTTGATTGCAAATTTTAGATTCTTAGTTTATCATTATCTCAACTGTATTATGTCCTTGGAATAATAGAGGAAAAGGAGATTTGGGAGGTGGGTAGAACTTGGGGACATCTCAGCAGCTTTATGCTTCTGTTACCTTCCTTTAAAAACATGACCCCCTTTATCATGATTGTTTATTATTTTCACAAAGTGTGTAAGTTAGCTAACCTTACCTGAGAAAGACTGACTCCCAAAACAAGGAAAGTGTAAGTTCTCTTATTTCATCTTCGTTGTATTTTTTTCTTCCCATTAAAGTTATTTTTGGTATTTAAAGAGAAATGGATAGTATTTGTTAGGTTTAATTGAATTACTTTTCCTGTATTGAAAACATCCTTGTACAACTATCTTTAGGGTTAATACATTCTAAGAAAGCAGTCAATAGCTTTTTTTGTTTTACTTTATTATTTCCTGAATAAGAGTTTATAGAGATGCTTGTTCAGTTTATAAATACCAAAATCTTTGTTCCACAAAATGTAAACATTTTTCATAGGGTCATATGCCAACAGTTGAGCTTTTGAAAAAGTATCATCTTATGCAATTTGCAGAAGTAACCAAAGCTGTGAGGTACAGTATATTCTCCTATTTATTAATTTTTAAAATATCATAAAATTAGTTCAAGTGCATTTCTTACATGTAAAAAATGGTAATTGTCACTGGGATAATAAATTACATTTGTCTATCTTTTCTATCAATCACCATAGTGAAGGAAATCTTCTGCTCCTGAATGAAGCTCTAACAAAACATGAAACCTTCTTTATTCGCTGCGGTATTTTCCTTATTCTTGAGAAGCTGAAGATCATCACCTACAGAAATCTCTTTAAGAAAGTGTAAGCATGTCCCTCCTTTTTGTTAAATAATGAAAGATAGATATTGCACAGGGACCGGGGGAGACATTTAGTAGGGGTGAGGTATTTAGGTGTATGTAGAGAAATAGCTTTTTTTTTTTAATGTATCAATTCACATTTCAAATGTAAACAGAGTGTATTTGTTGGGTTTGTTTGGGTGTTTCTGGGGCAATATCTGCTAAAAAAAATCTGTTGATAACTTTTTAAAAAAACGTATCAGCAAGATTAAATGTGAACTACTAGAATGCATCATGTAGTATATAAATAAGTTATATTATGCAAATAAGTTATGAAGAAGAGAGGGTGTTCATTTTCTTGAGGCATGGAGAATTTGTCCTGTCAGTTTATTCTCTGGCTATAGTCCCACAGTTTTTTGTTTCTCCACGGACGAAGAAATGAAGCTGTCCAAACAGCTTTCCCCTGTTGTTCCCTAAGCCAAAGGACCGCTGTCCCATAGTGGACTTTATCCCATGGCTCATCAGCGGCTGCTTGTTGTTGTTTTGGCAATAGGTTAAGAAAAGATTTAATTCTCCTTTATGATTTGGAAATGCTTACATATATAATAAAAAAAAGAAGACTCTAAAACGTTGTCAGTATGAATCACATGCTTAAGGCATATGTTGAATTAGTTGCCCCTTTTATTAAAAATTAACCAGATATTTCTTTCCCTTCCATATGTCAGAAAATTAAATCCGTTACTATTATAGTTTTCTCTACAGTTAGTACTGTTAGAAGGCTTTTTTTTATCGAGTGTTTTCCCAGTAAGAGCTGGGTGTTTGAATGTCAGCAAGCAAAATAAGATCTTATAATCTTTTAAATCAAACTTTTGGTTAGAATGATAAATCTCTGGGTATCATCTCTAATGTATTAAGTTAATTGATACTGAAGGGATAAACACCTTTTAACTGTAGGAGATAACTTTGTAAATTAAACCCACGTTATCCCTAAAGAGGAAATTGACTTAGTAGATTTTATTTCCTATCATAATTTTTAGTTTTATTGAAGACTCACCTGTTACCTAAAGTATGCCGAATAATATATTTTTGGTTTTATTTCATCAATGCGTAATCAGTGATTTTTTTCTTTTCAAGTGGTACTGTATACTAAAATGTAACTAAAATGTATTTTCTCATTTCAGATATTTATTGCTCAAAACACATCAGCTTTCTCTTGATGCTTTTCTAGTTGCCTTAAAATTCATGCAAGTTGAAGACGTTGATATTGATGAAGTTCAGTGCATTTTAGCCAATCTCATATACATGGTATGTATTCAGTTTGATTTAATTTCAGTGGCTGTAATAGAATTTGATTTAGAATTTGCATTTTTTTATTCAAGTAAACCTAGCATTACTTAGTTATCTATTCTTTTTTGATGAACCATTTCAGTATCTTTCTCTTAATAAAGCCAGTTTTCTTTGATATGTACTGTAGTGTGCAGAGGGCTTCTATAGAAGTGTAATTTTGATTCCTGTACCAAGTTACAATGAAGTAACTTGGGTGATCATTGTGAATTTGTAATCATGCCAAAGACTGGATTCTAAGCTTTGCATCTTTAATGTGATTTCAAGAAGTATGAAGCCAATTCTAAATACCCTCCCTTTATTCTTTTCTCTTTTTTTCAGGGTCACATTAAAGGATACATATCTCATCAGCATCAAAAGCTAGTGGTTAGCAAGCAAAACCCCTTTCCTCCACTTTCAACTGTGTGTTGATTCTACAACACTAAGTCTAAACAATTTTTGCAGAAAATTAAACTTGCAAAACTTTTTTTTTAATAAGTCATGTAGTTGAAACTCAAAAGTAATCCTGTTACATTTGGAACTGGAATCTTGGAAACTTCTCATGGCTCCTTTCCCAGGGACACAGAGGCTATGAACTTGGCAGAGCACCTAGAGGACATGAATTGCTCCTTTATAAAATACAGCTTCTGTTAACTTCAATATGATCTGAAGTTTCTCTATAGGAAAAAAGAAAACATTCCTAGTCTACCATGAAGCTTTTATAAAACTTCTGAAAAGATGTTGTTTTGAATATTTTTAAGGCAGCTACACATTTTACTTTTCATAGTGTTATTCATAAAATGACCTTTGTACTTTTTCATTACTGTTTTGAAAAATAAACATTCAGGATATATGGAAATGGTGTGTTCTTTATCATCTTTCAGAATATTAGGGTTTCAGTATTCCATTTGAAAATCATTTTGCCCATAACAGCTTGGCAACCTTAGATTCCTTTAAGAGGCAAATTACATTTGATTTTGAATGCTTCTTTTCCTTGTATTTACTCATTATAGCCTACATTTCCAGATTTTACAGAATAAGCACATTTTTTTTTTCTGTGAAAAATGCTTTGGAAAGTCATTATGGCTCAGACCCCCAAATCATTGCAATTTTACAAGTTTGTTGCAAGAAATTACCTATAAATATCTATCCTCTTTGTCCCAGGGAAAGAACCCTTCTGGAGTTCAGAATCCTCACTTTCTGCCTGAAATAGAGAGGTAGACCCCCTGGTCCATGTTCTTCCTCATTCTCAGGTTTACTTGAACTCTGGCAAAACTGTCTTCCTCACTCCTTCAATCTTGTGAATGCAGTGAGAATGATTGGAAGAGCTGTAAACTAGCTCTTTGCTTTTCCATGACATAGCCCCCAGTAGTCTTGGAATTCCTAGCAACAGTCTGGTTTCAGACCTACTTGAACCATATCTCCATTTCTCAGTGTGGCAGAGATCCCCACAGAAGCATTCAGAAGTTACTCAAAAAAGGATATCATCTCACTGCAAGAGGTCTTCCTTGCTGTATTTTCATAATGAAATTTTTGTTCTACCAAAATAAATTTTCCAACATCCACAAGTACCCTCATTTGGAGAAGTTTGGTTTTATGTACATGTTAAACTCTGAACCACTATATAAATGTATGGTATTACTTTTAAAAAAATAAAATATTACCGGGATTTTTCATTTTTACATCATCTGAATTTCTCCCTGCATTCCTGTTCCTTTTTACTCCCAGAGAGCCATCCCCTTTAACCAAAAAAAAAAAAAAGATGAAGAGGAAGAAGAGAAAAAAGTAAGCAAACCTACTAGTATGTTGGGAAAAAAAATGACAGTGTTTGCAATGTTCCAAATTGCTAGACCCTCCACTTCTGCAAAGGAGTGGCCTGGGGGCGGGGAGGGGAGCAGTTGTCTTCCCTTATTTCTTCTTTGGGTGCATGCTTATTATTTGTAGTTTTGTAGCGTTCATTTTCATTTTTTTTGTGGTTCTTTCAAATTATATTGTAGTCATTGTGTAAATTTTCTTTTTTTTTTTTTAAATGCAATTTATTTATTTAACATATTTGGTTTTCAGCATTGATTTTCACAACATTTTGAATTACAAATTTTCTCCCCATTTCTACCCTCCCCCCCACTCCAAGATGGCTTATATTCTGGTTGCCCTGTTCCCCAGTCAGCCCTCCCCTCTATCACCCCCCTCCCCTCTCATCCCCTTTTCCCTTCCTTTCTTGTAGGGCAAGATAAATTTCTACACCCCATTGCCTGTGTATCTTATTTTTTAGTTGCATATAAAAACTTTTTTTGTTTTTGAACATCTGATTTTAAAACTTTGAGTTCCAAATTCTCTTCCCTCTTCCCTTCCCACCCACCCTCCCTAAGAAGTTGAGCAATTCAACCTAGGCCACACATGTATTATTATGTATAACCCTTCCACAATACTTATGTTGTGAAAGGCTAACTACATTTTGCTCCTTCCCAGCCCATCCCGCTTTATTGAATTTTCTCCCTTGACCCTGTCCCCTTTCCAAAGTGTTTGTTTTGATTACCTCCACCCCCATCTGCCCTCCCCTCCATCATCCCCCTGCCTTTTATTTTTTTTTTTTATCTTCCTCCCTCTTCTTTCCTGTGGGGTAAGATACCCAACTGAGTATGTATGGTATTCCCCCTCAGGCCACATCTGATGAGAGCAAGGTTTCTTGATTCTGCTTTTTTCATTTTCTATCCTTGCATTTAAATCTTTCTGTGATCCTCTGTATTATTCATATCCATCACTTCTTACAGTATAGCAATATTCTGTTACATCATTTCATAATTTGTTTAGATATTCTTCAGCTGATGGGCATCTGCCTTGTTTCTAGTTCATTGATATGAAGTATTACTTTTGCAGACAGTGCAGTATTATAAATAAGCACTAGAATCCGAGGACTTGAATTGGAATCACTGCCCTAGCATGACCATTTACTGGTTCTTTGACCATAGGCAGATCCTTAATCCTCTCCAAGACGCTTTTTCCATCCAAATTATGTGCATAAGTGTGAGAAGGACTAAAGAAGATGAAAACTTCTTTCCTAGATGTTTTTCTCATTGTCCCCTTTATTTTTTTAATCAATACAGTTCACATTTGAAGCAATGTTAATTTGCATACAAGGAATTAACATTTTCTTTAGAATTAACATACAGAAGATACTTAATTAGTTGGAAAGTTGAGTTTAGCATGTCATACATTCAAAAGTAACCTTGAATAGCATTCTATGGCCCATACTCAAAATGCTTGTAGCTAGGGAGAATCTTCTAGAGCGGAGATGGGAAACCTATGGCCTCAAGGCCACATGTTGTCTTCTAGGTTCTTGGGTGCAGCCTTTTGACTGAGTCCAAGTTTTGCAGAACAAATCCCTTTATTCAGGGGGTTAATTCTGTGAAGTTTGGATTCAGTCAAAGGGCTGCACTTGAGGACCTAGAGGGCCACATGTGGCCTTAAGACCAAAGGTTCCCCACCCCTGTACCAGAGCTTTCCTTTCCCTGGTATAGCTTCCAAGAATCCAAGGTCACCTCCATGTCGCAAGTCAGATCTCAGAATCAAGCTTTTCATTGCTCGTCATGACTGCCTCAAAGATGATTATTACGGCTTCTATATATACTGATACCTGTTGCAGAGCATGAAGTAGTGGGGATATTCTACAAAGAACTTGAAAAAATCCTTCAAACCAAGTTTGATACTTAGATAGTTTGTTGGGCACAAGGGAGGATAGTGAATATCATTCAAGATTAAGAAATATAAGAAAAAGTAATGGCTTATCCAACATTTCAGAAGCCTCAAGCCCATATTGTCTGCTCTGCTTAATTTTTTTTTAATCTTAACTGGCTGTGTGACTTTGGACGAGTCATTTAACCTGTCTCAACTCAGTTTCCTCATTTCAAAAATGAGGACGTTTTAATATATAACCTCTAAAATATTTTGCTCCATCAGTATCACTGAGAAGATCTGCTTGACATTCCTGTCACTTTGAGGATGTGGAAGAATTTCTCAAGGAGTTGTTTTTTTCCTTTGTCCTCCTAGTCACTGCCACTAGCCATTTGTAGGGTCCATGCTTTTTTCAGTCACAACCTATGTAGATTATATGTAATTTAAAACCATTTATGTAAAATTGATCAGTTTAAACATGAACATATTTCTTCATAGAGTATTATATATGCAGCACAGATTAGGAAGAAGGGTATATACAGGTGATCAGAGAGCCAAAAAAGTTGGTCATAGAATGGAAGGGGCCAATCCTTTTATTTTGATTTTTATAGATGAGCATAACTGGGCCAGGAACCCAAGTGCATTGACTACAAATGTAGTGATCTTTCTGTATCATTACTAGACCATTCTGCTTGTTGAGTTAGGCCTTCACAGAGTAGTCTCTTTTATAAATAATAGCTCAAAATATCAAATGTTCTGTCATTCATTGTAAGTGGAAAAAATATTTCAAAATGAAATGTTTTGTTTTCAATGTTTAATTAGCTCTCTCATTGATCCCAGTGGGGCTGTATTTTCTGTTATCTTTGCCTTAGCCCAATCACTTGATCCCGTGGCTCCATAGTCTTCATTTTCTGACCCCCTAGACGCCAACCTCTGCCTGTCTGCTTCAACAGTACTTTCCATGTGTGGTCATTGATCAGCATCTCTAAGAGGCAAAATGAGCTTGCTTCATCAGATTATTCACTTTGACTGTACCGCCCACTTTGGCCATATTGCCTTCCTATCCCTGGATGCACTCCCCTATTTCCATTTGACCATTTGTTTATCAACCCTGAACTCCAAATTGGACTTTGCCCTCTTTGGATCTGGCATTTTTCTCCTATACTACCCACTCCCAAACTGCTTCCTTTATGTCTTTTCAGCCTGGTTTGGATACTTATTGCAGGGGCCAGTCTGCTTACCTTGGTTTTGTGACAGGTCCATTCTCTTCAGTCTTTTGGCTGCTAATATGTCTTCTGATTCCTTTTGTATTCTTTCTTGGGAGTAGAACCTCTATCTCCATTGGCTAATTTTAAACTCGAGTTATAAGTTCTCAGCTTGCCCCACTTTGTAATTGTGAAAGGCCTGAACCTTGAATCTAACACAAGAAACAGAAATATTTCTTCTAACTATAGGTAAAAAAATTAGCCCCTTTACCATTCCTCTCCTAAAGTGTTCTTTAAATGCACTTTCTCATTAATGTTCACTAACTTAATACTTTTTGCATTTCATAGCAAAAACTTAGTGTGCCTACTACTAAAAAAGGCACATCATACAGGTTTGGAGTTTTTAAGATATGAAATTTTATTTTCTCTCCTGCTAGAATATAAGCTCCTGGAGGGTAGGAACCGATTTTGCCTTTGTGTAGTAGATGCATGTTGTTTCCTTTCTTGTTATCCTTGAAAATAGAGGTGGAAACAGAATTTTGGTTTACAGAAGTGTCAGCAAAAGCCCATGTACATGTACTGTTTATATCAACTGTTACACTTGTTAACCTTCGCTCAAAATAATCAGAATAAACTGCTGTCATTCACTGCTTTTCTAATTTATCTAAGCCAAGTTCTTAGAATCTGAGTATCCTTTTAAAAAATGGGTTTCAGTGTTCAAAATGAAGATAATTGGAAATTTGCATCATAAGCCACTTTTAAATGTTTATTGATGTTTCACTTGCTTTTAAATGGGCCTTAAAGTTCTTGAAGTTTATAAGACTGCGTGGCAAAATAAGGAGCTAGTCCAGAATCAGCCTTGCCTTTTACACATTGACTACATGGCCGTGGACAAGTCATTTAATCTCTCAGTCCCCTCAGCAACTTGGTGCAGTGGATTAAGTACTGAACTTGGAGTCCGGAAGACCTGAATTCAAATCCTGCTTCAGATACTTATTATCTGTGTGACCTTGGGCAAATCATTTAATCTCTCTCGGCCTTAATTTTGTCGTCTGTAAAGTGGAGATAATTATATCCCCTACTTGCTAGAGTTATTTCGAGGACCAAGGGAGATCACTGAAGCAAAACATTTTACAAACCTTAAAGCCCTGTATAAATACTAGCTGCTTTTACTGGTACTATAATTATTGATAATCCTAGTACTGCTAATAAAAATAACCGTTAGCTGTTGATCCATATGAGTAAAGGAATTTAGGTTTCTCGGTGAAAGTTCCCTATGCTAGTGAAATCACAAGTCTAGCCTCTGCTCTCTCCCAGACGAAACAAAACCAACCCTCTCTGACACAGTGGCCCACAATTTGGGTGGTGTATGCCTGCCCCTAAATGCATTGTGTATATACGGGTTGTAGCATAAATATCTACTATGCACTAGGACTAGGGATACAAAAACAAAAGTTAAACAAGCTTTCCTTAAAGATCTTACATCCTTTTTTAAAAATTTAATCTTTTTTTAGATAAACATTTATTTTCTCTTCACTACCACTTCTCCCTCACCTTGGGGGAAAAAAGAAAAGAAAAACAAAACTGAGATATATACATGAGCAAAGCAACATTGGCCATGTCGAAAAATACATGTCTTATTCTGTTGGCTGAGTCCATCTGTGTCAGGAGGTTGAGCGTGTGTGTCATCGTGGGCCTCTGCGACCATGGCAGGTTATTGAGCTGAATAAAGTTATGAGTCATAGAATAAGTTAACCAGCACAGCAGGCCTGGGAGTGGTTTAGTTAAGTTTGGTGATCTTAAAAGAAGGAAGTGTGTGGAAAAATGAATATTTGGAAAGAAAAGGGGAGGAAGGCTGGAGAACTTAACCATCGCGTACCCAGGGTGTACAGGTAAAAGTCTATACAAAAAAAGTGGAAAGGAAGGGGCCCAGTAGTATAGTATGTGAAATTGTGCTACAAACCAGGTTGATGAGTGGAACACATTAGGTGTACAACACGTGGAAGCAAACAAACAATAGTCCAGTGTTAGATAAACCCAAAGGCCCCGGCTGCTGCAGTAAGGATTCACTTATCAACAGAAACCCCTGGAAAACTGGAAAGGATCTGACAAAAATTCAGTATAGGCCAACTTTCTGTCCTGTGTACAAAGATGAGCTCCAAAGGCATCTGGTATTTAGACATAATGGTTGACATAAATTAGAGGAGCAAGAAAGAAACTTTGGAAATTAATAGAAAGGATGTGAATTCATGACCAAATGCGATTGAGGTGATCACAGAAAATAAAATGCATGATTTTAAGATTACATTAATTGAAAAGTTTTTGTACCAAACCAGCACATTTAAACTATAAGGGACAGTTAACTGGGGAAAATATTTGTGGTAAGCTTACCTGATAAAGGTCAAATTTCAAAGTATATAAGGAACTGATTCGAATTTATAAGAACAAAAGCCACTTGTCAATTGACAAATAGGATAAGGATAAAATTGACAAATAGAACTGATCAGACAGTTCTAATAAGGAAAAAGTCCAAGTTATCAACAACTGTATGATCATGCTCTAAATCACTAATCACAGACATGCAGATGAAAGTAACTCTGAGGCTTCACCTGACGTGCATCAAGTTGGCGAAGTTGACAAAATGACAAGTGTAGGGTCTATGGGAAAACAGGCCCTTTAATGCATTGTTGGTGGAGCGATAAACTAGTTCAATCATTCTGGAAGGCACTTTGGCTCTGCGATACCACTACTCAACTTACACCCCAACAAGGTCAAAGAAAAAGGAAAACATATGCATATAATATACATATCCAAACATGTACAAACCCAGTCTTTTATATTAGCAAAGGACTGGAAACTAAGAGGAATGGCTGCATAAATTTTTAGTGTAGTATAAAAAAATGGTAAAATGTACTTTCAGAAAATTTATATGAATTGATGCAGTGAAGCAAACAGAACCAAGAGACTAATTTATGCAATAACAACATTGTAAATGAAAACATCTTTGGAAGAATTAAGACCCCTCATCAATGCAGTGACCAAAAATATCTCAGAGCATTGATGATGATGATTCACTTTTTGACATTAAAGTGATAAGACTCAAAATGCAGAATAATAGTGAGGTGGTTTTTTTATTTTTTTGGCATGGTCATTTGGGGGATTTGATTTTTTTTGTTTTTTTAAATTTATTTAATTTATTTAATATATTTAGTTTTCAGCATTGATTTTCACAAGAGTTTGAATTACACATTTTCTCCCCATTTCTACCATCCCATCACTCCAAGATGGTGTATATTCTGGCTGCCCCGTTCCCCAGTCAGCCCTCCCTTCTGTCACCCCACTCCCCTCCCATCCCCTTTTCCCTTCCTTTCTTGTAGGGCAAGATAAATTTCTATGCCCCATTGCCTGTGTATCTTATTTCCTAGTTGCATGCAAAAACTTTTTTTTTGTTGTTTTTGAACATCTGTTTTTAAAACTTTGAGTTCCAAATTCTCTCCCCTCTTCCCTCCCCACCCACCCTCCCTAAGAAGGCAAGCAGTTCAACATAGGCCACATGTGTATCATTATGCAAAACCCTCCCACAATCCTCATGTTGTGAAAGACTGACTATATTTTGCTCCTTCCTAACCTATCCCCCGTTAATGAAAGTGTTGCTTTTGATTACCTCCTCCCCCTATCTACCCTCCCTTCTATTGTCCCCCCTTTTTTTTATCTTCTTCCTCCTTCTTTCCTGTGGGGTAAGATACCCAATTGAGTGTGTATGGTATTCCTTCCTCAGGTCAAATCCAATGAGAACAAGATTCACTCATTTCCCCTCACCTGCCCCCTCTTCCCTTCCTACAAAACTGCTTTTTCTTGCCACTTTTATGTGAGATAATTTACCGCATTCTATCTCTCCCTTTCTCTCTCAACATATTCCTCTCTCGTCCCTTAATTTGGTTTTATTTTTTTAGATATCATCCCTTCATATTTCAACTCACCCCGTGCCCTCTGTCTCTCTCTATGTGTGTGTGTGTGTGTGTGTATATATATATATACACATACATATATATATATACACATATACATACATACACACACACATATATATGGATATAATATATACATATACACATATACATATATGCATATTCCCTTCAGCTACCCTAATACTGAGGTCTCATGAATCATACACATCATCTTTCCATGTAGGAATGTAAACAAAACAGTTCAACTTCAGTAAGTCCCTTGGGATTTCTCTTTCTTGTTTACCTTTTCGTGCTTCTCTTGATTCTTGTGTTTGAAAGTCAAATTTTCTATTCAGCTCTGGTCTTTTCACTGAGAAAGCTTGAAAGTCCTCTATTTTATTGAAAATCCATGTTTTGCCTTGGAGCATGATACTCAGTTTTGCTGGGTGGGTGATTCTTGGTTTTAATCCTAGCTCCACTGACCTCTGGAATATCGTATTCCAAGGCCTTCGATCCTTTAATGTAGAAGCTGCTAGATCTTGTGTTCTTGTGTTATTCTGATTGTGTTTCTGCAATACTCAAATTGTTTCTTTCTGGCTGCTTGCAATATTTTCTCCTTGATTTGGGAGCTCTGGAATTTGGCAACAATATTCCTAGGAGTTTTATTTTGGTGATCTTTTTTAGGAGACAATCTGTGGATTCTTTCAATTTCTATTTTGCCCTCTGGCTCTAGAATGTCAGGGCAGTTCTCCTTGATCTTTTCTTGAAAGATGATATCTAGGCTCTTTTTTTTGATCATGGCTTTCAGGTAGTCCAATAATTTTTAAATTATCTCTCCCAGATCTATTTTCCAGGTCAGTGGTTTTTTGTTTTTTTAAAAAATAAGTTGGTCTATTTTTAGTTTTCAACATTCACTTGCATAAGTTTTAGATTTTCTCTCTTTCCCACCTCTCTCCCTCCCCAAGATGGCATGCGATCTGATATAGGTTCTACATATACATTCCTATTAAACAATTTCACATTAGTCATGTTGTGTAGAAGAATTAGAACGAATGGGAGGAACGACGAGAAAGAAAAACATAAAAAAAGATAATCTGCTTCACTCTGCATTCAGACTCCATGGTCCTTTTTCTGGATGTGGATGGCATTTTCCATCATGAGTCTTTGGGAATTGTTTTAGGTCCTTGCATTGCTGAGAAGAGCTGAGTCTATCAAAGTCAATCATAGCATACTGTGGCTGTTACTGTGTAATGTTCTCTTGGTTCTGCTGACTTCACTCAGAAGCAGTTCATATAAGTCTTTCCAGGTTTTTCTGAAGTCTGCCTGCTCATCATTTCTTATAGTACAATACCATTCCATTACATTCATATGCCACAACTTGTTCAGCCATTCCCCAATTAATAGGCACCCCTTCAATTTCCAATTCTTGGCCACCACAAAAAGAGCTGCTATAAATATTTTTGTATATGTGGATCCTTTTCTCTTTATGATCTCTTTGGGATACAGCCCTAGAAGTGGTATTGCTGGGTCAAAGGATATGCACATTTTTATAGCCCTTTGGGCATAGTTCCAAATTGCTCTCCAGGGATTTGTTTTGTACAACAATGTATATGTGTTGCAAGAGCTTCCCAACTGCTCCCCCTTCACCCCACTCCAGTTATGAAAGATGGGAGGGCACAAGGGGAAAGAATACAGCCAAAAGAAAGAAATTTGAACTATTGTATTTTTTAAAATAAATGCAGAGAGGAGAACAAAAAGAAGCACAGACAAGCAGGACAGCTTTGAAAGCTTCAGTTTTAATTTATTACGCTTAAAAGGAAAAGCAAGCTGTATATAAAATAAATCTGCATTTTTCATATGCAACCTTTTTCCATTCTATGTTCACAGAAGTGCCCATTTTTCTTGGTGTTTTAATATGTTGCTTATTAACCATGCATTCACCCTCTCCCAGCCATACATTCCTCTGGTGTATATATATTTGGGGGTGTATGGGTGTTCAGAGAAGACTAGTACCTCTGGTGTGAGGGCTGCTGAGCCCTTTTCAGGACTGCTTTCCACTTTTGGTATCCACCTGCCACCCAACTCTCACCTGTGGCTCCAAGAAGCTATAATGTGTGCAGTAGCCACACCCCAGTAAACTGTTTTGGCAAATAAACTAATAAACTTGTAACTCAAGAGCCCTCAAGCCCATCAATGAGTTAGGGAGGTATCTACCCCAAGCATGGGAAGAGTTACCCTTTTGGAATGGGTGGATGAGAACAATTTGTTCCAACGGCCATGAGGGCAGCTGAAGCAGGGGCAGTGGAGCGCTTAGAGCTTGGTCAGACATGGAAGACACCAAGATCATCAACTGCATCCTGAGCCATCGCCAGTCCTCTCGACTTTTGTCTTGCCATTGGACTCCAATGACTCTGGAAGAGTGAGGCTGATGACTTTGCACAACTCTGCCTTACTTCAATCCAGTTTATGTGTGAATCAAAGACATCACCCGTACCATTTTACCATTTTTTATCTACTTCAAAGTCCTGTTGTGACAGGCAAATAAATGACAAAGCAGTAGGTTTGGATACTCTAGGATATAGTCACAACTCTGCACATAAGCAGTCCAGGCCATAGGGTTGTCTTCTCACTAGACTGAAGCAGCAATGAGATTCACCAGCTCTTCTGGGTGTCTGATCAGCCTTTTAAGGACCACACTTCCCACCTCCTTACATGAGGAAAAAGCTAGAAAAGGTGTCCTAAAAATTGCTTCATCTAACATCTAACTGCAAAGATGATTCCACTCAAGATTGGTACATGGAATGTGTGCATACTTGTAGACAACAAGAAATCCAATATACCTAAAAGATGAATAGCTCTTGTTGCAAGAGAATTCATCTGGAATCACATCCAAACAGCGGTCCTGAGTGAAATAAGGCTGGCAAACGAAGGCCAGCTTGCGTTATTGTTGTGTTTGTCCTTCGTTCTCAAAGAGGACCAAAAGGCCAACTTACTGAAGTTAGAGCTGGATATATTTTTTGGAGTGGCTGCAGTGATGGGGAGTGTTGTGAAGCTAGTGTAGATTTCACAATCAAAACTAATTTCAACGATCTTCTACACCTCCCAAAAGGAGTGAACAGGCTCATGACAATGTGATTGCCATTTGCAGGAAAGCACTATGCCACTATCATCAGTGCAGACAAACCCTGATGAGGTTAAAAAAAATTATGAATACCTAGAGATCCCCATCATCAATGTGCCAAAAGAGGACAAACTTGTCATTCTGGTGACTTTAATGCCAAAGTTGGCACAGACTATCAGACACAGCGTGGAGTCCTTGGAAGGAATGGAGGTGGAAACAGCAGCAGCAATGGTCACTACTGAATCTCACAACCTTCTAATCACCAACACTGTCTTCCATTTACCTAAACACAATAAAACTTCAAGGATGCATCACCCCAGCAAACATTGGCATTTAATAGACTATGTTATTGTAAGGAGAAGAGACAGACAGGATGTGACAATGATGAAGGTGATGCGTGGCACAGAGTGCTGGACTGATCACAAACTCATCCTCTCCAAACTAAACCTTTGCATTCAACAAAAGCAGTAGCCCTGAAGGCAAAATGACCAAAAGACTTAATGTCAACTACTTAGAGCACTTCTCTCCGCATGAAGAGTTTGTTGCTAACTTAGAGAAAGCTAAGCCAACACATGGTTGGCAACAGTGGAGAAGAAAAGGAGTGTGCATGGGGCAGCTAGGTGGTGCAGTGAGTAGAGAACCGGCCCTGGAGTCAGGAGGACCTGAGTTCAAATCCAACCTCAGACACTTGACACACTTTCTAGCTGTGTGACCGTGGGCAAGTCACTTAACCCCGATTGCCCTGCCCTTCCCCCCTCAAAAAAAAAAAAGAAAAGGAGTATGCAGCTTGCAGGGATTTGGTGTACAGCACCACTTTACTCCCAAGATTGATTTGATGATAATAATGGGGAAATTAAGAAACTGCTAAACAAAAACCATGAACTCCACTGGGTGTACAAGCAGAGTAGTTCATCCATCTCTAAGAAGGCAACATTTAACTCCATCATAAGAAAAGTACAAGCAAAGCTTAGAGAGATGCAGGCTTCCTGGCTCAGTAAGAAGGTAGATGAAATTCAGTTTTATACTGATAGTAACAATCCAAAGTGCTTTTATGATGTCCTGAAGGCTATCTTTGGGCCAAAGACCTATAGTGCATCTCAACTACTTAGCGCTGACGATGGAGCCACATTGATTAGTGTTAAGGACAAAATCCTGGAGAGATGAGCAGAACACTTCCATGGCATTCTCAACAGACCACCATTAACCAATGCTGAAGCCATTGACTGTTTATCTCAGGTTGAAGTCATTTCCTTTCTAGCTGAACTTCCAACTGATAAAGAGGTTTTGAATGCCATTAGGCTCCTCTTGTATGGCAAAGCACCTGGTGCTGATTCTATTCCAGCTGAGATTTACAAGGCAGGGGGTACGCTGCTCATATAAACGACTGAAATCTTCCAGGTTATACTGCAAGAGGAAGTTATCCTTCAGGAGTTCAAGGATATCTCCATTATCCATCTTTATAAAGAAAAGGGAAATAGGTTGTCCCATGACAATCACAGGGAGTGGGTGGGTCTCTCTTAGTCATTGCTGGCAAGACTCTTGCTAGAGTCCTTGTTAATAGGCTGATCTTTCAACTAGAAAATGGTTTTCTACCAGAGAGCCAGAGTGGCTTCAGAAAGGGCTGAATAACATTTGATACAGTGTTTGCTGCGTGACAACTTTAGGAGAAATGCCAGGAGCAGAATAGAGGACTGTACACGATGTTCATTGATCTGACCAAGGCCTTTGATACCTTCAATTTTGAGGGCTTATGGAAAATCATGACAAAATTTGGTTGCCTGGAAAAGTTCATCAGTATTGTCCACCAGGTTCATGATGGCATGCTTACATAAATAATGGATGATGGTCTCATGCTTTTCCAGTCACCAGTCAAGTGAAGCAGGGCATGTGTGCTTGTTCCCATATTTTTAGCATGTTGTTTCTAGCAATGTTGTTTGATGCTTTCAACAAGGATGAAAACAGCATTGAGGGCATATACCGCACTGACAGTAAATTATTTAACTTGAAAAGGTTATAAGCCAAGACTAAAGTGGAGAGAGAGTCGGTGTGCAACTTTTTGTTTGCAGATGATTGTGCACTCAGTGTAGCCTCTGAGGCTGAGATGCTGTAACAGGGTATGGATTGGTTCTCGGCTTCTTGTGCTAATTTTCACTGACAATTAACAATAAGAAAACAGGTTCTCCACCACCCAGCACCACACCATCCATATGTGGAACCATCAGATACAGCAAATGGAGAAATTTTGAATTCCATGGATAAGTTCATCTACCTTCGCAGTGTTCTTTCCAAGAATGGACAAATAGATGAAGTTGACGCTAGCCCAGTGTTTGAGAGGCTCCAAAGGAAAGTGTGGGAGAGAAGAGGTATTAGGCTACCTAGCCATTATATATGCCTGTGAAACCTGGACAATACTCCAGTGCCATGCCAGGAAACAATCTCTTCCATCTGAATTGTCTTAGGAAGATCTGAAAATCACCTGGCAAGATAAGGTACCAGATACTGAGGTCCTTTCTTGAGCTGACCTACCAAGCATTCAGAGAGAGTGCAACTCTGATGATCTGGCCACATCGTTTGAATGCCAAATGTACTTTTGCCTAAAAAACTATTTTATAGAGAACTCAAAAGGGAAGCACTCACATGAAAATCAGAAAAAGCAACGCAAGGACACCCAAGATCTCTGAAGAATTTGAGAATCAATTGTGAGACATGGGAGATACTGGCACAGGATCACCCAGCATAGCGTGCGCACATCAAAGAAGGCGCTATGCTGTATGATCAAAGCAGAATTATAGTAGCTCGAAAGAAACATGAGATGCATAAAATTAGAGACCTCTCCACTCCAAGGGTTCATATGGACCATTTGAACCCAACCTGTGGTGAAGCCTTCCAAGCCACTGTCAGACCCACTGTACCTTGACCCCATTGTAGTGATGTCATTTTGTTGAGCATGAAGGACAACAACCAGTCAACCATATATTTAGTCACATCCCTCTAAAAATTGGCGGATAGGACCTGCCCAAATGGGTTGGGAAGAGGGGGAGAGGAGAAGTGGTTCAGAGGTTAAAATGTAAAGTGAATTTTAAAAAGTATTTAGTATATTCTTTAGAAAATGCTTTTATTAAATTAACTCACTGTTTTTAAAGTTGGATTTTTTTAAGTTCTGAAAAAAAAGTTGTTCTCTGACCTTCTGTAGTTCTCATCTTACTAGTTTGTAAATGGGCCTTTTTGTACCTATTAACCATAACTGATAAGAGAAACTAAAGACTAAGACTAAAAGTAGGGAATAAACATTAGCATATCAAATCCTTGGTGTTTTGATTGTATCTCTGTTGTTAACTAAAACCATGTATTTAAATGGTTTAAAGCACAAAACACTTCCATGCTATTGCTTCTCAGAAAAGAAATACTTTAAGTTTTGTAAATATGTGTGAGTTGTATGTGTTTAGAGCAGCCTTAGAGCAACTCAAGTAAATATTTTCACAATAAAATGAGTCCCAGAAAGCTATAGAATTACCCTAAGCTAATAAATCAAAAAATTACAACTCTTTCATCAGTCATACTTAAGTTATCCCCAAATAGTTTCACTGATAAATAATACAGTGACATTCACTTATGTACCTCTCCCTTCTTTTTCTGTAGCCTAAGAAAACTGAAGAAGGAAAATACTTTTCTACCCTTAAAGTACTGCTACAAGTATACAGAATATTTTCTCCTTTATATTGCTTTTTTATAAGTATACTTTTGTTAGCCCTAGATCCCCATGCTCCAGGAGTGGCTTCCTTCCCTCTCGTTGCCACCCTTTCCCATAAAGCTTTGGGGCTACAGGATAATGAAGAAAAAGTCCTTTGTGCATCTCAGGAAGATTTATTGCCCACACTAACTTGGCAAAGCTGAGAGAAGCCTGCTGCCCAATGGTATGCAATCTACCTCCTAAACTGAGTTCTGGCAAGATCTTTTCTCTCTCCTTCCCACCTTGGTACAATCCCTCCGAATCCTCACCTCACAAACCTTTCCTTAATTCCTTTTTTTCTTACCCCCCTGTTAGAGAAGGGCTTATATCCTGTTCAGGTTTGATTTGGAGGATGAAATAAGGCGCTCATAAGTCATTGAATAGTTAACAAAAGGAGATTGACTTAGTTCTCACATAATAAGGATATACACGAATACACAACAGCATTTAGCTTTTATAGATACTTGCCTTGGTCTCCATATGGAAAGATCGGAGTGAACATGTATTAGTTCTCAAACATAACAAAATGAAGCTGAGTTAGCTCCAAAGAAAAATCTCTGTGGCCAGTTCCACTGCAATTTGGACAGCTTTCCAAACCCTTTATTCCCTGGTGGATCAGAACTTTTCCTCCAAAGATTGTGTTCCTAGAATTGCAGCCCTTCTGCTTTGCTATGGTATATGACCTCGGCAGAATGGAGAGATAGGTGGTGTAGTGAATGCAGCACTGAACCTGTTTGATTTCAAGTCTGGCCTCTGACACTTACTAATTGTGTGACCCTGGGCAAGTCACTTAACTTCCGTCTGCCTGTTTCCTCATCTATAAAAAAAGGGAATAGAATAGCACCTACCTTCCTGTGTTGCTGTGAGGATATTTGTCAATTGCTTTGCAAACTTAAAGCACTATTTAAATGCTAGAGCTATTATTATTATTAGAATACATAGGCATTAGAATGCAAAAACTGCTGTGGTGCATGGAGAAATCACTGTACAAACTGCATACAATTAGGTAATTAGAAGTGTAGTTGTATTAGTAATTTTGACCCAAGTTCACACGTAAGTGAGGATCTCCACTCCCTGGCTGTCATATGTTAAGTGTCAGAACCAGGATTTGAAGGCAGGACCTCTGGTTCCATGCCCAGGGCTCTTTCTACTGTACTGTACTGAAGACAAGTCTCATAAGATCTTATATTTGGGCTGTACATTCACTCCTCTATGTTCTGTTGAAAGTGGTATAATGGCAAAAAGGATTTTACTTCCATGCTCCATGCAGCTGCTCAAACCTTACTCAGTGGCTTCCTTGGGTCCTCCCCAGAAAAGGAAATAAAATAGAAAAGAGAAGAAAAGGGAGGATGTAGGTTACAAGGAGAGATAGAAGAGAGGAGAGAGAAGATGTAGGAGTAAGGAAGAAGAAGAAAAAAAGGGAAGGAAGGAGAAAAGATGGAGGGGTGAATAAAAGCACAAAATTCTAAGAAATGCTTCAGTATTCTCTTTTTGACCCATTGCCACCCCACCTCCCATACTTTCCGACCCTAGTCTTTCTAAAAAAAAAGAACTTCTTTATCCCCATTCTATATTAATCTTCTCCCACTTAGAATCACTATTCAGAGTTCCAATCTGATCCAGGGTCTCTGGATGCACATGCTTCTTCAGAGTGTAAAAACTATCTTATTGCCTCTTCTCAGTTCCAAAATTAGCACTCATGTATTTGTATGTAAAACTCAGTTCCATTTTGAATATATCACCCCCAGAAAGAATGAATCAACTCTCAGTTCCTGCAATTTATTTCTGCTTTTTCTGGTATGAGGCAGTCAGATGGCATAGTGCAATGGTGTCAAACTGATAGAACTGGAGACCACTAAACCATACATAAGGATCCCATGGGTGTGTATTGACTTAGAAAACCACATATTAACATTATCTATGCCCTATTGTATTTTTATTTTGTTAACTATTTCCCAGTTACATTTTAATCCTTGTGTACTTGGGAATATCATAGGCTTCATGTTTGGCACCTCTGGTGCAGTGCGTTGAGCAGAAGACCTGAGTTTGAAATCTGTCTTCTTAGCTGCATGGCTGTGGGCAAGTCATTTTACTCAGTTTCCCATCTATAGAATAGGGATAATAGCAACTATTATTCACTGGCAATCAAGCGACATAATATATGTAAAGTACTTTGTAAACCATAACATGCTATATATATCTCAGCTATCATTATTATTAGTTTTTTTCATAATTAGATTTATATGCTTGGATTCCATTGACTGACTTTGTTATCTACAGGCATGGGATGGGATTGGGGACCACTGGTGTAAAGGAACTTTGGGTGAGGAAATTCTTCTATCTATGTAGACCTGTACTGTCTCCGAAACTTACAGTCTTAGAGAGTTTCCTAGGACATTCAGAGGCAGAGTGATGTAGGGTCACACAGGGAATATGTGTCAAAAGCAGAACTCAAACCCAGGTCATCTTGGCTTTGAGGCAGGCTCCATATCCAATATGCCATACTATCTCTCATGTCATCTACATGTGTCTTTGCTTTCATGCTTCACAGATCCATGATTTTATTGGTAGGAGCAGTCCCCCACAAATATAGATCATTAATCATGACTCTTCAATACTTTAGTTTCAAAAGTTGCTGTAGCTTGGAGAAAAAAATTATGACTTATTGGACAACTTTTTATAATGAGTCATTCCCACTTAAAATTTAGCTAGCATGTTCCTCTGATAATACGACATGTAATCTATTGCCAGGCCCACTCTTAAAGTTTTCCAGTTTGGTGGGAACTGATAAGCCTCTGTTCTACTGAGATAGCTTTTGAGAACCCAGGACCACCTCCATGGCCACGTGGTGAAGCATCAATGTTAGACTTTAGTGGAGGATAAAAAATATGCTTTATTCTTCTATTTACAGATTTGAAACGTGGCACTTTTAAAAAACGTACTCTGATTAATAATGTTTGTATCTGTTCAGTATGCGTAGTTAGTTACTAGTAAACATTTCATTTTAGGGGATGCCTGAATTTTACTAGTTTTAAAATCATTTAATTTCATCTCATATGAATTGTAAAGCAAAGTAAAAAGAAATAAATATCACACAGCTTTCTACCAGAACTTTTTTACAGTATCTCTGCTAGTTCAGTTCAACAAAATTTTAAGTACTAAAAAGCATGTTGTTAGGCACTGGGGGAGATAAAAACATCCATTAGACACATTTTCTGCCTTCCTGGAGGGTGAGGTCTGAACAAAGATAATTAGGGGGCAGGGCAATTGGGGTTAAGTGACTTGCCCAAGGTCACACAGCTAGTAAATGTGTCAAGTGTCTGAGGCCGAATTTGAACTCAGGTCCTCCTGACTCCAGGGCTGGTGCTCTTCTCACTGAGCCACCTAGCTGCCCCCAAAGATAATTTCTGATTGAATGGAAGGGGTTTTTTTTTTGTTTTGTTTTGTTTTAAACCAAATTTGGCATGTTAGCTGGGCTACAAAGAATGAGCACCCAGCAGAAGCGCGGTTTGGGGAAGACAAGAGAATTTCAAGTGTATTGCCAGTTTATGATCAACTTGGGATCACAGCTTAAAAAATGGACATTTTTCCATAGAGTTTATTCTTTCTATTCAATCGCTTTTCTATTATTGCATTGTTTTTTCAAACCACATTGAATATCTTGAAATCTTGGTGAAAAGATATAGTGGTCCCAGCTTTTCAGTTGGTAGAGAGGCCATAACACCAATCAAAAACCAAGTCCCTTTGTGCTCAGCCATGACAATACTTCCCTCCGCCAACTTCCAGTCCGCCGTTGCCTTGCTTTTCTCACAAAATAGCCTCGTTGTAACTGTCACATTGAGTATTTCTTCACATTTCTCATTATCAAAATATACACTGGGCAAGTCAATCAACGAGTCACCCAGTTCGGTTCCATTGAGTGTCCAGCCACTGACAACGTTCATTTTCTCTGGAATCAGAACGTGTTCTGCAAAATCCTTTTCGGGGATACAGATGGGAAGTCCGTTGCTGCCACACCGAACGGGCTCATTAAGCTCTAGCAATGCCAGGTCATTCTGCCCCATTTCTTGATCATACCTCATGTGCACATGCTTGTTCTTTATTTTTATCTCCACTGGGGCTCCTGGTATACTATCTTCACCTGTTTCGTAAATGACACGATCATGGGTCACTTTAGAAAGATATTCAAAATTTCCAAAGCTAAAGGAATTCAATCACAACCAATCATTATTTCTTATATGATCCTAGCTTTAATCTTGCAATACCCACAGAGACTACATATGGGCCATCAGTCAGCAGTCTCCTAACCCTGCGGCACCCATTTATACGTGGTGACACAGTAGAAGTCTATTATGATTTAACAAAAGCCCAAATCTCGTTTTGTCACTGTTCTCTCCCTTCCCCTTCTCCTCATCAGAATTAAAAGTAAATAGGACCTGGCAGTTTCATGACCTCCTTGAGAATTCAGTTTTGGAGCGATGAAATGTTTAACGGGTAGTTGGGAGGAGGAAAAATCAAAACCCGAACAAGCCCATGAATAGGATAACCTGAAAACTGAGGGTTCAGAAATAACTTCTTGATATATCATTTAACCTTTTTAAGGGTCACAGATTTACAGCTGAGAGGGACCTCAGGGGACATCGAGTCCCATTCTCCTTTTTTTTAATAGATGAAATGACGTGTCTAATGTCACACATGTGATAAGTAGCAGTGAACTTTTTTTAAAGTTATTTTTTATTGATGAGTTTTTTTATATCGTTAGTTTTCCACAGTATCCCTCCCCCTGCTCCTCCCATGAGTCATCCCATATAACAAGTAGTATTTCTTTAAGACAAGAAAAAGAAGAGGAAAAAAAAATCAGAAAAAACCCTGAAAAGATATATAATGCACAATACTTGTGGACCTCCCACCACTGCAAAGGGGTAAGGTGGGAGGATCTTCTCACACCTCTTCTTTCTAGCCACGCCCGTTCTTTAAAATTTCACAACATTCACTTTTGGTAGAATTACAATTTGAATTCAGGTCCTTTTTATGGCTCTAATTTTTTCTTTTGGAGGGGGGAAGGGCAATTGGGTTTAAGTGACTTGCCCAAGGTCACACAGCTAGTAAGTGTCAATCGTCTGAAGCCGGATTTGAACTCAGGTCTTCCTGACTCCAGGGCCGGTGCTCTATTCACTGCACCACCTAGCTGCCCCAATTCAGGTCCTTTTATTTCGGGTCTAACACTCATGTGACTTCATCATCGGGCCCTTCAAGAATCCATCATTTAGGGACCACACTCTCATTGATGTGCTTTTCTCCATTTACCCGAGCCTCTCCGCAGGCAGCAATTCAGTCCGTTAGTAGGACTGTACTTAAAGCCTTTCTGGGTTGGGAGAATTTTCCAGAGCTTGCACTCCGCATCGAAATTTAAAATAATGCTAATGATAATAACTGGAAATTGTATAACTGACACTCCGCATCAAAATTTTAAATAATAATAATAATAACGGGAAATTAGATAGCTTACACTCTGCATCAAAATTTAAAATAATAATAATAATTAGAAATTATATAACTGTCACTCTGCATCAAAATTTTTAATAATAATAATAATAACTGGAAATTATATAACTGTCTCTCTGCATCAAAAATTAAAATAATAATAATAAATAACTAGAAATTATATAACTTACACTCCACATCAAAATTTAAAATAACGATAATAATAATAATAATAATAATAATGATACCTAGAAATTATATAACGTTTCAAGGGTTTGTAGAGCACTTTACATATGTTATTTCATTTGATCCTTGCAACAATCCTGGGAGGTAGGAACTGTTATTAACCCCATTTCCAGATGAGAAAACTGAGTGACTTGCCCAGGGTCCCACAATTAGTAAGTGTCTATGGCTAAATTTGAACTCAGAACTTCCTGACAAATGCAGCTTTGAACCCACTGTGTCACGTAGCTAGATGAGTACAATTTTTATGAAGGCTGTATATGTTCTTTTATGTTCCTAAAAAAGGTTCAAGAATCAGACCCTACCCTAGGTTGTATAAATGTTCACTTTACTCCAAAGAGCTTGAGTTCACTAGATCAGCCCTCTGGGAAGTCAATTACCTCAATAGCTAGAATTCTGCATTGGGGAAGAGTGGTGTCTGAGTTTGCATAGACAGACTGTTGGCAGTTAGAGAAAACCATACAAAACAGGCATCTTTGACCATCATCCCATCTAGAGATGTGCAGTCCTCTCTGAGTCTCTGAGAGGGGTTCTGGTTTTTATACTCGTTTCCTTTCTATCAGACCCTAACTCTGGCCACCAAGAGGCCTCAATTTTAGGGCCCTCTTGGACTACTGCTTCTATGATAAGTAGAGATAAGTTTTATAACCAAGACCACACATTATTTACCAAGATAAGCTCCAAAAGGATTTATGAACTAGATAAAAAGTCACATCATAAATAAGAGGAACAAGAAAGATAACCATCAATAGATCATCTTGATTACAGAAAGATTATTTTTTTTTTTTACCATAAACAGATCTAATGTGGCTAAGATTAGAAAGAAAACTAACTGGGAAAAATTTTGTAGTAAGTTTCTCTGATAAAGGCTTCATTTCCAAAGGATTCAAGTTTGTAAGAATAGGAGCCAGTGGCCAATTGAGAAGTGGTTAAAAGATATGAACAGGCAGTTTTCAGAGACTAGGAGGAAGAATAAGCGTTTATATAGAGTGAACTATGTGGTGTCTCATGATCCTCACAATAGTCTTGAGAAGTAGGTACCGTTATTATCCCCACTTCATAGTTTAGGAAACTGAGGAAAACAGGTTAAGTGACTTGCACATGGTCACACAGATAGTGTCTGAGGCCAGACTTGAACTCAGAGCTTCCTGATTCCAGGCACTGCACTCTATCCACTCTACCACCTAGTTGCCTCTGTCTACCGATAGCCACACCCATCAGACTGGTCAAGTTGACAAAAACAGAAAATGACGTGTTAGCAGGGCTGTAAGAAAACAGGTGTTTTAATGGACTGTTGGTGGAACTATGAATTGGTTCAGCCGTTCTGGAAAGCAATCTGGAACTATTTCCAAAAAGTTACTAAATTGGGCATGTCTTTGGACCCAGTGATACTATCAGTCTTATTCCCCAAAGAGTTCAAAGGAAAAGGAAAAAAGTCCTATTTGTACAAAATTTTTATACCAGCTCTTTTTTTTAATGCCAAATACTGGAAACTAAAGAGGTACCCATCAATTGGGTAATACTGGAAAATAATATGGTATATGAATGTAATGGAATACTATTGTGCTATACAAAACGATGAAAGGGATGGTTCAGATTTATATAAACTGATGCAGAGTTAAGCGAGCAGAACCTGGAGAACAATTTATATAATAACGTCAACATTGTAAAACTTAGCAATTTTGAAAGACTTAAGAACTGTGATCAATGCAATGATCCATCATTATGCCAGAGAACCAGTGATGAAGAATGTTGCCCACTTCCTGACAGAGGGACTGATTAATCAAGTGAGACACTCATTTGTGGACGTGGCTAATAAGGGAATTTGTTTTGCTTGATTATGCTTGTTTGTACAAGGGTTTTGTTTTTATTTTCTGTGGTAAGGAAAGTTGGAGGGAAAAAATAAATGCTTAATAAATTTTAACAAAAAAATAAATTTTATAGTGACTTAGAGATTTTTTCCAATGTTAAATGATGTTTTGTTACTACATATTTCTATGATGCTATAAAGTTTTCCACTACTCTATTTTTATT
Source organism: Trichosurus vulpecula (assembly GCF_011100635.1). NCBI lineage: Eukaryota > Metazoa > Chordata > Mammalia > Diprotodontia > Phalangeridae > Trichosurus > Trichosurus vulpecula. The sequence goes on along the minus strand of NC_050576.1, from coordinate 391,191,211 downwards.
CTGAACTTTGTTGTTGTTCAGTTGTTTTCAGTCATGTCTGACTTTTCATGACCCCATTTGGGGTTTTCTTGGCAAAGATACTGGAGTGATTTGCCATTTCCTTCTCCAGTTCATTTTACAGATGAGGAAACTAAGGCAAAACAGAGTTAAATGACTTGCTCAGGGTCACATAGCTAGTAGGTGTCTGAGGCCAGATTTAACTTGGGAAGATGATTCTTCCTGACTCCAGGCCTGGCACTCTATCCACTGCACCTTCTAGCTGTCTCTCATTCTGAACTTAATGAATACCATATAAAATGGGCATTTCCAAATGCATAAAACAAAAGAAGGACTTCCTTCTCCACCTCGCTCCCTTCCAAGTACCAAGTACCCTCCCCTGTTTCTTAGCTTCCTTTTATGCATTGTCTTTCCCATTAGAATGTAAACTCCTTGAGGGCAGGAATTGTTTTTATATCCCCAGCTGTTAGAATAGTGCCCAGAACATAAGAACTTAATAAATTCTTGTTGACTTGGACCAAAAAAAAAAGTCCCATTATGGATATTTGCGTGTAAATGGTACTTTATTTGGCGTACATGGGACTTTTCTTCCTATATTTGTTCTCCTTGGAGTATACACTTAGTAATAGAATTTCCAGGTCAAAGGATAGGGCTTTTTAGCCACTTTTGTTAAAGTGTAATTCTAAATTGCTTTCCAGATTTGTTGCAATAATTCAGACATCCGCCAACAGTGTAGTGACCTATTTTTGTGCAGCCCCTTCAACACTGCCTTATCCATCATTTGTAAACTTTACCAGTTTGCCAGTTTGTGGGGCAATACCTCAAAGTTATTTTGATTTTAATTTCTCTTATTATTAGTGATTTAGAGCAGCTTTTCATGTAGTTTTTAATCACTTGCAATTCTTTTGAAAATTATTTATACATGTTCTTTGACCACTTATCCACTAAAGAATGATCCTAGATGTTTATGTTAGTTCCCTATATATCATGAATTTCAGACCTTTCTCAGAAATATTTGAGGCAAAGACTTATTTCCCATTCAACAGTTTCCCCTCTTATCCTAGTTGTATTGGTTTTCTTCACGTAATTAATTTGGTTAAGAATTCTAGCCTACTCATTTTTCAAATATATAGAAAACTGAGTCAAATTTATAAGAACACAAATCATTCCCCAATTGATGAATCATCAAAGGATATGAACAGGCAGTTTTCAGATGAAGAAATTAAAGCTATTTATAGTCATATAAAAATGCTCTAAATCACTATTGATTAGAGAAAAGCAAATTAAAACAACTTTGAGGTACCACCTCAAACCTATCAGATTGAACAATGATAAATGTTAGAGAGAATGTGGGAAAATTGGGACACTAATGAACTGTTGGTGGAGTTGTGAACTGATCCAACCATTCTGGAGAACAATTTGGAACTGTGCCCAAAAGGGCTATAAAACTGTGCATGCTCTGATCGAGCAATAACAGCTACTAGGTCTGTATCCCAAAGAGATCATAGAAAAGGGAAAAGGATCCACATGTATAGAAATATTTATAACAGCTCTTTTTATGGTGGCAAAGAATTGGAAATTGTGGGGATGCCCATCAATTGGGGAATGGCTGAACAAGTTGTTGTATAAGAATGTAATGAAATACTATTGCTCCATAAGAAATGATGAGAAGGAAGATTTCAGAAAAACCTGCAAAGATATACATGAACCAATGTGAAGTGAGCAGAACCAGGAGAATATTGTACACAGTAATACAACACCGTATGATGATCAGCTATGAATGACTTAGCTATTCTCAGCAATACAATGATCCAAGACAGTTCCAGAGGTCTTGTAATGAAAAATGCTATCCACATCCAGAAAAGAACTGATGGAGTCTGAATGCCGATCAAATCATACTGTTTTCACTTTGGTGTGTGTGTGTGTGTGTGTGTGTGTGTGTGTGTGTGTGTGTGTGTTTTCTTTTGGCCTGTTTCTTTCACAACATGACTAATATGGAAATAGGTTTTACATGTTTGCACATATATAATGCATATCAAATCCTTGCTGTCTTAGGGAGGGGGGACATGAGGGAGGAAGGTAGAAAATTTGGAACTCAAAAAAATTTTTTAAATGAATGTTAAAAATTGTCTTTACATGTAATTGGAAAAAAAATTAAGTACTATTAAAAAAGAAAAAAATAATTCTAGCCTAGCATGACTAAATCTCAACCTATACTATGAAGAAATAATCATAAAAGATATTTGATAGGCTAAAAAATAAAATACTTGATCAATGGAACATATTAAATAAACAAGACCAAGAAGAAATGGAACATAGGATCAAGGCATTCCGTATAGCCCAAGATATCAATTACTGGGGTAAGGATTCCATATTCAACAAAAATTGCTGAAAAACCTGGAAAGCATCCTGGTAGAAATTAGGGACAGACTAACATCTTATACTATATATCTCCAAATGTATATGTGACAAATATAAAAGATTATATTTATTTTTTTAAAGTTGGAGAAGGGATGGCAATAACTTTCCAATTGTGATTGAGTGAGAATCTTTACTAAACAAGGGATAGAGGTTATTAGAGAAGATAAAATTAAAAAGCCTTTTTACAACTAAAATCAATGTATTCTTTGTTTATTTCTTATCCTTTGACACATCTATTAGGGTATGACTCTTCTTTTATGTTTACATAAATTCCCTATGTCTCTTAGATATTAGATCTTTATCAGAGTTATTGGTCGTGATATTTTTTTACTCATGTAACTGCTTAGAGTTAAAAGAGAAGGAGTAAAGTGGAAAAAACAACCCCACAAAATAGCTCTAATAAAAGTCTGATATCCAAGATAAAGGAAATTGATATAAATATAGAAGCCATTCCCTAATAGATGTTTCAAAGGGTAAGAAAAATCAGTCCTCAAATACAGAAATGTAAGCTATTAACATCCATGTGAAAGAATATTCCAGATCCCCACAATAAAGTAAATGTTAATTAAAGAATTCTGCCCCAGCCATAGTTGTGGAAGGTAATCGATTTCATTTCCTTTCTAATTTTTTTTTAGGGTTTCTGTCTCAAAGATATTCAAGTTGTATTTCCATTTTTAGTTTATTGTGGGATGCGGTATAAATTGTTGGTCTAAACTTTTCTGTCAAACAACTTCAGTTTCCCCAGTAGCTCTTGTTAAGTAGGGAATTCTTCCCCATGTAGTTTATATTCTTGAATTTATACATTGTTAATTTCTTGGATTCAATTATTTCTGATTCTTGCTTATCTAATCTCTTCCATTTGTTTACTTTTCTGTTTTTTAATTAGTACGAAATAGCTTTGCTGATTGCTACAATATAATATAATTTTAAGTCTGGAAGCATTATTCCCCCTTCAAAAATTATTTGCCTTGAGATTACAGAGCTTTTGTTACTCCAAACTAATTTTATTCCAAAATTTTACTTTCAATGAGCACTTGTAAAAATTGGTCAGGTGAGTGTAGTAATTACTTACTTAGCTTCACACTGATGTTTCCATGTAGGAGTGAACATTTTGCTGTAGTCAACACAAAATTTTCCTGTACTATAACGCCACCACAGAAGTCCTTTCCTTGCGAATTTGTTAATTTGACCTTAAAAAAAAAGACATATAGTTATTTAGTCAACACTATTTACAACATATAATAGAGGTCTCATTTCTGCCCCCTTCCAATTTGATTTACATCAACCCTAAACTTGTGATTTAGTGGCCACCCTTCATTAGAAGATGTCAGAGTTCCGAGTGTCTCAGACATTTGCTTACTGTGGCTAATTATTTAACCTCCAAAGACCTCATTTCTTCATCTGTAAAATTAGGGTATTAACCTTGATGAACTCTCTAAAGCTTCTTCCAATTTTAAACTGTAACCCTGTGACCTATATTTTTCTTCTCAAAAATGACTTATTTTTGAAGATGCAGTCAATATTAAAATCAATATAGTTATCATAAAAAGGACAAGTTTCGGGGAGGGGAAGTGTCAAAAATTTAGCCCTGCCTCATTTTTGTCACTTATAAGTATTCAGTAGATATTGCCTTTTTCATTCTTAGGTAGGTACATTCACCAAAGTTACCAAATTCAGAATTTAGAGGGAGTCTCAGTTGAAGAAGAAAAAAGCACTCAAAAGTTTAAGTGGTATTTTAATTTAAAATGACTTTTACTTTCTTCAGTTACTTTTAAATGAAGAAAAATGCAACTGCTTAGGAAAATATAATGGAATTCAATGACCATGCTTTTTAACCAGAATGATATAAGAAAGAAAATAGCACAGTCCCTAGCACATAAATGGTATTTAATGAATGCTAGTTGACTGACTAAACATGCCTATAACCAAGAATTTCTAAGTCTTCTAAAAATATTGATGACATTTTTCTAGGTGGTTCTTTTCTTTTTCCTTTAAAAAAACTAAATAAGCGAGCATTTCCACATACATTGTAGAAAAAGAAGAAACTATATGTGAAGCTGTCAATCTCTATTATGTAGACTTTGCCAGGTGATTCTGAGTGACTTTATTTAACTCTTTAGTGACAATTGTACAGGAGAAGAGGGCAGATTTAGAAGCAATGGCTGACAGAGAGTAACATTTTAGCTTGAACTAAGAAGAAATGCCCAATGATTAGTGCAATTTTAAAAGTGGTTTTGGCTGCCTCAGGAGTGCACGAATTCCATATCTCTGGGGACATTCAAGAAAAGCCTGAGGAACCACTTGCCAGGGATGTTTTAGAGGCTTTTCTGTTCAGATATGGGTTGGTCTAGATAATTGTGTAATAGCTGGCATTTCTATAGAACTTTTAGGGTTCCAAAGTGCTTTCCTCAGAGCAGCCCTGTGAATTAGTTATTTCAGGTCTGATTATGATCTCCATTTTACATATGTAGAAACAGGCCCAGAAAGATTGGTTTATGGTTACACAGCTCGTAAGGGTCAGAATTGGGGTTCCGATGGTGCCTACTGATTAGGACTCTAGCTCTCTCCCTCTCTCTTTCTCTCTCTTTCTCCCTCTCTCTCTCTCTCTTCCATATATCTATGTGTATATATATATAAATATATGTATACATGTATAAATATTACATCTATATGTGTGTATAAAAATAGATATAGATGTTATAAGTATCACTTTATATATGTATTATTTGTATATATAAATATATAGATGTGTATCACTTTACATATATATTACACACATTTATGTGTATATATAAGTATATAGATTGTATCACTTATATAAATATATATAAATATATATATAAATATATAGATGTATATCACTCTATATATGTATCAATTACACACATCTATACGTGTTTATATAAATATGTAGATGCGCATCACTCTATATATGTATATAATGTTACACAATATATCTATATGTGTGTATATATAAATATACAGATGTATAAGTGTGGATATGTATAGAGTTCAATATTTACACATCTCTCTATATTTATATGTACACACATATAGACATATTGTGTAATATATACATATATAGGCATACACAATACATATACACCATATCACAATTTTGTCGTTATAAAACTCAGCTTTGGCTAGATTCTTAAGTTAAGGTTTTCACCTTTGTTGTGTAATGGACCCCTTTGGCACTCTGGTGAAGCATGTGGACTCTTTCTAAGAATGATGTTTTAAAATACAAAAAGTAAGATTGCAAAGGAAACCAATTATATTGAAATAAAGATGTAAGGGGCAGCTAGGTGGCACAGTGGATAGAGCACTGGCCTGGGAGTCAGGAGGATCTAAGTTCAAATTCGGCCTCAGATAGTTACTAGCTGTGTGGCCTTGGGCAAGTCACTTAACACCCAGTGCCTCCCTAAAATAAATAAGATGTAATTTTCTTCTCATCTAAATTCACAGGCTCTGGAGATCCACTCAGGAATGCCTTGGGGAAGGGTCTGTGGACCCCAGTTTAAGAACCCCATGGGCTAGATGATCTCCAAGGCTCTTTTCACCTCTTAATGCTATGACCCTATAAAGTTATGAATCATCTTCATAAAAGGGATCGTTGAAGTCATGGGAACAGATGAAACTGAAAGGGGGAAAGGTATAGAGAGGATGAATGGTCAAAAGAAGAATAATCAGGTAAGGGGAATTAGAGAGGTAGGAAGAAAACCAAGATAGAACATCTATCTACCATGCCTGACTGTCTGGTCGTGTGACACACATCCGTACATTTAGAAAACTTCTATCTCACTATTTTTTTAGAGGGGAAGGCAGGGCAATTGGGGTTAAGTGACTTGCCCAAGGTCACACAGCTAGTTAAGTATGTCAAGTGTCTGAGGTCAAATTTGAACTCAGGTCCTCCTGACTTCAGAGCTGGTGCTCTACTCACTGCACCACCTAGCTGCCCCCTGCTATCTCATTATTAAATAGGAAAACCTCAAAGATCTTATAGGAGCATTGTCATATGGCAAACCACAATCACTTGACATTGTATAGAAACAACTATAGGACATTGAGAATGCAGACAATATTAAAATCAATATAGTAATAATAAAAAGGACAATCGGGGCAGGGGGAAGCACCAACACTTTACTCCAGCCTCATTTTTGTCACTCACAAATGTTAAGCAGATATTACTTTATTTTATTCTTGGGTAGATGCATTCACTGAAAGTTACCAAACTCAGATTTTAGGGGGAGTCTTCAGTTGAGGGGGAAAAAGCACTCAAAAGTTTAAGTGGTATAGGACATTGTATCAACATGCTTTTATTTTAAGAAAGATAACACTGATACTGTTTTAAAATAAAGAAAAAAGGTCTAGTGGGGGGAAAGTCTTCTGTCATTTGTTATTTTTCATGTCTTATAGAAATAATTAGAGAAAGAATTTTGAAAACGTAGAATAAGTATTATGACCTGACAGTTTGGTTTTGCTTAAGTATTAGTATTTTTAAGGCAATGATATTTTTATGGTAGCTCATATTAAATTGTGATGCACCTTTCTAACTGACAGATTTTCATTTGGTAAAGACAGTGGAAATGTTTAATAACGTGAAATACCTACCACCACATATGTATAGAGCAATTAGGTGGCACAGTGGATAGAGTGCAGGGCCTGGAGTCAGAAAGACTCATCTTCCTGAGTTCAAATCAGGCCTCAGACACTTCCTAGCTGTGTGACCCTGGGCAAGTCTGTTTGGTTTAACCCTGTTTGCTTCAGTTCCTCATCTGTGAAATAAGCTGGAGAAGTAAAGAGCAACCATTCCGGTTTCTCTGCCAAGAAAACCCCAAATGGAGTACACAACTCAAAAATGACTTAACAACAACAAAACCACCACCAACACACTTGTATATACATGTAACCACACACAGAATCTTCAGTGTTTATTAACGATAGTTTTCTATTACCTGCCATGGAAAATTTTGGAAAGTCAGCTTGGCATCTGTCAATGTCACGTTGCTTTTAGAACTGAGGATTCCGCATGCACACTTCTCTTCAATAAGAAGAACATGAAGAAAAGTCATTGAAATCTGGGTCAAAGGTAAATTCTTCTTATGTCGATATAAAACACTTATTCACTAATATCTAAAATCTAATGCTGGTTTTGATTTATTCCTTTATAGGACCTAGACAATATTAGTCACAAAATTTCAAGGGGTTTGCAGTTTATGTAATATGGTACAATATGATATAGTATAATAAAATATGATATCACACAATAAATATTACAATAATCAAAAGAATTATAATATAATAATCACATAATGATCAATAGAGTTTGGTGGACATTACCCATTTTTTTTCCCATCACAAAGATGGAGTTTACTGATGATGTTTGGACATGAGGAAAGACATTTTTTCCTTACGATGAAATGGTCATGATCTTTAGATCACCATTTATAAGATAGAAGGCAAGAACCTTGGCACATATAGATGAGAGATTATCTAACCCAATGGTGTCAAACTCAAATATAAACAAGAGCGACTCAAATGTACATACGGATCACTGTAGGTCGCATATTGATGTAATTTTAAAATAGAATATTATCTATGTTTTATTATATTTTTATTTATTTTGTTAATTATTTTCAATTTACATTTTAATCTGGTTCAGGCCACACTTGGGAGTGTCATGACCCGCATGTGGCCTGCGGGCTGCATGTTTGACACCTTTAGCCTAACCTGTAGCACTAAAGTCTGAGTGGGTCCACTATTTTCTCTCTAATTTGCATACTTACCATTTGGAATACATGATCTTTGATCCTTTCCAAGTTTATAACCCTTTGCACAACTGCACATAAAAAATTTCTGCCCTGGACGACAAAAGTGGTCACATCCGTTGCTTCTCTTGGAATGACATTCATTTTTAGCTGAAGAGGAAAAATCACAAACATTAATATAAGCATGGACAAACAATCTCATTTATAATTTCCTTATGCCCATATTCTCAGATTTGAAGTTCTAAAAATTTTCCCATTGCTTCTTCTTCACATAAACATTTTTATGACTCAGAACTACATGAAATCAACTATAATATACTTTTTAAGCAAAATGTTTATATTTTATTTTTTCAAATCACTTGAAAAAATAATTTTTAACATTCATTTTTAAAAAAATTTGAGTTCCAAATTCTCTCCCTTCCCTCTCCACTCCTTGGGAAGGCAAGCAATTTGATATAGATTATTTTAACACACTTTTAACAGGAATATTAGGAGAGTTAAATAATTGGGAAGATATTCAGCATTTATTTTTTGGTCTAGACCACTATTCTCAGTCTAAAATATCTAGGGAAAAGAGATTTCCAAGGATTAGGATTCCTAAACCTTTCTCTTTGCCCATTTCAGTATACAATAATACAGATGGCGCAGTGAAAAAAAGTACTTTACTTGGAATCAGAAAGTCAGGAAGACCTGAGTTCAAATCTGTTCTTAGACACTTCCTAGCTCTGTGGCCCTGGACAAGTCATTTCCTCTCCCATAGAATGAGGGTGACAATAGCACCTACTTCACAGGGCGGCTGTGATGATCAAATGAGATGACATATGTAGAGCACCGTGCGAACCTTAAAGCACAATGTAAATGCCAGCTATCAGTATTAAGATTCCCCAGTTGTTTTTGAAGTAATTCACATTTATGTAACACTCAGGGTTTATAAAACACTTTCCTCACCCTAACACTAAGGAAGATAGTAGAAGTACTATTATCCCCATTTTTTAAGATGGGAAACTGAGGTTCGGAAATATCAATGACTCGCCCAGGCATGCGACTAGTAAGTAAATGGCAGAGCCAAGACTTGAGCCCCTATGGGGTCCATGCTCTTTCTATTCTACCACACTTCCTAATGCTATATTAAGCTAAAAGTACACAGAACAGTATGGAATTTCTCTCTTAAATGCTATTGAAAATCTGAGCAGGCTGAAAATCATTTTTATTGCCCCATTATTCAGTTCTTTCCAGTTGTGTCCAACTCTCCATGACCCCAATGGGGGTTTTCTTTACAAAGATACTAGTAGTTTGCTATTTTCTTATCCAGCTCATTTTACAGATGGGGAAACTGAGGCAAACGGAGTTGAGTGAATTGTTGAAAATTACACAGCTAGTAAGTGTCTGAGGCTAGATTTGAACTTGGGAAGATGAGTTTTCCTGACTCTATCCACTGTGCCACCCAGCTGCCTAAAAATACTTTTAGTAACAAAATAATAATGAAGCAGATTATTTGTAATAATAGCAATCACAGTCACTAATGGGCAACAATAATACTAAGCTTAGGTAAATAGTGCATTTGTTCCCTCCTGAAATGGCAAAGAATCTTCATTTCCATTTTTTAACTACAAATCCCAAAGAGCAGGTATATACATTCTGTCCTGTCGAACCTTGCTTACTCGTTTCATTTAGAACCATATAAGTACCTACAAATCTGAATTCAGTTGCCCATTTTTCTCCCATCCCTTTGACCTGGTCCCCACCTAAAAGTAAAGTCATAAATGAATAAAAATCATAGACCTCTAAGGGCTGGATAATCAAGTAATGGAATTCTTAAAAAAATGAAGAATGAGCTACATTCAATGAGTGCCCAGAAGACCTCATCAAAGTGGGTACCTTCCTTTGCATGAGCCATTACTCAAATAATCTTATTTGGTTCAGACCTGTAATTTCATTGGCAGAGCAGATTCCCAGAAAGGAAATCACCTCTGTCAATGAATATCAGCAATTGCTTCGCAATTTATGACTCCAAATTGGTGCATGGAGATCTGAAAGGTTAAGTGATTTGCCCATAGTCACGGAGCCATTCTGTGGGAGGACATGAAAATCAAATCCTTTTGACTCCAAGGCAGGCTCTCTATCTACTACAACACTTGCCCTGAATTTAGGTCATACTCTTATAACGTTTACACCAAGAAGGAACCTTAGAGACCATCTGTCCAATCTCCCCATTTTATAACTGAGGTCATAGTGATTCTGCAACACAGTGAACAAGATGTATAACATTAATCTAAGTGTAATAGAGGGCTGAGGACTGACTGGCATTCTGATAGTTGTGATTCAGAGGGATGTGCATTTCCTTCCAGCCTGGAATGAGATTTGAACTATCACAGTCTTTAAGCCAGAAGGCAAACTTGAGTCACATCTAGGATTTTTGCAAAATAAGCACACTTTATGCAAAAGAATGGACTGAGAGGAAGGAGTGAGGATGGTACGAGCTGAGCAAGAATAGCAGTGGGTGAAATGGCATCCTTAGCCCCTTCTGGGACTTAACAAAGTGAACTGGGATAGCAGTAGGGAATATGGTCGAGAAAGAGAGAAAGGAAACCTGATCTATGTGTAGCAGGGAAGCAAGAGATTGAAATGGATTGTAAAGTCCCTGCTGTCATCTTAGAGCAAAGCAGCTGATGGAAAAGTTCCAAAAAGTCTGCTTTCCACAACTTCCTCTTTCCAGTTATAGGTGCTATCACATACTCTTTTCACTGCTTTTAGTTGAACATTACTTGTATCTTGATTTTGCTTCATGCATAAAGAAATCAGGTTTGGGAATTAAGGTTTGTATTGTACACTTAGTCCATTCTGGGAAAAGGGGAGGAGCTAGCTTGAAATACACAAATTTTAATTTAAAACAGAGAACTAAATCTCTCTACAAGTTTAAAAAATTTTTTCCTAACTGGGGGCTCTGAGCTATTATATTAATACTTTTTCATCTTTATAAAATAACAAGGAAAGAGATTTTGAAAACTGGAGGATCCTTAAATTGCCTCCAGATACCTTAAAAGTTAAAAAAACCCTAACTTTAAAATTTTTCTAAACTTCAAAAAATTAAAAATTTTACATTAAAAAAATGTTTACACTGAAAGCAAGCTAGTTGTTGTACTGATTAAACCTCCCGAGACAAAGAAAGCTCAGAAGAGAGGAGAGTGACCAAAGGAAAGATCACGCCCTAAACCAACGTCCAGGGAAAAGATAGGCAAGGCTTGGGAATGTCCAGCTCTACTTTTAGCAGGGAGGCAGAACAGAAAGGATCAAATACCACCTGGCCACCTCTACCCTTCACAATGACACTCACTGGTGTTACATAAGATAATTTAATTCTTTCATACAAAGACAAGCTGTTTACTATGCCTTCATGCTACATTCAGAGTGACCTTTCTTTCAGTGCAAGCACTCCACAGTGGTCATTGTAAATGGTACAGAAAAACCTTATGCCAATGTTGAAAACTATCTTTACGTGTAATTGGAAAAAATAAAATACTATTAATTGCAAAATAAAATAAATAAATGAAAAAGAAAATTTTAACATAGTCAAACAATAGCAATGAATAAAATAAAAATAAAAACCCAAAACAACCTTAGGCCAAAGCAGCTCTCTAGGAGGGTCATACTACTAAAATATATTACTTGTCTGCCTATTCATAATGAAAAATAATTTGTCATATATTTTATGCAGGTTTATAATCTAGGAACAGAGGCTAATATCCAAAACAGTGAAGAACATGCTGAAAGCCATCCTGATGAACATGCTGGTACTCATTATTATTTATTTGCAGTTCTATTGTGAAGATAATAATTTTTGTCTTAATATAGCTCTTAATTACATTGTTCTCATCTTGTTCAAGGAATCTTGTTCTCTAATAGGAAATGTATGATGTTAAGCTCCCTAATGGCAGAGACTGCTTCCCTTCTGCCTCTGATTTCCCATGCATTTAGGTTAGGGATTAGTTCCAGTTCTTCTGTCTCCTCTAGTACCATTACATTCTACTTCAGCTATTCAGGAAGAGCTTCACCATTATCCACTTCTTTGATCAGAAAGCCTGAGAATCTTCTGTCTGACTATAACCTCCTAACGTTCCATGTCTTTCCTCTCCTTCATCCTCAAAGCAACTTCCTATCCCTCCACCCTCTGAGCAGTTACTGTTCTTCTATGACTTTTCTTTTCGGCCTTCCCAATATTGATCCTATAGTTAACCAATTCACCAAAACCCTGTTCTCTACTCTCATATTCTCATCCCTTACCCTATAGCTGCTTAACTCCTGCTAAAATCTAGCCTTGGACTGCATCCATCATATGTTTTTCTTTACTCCTATTCAAATGCATCAGGATGGAGCTTGACTAAAACAGGCAATTGTGCTTACTAGGTACATAATGAATTGTTATCTAACTTTAACTAGGCTCTCTCTGCAGCAAGGCAATGCTTTTATAACCCTACTTCACCCCTTTTATGTGCTATGTCCTCCAGGAGAAAGTAAGCCCCTTGAGGGCAGGAATTTTTTTATATGCATTTGTGTCTGCAATGTTTATGACATTATTAATTGCTTAATAGATGCTTGTTGCCTCTCTGCCAGTGATATTGAAATGCAATTATCAAAACATTTTTTAAAAGATCAGATTCATAGTCCCAGATTAAGAACCCCTATCTGGCAGACACAACACTAGCAGCAGCTTTGTTGAGTCTTCTATTTTCAAATGCTAAAAACAAAGGCTGTTTTTTCTTTCTTACATTTCTTTTGCTTCTTTTTCTTTTCTTATAATGCCTATCTACTTCACTAAATGCTATTTTCAATCGTGATTGGTTCTACTGATGGGAGAAGGTCAGGGAAAGGACCTTGGTTTCTGAACGTCTTAAGTCCCTTTTTTTTAGTGCAGATGGGGTTAAAGTAGCCCAAAAGTCTATGTGCCTCCCCAAGACACTCACCTACTACAAGGGAATAATTTAGATCCTGGGGAAAATAGACACCTTTCAGCCATTTTTCTCTTTTTAATTCTGCCAGACCAAACAGCATAGTCACTAAAGTGAGTCATACTAGACCCTAAGTCAAGAAGACCTTAGTTCAAAACTGGCCTCAGGCAGTTAGTAGCTGCCCTCCAAAGTTACCCACTTAACCATTTCTCAGCGTAAATCAAAGGAAGGCCGACTCATTTTATTATCAGTAAGTTTCCTCAGTCAAAAATGAAGAGGCTGGATTAGATGATGTCTCAGGTGCTATTTGGCTCAAACATAATACGGTTTATCCTCTATAATTAGAAACCTAAATCTAAAGCACAAACAATTTTTCATAAACACTGACACCACAGACAATGCTCTATAGTAGAAAGGTACATGGCAGGGAGTCAGAAGACTAGTTCTAGTTCTGACTTGACTACCAACCAGTTGTGTAACTTTGGACAAGATATTTGAGTTCTCTGGATCTCAGTTTTTGCCTCTGAAAATGAGGAGGTTGGATCTCTGAGGTATGTTTCAGCTACATCATTCTGTGATCCCAAGTTCTTTTCCTTCAATAATAATAACAGCTAATATTTATATAAGCACTTTAAGGTTTGCAAAATGCTCTATACAGCTCTCATTTGGTGCTGATAACAACTCTGAGAAGTGCTATTATAATCCCTATTTTCTGAATCCACTAGGTGGATCAGTAGATAGTACTGGGCCTGGAGTCACAAAGACCCGAGTTCAAATATGGCCTCAGACACTGACTAGCTATGTGATTCTGGGCAAACCACCTCGCCCTTTTCGCTTCTGTTTTCTCATTTGTAAAATCAGCTGGCGAAGGCCATGGCAAACCACTCCAGTATCTTTGCCACAAAAACCTCATCAACGGTATGGTCCACAAGTCACGGAGAGCTGGATACAAGAAAGAACTACAACATATTCTGAATGAGAAAAGGAACCTGAGAGAGGTTAAATCACTTGCCTAGGATGTCTTGAGATAGGATTTGTTTTTCTGAATCCAAGCTCAACTTCTATCCACTGCACAACCTACCTGCCATTCCCTTCACAGATTAGTGTCAATAAATAAGTTCAGTAATAAGAAAACCTTCCGTTAAGTAACATGTAACCTTTTTTTGCTATTGTTCAGACCCGTCATTTTATTTGTTGGGGACCTCTCAGGTTGAAACTCCTTCTACAGAGGCTGATCAGCAACTGGTTTGTAACCTCTAGTCTTACCTTCTGGAGAATTACCTGGGGCACCGAGGGGTTAGGAGATTTATCCACGGCCAAAAACACAATATGTGTCAGAGGTAGGTCTTAAATTCAGAGCTTCCTGTTTCCAAAGCCAACCTTCTATTCTCTACAAAACACTGCCTCTCATCATATATCTTCCAAAAGGTTTTAATTAGCTCCACTAAAAATGTTATGCAAGGTGATGACAGTTAAGTGGCACAGTATATAGAGTGCTGAGCCTGGAGTCAGGAAGACCTGAATTAAAATCCAATCTTAGACCCCTGCTTGCTGTGTGACTCTGGACAAGTCACTTAACCCTCTTTGCCTCAGTTTCCTCATCTGTAAAATGAGCTGGAGAAAGAAATGGGAAAACAATCCAGTATGTTTGGTTTGTTTGTTTTTGGTTTTTTGGAGGGGGGGCCAGGGCAATTGGGGTTAAGTGACTTGCCCAAGATCACACAGCTAGTAAGTGTGTCAAGTGCCTGAGGTCAGATTTGAACTCAGGTCCTCCTGACTCCAGGGCTGGTGCTCTGTGCCACCTAGCTGCCCCTCACTCCAGTATCTTTGCCAAGAAAATCCCAAATGGGGTCTTGAAGCGTTGGACATGACTGAAACAACTCAACAATGAAAAAACCCAGGGTTGCCGTGGGGATCAAATGTGATAATATTTATAAAAACACTTTCCAAATTCTAAAAGGCTATTGTAAAAATGCTAGCTAGTGTTATTAGTAGAAGTAATAATTGTCAAACATATTACAGGAGACAGTTAATGGATATAATATATATGCAACCAATTTAGCACAGAAAGAGGAGTTGGAGCCAGTAGGGCTTAAGGACAAGTTTGTATTTTGACCATCCATTCAATTTGTACTTCTGGCTCTCAGTCAAATAGTGTCTTTTTTTTTGACATTGTGATGAAGTTTGATATCTATTAATGATGTTATTGTGAAATGAATATTTGTAGAGCCAAGGTTATATGGGTTATGTCTATATTTTATTTTTACCTTTGGCCCTTCCTCCATCTAAAAATAGCAATAACCACTCCCCCCATACAATATTTATAGGTACACTATATATTGAATACTCAATAATCTACAAATTTTACTCTATAAATTATATACATTTTATATAGAGTAGTGAGGACTCTGTATAACAAAAATTCACTTCTGCTTATTACTCAAGGTGACATCCAATAATCCTAGATGTCACTAAAGGAGGAACCACTTGGGTTTTGTTACAAAATGAACATAAGGCCCATTTATTAAATTGCTGATGAGCAGCCCATCTACAGTTCTGTGGAATTTCTACACTGGGAGGTCCCTACAAGGATCAAATCGCAGCTTCTGGCCGGAAAAAAGGGCCTATGACAGGAAGAGAATGAGGAAAGGAAAGGAAGTGAATTACATGTGATGTGAGAGTGTATCTGAAAATTTCATGAAAGGAACAAAATCAAGATACAGCCTTGGCTCTTACCGTATTCACAATTTGTTCCCTCATACCCTTCGAGGCAGCTGCAAATGTAGTTTCGGATGTAATCCTGGCATATTCCATTGTTCAGGCAGGGTTGGGAGACACATGGAGTGCCAGCTGTAGGAACACCTCATTAATGAAATACAGCAGGATTTAAGAACTGCAAAACATTTATGGAACGTAATTATCTATAATAAAGGGTATTGTTTCCAACCTCATTTTAGTCTCAACCTCTGCCTTAGACAACGCTTCGATGAGAGCTTCTAAAAACTGGCAACTTTAGCAAGCTTAGGTTTTGACTCTTGGTCCCACTCTCTCCACTCTCTGGATGAGGTTCTTTCAATTAGTAAGACAGCCAGAAGACATGAAGTCGAAGAGTGGAGTAGAATTAGACATGAGGGGTAATTAAGGTAACCAGATGTGAGGTCATAGCTTTAGAAATGGCAGGGACCTTCATGGCTATCTAGTTAGACATCCTCCCTCCACCCCCACCCCACTTTACAGATAAGAAAACTAAATATTAAAATCTTCAATTTTGCCCTTTTTGCCCCTGGCTCTCTTTACCCCAAATGGTATTCATTAGTATGTTTTCTTTTTCTTAACTCAATTCAACAAACATTTATCAAAAATTTACTCTGGATGGATTGGGATAGGGAGAAACTTGAGGCAGGCAGACCCACCTAATCAAGGCATGAGGTGATGGGGGCTTTCATTAGTTAGATTATAATAAAAAGCTGTTTAATTGAATTGATACTAGCCCTCCTATTCATAACTTGGGCTCCACCCTTTAAGGATTACATAAATTGAAGGACATTTTATAAGAGACTTACTCTTTTTGCCAAAAAAACAAATGTACTCTTCTGGTCAATATGTGTTTTAAAAAGTTACTTCCAGGGGCAGCTAGGTGGCGCAGTGAGTAGAGTACCAGCCCTGGAGCTGGGAGGACCTGAGTTCAAATGTGACCTCAGACACTTGGCACACTTACTAGCTGTATGACCTTGGGCAATTCATTTAACCCCAATTGCCCTGCCTTCGCCCCTCAAAAAAAAGTTACTTCCACTTGAGTTTGAGGAAAAAAAATACACTAACAATATCTTATTTAAAAAAAAATTTACTCTGTATACTGCCAGACATTGTGGATGTGAAGACAAAAAGATAGACCCTGCCCTCAAGGAGTTTACATTACATTCTTCTTTCTTTTTTTCTCTTGTTCATTTTAAAAATTCTTCCTCTGCCATATAAAACTCCTTCCTGACTCCACACTTCTTTCCTAGAGTGAGATTCTTAAATACAAAACCTCCTCAGGAACAGGCAATGCAGGGGAGAGGAAGGGGAACAAAAAGAGAACCCATGAGGCAAGTTGCCCTAGACTTAACTCCTTAGCCTGTAATAAGTTTGCTCTTTTTCTCTCTCTCTGATGACACCAAGTTGGAGGCTATATTACTAATAAATAACTGGGCTTCCTTAGGACTCCATCCATGGACACAAGATTCATCATCTTCTACCACTGTGACCACTGTTGGTGGTAAATGTATAACCATATCACCCTGCAAGTAATCTACCACCTAGATGGCTTGACTGTCTCCTCTTGAGTCATTTCTCCAAGGGTTTAAAAGATGTAGAACAGGTGTGAACTTTGTGATGCCAGTTATTTTGGAGAATACATTCCAGCAACTTTAGCATTATGTGTGGGAATCCAAGAAGTCATTGGAGAATGAAGAATTTGAGAACTAAATGCTTAGACACTCTTTGGTTCAATTCTTCAAAGTTCAGTAATTTCCCCAGTATGGGAGGAAGTTCCTTCCATTAATATAGAATGATCATTGTCTGTCATTTTCTAGGTGACCTGCAAATGGTACTTTGACCAAAAAAACTTATGGTCAATCCGAAGATGAACTTAGGAATAATGCTCTCAAATGCACTATAGAGGTGGTGAGTTATTAATGGAAAGAGCTTTGAATTTGGAGTCACAAGACTTGGGTTTTGAGTGTTAGCTCTGCAAGTAATGTGACCTAGGTTAAATCAATTCACCTATTTGGGACTAATTTTCTTTATCTCTAAGATAAGGGGGTTGGATCTCCTATGGTTCCTTTCTAGTTCTAAAATTCTATGATTCAAGTAAATATCGACAAGACAAATCAAAGAAAGCCACTTACCCATATATTGGCTCCAAAATGCATGCTGTAAGACAAAAAATTCAAATATTTAAAATGGCAGTTTTCCCCCTTTATTCTCTTTTCCACAAAAGCATTTATTTATTAAAATATGTATTGAAACATGTGCCAAAATACTAGAATGACAAAAGTAGGATTGATTTTTGGCATTCATTTGGATATTTCAAGATGCGGCAGTGAAAATGAATGTTTAACATCGTAATTTTAAAAAATTGGAATGATGAAAACTTTCATTGTTCATCCAAACATCTTGGATTCATGAAGACCACAAATGCTTGGCATTTACCTCTCCAGCTGACCACTGCCAAGTACGCTACTAGTGTGGATGAGTCCAGTTTCCTACATTCAGCAAGGGATGAGGGTAGAGACAATGTGTTATGGACAAGAGAGTTACCTCTATAACCTCTCCAACTTTTAAAGTGGCTAACAACCTCATGTCTCACTGTCTATAAAGAATATTTAATATATAAATTATATCATATACAGCATATTAATAGATTATATACTACATAATAATATATAAAGCTATTATACTCATCTTCACAAAACAACAATGGTGAAAATCTTCTTTTGCAAAAGTGCTGCTTCAAGGGAATCTGGCAAGTCTTTGGCTCTTTGATTCTATTCTTATCACCTCCTCCTCCAATTTTGTTTCTTATGCCAGGCTCTATAGCTCAGGAGCAAGGACTTTTTGGTGGTCATACACAATTACTTTGTCTCACTCAGCCTCCCTCCTGTGACTGGGACAACCCAACTCAATAAATATTAGCTAGCACTGTTGTTTGCAGATATTAGGTGCTTAATTAATGTTTGTTGAACTAATGTTTGTTCAGTTTTCTGCCTGGCAACATGTCAGTGCAATATTTTATGAACTAATTCTGCAGTTGTTCGTCCTCCTTTGGGTCTGTCGCTTTAAGGGGATCTGAACTGGCTTCTCCAGCAGGATGGTGAAATTACTATTTTGCTAGGCTGCTGAGGCTAATTTGAAGGGGAGGTAATAATCATTCCTGGGAGGACCTTCCGGGGTCACGGTTTGCAAGAATCATATGTTCAAGATGCTTAGGGGAGATGCAAAGATAGATAAAACCGGGTCTCTGTCCTCAAGCAGTTTATAATTCATTAGGGGTGATAAGTTGCACAAACCACCAGCTATTGTGCAATAAAAGATATAATGAATGTGTAACTATTTTAAGTGCCCTTACTCTTGCATGGCTGCTGTCATGGTGGTGAAATGGACAGAATGCCAGTCCTGGTGTCAGGAAGACCTGAGTTGAAATCTGGCCTCGGATTTCACTTCCTAGATGTGTGTCCCTGGGAAAGTCACTTAACCCTCTTTGCCTCAGCTTCCTTATCTGTAAAATGAACCGGAGAAGAAAATGGCAGACCTATCCAGTATCTTTGCCAAGAAAACCCTCAGTAGGGTCAAGAAGAGTCATTTATGACTGAACAACACAGAGTAGGGTCTGATTCAGAAGGCACTGAGCAGATTTCTGAATGTCCTCCAGGGGAGGTAGTGAGATTCAGCTAAAACTACAGGACTTTGGCTTTGAAAGGCAGGTGCTGTGCTATTTAAAAAGATAAAGGACTGATTTTGTCATGTAATCTACAAGGGAATTTTTGAAGGTGGGGGCAATTAGTGTGGAGTAATGTATGTGAAGACAGGTACTACTGACCCTTTAAGATGGTCTTAGAATATGACACTGCTTTACTTGCCCAGGTTGAATAGCAATTTGTGCCAGAAGGCGTTTGTTTTTATTTATTTTGTTGCCAGCGAAGACTCATGGGAAAGAGCAAACTAATTTTTAGAAAGACTCAAACCATGAGCCCTGGTATAGAGTGAGCGCATCTGTTGGCAAGACATGGTTAACGATCTGAAGACAGTGTAGACATTAGATTAAACCAGGATACATAGTCCAATTCCTTGAGTCATATGACACTTAGAAGTAGATTTATAATAATAATAATATCTGACATTTGCATAGTGCTTTAAGGTTTACAAAGTATTTTAGATATAGATACACATGTATTGCCTCATTTTATTTTCACGATAACCCTATGAGGTGGCTACCATAGGTATTATTCCTGTTTTACAGAGGAAAGACTCGGGCTCAGAAAGGTTAAATGGTTGGTAATTAGGTCACCCATCTATTAAGTGCTGGGAGTAGGATTTGACCCATGACTCTCCTAGCTCCAAGTCTTACTCTCGTTCATAGCTTCTGAGACTTCCTTTTTCCTTTATTTCTGATGGAAGAAGGGAGGTGCTGGCTGGTGATATAACTAGGCTACTATCCCCATTAAAACTGGAGACCCTTCCTCTGACTTACCTGGTTGTTCAGCTTAGGGTTAAAACTAAAGGGAAAATCCAACTTAAATACCACATCCTCTATGAAGCCATCTCTGATTCTCCCCTGGCCAATAACTCTTTTCTGTCTAGGACCCTCACATCACTTTATAATGCACTTTTCTGGTATGCTTATCACAGAGCACCATATATTATATCTATATCAGATTCTCCCACTAGACTATAAGCTTCTTGAGGGCTGGAGTCTTGTCATAGCTAAACTTGGTAATTCCCTGTAGCCAGAATGGCCTTTGTTTTCTTTGAATGACTCAGCTTACCTCATTGAGCCTCTGGACACTGTGGCTTGCTCTTCCGGGGTAGGAAGCCCAAAGAGCATTCCAGGAAGCAGACAACTTCCTGTGTGATGAGTCATGGGGCTGGCTGAGGGGAGGTGTTAACGGCTATGCTAGGGGGAGGGGCCAAGTCAAGAACCAATCGGCCCTGGTCGTTCAGGCGGTGCTTGATGATGTCAAAAAACTCTATAAGAGGGGAGAGGACAGCTTGAAGATCCTCTTTTCCTTTTCCGGTTGGAGCCAGAGACAGTTACAGCGACAGTTACAGCGACAGTTACAGCGACAGTTACAGCTACAGTTACAGCCACAGCCACAGCTGAAGCAGGAGCTGCCAGTAGCAGAGCTGACCTACGGGAGAAAGCTGAACAAAGACTTCAGGCCAGTGGGTAATCTTATTACCATAGAGGGGGAAACATGATTTTGCTTTACGCAATCATGCTTCTCTGTAGCCTCCTGGTTACTCTTTCAAGGCGTACTTATTGGGCCTGGAAGCTTTTGATCAATATATCAAAATGGGGTTGCTGGTTCATGGGTTGGTTACTGTGGAGCCTAAATAAATGTTTTGATTCTTCTGCCTTCTACTTTGAGAGTTTCTTATATCCGGCGGTTCCGAACCTTTCAGACATGTTTATGATCCTCTTTGAGATTATAAACTCTGCCCTCCTAATACATTTGGCGACGAGGATGGGATCGCTAGGTATAAGATCTCTATTTAGAAGCAGAACAATTCCAGAGGAAGAGATGAATATCCCAGGATGGGAGGATCCATTTTATTCCTCCCTAGCAAAAGAATTGGCTAAAAAAGCTGGACCCTGTGAAAACTGGGAACCAAGGCTACGGAGAGGAGATCCTAGGGATTTGGAAAAGTGTTTACGAGAAGTTGGGATTCAGTCGGGGGCATCACTATCTAGGCAAAGCTGGATGGTGTTATCAGCCTACCGGCTAGTATACGAAAGATTGAGATTAAGTGAAAGACATGGGGGCACTCCTACCCCACAGGAAGAAGGGGAATCTCAGATAGCAGGAGACCAAACTGACTCAAATGAGAACTTTTCTATTAATGTGGCTAAGAGCAACAGGAGACCAAAAAAGCCCAGAGTGCATTTCAACCCAGCCCAGAAAGAGCCTGACTGCCTGCTTCGTCCTAGCCATGGTGGCAGAGGAAGTGAGTGGGAGGAAAATGAGACAATGTTAGGGGCTGAGGCACAAAACACTACTGGGGTTCAGGATGTGCCTCACACAGAGCATAGGAGATGGTTAAATGATCAGACAAGGGCTCGACCCATACAAAGGAGGAAGACAGAAACCCGAGGTGAAGATTCAGTTACAAGGGAAATTCAGGAAGATTTCTCACCGCAAGAGGTCACAGATATTTTGAGTAGATTCAGCCAAAGAATAGGAGAACCATTGATATCTTGGATGGTAAGACTCAGTGATCAAGGGGCCAGTGGAATATCAGTAGATAGGACAGACTGCATGAGATTCATAGGTATCAGCCATGATCCTCTAGTTCAACAAGCTTTTAGGGAACATCATCAGCAAGGAGATGGTGATAGCAGGACTACTCTGTTGGCATTAGCCGCTGTGGGATGCAATAAGAGATATGCTACTGATTCTATGTGGCCCACTGAGCACAGACCCTGGTATTCACTTAGAGATTGTATCATGAGACTAAAGGAGGAGGTAATGAAGACTGCCATTATGATAGGAACCTCAGACAAATATTACAATGATCCAATGGAACTGCCTCATAGGAATTTAATAATTAGGACAGCTCCCCCTGCTTATAAACAACTAATTTTGAATTTATTACTTGGAGAAGTAGGGAGCCGTCTTACAACAGTGATAAATAAGATTTTACAGTTACATGACTTAGGTGACTGGGGAAGGGATAGATCTCCTCGAGAGAGAAGAGTGAATAACCAGCAAACTTGGCGCCAAAGGAGAGTAACAAGGAAAGAAATGTTTACTGCTTTATTGAGAGCAGGGGTAGGTTTTGAAATGATAGATGGAATTCCAACCAATGAATTATACAGAATGTATAGAGGACTTGATAACACGAGAGATAGGGAAATAAGAACTGCTCCTGCAAATACTACAGATGTTGAACCTTCAAACCCAAGTGAATCATATGAAAGGGAATACTAGGGAACAGGCCGAGCCCCAGTCCAAATTAAGGAAATACACAGGCTGGATTGTAGACCTCACATTAACTTGACCATATATTGGAAAAATGGGTCAAGTACGGTAACTGAGGCATTAATAGATACTGGGGCCGAGGCCACCCTTATTTATGGAAATCCAGACAAGTTCAGCCATGGAACTCCTATTACCATTACAGGACTAGGAGGGACTGAAATATCAGCCAGGCAAGTTAAATTAATGATGAAAATTGGACAGTTGCCCAAGAAAGAATATAGTGTGGTTATTGTGCCTATTCCCGA
This sequence comes from Trichosurus vulpecula, assembly GCF_011100635.1. NCBI lineage: Eukaryota > Metazoa > Chordata > Mammalia > Diprotodontia > Phalangeridae > Trichosurus > Trichosurus vulpecula. Next base: position 391,168,094 of record NC_050576.1, on the reverse strand, counting down.
ATACATCATTGGAATAGACATATTGAAGGGTATGACCTTAAATTTACCCGAAGGGAAATACCAATTTGCTGTGAGGAAAATGGGCATTAATGCAGTCTTAGTGGGGAAAATCAAGATGGATCCAATCACTTTGCCCGAACCTTCTAAAATAATTACTTTGAGGCAATATCGTGTGCCAGGTGGGCAAGATGAAATTGCCAACACTATAAGAGAATGTGTTGAGGCAGGAGTGTTAGTCCCTACAACTACTCAATGGAACAACCCTGTCTGGCCAGTCCGAAAGTCAGATGGAACATGGAGGATGACAGTAGATTATAGACAGCTGAACAAAGTGACTCCTCCCTTGTATGCTGCTGTCCCAGACACGGTTACTTTAATAGAGAGAATACAAAAACGTGAAGGGACTTGGTATGCAGTTATTGATTTGGCCAATGCCTTCTTTACAATCCCAATAGACCCCAAGCAATGGAATCAGTTTGCTTTTACTTGGCAAGGCCGACAGTATACATTTACACGCCTGCCGCAAGGATATATTCATAGCCCAACTATTTGCCACAGGATTGTAGCTGAACATTTGGATGAATTAAAGTTACCTGGTGTACAGCTTACACATTACATAGATGACATCATGATACAGGGAAAGAATATAAAGGAGGTGGAGGAGAGTTTAGTATTATTAATTGACCATATGAAAAGCAAAGGATGGGAAATCAACCCCGCAAAGGTTCAAGGGCCAGCTCAAACTGTAAAATTCTTGGGGATACAGTGGAATAGAGGACTGCGAGAAATTCTCCCACAAGCTCGACAAAAAATCCAGGATTTTCCCACCCCTACCAATAAGAAAGAGGCCCAAAAGTTCATAGGGCTGTTTGGTTATTGGAGACACCACATCCCACATTTGGGACAGATTTTAAAACCCTTGTATAAAGTCACCAGAAAGAAATATGAATTTGACTGGGGACTTGAACAAAGTAGAGCTTTTGAGGAAGCAAAGGCTGCTATTCAATTAGCTCTAGACTTATGGCCTATGCAAAATGGGCCAGTGGAGTTACAAGTGACTGTACAAGATGACTATGCAAATTGGAGTCTGTGGCAAAAACAACAAAGCCGAAGTGTACCTTTAGGCTTTTGGTCAAGGAAACTGCCCTCATCTGGAGTGCAATATACACCTTTTGAGAAGCAGCTGTTAGCTGCATATTGGGCTTTAGTAGAAACTGAGCAACTAACTCTGGGTCATGAAGTGGTATTAAGGCCTGGAATTCCAATTATGACTTGGGTAATGAGTACCCCAGCTTCTCACAGAATTGGACATGCACAAGAGGCAAGCATAATCAAATGGAAGTGGTATATTCAGAATAGGTCCAGAGCAGGCAAAAATGGAGTTTCTGCTCTACATGAATCTGTGGCGAACATTGATACTGAGAGCAATGAAAAGCCCCTTGAATCTAAGCAACAGATGGTACCATCCTTAGTGAAATGGAATAATGGATATGACGGACTAAATGAAGAACAGAAGAAACATGCTTGGTTTACTGATGGGACAGCAAAATATTTAGGACAGAAGAGACATTGGAAAGCAGTAGCCTATAACCCCTGTACAAGGAGAACTCTGGAAAGTTCTGGGATAGGTGGAAGTAGCCAATATGCTGAACTGATGGCAGTGCATCAGGCCATCAGAGCAGAGAAAGGAGGACAATGTCATATATTTACTGACTCGTGGGCGGTAGCTAATGGATTAGCTACGTGGATGCCTATATGGAGGAATCAGAATTGGGAGATTCATGGCAAACAAGTTTGGGGTAAAGAGTTATGGGAAAATATATGGGACATGTCTTTGGTTACAGATCTGTCAGTTTTTCATGTTGATGCTCATGCAACCCTGACCACACCAGAACGTGAGTACAATGCACATGCGGATCGACTAGCAAAGATTGCTACTGAATGTATTGTCCCTACTCCGACTCCAACTGATGACCCAGCCTTAGCAAGATGGGTCCACCAGACTGCTGGCCATTTAGGGGTCCAGGCCACCCATCGATGGGCACAGGATCGAGGTATCAGTATTTCTCATGCGTTGTTAAAACAAATAACAGAGGAGTGTTGTATATGCCAATTAGAAAAAGAACGAACTTTTCCTAGGATAGTTACTGGAGAAATAGCAAGGGGAAAAGTTCCAGCCCAAATTTGGCAGATAGATTATATTGGCCCACTACCCCAGGATAAAGGATGTAAATATGTATGTACGTGTGTTGACACCTATTCAGGTGTACTAGTGGCTTGTCCTTATAAAGACGCAACTCAGAAAAACACCTGTAAAACTCTAGATATTGTAAGTTTATATTATGGAACCCCAATGCAGATTCAAAGTGACAATGGGTCACATTTCAAGGGCAAAGAAGTGAAAAGATATTGTGTGTTGAATAATATAGAATGGATATATCATATTCCATATTACCCACAAGCATCTGGGCTAATTGAAAGAATGAATGGATTGTTGAAAGAACAGCTGAGAAAATTAAGCTCAAATAATTCATATCGACATTGGAAGGATAATTTGTCTATTGCCTTACGTAATTTGAATAATAGGCCCTTAGGGGGGAGTACACCTCTAGCCAGAATGATGACCCCAAATCTGCAGATCAGAGAACAGCAAACATGTGAGATCCAAAACATTGAATTTTGGACTGTGAGGGAAGATGTCCCACTACCAAGTCCAGGAACACCTGGTTCAGCAGGATATGATTTACATTGTATAGAGAATTTTAGGTTAAATAGGAAAGAGATAAGAAAAACCCCTACTGGAGTATGTATGAGAATCCCCAAGAATCATCTTGGACGGATATTACCTAAACCAGGATTAGCGGCTCAAGGAATACATGTATTGGCTGGAGTGATAGATTCTAATTATCAAAAAGAAATTGTTGTGACACTCCAGAATATGGGTAAAAAACCTGTACAATTTTGTAGAAATGATAGGATGGTTCAAGTCATTATTATCCCCTGTGAAAAAATACCCTTTGTGAAAACTGACCCTCCTCCCAAAATAACTACTAGAGGGGCAAAAGGGTCTTGCTCCATTGATAGAATAAAGTCAGGAGCTAAGGTATGGGTAAAACGGAAGCCAGATGATATTCCAAAGGCTGCAGAAGTTATAGCCCATGGGAAGGACAACACTGTAACAGTTGTCTATTCAGGGGAAAATAATTACCAAATCGTACCCCTGAACCATATATTTTACCGTGAATAGGTTATAATAATAGATTCATAGACTCCACAGGTATGGCTGATGCTGGTAAATGCCATAAGCCACTCAGAGGAAAGGTAACTTTGTGTGATTAACGGATGAAAACTTGTACATTTGGGGAAAGGATGGGAGGACAATCTTAGTCTCTATCTAGGGTGGGATCCTCTTGGCTTCCTCATTATGTTCCTTTTGAAAAGAAACATTTCCCACCTGAGTTTGGCTCTGATGTTGGATCTTTGCATAACTGAAATCTCAACCAAACTTGAGATGATTTTATTTGAAGAATTATAGTCCATACTTGTCTATTCTTTTTGTCCTTTGTTTTGGCTAACCTTGTTGCTAGTTTTGTTTCCTTCAGGCTTAAGCACCCTGCACTTTCCGGTGACTGCCTAAGCATGTAGCATTCTTGGAATTCCTGCCAGCTCGTTAAAGAAATGACCTCTGGAATGGGACTTTTTGGGGGCAGGGCCATCTCTACATCCAATTTCAGCATGAAGAAGCTATGGAAAATGAGACCTTCACCCCTCACCCCAAGATTTTGAGCCCCAATCGTTCAAGGGGGGTGGAAATGATGATAGTGTTCTGTTTACTTATTTTGTGTTATCCTTGCTGTGTTGTTTTATTGTTATGATATTATTGATCCTATGTAATGGATACAAGGATTTAGGGGTGGACATTTGAATTATTAATAATTATTTTGGGGATGATTGATTGAAGAGATTATCTTGCTGGGACCTAGGGGTGGATCACATTTGAATCGTAAACCAATATTTAGGAATGTCACCAAATGATATGTTTTGCTTTATAATGAATGATATGTTTTAGTTTCCTTTGTAATTGGATCACAATGTATGTTCTAGGATACATGGCTGATTAGATTATGTATCCTATAACAAGGGGTGGAGTGTAGCCAGAATGGCCTTTGTTTTCTTTGAATGACTCAGCTTACCTCATTGAGCCTCTGGACACTGTGGCTTGCTCTTCCGGGGCAGGAAGCCCAAAGAGCATTCCAGGAAGCAGACAACTTCCTGTGTGATGAGTCATGGGGCTGGCTGAGGGGAGGTGTTAACGGCTATGCTAGGGGGAGGGGCCAAGTCAAGAACCAATCGGCCCTGGTCGTTCAGGCGGTGCTTGATGATGTCAAAAAACTCTATAAGAGGGGAGAGGACAGCTTGAAGATCCTCTTTTCCTTTTCCGGTTGGAGCCAGAGACAGTTACAGCGACAGTTACAGCGACAGTTACAGCGACAGTTACAGCTACAGTTACAGCCACAGCCACAGCTGAAGCAGGAGCTGCCAGTAGCAGAGCTGACCTACGGGAGAAAGCTGAACAAAGACTTCAGGCCAGTGGGTAATCTTATTACCATAGAGGGGGAAACATGATTTTGCTTTACGCAATCATGCTTCTCTGTAGCCTCCTGGTTACTCTTTCAAGGCGTACTTATTGGGCCTGGAAGCTTTTGATCAATATATCAAAATGGGGTTGCTGGTTCATGGGTTGGTTACTGTGGTTACTAAATAAATGTTTTGATTCTTCTGCCTTCTACTTTGAGAGTTTCTTATATCCGGCGGTTCCGAACCTTTCAGACATGTTTATGATCCTCTTTGAGATTATAAACTCTGCCCTCCTAATACATTCCCCTAGTGCCTGCACTATGCTCTATATACAACAGACATTTAATATATAGTTGTTGACCTGAATTGGAGTAATCTATAGCCCTTTGAAAAAAAATCCCAAGAAATGTTGTGAATTCCAGAATTAATGATTAAATTTCATAGATGGGCCTCGTCTGTGGGGGAAGAAAGACTTTCTAGTAGCCTAGGATAAATATTAGGATAAAACCCTAATTCAACTCTCATAAAGGGCATTTCAAGTTAGGAAAGCCATTAAAAACCTGCTCCCCTCCCCCAACCCAGCTATTGGTAATGGACTTAATTTGGACACCTGATTGGCTTCAGTTCTGACCTTGCAGACTCTTGAATTCAAGCAATCCACCACACCAAATCAGTAAGGTAATATTTTTTACTACGTATAGCAAAAAACATTCATTCTTAAACATAAGATTATAAAAGTCAAAACAGACATTTTTTATAATGTAAAGTTAAAAAAACCTTTGCACAAGTTAGTCATTACAGTTAGAATCAAAATAAAAGACATTATGGGAAAGAAATATTTGCAGTAAATATCTCTAATAAAAGTTTGACCTTCAAAATCTATAGGGAACTGGTACAAATATGTATGATCAAGAGATATACTCAAATGTATGAACAATTTTCAAAGGAAGAAACACAAGTTCACAACTATCATCTGAAAAAATTTTAAATCACGAGAAATCACCAGGGAGATACTCAAATTCAGTTGTGAAGCAGCTGAACATAATTTGTTCCTTTTATTAGTATCCTAGCAACAACTGAGAGGGATGGGGAAAGAGCAACACCGCGACACCTCAAAGAAAAATGATAGCAGTGGGTTTTGGGGTTTGGTTTTTTTTTGTTTTTAAGCTACTAAAAAATAGAAGACTCTGGGTGTGGAACATTATGTATGCTATGTTAACATGCTGATTGGTTATGGTGAACTGCTCCATTCCCCTATTTCTTTTAAAAACCGTTGTTAGAAAAAATAACTCTCTGGGTGAGGGTGGGGTATAGATGGAAATTAAAATTATTTAAAAACAAACCAATTAAAAAATAAAAAATGAAGGTGGGCACTAGGCCCTTCGTTTAAAAACGAGTGGCATATAGGCTTCTTCTAATGAGTCAATTTGAGTCACTCTACCCCACTTCAAACCTCGGGTCCCCCATCTGTAAAATGAAGGGGTTAAGTCGTCTAGAAATTCTTTCTGCAGAAGGATGCACAGCATCCAGTTCTAACCCCTGCTAGGAGAGCATTGTTATGTTTTCATCAGGAGCACCAACACCAAATGCTATAAATCAGGGCTTGATTTATTGTTCTATTGGTTCAATTTTTAAAAAAGTGTTAATAAGGCAGATTAAGTTTAAAAGTGTGTGGGTATATCCCCCTCGCCCAAGCTGTTGTTGTTTTTCAGTCACTTTGTGACCACATTTGGGGTTTTCTTGGCAAAGATCTGGGAGTGGTTTGCCATTTCCTTTTCCAGATCGTTTTACAAATGAGGAAACTGAGGCAAAGAGGGTTAAATGACTTGTCCAGGGTTACGCAGTTAGTATGTGTCTGGGGCCAGATTTGAACTCACGAAGATGAGCCTGTTGTTTAACATTTATCCCTACATTCCTCCTTTTATATCTCTGATCCTATTTGCTTAGGGTTTTGAATATATTAAATTCCTTCAAAAGAAGTTTGTTCCTAGCTCTTCAGTGCCAGCAAAGTCCTTCAGGAAGTCTGACTGAGATTTGAACCTGCAATTGTTTCTTTAGAACTTAACAGTGATTTAATGGTATAAAAACAACCACAAAGTTTCATCTTGCTCTGAATACTGACATTAAGATCTCTTTCCCCACTTAGTACCTGACACATAGTAAGGTGCTTAATAAATGTTTATTACTCGATGTGTATGTATGTATATGGTGTGGTGTGTGTGTGTGTGTGTGTGTGTGTGCGTGACACACACACACATACGCTATCTCCCTTGGCCCCTTTGGGGCAAGGACCGATTCATTTTGTCTTTGTATCCCCAGGACCTAACACAGTGGGTACTTAGTGGGTGCCTAATAAATGCTTGTTGATTAATAGATGAATGGAACTGGAGGAAAAAAGGTAGACTGACAACTAGGGTTAAATGAGAGATACTTTAAAAAAATACACATAATTTAAATGCCAGAGAATTGTATTCTCTATGGTACGTAGTGTTTTTGTTTGTTTTTGCTTTTTGTTTTGAGGGAGTCTATTTTGGTAATAAATCAAGTTACCTGAATCATAGTGAAGCCAGAGAGACTCCAGAGAAGAGCACAGCGCATGGGACACAGTTTTAGAACACAGAGAACAAGTTTTCAAACCTTCATAGGGCACACCAATGCCTTGTTCCTGCCTTTGCTTTATGAAATTTTGGTAGGAAATACGAGTTGCAAATATATGGGGCCCCTTCCAAGGGAAGTCAGAGTGGTACACTATAAATTTCTCATAACCACAAGTCAACACAGCCCACTTCAGATGAGTTCACAGCTTATGGACATGTAAGGGAGTCCAGAACACTTGGAAAATTGTTAAAGCAAACTTTGTAGTCACAGATGGAAACCTTTATTCAGAATGAACTGTTAAAATAGTTTTCTCAGGACTATACAGTAGTAAAAATGCAAAATGTCAATTAAGTATTTTATCATTAACAACTAAAAATGTTCTCACCTTATACCCTAACTAAGCTAACCTTACTGTTCCTGTCTTCCAGTGAACTAGGGAGTTGTTTCAAGTGGATATGCCCCTGACTTGGACTATTTCCAATGCATACCTGGTCACATGTGTCAAGGCAATATAACTAATCCAAATAGTAAATCATGATGAAATTTTTATGTAGGATGCTAGTCCTAAGAAAGGTTATTTTGTTCTCAAAAATGGGTTGACCTTTTTGAGACAAGTAGGCCTTTCTGTTAAATATATTAATTTCTAACATAGCAGGGGAAAATCTCTTGCTGTGCATGATGTCTAAAGCTAACCTGATGCCGCTAACTTGCCAAGTTTGGAAGAAACATTGCTATATTAGAGGAGACTTGGACGTCCTCTCTCCATATGCATTTATGATGAGTGTGATTTTGTGGTTGACCTAATTAAAAGTTAGGGTCTCAAGCACAGATCCTAGGGTAATTCACCTAATAATTTGTTGGCGTAGTGGAAGGAAATGTTATTCCTTTTAAAATATCTAACTAATTAAATTTTGTTCCTTTGAGATGTGAAATTTCTGCAAGACAGCAAAAGGTGAAATGATTAGAAATGGGGAAAAAAATGTAGTACATACAGTCTTTTCATTGTTTTCAAACACTTCCCTCGCTTCTTCATAAACACATTTTTCTTCAAAGCATTCTCTTTCCAAATTTCCCTTTAAAATCTCCTCCACAATAAAGGATCTGGCACGTTTCGTTCTTACTATAACTTCATTTGCCTTAGAAGCCGGCCAAAATACTAGAAAGCAGGGCGAGAAAGTAGGTGAGGTCAACACTTAGAGATCATCCAAGAATTGTTAGATCTCGTCTTTTCAAAACGTCCAGGATATATGGATGTTTTGAAAATAATAGAAAATCCTAGAGCTAATTGACATTTGTGCTAATGCAAATACCTTTTTCTTTCATTTAAGTTCATTTTTCCACTAAAGAAAGGTGAATCTGTACTAAAACATGATATGAATTTGAAATACCAAGGAAATATTTCTGACTCTGATACTAACTAGCTTTGTGACCTTGGGTGAGTCTCATAAAATTTTGCTTTGAAACCATTTTTGTAATTTAGTACAATTAGTATAACTTTATTTTTTATATTTTCTTTTCAAAGCGGGCCTCAGTTTTCACATCTGTAAGATGAGGGGTCTGGACTAGATCTATCATTTGAAGTTTTTTCCTCTTTTATTTATGAACTCAACAAGGATTGACATTTCAATAAGCAAAAACTGAAAAGTGGATTGTATATATGAAGCTATGTACTTCTCTTAAACTTCTCTTAACATATAGATTTTATATGTATTCATTTAATTTAACAAGATAGTAACAAAGCTTGTCTGTGTCCTTCTGAATTTTCTTCTTTACTCTTTTGTATATTTTTAAAGTGTTTTCCTTAACTATTTTCTTTTTCTTAGATTACCTGGTAAGATTTTTTACTTCTAACATCCTATAATTCTATTTTCTGTGAAATATAGATATATTTAATTTCTTGATAAATATGAAATGTATAATCAGAGATTTGTAATCTAGAAGATGGCTGTTATCTTATAATCAGTGTCATTTTATTTCGAATGAGAAGATTCTAATCACTTGACTTATTGAAAATATTTAATCGTTTTGGTGAACATAAGACCTTATTTCTCCGTTTGCTTTTCAAAGTTAATAAATTGACTGTGAATATATTGGTTTCTCCTTTCCCTCTCCTTTCTTCTTTTCATTTGCTTCTCTTCTTCATTTTGTTATTGCAGAAAAGCATACTTATCTCTCTGACCATAGGCTCAGGTAAGTTCAGTAATTATAAATCAGATGAGAAAGTGTCTTAGACCATTTGGGAGAGAGGGGAAAAGGGCAGGTTGTAAAGAAAAATATGATTTTTACACTGCTCAGGCTACCAGTAGACAGGATTCCAGATCATTTAGTTTCACCAACTTTAACGGGGATTTCAGTGAAATTGATATGGAAGGGAAAGGAGGGAAAAAAAGGATCCTTGTAGCAATGAAAAAAAGACAGTGTCCTGACTAATTTGCTCCCTGAAAAATAACCGCCACCTCTCAGATCTGCTTCTGGGTTGTCTCAAAAAAGCCATCAGAACAAAGGCAAATGAAGATAGTAATACCGTAGAATCAAACATCCTACCTGACTGTTCTGACTGATGGAGAGAGAAGGTAAGGAAACATAACTGGAGCATCCAAAAGCAACCCGCCATTCTGATAGTCCAGGCTAGTCCGATGGAGTCCAGCTGCATATTGAAGTGTCTTTCAGGAGAGTTGAGCAAATAAAGAAAGTTCAAAGTTCAAAGTTCACTGCCATGGGGGTGGGAGGGAATGAGGGAGGAAGGAAAGAAGACTGTTGCTGCTGCAGGATGATCAGCCAGTAATCTCTTTACTCTCTCAGTCACTTATTCAGCACGTGTGGACCTTTGTTTATATGGACCAGGCAGTCCCTTGGATCACTCTCTCTTTGGTTCATTTTGCTCCCATCCAGAACCTCTGGAAAATCTAAGAATACTGCTTAAATCTAGCTCATGTCTAGGTCTTCACAGATGGGGGTAAAAGGGTCCCCAACCTCCATGCAAACACTAATGTGACAATATATATATTGAGAACAGGACAGCTCTTCATTCTGTCTCACAGAAAACATATAAAGGCCTCACAGTAATCTGTAAACAATCAATGCAATCCATTCTCTTTGGCGAATCCTTTATTACCATAACATCCTCTAATCTTCTAAACTCAAAATACAATTTCGCGGGTTGGACTGTTCTCAGAAGAGCAATATACTTTCTTCTTTTTTCTTTTTCTTTTGGTAAATAGTATTTAATTTTTTTCAATTACGTGTAAAGATAGTTTTCAACATTTGCTTTTTATAAAATTTTGAGTTTCAAATTTTTCTCCTCCCTCCCCAAGATGGCAAGCAACCTGATATAGGTTATACATGTGCAATCATGTTAAACATATTTCCACATTAGCCATGTTGTGAAAGAAGAAACAAATCAAAAGGGAAAAACCAAAGAAAGTGAAAATAGTATCTGCATTCAGACTTCATCAGTTGTTTCTGTAGATGTAGATAGCATTTTTCCATTATAAGTCCTTTGGAATCATCTTGAATCATTGTGTCACTGAGAAGAGCAAAGTTTATCCTAGTTGATCATCACACTATATTGCTGTTAATGTGTACAGTGTTCTCCTGGTTCTGCTCATTTCACTCAGCTTCAGTTCATGTAAGTCTTTCTAGGTTTTTCTGAAATCTGCCTGCTCATCATTTCTTATAGCACAATAGTATTTTGTTACATTCATATTCCACAACTTGTTGAGCCATTCCCCAGTTGATGGGTATCCCTTCAGTTTCCAATTTTTTGCCACCACAAAAAGAGCTGCTATAAATATTTTTGTACATGTAGGTCCTTTTTCCTTTTTTATGACCTCTTTGGGAAACAGATCGTAATGATATTGCTGGACCAAAGGGTATGCACAGTTTGATAAAAAGAGCGCTGTACTTGAAACTGTGAGACCAACGACTCCTCTGACATATTGGTGAGTCCCATTATCACCCCTAGAGACTCAAACAGACATCCAACCTTAGGATACTACTTTGAGGATGCAGACTCTTAGCATAGTGCCTGGCACATAGTAGGTAATTAATAAATGTTTATTGACCAACTCCCCCCAAAAAGAAGACAAACCAGAAGTTGCCAATCAACTCCTTTCCCATTAGATTTGTAAATCTGTATAACTCAGTCACCGCAGAAGGCAAAACCTAGGTCTTTGTGTCTATCATGTTGCGGTTTCATTCCTTGCTTATCTTCTAGATCCAGGAGCCATATACTTAGTCCTCCACTTCTTCCCTCTAATCTTGACCTACAAAACCCAGGAATATTCTTTTCTCTTACATGAGTCTGGGTTGCAGAATCCTTATTTCTTCTAGGGAGCTTCAAGTCCTTCCTTCCTTTCTTGAGTTCAGTCTTCCTTTCTATTTCCAACCATACCCTTATACGTGTTATCTCCTAAAAAAACCCATTGTGTCCCAGTTTAATCAACCTCCTCAACTCCTATGATCTCCATCTCACCATAGCCAGAAATGGCCATAATCTTGATCATTACCACCCACAAGCATTCTACCTCTACAATCCATAACTCTGAAATTTCTTTATTTGAATGATTTTTTTTAAAAAGGGAGAGATCATTAGAATCTTGGAGGATACTGGAGATGATAGGCTCAAGGGCACAAGGGTTAGCATCATCAAGAAGGAGTCTGATGTCTGAGACTGGAGCAAATGAGGAAAGGAGGGGTATGACTATGAGTGATTTAAAGTGTAAAATTGTGAAGAAAAGTGAGCTTGTGATAGATTGTCTCAATTCTTTCAGTGAGATATGAGACAAGGAAAGGGGGATATGTGGCTTGAGAAGATAAAAGGTTTGAAACTACTATGGGAAGTATAGTACAGTAGAGAGTACCATGGGAAGTAGAAGTACAGTAGAGAACTGATCATGGAAGACTAAAAGGATCGATGTGCATCAGCCAGGTCCCTGTTGAGATAACAAAAGATAAGTATGTGATAGATCCAGTCAGTATAGTTAAATTATTACTACAGTATTCATCAGTGTGCAATGTGAAAAAGAGAAGGCAGAAAGGTTAATCCAGGGTTGGAATCTGAAAAGAGATAAGTGACAAGACAAACTGGGGGAAAAAGGATTCAAAGATAGAGGAGAGCATAAAACCTAACTGCTTCACCAAACCATCAAAATTCTGCAGTGGTGTGGACAGAGAATGAGTTTGAGGAGTGCAGTGAAAGGGAGAATTAGAAAAAATAGGAAGTTATGGTCAAATAAATTGTTGTTTGTTCTTTGTTCTCAAGGAGACATCAGGAGGGCGATGTCTTCATTTGCAAGTGAATTGGATTTAAGTGAGGCAGAGCTGTGCAAAGTCATCAGCCTCACTCTCTCCTCCAGAGTCATCTGAGTTCAGCCACAAGATGGAGGTCAGGATGACTGGAGATGGCCCTGGATGCAGTGGGAGACCTTGGCCTTTTAAAGCTGAGGTCTTTCCCAGGTCTCAGTTTGTCTGAGTCAACAGCCATTTAGTGACTAAAAGCTAGATAAGAATTGAGGCAAAAATCAGCCTCAGACACTTACTAGCTGTGTGACCCTGGGCAAGTCACTTAATATCGATTTCCTCCCCCATTCCACCTTGAAAAGAAAGCTGGCTACTGAGTCAGGAAGATGTGGGTTGAGGCTCTGCTCTGCCACTGTCATATCACTTAAGTACTCAGTGACCACATCTTTGAAGAACATATCCCCTTGTAAAAGCCAATCAATGTTAGTTGACTAAATGGAACTGAGAAGCTAGTCAATGTCTAATAGGAGGAGGAAACACACCTAGAAGTGGGGCTCAGGCCCACTGCATTAGAGAAAGATACCCTTATTCATCAGGGGTATCCCTAGAACTCTGAAGGGGAGATGTAGCTAGCCTGACTCTCAGATAGTGAATGAATTTGCTACATATCATCAATTCTTTGGAATCATAATTGTTCTTTCCATTAATCAGAATTCCTGAATATTTCAAGGTTCTTTGTTTTTATGTTGTTGTTGTATAAATTATTCTCCTGGTCCTGTTCATTTCACTGTGCATCACTTCTCAGAAACCACCTCTTTCATAAATCACACAGCATCAGAATATCTTTATTTTTCAATTAATAAGCATTTTTTCAGAGAGTATCCATTCTCTTCAATTTTAAAGAAAAAGTAAAAAAAAAAACCCTTGTAACTAACACGCGTAGTCAAACAAAACAAATTCCTACAATGTCAATGTCAAAAAAAAAAAAAGTATGTCTTGTTCCACTTTTTGATTCTACCATCTCTCTGTCAGGAAGTAGTTAACCCAGATCATCTTCAGTCCTCTGGAGTTATAGTTGCTTATTGCATTGATCAGAGATCTTAAGTCTTTCAAAGTTGTTTGTCTTTACCATGTTCTTGTTGTATAAATTGTTCTTTTAGTTCTATTCATTTCACTTTGTATCAGTTAGTACAAGTCTTCCCCAATTTCTCTGAATCTATCGCTTTTGTGATTTCTTACGCTACAATAGTTTTCTATTACATTTATTTTCCATAATTCATTTGGTAATTCTCTAGTTGATGGGCACTTTCTTTGTTCCTAGGTCTTTCCAATGACAAAAAAAGTTGCTGTATTTTTGCGCATATGACTCCTTTTCTTCTTTCTTTCATTTCACTGTAGCATAAATCTAGTATTACTAGGTCAAAGGATATGCACAATTTAGTTACTTTGGGGGGCATAGTTCCAAACTGCTTTCCAGAATGGCTGTAGCAATTCACACCTGCACCAACAATGTGTTAATGTGTCTGTTTTCATAGCCCCTCCAACATTTGTCATTTTCCTTTTTTTCTCAGCTTTGCCAAGCTGATACATATGTAATGGAACCTCAGAGCTGCTTCTAAATAACTAGTATGTGTCAGGTACTGTGCTAAATGCTGGGGACACACAAAAAAGGTATAAGATAGTCCTTGCTCTCATGGAGATTATAATCTAATGGGGGAGAAAACAGACTGTGTGGAGCATAGACTGGAGTAAGAAAAGACATGAGGTAAGGAATCTCTTAAGAAAACCATTGTGAATGCATTTCTCTAATTATTAATGACTTGGAGCATTTTTTCACATGGATATTGATGGCTTGAATTTCTTCCTTAGAAAGCTGCCTATTCATATCCTCTCTGACCATTTATCAGTTGGAGAATGGCTCTTATAAATTTGAATTAGTTCCTTATAAATTTTCATATAAGACCCTTAACAAAGAAATTTGCTAACAAGATTTTTTACCCCCAGTTAATTTTTTTCTTTTAATTTTAGTCCAGCATATTTTTTAAAGCCTATTACACTTTGTTCCCCATGACACACTCTATAGTCCATCCAAACTGGCTTGCTTGCTATTTCCTGTTCATTACATTCTCTTGCTTCTGGTTTTGCACAAGCTTTCTCCAGTTCCTAGAAGGCTTTTCCTTCTCATCGCCTCCTGACACCTTTAACTCCCTTCAAGATTCCATACAAGTGTTATCTCCTTCAAAAGGCCTTTTTTGATTCTCCCAGTTGTTAATCCTCCATTTCCCTATCATGGTGTATTCATTTTGTATCTAGCCTGTATATTCTCATCCATCTGTATACCCTCCCAGTAAAATGTATAAGTTCTCAGTTTTGTATTTCTATCGCTGGTGCAGTGCCTTGCATCGTACTACACTTAATAAATGTTTGCTGATTGATTGAATGTTGTCAGTGCCCGTATATACTCCTCTTTAGAAGGTACAAGTTAGATCCTGCAACTCTTAAATTTTGGGATTGCTAGAGAAAGAACATCTGAGACTAATTCTACCCAAGAAACTGCCCTTCTTTTACTAGAAGGCTGAATTGCATTGTCCAGGAAGTACAATGCGGTCCTCCGCTCTGCCTTCCCCCACTCCAAGAAGCTGTGGTTTGGAGACTCTCACCAAGAGGACCACAGTTCCTCTTTCCATCTCTGCCCAAGTGACTGAAAATACATTTGCATCTGCCACTGATTTTTCAGAGCTGGGTCCAGACACTCATAGTCGAGGGTCTTGGTCTAGGAATTCTCTGTCCCAGCTTCTTTAATCTCTTGGGCTGAAGCTGCTCTCTCTGGGGCTGAGTGAGGATTACTCCTTTGTCCTAGGGGGTGATTGTGCTGAGGAATTTTGCACAGGAATTTGCCAGGGACCAAAGTCTGCTTTCAGATCTATGGTCTCTGATTGGAGCTCAGGAAAGGAAAAAAGGCAAATAGAAAAAATTCACCAAAACCTAGAGGCTATGACATCCTTTTATAGGTCAGCTCAAAAGGTGGCTCCTCATCACAACATCCTGGCCAAACAAATCATGTCTGATGCCCAGGAAATGTCCTTAATCCTTTCCAGAAAGTTTTCAATAGATAATGCCTAAACCTTCACTGTGAGATGCTATTCAGTCCCCTGTGGAGACAACACAGTACAGTGGAAGGAGTCATAACAGCTCCATTCAAATCCAGACTCTCCTATTTACTCTCTGTGTGATAGGGGCAAGTCCCTTTAATCTCTCTGGGTCTTGGTTTTCTTGTCTGTCAAATGAGGAAGTTGGAACAGATAACCTATGAGGTCACTTCCATAAATTAGTGATCCCATGATAAGAGTTCACCTCGGGGGTAAGCTTGTCCAGTTCATCTGGAAACTTTCCTAATCACCTTCTGTACACCAAAACTAAAGACTGGAAATAAAGGATCATTCTAAAATGACAGATAAGGTAAACCCCTGGTACAAACACACAAAAATGACACACAAATAAAAAGCAATTTAGAGGGCTCGTGGGTTGGGTTTTTTTTTTTTTTTGGCAAGGGGCAAAGATCTTATAATTTCTTCCTTCAGACATCTCCTCTTTACTCATACAGCCACAATCCTAGTTCAGACCCCGCCTCCCTGCCCCCACTGCCAACCTCTCACTTGAACTATTACAGTAGTTTTATTTTTTAAATAATATTTTTTTGATGTATTTTTTTAAAAATATCACTATAGTTTCCCCCAGTATCATTCCCCCTCTCAGAAAGTCATCCCATATAATAAATGTTTTAAAGAAAAGAAAAAGAAAAAGAAGTAAAAATTAGCATAGGTGATCAATATATCAAAAAAAGTCCAAAACATTTTCAATGTCCAACACTTGTGGACCTCTTACCTCTGCAACGGGGTGGGATGGGAGTGTCTTACATATCTCTTCTTTTGAGCCATGCTAGTTTTTAATAAAGCATATTCACTTTTGATTTTTTTGTGTTACCATATTCTCCAGTATTTTGATCCTTGGCATCAATTTCTCTTCAGCTTCTAATCAGAAATTTAAAGAAAATTTCCAATCATATGATTCACTAATATCTAAAATGTTCATTTTCCCTCAGTTCCTAGATTTTGCTATGTTTTCTTCTTCTAAAACTAGATAACCACGTTTCATGTCTTTTACCAGGATGTAAAATTTAATTTTGTGGCTAGACCACAAAGAAAAACTTCCCCTTTGCCGGGGCAGCACAACCATCTTGTGGATTTTTAGGGTATTAATAGTAGATACTTTAAAAAATATATTTTTACCACTATGGAAAAACCAGGTTTTAATAATTGAGGAGAATCACTTGTATGGAAATAACTTATCAGTAAAAAGACATATATGTAGATGTATATATATGCATACATAGACAAATGTATAGTCACATATATACACAGATACATACATACATATATATCCTATTTGGGGGTATGTTAGCTCATGCTAACTAATACACAGAAGAAAAAAATTTTAAATACAAATGAATAAATATAAAGTTAGCTTGTCATTGTGGATGGAGAGGTAGCCCTCCACCAGAAAAATCTGAGTTAAAATCCCACCCTGGACACATACCAGTTATATGACCCTGGTCAAGTCACTTAACTGCTTAGGGCCCTAGGCAACTCTCTACAACTATAAATTGCAGAGAAGACATTCACCTGCATTGCTAGAGTTTTCTCATCTGGGATGAAAATCACAGGTATAGTCCCTATCTCTAATACTTTCCAACAGCCAGATAAAATTAAGCAAAGTTTAATAATTTCCCCTCCAGTCAGAGTTTTCCAGCCTTTTCAGGTGGGAATCCTCAGGTAAGTCAACAGATAATTCATTTATTTATATTATTTCTTTTTTCTTACATTACTCTTGGATCTTTTGATCTTACTATTCATCTTCAAAATCTCCTGGGCCTAGTTAACTTCTCAACTCACTTACCTTTCTGTCACGGGCTTCCGAAGCCTCGTGACTACGCTCGGGGTTCCCCCCAGCCCCAGGCCTCTGCCTAAGCAAAGGGCCTGATCTCGCGGACAACGTACGGGGCGGGAGCCGAACAAGATGGTGAATGACTCCGTTTATTATTTCAGCAAGCAGCACATTTATACCTTTAGTGACGTAGGTACACTCTTTGGTTACGTGGATGAAAGACAGGTAAAGCTAATACACCTGGGTCCTAGGACCGCCCTGACTCCGCCTACTCTCCTCCCCCTCTCCTCCCCCACTACCCAAAGCTCCCTGCGGGCAGGCAGTCCAGGCAAAGACCGGAAACTCCACGTGGTCAGGCGGCCGGAAGTTCCACATGCTCTGCCAGAGAGCTGGAAGCTCCACGTGGTCAGGCAGGTCCGACCTGGAATCACTAGGGAGGCAACAAAGGCGAGACCCCTCCTCCTGGCTCCACCCCCATCCCAAAGCCCTGAGTCTATCTCAGCAGGCCCCTGGGCCTGGAGGTCTGAGGAGGACAGGGCTTGGCTCTAACTCTGCCCGTAACACCTTTCCATTTATTTTGCTTAGTCAAAACAACTAATAATTCCTCTAACCTCATTTTCCCAGTTTAATGCAGCTACATATATCTGGAAGGATCCCTTCTTTTTTCAATTTCCTCCCTTTTCCCCTTCAAAGAAGCCCCCAAAGCCTGCTTTCCTAATTTTTCTTATTACCTATTGTGACATTTACCCTCTATATCCAAATTCAAATATATTAGTAAGCCACCATATCTAACACAAATGTTTACTTGTTTTATTTTGATCCCACTAGGTTTCTTTGTATCAAGACATTTATCTTTCTTGTGCTAAATTACATTTCCCTAAGTCTATCTTGATGTTGACTTTTGCAGAATGTAGCTAGCAGGCACTGGTCTTATTTTATTTGGTAAAGTATTTGGCATAGCCAGTGTAAGAGTTCAATAAATACAGTGAGTGAAATTCTTAATGGAGATGAGATTGATGCTTATATACACAAAAGACAGTGAAAGGACTGTTAGATAAGCCCATTAAATGATCTACGAGGCAGGCTGGGGTGGGCCAGATCTTGGGCAGAGGTGACAGTGATCGGGGCTGCTGTGATGTATGGGAAAATTCAGGGACTGGGTTGCTTTCAAAGACATGGTCTTTTCCTTTTAGGGGTCCACGCCCCATCACCCCAGCAAAATCACAATAGGAAAAAAGCACAGGACTTCCTGCTAGTTAGCCCCAGTCAAATTGACTTAAGAGGGCACCAACATCAAAATGATTAATTTTGTCTACATTTAAATGAACCTAATTAATTAATGGAGAATAATTAATGGCTTACCTGTTAAGCAGTGGCTAAAGAAAAGCTCGTGTTGGGGCGGAAAAAAAAAATTTCACTTGTTTCTGCTACCCTTAAGAAGCTACTAATTAGAAGGTATTCAGCTCTTAGGCAGTGACCAACCATGACTGGATTAAAGTTTTTCAAGTTAGAGGGCTGAAAAGAGAAAAATAGAAAGGAAGAAAGATGGAATGGAAAAATGAGTCAATTTATTGGTCTTCTGATCCACTTAATACTACAAAAAACCATTAATGGTGAGACATTCAGATATTTCACTCAAACAGCTGGTAATGAGATGCATGTTTCAGACAATTTTTTTTCTTGTTTGGCCCCTGGAATGAATTGTTTCTTTCTCTTAGCCTAGGGTTATATTTGACTTGGGTAAATTTGAGGGTACTGCTTTATCTCACATGCTCTCTGGAGAAAAACAAACAAAAGTTTGAATAAACCAGTTGCATAGAATTTCCCTTCTGGATCACAAAGAAAATTTTTTTTATTTTTTACTTAGTGCTACCATTCCCCATTTGGTGGGTGTCTAGTTTGTTTCCAGTCCTTTGCTACTAAAAAATGGTGGTTTACATATTTTGGTGTATTTCTTTCTGTCTTTGACATCCTTGGACTTTGCCTAGTCACAGGATCTCTGGACCAAAGGAAATGGGTGTTTCAGACATATTTTTAGCATAACTCTAAATTGCTTTCCAGAAAAGATGAATCAATACTCGGTTTCATCAACATTGTATTAGTATGACTATCTTTCTATAATCCCTCCAAATACCAAAGAAGCTGATTTTCTCAGGAAAAGCACTTCTTGTCCTGTTCTCTTTTCCCCTTTCAAAGCCTGCCAAAGCTGCTAGTGACAGTATTAGTACCTATGTACAAGAGTCAATATTTGTTATCCTCAAATTGGGCAACTCTTTTCTTACTTTTTATTTTAAACAGGGATAGGGTCTCCTCTTTAAATCTTTAAAGCATTTTCTAAGAGAATATCTCTCTGAACTACAGTAATCAAGTAAATTATTAGGCCAGCCAATATACCAAGTGCTCTAAGAACCCTGTCTGGTAATTCAGACCCTTCTATAAACGTGGCAAAAATTTATAGGGCAGGAGGAATTGGACTAACACTACTCTTTGGTGTTGTGTTTGGTGCAGTGTTGATAACAATGTTGTGGATTATACAGCTCCATTGTATTTTTTTTCATCCTCTACTTAAAGAACTTGAAATTCAGGATTTTTGTTATTTGAAAAAGGTTTGATTTTCTGATTTCTCATGGCCGCTCCCATTTCAATCAACGTTTGGTTTAGCTTTGTTTTTTTCTACCTGGACTTGGGAGCTGGATAAGTTCCTGATTATGTTTTTCAGTCAATGCAGCTCAGATTACTTTCATTCTTTATGTCAACCACTTGATGTCAGCATATCCACAGGACCTGATAATTAAACATAAACTAGAACATAATCTGTAAAATTTAGGTTTAGTGTGTTATTTTCTCATCGTTCAGCAAGGTCTAGTGGAGGGGTTCTCAGCATATGGGTTGTGGGAGAGCTAGACAGCATCTTCAAAACCATATATAAACTAGCCGTCTCATTAAATGACTTAGTATGATAAGTGAGCTAACATTGCCTAAGTTTCTTTCTTTCTTTATTATTTAACAATAATTTATTTATTAACTTAAATACATTAATAATAAATAAATAATTTAACAATTATTTATTATTTAACAATAATAGCTAACATTTATAAAGCACTTTTTTATTCATTCTTTTTTTTGGAGGGGGGAAGGCAGGGCAATTGGGGTTAAGCGACTTGTCCAAGGTCACAAAGCACTTTTTTATTACTAAAATTATTTATTACTAAAGCATTAAAGAGCTTTATAAATATTTCATTTCATCCTCACAACAACCCTGGGAGGTAGGTGCTATTATTATCTGCATTTTACAGATGAGGAAATTGAGGCTGAGACAGGTTAGATGACTTTCCCAGGGTCATATAGCTGGTAAGTGTCTGAAGCAGGATTTGAACTCAGATCTTCCTGACTGCATCTTCAGTGCTCTAATCTACTGTACCACTTAACTGCCCTTCCAGCTCTAAATGGATTGATAATAATGTGTCTTGAACATGTTCAGGTATCTCCAGGCTCCCTATTCCAGAGGCAGTTAAGGTAAAGAAAATGGCAGAGGGTCTCATTATCTAGTGCCTTTTGAATGCACCCCTCACTTACAGCGACGCAACCAATCAAAAAGGCTCCTGCAGACTGCAACCAGGTTCCAGAAAGTTCCAAAGTCTTTTCAAGATCCTTCCAGTACAAGTCACCACCATTCTCCAGGAAGCAGGCTTCCTGACCTCTTCTACATAGGGGAATTGCATCAGTGGCACCCTAGGCGTGCTCAGAAGGACTGGGTTCCCAAGCCAGTCCCCCATTACAAAATAAATGAATTACTCTTTTTTTTTACTATATTTAAAAATATTTTTATATCTTATACAGGGTGTTCCTAAAAAGTCTGGACACATAGGCAAAAATGCATATTTTCAAGAAATGAAATGATTGAAATTTTCAACAATATTTTATTTAATTGAATATTAACAAATAACATCTTCGATATGATTTCCATCATTTGTGATGCAAAGGTTGATGCGCTTTGCAAGATTCACGTGAACTCGATGTAATAACTCAATAACTCCCCATTGCTGTCAGTTTCAGTACATTCACTCTTGGAATATGAATATGAAATCATATGATATTATTTGTTAATATTCCAATTAAATAAGATGTTGAAAATTTCAATCATTTCATTTCTTGAAAATATGCATTTTTGCCTATGTATCCAGACTTTAGGAACACCCTGCATAAATATATTTGTTATGCATTACATGTTTATATATTACATTTATGTAATTTGTATAATATATTAAAACATACTATATTTTTATAATTTTTTTGCCATATTTTCAAATATATGTTATGATACTCAAAATACAGATTCACTTGGAAACAATATTGAATCCATAGTAGCTTTCTACCATTAAGAAATACTCAAAAAGTTCCAGTGATTCCTTATCCAGAGGACAAAATAAAAACTCCTCTCTTTGGAGCCCTTTGTAATGTTGGCTTCAACCTACCTTTCCAAGTTTATTGAATATTACTCTCCTTCATATACTCTATTTATCAGCCAGACTGGGCTACATACTGTTCACTGTACATAACATTTATCTCCCATCTCTGTGCCTTTGTGAGTACCCCCTTCCTGAAATGTACCCTCACCTCACTTCAGTTTCCTTCAAAACTCAGCTTAAGTGGAACCTTCTAAAGGAAGTCTTTCTTAGTCCCCACGGCTGCTGGAGCCTTCCTCTTGAGGATCACTTCCCAGACATTGTGTAGGTATTTGGTTATTTACATGTGCTCTTCCTCACTAGAATGTAAGCTCCTTGAGGACAGGGATTATTTTACTTTACTTTGTAAATAAATTTGGTTAAAAAAAAGTTTGCTGATCCCTCCCACATTGCCCCCTCCCCCCATGCTGGAAAATCTACATAAAAATCTTTTGCTTCTCTTTTTGTACCAGAGAAGAAGTCTGATTTTTTTTCTTTTTCTTTTTCTTTTACGGGGTGTTTACAGTACTTAATTGTTAAATTTGGGTTAAGTATTTGGTCATAGGCTATATTATACAATACCATACATGTATTTTATGCATTTCTGAGTTTCTAAACTTTTTCTGTGTCATCTGGGGCCTTTGTATGTCATCTATGGCTTCCACAAAATTCCCCTCAAATTCCCATTTAATTTCTTATGCTAACCCACAATATGTTGAAACTGTGATGGGAAAAATTTGCAATATACAAGGGCCAACTCTATATGTTGTTTCATCAATAGAAAGTAAGCTCCTTGAGGATAGAATTGTTTCATTTTTGTTTTTATCTCCCAAGTACGTAGTATATTGCCTGACACTATGTTAATATTAGCAAATGCTTCTTGAATTGAATTAATCGTGTATTTTTGTAGCCAGCAGATATTAATTCTTTGAGAGAGTCTGCCAAAAGGGAGCCTCATCTTTGAAGGTGGACAGCTAGGTGGCAGAATGGATAGAATGCCAGGCCTGGAGTTAGGAGGACTCATCTTCTTGAGCTCAAATCTGGCCTCACACACTTACTAGCTATGTGACTCTGGGAAAGTCGCTTCACCCTATTTGCCTCTGTTTCCTCATCTGTAAAATGAGCTGGAGAAGGAAACGGCAAACCACACAGTATCTTTGCCAAGAATCCCAAAGTGGGGTCGTGAAGAGTCAGGCATGAACAGCAACATCCTTGAAGAGATTCCATTGGTTTAATAGAAAGAGCAATGGACTGGGGGTGGGGAGATCCAAGCACTGCTCCAGGCTCTGGTACTGACTAGCTATGTGACTGTGGGCAAGTCACTTCACTCACCTCTTTGGGCCTCCATTTCTTTGTCTGTAATTTGAGAGAGTTGGGCTAAATTATCTCCAAGGTCCCTT
Organism: Trichosurus vulpecula; assembly: GCF_011100635.1. Classification (NCBI taxonomy): domain Eukaryota; kingdom Metazoa; phylum Chordata; class Mammalia; order Diprotodontia; family Phalangeridae; genus Trichosurus; species Trichosurus vulpecula. Next base: position 391,144,888 of record NC_050576.1, on the reverse strand, counting down.
GTGACTCTAAAATTCTATGGTTGCTAAGCAGATTTCCATCTTTAAGATAATATAATTTTTATGTCATCATCAATACTTTGTTCTACAAATAGGAAGTTTCTCTGTCTAAAGCACTGAAGACAGATCATTGTCGGTTATTTTGGGGGCCTTCTGGGAAGGAGATACAAGAAATTCCTTCTGAAACTCATTCAATTAAATAAACAATTATTGTGTGATTACTATGTGGAAGGCATTGAGGCTAAAAAGAGGAAAAAAATGACCTATCACTGGCTTCACAAAGTTTTCATTCTACTGGTGAGATGTGAAAAATACATAGAAAAATTTTAGAATTTGATAGAGGCAGAAGAATTCGATTTAAATCTCTCCAACTTCCAACTTTAAGCTAATGCTGGTCTATCTATTCTCAATTGAGGCAGAGAACAGCTGGACCCCACTCATCATATTTATAATAATAGCTAGCATTCATATAGCACTTTAAGGCTAGCAAAGCCCTATACAGATATCTCAATTTATTCTTACAAGAACCCTGAGAAGTAATTGCATTTATCCCCATTTTACAGATGTGGAAACTGAGGCAGATAGTAGTTAAATGACTTGCCCGAGGTTATACGCTAGTGAGTGTCTGAGTTCAGATTTGAACTCAGTCAAGTCTTCCTGACTCCAAGTCCAATGTTCTATCCATTGCACCGCTAAGCTGTCTTTGCTGCATAATCCGTGCCATCACCTGCGAAGCAAATATTTTGTTGTTGAGCTATGAATCTTATCTAATGGCTAACGGTCCCATTTCCTTTTATATTTCCATGTGGATCTTATTCTCTAACCCTCTAACCATCATAACCATGCCCCTCTAAACTCTTAGAAGGTTTTCATCCTTAAAATCTGTCCAAAGGGAATGCCTTAAGAAGTTGTGGTATATGATTGTGATGGAATAGTATTGTGCTATAAGAAATGATGAGCAGGTTGGTTTCAGAAAAATCTGGGAAGACTTAACATGAGCTGATGCAAACTGAAGTGAGCAGAACCAGGAGACCATTGTACACAGTAACAGCAATATTGTAATGATGGTAAACTGCGAAAGGCTCACCTACTCTAATCGAGACAATGATCCAAGACGATTCCAAAGGACGCATTCTGAAAAATGCTATCCATCTCCAGAGAGAGAACTGATGAACTCTCAGTTCAGATTGAAGCATCCTTTTTTCACTTTATTTTTGGGATGTGTGTGTGTGTGTGTGTGTGTGTGTGTGTGTGTGTGTATGTATGTATGTGTTTTCTTTGGCAACATAGCTAATATGGAAATGTTTTGCATGACTTCATATGTGTAATCAATATCATATTGCTTGCCTTCTTAAAGAGTGGGAGAGGAGTATGTGGGAGGGAGAAAATTTGGAATTCAAAATTTTTAAAATGAATGTTAAAATTCAAAAACTAGATATATATACATATACGTATATAAATAGGAAAATAATGAAATAAAACACATTAAAAATAAAAGGAATAGACTGGGTAAAAAAATCTAAAATACTCCATTAAAGATTTGACTAGATTTGAGTATGTGAGAAAGACCATTTCAGAATTTCCCTGATGCATCACTATAACACTTTGATTTTTAAAATAATATGCTATAGCCACCTTTTTGCAGTGAAAAAAGAGTTTGTGAACAACGCACCACAGGGAAAACAAATATCACAATCTTCCATTCAAGTTGTATCCTCAGCTGCTTACCCTTTTCCTTCAGCACATCCAGCTCTTGGACACATACATGGTGATCATTCAAAAAATGAGTATAATAAGTAGGCTTTCTTGTCCTTATCTACCAAGGATCCTCTCGTGTTTCTCTTCTCTGTGCCTCAGTTTCCTGTATTTGACATTCAGTCCCAAAATAGAGATGAACGTTATGGCCACCAGATAACATTAACAAGAAGGTACCTTATTATATTATATTTATACAGAACCTATGATGTGCCCGGCTTCACAATTATTATCTCATTTGATCCTCACAACAGCCCTGGGAGGTAGTTGCTATTAATATCTCCACTTTTACAGATAAGGAAACTGAGGCAAGCAGAGGTCAAGTAACTTGCCCAAGTTTACATAGCTAATAAGTGTCTGAGGCTGGATTTGAACTTTTGTCTTCCTGACTCCAGACCACTGTGCCACCTAACTGAAAAATATGGTTGCTTTGTTTGTTTCTTCCTTCCTTCCTTCTTTCCTTCCTTTTTCCCTTCCTTCCTTCCTTCCTTCCTTCCTTCCTTCCTCCCTTCCTTCCTTCTTCCTTCCTTCCTTCCTTCCTTCCTTTCTTTCTTCACTTCTTTTTCATCTGCCTTTTTGTCTTCATCTTCTTCTTCTTTAGCGTTTTTCTTCATCATCTTCTTCTTCATCAGCATCGTCTTCTTCTTCTTCTTCTTCTTTTTTGTCTTCTTCTTTATAAATTGGTTGCTGACGACTGCTAGGGGATTGACTCTTTGGATGCTGGAACACCCAGAGAGTTTGTTTCATAGGCACCAACTTGAGTTGGAAGCTATGTACTTAGGTTCTTCCCCTAATCCCCATGTTTGTCATTCAGAACTCTCAGGAGTTACATGCACCCTGCTCTGCCCCACCCCCACCCCCATTAAATTATGGTAGAGTCCTGTTTAGATACTGTTTCTCCAGGAAGAATTCCAACAGTTACTAAAGGCAGCAGTAATATCTTTGATATATTAATATATCTATGATGGTACTGACTCCAGGGATAAAAATGACACCTGACCTCCTCCCTATGCCCTTTTGTTCTTTGTGTCTCTTGTCCATGCACTCCTGTAAATCTGCTACAGGGGGCCAAGCCAATGTATTTCAGGCCTACCTCTTGTCATTTTGTGGATGTAAATGAAGGACTTGGGCTGCCCATCAATTATCTGTCACTCTTACCAAATGATTGGCCCACCTTCTTTTCCATTCATGAGAGCCTATGATGACATCCTTTGTACTGTTTCTGAGATTTAATTTTTTTTTTAAATTTTTTTATATTTTATTTTTTCTAATTAGACATAAATTTTTTTTAACATTTGTTTTTTTTTTTAAATTTTGGATTCCAAATTCTCTCTCCCTCCCTTCCCTCCTCCTTGAAAAGGCAAGTAGTTTGATACAGATTATACATGTACAGTCATGAAAACATATTTCCATGTTAGCCATATTGCAAAAGAAAACACAGACCAAAAAAACCCATGAAGAAAAATAAAGAAAGTTTTAAAAAGTATGCCTTGATCTGAATTCAGACTCCATCAGTTTTTTCTCTGGAGGTGGATAGCATTTCTCCTCATAAGTCCTGTAGATTGTCTTAGATCATTGTATTGTTGAGAATAGTTAAGTCTTTCACAGTTGAGCTCATTACAATATGTGCTGTTACCATGTACAGTGTTCTCCTGGCTCTGCTTATTTCACTTTGCATCAGTTCATATAAGTCTTCCTAGGTTTTTCTAAAATCATCCTGCTTATCATTTCTTATAGCACAATAATATTCCATCACAATCATGCCACAGCTTGTTCAGCCATTCCTTAATTAATGGGCATCCTCTCAATTTCCAATTCTTAGCCACCAGAAAAAGAGATGATATATATATATATATATATTTGTACCAATAGATCCTTCCCTTTTTAAATCTCTTTGGGACATAGACCTCATAGTGGTATTTCTGGGTCAACTTTGCTTTTGGGCATAGTTCTAAATTGCTCTTCAAAATGGTTGGATCAGTCATGATGCAATTCTAATGACACTTTATATAATGCTTTATAGTCAGCAAGAGAGTTAACATATATTAGTATGCAAGTTATTTAATCCTTACTATTGTTGTTGTTTGTCCTTCATTCTTGAAGAGGACCATGACATCAAGGAGGTGACGCCATGACATGCAAGTGAATTGGATTTAAGTGAGGCAGGGCTGAGCAAAGTCACCAGCCTCACTTTCTCCTCCAGAGCCATCTGGGTCCAGTGGCAAGATATAGATCAGGATGACTGGAGATAGCCCTGGATGCAGTGGGAGACCTTGACCTTTTAAAGCTAAGGTCTTTAACAGGTCTCAGTTTGACTGAGGTAATGACCATTCAGTGATTAAGGCTAGGTAAGAAATGAGGCAGAGAATGGCCTCTTACCTAGTTAAAAAAAATCAATCTGGAAGAGGAAGTCCATCACTGGGTTTCTGGCTAAAACAGAAACAGTTGATATTTACATTTACTCTGAGCCAATCAGGGCCTGAACAATGACCAAGTGGGGCTTGGCCTTGGACCTATTATTGGCCAATCAATGAGAACTAGAGTGATTTGGGTTTAAGGCATGATCCTTAAGAAAGAGATCTAGCTCGTAAACCCCAAGATATCTTTCAAGGTTTCGGCAATCAAAATTTACATTCATTTGAGCAGAGCATTCGCAGATAAGGGTGTGATACCTTATGTGGACAGAAGAAGGGAAGGAAAGTGAAGGGAAAGAAAGAAGGGGAGAGAGAGAGAGAGAGAGAGAGAGAGAGAGAGAGAGAGAGAGAGAGAGAGAGAGAGGAAGGAAGGAAGAAAAAGAAAGGACCTGTGTTGCGCAACTGGTCAGTTCCAGTTGGGTCTCCAGTGGGGGAGCTCCTACAACTATTCATAGAGGTTGCCATTTGTCTTTTGTTCTCGAAGGGGACCATGACATCAGGGAGGTGATGCCATGACATGCAAGTGATATGGATTTAAGTGAGTGAGGGTTGTGCAAAGTCACCAGCCTCACTTTCTCTTCTGGAACCGTCTGGGACTAGTGGCAAGATATAGATCAGGATGATAGGAGATGGACCCCAGTTCTTGCTATAATTTTTAAAGAAGGTAGGGCAGATATTCTCATTTTACAGATGAACAAACTGAGGCTCTGAGACCCAAAGTGACCTGCCTGCTTCATGTTGAAAAAGTCTTAATATAAAAAATCAGGGAGACATGGGCACATCAAAAAATATTTAGTCCTCTTTCGAAATGAGTGTAGAGTCAACCTTCCTTTGCCAATGATTTCTTAATAGCATTCCGGGAAATGGAATACTCACTCACCTTGATTATTATTGATTTTTCTGAATTGCCTTGTTTATATAGGAGTTTTGTGCCTCTAATGACCCTGTTTGAGATCTTTGTACTAGAACTTTTAAACTTTGCTTAGAAAAATTGTGTAAAATGCAAACTATGCACAAACCCTGGGAAAATAAGTTAGAGGATTTATTTTTCATAATAACTTCTCCTTCTTCTCCTTCTCCTCCTCTTCCTTCTCCTCTTCTTCTTCCTTCTCCTCTTTCTCTTCCTCCTTTTCTTCTCCTTCTCTTCCTCCTCCTCCTTTTCTTCTTCTTCCTCTTTCCTCTAATATCATGTTGATCATGTTGATTCAAAGAAATACAGATACTTTTGAATGGGTCCTAGACAAAGGAAACTAAAAAATTGCTTAAGGTTGCTAGATTTAGAGGAAAAACAAGAGGTTTCTCTTAGCTATTCCAGAACATGCCGTTCTCCTCAACCAATCAATCAACGAGAATTTATTAAGCACTTACTTATGTGCCAGGCATTGTGTTTGTTGTTGGCTATGTAAGTAAGTACAAAGAATGAAACAATCCTTACTTGCCATGAGATTACATTCTAATGAGGGAGACAACAAGTATATATACTTATATAGTCAACATAAATATAAAGTTATTAAACATTCACATACATATGCACTCAAAATATATAAATACAAGGTACTATAGGAGGGAAGACACTAGAGATTGGTGGGATTAGGACAGTCTTCATGCAGAAGAGAGTGTCTGAGCTAGATCTTAACAGAAGAGAAAGACCCTATGAGAGAAGGGTAAAGAAAGAGTGTATTCCAGGCATGGGGGACAGCCTGTATAAAAACATGGAGATGAGAAATGAAGTATCATGAGGGAAGAACAGAAAAGAGGCCAATTTGTCTGGATCACAGAGTATAGGAGGGGGAGTAAGGTCCAGTAAATCTGGGAAGGTAAGTTGGGGCTAAATTGTGTAGGGTTTTAAAAGCTAAACAGAGTTTATATTATATTTTGCAGGCAATAGGAAGCTACTTCCTCACTCTCACCACATGACTAACCCACCTTTGGCCAATCCATTGAGTCAAAGAGTTTCATGGTCAGATCTGCTCTTAAGAAAAATTAGCAACAGTGTATATAATTAACTGGAGTAGTCAGAGATGTGAAGCAGGAAGAGAAATTAGGAGGGTGTTAGAATAATCTGGTGAAGAGGTGGGAAGGTTCTAAACTAAAGGCTATTAGTCACATACGTATGTATATATATATGTATGTATATTAAAGTTTATGTATCTTGGATCCTAAACCCTTATTAGAGAAATTTGATACAAAGCTTTTTTTCCATTTGACCACTTCTCTTCTTATGCTAGATGCATTAATTTTGTCTGTAAAGCTTTTTAGTTTCAAGCAATCAAATTTATCTATTTTATTTCCTCTTTCTCTTATTTGGTTAAGAATACATCTCCAGCACCCGCCCTGGAGTCAGGAGGACTCTTCATGACCCCTTCTGGGGTTTTCTTGGCAAAGATGCTGGAGTGATTTACTATTTTCTTCTCCAGCTCATTTTACAGATGAGGAAAACTGAGGCAAACAGGGTTAAGTGACTTGCCCAGGGTCACACAGACAGTAATATTTGAACTCTGGTCTTTCTAACTCTAGGCCCAGCACTCTTATCAACTCCAACATCTAATTGCCTCAGTCAAAGACCTCTTATTGGCAAATCTGGTTGCTTTTCTCCCATCCTCTCTGACCTCTCTCTAGCATTTGACAGTATTGACCATCCTCTCCTTCTGAATACTTACTTTCTCCTTTCTGGGTTGCTGAAAATAATGTTTCATGTGAACACTTATAAAATATTCTCATTTTCTGCACATTAAAAAACCTTGGAAAAAGAATATTCTAATCTTCCAAATGAAGAGCTTCAGTGGATTTTGAATACATTTGCTAAAAATATAAAAATGCAATATTTTCTAATTGGTTTGCAAGAATAGTCAATTGACATCAGAGAAGATGGAAATTGACTGCATTTCAACAAAAACTTTTATGTAAATGTTGGATGTGATTGAAAAGTGACCACCATGATTTTAGTAGGGGTAATCAGTGATGTATTTCTTCCACTTAGATCTAGGAATCATTGAAAGGTATCTTTTTCAACTGATAGCTGTTAAAGATATGAATCAAAATGAACTAAATTTATAACCGGACTTTGAAATGGCTATATCAACAAATGTCATATGAAGATTTTAAAAAATAATGAAGTATGGTAAAAACATTGTTTTCACTGAATATATCTTTATTGATAATAATTTTTAAGTGAGGGTAAAAAGTTTGTAGTAAGAAAAACAATATTTTCAAAATATATCATTTTTTATTACTTAAAATTTTTATAGATTCCATAATATATAATTACTAACATAGTAGTAATGCATATGATTTAAAAATAAGTATATATACATACATTGTGGTGCACACTCAATAAATGTTTACTGAAAGAAGTTTTTGATTAAAAAATAGTTTAGAGACTGCTGTTCTAGTTAAACTAAAAGTTTTGAGGCCAGAGCCAGGGTTTTTATAGCTATAAAAAGCTGTGACCAGTTAGAGGAAGAATTTAAAACAAATGAAATGTGGCATAGCTCATGAAGCAGTCTGGAGCAAGCTGGCCTTGGAGTGAGGAATACTTGGGTTGAAGTCCTATCTCTGACACATCTTGGCTGTTTGACCCTGGGGAAAACACTTAACCTCCCCATGCTTTAGGCAACTGTCCAAGACTCTAAGTTGGATTGATGATGCAGACCTTCAACCATAACAGGAATTTTCTCAGTTTTGAGTTTCAACTGGTATAAGTGAAATCAGAGGTCTTGTTCCTATTTCTGGTCTTTTTAAAACAAAAAATGGAGATATGTATCAAAGCTTGAGGATCTGAAGTTCTATTTCTATTTCTATACCAACAAGTGGGCCTTAAGCCTTTCCTCTGGAATTTGAAGTTTCATTGTTCAGATATTATATAGTATTTCTTATTCCATTAAGTTTTTTTTATGATCTGGAGCATTCTCATGACATCCAAGGACTGTTTTTTTTATCACCCTACTTTTTAGAGCTGCCACTCAGGGTATAAGAACAAGGGTCGGGTCATCCCTAGTTCTTTCTACTGGACCTTGCTATCAGACCATCTGCTTGGAGAGTAAGAGCTGTGATTTTCTTATTGTTTAGCTTCTTTAAAATCCTTAGGAATTTCCTGAAGGGCTTACTCTGAGTAGAGCTGTTAAGTAGAAGTTTGCCTTAAGTATTAGCATTTATCTTGTTTGTACTTCCCTGTCTTTCAGTCTCTTCCACAAAGTATCCACTTGTCCAAGACCAGGTCTTACTATCCTGTGGCCCTCAGCCTATCTCTCCCCTAGCTCTCCTGTCTTCTAGCTCGACATTAATTTGTAACTCTCTCCATCAACACTCACCTGTCTTGTGTCTTAGTATTTTCAGAGCCAGGAGCTCAGTGCTTTCCAAAACATCAGCTAACCAGTTCTATAGCTTCATCCAGATCTGTAACTAGGGATTCTTGTGTTAGGGACAAATTCACTTGATTGAGAGGTGTGGATAGGGGCCCAGAAGACTATTAAGTCACTGGTTTAGCACTTGGTACTGGGGCAGCCTATCCCTGAAATGAGGGCTCTAAACTTTTTTGGTGTCATGGACCCCTTGATAGTCTTGTGAAATCTATTGATTCCTTCTCAGAATAATGCTTTAAGATAAAATACATAGGATTACAAAGGAAACCAGTTATATTGAAATAGTTATAAAAAATTTTTAAACCAAGTTAATGTATCCAAGGTTAAGAACCCCTGCATTAGAGAATTTTGTATGAGACGCTCAGGGTATTGGGACATGGAAAAGGTGAGCTCTGGGAGAGGGGGTTCATGATGACAGGATCATGGGGTGGGCATGAGATGTAGGGCAGCTGTCATCATAGGAAGGAAGCTCACCCCCACCCTAGGCATCAGCATCTTGGGCAAAATCCTAGTCTCACCATAGTAACTTCAATTCTTTACTCATCTATCAAATGCATAGACTGGATAATCTGTCAGTTTCCTTCCAGAGAGTTCTATGGTTCTAATTCTAAGAAATTAATCCACAATAATCTGGATGGGATTCCCTTTGGTAACACTCATACGGGGGTTAAAAGTGGCCTTCTAAACACATTTTCCCTACCTTTCATACCTAACTTAAAGTAGTGACTTTTGCATAAATGGGAATTGCAGGCTAGGTCATCAAAGAAATGGTACCAGAGACAAAGTCCTTGGGGGCTGGTTGGGGTCTTCAAGGCCTAATCACATTATACAATGTCAATACAACTTGCTTTGCCCAAACACAGAATAGCTCTCACCTACAGTTTTATTGTAGGTCAGAAATTGTTATTCTTATGGTTAGAATGGATAAAATAATGCTGGTAATCAACCAACACCATAATCACCCTGGACAGCTCAGTTGGGATCACCGTCCCACCTGGGGATACATAGGCCCAGTTGGAAGTTCTGATTCAACTCCCTATTAGATTGTGAGAACCTTGTGAGCAGGGACTATTTTTGCCTTCTTTTTATCCCCAGCACTTAGTGCCTGATACATAGTAAGTTTTCATTTATTTATTTATGTATTTAACATTTTTAATTAAAACTTTGAGTTCCGAATTCTATCCCTCCCCTTTCCCTTCATAGTAGGTTTTTTTTTTAAATAACAAATGCTTGTTGCCTTAACTTGATTTCTCCTAATTACCTAACAGTTTGTGTGAGATATGCCAATCAAGGGCCTGAGGCTTTAGGATTTTCTGCAGCTGCTCTGGTGTGCCTGGAGCAGCAATGTGTACTACATATATCCTCAAGTGGTACTGGCTGGCCTGATGCTGATTGACAGCTAACTCCACCAGAAACATTGGTCTAAAGTGGCAGGGGGAGTGGTCTCTTCTTCCTATAGTTTATGTGCCTGTAACCATGAAATTCCTTCATGCAACCTTGCTAAGACCCTACCCTGAGGGACAACTAGATGGTGAAATGTTTAGAGCGTCAGGCCTAGACTCAGGAAGACTCATCTTCTTGAGTTCAAATCTCACCTCAGACACTTACAAGCTGTGTGACCCTGGGCAAGTCACTTAACCCTGTTTACCTCAGTTTCCTCACTTGTAAAATGAGCTGGAGAAGGAGATGGCAAACCCCTCCAGTATCATCGCTAAGAAAACCCCAAATGGGGTCACAAAGAGTCAGATGCAACTGAAATGGCCACACCACAAAATGACCCACGCTACATGGCTGATTAGAGAAAACATTGCCAAGTAAAGAAAAAGACCGTGCTAATACAAAATTTTAAAATTTTATTTTTAAATGGCACTTCTTATGAAACAGCAGGGACAGTCAGGATACTCTAGATTTCTACCAAAATATGATGGAATTCCTGAAAGAAGATCTATCTAAGCTGGCAAGGGTGAGGCAAGAGTGAGCAGTCTAGACAGGCATTTTCCCCACTTCAAATGGAGTAAGAGAAAATTGACATCAACAACAGACCAAATGGCAAGTTAGCAATTTAGGGCAAACCCAAAGTGGAATCAGAATAGTGGTATTGCTCCAGGCGGGTATGGAGTTGTGCTGAATCTTCCCTTCCGAGACCTGGAAACCTAATCATGGATTCAAACCACAGAGGAAGGGCATAAAATGTACCCCAAAGGTACCAGAAGATCACGTGAGTAGAATTCTTTTTAATCAGAATGTTCTGTAGTAAACAGAACTAACCAAAGTGGAAGCATTTGGCCAGATGAGAAGGATTAGAAGGGAAGATGACCACTGCTGTGGAAACCTCAACCAGTTCTACAGAACTTTCTTTGTTCTCATGGACTTTTTTATCCATCCAAGGAAGGCAGTGACTTTTGTGTAGATTCCATATTTTCCCTTCCTGGCACATCCTTCTCCCCAGCTGACAACTCCAGTGACAAAATAAGTGTCCTTAAACTTGGTCACATGTGGGCCGCCACTGTCTCCCTCGCAGGCATCTTCCGGTTTGTTTTCATAGCCAGCACAGAACATGTTGGAGGTGATGGTGAAGGTACTGGACAACTTGCATGTGTTCCGATCAACATAGGGGACTGTGAGCATCTTGAGTACGGTGGAAGTGCGGCCTTTCTCGTGGATGCGCCCAAAGCCGCTGACGATGCCTGCTTTCTGATTCATCAGGACGGCCTCAGCCCAGTCCTTTTCTGGTAAGCACGCAGGAGCTACGTTCCTTCGGAACCGGATGGGTTTCTTTAACTTGATGATAGCAATGTCGTTGTCATAGGTCTCCCTGACGAATCCTTTGTGTGTCAAGATCCTCTCCACTTCATGGGCTTCTTCATTTCCATCCTCGATTTCGGTATTCCGCTCACCTATGAGGGAATGATTAAGAGTCATAAGGTCTCTTATTAATCTTAATTATTTATTATTATTATTAATAAATATATAATATTTATATAGGAATATTATATAATATAAAATAAATATATAAAAATATAAAATATAAAATTACTATCAATAATTTTAAAATTAATTAAATTAACCAAATGAATTTAAATTAATTTATAGACTAATTAATAATTAATGAAAATTATTATTTTCATTCAGGAGGCTTTTTAATCATGCAGGTTTTACTCCCCAATAATAGTGATAGCAATAGCAGCAGACATTTAGTTAGAACTCATTTCATATACAGTATCACATATACTACAAGTTCCATGAGGGCTGGTTCTGTGCCTTGGCTAAACTTTGTATCTCTTCCAGGGACTAGCACGACAGATGGCAGGCACTGAATACGCATTCGTAGAATTGAATTCAGCAAAGCAATGTTGTGAGGTAGGTGATTACAAGGATGCAGATTTTTATAGCACTTTTCTCACCGAGAGTCTACGGAGGGGATAACAAAGATATTATTACCCCTATGTTACAGATAAGGAAACTGAGGAATATAGTGGCCCCCATGGTCACAGAGCTTATAGGTATTAGATAAAGGATTCAAATAGTTTCTTGACTCTGTGTCCAGAATTTATTTTGTAGATGGGAAAACTGGGTCGCAAAGAGTCTGCGGGACTTGCTTATGGTCACATAACTAAAGAGATAAAAGTGGAGACTCAGACTCAGGTTTTTCCACCTGAGTCCATTTGTACTATGCTGGGGTAGAGACTAGAGTGGAATCCTGGCTTTGTGAGCTACAAGCTGGATGACACGCCTCTTTCTCTTTCTGAGACTTAGAATCTTCATCTGTAAAATGAGAAGGTTATGTTGTTCCGTTGTGTCTGACTCTTTGTGCCACCATTTTGGGTTTTCTTGGCAAAGATACTGGAGTGGTTTTCCATTTCCTTCTCCAGCTCATTTGACAGATGAGGAAACTGAGGCAAATGAGGTTAAGTGACTTGTCCAGGGTCACACAGCTAGTAAGTGTCTGAGATTAGATTTGAACTCATCAAGATGAGTCTTCCTGACTTCAGGCCTGGCACTCTATCCACTGTGCCACCTCGCTGCCCCCAAGGTTAGAGTAGATGATCTTTTAAGGTTCCTGCCACCTCATATTTCTTTTGTCTCCCTCACAATGTAGGGTATATATAGTCCCTGCTAAACAGCAGATATTTAGGAAGTACTCCCTGATTGATTCACCTGGGTAGCTAATTGGTATAGTGGCTACAGCCGAGTTTGAATCCTGTTTCAGGCACTGATTAGCTGTGTAAGACTAAACAGATGGTCTTTTTTTTCTTTAACTGAGCTGGTCTTCTTAGCCTGAGCATCAATTTTTCACGTATAAGATGAAAGTAATCATAGCACCTGCCTCACAAGGCTGCTGGGAGGACCAGATGAGATACTATGGAAAGGGGCTTTGTAAACTTTAAAGTGGGAAGGGAACAAGCATTTATGTAGTACCTACTATGTACCAGGCACTGTGTTAAGTACTTTAAAATTTTTTTTTGTAGTAAAAGTGCTACATAAATGCTAGCTATTGTCATTGGTATTAATATTAGCTATTGCTGTTATGTTATTATTATTTACAGGGATACCATACTACCTGGTGCTACAGAAGAAGGCAATTTTATCTAAACAAATGGCAACCAGCCAGACATGAGGGCTCATTTCTGTATTTCTTGCTTCTAGAGAGGCTGCGACTGGTGGATCACTTGAGTTTGGGAGTTCTGAGAAGCACAGGACTAAAGGGGTCCGCACTAGGTCCAGCACTAATATGATGAATCCTCAGGAATGGAGGCAGTCAGTTGACATTTATTAATCACCTACTGTATGCTAGGCACTGTGCTAAGCATTGGACATACAAAGAAAGACAAATGACAGTCCTGTTCTCAAGGGGTTCAGACACAAAATGTGCCAGGTCAGAACAAAGGAGCAGGTCAAAGCTTCCATGCCAACCAATATTGGAAATGGACCACAGGTGTCTGTTGTACATCTAGCCTGAGTGAGATGGGGGCCCAGTCTCAAAAACCCCCCCTCCCCAAACAAAACAAAACAAAACAAAATAAGATAAAACAAACAAAAAACCAAAGATGAATCTCAAATCTCTGCCAATTCTTGATCACTTAAGATGAGTTGTACAGTTTGAAGATTATCCAGCCCCTTCTCTACCCTTCTACTGCCCCCCGGTGCTGGCCATTTAACTTCCCTTTGCCCAGAAAATAAGCTGGAGGTGGTCACGTTGTCTCAGAGCTAGATGCATAGCTGGTATTTAATAAGGACCTGCTAACTGATCACAGGGTAGTAGAGAACAATATTTGAAAAACAAGGTAGAACAGTATAATGAACAATAGACTCAGAAACAGAGAATCTGGATTTTAAGGATGGACATCAATGCTCTTTAGTTGTGTCACTGTGGGCAAGTCCCTAAGCTTCCATTTCCTTATCTGTAGAGTGTGAATAAGTAATAATTGCATAATTTGCAGAATTAGTAGGAAAGTATTTCATGATGCTCCCCCCACCTCACCTCCACTCACTTCCGTTAGTCTAGACCCATGATTTCAGCCATATGGAGAAAACCCAGGAAGGGGAAGTCGTCTGTCACTCCTAGTCTTAGAGAGGTGCCTGGGGCCACTGGGTGGTTAAATGGCTTGTCCAGAGTCACGTAGCTAGTAATCATCTTCCTGACTCTGAGGATGGCCACAATGCAGCATTGCCTTTGGTAAACCATGAAATGCTTCATGTATGTAAACTGTTATAAGTGAAAGAAAGTGAGCTGATTTGGACTTAGCTTCAGATTTGGAGACCCACTTGTGAAGTGATGTTGAATATTTATGAGGAGGGGAGAGGGAGAGAGAGAAGGACAGAGAGAAGGAGAGGGAGAAGGACAGAGGGAGCAATGAAAGAGAGAGACAGTCACAGAGAAAGAGACAGAGATAGTTACAGAAAGAGATAGAAGTAAAAAGAGAGCCAGAGCCAGAGAGAAATATAGAGACAGAGACAGAGAAAGCTCAAGTGAGCAAGCATGTGGGCCACACTTACTTGGTTTTGGTGGTTGAACTTGTAGATTCCAACTACAAGTAGTATAAGAGATCCCAAAGCTCTTCAGCCACCTTTTCATCTGAAGAATTCTTTCTGATCTGTGGTTTTGTTTTTAAAGAACCACATTAAAGAAATGACTAATATATGTGTGTACATGACTCAGTGCATGTATACATGCAAATATATATAGATATACGCATATGGACATAGCTATATTTTTTTGGCAGATAGTGTGGGGAACATCTGGTGTGGAAACTCCATCAGATATAGATCAGCAAATCCTATATAACTTATAGTCTCAGACAGTTGCCTGGAAGAATGAGAGGTTCAGTAGCATGCGTCAAAGGCCAATCCTCTATCCCTACGCCATGCAACTGTACTAACATGCATTTGATTATTTTTCATATATGAAGACGTGCTTTGGAATCACGCGGATATCAAATACAACAAAGAAAATAATAATCAGGAAAAAGATGCAAGAGTTGGTCACAGAAAGTAATTTCTACTTTCCTTTACTCTCCCCCTTCTCTTCCTACCACTCCCCTGTAGAATGTGAACTTCTTGAGGGCATAATGTTGTGCACGTAGTAGACACTTAATAAGTACTCAATGGATCGGATTGGGAAGACATTCACCAGGAGAGATTTATGGTGGTTGCTCATATTTCCTTCAATCACTGAGGTGATCCATGAATTGTAGTCACTTACCTACCAACACTTGGAACCTCTTCAATGGGAACATGCAGTGAGCGGCAGAAAGGACAAAGTATTCATTCAATATTGTACCTCCACAGAATCCTTCTTTTTTCTCATCTATGAGAAGAGCCTACAAGGAGAAGATCAATAACTTCAAACCAATATTCAAAGAGAAGGCTGTACCTCTCTTTTTATTGGAGAGGTAGAGGACCACAGGGTATGGAAGGTTGGTTGCAGATGTTGTCAGATGAGATCCCTGAGTGAATTGGTTTTGTTAAGCTGTTTTAATTTGTAACAGGGGAAAGCACATTGGATGATTTAGGGGGAGATATATCCAGAGATTACTGTGATATAAAAGCAAAAGGCATCAATAAAATTTTATCTAAAAATTAGAATAGAATATAACCTCCTTGAGAGCAGGTACCATTTCATGTTTGTTAACTAGTTTACCTAGATACTATGTTTGCTTGATACCTAGTTTAACTAGGTTTACCTAGATACCATGTTTGCCTGATGCCTAGTACAGAACCTGGCACACGGTAGGGACTTAATAAAAAGCATTTGTTTGCTTGATTGATCAGAGGGAAGTCTGCTGAAAGCAAAATCATCACTCTTTATGAAAAAAAGAGGCAGCTTCGGCTGAACTTTGTCTATCTGATTAGCGCACCAGTTCTTAGCATGCTGCCTGGCACATAGTAGGCATTTAACAAATGTTTATTGATTGATTAACTTGTATTTATAAAGTCACATGGTTTGGAGGGGTTGTAGTCCCCATACTAAACAAATCACAGGGGTTTTTTGAATTAGAATTATTTTTCAATTACAAAATTACAGATAGTTTGAAATAAGTTTGGATCAAAATTTATGAGATCATATGGGGTGGAGGGATTGTATTCTCCATACTGAAGAAATCACAGGACTTTTTTTAAATTAAAAAAATTCAATAAAAAATAACAGATAGTTTGAAACAAGTTATGGGCAGCAGTTTAATTGAGGGTGCCAATGTTTATTGATTCCTTTTGGTGGGAATTTATGATAAAGTACTTCAAGGGTTGAGGATGAGCAGGGGTGCCTTATTAAGTTATGGGCTGTTTTAGGTGGCTTATGAAGGTCCTTACCACTCTGGCATCCTAGGATTCTAATCTAACTGAACAATCTGAGACTAGGCTCCACCCACCTCACATCTGGACTGTTGCCAATAACTTCCTCGTTAGCTTCCCTGACTGCTGCCATCTTCCTATTCTAGTCCATGAAACCGTCATGTTATTCTTCTTAAAATGCCACTTTATCAAGCATTTCCTGATGGCAGAACTCAAAATGGCTCCCTGTATTAGTTTATTGTATTGATCTGAATGCTTTACCCCAAATCTTCCCAAAGCCTGTTTTTAGAATGTATTTGTTATGCGAAGAGTAAGGTCTTTTTGCTACTTTTTTAATATGTTCTCAGCATCATGGGCTGTGGTTGTTACACAGAACTAGACAATACTTTTGAGTAAGTAGAGGAAGTTTTTGTCTATGTAGTATAATTTTAGGGACATTAGAGAGGTTGTAATGCCCCCAAATATTTAACTCTCTCAAGTGCCACAGAATCTAAAGTTCAGCCATAAAAGATTGATTTCTTTGTATATTCCTTCTTGCTGTCTGCCTTTAAAATGTAAATATTCTGGAAGGGGTGACATCAAATTGATTCACAGTTAGCAACATATCACATTTTCCTCTTTTATCTGTTTTCCCATTCATAGGAATAGCACAAGGGTTCAGGTACCTTGGGGGAAAAGATGCTTAAAAAAAAAGAAAAGGGGGAGGCAGAGGCACCAAAGACAAACTTTAATTATTTCAGTTTTGCCAAAGACTGGTTCTGGTAGGAAGAGTTTTAAACTATACTTTAACACACACACACACACACACACACACACACACACACACACACACACAATTTCTCTGTATGCAGATACAACATGAAAAAGGATTATGGGTGAAAGAGAATCTTCTTTTCATATCATAAAAAGTATGTAATAAATTCCATATGTTACTTTCAAAACTGTCCTGTTTGTGCTTCCTTCTGAATTTCTGTTCATTTTTTAAGAAGTTGCAAAGGTACTTTTTGGGGTGTCACTCTTTCTTACCTATTCTATCCCTCCCCACAGAAAAAATCCTTTCCTGCGCCTGAGGTAATGCACATTCAGTGAATAGGCCTCTTTTAGAAGTGAGTCAAGGGATGGCTCCTTTAAGTAGAAAAAAGAGAAAAAAATTGGAAGAAAAAAAATCTTGTAACAAATAAGTATAGTCACGCATAGAACTTTAAAAAAAAAGGTCTGTTAACTGAAAATCTGACCTCCATATGGACCATCTTTCCAAATATTTGAGAATACCTTTTCTCCTGAAGTGATGAAATTCTTCAGAACCTTAAACTAGCAAAATTTCTACCTGATGAGTAATGTTTTCTGATATAAATTATAAGGCAGTCAGCGTTGAATCATGATTATGGGATCAAGCAATTGTTAACACCATTAATAAAAGTTTCTATCATATCCTTCCTTTTCTTCCTTCCCTTTCCATTAAAAACAGTTCATTCTTTTCTAGCCTTCTACAATGGTGAACATAGTTAATTGTGTTTGTCCTTTGTTTTCAGAGAGGACTATGACATCAGGGAAATGATGACATGACTTGCAGTTGACTTTGATTTGAGTGAGGGAAGGCTGTGCAGGGTCACCAGCCTCACTTTCTCCTCCAGAGCCATCTAGATCCAGGGGCCAGATATTCATCAGGATGACTGGAGATGACCCAGGGTGCAATGGGAGACCCTGGCTCTTTTAAGCTAACGCCTTTTCATGTACTCACTTAGAGTGAGGTAACGCCCATTCAGTAAATAGCATCCCCCCTCAAACACCATTGTTACCTAAAACTAACACAGTCTGCCATGCAAAACCACAGAATTGCAAAAACAACAACAAAAAGAAAAACTTGCTAAATGAGTGAATTTCAGAAAATTTTAAGTCACAATCTCCTCTCTAAGATTTTGTTCTTGTTCTTTCTGCCTGGACAGTCCTCTCTCACCAGACCTTCCAAGCTCCACCTATTGAAATCTTACCCATTCTTCAAGGTCCAGTTTCAATGCTACCTTCTCTATGAAGACTTTCCTTATGTTCCCAGGTGGATGTGATCTTGCTCTCCTCTGAACTGCTAAAGCACATTTTGTTTTTTTTTTCTACCTGATGGGGTTGTTGTGATGAAATCTCTTCACAAACCTTCACATTATATAAATGTGGTATTATAATACAAATGATGTGTGTGTGTGTGTGTGTGTGTGCGCACGCACATGCATGTGTGCATTGGTGTGGTGCTATGATCACCCACCCATAGCTCATTACGCCACTTTCTCTAACCTATAGAGAAGCAGGCTGTCACTTAATTGAGAAATCACATAGCCAAGTATGGAGAGTAGTATATATTTTGGCCACCAGATGGTGCTACCCTTAGGCCAATAGCCCAGTAGCTACATTAAGGAGTATTCAGCTACATTAAAGAGTATTAGTCTGACTTTCCCAAAGGCTGCAATTTCTCCCTGTTTCAACAGAGAGCATTCAGCCTTCATTCTCTTAACCTATTCTCTCTCACCCAGCAGAGCCCTTGAGTTCAATAATGATCTAGGGAGTATGATTTGGTATATACTCCAATATTATTTAATTAGCTTAATTACTCTTCTTTGCTCTGAGCCCTGACCCTGCATTTGGCAAGCCTGTCACTTCTGATCAAATAACCTCATTCATAAGATGTAGACAGTTGAATTGTGACAAATTACTGAAAAAATAGGAAATTTTGAGGACTGGTTTGAGTATGGAAAGAGTAGCCACACCCGGGAAAATTCAGTTTTAATTACCTCCAGCATATCTTCTTATGTATGGGGCACTAAAGAAAAAGTCAGAAGAACTCTGATCAATGCAATGCCCATCCATGATTCCAAGGACCAATGATGAAGCCTGATATCCACCTCATGACAAAGAGGTTATAGATTCCGAGTGAAGAACGAGACATTTTTTGAACATGACCAAAGAGGGAATTTGTTTTGCTTAACTATGCATATTTGAAACAAGAATTTTCTTTTTCTTTTTCAGTGGGGTGAGAGGTGGGAGGGGAAAATAGATTTGTTAATTTTTAAAAATTTAATTAAAAATAAAGTAGAACTAGCTAGTTTATTTTTTTTTAAAGAATGTAAGCCAATTGAAGGCAAGAGACCATTTCAATTTTATGGTTGTACTCTTAGCGCCTATCTCAGTGTTTGAAACAGAGTTGATATCTATATCAATTAATATCTATTGATACTATTATGTAAATGTTAGCTATTATTATTAGTAATAATAATAAAGACAAAAAACGCTTATTGCTTATAGGGACTCCTTGATAAGCAGCCCCCCAAAAATGATTGACAATTGGTTAAACTGTACTCTAAGAGATTTCCCACCAGTCGTAGAGAGGCTGAGTCAGATAATAGGTCAGAAGGTGAAGTTTCAAGTAAAGAAAATACTACATATCGTAATGACTCACTACCCTAGATTGGGACACACTTTGGGCTCTGATGAGGGTGAACCTAAAGGTAGCTTCTTTCCTGCCTATTCTTTCATCTGTGGAGATCCCAAAGCAATCTATAGTGTTTAAAAAAGTTAATAGTTGGGACCATTTACAAGCTTAGGTTTGAGGATGAAGGCTTATAGGTCTGGGACCATCCATGTCCTATCCACATGCTATCCATCAGCTCAGGTAGTTACTGAAAGGTCAGCAGGTCCCGAAAGAGCCAGACCTATCTCATCTGTGACCAGGCTAACTTATGGTGTTATATTAGGGGTGTGGGGGTGGGGCAGGACAATCGGTTACACATATGCCAGATGACAACACTAATGCTTATGCGTGCAATGTATGCTCTAGATGTAAATAACTACATTTGCATATGTTGATAAATGTGCCAATTATCACAGATTTTCTTATTTATATTTTTATTGTTACTGTGATGTTAATATTTATTTGCCTGTGTGCTGGTGTTATGCTTATGCTGTGGCTATATTTGACTTTTGGTGATGCATTCTTTTGATGCTTGTGTTTATTTGCTGATTCACTAATATGTATGGGTTGCTACTCTGGAGACCTAGAAGGACTGTTTCCATTCTGTATTGTTTGCAGCTAACCATGCCTTGTTTTTGCCGTTTAGGCTTAGTTGCTTTGCTTTGGGTACACATACACCATTGCTATGTGTGCGCCTGATATGTCCTGCGTATAGTGCAGTTGGTTGGTTGTTGTGCTTCGTTCTCGAAGAGGACCAAAATGGCATCACTATGCTAGAGTCAAGTTTCAATGTGCCCGACTGTGGCTTATCACACCAATACGACCTCGGAATACTGTACCACAGGTCAGGCACAAATAGTCCATGTGAACATTTGGGGTGGATACTCTAAATTTGCACATCTCGTGTTTCCTTTGAGCTGTTTCAGTTCTGCTTTGCTCCTAGAGCACAGCATCTTCTCTGATGTGGGCATATCATGCTGAGTGGTCCTGTGCCAGTATCTCCCATGTCACACAATCAATTCCAAAGTTCTTAAGAGAGACCTTGAGAGTGTCCTTGTATCACTTCTTCTGATTGTCATGTGAATGCTTGCCCTGTGTGAGTTCTCCATAAAATAGATTCAAGGGAGGCAGAGTTGCACAAAGTTGTTGGCCTCTCTCTCTCCTTCAGAGTCATCACAATCCAGGAAGGATCAAGACGACTGGTGATAGGTCAAGATGCAGTGGATGACCTTGGCGTCTTCGATGTCTAACCAAGCTCTAAGTGCTCCATGGCATCTGCTTCAGCTGCTTTCATCGCTGTTGGAACAAATTGTCTGTCCATTCCACCAGGGGAAGTCTTCACACGCTTGGGGTAGACACCCCCCAACTCACCCTCACCCTGGTTTAGCCCATCTGCCGAAATGATTTACTGGGGTGTGGCTGCTGCACATGCTACAGCTTCTTTTTTCAGGGTTGCTTTCCACCTTTGGTGCCCACCTGTTCCACCCAACTCTCACCATAAAATGTAGTAATTTAGTTAGTGAAGCAGCTGGTCCAGATGGCCTTTGCGTGGTGCTTTGTCTGATTCATGTAATGTTAATGTGGATGTGATACAAATAGTACTTT
The DNA here is from genome assembly GCF_011100635.1 of Trichosurus vulpecula. Classification (NCBI taxonomy): domain Eukaryota; kingdom Metazoa; phylum Chordata; class Mammalia; order Diprotodontia; family Phalangeridae; genus Trichosurus; species Trichosurus vulpecula. The sequence continues at coordinate 391,123,508 of NC_050576.1, read as the reverse complement.
GAGACGCACACCCATGAAGTTGGGATAATTATTCTCATTGTTTTGAATGTTACTATTTATTATGATGCTTTCAATACCTGCGACTAGGTGGCACAGTGAATAGAGTGCTGGGCCTGGAGTTAGGAAGACCTGAATTCAAATCCCATCTCAGATGCTTACTAGTTGTCTGATCCTGGGCCAGTCACTTAACCTCTCTTTGCCTTGGTTTCCTTATATGTAAAATGGGGATTGTAATCCTCCTTCCTAGGGTTGTTGTAAGGATCAAATGAGATAACATTCGTAAAGCCCTTAGCATGGTGCTTGGCACATAGTAGGTGCTGTATAAATACCAGCTCTTATCTAATGATGATGTTCAAATATTCCTCAGATACTTTAGCAGGAACTAAAGTTCTTTGGTTGAAGTATGAAAAGCAACAAGCCTTTTCAATGCCTCCTGGAAGTGGACTAGGAAAAATAAACCAGTGAGGCCATGGGGAACCATGAGCATCCCTTTCTTTTGCACTTGGACCAAATTCCGGTCTACAGTTCCATCTGATTTAGGCTGCTCTATTTAGCTTTTACATAACCTGGTTCCAATTTGCCTTTCTAGCCTTATTTTACAATACTCTCCTTCCCAAATTCTGTTGTCCAGTCAAATTAAGCTTCTTTCTTTTCTCATACACAACTTCCATCTCTCATCTCCATGCTTTTGCATTGGCTGTCCACCATGCCTGAAACGGACTCTCACCTCATCATCACCTCTTAGAATCCCTTGTTTCCTTCAACACTTTGTTTAAGTGATGGCTTCCACACCCCACCCCACCCAATTTACTTTTATTTATTTTGTGGGTACTTGTTTAGGCACGTTTTATTTCTCCTGATAGAATAAGGAGGAAGGAAGCAAATATCTCATTTTTTTTGGTTTCCTCAGAGCCTAGCACGGTTCCTGACACACAGTAAGTGCTTAATACATGCTTATTGATTAATCAATTAGTTTGAGGAGCTCATTTTTAAAAACTACCTTGTTTTGAAGATCTAGATTTTTGTATTCTTATAACCCTCTTTTTCATTAACACAATGGATAGAGCGCTGGGCTAGGAATCTTCCTGAGTTCAAATCCAGTCCCAGACACTTATTAGCTATGTGACCCTGGATAAGTCATTTAATCCTATTTGCCTCAGTTTCCTCATCTATAAAATGAGCTGGAAAAGGAAATAACAAACCACTCTAGTATCTTTGCCAAGAAAACCACAAATGGAGTCACAAAGAGTCAGACGGGACTGAAACGACTAAACAATGAAAACGATATTGCCTTCTAAAGACATGGTACCAATGTTAGGCTAGGGAACAAATACAGAACCCTGTATTTTGTAGGCCACGCCTATAAGCATTTGCACACATGGTTCTATTCTCTTATCTTTCTTCCATATGTGTGTGCCTATCAGAGAGTTTGGCTAAGACAGAAAATTGTTAGCTCATAGGATCTTTTAGATTTAGAACTAGATGAGGCTGTACAAGAGGTCCCCTAGTCTAACCCGCTGATTTTACAGATGAGGAAACTGAGGCCCAAATTTGCACAAATAGAAGAGCCACATTTTGGACCCCAAGTCCTGTGGCTATAAATCCAGCATTCTTCTATTTCCATCATACTACCTTATTTCTCAAAGTGAAATTGAAATCGACCTAGGACAATAGTTCTCTTTGGTCCAACACTCATCACAAAGATAAGGATAGCTTAGATGGTAACAAATATTGATGGGGCATTTGGACCATTGATGACCATTTTAGTTAACTGCATGGAACTGAGAAGTACCAAATCATATTTTTCACTTAACAGCATCAGTACAAACCACAATTACCTGCCACGGACATTCTCCCTCCTTGCAATCTCTTCCTCCAACAATCCTTATGAAAGCATCTCCACTATCTTCAGTTTCTGTGTAATTTGGGAAGAGTCCAGATAAAGGATCCTTTGTGGGAGCCAGGGTCTCTGTCTCCAACTCTTGAGACAGACTCTTGTGTAAGTCTGGAGAAGGGATGCTTTGCATGGCAGGCTCTGCAACTGACCTCTTCCTTCTTTCCACTGTGTATTTTCCACATGGGTAGGGTTCTGCAAAAAAAGGAAATACTTGATGTCTGAAAATGTCCCCAAATTGTACAACCAATGCTTCAGTCACAGTTATCTTCAGAGAGTGATCCTATCTATCTCTTGACTTTCAAAGGGAAAGTCTCTTAGACAGCATCACAAACTAGGTGCAAATTAGTTCTTAGATCTAGTTATTCTGGGGCTGATAGTTGTTATTCAATTGTTTCAGTCAACCCATTTTAGGTTTCTTGGCAAAGATACTGGACTGATTTTGTTGTTTTTTTCTCCCGTTCATTTGACAGATGAGTAAAGTGAGGCAAACAGGGTTAAGTGACTTGCCAAGGGCCACACAGTTAGCAAGTGTCTGAGGCCAGATTTCAACTCAGGAAGATGAGTCTTCTTGACTCCAGACCCAGCACTCTATCCACTGGGCCACTTAGTTGCCCCCCAGGATTGAATATCCACGTGTTTTGCTTCTCCTACTCACTACTGACTATTTTTGGATAGTTCCCTGGGTGGCTGTTGGGGGCAGGGAGTCAATTATACACAACTAAAAAGCAGCTTGTTAGGGGAGAAAGATATAGAAAATGATTTTCTTTTTTAAAATTAATAACAGAGAATAGGAAACTTTATACACCAAATGATGAAAATGTCCTCACTAAAGTTCTACTCTGATGCCTCACTGTGGAATGGTTCTCCAGAGGCTTGGCTAGCTAATAATGAGAACTAGCATTTAAATAGCACTTCAAGGTTTTGCAAAGGGTTGGGCATATGTTATCCCATTTGAACCTCACAACCATCCTATGACTTAAGTGTTATTATTATCTCCACTTTACAGATAAGGAAACTGAGGCTAGGAATGGTTAAATGACCTGCCCAGAGTCACACAGCTACTAAGCATCTGAGGAGGGATTGGAAGTCAAGTCTTTCTGACTCCAGATCCAGGTATCTTCCCCCTTGTACCACCTAGATGAGGACAGCTTCATGCTGATAGGTCCTACCAAACTGGAAGAACTAGGAGTACTACTAAATGAAGCCAAGTACCAAGTTGGCTGCAAGATTATGATTTTTTTTTCAGCCATAGTGACTCTTAAGAGGGTGGCATAGTGTACAGAGCACCAGTCCTGGAGTCAGGAAGACGTTCAAATCTAGCCTCAGACACTTACTAGCTGTGTGACCCTGGGCAAATAACGTAACCCTATTGGCCTCAGTTTCCTCATCTGTCAAATGAACTGGAGAAGGAAAAGGCAAAGCACTCCAGTATCTTTGCCAAGAAAACCTCAAATGGGGTCACGAAAAGTTGGACACAACTGAAATGACTGAACAACAACAGCAAACATCAGATCATAAAGAGTGCTCATAAGGACCAAGTCTCAGACACTTGAAATACTGAAAGGTGGTGGGAATATATTCTAGTCCTACATGTTAATGAAGGGAGGGATGGAGGAAGAAGAGAGGCAGAGACACAGACAAGAAGAAGAGGGAGAAGAAGGAGGAGGAAGACAACATTGAAAGGGAAAAGGACATGAAGAAGATTAAGAGAAGAAGAGATAGGAGCCAGGGCTCCTATATATATCCGATATATACCAGGGCTCCACCAGACCCATACTGCGGCACTGTAATGGGGACAGATGTTTTCACCCATTACTCAGTTCTAGGTCAAGAAGGATTTCCAGGAAGGATTTGGGCCCTCCCCTGGTGTCAAGGGATATGTTGTGGGACAGCATGGCTGTGCTTTTCCCCAAGAAGGTAATGATGCTGTCTAAAACAGTGGTGTCATACTCAAATAAAAAGTGGGCCATTGAGTCATACATTAGGATCTTTGTCTGTTACGTATTAATAGACTTAGAAAACCATATAAAATATTATTTATGTTCTACTGTATTTTTACTTATTTTATTAACTATTTCCCAATTACATTTTAATCTGGTGTTGACTACACTTGGAAGTGTTGTGTGGGCTGTGTGTTTGATATGTCTGACCTAAAACAACTTCCCTTACCTTGATAAACTGTCATGGATCTATAATTTTTTGTGGGGAGGGCAATATTTTAGTAGGTGCTACCATATTGAATATTCACAAACTCCTGACTGTATAGAACAACATAATGGAAGAGGAAAAAATTATGTGGGAACAAGATACGGTTCATATCACCCCCATTGTCTTGTACTAGACTGGTACTAAGGATGCTTTCAGTTAACCTGAGTTTCTTTTGTGTGATGTCTTCCTCCATTAGAATGTAAACTCCTTGAGGGCAAGGACTCTCTTTATTTTTCCTTTTAAATGGCCTGGCTGGGGGTCCCAACACCAATGAAATCACATTTTCTCCCACCAGCATTTTTTCTTTCTAAATCCATTCCAGATGCTGTGTTGGTATTTAGGCCAGAGCTTATTAATGCAATGCCATTTCTCTATAGGAATCTAATTGCCTGATGTTACCAGACCATGGCAACATGGATCTATCATTAATGAATTAATTTATACCATCATTGAGCCTGCACTGCCTCTCAGGAAAACAGTAATTACAATCCTTACATTTACATAGTATTTTGACAAAGCGTTTCTTCTCATGGTGAGTCTATGAGATACACAGACTCCATGTGTTAACATTCCCTTTTTACAGATGAGGAAATTGTCTAAGGCAGGTGACGTGATTTGCCAATATTTATTGCTCACTACGTAAAGTATCCTTCTGTTGCCCAAAAATGGATGACTCTCAAACTTCAAGAAATGGCCTCCCTCTTGTTCTAGTATTCAGGGCTTTGGTAAACAACTCTGTATTCGTCCCATCTGCACTCTTCATGATTTTATATTTATGTTTATTGAGAGACACCATGATTTGAGTTGTGTGTTAACCTAAGAGTTAAGAAGACTTGGGTTTGAGTACAGAACACCTAACCAAGATAACTGTGGTTAAAATCACTTCATTTCTCTCATTCACGCTGTCCATCCATAAAATCGGGATGCATCTACTTCGCAGGTTCAAATGAAAAAAGTCTGCAAAATTTCTTACAAATCTTAAAGTCCTATGTGCTGTAGAAGCGAGCAGTTGTATTGAACAAATATCCCATCCAAATCCTCACCTTTCAAAGAACTCTCCTCTCTCCCTAACCCCAAATCTCTTAATCATTTAAATTGCTTTCTCCTTTGGACATTTATTCCTTGGAACCTTCGATATCTTGCTTCATGTCTTTCCTTTACCTTTCTGAGGGGTTGCCACTTGAATTTAACCATCCTCTAGTTTATAGCTACTTTGGGGGCCCATTTATAGCACTACCAAACCATTTGAGAGTGTTTCTGTCCCTCCCAACTGATAAACATCAGTGTTCTATTCTCTGTTCCCCATACTCTACTCCTCTCAAAGAGCTGGGAGGGAGCTCTGAAGGCATCTACTTCAAACCCACCATGTTCAAGGATGAGGAAATGGACACCAGAGAAGTTGAGTGATCTGCCCAAGATCAGACAGTGGTAAGTATCAGGACCAGGATTTGGACCCAGGTTCTCTCAATCCAGAGCCCTTTCCAATGAGCTACACTGTGTCTTCACTACATTGGTTTTCTAGAGAAGACACCCTGCTGCTGTTTCATAGACCCACACAACCTCCTACCTGTAGGGATACAGGATTTGGCATCATCTCCCAGGGTGTAGCCACTGGCACAGCTGCACACCACGGTGCTCTTTTCTTCTTTGCAGAAATGGTCACACTCTCCGTTATCCAAGCTGCAGAGTGTCAGTTTGGCTGCCCAAGAGAGAAGCATGTTAGACTTGGTGGAAGTGTCAGCGTGGTGTCCTAGGGGAGCCATCAATTTTTTACAGAAGGGGGAGCAATTGCAAAAGGTTGCCATGTTATGTCCCCCAATTCTGAAAAAAAATCTACCATCCCAGAGAGTTTAATCAGTCAGAAACTCCTCCCTTCCCCTCCCCTCCCCCAATCATCATCATCATCACCATCATCATCACCATCACCATCACCATTAACGGCATTCTGGTGTGCTGGGTGGAAGGCCCATAGGATTGTAAATTTAGAGCTGGAAGAGATCTTGGAAATCAGCTAGATCAACCCTTCATCTTACAGACAGAGAAACTGAGACTCAGACATATCATGTGATTTGCCCAAAGCTGCATGGCTGGTAAGTAGCAGGATCCAGACATGAACACAGGTTCTCTGACTCTATCTAATGTCCCTTCCAGTGTCCCATGCTAATCCTACCCCTACTTTACTTAGTAACTTTCTACAGTAATTTTGTGTTTATTTTATGCCTTTTGATATTTTGTTTTGTTTTTGCTCGCGTGTATGTTTTGAGGACTTAAACCTAACGCTAGAGTCAGTCTGTCTATTATCCGGGAAAGGAGGGGGTTGCATTACTGGGGCAATATTTGGTCATACTCCATAAAAACATTGACCACAAAAGATAGAGTGAATACAATATATTTACGGAACCCTGTAATTTACTTTGTAGATATTTCACATAAGCTTGTTTATACCCCATAGAATGTAAACTCCCTGAGGGTAGAAACTATTTAATTTTTTTTTTTCGGTTTTTTCAGCAGGGCAATTGGGGTTAAGTGACTTGCCCAAGGTCACACAGCTAGTACATGTGTCAAGTATCTGAGGCCACATTTGAACTCAGGTCCTTCTGACTCCAGGGCCGGTGCTTTACTCACTGCGCCACCTAGCTGCCCCCTATTTAATTTTTGACTTGGTATAACCAGTGCTCAGCAGAGTAGCCAGCACCTAGTATGTACTTAATAAATGATTGTTGATTGATAATTCTACTGTCTGAAAGTCCTTCCAAAGTTATACTGTCTCCAAAGGACAATAAGTGATTTATATACTTAACATAGTACACTTGATGCATATAAAACCATGCCCCAAATACCTAATTTTGTTTAATTAGGAACATTCCAGATTTCCTTAAAAAATATAGTTATCTCTTCCACAGCATGTGGGCTAAGGATGTAGTGGCCCTTTGATTTTGAAAATCCACATAAAATTTTTTGGCCCTCTTTTCATGCTAGAGAAGAAAACTAAATTATTATGGTATTAAAAGATAAAATATGTTGATATTATACAATACTATGTATTTTTATGCATTTCTGAGTTTCTGAACTTTTTCTTGTCATTTGCTGGCCTTCACATGTCATCTGCAGCTTCTGCAAAACTCCTCTCAAATTTTTATTTCATTTCTTATGGTGACCCTTGATATATTGAAATTGTGATGGGGAAAGTCACAGTGTGGAAGGGATAACTGTAATCTCTTTCTGTTCTTTTAAAAAATTTTTTTTAGAAGTAAAACACATTTATTTGAACATACATAAATCCTCAGAGGGCCCTGCACCTCTCTCTGAAGTCCTGGCCCACATTCACTCATTGGGGAGGACAGAGATGATGGGGTTCCACTCTCTTTCTGTTCTTTAGCAATAGAAATAAACACTAAAATACATTTTGAATGAAGAGTTTTTGGTTTACTGATAACGTTACCTTCCCCTCCAAGGTCCCAACTCCTCTCCCTTCTTTTCCCTTCTCCCTGTAAGTCTTCCTCTCCTTCCCACTCCAATAGTCTATTAGTCCAGATGAAAGAGCTCACTGTAATTTGCAAATCTCTGAGGCATAGAATGTAAGGACTTGTGTGTCAATCTCTTCTCCTTCGTTGCTTGCCCTTCAGATGATACCAATCTTTAAGGCACTATGATAAATAGGACTTACAAAATTCACAGTTTTTGCCTTCATATCCTTCCACACAGTTGCAGGTGTATTCACCAAGGCCATCTTTACATTTCCCTTGATTCTGACAAGGTTGGCTTTCACACTGGTCACCATCTGCAAAGAAAAGCCTTGGAAACCAAAGTTTGCAAAGGTTTTCCATCATCCCTAATGGAAACTCCTTGGCTTTACTGACAACGTCATTTTCAGACAATCCCAATGACCTTGCTTACTTTTTCCAACAGAGCTCCATCAACTAATCTCTAGGATCAGGCCCTTACCTTGTCACATCAGTACGTTCCCTCTCTGTTTTTTCTTACATGGTATCCCACATTTGGATGTGGGATTGATGCTGTGTTGACTATCACTGGGATACCTGACTTGAACTGGGCTCTTTTCGAAGGGAGATTTTGGTGTGGAAATGCAGCCTTTCAAAGGCAAAGGTGTTTAAAGGTGGGAAAACAACGTAACTTGTGAAAGGGAAGAAAGGAAATTTAAAAAAAACATTTATTAAGCATCTACTATGTGCCAGGGACGGTGCTAAGCTCTTTACAAAAATTATCTCGTTTGATCCTTACAGCAACCCTGGGACATAGGTTCTATTACTACCCACATTTTATAGTTGGGGAAGCTGAGGCAGACAGGGGTTAAGTGACTTGTCCAGGCTCACACAGACAATAAGAGTCTGAGATGGGATTTGAACTCAAGTCTTCCAGATTCCAGGCGTAGTATTCTATCCATTGCCTCGCTTAGGCATAAGGGAGTATAGACATCATTGTGTTTTGGTAGCAAGTCTCTGGGATTCCTTTGCAAATGACACTCTACTTTCCAAATAGATCATAAATTGTAAGAGCTAGATGGGACCTTTGAGATTATCCAGACCAGTGCCCAGAGAGAGGAACTGAGTTGCCTAAGAACAAACAGTGAGTTAGTAGAAGTATTGGGTGGAATTTAATGTAGTAACCTAGAAGGGACTGAAATGGAGGTCAGAAGGCTTTGGTTCCAGTGCTGGCTTTGTCACTAATGCAATAAGATCTTAAACAAGTTACTTAAAATGTAAGTTCCTTGAGGACAGGAATTGGTTTTTTTTTCCTCTCAGACACAGTAGGGGCTTGATAAATTTTTGTTGATTGACTGATAGTAAGCACAGAGGGACAGACTTTGTCTTAGGTCACCAACATGGTGGTATTGTAGAACATAATTTCTTCCCTTTCTTCAAGGTGTCACTCTATTTCACATATTTGTGTGTGTGTTTATACAGATACACATATACACACATACACACATACATACACACATACATACACACATACACACACATATACACACTGCCCAGAAAACCTCAAACGGGGTCAGGAGGGGTCGGATACAATTCAAACAACTGAATAACAAGTGTGGATAGAATGCTGGGCCTGGAGTCAGGAAGACTTGAGTTCAAATCCAGCCTCAGACACTTACTAGCTATGTGACCCTGGGCAAGTCACTTAACCTCTGTTTGCCTTAATCCGCTGCTAAAGAAAATGGCCAACCACTCCAGTATCTTTGCCAAGAAAGTCCCATAGACAGTATTGGCATGTGATGGTACATAGGGTCACCAAGAATTGGTCATGACTAAATGACTGAATCACAAATACACATATTCATTTTATTGTTCAGTCGTTTCAGCTGCATCCAACTCTTTGTGACCTTGTTTGGAGCTTTCTTGGCAAAGATGCTGGCGTGATCTATCGTTTCCTTGTTCAGTTCAGTTTACAGATGAAGAAACTGAAGCAAACAGGGTTAAGTGACTTGCCCAAGGTCATTCAGCTAGTAAGTGTCTGAGGCCAGATTTGAACTCACAAAGATAAATCTTCCTGGTTTCAAGCCTATCGCTCTATCTCCTGTGCCCCCTAGCTGCCCCGCCCCACATATATACTTATATGTGCATATATGCTTATAGTCAATAGATTTTTCTTTTTTACTTGCAGTGTAAGAGAGATCCACAAAGAGAGATATCTCTGAGGATAAACCCAACTCGATTTTTAACAGAGTTTCTTTTATACAGAGGGAAAAAATAAAGGAAATAAAAGAACTCGCTTATTTGCTTGGCTATACTAATAAGGTATTTTGTGAGAACAAACCATTTTATTAAAGGACCTAGGAATATATAGGAGTAAAAATATTCTCATTGTTAAGAAACATAAAAAATTCATAGGCATAAAAATATTCTTATCATTAAAAAGCTTCTGCTTTAAGGAGACACAGGTGATATGTAGTTCAAACAATTAAAGCAAGATATAAGTAATGTATAGTAGTCAATTAAAGCAAGACAGAGACATAGCGTCCCAAAAGTCTTGGTGCAGTCTTAAGTTTTAACAGCTTAAATAACTATTTAAAAACTGCATCAAGACTCTTGGGATGGTCCATACGGTGTAGGTGATTAACTAAAGTTAAGAAATATCTGTTTAATAGGACACTAAGCAGAGGGCGTTCACAGATAAGCATTGTTTTTCTTTTCCATCGAACTAAGACTGAGTAGTAATTGCTTAAAAACAAGATGGAGTTGCCTTGGTTTGAAGTTAAACTCCATTCCTACACACATACATATATATTTTCATCTATTTCGCATGTAAGAATAAGCTATAAAATGTAACTCACCTTTGTATTTATTCCAGAATTCCATCTGAGGAGGAAAAACAGATTTAAACAGTTTGATTAGACAAGCACAGACTGTCATGCATTTTCATACAAACAAGGAAAGGCAATCCAGTTGGAGGACCAGGACAAGCTGAAAGTGGCATTTTCTTTCCTATAATTCCTCCAGCTGACCTTCCCAAATGACAGTGAGTGAATGAAAAATGGAAAATCACTCCTACTTCTGTGAACGCAGAGACAGAGTTGCAATCGTTGGCATAATTATTAGAAACATGTCTTTAATCTTTCTTGAAAATAGAAAAGTCAGGAGGAAGTTGTATTATAACCTCTCTGAGGGCAGAGACTATGTCTTACCTTGTCCAGCCCCTAACCACTGTATTGAGTGTCATCAATACGTGTTTGATGCATGTTAAATGAACCTATGTGTCAATTACTGATCAATCGACAAGAAATGGACGTAATTGTAAATGTGTAGTATTTTTCCTACGTCTTATGATCTAGTTCAATCCCCTCATTTTACACATGAGAAAACTGAAGCCCAGAGGGAGGAAGTGATTTGTCCAAGGTCACAGAGCTGGGACTAAGAATCAGATCTCTGGACTCCAAAGCCAGTGTTCTTTCCACTACATTTCTGACATTGAGTAAAGCCACTAGATGGTGCAGTTTATAGAATGTCAGGCCTGAAGCTGGCAAGACTCATCTTCCTGAGTTCAAATCCATGCTCAGACACTTACTAGCTGTGTGACCCTGGGCAAGTCACTTAACCTTGTTGGCCTCAGTTTCCTCATCTGTCAAATGAGCTGGAGAAGGAAATGGCAAACCGCTCCAAAAGCTTTGCTAAGAAAACCCCAAATGGGGTGACGAAGAGTTGAACACAACCGTAAATGACTGAACAGCAAAAATTAGATGAGTATGAGGAGGGGGCCAAACAAACCTCTCCCACAAATATAGTTTACTGAAAATCTCTTAGACGGAACATGAAACTAGTCAATCCTTTAATTAATTTAATTTAATTAATTTAAACTCATTCATCTTTACCGTTTTTCCTTGGTCTTCAAAGACTTCTCTGGCTTCTTCAAAAGAACAAGTTTCTTCAAGACATTCTCTCTCCAGATTTCCTTTCTTTAGCTCTTCAAATATTGTATTAGCCCTCCGGGTCCTCTTCAGAACATTGTTGGCCTTTTCTTGATTTAGGAAAACTGTAAGATAATTAGCAACACACAGTTAGTTGTATGAGATCCATCCTCCTCTTGAGTCTCCAATAGCACACTCTCCAAAGCCACAGAGACACGGCACCCTTCCTTCTCCTTTGGAAAGTTGCTAAAGGGTTACGGTTAAGGTTGTGGAGAGAGTCCACGCAGAGATGTCCTGAAGGTAATCCAAAATATGGACCCAGAGGTCAAATGGAAGGGCACATAGGAAGTCAGATTTAGTCCAACAATCCCTATTTAGGAATAATCTTAATAGGGGCAAAATATGAAGTCACAAAAGTGGATGACTTTCATTTCATGGCTTTTCTCCATGACTATCCAACAGCCCGATCTCAGACTCTTGGGTTGGAGAACTGAGCTGAGCTCAGGCAGTTAGTAAGCATTTATTAAGCGCCGACCATGTGCCAGGCACAGTGCTAAGTGCTGGGGTTAATAATAATAGCTAGCATTTATGTGGTTCCTACTATGTCCCAGGCACCGTGCTAAGCACTTCACAAATATCTCATTTGAGTGAGTGTATGTGCTGTTGTTATCCCCATCTTACAGTTGAGGAAACTGAGGCAAATAGACGTTAAATGACTTGCCCAGAATCACACGACTAGTGAGTTCCTGAGGCTGGATTTGAACTCAGGTCTTCCTGACTCAAGGCCCAGCACTCTATCCACTGAGCCACCTTGCTGCCTCCTAATGGTTAATATAGTCAATAGAAAATGGGTCCTGTTCTGAACCTGACTGTCTAAAGATCTGACTTGTGCACATCAGTTTCATTTATGGTAATTTCCTAAGACCAAATCAAATCTTCCTGTAGTAGGAATGCTGCTCTGACCCAGGGGTGAATGGTAGGTGATATTATCTTGACATGGCCAGGTGTCCTTCCTTTCTTGAAATTCTTTCCTCCTTTGGCTGCCCTGTCATGACATTTCAATGCACTTTCTCTTTCTGGGCCAAAGTTTCCTCATCTGCAAAGTGAAGAAATTCAATGATAAGATTGTTAAGGTTCCTTCCTTTCTTCTAGGCCTCCCCTTTCTAATTTCACTGGTTGCTCCTTTTCTGACTCAATTCACTAGCTCTTCCTTTTCTTAATATTTCCTAAATGTGGCCACTCCCCTAGGTTTATCCTTGACCATCTGACCTTCCTTCTCTGCTCTGTCTCCTTTAGAAATGCCTCTACGAGGATGATCCCTAAACAGGGATGTTTAGCCTGAATTTGACTTCCCATGTGCCTTCTCACTTGACCTTCAGGTCCATATTCTGAATTACCTTCAGGATGCCTATACTTGGGCTCCCTCCATAACCTTAAAACTATTCAAGTTAAAAACTGAATTTATCTTCCCGTCTGAATTGACTGCTACATTTTGGTCAATTATCACTCTTCAAGACCCTGAGATTCAAAAATGTATTGTATACACTATGCAATGTGTAATTCTTCCTTTCTAATAACACCTAGATTCAGTCTTTCCTGTCTCTTCTCATTGTGGATATCCTTCTGTATATCCTTATCACCTCATGCATGAATGATCCATAGATTATTGTATTTCATTCCATAAATTACTTCATTTTGTTTGTTATTCCACAAATTATTTTATTTATTTTGTTTGCTGTCTCTATAAATTATTTTATTTTATTTTCATTTTGCTTCTTTCATAAATTATTTATTGTGTTTGCTGTCTCCATGAATTATTTTATTTTATTTTTGCATTGCTTGTTCAACAAATTATTTCATTCATTCTGTTTGCTATCTCCATAAATTATTTTATTTTGTTTCATTGTTCCATAAATTATTTTAGTAGTTTTAAAATGATCTCTAGATAGTATTTATATGTACATGTTAAACTCATGTTATCATGTTTTCTATTATCAAATAAATATAAATTTTTGGTATGAATCATTATACAATAATATCTGCAAGTCTGTATATTTTAAACATTTTTGAACACATATTTTATTTTTATTCAAATAATATTTATAATCACAGAGATTCAATCCTTCCTTTCTCTTCTTACTGAGGTTGTCCTTTTCTAAATCATTGTCACCTCATGCTACAATACTCTCCTAACTGTTCTCCCAGGTTCTAGGGTCTTTTGTGACTCCAAATTTTCTTTTTTTTACTGCCAGATTGTTAGGTCCAAAACATTTAACTTATGTGGGGGAACTCCTGGTGTGGAAATTGTCTCCACTGAGGTAGATTAGCAGCCTCTCCATAATTTGTGTTGTCAGAGAGTTTCCAGCATCCCTGAGAGTTTAAGTAACTTGCCCATGGTTAGTGTGTGTCAGATGCCTGGCTTGAACCTAGGTCTTCCTGTCTTGTAGGCTTGCTTTCTAAGCTACCTTTCTAGTTACTACTCCATGCTGCTTCTAAATTTTCCTAAACACCTCTTCTATCATGTCTTTTATAAAAAACCTATACATTTCATTTGTCTGTAGGAGCAAGTCAATATGCACAATTTAGAATTCAAGGCTCTTCACAGTTTGGTCACAGTTTACCTTTCCAGCGTTACCTGCTACTGATCCCTACTGTGCATTGCCTGTCCCAGGAAGGCTGACCTCCACGCCATTGGCTCCATCAGCCATGCTCATCACCACCTCTTGGAGGTCGTTCATATTGTCACATCTACCTTGGAAACTTCCTTCTCTCCCTCCACTTCTAATATCTCCTATTGATAGACAACTTTTTAGAGTTAGCAAAGCACTTTCCTTACAATGACCTTGTGAGGTATGTAGCAGAAGGATCATCTACCCTATTTTCCACATGAGGAAACAGAAGCAAAGTGACGAAGGAAAGAGAAGCAAAGGGATTTGTCCGAGTTTATATGGCCAGGCAATGGTGAAGCTGGGATAGAAATACAGACATACTGGTATTTTCCAATGACTGCCTCTTACCATCCTCTCCACTGAGTGATGAGGAGATAAACCTTCCCTTGTAACAAATAAGCACAGTAAAAGGAAATCAACTCTACCTGCAAAAATTCATGCCTCTAAAACAGTTTGGAACTATGCTCCAAAAGTTACTAAACTGTACATACCCTTTGACTCAGCAATACCACTACTAGGGCTATACTCCAAAAGATCCCAAAAAGAGAAACAAGGACTCGTGTACAAAAAGATTTCTTGTAGCTCTTTTTATGGTAACGAAAAACTGTAAACTAAGGGAAGGGGTGCCCATCAATTGGAGAGTGGCTGAACAAATTATCACATATGAATATAATAGAATATTACTGGGCCATAAGAAATGATGAAAGGGGAAACCTGGGAAGACAGGTATAAACTTAAGCAGAATGAAGTGAGCAGAACCAGAGTAGTTTTACTATGACAATAGGATTGTAAAAATGGCATATTTTGAAAGACTTAAGAACTCTACAAACTCAATGACCTGCCAGGATTTCAGAGGACCAATGTTGTACAATGCTACCCACCTCCTTCCTGACAGAGAGGTGATGGGCTCAATGTGCAAAATATTGCTCTTCAGTCATTTCAGTCGTGTCTGAATCTTCATGGCCCCATTTGGGGTTTTCTGGGCAAAGATACTAGAGTGGTTTGCCATTTCCTTCACCAGCTCATTTTACAGATGAGGAAACTGAGGCAAATGGGGTTAAATGACTTGCCCGAGGTCACACAGGTAGTGACTGCACCACCTAGCTTCCCTAATGTGCAGAACAAAACACACAAAAATTTTTCTGGGCATGGCCAGCGTCTGGAATTTATTTCACTTGACTATGCATGTTTGTTATAAGAATTTTCTTTTTCTTTTTTCCCTTTTCAGTGGGTTCAGAGTAAGGTAGGAGGAAGAGAAAACAAATGTATGTTAATTTAAAAACTTATGCCTTGTCTCATACGTTTCTTACCACTTCTTTCCCAAGAGGCGGGAGGCACGCTTCCCCATTAGTTTTCTGAAGTCAGATTTGGCTACTGCATTGATTCGAGTTTTGATGTCTTTCAATGTCGTTTTTCCTGTACGTTATTCTATTGTTTTCCTGTTTCTGCTTACCTTACTCATGTCAGTTTGTACAAGTCTTTCTCCAAGTTTCTTTGAATTCTCCATATTTGTCATTTCTAACGAAACAACAATATTCCAAAAAAATTCACATATTACAATTTTTCTAGCCGTTTATAATCAATGGACACTCATTTGGTTTCCAGTTCTTTATTGTTACAAAAATTGTTGCTATAAAAAATTGGTGTATATGGAACCTTCTCTCTGTCTTTGACCACTTTGAATCATAGACCCAGCAATGGTATCACTGGGCTAACTTAGTGAGTTTTCTTTGGTTTAATGAAAATTGTGAAACCCAGATCATCTGGCTCCAAGTCTGGTGCTGTTTTCCCACTTCTTCTCACCTGTCCCTATCCTGGACACATCCTTCAAGGTCAACACCATTCTATTTTCTCCACAAAGCCTCTCTGATCACTTTAACTCCGATTTATTCCATGCTGATTTTTTTCTCTTCTTTGTATTATACAATAAATATGTGTTGAGTGGAATTGAGTTATCAGGCAGGAGGAGAAGATGTCCACGATTATCACTGTTATGCTGGGAAGCAACGTTGTCTCCAACCGGATACAGGTTGGGGGATGCTAGCTGGTGTAGTGAATAGAGTGCTGGGCCTGGAGTTAAGAAGACCCCAGTTCAAATCCAGCCTCAGACACTAGCTGTGAGGCAGAGTAGCAACCTTCAAGGACATTCCTTTTCTTTCAATTCAACTTAATTCAATTGGATTAATCTTATTTCCTGAGCACCTACTATGTGCTCAATGCTATGCTGGCTCTGTTCAGGATTACATATATGTGATATGCTGCCCTCAAAAAGCTTACAGTTTTATTGAGAAGACCACACTTAAACTCATTAAACTATTAGGTAGCTATACTAGATAACCTACAACAAAGTTCTCATTTGAACATAATTAAGTGTCAAAATGCATTGCAGACAGGAAGGACTATGTGCATAGCACTTATTCACCAAGTGCTTTCCTCACACCACTGTGTGACTTAGGTATTGCAAGGACTATTCCCCATTTAACATATGAGGAAACTGAAATTAAGTGCTTTGCCCGGCTAATCGGTGTCGGATGTGGGAGCACAACCCAGGTTGCATGACTTTATTACTTAAGGTTATCTGTATCCTAAGGTTAAAAACATGATATTAGGCAAATTACTTAAACTTTATGGGCTTCAGTTTCCCTCTCTGTAAGAAGAGAAGGTTGGACTAGATGACATTCTGAAGTCTTTTCCAATTCTAAATCAATTGTCCTAAAAGGGGCGGGGGATGGGATTTGATTTGGTGGAAAGGAAGGACAATCCAGGTGGCAACACCCTTGTCTGAAATTCACATGAAAGTGTGAATGGGAATGGTATGTTTTGGGTATGAGACCAGTTTGGTTGGAATGGAGAGCATGTATTATGAAATACAATGAAACATAAGGTTGGGTAAGGTAAAGTGAAGTCAGATTATAGAGATACTTGAATGCTAGGATAAGAAATTTGGGATTTATCTAAGAGGTAGTAGGGAGCCATGGTAGGTTCTTGGGCAGAGTAAACAACATGGAGAAAATGGTTTCAGGAAGATGTACCTGGTCATTGTGTGCAGGAAGGAAGGAATGTGACTTATTTGTTAAATGAAAATGTATTGCCATAGGTCTTATCTACCTTGTTTTGATGCCCTGTATTTGCCAACAGTCCATGGTTGAATTGTATAGTGGAAAAAAAACACTTGTCATTAGAAGAATTGGATTTATGTCTCATATTTATCCCTTATGAGCTGCGAGACACAGTATGAGTCATTTAAACTCTCTGAGCCTCAGTTTCCTTATTTGTGAAATGGTAGCTGCCCCACCCACTTCACAGGGTTGTTGTAACGATCAAATGAGATGATTGGTGTGTAAGTATTTTGCAAAATGGAAAGAATTCTTTCCAATTTTTTTCATTTTTTCAATTTTTTCTTTTCTAAAGAGTTCTTTCCAACTCCTTTATGTGGGTTGCTGGCACCCCAGGCACTATTTTTATCACTCTCTATCTAACACATGGATTAATGCCCAATTTGCTAGCTCTGATTCCCATGCATCAATATTGTTATTATTATTAGGCTCTCCCCATTATATTCCACTCCCAATTTCTTGTCCTTTTGTTCCCTATTGTGGAACACTTCAGCAGTCAGTTCTACTTATTCTCTGCTCATCTTTGACCTTTTTCATTCATTTTGGTGGAAACAAAAACAAGCTCCCTTATGTTTCCATCTCAGACATATACAGTGTCCCTTTCCCCCTGGTTCCTTGCATTTGTCTGGACCTTCCCCTTCCATGAGTTCTCCTCTCCTGTCAGGTCTCCTTCCCGGGGAGGTGAGCTTCCTATCAGACTCAGAGAGAACAGCTTCTCCTATTTCAGGATCAAAGATTCAGACCTAGAAGGAAACTTAGAGGCCAATCCCCTCATTTTACAGATGAGGAAACCAAGGCACAGAAGGCTACTCTACTTGCCGGTTAGTAAGTGTCAGGGCTGGGATATGACCCCAACTCCTGTCTCCAAAACCAGCCGCCATCCCACCTTACCATGACGCCTTGCCTAATGCAGATCCTGATTGAGTCAGTCTTCTTCCTGCTGTCTGCCACTTCTCTAGCAGTTACTCTCCATCTGTCATTCTCCCCCTCCCCAGGCCCCACTTCTGTTTCTCATCAAAATCTTGGCAGAAGCAGGAAAGACTTTTTCTCAATCCCTAGTAGTCAAAACAGGGTTATTATTCTCAGACAACATTCAGAAAGGGGATAATAGAGTGATAAATTCAGAACTGGAAGGAA
The DNA here is from genome assembly GCF_011100635.1 of Trichosurus vulpecula. Lineage (NCBI taxonomy): Eukaryota > Metazoa > Chordata > Mammalia > Diprotodontia > Phalangeridae > Trichosurus > Trichosurus vulpecula. The sequence continues at coordinate 391,105,109 of NC_050576.1, read as the reverse complement.
CCTCAAAGACCATCTAGTCCGAATTCCTTCTTTTTATATCTGAGTAAACTGAGGTCCGGAAAGAATTGACCTGACCAAGATCAGAAAGGCATTCAGTGGCAGAGCCAGGATTCAGATCCAGGTCCATCAGCTCCAGACCCAGCACTGTTACCACTGTTATTTCCATAGAGAAGCAGTCAAACTGCCTCAGATCAGAAAAAGGGCTAAAGCACAGGGTACAGAGCTCCTGGATGATGCCCACTCCCCCATCTGCCTCCTCAGGGGAGAGGTCCATCCTCATCTCCAGATGAAGCCTCCTGGGAGCAAAAACAGAAATACCAAAGGGCAGGATCCTACCGGTTTCCCCGAAGTGCAGAAGGCCTGGCAGAGAGGTGCCAAGCAGTAGGAGGTACAACCAGCTTGCCATGGTCTTTGGCCCGAGAAAAGAGTGGTGCTCTGCCTCTGCCACTGCTGCTGCTGCAGGGCTGACCCGGGCAAGGTTCAGCTCACACTGGGCTTCCCTGGCTCGTTCTGTTGTCTTTCTACTTATCATCACAAATCGGATGAGGCATCCGATTGGCTGATGGGGCTTCCTGGTGAGGTCAGGCAGGCAGGGCCAGATGAAAAGGGAGGGTGGAGGAAGACCGCAGGCCCTTGCTGATTTCCTCATCTGTCAAATGGAAAGGAGGGAGGTTGTACCTCCTAAGAAAGATCCCTTCCAGCTCTGTTGTCTTACCCCTGCCTGGTCCCTGCCTACCTGACCATGATGCCAGGTACAAGGGAGAAGCCATTTTAGAAACACAGGAAAGTCAAAGTACCAATCAACTAGTATTTATTAAATGCTAGACATCATGGCTACAAAGCCGTTATGAAGCATCCCCTGCCCTCAATGAGCTTAATTCTATCAGAGAAACAACATGCCTAAGCATATACACTATATATGTACACACGCATGCATGCATGTATTTGGTCATATAGGTATATAAATGTATATATATATGCATATAAATATACATTTATATATAAATGTAGCACATATAAATGTAACATATATAAACATAACATATATTAAAATATATTATATAAATGTAACATAGAAATGTAACATATATAGAAATGTAACACACACATATAAATGTAACATATATACACACACGCATGCACACACATACACATATACACACATATATACATACACATATACATGTATGTATATGTGTATACATATATACATGTATGTGTGTGTATATATACACATACACATACACATACACATACACATACATATACATATACATATACATATACATATATATATATACACACACATATACACACACACACACACATATAAATGTAACAGTTCTTCCTTTGGCTCAGGGCAGCTTAGGTGTTGAAATAGATAAAGTGCTGGGCCTGCAGTCTAGAAGACTCATCTTTCCAAGTTCAAATCCAGCCTCAGACACTAAGTGTGTGACTCTGGGCAAGTCACTTAACCCTGTTTGCCTCAGTTTCCTCATCTGTAAAATGAGCTGGAGAAGGAAATGGCAAACTACTCCAGGATCTTTGCCAAGAAAACTCCAAATGGGGTCACAAAGAGTTGGATATGACTGAAAAACGACTAAACAACTTGTTGGCTTGGCCGCTTTATGAGTTGCCAGAGGGATGTTACATACACACACAGATATATACACATATGTGTGTATGTTTACGTATGTTTATTGGAAAGGATCTGGGATTTCATTGCTAATGGGAACTTAATGAAAAAACCAACTCCTTCTGCCAATCAAGGACGGGAACCTGTGCTTAGAAAGCTACTTGGGGTACAGAAAAGTTAAATGACTTGTCCAGGGTCACATCCAGCAGGTGTCAGAAATTAGACTTGTAGCCTAGGTCTTCTTGACTCAGAGGCTCTCACTCTACTATGCAACACTGCTTCCATATTTTACACATACAAACGCACACACACTCCCCCACTTCAAAATCACTTCATTTTTACTCTGAATATATGTATACATATGCATGTATAGTAAATACACAAGGAAGTATGAAATAATTTTGAAATGTGAAAGAGACATTATCATCTGCAATATATATTATTGAGACTTAGAAGACATGTAGATACATAAAGATATAAAAAAAAGCAACAAAGTAAAACAAGACCCTATCTTTGAGAGGCCAATAATTTAGTTAGGTATTTATATATGTAAATGTAACTTTGGAGAATTGGTCTTTAAGGGCCACTCCTTGGAACCTGCACCTGCCTGGTTCTAGTCATTTACAAGGAAACCTGGGGGACTCTGCTTCTGGCTATATGGTGACTTACTGGTGAAAGGGCTTGATGTGACTTGAGAGTCCCTGAGTCGTCCCCCTATCCCTGGGATAATAGCCAGGGAAGTATGGTAGTGCATCTGTTAAAAGACGAGACAGCTAATTGCCACAACGGATAAAGCACTGGACTTGGTGTCAGGAAGATCTGAGTTCAAATCCCGCCTTGGACATTTACTAGCTGTGTGACCCTGGTCAAGACATTTAGGAAAGTAGAACGAACATTTATTAAGCTCCTATTATGTGCCAGGCATTTTGCTAAGTGTTTTATAAATATTATCTCATTTGATCCTTATAACAACCCTGTGAGATAGGTGCTGTTATAATCTCCGTTTTATAGTTGAAGAAACTGATATGAACAGAGGTTAAGTGACTTGCCCAGGGTTTCACATCTAATAAGTGTCTGAGGCCGAATTTGAATTCAGGTCTTCCTAACTCCAGGCCCAGCATTCTATCTACTGTGCCACCTTCTTAGTGTCCTCATATAGTACCCATCTCCTAGGACTGCATGAGGATAAAATGAGATAATATTTATAAAGCACTTTGTAAACCTTAAAGTGCTATGTAAATGCTATCTGTTCTAAAAGAAGAGATGGCTCCTGGCTGTCACACTCTCCCCTTTGGTCCTACAGGTGGCAGAATATGACTCTAGGAGAGGGTGTGGAAAGGAGAGAGTCTTTCTATAAGGTCGTGATGACACCAAACGTGTGGTAACTACTGCCCAGGGCCACAAGTAAGTCGACTCGCCCCTCGGTCACTGGTGGCCTTTTTTGTATGTTTCCTTTCCTTAGGGAGGTGACATTGACTGCTTGGAAGATCTGGAGGCCTTTGAGTAGCATCGGCATTGTCTACTGGTTCTGGCTGTGGTGATGGTGGGAGGGAGGTTGGTTGGTTGTTGTCCTTCATTCTTGAAGAGGACCAAAATGACATCACTATGCTAGAGTCAAGTGTCAACTTGTCCTATTGTGGCTGATCAGACCAATATGAGCTCGGAATGCTCTTCCATCAGCTGAGCACAAATAGTCCGTGTAAACATTTAGGATGGATACTCTAAAGTTTTGCATTCTGCATTTCTTTGAGCTGTTTCAATTCTGCTTTGCTTATAGAGCACAGCACCTTCTGTGATGTGGGCACGCCATGCTGAGTGGTCCTGTGCCAGTGTCTCCCATGTCGAACAATCACGATAGCCCCTAGAAAGGGAACTGAGCCAGTTTAGCTGTTTCCCTGGCAGGCTTTCATCAGCATGGTATTTAGACAGAGTAGTGCCAAGGTGAAATGTCAAAGGCCTAATTAGCAGTATTGAAAAAACGTTTTATCCTGGAAAGACTTACATGAACTGATGCAAAGTGAAATGAGCAGGACCAGGAGAATGTTGTACACAGAGACAACAGTATTGTAAGATGATCAGCTGTGAATGACTTGCCTGTTCTCAGCAATACAGACAACTTTGAAGGACTTATGATGAAAAATACTACCCATCCCCAGAGAAAGAGCTGACTCCAGATCAAAGCATACCTTTTTCACTTACTTTATTTTTGGGGGTACTTTTTGGTTTTCTTTTACAACATGACTTATGTGGAAATATGTTTTGCATGACCTATATCAAATTGCTAGCCTTCTCAATGAGGGGGGTAGGGAGGAAGAGAGAGAATTTGGAACTCAGAATTTTAAAAATGAATGTTGAAAATTGTTTTTACATGTAATTGGGAAAAATAAAATGCTAAATAAAATTTTTTTAAAAAGTTAAAAAAGGAAAACTGTTTTATGTCCTAATGGTGTTTAAATATTAGTCAAACAACCAACTACAACTGTAGTTAGAAGTTAAGTTACTGAATCCTGTGGAAATCATTCCATTAATGAACAATGATTTGTTTTTGTGCTATGGTTAGTATGTTTTTCTGTGTAGGAATAAACTAATTGTCCCATGCCTGATTCAATTTACACCCTGATACCTCTTTTACTCCCCAGTTTGAGCAGATCCAGACAAGGATGCCAGGAAAGGGGTCTTAATAAGAGGAACAGTTTAAGAAGAGAGAGCCCAATCGCCCTAAGCAGAGAAAGACTCCTTAACACTGAAACTTGTTCACAGCTGCATGGCTAGCAAATTCTTTTTCTGGTTCTCACACATAGGGGTGGCGCTGTCAGGGTACCAGCAATGGTTCCAACTATCACACAGTTAGGATGTGGAATTGGAGACAGGTGCATAGAGTACTTGTGCTGGTTTCCCCTAGGACACATCATTTTCTATAACTCTCCTTCAAGAACAGGGTCTGGCAGTAATCTCAGTCTTACTAGGACCTTTTCTGGAGAGGAGCTTGTAAGACCAGATTTTGTGAAGGGTTATTCTTATCAAAAACCTGTTGTTCTGGAAGTAGAGGCTAGAGCTGTGCAACCAATCTTGGTGTAGTGGGAAATCACTGGACTTGGAGACAGAAGAACTGGGTTCTAATCTCCTGTTGCTAGATGCGAGACCTTGGAGAAGTCCTTTAACTTCCTCTGAGCTCTTCAACTTCTGAGGATTTATTTCCTCATCTGTAAACTAGGGACAATAAAATTTATTGATACTACTTTCCCTCAGACGATTGTTTTTTTTTTTTTTGAGGAAAATACTTCATAAATCTTAAAGGGCTATGCAAATGTGAACTGTTATTTTAAATAATTCATTCCCTGCCTTGGCTCCCCTCTTAGACTGTGAGCTCCTTGAGACCAGGGAGTGGTTTTGCCTTTTTTTTGGCATTCTCGAGGCTAGCACAGTGTCTGGCACATAGTAGATGTCTAATAAATGTTTATTCAGTAACTGACAATGGAAGATCTCCTTCCTTAGCACTTCAGGTATTTCTTTACCTCTCCTTCCGCCTTGATTACTATAGTGCAGAATGAAGAGGGGTGTGTGTGTGTGTGTATATGTATGTGTGTATATTTATATGTGTATACATACATATGCATACATATATGTGTGCACATACGTCTCTGTGTGTGTATTCATCAGGGCAGGGCACATGTGAAACATTCAGAAGCCAAAGTTGATGCTCAGGGGCTTGGGAATCACATCTTTCAAGGCATTTCTGGGTATAGGATCACAGAGTCAGTATTCAAAGGGACTTTAGATTCCTGATCCCCTCAATTTACAGCTGTCATTTTTAGTTCTTCTGGGAACTATGTATAGAAAAGCAGATAGTATTATCATCAGAGCTGCAGCTAGGGCAGGGAAGTTGTGGCTTTCCTGATCCCTCTAGTATGCTAATTCTGGCTCAGTTGGGGTACACTTCCTACTCAACTCTGTCCACAAACTGTTGTTCTCATGCCTCATGACCCTCCCACATTCAACTCTACCCCCTGCAAGAGCTGAAGGGGAGGAGGTGGACCTCAGGGAGAAAACTGTAGGGTTTCTGGCTGCAGAGGTTGGGGGGTGGGGAGGGAGGGTCTAGTATGCGCCACTCTCTCTTGTAACTACTCTTTGGGTCTGAGCTTCATGAAAGTTGGGGGTGGGGGAAGGCAGCCTGGGAGGGTATGAGGGAGGAAGAGTGAACTCTAGCAGACGGACCATCTCCTCTCTGACTGACTGGATTTGTAGGGGTGGAGAATAGACTCTCTGGGAGAGAATTCTCATTTTCCTCTGGGTACCTCAAATGTAAATGGAAACAGCTTGGGAATTTTTCTTTTCCCCTAACTAGGGTGAAATTATGGATGTCTTTGTTGGCAGCCTGAAATTCTGTGAGTCATGTTTTCAATTTTTAATAAAATTTGTTCTTTTACTTGACTGATTTCTCGTAAGTCAAAGCTGACTTCTTTCAGATTTGGGAAAGATGAAGTCCAAGCCAGGTATCAGCAAAAACAGAAAGTAGCCAGGAGGAAGAAGAGCTATAGCGAATGACAAGTTATCAGATGTTCTTGCTTCTTCAGTTCTCATGTAGCATACTGGCTTCTTCACTGGTGACACTCAGGGTGGGGCCTTAAGAAAACTGAAGGCATCCTTGTTCTTATTTGTTTTAATCACTAAATCTACAATTGACATTAGTTATGTGACTTTGGCCAAGACCCTTGACCTCTCTGAATCTATGGTTGAAGTGTAAAATCTTCTATAATCTAGTTGTTCTATCCAGATTTATTGTATATTACTTCTTTTCATCAATCACAGAAGCCAGAACTAAAGAAGAATTTATTAGATATACCTATCTATTAAATATTGGGCAGAGGGGTGGAGCAGTGGATAAAGCACTGGGCCTGGTGTCAGAAGGACCTGAATTCAAATCCAACCTCAGATACTTACTAGTTGTGTGACCCTAGGCAAGTTACTTAACTGTTTGCCTCAGTTTCCTCATCTGTAAAATGAACCGGAGAAGGAAATGGCAAACCTCTCCAGTATCTCTGCCAAGAAAACCTGAGATGGGATCACAAAGAGTCAGACATGACTGAAGTGGCTGAACAACAACGAAAACTGATATACCCTTACCAAGTTCTATTGTAGGCACTGGCTGATAGACCATGTTAGGCACTGGCCAATAGACCATGTTAGGCACTAGTCCAAGACCAGCCTTCAAGGAACTTAATATTCTGTTGAAGGAGACAAGTAATTAAATAGGTTGATACAAAATTAATACAAAGTACAATTTTTTTTTGTGGGAAGGGCACTCAGAGAAGGGGGTAAGGAATCAGGAAAGGCTTCATATAGAAAGTGTTGTTTGAGCATAGTTTTAGAAGGAACAAGGGATGGGAGTGTATTTCAGGCAAGGGATTATATATATGTATGTATGTACATATAGATATACACACATATATAGAGAGTATATATACATATATAGATATATAATATATACATAGATATAGAAATATAGATAACACAAATACACATACACACACACACACACACATATATATATATATAAATTATATTCAGTTTATATAAAGGTGTGAAGACAGGAGACAGAGTTAAACATCCTGTCTTCCAACCAAACTGACCTGTTTGCTGTTTCCTGAACTTGGCACAGGCAGTTCCCAATCCCTGGAATGCCTTTAAGGCTCAGATCATATTATATTTCCTACAGAAAGCTTTTCTTGATTCTCTTATCTCCTTATCCCCCTAAGATTATGGTACATACTTGTATACAGTACACATTTATCTATATAAATATAGCTTTCCAGTAGAATGTAAGCCCCTTGAGGGTGAGGACTATTTTTCATTTGTCTTCGTATCTTTAGTACCTAGCAAAGTACCTTGCACATAGTAGGGATTTAATAACTCTCTTTATTGGATCACATCTAGATGATCTCTAATGTACTTTATAGTAAATGATTTTTTGAACCTTTCATTTTATAGGTAAGGAAACTGAGGCCCAGAGGAGTGATGTCGCATGGCCAAGGCACCATGGCTAGTCATGGCAGAGCTTATATTCAAACCCAGGCTCACTGGCTCCCATTCAGTTTTTTTTCTTTGAGACTTCATTTCCTCATTTTTCAAATGGGGATAATATTTGCCCTCCCCACCTTACAGGGTTATCAGGATAATTAAACGAGATAATAAAAGCACTATAGGAATTTAAGGGGACTTTATCACTGTTGTCTTTCCATACCTCCAGGGGCCTCTACCTCCATCAAACATGTCAGAAGAGGATCCTGAACTCATTCATACTGAAATGTAAAAGACTGAAGACATCTTAAAGAGCACCTCTCAGAGGTAACAGAGGTAATATTGTAACAGCTATCAAAATCTTTAGTAAAGAAAGGAAGTTCTAAATTCCAGGCATTAATTGGCTCCGTTGGGGTAAAAGAGCTCCAGAGAGTGTTCGCTGTTTGCTTGGGACTGTTGGGCCCTTGAAATCTCATCACATAGATGATGGCCTAAATTAGGCTGACTTTATCTGCCCAAATGGAAACGGGCTTGTTTCAATAACAAACCTTGTTTAGGATAAAAAGTACATGAGTAATAATGCTTCAGAAAACAAAGCCAACCAGCCAATGGAGTGATATGAAAGCCTGCTCTCTGGTGGCTATAACTAAGGACGGCGATGGCCGAAATCAAGTCATTGTGGTCCGGACATGGAAGAGTATGAACACTCAGAATTCATCATATTTACAAGTCATGATGAATCACTTTCCGGGAAGAATGAGGGGCCTGACTTGTGAAATGTTCGTCTGGGTTGGAGATTAGACAATTCAGCTGTTTTTCATTTTGATAAAAGCCACAATAAAAATTTCCAGCATATTTGGCAAGTCATGGTGAGGGGTAGGGGAGTGGCCTAGTCATGTCCAGAGTGTACACCACAGTCAGACTCGATGTCCATGGGTTCCCCCTTATTTTGAATTACTTGTTTGGCTCCCTCTCACCAGAGGGGGTTAAATTAAAAGTTAATTTAAATGAATTAATGCATTATTTAAATTATTTTAAAAATTATTTAAATTAATTTAAATGTTGGACAACCATGTATGGTAATCTTTTTAAGAGAATGCTTGCACAGGTACAGGTTGGCCAAATGGCCTCTTAAATCTCTTTCGACTCTGGGATTATCTGTGATTTCTTGAATGTGCTTGTTTTGTCATTCATGACCCCAGTTAGGGTTTTCTTGGCAAAGGTACTAGAGTGATTTGCTATCTCCTTTTGCAGCTCATTTTACAGATGAAGCAATTGAGGCAGAGAGGGTTATGTGACTAGGCCAAGGTCACCCAGCTAGTAAGTGTCTGAGGTCAGATTTGAACTCAGAAAGATGAGTCTTCCTGACTCCATGCCTGGTGCTCTATCCACTGCACCACCTAGTTGCTCATGCTACCTGGCTGCCTAAGTGAGCTTACATCCTGTGCCCTCAGTTCTTAGCACTAGTCCCGGGACATCACCAAATAAGAGGACCCTTCCCGGATCTTGGGTCCTTAGTTGTATCTCTGTGCACATAGTAAGTGCTTAATAAATGCTCACTCATTTGTGCATTCACTTATTTATTTGTCAATTCTATTCACTCAGTCTCCGAGGGGGCTTTTAGAAATCTTAGTCTGACTTGTTTCTCTTCCTTTGGAGGTCCTCTATTCTACAAGTTTCTGAAAGAAAAGCCATTCTCATGAAAAAATGCTTTGGATCTCCTGTATCTGAGTGGAGGATAGACCCGTGCCAAAGCCTGTGGCTATCTCTTGAAGTTACCCTTTGGCATCTTCCAATTGCAGGATCTCACTATAAGCTGCTGTGTCTTCAGAGAGACTGCTTGAGTTGGAGAGCATGGAGAAACTTAGGAGGATTGAGGTATGTCAATAATATGGCAGTTAGAAAGTAATTCCCTGGCTGCTAAGTTTACAAAAACTGCATGTACAGAAAAGTCAGATAAAATTAACTATGTTCTGCTTGAGAGAGAACAGAATTTTCCAAAGAAGATGATCATGCATGTTTTGCCTTGCCTGAACAGCCAGTGATCAGCACTGAATTCATCTTTGAATAGCAGGATTCACGATCCTGGCATCTCTATAGAGTTCTTCTGTTATTTCTAAATAGGCTCTGTGGATGATATTGGACAGAGCTACTCTCTCACGTCATAGAAGCGTCTGTCATTTAAATGTAATTCAACGTTTAGGAAATTCCTACTATTTGCAAGATACAGCTAGTAGGATATTAGTGCACTGTGTCCTACGGCTCAAAATCTATTTGCATAAGACTCCTCCAGGCCTGTGTGAGGGGTTAGTGAGAGCTTGAGAGAGGAAAGATGTAGCCTCAAGCTTTGAGGTAGGAGACCCTTGGTTCCAAATTCTCTTTAGGGAGAAACAGAATGCAAAGAAGCCAACTTGTAGAAGTGCTGATGTATATATAGATGTTGGCCCAGCTTTCTACACCTGGGAGCTTACTACTTTAGAGACTTCAGGGAATTTGCCCGTGGGTGAGATCTGGAACTCTCTGCCTGGTTGAATGTAGATATCTTGCTCCCAGTGGGTGTGCCCATTTATTCTGGGTATCGGTTAGTACAGTCTCACTTCTCTGATTTCTTGTTACTTTTGGCGTGGATAAGTGGATTTGTTTGCTATGGCATATGTGTGGTCTTTGTGGAACTGGAATTTTTTTTGGTGGGAAGGGAGTCAGGATATGTGTCTTGGGCACTTCTTCCTTATTAAGGTTCATTAAAGGATACACAGTCAGGAGTATAGTTTGAACCTAAAAATATCTCTCCTACACTGATAGTCTTTAGAGGGCCAAAGAGATATAATTCTAGCCATGTACCATTTCTCTAAAGTGAGCAGAGTGGCTAGCTTCTGGTGCCAATGTTCTGTTTCCAATCCTAACAGGAACCAAAATCCCCCTTGGAGAAAGGTGGACAGAAAAGAAATATCTTCTTTGTGAACCACATCAGAATAGACCATATGGACCCATCTACGTGGGCAATATACACATGCATACCTACATTAGGATGAAAAGAAGAGAATACTTCTTGTCCTCAAGGAGTTTATAGTATACTAGAGAAGGAAATGGCATAATACAGTTTTGTATATTACAAAACAAAATGGGTCGAGACAAAAGATCCAGACAAAGTGCTCTACGAAAATTTGAGAAGGAAGAAAAACACCTTCATGGGGGTGAGGGTGATCAGGAAAGTCTTCTCAGAAGAGATTGTGCCTCATATGAACCTTAAAAGGAGAATAGATTATTTACAGGTGAGATGAAAAGATGATACCTTCCAGACATGGATACAGCTTGTGTAAATGCAGCATGTAGGTGGGAGATGGCATCTTGTATTTGGAAAATAGTTTGACTAGAACAGAGCATGTGAAGAGGAGTTATGTGAAATAAGTCTGGAAAGGTAAGTTAGAGGCAAATTGTGGATTTCAATTGTGGGGGCTTTTCAATTTCAGGCTGAGGAGTTCGTTTTGTACTAGAGGCAATAGGGAGCCAGTGAAGATTTTTGAGCAAGGAAGGAACATGATCAGAACTGTTCCTCAGGTTGGTTATTTTGGTAGTTTTGTGGAGGATGACTTGGAGAGGAGAGGTACTGTAAAATAGGGGAACAAATTAGAAAGTTATTACAGCTGTTTAACAAGATGTGTTAAGAGACAGAAGCAGTGTATTGAATTAAATTAGTGAAGAGAAGGGGAGAAATGCTGACTGGATGTGGGAGGTGAGCGGGGAGCGGGGAAGAGGGAGAGAGGGAGAAGATCTGATGATGGTTCCAAGGTCTTCGAGTCTGAGTAACTAAGAGAATGGTGGTACCATAATAGTGTTTAATATTGAGTATTTAAAAATACATATTGGAGGAAATATTCAGATATAATATAGGTATTGCTGATGCCTATAATATCTATCTATATCTTTGATCATATACACATAAACATACACACACATACATATCTGTAGATTGTTTAAGAAATAATTTGCTTCTTAAGTGACATGATTTTAGTGGCGCCCACCTTCTTCAGTCCTTAAAGTGCAGGATTCCCCACCTGCTCTCATCAACAGCAGTGAAGTCTGGATGATCTGATCCAGCTGGAGTTGTTTAGAGGAGGGAGAGAAGAGGTGGTTTTGGGGAAGGGAGAGAGAAGGAGGAAGGAAAGAAAGTAGGGAAGAGAGGATATCTTAGTCAGGGATGAATTAAAAGGAGGGGAGAGAGGACAGAGGGAAGAGAGGAAGGGATTTCTATGGGACTGAATCTGGGATGGGGATAAAGGGGAGGGTGGAAGAAGAGAAAAAGAAAGGGAGAAGAGAGGACTGAATTCGGGCCAAGACTGAATCTAATCTAGAAGCAGAGGACTCTAAAGGGGTTGAATTTTTTCTCATAAACTTCAGAAAAAGAAGAGGGGGAGGATTCCTATTTTGTCTGGATCTCCATACTTCTGTTCTAGATCAGCTTTATACTCTAGGACCCTGGAGATGGCTTGGTGTCCCAGGGCACTGTCCAAAGGTCAGTGGGATGTAAGGCAACCATCTGGTGCAATGACATACGCCAGGTGGGTTGTGTGTTGGAATGTGACACCATCTGGCATTAATGAGGTATGAAGAAGAGCAGTTCACACAGGGATCACTGTCATAGTGGGAAGGTGGCATAGCGGGGGATTGTGACATTTATATGTTTCTTTGTAAGACTCTGCTATGAGCAGAAGCAGAGCCTGGAGCCCACACAGAAAAAGAATCATAATCATAACATCTTATTTGTGTAGATATTTATGGTTACGTGAGACTATTACACTCTATTTCGTTCGATCTTCATAATACCCACTGTGAAGTAATCGGAGCAGATAGGATAATTCCTAGGCTGCATATGAAACTGGGTTTCATAGTTGTGAAACAATTTACCAAGCTCACACAGCTGTTAAGTGTGTGATCATATGAATTCAATTAAAGTACTCCTCTCCCTGTACTGAGGTGCCCGAAAAGACAGTGTGTGACAGTCCCCATTTCCCAAGACTCAAGGTTAGGTGGAGGGTCTCATTGGAACAACAAGAAGGGGTACAGGAGTCAAGGTGTGATGACCTTAGTAGAAGACACGCAATCGCAGATTTGAGCTCAAGGCCTGACTTTATCAAGAACAGACCACATTGGACTGACATTATTATTCCATTCCCCTCCCCCCCCCCCCCCCAGGGTTACTAAACTAGTAAGTATGGAAAATGTTGACACCTAGGCAAACTTACTGGGCAGCTAGATGGTGCACTAGTGGACCTTAGGTCTTAGTTCAAATCCAGCCTGAGACAGCGACTAACTGTGTAACCCTGAGTCCTTTAACCACTGTCTGCCTCAGTTTCCTTATCTATCGAATGGGATATAGCATATAAATGGGGATAATAGCATCTTCCTCTTGAGGTCATTGTGAGGATAAAATGAGATAACATATATAAAGCACTTTGCAGACCTTAAGGGGTTATTTAAATGCTAGCTACTATCATTATTTATCTATGTAAGAAATGGGAGGAGTTTTGTTTCCACAGAACTGAAGGTGTACTTCCCCCTCTCCCCCACCCCAGCTTTAGCAGAAACCAGGCCTCAGGTCAGTCAGGTGAAAACTCAGAGGCTTGTACACATGCTTAAACGAGCCATTTGAGGAGAGCATGACATAGGCAGTCTGCGGGTTGTGTCTGGCCAATAGAAGAGGCTGGCGGGAGATCGAAGGTGAGGGTCTATTAAAGGACTGGTGTCCATCTGAGTCCTCTGTACTTTCTCCTGTACTGTTCAGGGGAGGTACCCATTTATTCAGGGGGAATAAATGTAAATTATAATTAAAACATTCCTGACTTCCCAATGAGTCTTGCTTATTCCTAGACAATGTGAGTATGTTTCTAACACCTAGATTTTAGCCAAGTGCTTAATAAAGCACCTCAAGATATTCTTATGGACAAGAATATAATGGGTCAATATAATGTATAATAAAATAGATTCGGAACTGGCTGACAGTCTAGATTCAGAAAATAGTCATTAATGGTTTTGTCGACTTGAAAGGAAGCCCCAGGACCTATGATTTCATTGGTCTAGGAAACTTTGTGTGAGGAAACTGTCTTTATTAAAGCAGATCTGTTTCTTCTGAGACTGTTCATTTCCCCATTTCTAAGGTGCTATTTCTTATGGTGCAATAGTACTTCATTCATATACTGTAATTTATTTAATCATTCTCCACTTTATTTCCAGTTTGGGGCTACTGTGAAAAGAGATAATATAAATCTTTTTGTACATATGGATTCTTTCATTTTCTTTTGTGTCTTGGAGGAATAGGAGGAGCTTAATACTTACTTATTTGACCTGAATAATAATGTATTGTGATAATTTAAAGGAAAAAAATCAGAGACGCTTTTCAATTCATAGAAAATCACAGAATTTGAGGTGGTAAGAAACCTTAGCCAGCTAGTCCAATTCATACATGAAAGGAATCTCCATTAAAACATATCTAACACGTGGTCATCCAACCTCTGATTAAAGGCTTGGAAGGAGAGAGAACCCACTGCTCTTTGGCACAGACCATTCCTCTTTTAGACAGCTCTAAGTTTTAGGAAGGTTTTTTTTTTCCACCAGACATCAAGCCTAAAGTAGCTTCTTTGGAGCTTCCATCTGTTTCTGAGACCAAATACAGCAAGTTTAATACCTTCTTCATGTAACTGCCCCATCAAATACTTGAAGTCAGTTATCATGCCCTCCCACCCCACCCCGGTCTTCTCTTTTACAGGCAAAACAAGCCTAGTTCCTTTAACTGATTTTCATCTGTCAGTGACTAAAGGCTCCTCATGATACTGATTGACCTCTCTTAGACACTCTAATTTACTCTTTCTTAAACAATAGAAACACAATACTCCAAATGAGGTCAGATGAGGGAGGTACTATCAGCTCCCTCCCTATTCCTGGAATCCATGCTCTTCTTGCCCCAAGTGTCTCCTTCTCCAATCTTTCCTCCTCCAAGGTGCCAAAGTGATTTTTCCTAAAGCGCAAGTCTGAACACCTCATCCCCTGGCCTCAAAAAACTCCTTGTTACCTCTGGGATCAAATATAAACCCTCTGTTTGGCATTTAAAGCCTTTCACAACCCGACATCTTCCCATCTTTCAGTTTTCTCACATTTTATTCCCCTCCACACCCTACAGTGGCCTACTGACTCACACACAATGAGATCTTCCAACTCTGGATTTGCATTGTGTTATCCACAGGCCTAGGAACGCTCTTCCTTTTCATCTCGGACACCTAGCTTCCCTAATTTCCTTTAAGACCACCTTCTATAGGAAGATTTCTCTCCTCTTCCTATTCCCTCTTCCTTTTATATGAGATTACCTTATGCACTCCCTCTCCCTCTCCCTCTCCCTCTCTCTCCCTCTCTCTCTCTGTCTCCCTCTCTTTCTCCCTCTCCCTCTCCCTCTCTCTCCCTCTCTCTCTCTCCCTCCCTCTCTCTCCCTCCCCCGCTTCCTTTTCCTCCCTCCCCCTCCCTCCCCCAATTCTTAATATACACACATACATACATACATATTTCCAACCATGCATCCACTCATCCGTCTAATGAGCATTGTTACTTACGTGTTGTCTCCCCATTCCAATCCATCTTTCAGTAGGATCATGGTGGTTGGTCTTAATAATAAGTACAGCTCTTCCTTTCTAAGAGCTGCCTCATTTACAAGATTTGTGATGACTTCAGGAAGTATGATTGTACAGGACAGCTGGGTGGCGCAGTGAGTGGAGCACCGGCCCTGCAGTCAGGAGGACCTGGGTTTGGATCCGGCCTCAGACGCTTGACGCATGTACTGGCTGTGTGACCTTGGGCAAGTCACTTAACCCCAATTGCCCTACCAAAAAAAATTATGATCATAAGCAATTAACCCTTAGGCTACTAATAAATGGCTCCCTTGCCTGAAGTTTGAACATTTTGTCCTTGGACCAAGCAGCATAAAAGAATCTTTTTAATTGATAATATGAAAAGAATCGTTTAATACCAATTCAGGAAGAACAATTAATCACTATAGTATCTTCCATATGGAAAATCTGGTTTCTTCCCATTTTAATTAGTTATTGTTGTTAACTAAATATTAAGTTTACTTATTCCTCCTCTACTGAAAGAGTGCATTAAATTTTTGCATCTCTAAATTTTGGTGCCATGAACCAAAGGCCTGACAGCTGCACCCTAGTTCTGCTTCTATCTAGAACCACGCCCATATTTCTCAGTGACATTCTAACTCTAAGGAGGGGAGGTACAGCTCCCCTGACTCTTCCTACAGTATTCTCTATTGAAGTTTTGCTATATAGGGTATGTATGGTAAGTGTGTCTCAAGTTGCCTCATTTCCTGACAAGCTCCTCCACTCCACAGTTCCTATTCACAGGTTTATCAGGGTCATGGAAATGTGGCATTATATAATTCAATAAATAAATATGTTTTATTTATGTTTTTTATTTTATTATAGCTTTTAAATTTTTATTTTGTTTTTATATTTTTAATTCTTTATTGTATTTAAAATAAATAAATGTTTATTGATTGGTGATCCAGCTTTGCAAGTAATAGTAGAGTTAGCCTATAATTGGGCAGTTGTATTTTGTGAATATAGTCCTTTCCCCATGCATATTCATGGATAAAACTCACCCCTGTGATCTCAACCTTTTCGGTTTACTGGTAACCATGCAAGTAACACAAAAACTTCACCAGAGGATGGGGTCTCAAGCTTTTCTGGTTTGTGGCTTTGATATAGAGTGCCAAACCCAGTCCTAAGGATCCCAAGTCACCATTCCTAAGCAGGATAAAGGACTGTGGTCACACACACACACACACACACATGGATTTGTTGCGAAGAATGATTTCAAACAATAGGTACTTTATTCCAGGTAAGGAAATGCCAAAGATACTGAAGAGACCTTATTAATAGCCATTAGAGTAGGAGAGAATTTGTGTCAACTCATTGAAAAAGGAAGATTTAGGGATTTATGTGTTTATTCAGCCAGTCAATATATTTGGAGACCCTTGTGTAAACCCCATAGTGGCCCACAGATGCACAACCTTCCCCCCAGCTGACAATCCCAGTGAGATACCAAGTGCCCTTGTACTTGGTGGCATGGGGCCCTCCACTGTCTCCCTTGCAGGAATCTTTTGTTCCATTCAGGAAACCTGCACAGAACATGTTCTCAGTAATTTGAGGTGTTCGGGATGTTTTCTTTATTTCCTGGAGACAGTCCTGGGTCTTTAACCGGGGAACCTCAATCATCATGAGCTCTAAAGCTGTTGCTCCCCTGTCCAGGAGCTGGCCCCAGCCACTCACTGAGGAAAACCTGATGATGGCCAGATGGTTCTCAGAGAATCTTCTTTCAGGCAAGCAGAGGGGTACCACGTAGTCTGTGAAGTTTATGGGCTTTTGTAGACGAATCAGGGCAATATCATGGTTGATTTTCAATCGAATATACTTCTCGTGGATGATAACTTCAGCAACTGGGCTCCTTTGTTCTGTCCCTTCCTCTTTGTCTATTTCATGCTCACCTAGGAGGGAATAAAGTAACATATGAGCATCCTCTAGAGCTCCTCGGCCTAAAGATCTGCATTTCTAGAGCGTGACCCATTCCTTACTTGCATGAGCTTTAGACAGTGGTTGAATTGGAAAGGATCCCTTTCAAGAACATTAAAGTAATTTGTATATTCCCTTCAGGGAAAAAGGTTGCAGATACCTTAGGTGAATTAAGTCAATCAAATTCATTTCCTCTCCCTCAAAATCATTTTGTATTTACTTCCAGAACAAAGGAAGCATTTTAAAAATGTTCGTTGAATGACTAATATGTAAATTTGTTTTACATGGTTGCAAATACACACACACACACACACACACGCACACACACACACACACACACACACACATATGAAACCTATATCAGATTGCTTACTATTTTAGGTAGATGGGAGGGGAGGGAGGGAGAAAAATATGGATCTCAAAATTTTATAAAAATGAGTGTTAAAAATTGTCTTTACATGTAACTGGAAAAAATGAAATACTATTTGAAAATTCTTGTTGAATTGGATTTGTATATATTTTACATAAAATTTTATAGCTGAGAGGCGGTGCGGTACACTGGAGAGAGAGGTAGCTGGAGCCAGGAAGCCTGGGTTCATGTCCTGCCTCAGATATGGACTGGCTATATGATTTTGGGCAAGTGACTAGAAATCTCAGTGTTCTAGGCAGCTCTCTAAGACTGTAAGTCTGCAGAGAAGGTGCTGACCTACACTGACAGAAGGAGGTCCTCATTAACCCAAAGAAATCACAAGTCTGTTCCCTATCCATCTAACCCTGTACTTATATATGTACATATCATATTTGCCCAAGACTCTTCTCTTCTGAGCCTTTTTATATATAGTTACTGTCAGCCCAAAGCTTAGAAGGGGATTTTGGGGCACTCTTTAAAAAACAATTCATTAAATAATATTAATTTATTTTATTTTTAGTTCTGGATTTTGTTCCTCTGCCAACACCTTCCTCCCCACCCCCCACCCCCCGCCCCAATTGAGAAGGCAAGAAATCCAAAACCCACGTGGCTCACTCTTTACATGTGAAAAAGACAAATTTTGTCTTCCAACCTTTCTATGTGGCTCTTTCTTTACCTCTTCCTCTGTTTACTTTAATTGCTAAGCTATCAACTAAGTCATTTAATGAGCCAATCTGTGGTAACAGGATTTTATTTATATAATTTTTATATACTTTATATTCCATATACTTATAAAAATATTTATATGTCTATATACAGGCATGTTATATGCATGCATACATATGGAATGCATATGTGTATATTATATGTATATTCATATATAAATATAACATGTTATATAACATGTGTTATACCTCAGGCCTCTTGGCTCTGGTCCCATTGCTCACGCTTCAACCTACTTAATACAGACTATCCTTTGCCACTGAACAAACTTAGTTCTCTTCTTAGTGGTATTGAGCAGAGATCTGTTCCTGGTGTTGTGTAGAACACCGGGGGAAAACCCCATAAGAATTCCAGGCACCTCAGTTTCTCTGTCTATAAAATGGGGCTATTATTACT
The DNA here is from genome assembly GCF_011100635.1 of Trichosurus vulpecula. Taxonomy (NCBI): domain Eukaryota; kingdom Metazoa; phylum Chordata; class Mammalia; order Diprotodontia; family Phalangeridae; genus Trichosurus; species Trichosurus vulpecula. The sequence continues at coordinate 391,086,364 of NC_050576.1, read as the reverse complement.
CATCTTCTACTTCATTTAAGGGATGCTATGGTAGATGTGATATTCTTTATGTGTAGTCAATTGTGTCAGAAAGTTAAAAGCATTGCTAATAACCATAACCATATTGATTCTACTTCTAATCCTATCTCCCTGATACCAAATGAAGCCAGCAAGAGATGAACAGTCCTACTGCTTGATCCATACATTCATAAGGCAAATGCCATTGTGAAGATTATCACTAAAAGCAAATTGTGTATATAATCCTATTTGTTACAGCAAAGTAAAAATTAATTGTAATTTAATATTTAAACAAAGTTCTAAGAAAAATGATGGAAATACCTACCGAGTACAACTGTTAGGCTTCCCCATAGAAGGCTGGATAATTTATCAAAGCAGTGAGCTGCAGAGACGACCCATGTATCAGTAAGCAGAGTGCCACCACACAGCAACTCATTTTTCACCAATATTAGAGCCTGCTCAAAGAGCAAAACAAAATATTTTTTGAAAAGTTGTATTATTTCTCCTTACCTTGGAACCTCTAGATTGTTCTTTGAGTTTATTAACCTTTTTGAAACGGAAAGATTGGGCCTTGATTGTTATGGCCTCTCCCCCAAATCTCTATTTTGGTCCAAATTCTGTACAACACACTTTAATTTGGCATCAGCCCTGCTACAAGCAGCAGGTGTTTCTCAGAATTAAAGAATGGTCTTCTAGAAATACATGTTACCATTAAATAATAAAAGCAGACTGTGAAAGAAAGGAAGCCCAGGATGGCTGGCTAGCTGTGGATAGCTTTTATCAAGTGTAACAACAATGTGGCCAGCAGCTGTTGTGGGGGTGAAGGACCAACACAAGTCCAACAACAAGAGCATGCAGGAAGGCTGCCAGCACAGGTTCTTTCATCTGCTTTTCTAAGGAAAGCAACTTTAAGGGGTTAATAATCTTAGTTCAATTAAACATACATATATCGTTCACTTAGTTCAGGGGGAAAAGATCAGCCCCTGAACTTCAGGGCAAATACAAACAGAAATTACAGAGACACTATAAACAGATCAACACTTCTGTCTAACCAAATCATGATACATAGTTACCAGAGAAGCACCATCATCCGGGTTATAAAGGGGGGGGGGTGCTGTTTCAACTGCTTGCCCAGAGTCTCATCAATGTTTCAATGAGTGTACCCCCAAAAGTCAAATGCCAACCTCAGATCTTATATATACATGTCTCAGGGCCCTGGGGCACTTGATTACTTCAGTGCTGAGAAGCACTCAAAGGACAGTGAAAAGTCCCATTTTGCTTGCCATTACATTTGAAAAGCAAGACTCATCAAAGGTGCTTGATTACCTCAGCATCCCAAAAGAGAAGACAACAAAAAAGTCCTGCCCTGATTACCATTACATCAAGTGAGGTGGAAGACCATGTTAGAGGCAACTTTGGACATGTGGGGAGAAGACTATAGCACATAGCAAGGTTGACAGATGAGAGCAATAAAGAAGTAGGGACAGTGGAGGGAAATAAGAGCATTAGATCTACAAAATGACTTGACATGCTCCTAAATTGGTTCAAAAAGTCATTGATTCAGAGCTTGAACCTGAAATGAATTCTCTTCAGACCTAGTAGAAACCAATTTTTCACAAAGCTGTTTACTAGTGAGGATGATATGGATTTATGGGTCCATTCTGATGGAGAATGTAGACAAAGGTAAAGAGAAATATTTTGCCCATGCTGAAGTCTTATAATGTATTGGATAGAATACTAAATTGGGAATCTGTCAAAAGTAGATAGGTTAAAGAGGAGATAGGTTTAAATCTCAGCTCTTGACATCTCTATAAGCCTGAGCAAGACACTTAGAATTTGTAGGCCTCAGTTGCCTTGTCTGAAAAAAGAAGAGGTTGGACTAGAGGAACTCTAAGATATCTTCAAGCTCTAAATCTATGGTCTTTTGACATAAAAGGCCAAAAGGTAATGAGAGAAACCTTCAGAGCCAAAGATTGTCTTGATGCGGGTGAATCTTATCAGGACCAACATTTTGCAAGGTTCATCTCAAACTGTGAGATGTGGGGATGGTGTAGTGATACTTATTTTGCCAATAGGTGCTCAGCTGGAATAAAGAACTGCATTAAGGTGAAACAAAATGGTTCTTTGAGTCCGAATCAGTTTTCTTGTCACTATGGAGAACTGATCAAGGGATTCTTTTTGAGCACTACATAAGGCTCCATTTTCTGTCCAGCAAGAGAAGGGTTAGAGAAAAACAAGTTCAAGATCAGTATGAATGCCACAAATGCAGGCATTAGAAGGAATATTGATTCTGAGGTAAAGAAGGTAGTAGATTATGTCCCTTTTTTGGAGGGGTATTTTTAATTTTTTAAATAATATTTTATATTTTCCAATTACATGTAAAGACAATTTTAAACATTTATTTTTAAAATTTAAACTTAAAATTAAAAAAATTTTGAATTTTAAAACTTTTAAATTAAATTTCAGATCACATACATAATTTCTTACAACACAGTAATATTCCATGACACTTATGTTTGTTTAGCCATTCTCCAATCGATGTTTCCAAAGTGTTGTTATAAATATTTTGGTATATCTGTGTAAGTCATTCCTATTGATGGTTTCCTTCGTGTATAAGCCCCATAATGGAGTCCCTGGCTCAAAGGGTGTGGACATTTTAGTCCCTGTATTTGCATAATTCCAAATTGCCTTCCCAAATTTTTATACCATTCCACAGCCCCACCAACAACATATTAGTGTGCTAACCTTTCCATAAACCTTCCAACATTGACAGTTGCCATTTTTTGGTCATTTTTGCCAATTATCAGGGTATGAGATGAAACCTCAAAGTGATTTTGATTCGTATTTCTCTTGTTATTAGTGATTTGGAGCATTCTTTCAGAATAGAAAGAAACATATCTTTTTTTCAGCAGTACATGGCACCTACACAAAAATTGACCATGCATTAGGGCATAAAAACCTCACAATCCAATGCAGAAAAGGCAGAAATATTAAATGCATTTTTTTCCAGATCATGATGCAATAAAAATTAAATGTAATAAAGGGCCATGGAAAGATAGTTTAACAATTAATTGGATACCAAATAATCTAATCCTAAAGAATAAGTCCAACAACAAATCATAGAAACAATCAACAATTTCATCCAAGAGAATGACAATAATGAGACAGCATAACAAAATTTATGGAATGCAGCCGAAGTAGTACTTAGAGGCAATTTTATATCTCTAAATACTTACATGAATAAAATAGAGAAAGATCAGCTCAATGAATTGGGCATGCAACTAAAAAATCTAGAAAAAGAACAAATTAATCCTCAATTAAACACCAAATTAGAAATTCTGAAAATCAAAGGAGAGATTAATAAAATTAAAAGTAAGGAAACTATTGAACTAATAAATAAAACTAAGAGTTAGTTTTATAGGAAAAAAACTGATAAAATAGATAAAACTTTGGTTAATTTGATTTATAAAAAGAAAGAAGAAAACCAAATTACCAGTATCAAAAATGAAAAGGGTGAATTCGCCACCGATGATGAGGAAAGTAAAGCAATAATTAAGAGCTATTTTTTCCCAACTGTATGCCCATAAATATGACAAACCTAAGTTAAATGGATAATTATTTATAAAAATATAAATTACCCAGATTAACAGAAGAAGAAATAAAATACTTAATCCCATTTTAGAAGAAGAAATTGAACAAGCCATCAATGAACTCCTTAAGAAAAAACCTTCAAGGCCAGATGGATTTACAAGTGAATTCTACCAAACATTTATAGAACAATATTACAATACTATATGAAGTACTTGGAAAAATAGGCTAAGGAGTCCTACCAAATCCCTTTAATGACACAAATATGGTGCTGATACCTAAACCAGAAAGAGCCAAATCAGACAAAGAAAATTATAGACCCATTTCCCTAATGAATACTGATGCAAAAATTTTAAATACAATATTACCAAAGAGGTTACAACAATTTATCACCAGGATAAAACACTATGTGCAGGTGGGATTTGTACCAGGAATGCAGGGCTGGTTCACTATTGGAAAAAACTATTAGCATAATTGATCATATCAATAACAAAACAACAGAAATCATATGCTTAACTCAATGGATACAGAAAAAGTTTTTTGACAAAATACAGCCCCCATTCCCATTATAAACACTAGAGAGCACAAGAATAAATGGAGCTTTCCTCAAGATGATAAGTAGTATCTATCTAAAACTATCAGCAAGCATTTTCTGTAATGGGGATAAGCTAGAAGCCTTCCCAATAAGATCAGGGGTGAAACAGGGATGCCCATTATCACCATTATTATTCAATATTGTACTAGAAACGTTAGCTTTAGCAATAAGAGAAGAAAAAGAAATGGAAGGAATTAGAATAGGCAATGAAGAAACAAAACCACCACTCTTTGCAGATGATATGATGGTATACTTAGAGAATCCTAGAAAATCAACTAAAAAACTTCTTGAAATAATTAACAACTTTAGTGAAGTAGCAGGATATAAAACAAACCCATATAAATCATCAGCATTTCTGTATATTGTCAACAAAGCTCAGGAGCAAGAGATAGAAAGAAATTCCATTTGAAACAACTGTAGACAATATAAAATATTTGGGAGTCTACTTGTCAAGACAAACCCAGGAACTACATGAACAAAATTACAAAACATTTTACACACAAATAAAGTCAGATCTAAACAACTGGAAAAATATAAAAATATAAAATGGACTGAGCTAATACAATAAAATGACAATTCTACCTAAATTAATATACTTATTTAGTATCATATCAATCAAACTATCAAAAATACTTTGTAGAGCTGGAAAAAACCACAACAAATTTCATCTGGAAGAACAAAAAGTCAAGAATATCAAGAGAACTAATGAAAAAAATGCAAAGGAAGGTGACCTAGTCGTACCAGATCTAAATTCTAGTATAAAGCTACAGTCATCAAAAACATTTGGTACTGGCTAAGATATAAAGTAGTAGATCAGTGGAATAGATTAGGTACACATGACACAGTAGTCAATGACTATAGTAATCTATTGTTTGATAAACCCAAAGACTCCAGCTTCTGGGATAAGAACTCATTATTTGACAAAAATTGCTAGGAAAATTGGAAAATAGTATGGCAGAAACTAGGCATAGATTAACATCTCAAACCATATACCAAGATAAAGTCAAAATGGGTACATGATGTAGACATGAAGCAAATTAGGAGAGCAAGGAATAGTTCACCTGTCAGATCAAAGACAAGGGAAGAATTTATGACTAAGCAAGAGATAGAGAACATTATGAAATGCAAAGTGGTTAACTTTAGTTACATTAAATTAAAAAGTTTTTGCACAAACAAAACAAATGCAACCAAGATTAGAAGGAAAGCAGAAAGAAGGAAAATTTTTTAGCCAGTGTTTCTGTTAAGGGTCTCATTTCTCTAAAACATAGAGAACCGAGTCAAATTTCTAAGAGTGCAACTCATTCCCCAATTGATAAATGGTCAAAGGATATGAACAGGCAGTTTTCAGATGAAGAAATTAAAGATACCTATAGTCATATGAAAAAATGCTCTAAATCACTATTGATTAGAGAAATGCAAATTAAGAGGTACCACCTCACACCTAACAGATTGGTTAATATGACAGAAAAGGAAAATGATAAACGTTGGAGAAGATATGGGAAAATTAGGACACTCATGCTGTATTGTTGGGGGAGTTTTGAGCTAATCCAACCATTCTGGGGAGCAATTTGGAACTAAGCCCAAAGGGCAATCAAACTGCGCATGCCCTTTGATCTAGCAACACTACTGCTAAATCTATATCCCAGAGACATCCAAAAAAGGGAAAAGAACCTATTTGTACAAAAATGTTTATAGCAGCTCTTTTTGTGGTGGCAAAGAATTGGAAATTGAGGGAATGCCCATCAATTGGAGAATGGCTGAAGAAGTTGTAGTATATGAATGCAATGGAATATTATTGCACTATAAGAAATGATGTGTAGGCAAACTTCAGAAAAACCTGGAAAGACCCACATAAAATGGTGCTTAATGAAATGAAAAGAATCAAGAGAACATTGTATACAGTAAAAGTAACATTGTGTGATGCTCAACTACAATTGACTTAGCTCTTCCCAGCAATACAATGATCTAAGACAATTCCAAAAGACTCATGATGGAAAATGCTGTCCATGTCCAGAGAAAGAACTATAGAGTCTGAATGCAGATTGAAAGATAATATTTTTGCCTTGTTTTGTTTTTCATGGCTTTTCCCTTTTGTTCTGTTTCTTCTTTCATAACATGACTAATGTGGAAATATGTTTACGTGTACATGTTTACACGTACAAGATATCTGGTTGCTTGCCATCTTAGGGAGGGTGGATGGAAGGAAGGGAGGGAGAAAAAATTTGGAACTCAAAATCTTATAAAAATGAATGTCGAAAACTATTCTTACCTGTAACTGGAAAAAATAAAATACTATTTACGAAAAAGAATGAGAACCATTACCTTATAGTTCAAATATGGGGTTGAACATCTATTAATTAACAAGCATTTGTTGAGAGTCTACTGTGTGCTTGGCTTTGCACTGTGTTCAATTCAAGGGCCATTCATGCCTTGAAAGTAGACCAAAGAAAATGCCACTTGGCTATGAAAATAAGTGGCAAGAACCACTTTCCTAAAGGACTAGATTAGAAAGGAAAAGAATGTGATACTAATAATTATAGCATTTATATGATATATATATGATATGCATATCATATATATGTGTATATATATATGGGGTGTCCCTAAAGTCTGGACACATAGGAAAATGCATATTTTGAAATATTTGGAATATTAACAGACGTTAGCCCCCTTGACTTCTTTTTCTGCGGTATTCTAAAGGAGAAGGTGTACTCAATGAAAATCACAGATGCAACACACTTGATTGAACACATAGAGTGAATGTGCTAAAACCAATGGCAATGTGGAGCTATTGCATCAAGTTTACGTGAATCTTGCAAAGTGCATCAACTTTTGCATCGCAAATGATGGAAATCATACTGAAGATGTCATTTGTTAATATTCCAATTAAATAAAATGTTGTTGAAAATTTCATTTATTTCATTTCTTGAAAATATACATTTTTGCCTATGTGTCCAGACTTTAGGAACACCCTGTGTGTATGTGTACACACACACACACACACATACATACACACATATATACACACACATATACATACACAAATATATACATGCATATATACACATATACACACATATATACACACATATATATTTACATATAAGTTTTGCAATGAACTTTACAAATATTATTTCATTTTATCCTCACAACAGTCCTGGTGTTATTATTCCCTTTTTAAAAATGAAGAATCTGAGGCAGACAGAGGCTAAGCAACTTGCCCAGGATCATATAGCTAAGAAGTTTCTGAAGTCAAATTTGAACTAAAATCTTATTGAATCCAGCATGAACACTTTAGCCACTGCCCGTGTGATGGGTGCTCAGGTGAACCTTGGGCATTTGATTGAATGACTCATCCCTGGATGAAATGCCTGACTTTATCATGGGACTTGGAATCATGGGCTTGAACATAAAGGATATAGGAAACAAAAGTAGAAGAGGATATATCTATATCTATATCTATATCCATACCTATACATATATATACACATACACACATATACACATATATGTATATATACATATATATACACACATATATATATACACACATATATAAAACAGAAAATTCTCAGTTAATGTTGAAATGATGTAGGCAAGTATGTTTTGGCTTGTGTGAAGGAGTGGAAGTAGGAGTTAGAATGACAGAGAAGAAAATTTGTTTCCTCTACATCAGAAAGCCCTGACTAATCAAATACCAGGTAATCTATAAGAAAGGGCTTGCAATGAGGAGTGATGTACCATATCAGAGAACAAATCTTGGACTCACCTGCCAGGGACATTCTCCTTTAGGACATGCATTACCACCTACAATTCTGCCTTCTGGAATACTTCCATTTCTCTTTTCCAAAACTGGTATTCTCCCACAGGGATAGTCAACTGTATGAAACAATGAACCAATGACGAATTAGCAGTTTAATTACAGGGAACAGAGGACTGTGATGTCACCTACTGTATGGATAAGAGGTAATAGTGGAAAGAGGAATGCATTTAGATCCAGTTGGTAATGTTCCATCCTGGCTTCACTGCTCAGAAACTGCATAATTCTGAATTCAAATATCAACACTTCCCTTCCTGTGGTCATAAATCCAGCTATAGCTGGAAGGAACCTAATCCTAGACCTTCATTTTAAAGATGAGGAAATTTAGACCCAGTGAGGTTGTGACTTGCCCAGTGGCATACTTGTTGTTGTTGAGTAGTTTTCAGTTGTGTCTGACTCTTTGTGACCCCATTTGGGGTTTTCTTGACAGATACTGAAGTGGTTTGCCATTTCCTTCTCCAGATCATTTTACAGATGAAGAAACTGAGGCAAACAGGGGTAAGTGACTTGCCCAGGGTCACACAGCTAGTTAGTGTCTGAGACTGGATTTGAACTCAGGAAGAGGAGTCTTCTTGACTCCAGGCCTGGCACGCTATCTACTGTGCCACCTAGCTGTCCCATGTCATTAAGAACCATAAGCAAAAAGAATAAGGAACATTTTTATTTGTTCTGATACCTTGAAGTCTTCAACTTACACTTCTGAATCTGGATGTACAGACCATCACTGATTCCCCCGACCCCCTAATAGTAACAATGAATTTTATTTATTATGTCCTTACTATACTAAAGCTGGGGTTACAAATACAAAAGTAAATACAGTCCTTGCCCTCAAGGATCTTATATTTTATTTTTTGCTTTTTGAGGGGGGAAGGCAAGGCAATTGGGGTTAAGTGACTTGCCCAAGGTCACACAGCTAGTAAACGTGTCAGGTGTCTGAGGCCGAATTTGAACTCAGGTCCTCGTGATTCCAGGGCTGGTGCTCTACTCACTGAGCCACTTAGCTGCCCCAAGGATCTTATATTTTAATGAAGGAAACAGGATATATAGAGAAATGGTGGCCAGGGGATATTTTGGTTTTATTTTATAGGGATGGTGAGTAGAACCATATGGGGAGCAGAAGGACAGAGCTACTTCCACCACTGTACTTGAGGAAAAGGCAACAGATGATGGCACCAAGGATTTGTGGAGGGAGGAATGGAAAGATGTGGAGCCCTTCCTGTGGTATCACTCCCGTTGGAACCACCCTTCTGATACTAGGGCGGGCTGTGTTCTGATAACTTTAACAGACACAATGCTGGTAGAAATGTATTGGGATCACAAGTATTGTTGAATTTTTCAGTAGAACCAAACCAGGGGTAGGAGGTGGGGTCAAGGAACCAATAAAGGACAGATGGGCAGGGTGCCCCTTTCTAATCTCTAAGTCTGGGCCCTGGCATTTTTTTCTAGGAAAACTTCTTTTTTCTAAGAAAGCAATGCTTGAAACTTTGGTAAAAAAATTGTTTTTAAGTTATGCAGTAATCTGAGAACTGAGCAATACTTGATACATATAATTAATAGTGTAATAAAATCATTTTGCTATTCTGATGGATTGGTTTGTCCTTTCATCTCATTAATGAAGGTCTTTGAGTGATTTTTGTCTCAGACCTTCTGCCTGGAACTTAGACCCTACTTTTCCCCTTAGATACAATGCTAGGTGTGGGGGCTAGCCAAATTTAACCTACCAAAATGCCAACTTAACCTACAATGTAGTTGAAATAGTAATTCTATTTATTTATAGCATGTCATAATTATTTATAGCAAAATATAATACCACTTATAGCTAGCATTTTAAGTTTTGCAAAGCACTTCATACATACATACACGTATATATTTGTATGTATGTGTGTATATATGTATGTATATGTATCTATATTTCTATAAAATCTCACTTGATCCTCACAGCAACCCTGTAAAGTGGGTGCTATTTTTACCCTAATTTTACAGACGAGGAAACTGAAGCTGGGAGAGATTAAGTGTCTTGCTCTGGGTCACTCAGATAGCAAATATCTGGGGCAAGATTTGAACTCAGATCTTCCTGACACCAAGTCCAATACTATTCACTTTGCCACCTAACTGCTGACTTCCAGTAGCCCTTGGTCTTTCTGAGTCCCAGCTCTCCTGAGCTAATTCCCTGCCTGTTTTTATTTGGGGAAGGGGAGACAAAAGGCAGATCACTTAAAGCTTGGCTGATATTCTGATAAGTGGGGTGTTCTCATAGCATCACAATAGGTGAGGAAATTAACTCAGAGGGAATCATTCAGTTTTCTATAGCAACAGAGCAGAGAAATGCCCACTCCCTGTGGTGACAGGATGGGTCAGATATCAAGAAGGCATGTCAGCTGTCGGTACTTACCAACCTCAAAAGTCTAGTCATCCTAAGTCCCAAACGTCAGGCAAGACAACAGCCAAGTAATGAAAAACTGGGAGGCAGGCCAGCCTCAGTGAGAAGATCCTGGATTCAAATCTTGCCTCTGACACATACTGACTGTGTGACCCAGAGCAAGTCACTTAACATCTCAATACCCTTAGCAACTCTCTAAAATCACCTGCAGTCTGTTGACAGTTTTAGCTCCCTTTCGATTTTCTGCCCCAAAGCCCATTGGTCATTCCTGTGTTCTAACAGAAAAAAGGACAGTGGTGAGTGGCCTCCTCGTACAGGGAATGTGACTTAGTGAAGAGAAGCCAGGCAGAAACGGTTCTCTGAAAAAGGGTTGCTGATGAGACTGGAAATAGATTCATACCTATGGGATGGCAGGATACCCCATCTGGGGCCAGAGCATAGCCCTGCTCACAATAGCAGCGGCGAATGGTTTCAGGGTTATCAGCGCAGAACTGTTCACAGCCCCCGTTGTCAAATTTGCAGATGAGCAAGCTGTCTTTGCCTGAGAACATGAAGGGAATATGTGAGTTCAGGATACTTTGGGTCAAGGAGAACCCATCTTGGTCACTTTAAATCTTTTGTGTCAAAGAGCACATGGATTTCTCTTTAGGGAGCTGGTTCACTGTTGCTGAGAATTTGCTGACTACAACTAGGGCTCTGCTGGAGCCAGCTCAGAGCAGCTGGCAAGAGCTGGTTGTTAAATTTTCATTGTGAGCATTTATACCTCAGAGACCAGCCAAGGGACTTGATTTATTGTTTTGTTTGTTTAGATTTAAGAATGTAGTGGAGGAAATGTTAATAATACAAATTAAACTTAGCACCCTTAAAGTGTGTCTGGCATAGGTTCTCCCCACCCTACCCCTTCCAACAAATCCAGCCGATTGTCAAACATTTATAAATGCACTTGCAACCTACAACCATCTGGACTGACGAGGCCCAGGCAAGATCTGGATACGTGAATATTAAGATGACTAGGGAGAGCTCAAAGTATTTCCCTAGTATGGGAGTACAGTTAGAAAGGGGTGTCATGGTGGGGAGCCAGCTCAGTGCACCACAGTTTACATATCAGAATATCTCCAACAGGTGGATGTTCCAAATTCGGAACATTCTGGTTTCACTAAGGGATTCCAGAGACTCCTTAGTGCAAAAATAGCTTATTACAGTTATCCCTTCCACATCATGACTTTCCCCATTACGGTTCTGATATATTGCAGATTGGCATAAGAAATTAAATGGGAATTTGGGGGAGTTTTGCAGAAGCTGCAGATGACATACAAAGGCCAGCAGATGACACAGAGCCTGTGACCAAATACTTAATCCAAATTTTACAATAAGGCTATGTGAATACCTCATAAAAGAAAAAAAAATTAGACTTCTTTTCTGGTGCAAAGGGAGGGCCAAAAATTTTTATGTAGATTTTCCAGATTCTGGGGTGGGGGGCTGAAGGGGGTGTGTGTGTGTGTGTGCAAGTGTGCATGCGTGTGTGTATGCTGTACCCCTAACCCTCTTGAAGTGGAAGGGATAACCATATGGAAAAAAGGTCCAGATAAATCAGAGACCTAGATAAGTGAGATCCAGATCAATGAAGTTGTTCTATAATAATGCCCCTTTCCCTTGATAAAAATAATGTTACTTTTAATAACAATAGCTGATGTTTATATAGTACTTTAGCTCTCTCATTTGATCCTCATAACCAAACTTGGGGGGTAGGTAGTACAGTTATTATTTTCCCCATTTAACAGAAGAAGAAACTGAGGCTTAGAGGGGTTCAATCATATAGCTATTGTCATCCATTTAGTTAAAAGATTCAAACCCAAGTCTCTCCTGGCTCTTAAGTCAAAGCCTCTTTCAGCTGTACCAGAGTGTTTTGACAGAACAAATGGGGAGCAATAGTTTGTTCTAATAGTATCTCAGAAGAGGAAATTCCTCTCCCATCTGGTGGCGGCCAACAGGGTATTTGTCCTGCCCATGTCGCATAGTGGTCACTCTATGAAAGCAACATTCTAAGGGAAAGGACACGGTGTTCATGCTATGTGAAGAAGGAAGCATAGGCTATGGTACACCTCTAGAGGAGACAATGGTTTAGGGGAATAATGCCTGACTTGTTTCACAGTTCCTGCCCTCAAACTCCACAGGGCAGAAGCAGATATAGGATTGGAACTCATCAGAACAGGTTCCTCCATTCTGGCAGGGATTTGAAGCACATTGGTCGCCATCTGTAGAAGAAACAGGGGACATGAGACAATTTGTTGAGGAGGAGGTTGTCGATAAAAGGAAGAGGTAAGCTACAAAGATATTCCATTAACCAACTTACCACTGTACTGAATCCAAAATTGTTTCTGAGAAAAGAAGAGGAGATATCTTGTAAGGGAGAGATCCAGTGGATATTAAGTATTCATTGTTTTCATGCTTAGTCTGGCAACATAAGAGTTCTTGTTCACACTGGCTGCCATAGAGACTTAGGCATAACCTTTGACGCACTTATTTTTTCCTGGGTCAGAGAGATGGAAACCAGAGGGGTGTGTGTGTGTGTGTGTGTGTGTGTGTGTGTGTGTGTCTGCGTGCGCACGCGCGCATGCATGTGTTTATCTATCTTCTTTCTCTAGTAGACTGTAATCTCCTCAAGAATATGAACTGTATCTTATTCACCTTTCTATCTACAGGAGCCAAGTACACAGTGCTTTCGATGAAGTAGACACTTACTAAGGGTCATTAAATTGGACTGAATTCTCCTCTTGAGTCCTTGATGGCCACTAGAGGCAACACATGCTAATGGAAGGAGGAAGGGCTGGACAGTGCTTTCTACAAGGTAGATGCTTAATAAGGTTTATTAAATTGGATTGGCTTCTCTTCCCCAGAATCCTTGATAGCCATTAGGGGCAGCACATGCTAATGGAAAGAAGAAGGGCTGGATAGTCTTAACTCTGTCTCTAAGGAACTGGGAGACACAGAGTCACTGCATGACTTGATGTTTGTCAGCCTCACCTATGAACCAAGGATAAAAACACCTGCTGTCCCCATCCCATAGGATTACTAAATGCATTATAGAATTCCAGAATCCTGGAGTCAGAAGAAATCTTAGAGGGCATCTAGTCTGGTGTGTGCCCCCTGCATGAATTCTGTTTATAATACCCTTAAATAAGTGACTAATCTCACCTCTTTGAACTTCTCTGGTGATGGGGAGCTCACTATCATACCAAGTAGCTCATTCCATTTTGTAATAGCTCTAATTATTAGGAAATTTTCCCTCATATTGAACCCAAACATACCTTCTAATAACTTTCAATTGTTGGGTCTAGTTCTTCTGAGTCAATTAGGAATAGCAAAGGTACTAATGAAATGTAGGTATGAAAATGTTTTTTTTTAAATTAAGAATCATACATGTGCAAAAGACTGTTATCATAAAGGCCTAGAAAGGGAAACTACTCCTTCCTTTACAGAATCACTTTATATATGAATGAACTCAGTATGGCATAAGGCACAGCTGATGAAGAAACAAACCCAATAAGGATAACAAGCAACAATATACTATTGGTTTCTAATTAATTAATTGATAATTTTTCTTCAAAAACATTTCTTGGTGCAACTCTTCATGTGCTTATTTTGCCAGGGATCAACATGACTGCTTTTGGGTGAAATTTAGCAGATGGTGGCATGCTAACATTTAGTAGATTCCCACATATTTATTAAAGAATAATTAAGAGAAAGTCTGCAGACCCATTATAAACATATATTATAATCTGTATAAGTATTATTAAGAAATACAACACCCTTTAAAAATAGCATATTTTCTGTTACAAAAAGGATACCAAACTATAGATCACTACTAATTTTCCAAGCAAGCAGGGAGAAAGGTTTCTGAAATTTTACCCAAGGAAGACAAATTCTCAGGATGCTGAATGAACTACCAACATTTTCACCCATCTTCAGCCCTTTCCACCAAATATTAAAGAAAAGGTTCATCTTCCCTGAGGGACAAAGGTACATTCTAAAATGTAAATATGTCTGTCAGAAAAAGGAAGGAGAATATGATCTTTTTATTTTATTTTATTTTTCAACATTCACTTTCGCAAGATTTAGAGTTCCAGATTTTCTCCCCATCTCTCCCCTCTTCCACCCCATGATGGCATGCATTCTGATTGCCCCTTCCCCCAATCTGCCCTCCCTTCTATCACACCCCCCCCCCCACCTTCTCTTTTCCGCTCTCCTATTTTCCTGTAGGATAAGCTCGATTTCTAAAGCCCATTGCCTGTGTATCTTATTTCCCAGTTGCACATAAAAACAATTTTGAACATTCATTTTTTGAAACTTTGAGTTCCAAATTCTCTCCCTTCCTCCCTCTCCACCCACCCTCATTGAGAGGACAAGCAATTCAATACAGGTTGTACATGTGTAGTCATGCAAAATACTTCCATAATAATCATGCTGTGAAAAACTGTTTTTCCCTCCATCCTATCCTGCCCCTCGTTTATTCTGTTCTCTCCTTTGACTTGGTACCTCTTCAAAAGTATTTGCTTCTGATTACCCCCTCCCCCCAATCTGCCCTCCCTTCTATTACCCACCCCCTCTTATTCTCTTCTCCCCTACTTTCCTGTAGGGTAAGATAGATTTCCATACCCAATTGAGTGCATATTCCCTCCTTAAGCCAAATCTGATGAGAGTAAGGTTCACTCATTCCCTCTCATCTCTCCCCTCTTCTACTCCACTGTAAAGGCTTTTTCTTGCCTTTTTTATGTGAGATAATTTACCCCACTCTACATCTCCCTTTCTCTTTCTCCCAGTATATTCCTCTCTCACCCCTTAATTTTGTTTTTTAGATATCATCCCTTCATATTCAACATACCCTGTGCCCTGTATCTATATCTACATATCTATATCTATGTATATATTGCCTCCAACTAGCCTAATAATGAGAAAGGAGAAAGTAGTCTTGAACAATTATAAAAAATGGTGGAAGTGTAGCTGTAGACAAAAATGGTTCCTTTGAACTTAATTTCTTCATGAAGTTTTTCCCCAAAGAGAAGTCCCCTGGGGCTCATCTTCTAAGACGGAGAAATTCTGGTTATCTCAGGCCCCTTTGCTAAGTCAACACTTCTCCCCATTGCATCTTACTCATTTTTCATGTATACCCAGAATCCTTTGAACTTGCTTTTGTGACACTTGTTTAGTTTTGGTCTGTAGTCTTGCAGTATGGGATCACATTTGGTAAAGCAAAATGAACCCCCATTTATGACCAAGTAAAATACAGTGACCCCTTGGGAAGAAAAATGATACCACTAAAGCAGATGGGCTAGAAAAGTATTAAATATCCTTTTCCCTTCTGGTATCTAGACATGGAGGGCTGGAATGATAATCAAGACATGACGATCAATGTCTAGCATCTACACAAATCTTAAGTAAATTAAACAAAACAGAAAAGCAGAAAAAAGGCATAAAAACAAAATAATTTAGGCAGAATGGACATTCACTTACGGTCCTTTCGTTGCTCTTGAAGATTTCCCTGGCTTCCTCAAATGAACACTTTTCTTCAATGCATTCTCTCTCCAGAGAGCCTGATCTCCACTCTTCAAGGAAAGAGTTAGCTCTTCTTCCTCTTTTCAAGACATTGCTGGCTTCCTCCTGATTTAGGAAGACTGAGAAATGAAAATCCTATGAATGGCTTGCCTCCTCATCACACCAAGGTGCTGGAAAAATTTATTGGGTATGCATACAACAAGCAATAATCACTATTTTTAAAAATTCAATCTGATCCAGTCCAATAAACACTTATTAAGCACCTACTTTGCAGCAGCTGCTGTGCTAAGTCCTGGGGATATAATTAATAAAAAGAAAGACAGTCCCTGCCTCCAGGAGCTTACAATCTAACAGGGGAGATAACACACAAAGCAGGGCAGAAAGTGTGTGTGGTTGGGGGGCAGGGTGTGGAGAGACACCAAGGCTACCTGGGATGGGGACATCTTGTTCCATGGATTTGAAAAAGCCAAGCAGGGCAGCAGATGCAGAGTTGAGTCTAGCCCAAAGACTGCTTTCTGCCCTCTTTAAAGAAAAGCATTTGGAGGACTCCTTCCTTCAGTCCTCCAATTCAAGGGGAGAGGAAGCTAAGGAAATGAATGAATAAAAGCTAAAGAGAGTTTCTAATTCCACTGTGTTCACATGTGACGTGGGGGGAGTCACTTGACCTTTTTGAGCCTCCGTTTCTTATTTCTAAAATGATTATACAGGGTGTCCATAAAGTCCATGTGCAATTTAAAATAGTTGTAACTTTGTAACTATATACGATAGAAAGAATCTGTAATGAGGATTAGAAAGCTTGATGTATCTAGTTTGTTTTTGTCTTTAGAAATTTTGTGTTTATTTTATTTTTATTTTTAGAAATTCAACTTAAAAATTACTTATTTTTCAGGATTACTGTTGACTCATGGCTTAACTAGAAGAGAAAGTAAACTGTGTTCTTTGGTTGGCTGAACTAAAATCTACCACCACTGTCCAAAGTCTTGGACTCCATTGGATTTTTTTTTATGGGGACATGTGAAAACTAATGTTTATTCAACCAAACCTCGATCTAAAGAAGACTTGCAAGATAGGATAACTGATGTGATTGCTGGCATTACTGAAAATCAGCTTGAAAATGTTTCCCATGAGCTACAGAATTGTATCACCCTTTGTAATAGTAATGATGGCGGCCATGTTGAAAATTAACAAGAACAATAAAAAAAATTAAGTGTTCCTTCTTTCTTTTTACAGATTCTTTCTATCACATATAGTTACAAAGTTACAACTATTTTAAGTTGCACGCAGACTTTATGGACACCCAGTATAAAGGAAGGGAGAAGAGAACAAGCATTTATATGGCCCCTACATTGTGCTAAACAAATGTTATCTCGTTTGAGCCTTATAAAAACTCTGCAACGTAGGTACTATTATTAACCTCGTGTGAGAAACATGCTCACTCTAGATAGAACAATACTTGTTGTGAAGCCAGGAAAGTTCTCATTTTATTTTAGATTTATATTCCTAGTGAATGGGTACCTCCCGAAAGGAGAGTACATTTGCTCAGACAAATGCAACGCTGTTTATGCTGTTCCTGATTCAAATTTCCCCTCCTTGCTCTCCATTGGCTAGATGCAACCTCCTGAAACTGCCCTCTTCATGCCCCTCTCAAACAGCTAGTTAAGCATGTCTACAAGCTTCTAACCTTTTGCCTGATCAGATACCTGGTTCTGCTAGGTCACAGCTCTGATTAGAACCAATCACCTGTGGCTTACATTCTGTTATCACTTCAAGCTGGGAGTACTTTTAATCCTGTGGAAACAGAATTCCTCCTTTTGTTTCCCACAATAGTAAGTTAACTGAGCCAAACACAGGTTAAGTGACTTGCCCAGAGTCTCGCAGCTAGTAAATGTCTGAGGCTGGATTTGTTCTCAGGTCTTCCTGACTCCAGGTCCAGCACTATATTGACTACATCACTTAGTTGCTTCACATTCCCTGTCTCACAGGGTTATTACGAGGAAAGTACTATATAAATGCAAGTCCCAAAGAGCTATATAAATGTGAGACATTATTATCATGGCCATCTTCCTAAGCATGCAAAAGATTCAATGGTGTTTAAGTAAGTACAACTCATGTCAGTTTGGTTCCTTGCTTAGTCTGTGCTGACTCGGTGCTAGAAGTAAGGGCTAGCTTTCCTCAGAATTGTGAAGTAGGCTTTGTTTGCTTTTCACCTCCCTTCATCACTCCAACAGGATACTCTTAAGTCCCCATGGTTAGCCAGGGCCTAACTTCCCCCAAATGAAGGCCTACAAACACTTTAACAGTTTTTTCAACTAATTAATCAGTCCATAGCCATTGATTGTACAATCCCTTTGTCTAAGGCATCATGATAAGTGCTATTTATCATGGCATAAAGGATAGAATGTTAGATTTTGTCAGGTTGGGAAGACCTGAGTTTGAATCCTGCCTCAGACGCTTATTACCTGTGTGACCCTGGGCAATTTACTCTACACCTTTGGGCCTCAGCTTCCTTATCTATAACCAGAAAGTCGCACTTGATGATCCGTGAAGCTCTGAAGAAATAGAAGCACTGGCAGAGCTCTTCTGCATTGTATTTAGTTGTTCTTCTAGTTTGATCTATAAAGCTCTTGACCTATTCTGGCTTAGTGTGGTCATACACCAAGCTTTCTGCATGCTTATTTTTCTTGTTTATTGTTTTTTGATGTGTTATTTAATATAATCTTCCATCCTATTCTCCAATATTTTGCAAATGAACTTGTACTCTAAGCTGTGTTGCTTTTGACTGTTTTGATTGACGTAGCAATGTGATATAAAGTTGAAAAAATTGTTTGAGGCATGGGTAGGATGTTTCTTATAGCAAATCACATCATTTGGCCAAGTGTACTAGAGTTTCTCTATTTTCATCAAAATTTGTTGCCTCTCTGTCTTGTTCTCTTGCTAATTCATATGCCTTCTGATATGTAATAGTAGAATGAGATTGTGTTTTCCTCTGCTCTTCCTAAATAGACTGAATGTTCTCTGGGGATAAAGGGCCAAAAGGCTTCTTTAGAGCTATAGGTCATTCTAACATGGAAATATGTTTTGCATAATTATACACGTATAACCTATATTAAATTGTTTGCCATATCAGGGAGGAGAGAGGGAGGGAGAAAATTTGGAAATCAAAAATTTTTTTAAAATGCATGTTAAAATTGTTTTTGCATGTAATTGGGGAAAAAAAATAAATATTATTTTAAAATAGAATTATAGGTCATTAGAGGAGGAGGGGATCGCAGTTGAAGTCTCTTACTTTATAGACAAGGAAACAAAGGCACAGAAAGGTAAAGAAAATAACTTATTCATGGTAAACCCTGGACTAGAACTCAAACCTCCTGATACTCCCATATAGTGCTATTTGTGCTACATGCTACACTTTTTGTCCCTTATAACACCCATCTCAGTGCTTAGCAAAGAGAAGGTGATCGATAGATATCTGTTGACTAATTAACTTGCTAATAAGACAGGTTGAATACAGCTTCTATCTAGGAATGCTGTGATAGGAAAAGTAGCAGAGAAAAGTTTGGTGTTTGTTGTTTCCAAGGAAGTGGAATTTGAGACATTAACTTCACCATAGGAAATAAATACTCCATTTATCCCCTGTTGGCATACCTATAAAATGAAGGTCTGTTGAAAAGTGTGCCAGAGTGGATAGAGAGTTAATCTCAGAGTCAGGAAGATGTAGGTTCAAGTCCCACCTTCTGTCCACATACTGGCTTTTAAAAAAATTTTTTTTCCCCAGATACATGTAAAGACAATTTTTAATATTGTTTTTTTTGAGGGGGGAAGGCAGGGCAATTGGGGTTAAGTGACTTGCCCAAGGTCACACAGTTAGTAAGTGTGTCAAGGGTCTGAGGCCGGATTTGGACTCAGGTCCTCCTGACTCCAGGGCTGGTGCTCTACTCACTGCGCCACCTAGCTGCCCCTATTATTATTAGTTTTTTTTTTTAATTTTGAGCTCTAAATTTTCTCTCCCTCCCTCACCTTCCGCCTCTTTTAGACAGTAAGCAATTTGATATAGGTTATACATGTGTAATCATGTAAAACATCCC
This sequence comes from Trichosurus vulpecula, assembly GCF_011100635.1. Lineage (NCBI taxonomy): Eukaryota > Metazoa > Chordata > Mammalia > Diprotodontia > Phalangeridae > Trichosurus > Trichosurus vulpecula. The sequence goes on along the minus strand of NC_050576.1, from coordinate 391,066,346 downwards.
CACATTAGTCATGTTGTAAAAGAAGACACAGACCCAAAGAGAGGAAAAAAAACCATGAAATAATACAGAAAGGGAAAAATAGTATGTTTTGATCTGCATTCAGACTCCATCAATTCTTTCGTTGGAGGTGGATAGCATTTTTTTTTATCATGTGTCCTTTGGAATTTTCTTAGATCGCTGTATTGCTGAGAATAGCTAAATCATTCACAGTTGATCATCATACAATACTGCTGTTACTGTGTACAGCGTTCTCCCGGTTCTGCTCACCTCACTTTGCATCAGTTCATATAAATCTTTCCCACATACTGGCTTTTGTGACTTTGGGCAAGTCACTGAACCTCAGGGTACCGGGCAGCTTTCTAAGTCTCTGAAAATGCTGACCTGCACTGCAGTGGGACTTTACTCATCTAGAAGTTTCCTACATCCATGTCATCACAGATCAAATCCCTACAGAGAAAGTGCTTTGTAAATCTTAAGGTTGAGTTATTATGAAATTTAAAGAAAATTAAAAACCAGTATCTCAAGAATTCAAGTATGCCAGGTTGTTTCCAGGCCAGAGGAGCCATGACTAGCTACTCAACAATGACATATCCTGTTTTCTTTCCAGATTTGGTGATGAAAGATCAGGAGCCCTGACAGCAAGTGGTCAGTTTGTTCCCTGTTATATGTTTGGCAGCTTAGGACTGACTTCTCAGTTTCGGACCAAATGATATTTAAAAAAAGGCACCAGAACTGATAACTTTTGTTGTTGTTGCAGGTTTATTCTGTTTTCTCATTGAAAAGTTTCCACAAATTAAATGAGATGTTTGCTAGTCCACTAAAAGCATCATTTAGAGTTAAAAGGGGAAAAAGCACACCCTTTAAGGCTGTTTGTTTTTCCTTTGTGGGTACATTTGGATACACATTGCTGTAAGCAAATGTCCCTAGTGGGTGGATATCAATACACAGAATAAAGATTAACTTTTGGAATGTCCTGAGGGACGGTCATCCAGGATTCGCTTCTCATGGTGGATTCTCCTTCATTCAATCATTATATGGTAATCAGAGAAAGAAAAGATTTGTTAGTAATAAAAATATCTCCCCCAAACATACCTGTGGCCAGAGACCGGTGAAGCACAAGGGTAAAGCTGAGAAATTGGACCACGTAGGACCTGGAAACCATGATGAAGATCTCAGTGTTTATCTCCCAACTATCTATTGACATTCCAGACAGAACTGTTGGGCCAAAGTTCTCCACTTCAAAGGGGGTGTGTGTGTGTGTGTGTGTGTGTGTGTGTGTGTGTGTGTGTGTGTGTGTGAATGTGGGATAGGGGACTACTGCAGAGATGGGAGAGCTTTACAAACACAGAATTGGAAGCCGCACTTAAGAGAACACTTACCAGCCTTCTCTTAGGATACTGAGTAGCTTAATTCCGACAGTTCCTTTTGAGTGGAGATCTTAATAAAATTATGTGGCGATGTTATAATCTGACATTAATTTAGAGGTGCAAACATCAATTACTATTTTCAAAGTAAAACATTAATTACTCTTTTTAGTTATAAGAATTCCAAGGTCTTAGGGGTGAACATTTTGATTTCACTTGGACTAAGAAGACCTAGATTCAAGTTTTGGTGAAGCTGGTTTAGCCTTTTGACTGTGGGATAGTCACTCAATTCCTCCCACAAAGGAGTTCTTGCCTGTATAAAGTAGGGATAATAATTATTCTACTAACTAACTCAAGGGTTGGGTTCTATACCCACACCTCTGCTCACTCTGGCACAGGCCTCCAAGTGAGATCAAAGGGAGATTAGTGTCTGTAAGAATGACTAGGTTTGGCCTAGTTCATCTGGGAGTGTGGAAACTGTCTTTCTACTAATGTGCACATCCTCATCTGTAAAATGGGAACCATAATGCTTTTATTACTTACCTCCTAGGTTTCTCCACATGTTTTGAATAAGATATGCTATATAGCATTAGCCTCCAAACATGCTTAGGTTTCCCCAAGCTTCCTTTGAGCCTTCCGTTCCATCCAGCCTATGCCTCATCTTTCCTGCCCCATTCACTGCCAAACTTTTAAAATAAGTTTTACAGATCTTTACAATCTTTTAAAATAAGTTTTACAGATGTCTTCTGTTTTTTACATGATCATAATTATCATCCCTCTACCCCTTTCAGAGAGCCACCCCATATAACAAATAGTATTTTTTAAAGACAAAAAAAAAGAACAGAAAAAAATCAGAATAACTAGTTGATCGATACATTAAAAAAAGTCTGAAAAAGTAAACCTCCTATCTCCATAAATGAGAGGTTTGGAGATATTCTCTCATATCTCTTCATTCAAATCATGCTTGATCTATATAATATTATATTCACTTTTTTTTGTGTGTGTGTGGTTGTATTTTCCCATTTACATTGTTATAGTCATTGTACATAATGTTTTCTTGGTCCTGCTTCACTCTGTATCAGTTCATAGAGATCTTTCCATGCTTCTCTATTCATCACATATATAATTCTTACAACACAGTAATATTCCATCCCATTCATGTTTGTTTAGCCATTCACCAATTGATGGGTATCTACTTTGTTTCCAATTCTTTGCCATCATAAAAAGTGGTGCTATAAATATTTTGGTATATGTGTATAAGTCATTCCTATTAATGGTTTCCTTTGTCTATAAGCCCCATAATGGAGTCCCTAGTTCAAAGAGTATGAACGTTTTAGTCCCTTTATTTGCATAATTCCAAATTGCCTTCCAAAATTTTTATACTATTTCATAGCCCCACCAACAATGTATTAGCATGCCGACTTTTCCACAAACACTCCAACATTGACAGTTGCCAATTTTTTTTGGTCATTTTTGCCAGTTAGCAAGGTATGAGATGAAACCTCAAAGTAGTTTTGATTTGCATTTCTCTTCTTATTTGTGATTTGGAGCATTCTTTCATCTGTAAATACTTTGTGAATTCTTTTGATAACTGTTTGTTCATGTCCTTTGACCACTAATAACCACTGGGGAATGTCAGTCATATATGTGTGTGTGTATATATGTGTGTGCATAAATTTTCTCTATATAGATATAGTTTATACATCTTGGATATCAAGCTATTATTTAGAGAAATTTGTTACAAAGATTTTTTTCTCATTCAGTTACTTCTCTTCTTATCTTAGTGTATTAATATCGTCTATGCAAAAGTTTTTTGGTTTTATGTAATCAAAATCATCTATTTCATCTTTTGTAATTGCCACTTTCTCTTGTTTGGTTAAGAATACATCTGTTACCCATAGCTGTGAGATGTATATGATCAACCTCACTTCTAAATTTTTTTAATAATATGATCTTTAACATTAAGATCATGTACCCATTTATTGTATTGTGGAATACGGTATAAAGTGTTGGCCTAAGCATCATTTCTATCAGACTACTTCCCAATTTTTCCAGTAGTTTTTTTTTTGCGCAAATAAGGAATTTTTCATAAGTGATTGCTTTATTTCACATTATCAAACATTGTCTTATTGAGTTTCATTATATCTGATTTTTCTTTGTCTAGTCTATTCCATTGATCTGCCTCTCTATTCTTTAACCAATAGCAAATGGTTTTGATGATTGATGTTTTATTATTTATTATTTTATATTTATAATATAGTGTGAGATCTAGAAGTGATATTCTTCCTTTATCCTTACCTCTTTTTATAATTTATTCTAGAGCTTTTGTTTTTCCAAATCAATTTTGTTATTATTTTATCAAGTTATAATATATCCCCTTGGTAATTTGATTGGAATAGCATTAAAATGTATATTAACACTAGAAAACATAGGAATAAATGGAGTCTTTTTTTAAATAAGTAGTATCTATCTAAAACAAAGAGCAAACAAGTAATGGGGATAAGCTAATAGCCTTCCCAATAAAATCAAGAGTGAAACAAAGATGTTCATTATTATCACTATTATTCAATATTGTATTTGAAATGCTAGCACCAAGACAAGGAAAAAGAAATGGAAGGAATAAGAATAAACAATGAGGAAACAAAATTATCAGTCTTTGCAGATGATTTGATCAGAGAATCATTTCAAAAGGTAGTTGAAACAATTAACAACTTTAGGAAAGTTGCCCTCTATAAGATAAACCCACATAAATCATCAGTATTTTTATGTTGATAAACATAACAAACAAAACACAGCAGGAAAAAAATAGAGAAATTCTACTTAAAATAACTTCATGTAAGCATGTCAATGGCAGTGGCATTGTCTTTTACCTCTATTTCCCTAGTGCCTATCAACTGTTCCTGCAATTAAGTGAGTATTAAAATAATTAATGTTTGAAAAATATCAATTGTTTGTACATTTCAAAAAAAAAAACTTGTTGAAGTGCTTGAAGATGCTTGAAGTTTGTGCTACTAAGTACCTTTTAACAATTTTACTTTTCTTTAAAAATCTTATTTAAATTTTTAATTTGCACTCTGAAGAAAGGATTGAGTAAAGGTAAATTTCAGCTGTGAAAAAAAAGTAACTGCAGATAGCATAAAATATTTGGGAGTCTACCTACCAAGACAAATCCAGGACTATATGAGTGTAATTTCAAAACACTTTTTACATGAATAGACAGATCTAAACAACTGTTGAAATATTAATTGTTCATGGGTGGGCTGAGCCAATAAAATAAAAATGACACTTCTACCTAAATTAATTTACTTATTCAGTGCCATACCAATCAAATTATCAAAGAATTATTTTGTAGAGCTAGAAAAAATAATAAGATTTATCTGGAAGAACAAAAGGTCAAGAATATCAAGGAAATAAATGTAAAAACAATTGAAAGTAAGGTGGCCTAGGAGTGCCAGATTTCAAACTATGTTACAAAGTGGTAGTCATCAAAATCTTGTACTGGCAAAGAAACAGAGTAGTGGATCAGTGGAATAGATTAGGAATATAATGTATATTACTAAATGACCTAGTAACCTAGTGTTTGACAAACCTAAAGATCTGTTCTTTGGGGGCAAAAAACTCACTATTTGACAAAAATTGCTGGGCAAACTGGAAAGCAGTCTGGCAGAAACAAGGCATAGACTGATATCTCACACTTACACTAAAATGTGGCTAAAATATGATCTAAACATAAAGGGTAATATAAGCAATTAGAGGTGCATGGAGAATTTTACCTACCAGATCTCTGGATACAGTGAGTTTATTACCAAAACAAGAGATAGGTTCATGGACAATAAAATGGATAATTTTGAATACATGAAATGCAAAAGTTTTTGCACAAACACAACCAATGAAGTCAAAATTAGATGGAAAGCAAAAAACTGATTTCTCTGATTAAAAGCATCATTTCTCCAATACATAGAAAACTGAGTCAAATTTACAAAAAATAAGAGCCATTCCCCAATTGATAAATGGTCAGAGGTTATGAACAGGCAGTTTTTACAAGAAATTAAAACTATTTAGAGTCATATGAAAAAATGCTCTAAATCACTGTTGATTAGAGAAAGGTAAATTAAAACAACTGTGATGTACCACTTCACACTTGTCAGATTGGCTAACCTGACAAAAAAGGGCAAATGACAAATGTTGAGGAAAGAATGTGGGAAAATTAGGGGCACTAATGCACAGTTGGTGGAGTGGTGATCTGGTCCAACCATTCTGGAGAACAATTTGGAACTATGTCCAAAAGGCTATAAAAGTGTGTGTACCCTTTGACCCAGTAATACCACTACCAGGTCTATATCCCAAAGAGAACAAAGGAAAAGGACCTATGTGTTAAAAAATATAGTGGCTCTTTTTGTGGTGGCAAAGATTTGAAAATTGAGGAGATACCCATCAACTGGGGAATGATTGAATAAGCTGACATATATGGTTGTGATAAAATTCTATTGTGATATCATCAAGAAATGATAAGGATTTAAAAAAAAACCTGGGAAGATTTATGTGAACTGAAACAAAGTGAAGTGAACAGAACCAGGAGAATATTATACATAGTAACAGTAATATTGTAACAACAATCAACTATGAAAGACTTAGCTTCTCTAATCCAGGCAATGATCCCAGAAAACTCCAAAGGATTCATGATGAAAAATGGAGTCCAGTATGAAGCGTACATTTTTCACTTTATTTTTCTCACTTTTAGGGGGGCAACATGGTTGATATGAAAATGTTTTGCATGACTTTACATGTATAATAAATATATTGGCTGCCTTCTCAAAGGGTGGGGAGGGGCTGGAGGAAGGGAGAGAATTTGGAGCTCAAATTTTTTTTAAGTGTTAAAAATAAATAAAGGTTCAAGAAGAAAAGTATAAACTAATTCTGGTAGTATCAAAATTTTTATTATGTTGGTATGGGTTTACCATGAACATTGAATATTCCTCCAGCTATTTAAGTTCTTTATTTTCTTAAGGAGAGAACTTTGTAAATCTATACAAGTCTTTTGTGTACTTTCTGTATTTTGTAGTTATTTGGAATGGGATTTCTCTTTGTTGGATTTTGTTATTACTAAATAGAAATGCTGTTGATTTTAAGGACTTATTTACATCCTGCAACATTGCTGAAGCTAATAATTGTCTCAGTATCTTTGCTGATTCTCTAGTATTTTCCAAGTATACCATCATATCGGCATCTTTGCCTATCTTTATGACTTAATTTTTTCTCATCTTATTGACTTTCGTAGCAATTCTAGAAGCATATCATATAATAGTAGCAAAAGTAGGCATCCTTGCTTCATTCTCATATTTATTGGAAAAAGGTTCTAGAGTATCCCCATTGCATATTATGCTTGCTTTTGATTTTAGAAAGATGTTTTTTATAAAGTTAAAACAAAGGTCCTGCTATGCCTATACTTTGATGGGTTTTTAGCCTAAAAGAGTATTATGCTTTGTCAAAGGCTTTTTCTGCATTTCTTGTGATTGTGTAGTTTTTGGATATTTTGACTTTTAATGTGATTAATTATGCTGATAGTTTTCTTAATATTGAACATCCCTGGTATAAATCTCACTTGGTCATAATGAATGAATTCTTGGATAAATCGCTATAGTTTGATACAATTTTGTTTTAAAATTTTGAGGCATTATTCATTAATAATATTGGTCTATAACTTTCCTTCTGTGTTTTTTTTTATCATTTCCTGGTTTAGATATTTTGGCTATATTTGTTTCATAAAAGGATTCTGACAGGGTGATTTCTCAGTTTTACAAAATAATTTGTGAAGTATGGGTTTGATAGAATTCTCCTATGAATCCATCAGGAGCTTTCCACCTCCCTCCCCACCTGCCTTTGTTAGTTCCTTTATAAATAGTTGTATTTCACTTTCTGAAAGAGGGTTATTTAAGATCTCTATCTGGTCTTCTGATTGGTTATTTTTCTATTTCTTTTGTGTTCTCATTTTTGTTTAACATATTGTGTTCTGATTATTCTTTTCATTTCTTCAGATTTTGATATGATTTTATCTGTTCATTTGCTATTTTATTGATTTGATTTTCTGCTCTTTTTAGTCAGATTAGCTAAAGATTTACCAATTTTATTAGTCTTTTCAAAGAACCAGCTTTTAGTTTTATTTATTATTTCTATCTTTTTTGTTTCCGATTTATTTTCCCCTTAAGTTCTAATATCTCCTTTTAGTGCTTATTTTAGATTTGTTTATTGGTTTTCTAATTTTTTAAAAAAGCACATTTAGTTAATTAACCCTCACTTTTTCTATTTTGTTAATGTATGTGTTTGTAGGGATGTGATTTTCCCTCTGAGAATTGTTTTAGCTGCATCTCAGAAATTTTGGTGTGTTTTTTAACATTATCATTTTTTTCATATATCATTACTTTTATGATTTTTTTATTTGAACCACTCACTATTTAGGATTTCATTAAGTTTCCACTTGAGTCTGTGTTTTTTTTGTGGGGTAGATGATTTTTTATTCTACTATGATTTGTAAAGGATATGTTTATTACTTTTGCCTTTTTAATTTGCAATATCTCTATGGTTGATTTTTTTAAAAAAAGGTTTCATGTGGTACTACGAATTATGTATATTCTTTTCCAGTCCTATTCAGAAGATAGCATAAGTGTTTTAGCTCTAGTTTCTTACAGCAATCTATTTATTTTTTCCTTTTGTTTGTTTTCTGTTAGACTTGTCAAAAATTGTGAGGTGGACATTAAAGTTGCCTTTAAGTATTGTGCTACTGTCTATGTCTTTTTGTAGCTCAGTTAATATTTCCTTTATGAATTTGGTTGCTAAAGCATTTGGATTATATAAGTTTATTCCTGACATCAGCTTATTATCCTTGGTTCCTTTCAGCAGAACGTAATTTCCTTATCTGTTTTTATTTTTTCAATATTTATTTTTGCTTTTCAGACAGCATGATTACAACTCCTAGTTTTTTTTTACTCCTTTGATGCATAGTAAATTTTTTACATCGATTCCATTTTATTCTGTGTATAGGGTGTCCCTAAAGTCTGGACACATAGGAAAATTGACAGCAATGTGGAGTTATTGCATCGAGTTCACATGAATCTTGCAAAGCGCATCAACCTTTGCATCACAAATGATGGAAATCATATTGAAGATGTTATTTGTTAACATTCCAATTAAATGTTGAAAATTTCATTTCTTGAAAATATGCTTTTTTGCCTATGTGTCTAGACTTTAGAAACACCCTGTATATGTTTTAAAGATGTATTTCTTATAAGCAACAGATTGTAGGATTTTATTTTATAATCCAATTTATCACTCATTTTTATTTTACTGGATTGTTTAATCCATTTACATTTAAAGTTATGAGAGATGGATTTATATTTTCCTCTACTTGTCTCTCCTATTGAGATTTTTTTCAAGTCATGATTTTTTCTTCTTTTCTCTTACTATAAACTATGTCTCTGGTTATTTTAAATTAACCCTTTTTAAGGTGGCCTTATTCCCTCTTACTCTCTTCTACTTGTTCCTGTTTGTTACCCTTTCCCTTTGGAATTTGCTTAGTTTCTTTTCTTTCCTCTTTTTATCTGGTTCTTCCCCTCCTTTACTCTTCTCAATTAATTAAGTAGATTTCCCCTTCCTTTCCTTCTCTTCAACAAGTCATGTTCATTAGTTTTTAAAATTTCATTTTTTGTGCCCCTTTCAGAGAGGACTTCTCTTATACACTCCTCTGCACTCTTCTTCTTATACACTCTCTTTTTGTCAGGCCTCATTCTCTGGTTCATCAGCTCTCTACACATCTAGTCCCTCTCTATTCTCTGCATTCCTAATGGGATCAAAACTTTTGAGGTATATATTCTGGATTATCTCTTTTTTAAAAAAATTTTTTTTTCACATTAGTCATGTTGTAAAGAAGAATTAGAATGAATGGGAGAAATCACGAGAAAGAAAAAACAAACCAAAACAAAAAAAGAGAGAGCAAATGGTATGCTCCAATCTGCATCCATACTCCATAGTTCTTTCTCTGGATGTGAATAGTGTTTTCCAACATGAGTCTTTTGGAGTTGTCTTAGATCCTTGCATTGTTGAGAAAAGCTAAGTCTATCAAAGTTAGTCATCGTACAATGTGGCTGTTACTGTGTACAGTGTTCTCTTGTTTCTTCTCATTTCACTCAGCATCAGTTCATATAAGTCTTTACAGATTTTTCTGAAGTCTGCCTGCTCATCATTTCTTATAGCAGAATAGTATTCCATTACATTCATATACCACAACTTGTTCAGTCATTCCCCAATTGATGGACATCCCCTCAATGTCCAATTCTTGGCTACCACGAAAAGAGCTGCTATAAATATTTTTATACATGTGGGTCCTTTTCCCATTTTTATGATCTCTTTGGGAGACAGTCCTAGAAGTGGTATTGCTGGGTTAAAGGGTATGCACATTTTTATAGCCTTTTGGGCATAGTTCCAAATTGCTCTCCAGAATAGTGAGATCAGTTCACAACTTGAAGTATCCCTTCTAAGTACTTTAGAGACACTGTTTTGTAGATTCCCCTTTTTGATTTTGCCTCATCCCAGAAAAATACCAATTGCTGCAGGTGATAGAGAGGACATTGACCTAAGGCAAGACCCTCCTGATCCCAACCTCCACACATGTCCCTGATTATGCAGCCCACCTCTAACCTATAGCCTCCCCCTGGTCACCTTCCTTCTTTATTTGCCTCCAAATCTCCTCTCTTGGTATATACCTGTCTACTCTCAGGTTCCCTCTCAGTTGCCCCCAGGCATTCCACCTTTCCCTCCCTCCCTCCCAAGGCAGAATGAGTGTTGCACCAAATTTTCACAGACACCCAGCACAAGGTCCCCCTCACCCTTCATAGAACATCTCTCTTCACCCATAAGGGCATTCATAAGTGAAAACTCCCAATGCCAGAACAAGACCTTCCTCTTCCCACATGTTTTTAGTCCTTTCCTTCCCTGGCGCCCCCCCCCCCTTTCTCACCACTTATTCCCCTGCAGGCTCTTCTCTTTCTGAGAGACCACAAAAGTAATTTTCCTCTCATTACTAGCTCTTGATTTTACGTGGGGACATCACACACTGCCTTCTATATTCTTCCTTCCCTCCCCACTTCCATCTGCTATTCTATTTTGTAATGTAGTCCCACGAAAAAAATTAATTCATTTGTAGATGGAGTATTGCAAGGTTCTGTCCATAATTTCTAGACCAGGGGTGGGGAACCTGTGGCCTTGAGGCTAGGTCCTCAAGTGTGACCCTTTGACTGAATCCAAACTTCACAGAACATTTGTAATTTGCTGAGGCCTCCACATTTATTTTGTGAAATTTAGATTCAGTCAAAGGGCTGCACTTGAGGACCTAGATGGCCACATGTGGCCTTGAGGCCGCAGGTTCCCCACTCTTGTTCTAGACCTAGCTCTTTACCATTATCTCCATCCAACTTCTGTCTTCACCCCATTTCCTTGTGTACGTTTAGAAAGAAGTCTCTCTGCTATCACCCTGCTGCTGTCCTAAGCTGTTATATTCACCCCCCTCTGCATTTCAGTTGTCTGGGGTGTTCAAGTAACAGATAATCTCTTCAGATTTGGTTTTCTTTCTAAGAATGTCTTGAACACTTGCTTATTATTGAATGTGTATATTTTTTCATTTATATTTAAGCTCATATTTGCAGGATGGATCACCCTGGGCTGAATCTTGAGTTCCATTGCTCTTTGGAACACATTATTCCATTCCCATCTGCATTTTTTGGGTGGGTGCAGAATAGTCATGTTATTTAAAGTTTCTTTTCTTTGTATTTGAAGATCTTTCTCTTGGTTGCTTGCAGAATTTGTTGTTTCTAAATTGAATTGCTAAATTTAACCACCATGTGTCTCAAAGTTTGCTGCCTTATTGGCTTTTTTTTTCTTTATAGAGATGGTCTGTGGGTTCCTTCAATTGGTATTTTATTTCCTGTGTTAAGGAGTTCTGGGCAGTTTTCTTGTATTATTTTTTCTTGCATTTTCTTGCATCGTTCAGGTTTTTTGACTTGTCGTGTTCTTCAAGGAGACCTATGATTTTTAGGTTGCCTATGTCTTCAATATCAGTATGTTTTGCTTGAGTAGAGAGCAGGTTTTCTTTTAATGTTATTGCTTTTTGCTTCTCTTCTAGATTGTCCATCACTTCTGTGTACTTACATTCCCAATTAACTGTCCTCTTTTGTTTCTTTGGTGAATCTTGCCATCAAAGATTCAAGTTTTTCTATTCTGCCAATTCTTCCTTCTGGGTAGGCCACAAGTTTTGCTCTTATGATTTTCATTTCTTTTTTAAACCACTCAAGAATAGCATGTTGTAGTCCTGAGCTCTTCTCAAAACTACAGGCTCCTCTGTCTCAAGTGCTGAGTCATTTTCTTTTGTACTCTTTATTTATAGATGTCAGAACTTGTTTATAAGATATGGAGGCCATATTTTATGGGCTAGCTCCTCCCATTCACATTCACAGTTATGATTACCAACTGTATTTCCTTCCATCTTATTTTCTTCTGTTTATCCTTCTCTCTCTTTTTATCTTGTCCTCCTCAAGTCTGTTTGGCTTCTAAGCACTTCCTCCCTTAATCCACCCTCCCTTTTATCACTTCCTTCCTCCACCTAACTTCATCTCTTATTCCCTTTTCTTCCTACTGGGTAAGATAGATTTTTATACCCAACAGAGGGTATGTTCTCACACACACACACACACACACACACACACACACACACACACACACACGGAAATATATTCTTCCCTCTTTGAACCAATTCCAATGAAAGTGAGGCTCAAGCATTACCTGCCATCCCCCCCATTTCCTCCTCCATTATAAAAGTTCTTCCTTGCTCACCTTTTTTATGTGAGAAAAATTTCGCCCATTCTACCTCTCACTTTCCCCTTTTCCCGGTGCATCCTTCTTTTTCACCCTTACATTTTTTTTGAGATCATCTCAACATAATTGACTCGCACCATGATAAAGTTCTTAGAGTTACATATATAATCTTCCCATATAGGCATGTAAAGAGTTTAACTTAGTTGAGTCCCTTATGATTACTCTTTCATGTTTACCTTTTTATGCTTCTCTTGAGTCTTCTATTTGAGAGTCAGATTTTCTATTCATCTCTGCTCTTTTCATCAGGAATGCTTAAAAGTCTTCTGTTTCATTAAATATCCATTTCCCCTCTCAAAGGATTATACTCAGTTTTGCTGCATAGGTTATTCTTGGTTGTAATCCTAGCTCTTTTGCCTTCTGCAATATCATATTAGGAGTCCTCCACTCCTTTAACATGGAAGCCACTAAATTTTGTGTGATCCTGACTGTGGCTCCATGATATTTGAATTATTTCTTAATGACTGATTGTAATATTTTCTCTTTGACCTGGGAGCTCTGGAATTTGGCTATAATATTCCTGGGAGTATTCATTTTGGGATCTCTTTCAGGAGGTGATTATTGGATTCTTTCAATTTCTCTTTTTCTCTCTAGATCTAAGATATCAGGACAGTTTTCCTTTAGGTTTTCTTCTAAGATTTATTATCTTTTTCAGTCACTAAACTACTTTCAATGAGGTGTAGAAGGAGCTAGCAAACCCTTGTAGTATCTTTGCCAAGAAAACCCCAAATGGGGTCACGAAGAGTTGGATACAACTGAAACAAGTGGACAGGAACAACAATAAAGAATCTAATGGATTTTTTCTAGTATGTATTAATGAAGCTTTGGAAGCGCTGATACTCCATCTATGGAGGGAGATCACAAGCCTTCCACGTTTTTTTATTCTGCATAATGCTGCTCTTCTGCTGCATTTTCTGATCTCTACACTCCATATGAAGCCCCCAATAAATCTTCCCAAGGGGGTTGACCAAGAGGAGGCTTAACAGGCTCCTTAGGTATTTAAACTTTTCATTACTTGAGCAGTTGTCCCCTGGTCTATCCCTTGGTCTTACTAAATGACTTGCCTACCTGCTACATCTCAATTATATCTTTCAAATTACCTTTTGTATACAAATATCATTGGCAATAGGTTGAGTCTTGAGTCTCTCCATTGCCCTTTGGACCACTTGTAGTTCTCAACCTTTGGACATCATGGTGCTTCATGAACTGCAGCTATAAAGCATTACTGGAGATCAGTTTGCATTAAAAAAGATGAGTGTGTATTTCAGGAAGCAGCTGGAAATTATTGAAATTGAAACACAATATCCCAAATAAGAGATAGCTTGCTCTTCTATTCAATTCTCCACCCAACTTTGTCCATTTGAAGTGCTTATCTAAGATATATGTATTATTGGACTGATTCAAAGGGATACTCATTCAAGTATATCATATATCAAGTATATCTCAATTTATGAACAAGTCATCTTTGTCTATTTAATTTTTTCTTGTGTGGCTTGTTAAGCTAATTCCATTTGGGTGATCCTGTATCTCTTTGAGGACATTCTGTAGTTTTCTGAAGCTTAGCACAATTAGCACAAGCAAGAACCACTAGTGAAGCTTTGGAAGCATATATCTCCTTGTTTTCTGCCTTGCATATCAATAATCCAAGGAATCTTATATGATATTAGAGTATACATCTTAAGAAAAAAATTATAAAATACAAGTTTTTTCTGGTATAAAAAGAAAATTTCTTTAGTTTGATCTACAAATTAATGAAGGGAACTTGGCTACCAAGAGGTCCCATTAGAGTTTCATGACAACAGTAAGCAGTTTTTGCTTATATTTGTGTCCCTAGCACAGTGTTTGGAACGTTGTTCTTGTGGCTCAGTTGTTTTCAGTACTGTCCAACTCTTTGTGACCCCATTTGGGGTTTCCTTGGCAAAGATGCTGGAGTGGTTTGCCATTTCCTTCTCTGGCTCATTTTACAGATGAAGTAATTGAGGCAAACAAGGTTAAATGACTTGCCCGGGTCACACATCTAGCAAGTGTCTGAGCACTCGTGGGCCTGGCACATAGTAAATACTTAATAAATGCTGGGTGACTGATTGAGGTCACATAGAGCCATCTACTGGAATCTATGAAGAGCACTGCTTGAGGGGGAAACAAAGCAACTGTCATGGGCAAATGCTGATATTTTCTTACCCTAGTAATGCATGAAAGTAGGTAGAGAAGAAAAATGGAAGTGGGCAAAGAAATTTCTGAAGATTTTTGGAAACGCTTTTGTAATTTCTGGCAATAATCTTTGTGTTGGGGGAAGGGCTCAGCTCTTTTTGTTCCATTGTTATGATGAAGTCACCTGAAATTATGATTAAAGTCAAATCATTAAGGGCTGGGAGTGATTAGGAGAAAAGATGATGTTAGGAGATTGGGGTCAGGAATATGGAGGACACGATGTAGGGTGTAGCAGACCTAGTAACCTGGGGGCAAGGGCAGGAACAGAGCAGAGGGGCATTGGGAAAGGACTGAGGTACTGAGGTTTGCTAAGGAAGCAGATGATCAGAGAGAAAAGTGCCTGGGTACTTGAGAACTTAGATCCATTTGGTAGTGTCTTCTTCTCTACCTATCTGGCTCTACCATTAATTCCAATGACCTGTGGCCAGCACCTTCCAAGGTAGGGTACCTATCTTAAAGAGAATAATGAAATGCCTGCCATATAATTGCGACAGTTTCCAACTAATTTCAGAATCTTTGAGTCAATAAAATGATGCTGTATGGTTGCTTTATTTTTAATAAAGTTTACAGGCTTTCTTGAACTGGAGGAACGTAGAGAGTGCAACAACCAAGTGCACATGACCTTTTGTTAACAGATTTATTAAACTAGAATTATTTTGACTCACTGGAAGTTTCAGTTGCTCAACAAGGAAAAAAGATTGTTGTTCAAAAATGGCACCTTAGATGCATCTGTTGTTGGGCAGCTAGGTGGCATAGTGAATAGAGTGCCCAACCTGAAGTCAGGAAGATTCATATTCCTAAGTTTAAATCTGGCCTCAGACACTTACTAGCTATGTAACCCTGGACAAGTCACTTAACCCTGTTTGCTTTCCCTCATCTGAAAAATAAGCTGGAGAAGGAAATGGCAAGCCACGCCAGTATCTTTGCCAGGAAACCCCAAATGGGGTCACAAGACTCAGATCTGACTGAAAGGGCTGAACAGCCACCAAGCCTCTGCCTTCTCACTGGAGCTATGCAAGCTGAGACTGGATGGCTACTTATTATAGGGTTGTTGTAGAGGGAATTTTGGTTCAAGCTCAGGTTGGACTAGGTGGTCCTTGAGGTTCTAGGGTTCATAAGATCATAGATTTGGAACTGGAAGGGGCTTCTGGGACCATATAGTCTCAACCTCTTTATTTTATAAGTGAGGAAACTGAAACCCAGTGAGGCTGACACTTGCCCAAGGTCAAACAGGTCATATTCTAGGTAGGATTGAACCTAGGAGCATAGTCAAATACTCTTTTCATTGTCTACATGCCTCCACAAGATACTGAATGCATACAGCATGGAAAGTGTTAACTTTTCTTTGGACTTTGGTTTTAAAATGCCTTTCATTTCACATGATAAAATGTAAATTTTCTATTCTTTTCAGATCATCTGTGAATACACAAATTGAAAAACTGATGTGAGGGGAAAATTTAAAAAAAGTTTTATTGCTTTTTGTCACATTTTCATATCCCCCAACAAGCAGAGGAGGCCCAGTGTCTTTGGCTGATGACCTGGAGATTATCTCTCATAGTGGATGTGGCAGTGGGAGCAGGCCGGCTGCCATCCTATCTTGTTGCTTGGAGGCCATCACACTGTGTGCTTGGGCTGCTTAAAAATAGCTTCCCCAGCAGAGATCCATGACCTGGGGTTTCTGTTATTCACACATCCCATTCCTTCTGGTCAGTTGGATTTGTTTACCCTCAGAAAGCTAGCTACATGACAGCATTCCAATTTTCCCAACGCTTTCAAATCCTTACCTACATAGCTTGTTTTTTCAGTCTTCAAGTGCACAGCTTTCAACACCAAAACATGTTTAATTTATTTCTGTCAGGCCTTTGGTTAATGGATGAAAAAACCAATGTAGAACCCTGGTTCATTCACCCTAATTTTTCATCCAAGTGAGGTGACCCTGGGTCCTAAAAGGTTATGCCAATGGAGCATAAGCACTGTTGGGTTCTGGCTTGTTCAGACGGACCCATCACCAGATGATGAACTTTTTTGGCCAAAGTAACTCATGAAGATCATCTACTAAGGTGTGGGGGAGTTGTAATCCTTATGTGTCAAGGGAGTTAGCCAAACAAAATCATAGGTCTGAAGTAAAAGGTAAAAAAAGACTGTTCCAACTGGAAAGGACCTTAGAGATATCTAATTCAACATCTTTATTTAAAGGTGAGAACATGGCATCCCAGAAATGTTAAAGGAAGATACTTAAGTGAGTGGAGGGTTGTAGTATTTTTTTCTCTCCAATACTCCCTAACACCATCCCTATTTGGTTTCACTTTCTTTTCCTCTCCTTGTATCCATGATCATTTAACAAAAACTTATGGTTGTTTTTTTTTTCATTCTTGTTGCTCTCCCATGCAGATTTTTTGGGTCACATTGGAACAGAAATCATGAAACATCCATTATTGGCCCAAGAGTAATTTCAGTGATCAATTAAATTAAATATTCTATACAGAGGCACTTTGGTATGGTAGAAAGATTGCTGAATTCTAATTCTATTTCTGACACTTTGTGGATTTGTGACCTTGGGCAAATCACACTTAAACCTCTCTCTCTCAGCCTCGGTGTCCTCATGTGCACAATAGGAGAATTAAACTAGATCATCTCTGAGGTATATTCCGGCTCTAAGTCTCTGTCCCAGCCAAATTTTTGGCATAATGAATGGAGTCACGGACCAGGATTTGGAAACAGGTTTTTGGTCTTGCTGAATTCATTATGCTCTCCAGAAAATAAGTTAAACTTCCTAGGTCATAGTTTCTTCTTTCAGGAGAGAGAGATAATACTGTCTGTCTCTATTTGAGATGTTTTTAGGATTTTTTCATTGTCTCTTCACCAGCGCCTAACAGGGGTGGGGAACCTGTAGCCTTCAGGCCACATGTGGCCTTCTGGTTCCCACGTATGGCCCCTTGACTGAGTCCAAGTTTTATTGAACAAATCCTTTTAAGGGGATTTGTTCTGTGAAGTTTGGATTCAGTCAAAGGGCCACACTTGAGGACTTAGAAAGCCACATGTGGCTGCAGGTTCCCCACTCCTGCCTAACAGAATACCTAACTGTTAACTAAGTATTTCTTGAATAAGTCAGTATTGAGTTGAGATAAAATTCAAAGAAATATTATAGTTTCTTAAAGGAAGGTGCTAATAAGGATGCATAATACTACTGCCTTAGCAACATAACTGCGTTAGGCTGCAGAGGTTCATGTTGCTATGACCAGCATACCCCACTCCATAGAAATGAGACGATGAAATCCCTTCCCCTGTCACAATTTTCAGTCTTTCCCTCATTTCCTTCATTAGGGGTGGATGAAAGTGAGAAAGTATGATGGGCTACACTGTCACCTTAACCTACAGGTGAGTGAAAGAAACTAAAAGACCACAATAGACAAGTGATTTCTCCAATATAGCATAGAATGAGAAGCTGAGCCCTTCTAAAAGGACTAACCACTTTAAGGCCAAAAGCAAAGAAAGCTTGAACAAATCCTATAGGAAGTTAGATTTATATATACTTCATGAGAAACTTGGAGGGGGAAAAATCCCCAAATTGCACTCTGATACAATAAGAAGACACACAGAGCAATGCTATGGTTCTCTTTATAAAATGAAGGATATACATACAGCAAAGAGCTGCTGAAATTTATTCATCCAACCATAATACATACAATAAAGAATTCTAATTTTGTACGTCATTTACATTAGCAGTAGAAAAAAAAGGTAACAGTGAATGAAATGTGAGGTTTTAAAGTGCTGAGATGAGACAATCACAAAGTAGCGAGTCTGTAGCAAGGAAAGCATCCGAACAATAAACAAGTAAATTATGTTACATGGCATTTACAAATAATTTACAAACCTGAAGAAAAGCCATCATGCCTCTTCCCATGTTCCATTATCAATACCTCACTTGAGGCAAGAAGTTTCTGGCTAAGGAGAGATTCACAGGCCATAGGAAACGGGGAACGATTTCCTTCTGATAGAGCATATGGGATACAGACTAGGAAACAAAAGCCTCGATCAGTCTCATGTTTCAGGCATTCGTGAAGACTTGTATTTATGGATTGTAAAGTGACATACTCTCAGCAGCATGAAGACTATAAATACATCCTTTACATCAATATTTATATATACACATATACACGCATTAACATATATACATACATATAAAAAATATCTGCCCCAATTAGGTACAGAGTGTGTTTCAACTATCAGTAGAACAGGAGTTTTGTTTTCTGAAACACACAGACACACACAGACACAATCAAAAAAACGAGGCATTTCCTTTTCAGTTCTGCCTTGAGCAAAAAAAAAAAAATCTCTGCATTTATATTGATATAATCAAAGTATTGTAAAATAATGTCATATGGATGACCAAAGCTTTGTTTCTTAAGCAGAGGAAAATTCTGAATTAGAGTAGATCTAAGATCTAAGCCCGCGTAGTGGAAGGTTAGATCTCAGAGAATCTCAGGCTATAATAAAGAGCACTGGTTGGGCTAGTAGCCTGCAAAAATTGTATCTTTACCATTTATTTAAAAACAGTAAAAAAAGATATGTAATATAGAGAAGGTCTTAAAAAATGGAAAGAGTTCCCCCACACCTTTTCTTTTTGGTAGAAAAAAATGATGAATATTTTATAGTTTATATTTTCTTCTGGCAATTGAAACCAGCCTAATTTCATTCACTGACAACCAAAGAGCTTCAGCCGAATGAAGTTACTTCGGTATTACAGACAGGTAAGATAACATTTAACTTTACAAATATGTTTAAATGTGAACCCTAGTAACAAAAAATAGTTCTGTATCAAAGGCGGTATCAAATTTTTTTTTTTTTGTAAACACAGTGATTCTTGGTAAAGAACTTAGTTAGAGGCCAAAGTACCACCAAAAAAATGGCCACCAAATAATTCCCTTAAAAAAAGTTGTAGAAGAGAAAATAGTCCTGTCTCCAAGCTGTTAGGTCAGTGAAGTGTTCATTTCTTTAGCCACCAACTTCAAAAGGATGCATATTCTTGCAGAAGAAAACAAAAGAAGAAAAACTGAATCAAAACTTCATTTCTAGTTATTTGTGATGAGACACTATCAACCCATAAAAGAATGTTCATTGAGAGTACGATTAACAGTGTAAGTTTGCTTAGCCGTACTTTGTACAAAGCCTTGTTTTTTGCCAGGGCATTCACCACTGTCCATTTCTTCCAATGTGGCATGACTGAACTGGTATCTTTCTGTGAAAATTGGAATATTGTACATTAGGAAATGAGCTCTGGAATCGAGACTAGAGATGAGAAGCTTCTTGAGTGTTCCACGTCAGAACAATTTCCCTTTATTCTTGCACCTTATGTCGTTCTACATGTAGCTCAGGAGTTTTTCTAGTAAATTATTTTCAGATTCTCAGAGTTATCTTCTAAATCTTCTTTTATTTTTAAAAGAAACTTCTCTAAACTAAGTAAATTCCAAGCAAGACAAAACTGTCAGATGTACATGATGGTTTTCGCTTCTGCAATTGGGCTGTCAGAAGTTTGCACGTGATGTCCTCATTTCAGGAATCTTAATAAGAAAGCCCTTAGTTGTTAACCCTTGATGTCCGAGAAGGTGGCATTGCAACTCTCACTGCAGCTTGAGGAGGAGCTCAGAAAGGTAGAACCAGTACCAGATTCTAGAGAAGAGGGGAAATGATTAGGAAACTAAATAGATATTATAACTGCTTTTATTTTTAACTTTGCTTTTAAACACACAGATATATGCTTGGGAATGGGAAAGCAGGCAACCCTGGATATGAAGGTAGTATGGTCTTACCTGAGCTGCTCAAAGACTGAGCTGATTTTGAGTTGCCAATCAATGCCAACAGGTTGCTGGCTGGTACCCAGCCTTCCTTGCTGGTGGTCAGGTTCTTTACAAACCTAAGAAAGGTGGTGTCTGTCAAATGGTTCTATTCCATGCGTTTAAAAAAATAAGTCTTAAAAAAGGTAAAAAGCACAGATGACTTTCCCCCTTACCAAAGTCCCTCTTCTCCCTCATGTAGCAATTCTACTATATCTCCACTTTTCACAGCAAGGGCTTCTGGACCTCCTTTTTCATCATGGTCAGCCACAACTGTATATTTGCCAGGAACCTAAGGTTTGGGGAGGAGGGACATAAAAGGAATGAAGAAAAGGTAGCAACAACAACTAAAATTATTTATGGTATTTGGGCTTGTTCTTCTGGATACAAGAGGAAAAACACTGGTTTTTTTACAGATTATAAATATATAAACTAGTGTATATCGAGAGGCAATCAGTAGGTGTTCAGTGAGCAGCTTCACCTCACTGTGACAGGGGATGGAGACAGAAAAAACTTTGGGACATGGTCTTGGCTCTCGGAAACAATGAGAGCATAATATAAGGCAGTGCCAAATTGTGGTGCAGGTTCTATAGACATCAAGGAAAAGGTGATGAAGGGGACTCTGGGAAGGTGAGGGAGTTGAAGTCCCTGTGAGGAAATGTAAGAGGGTAGAATCTGTCCATACTTGCGAACTTCAATCACATAATCAAATGAGATAATACTGCTTAGTACAGTGCCTGTCACAGAGTAAACACTATGAAAATGTTAGCTGTTGTTCTTTATAATCTCTTGGCATGAGGTGCTCATGAAGGTTCAAATTACTACAGTTGACCACAGAAGTGTACATATATCCTCATGAATAAATTTGATGATAGTTTTTAAACACTTAACTTAGAAAAAAAACCCCCACTCCAACCAACCTCATGTGCCCTGCTTTAGAAAAACTCAGGAACGTTCTAATTTACAAAAAAAGAGAAAATAGTGTAATTCACATTACAAATTAGCAGCTCTCTGGAATTTAGGGTTTTTGTTTAAAAAACTATTTGGCAGAGATACTCCTCAGAGGACTGAAAAACTCAAATTTCTAGTATTAGGGGTTGCTTCCAATTAGACACAAATCACAGAAGTGAGGATGAGACATCTGTGAGATGATCAGATTGCCAATAAGGAGACGGGATTCAGAAGATCGAAATTTGGCTTTAGGTGAATTTTCTCAGGGAATATCTCGAGAATATGGTGAAGTACATCTGTAACATGCCATAGCCACAATGAGAATACTTTAAAGGGCTTACCAGTTTCTTGGGTCCTGCTCCACCTTCTTCCTCCGCATCTGATGAATTCAGGGGCTCCTCAGTACTTGACCAGCCATCATTGTCTTCAGCAGCATCAAGTGAATAGGAAGTTTTCGTCCAACCTGATGAAGAAGTAAGGAATTTAGAACTAGTGTCTTACACAAAGGCACCAACCTTGAGGCAAAAGGTTGGTGGAATTTTAGAGCCCTGCATGGATTGGACCAATAGAAGCTCATTATTTCCAAAGAACTTCAAGTAGTACAAAGTATTTTCCACACAACAATCTTGAAGTAGGTAGTTCAAGTATTATCATCTCCATCTTACAGATGAAGAAACCGAGGCTCAGAAAGGTAAAGGGATATGCCCAAGGACATGCAACTAGCAAGTGTGAGAGCCATAATATGAAGAACATCAAGTCTCCTGACTTAAAGATGTACCATGTCTACACAGGCATAGCATTTATGAACAAAAACTTTGGAATTCAAAGCCACCAAAATTTGCTACACATATACCATGCCTTTTCCAAATTCTTTTACGAATAGTATCTCTCTGTAACCTCAGATTTCAGAAATATCTGGCACAAGCTGTTTAGGGCTCATTTGTAAAAATAAATACTGGGGAAAACAGATTCAAAGTTGACAAATGCTACCCTGCCAAGCAAGTATAATGGAAAGAAATTAATTGCAGATCTCTTCTTTATGCCATACTGTCTATCTGGGGACCCTGCGAAGTTATACCTGCTCCCTACAAGGAAAGGAAGGAGATCCCTTCTTTAGCAGATAGGATTTCTCTACCAGTTTGATTTGGTGAACATGAGTTAACATTCCAGGGGGAACTCACCAGGAACACCTGGGATAGCTGTACTTTTGCCTCACATCAGAGATGCCCAAGTAAAAGAAGAGGACCATTTGGTGCCTCATCATATCAACCAGAACTAGGGGAAGAAAACAGTAATTTTTCTAATCTAGTAGATTAATAAAAAATCTAAGGAAAGAAAAACTAAGCATTTGTGCTTTTTTTGGTGGGGGGAAGGGGGTTCTTTTTGGACTGGATCTGTGATTTCACTGAAGTTGGAAACCACTACTACCAAAGAAAATCAGCATCTATTTAGTATTAGAGAATAGCTTAGGCACTATGTGGTTAAATACCTTATCCAGGGTCATATAGCCACTATGTGTCAGAGGTAAGACTTGAACCCAGGTCCTCTTGAATCCAAGGCTGCTTTCTAGTTACTATACTAGCGGTTCTCAAAGGGTGGTCCCATGGACCACTGGGGCACTCTGAAGCTTGCAGGGTATCTATGAAGTCAAATCTATTTTCATAATATTAAAATGTCATTTGCCTGTTAGGATAAACCATCTCTTTTCAACTACATATCTGAGGCCAGGTTTTATTTACATATTTCAGCGAAGGCACTACGTCACAAAAAATTGAATGTGGCTGTCTTCCAGTAAGCCAGATTTGCAAAAACATGTAAAACAAAGCCACTCTTCTGAATAAGTGTTTTTTGTCTTGAAAAATATAGTTTTAAGGATGTTACTATGTAATGGGTTTGGCATTACTTTTAAATAAATTAATAAATATTTTAAAAATTTATCAGTTTAAATTTCAAATACAGTAAATACCAGCAGATATAGCACATATAAACAAAAACTCTTTGGGTTTTCATTAATATATTAGCATGTAAAGGGGGTCCTGAGACCAAAAAGTTTGAGAACCGCTATACCATACTATGCTGCCTCTGTAGTGAGCCAATGTATCCCTAGGTAGGCAATCACTATGCACATAAATGTGTGTGTGTGTGTGTATATATATATTATACAGATACATACATCTATATCTATATTTCTCCTCTTTTTGTTACTGAGACTTCAATTATGTTTTAGGAGGATAGGGAAACAGTGTGAATATACATCAAAAAATCCAAACAGCCTTATAAAATACATTCTATTCGTCAACAAATTTAAGCTTAATTCCTGTGGGAGTAAGAGCCAGATCGTGTCCACAGGGCCATGCTACTCACGATTAGGAACAAGCAGAAATTAAACAAAGCCATTCCGGTTTCTTTTCTGGTTCTGACCCAACCAGAATACACAGCATGCACTTCCCAAATTGCACTCCAGTATTGTGGGCGGCCTGATTTTCACTGGATACAAGCAACTAAAAATAGCCCAACACAAATATTTTTGGAAAGGTGGTAGGGGCAGAGTTGGCTGAAGCTCAGTACCTCATCACTGTCAATTGCTTTTAATCTCAGTGAAAAGCATGGCTTTAAAAAGGAGGTCAAAAGACCACTTTGTGCAGGTAAGGAGACAGGTAACAAGATGGGGAGAAAAAGGAGCCTCTTTCCTGCTTTACTCTCTCTTCTTTCAGTTTGCCATCAGTCAGTACAGTGTCTTAAGTCAGCAAAAGAAGCATTCT
Source organism: Trichosurus vulpecula (assembly GCF_011100635.1). Classification (NCBI taxonomy): domain Eukaryota; kingdom Metazoa; phylum Chordata; class Mammalia; order Diprotodontia; family Phalangeridae; genus Trichosurus; species Trichosurus vulpecula. The sequence continues at coordinate 391,042,307 of NC_050576.1, read as the reverse complement.
AAATAGACTAGTAATAGCCAGAAAGAGCCATAGCCATCTCTAGTGCGGTCCCACTGCACACAAGGATTAGGAGTCACTCCAGATTATAGCAAGACTGGGGGCAAGTGCAGGGCCAGGCCAGTCCTGGGCTTTACCTTTCCTGTGCTGGGCTGCTGGGGTCAAGTTAGATGAGCTGAACCACCTGGCCCTGGTCAGTGTTACTACTGAGCTTGCATCTGTGAAAGAACTAGGAATTGTGAGTTTTTCTATGGTAAATCTCACTGTGATTTAGCATGCTTTGGGGGTTCTACCTTTGGGAACAGCAACAATTAGTGTAATGCCAAGACAAAGTATTAAGTGGAAATCTATAACCAGACTCCAACTCCTCCTTGGTTGTGCTAACATTTCCAGTGGGACCTGTCCATAAAAGGATGGGCTAAGACAGGGGTGGGGAACCTGCAGCCTCGAGGCTACATGTGGCCCTCAAAGTCCTCAAGTATGGTCTTTTGATTGAATCCAAACTTCACAGAACAAATCCCCCTAATAAAAGGATTTGTTGTGTAAAACTTGGACTCAGTAAAAGGCCACACCTAAGGACCTAGAAGGCCATGTGTGGCCTCCAAGCTGCAGGTTCGCCACCTTTGATAAGAGGACTGGATGCTGAGGTTGAAGGTCTAATAGCTTTCTTTCTCTTACCCATCTCAACTGGATTTTGTTTTTTAAATACTTTTAAGCACTGGGCTTCTTGTCCAAACTAGACATCAACCTCTTTGCTGCCAATAAAAGTGAGAAGACTACTAATTGGGCAATCTCTTTTGCTGGAGAAGGGGCATTTAATTTATAACAAGCTATCATGTACAATCCTTCAACATTGGAGCTTAAGGCACTTTATGTACAAGTGTTACTAATCTTATTTTATTAAAATGTCTATAGGCGCATGACAGCATCTGCCAAAGATAAAAATACTGGATGGGCCTAAAGCAGAGTCCCTGCTTTTTTCATGCCAAAATCCCTGCTTGTAGTACATTCTTTTACTGGGCCTGAAAATATTTGTAGCTGCTAAATGTCCTCTGGACAAACATTCTTTAACAGGCCTCTGGAAGCTGCTACTGCATTAAAATAGAGAAAGCAAGGAAGCAAACATGTAAAGCCTGAAATTCAAAAATCTCTAGAAAGTAATAAATATGAAAGAACACAACATGACAACATTCCTAGGGTAGTTTTAGCCATAAACCACTAAAATCCTATGATTTATGTATTTATTCTAGGGAAACTTTTGATAGAACAGTGCTTTAGATGAAGGGACCAAAGGGCCATCTTGAATTTCTGTAAAATCTCTCTTTAAGGGACAAATGGAAGAAACAGACTGCATGGGAAGGGCTTTCACTGGGCTCAGGTCTCAGCTAGAAGAGCATAAGTGATAAGGTTTATAGTTAATGTCTATTCCAGCCTTATACTTGGAATGAAAAAGACAAAAACGAATTTGTTTTCTCCAGATAACTTAATAAAAACTATTTAATAAACATAAATAGGCATGCACAAAAAACAGAAGGATTAGAATGGACTCTTTTTTTCCTCTCTAGTGCTTATGTTACCCTGTGACAATCCATTTTAGGTGCTTAGGAAAGCTGGGACGATTGTTACTTTGCAGCTTGACAGAGAAATAAGTAGAAGGTACCCAGCCTGAATCCTGTGGTGTCTCCGGAGGCTCAGAGTGTCTCAGTTTGGGATGGGAATGGGCCAGACTCAAGCACTACGGAAAAATCTGCCTTAATAATAGGACCGATGATCCTGATGAAACTGAAGTCATCGTGCGATTTTTTGGATGACATAACCAGAACTCTATGGTTATAAACACATGTGAAGTTTTTTTGCTGGCGAGGAAGGAAGTGTTAAGTTCACACAAGGCAATAGCCAACAACAATATACATAGCATCCCTGAAGTGCCCCAGAGGCTTTTCTGGTGGCATTTGTGTACAAAAAGTTGTATCACTCTACCTCTTAAACCAAAAGGAGTTGGATCACTCTTAACTTCATGTCGCTTAGCTTTTTTGTCAGGACTGGTAGGAGAAGCTGCAGTAAGATGAACAGGCAAAGAAAAAAAAACACAGAAGAGAGATAATGAAGAGAGGAGGGAGAAATGTTAAATAGTTGAGTTTGTTCTAGAGTGGGAAACAGATTTTCTTTTTGGCTTTTGCTTCCACTGAAATTCTATTGTGATGCCTCCCTATGGCACGGGGCTTTCTCTAGATTCTCAAAGGCTCTGCTAGAGAGAAAACAATGCATACGTTTTGGCAGGTCTGATGAAGCTGAAAAGGTTCTTAAGCAGGGGTCCTGTGCACTTGCTTCATTGAGTTTAGATAGAGGCTTATCTCTCGTCTACAGGGCTGACCACGAGGGGATTGATTTTCCTGGCCACAAGATCTCAGAAAGATCTACTAAAGTGTGACGGGGGTTGCAATCTGCTTTGGTGGAAGAAATATTCGCTCCCCTGAGCTTCTGAATTATTGGTTGAAGAAGATCTGGAAAATGACTCCAGGATAGGAAGTACCTGTGAAACTGTCATGAGAGGAACAGTGTAAATACAATGAATGCAATGTAGTTATAAGGGAAGGAGATGATTTTCAGCAGAATATCAGCTCCTCGAGGGCAGGGACTGTTTTACATCCCCAGTGCCTTGCATATAATAGTGCCTAATATATTTTGCTGAATGAAACTCAATTTTCAAAGGCAGCTCATGGAAATGAGTCTTCATTTTATGGTCATCCTGTGGTATAATTCTTCAGAAAGACACAGTAAAAAAATGAAACACTTGTGTTTTCAAAAAGGTAGAAAGATTAAACAAGATTTTGAAGTTGTTACAATTTTTTTTTTTCAGAAGGAACTTTGTTATTGTTGAGTCATTTCAGTCATGACCCTATTTGGGGTTTTCTTGGCACAGCTACTGGAGTGGTTTGCTATTTCCTTCTCCAGCTCATTTTACAGATGAGGAAACTGAGGCAAACAGGGTTAAGCGACTTGCCCGGGGTCACACAGTTAGTGTCTGAGGCCAGATTTGAATTCAGCTATTTCTAACTCCAGGCCCAACACTCTGTTTACTGCACCATCTAGCTGACCCTTGGAAGGAACTAACTACATGGAGACCTGGTCTTGGTAGAAGGATCATTGCCGCGTCCTATCCCTTAGCAGAAGGGCATGGAGTTTCTGCAAAGGCAAGCATGGAACACCAGTGCTGTTTGCCTCTCAGCTACCTAAGGCTATGTACGGAATCGCATTACCCAGAATGCTCAGGAAAGCCTCAGAGGGGTTGAATTAGCTATGTGCCTGCAATGTAACACGGGGCTCATCATTTGTCAGAAAAGAACAATTATGACAGGAAAGGTTAATAAAAGACCTAACAGGAAAAAAAGAGTTTAGGTCTGAAAAAGTAAAATGATGCCATCAGTTTCTGAGCAAGTTTGCAAAACTTTCCTTTTTCAAAAGAGGAGTTAAAAAATTTTAAAAAATCATTGTGGGCTATTATTTAATGCTGATAGGTAACTGGGCTTAAAATTTCTTGTCTCATATGCTACCAAAGAACAGGGAAGACAAGCAACATTCGCACACAACACACCAATGAGCTGCCACACGAATACAATGACACACTATCAACAATGGTGGGCACAGGAGGGAAAGAGTTGAAGGTGAGTTGTGATTACCTTTCTGACTTTTGAGGTTAGCAAAACCCTGCAGTGTAAAGCGCTTTTTGGACAGCGCAGAGCTCTCTGAGGTAGAGCTAGTAACTGTGTCATCTATAAAGGAAAAGAGAGACAAAGAAAATAGAGTACACAAAAACCCCAAGGAGCAGAGAGACCTCAGAGTTAGCGTACAGAGATAGTCATACAGACGGCGGAGAGGTATTCAAGGAAGAGTGAGGATGGCAGCTTATTATTATAATGTCTATAATCAAGGCATTTCTCAGGGCTACATTCAGGCAAAGCTGTGAGCCCAATTCTAGGGGAGCATCACATTTCAGAAAAGCTTCCCTCTGTGGCAGGGTTAAAGGCAGTATTAACTGACCTAATGAAAGCAGACCAGGGACAAAAGGAGAAGCATGAGAGTTATCTGTGTAAACACTACCTTGTAATAAAAAATAGGGAATTTCTAACTTAAATATCACACTTAATTTAGTAACTGGGCACAGAGGTGTTGTATAGCATGAGTACACAGAATGCATGCAGGCAGCCTCACCTTTGCTTTTGTCTGGGTTCTTCGGCCCTGATGCTGAACTGACATATCCCTCCAGGATTGCAGGGTCGGTTTTTCTTTCTTCCAATTTTTTAACGTTCTTTGTTTGATTTTTCGAGGGACTAATAGCAACAATACAACAATAATTAATAATACAATTGATTATACAATAATATAATTAATTATACAATTAATAATGCAACAATACAATAATTATTGATAATAATATCATTCTGCAGTCACATTCAGAATTTTTCAAGGATCCTGGTACCCCGGAAGTTCTTGATTTCTTCTCTATTTTATACCCCTGGCAACATTTTCCTGTTGAGTGCTTTGAGTGAGTGAATGCATCTGTTTACGAAGCATCAAAAAATACTACCAGCTAGTAGGGGCTCCCAGTCTCTCAAAAACCATTATTTTTTTTTGGATTAAAAGCTGCCAAGGCTGAAGCTTTGGTTTAAGGAGGAGACCTCTCAGATTCTAGAGACAGTAGGAAGGGATCAGGCTATACAGAGGCTGCCACAAGCATGGCCTCTGTCCCAAGCATCCTTTCTGTTTAGCATGGGAAGATAGAGGACTTAAAAACAACACATGCTCCAAAAAAAGCCACAACCCTCTAACAAGGCAGCAGAAAATAAATTTGTTGCAATACAAAACAAATGAAAATGAATTAGAATATAAAGATAACCTTTTTTTCATAGACAACTGGACTTTGTAGCCCCATAAATCAAGAATCATTTATTAATCTAATTACTACATGTAAATGTAATTACTACATGCCAGGCATAGTGCTAATAAGCACTGCGCTTATAAAAAAAAAAAAAACAAAAAAACCAAAAACGGTCTTTGCCCTCAAGAAGCTCAGGGAAAGACAACGTATATTCATCAAAATTTACAAGATAAATACAGACTAGATGGAAGGTAACTTTATAAGGGATGGCACTCGCCCACTGAGCCACAGAATTAGAGCTGGAAGGGCACCTGGGAAGTCATCGATTCAATCTTAAACCTTGTATTTTACCAAGGAAACTGAACCCCGGATATGAGTAACTTGACCATCTAAGGTGGGATTTGTTCCAAGTCTTCTCGACTCCAAGTCCAATGTTAAATGACAACATGTAGCAGTCCTATAATTAGTCTTCTGCTATTTAGATGCTGACATAACCTTATTAAGACTGGCAGTGAATGATTGACATATAAAAAAATCCAGGCTGATGCCTGGATTAATCTTTTTTTTTTAGGAGTCAGTGGGAGAAGATGGGTGTATGGGGAGAGAGATGTTTTTCTCTGTAAGCTGACACAATGGCACCAACCCAAAATGTATGCAATGGATCATCACCAAGTATTTATAAGTTTAATCCAAGTTTCTTGTTGGGGAAAATAAGAAAAATGGTAATTTTCCTTCTGCAATTGTAGTGAGGCTTAAGAATTGCCAGAACATCTTTCTTTTGCAAATCAAAACAGCCATTCAATAAGGATTCTATTTTGAAAAATAATCTGGATCTGTGATTTTATTGGAGTAGGAACTCTCTCTACCAATACAGGCTGACATCTTTTGTTTGTTTTGGGTTTTTTTGGAGGGGAGAAGGGAAGGCAATTGGGGTTAAGTGACTTGCCCAAGGTCACACAGCTAGTTAAGTGTGTAAAGTGTCTGAGGCTGGATTTGAACTCAGGTCCTCCTGACTCCAGCACAGGTGCTCTGGGGGAGTTATTAAGAACTGAGAGGATAACTGACTTTCTCAGAGTCACATGGCTAGTATACGTCACAGGTGGGACTTGAATCTAAGTGTTCCTGATTCTAGGCTGATCATGTGGCAGGCACTATGTATGCTAGGGATACAAGTTCAAAGAATGAAGGAGTCCCTACCTGAAAGGGTCATACATTCCAGTGGAGAAGACAAGCACATATAAATATACAGGGTATCCCAAAAGTTTAAGTGTAGTTTTAAGCCCTAATAGCTAATAAATACAAACAATAGCTCAAGCCTTAATAGTTTAAAACTTCAGTGAAACTTTTGGGACACCCTATAAAAATAGCACAAATACAAAGTTAATACAAATATAAAGTAGTTAAATATAACATAGTTTGGACACTATTAATTGGGGGAATCATGTAGCTAGGTGGCACAGTGGATAGAATGCTGGGCCTGGAGTCAGGAAGACTCATCTTCCTGAATTCAAATCCAGGCTCGGACACTTACAAGCCGGGTGACCCTGGGCAAGTCACTTAACCTTATCTGCCTCAGTTTCCTCATCTATAAAATGCACTGGAGAAGGAAATGGAAAATCACTCCAGTATCTTTGCCAAGAAAATACCAAGTTAGAGATAAGGAGGAAGTATATGCTAGGAATGGGGAATGGCCAGTGCAAAAGTACGGAGATGGAAGAAGGAACATGGAGTGTTGTCGAAGAAAGGAGAGAAGGCCAATTAGGCTGAATCACAGAGGGCAGGAGGGGGGATAATGTTCAGTTAGGCTGGAAAGATAGATTGGGCAGGTTGTATAGGGATTTGAAGCTAAACATATTGTATATTTTACTCCAGAGGTAAATAGGAAGCTGCTAGAGTGGGTTACTCTGGCAATAGTAGATAAGATGGGGCAGCTAGATGGATAGTGCACGGGCCCTGGAATCAGGAGGACCTGAGTTCAAATGTGACCTCAGACACTTGACACTTACTAGCTGTGTGACCTTGGGCAAGTCACTTAACCCCGATTGCCTTGCAAAAAAAAATGAGATAAGTAAAAAAAAATGTATGTAAGATGGATGAGGCTGAGGAGAAGCTTGAGGCAGAGAGACCAATTCAGAGGTTGTTGTCATAACGTAGTCAAGAGACGAGGGACTGAAGGTAATAGTTGTGTGAGTAGAGGGAAGGGCTCAGATTCAAAGGGTGTTGTAAATGTAGAAACAGTAGATGATAAACACTGCCCTGGCGAAGAATATCACGGGCATTTTTAGAACTGGAAGCAATGTTAGAGATCATCCAATCGCCCCTTACAGAAGTATCCTTGTAAAGACAGAGCAGAAAGGGTCAGCTAGAGAAAATGAGACCACACTCTGGAGCTAAAAAGCCTGCTATGCTTCCCATGCTGTGTCGATGGCCACCCACCTTGTGTTAGAGGATGTAGGTAATGGCAAACTCTGAGTCTGTTCCAGTGCTCGGTGCTGACTGGCCTCTGAAAGAAAGGACAAACACAAGACAGGGGGTATGTGTATGACTTTTTTTTTTTAACAGGGAGAAATTTAGTTAAAAGTTGCTTTTTTCTAAAAGTAGAAATCAGCTGGGTGCACAGAATGCTGGAGAAAGAAGTACTTACCTCTACAAGCCTGTAGCTGACTGGTTAAGACTTTGCGGATTTCATTTACCCAGGTTGCTTTAATTTCAGGAGTTGGGGCCTGCCAAAAAAGCAGAGTCAGCATGTAAGTAATGAATCTCCTTCGTAAAATAGATACGTATTTTACTCATCCGACTCCATGTGCAAAGATGTAACCTTAGCACTCCTTAGATCAACTGAATGGAATGCCGCATACAAGAGTAAAAAGGAGTGCAATTATGGGATTGGTGGGTATGGGTCAGTGGTTTTGAATCCAGGGCACAAGCTAGTATTATTTTTTTCCCTTGTAGCAAATGATACCATCTCCTTTGTTCTTTCCAAATGAATTCTAGAAATTGATAGGCCCTGGACAGGTTTTTCAAGTGCTTTTCATCCAAGTTTCTTGTTGGGGAAAATAAGAAAACTAGTAATTTTCCTTTTGCAATTGTAGTGAGGCTTACGAATTGCTAGAACACCTTTGCTTTGTGAACCCAAACTGCAATTCAATAAGGATTCTATTAAAAAAATAGACGGAATCTGTTGTTTCATTAGAAATGAAATCTACCTGTAATACAGGTTGGCATCTTTTCTTTTTTGGGAGTTACTGGGAACTGAGAGGATAATTGACTTGAATCCAGTTGTTCCTGATTCCCCAGCCGATCCTCTATTACCCCATGGTCCTTCCCTCCGGGCAAAGTGGTAATAATGGCTCAAAGCTAGTGGAATTCATAATTCTACATAAACTACTCGATGATAAATGAATCATTTGGGGAGACTGAGGAAGGGCCTGTCCTCTACTAAAATTCTATGGTTCTACTCTGAATCCAGCCTCCTTAAGCATTTCTGGAAGGAAGGGGAGATTTGGTCAAGACTGTGAACTATAGTAGCAGAGGCAATATAGAGGTATCAGTACAAGAAACTGGCCAAAATCAATGATTTGACAAGTATTCATTAATTACTGTGCACCAGATACTGTGTTAGCTCTTGGAGATAAAAAGTAAAAAAACAAAATAGCCCCTGCCCTCAAGGAGCCTACATTTTACTATGAAAAAACGCAAATTAAAAACAATTCAAAGTAAATTTGAAGTAATTTAGCAGCTGGGAGGAATTAGCATGGGAGGTTTCACTTGAGCCAAGGGATTTTAAGAGGCTGAAGAGAGGAGGGAGAGTATTCCAGGTGTAAGGATGGGTTTCCACTCCAATCCCAATTAATTCTGTAAGTCCCAGGCAGCTTGCTTGGATCAAAGACATAAAGCGAGTGAGAACAAGTTCTTAATCAGGAAGGATGAAGACACACAGGAAATAGTTTGCTATTTCTGCCATTTGTCTTTATCTAGTGACCCAAAGCCTTAATGTACTTTTTGAATGACTAAGAGTGCAGTCACATCTGGTTCACTCATCACTGAGTCAATCTCTGGGACTTCTGTGATTAACAGGGGCAGGGGTGGACCCACACACAGCACGGGAATCTTTTGGCTGTGACTACTGTCCTTCTCTTCTACCTGTGTTGTTGCCGTAGCTCACCTTAGACTCGAGGGGCCATCCAGCCTCTCCATTTGCAGCCTGATTATGGACCCAAGAGGAGCCCAAGGCACCATTACAGTCTGCCTAGCATGCCCCTCCTCTGGCTCATTAGTTATGCTTTCCCTCCCCAGGGGTGAGAAGACTATGTAAAGACTGAATTAGGGTTCTGCCATAATAAGGCTCAGCCATGTTAGAGCTGCTGGTTTGGATAAAAGGTGAGGAACATGGCTGATTGCTAAAAGAGAGGTGTACTGGGTTGGGGACTCCAGAGGTTTACAAAGCAGTCCAAATTCTGAGTGAATCAGAAGTTGGAGAAGGGAATCTGTGAGCTAGAGGCAGCATGGATCTCTTTGCCCCAGGAGCCCTAGCCTGCATGGCTAAAAAGACACTGACCTTGAGTAAGTAAACTGCAGGATTCACTGACAAAATAGGTCTAGATGTTCTCAAAAATGGCCATGCAGTTTCTAAGGGTGGTTCCCTTGTTTTCAGGGTGCAGTGTGCATAAATGGATAATGTGGCCCAAGATACATTGAGATAAAACACTGTATAGGGTAAGCTATTCCCCTCACCTGGGTTCATCTGCAGAGTGTCAGGGAGACTGAGTAGACTCAATGGTTTCTGTCTTCTTAAAGACTGACTTCATTTTCTACCCCATGCATGCCTCTACTGTCCAGATCAGGGGTGAGCAACGTGCAGCCTCCAGGCCACATGTGGCCTTCTAGGTCCTTGGGTGCGGCCTTTTGACTGAGTCCAAGTTTTACAGAACAAATCCGTGTATTGAGGGGATTTGTTCTGTGAAGTTTGGATTCAATCAAGGGGCTGCACTTGAGGACCTAGAGGGCCACATGTGGCCTCCAGGCTGCAGGTTCTCCACCCCTGGTCTGGACAACGACATTTTTTAGTTTTAGATGTATCTCTGTATCAAATGCCCCGCCATGTCTTTTAACTCAGAGACTTGTAACTTTATAAAAGAGGCAAAATATTAGCTCTTTTTAAAAAGGCCTTTTCCTGGCAGCTTTTAATAAAGCTTTGAGCCTCCTCAGAGCTGTGCAGGGAAGTCATCCCAGGCTACATTATCATTTTCCTTCTGCCTCACACCCATTTTCCTGTTCTGCCAAGTGCTTATTAGAGTGACATGGTTACTCTTGCTGAATCTGGGCACCTAGGCCTAGGGAAACATTATAAAATCCCACACAGGAACAACAGAGGAAATGAAAACCTTGTTTGAAAAACAGCAATAGGCATGCAACTCCTACCTGTATGATGTAAACCTCTTCCCTCGCATTATACCAGATTTCAAATTTCTTAACATCCCCTTTAACATTCTCTGTTATTCCAACAGCGGTCATCTGGCAAACACAAGACACAGGGCAGAGGCATAAGCACATGCAGGAAACCAACTGTTTTATTAAAAATATCCCAAAGAGCACATCGAGGTCTAAAAAGAGTCCTGTCATCTTTTTAAGTCCTATTTGGCCACACTGTTGGGGCATGGAGGTGATTAGATTATTCCTAAAAAGTATTATTTTATTATTTTTTCAGTTAAGAAATAAGCATTTATTAAGCACCTACTACGTGCCAGGCACTGTGCTAAGTGCTCATTTGGTCCTCACAATAATCCTGAAAGGTAGGTACTATTATAATTCCAATTTTACAGAGGAGGAAACTGAGGCAGACTTGCCCAGGGTCATACAACTAGTCAGTGTCTGAGACTGGATTTGAACTCAGATAAATTATAACCAGATATATTCTTAATAGTTTTTTCTTTCTCTACTAGATTTTTCACACTGAGCGAAAGGAGTAATTTTGTCAAAAACTAAAACCTTTTTACTGCTTTAATCTAAACTTTTACTTACATTTAAGGATTGCTTGTAACTGTACGAAGGGGCTTTTTCATAGCCTTCTCCGTTCTCTTCTCTCTTTTTACAGAATAGAACTGCTTTCTCATGGAGGAACAGATGTCTCTGCATTGGCTTAAATCTGGCCAGGTCTTTCACTTTGGCATGGCCCTTCTTGTGATCTGTCCAAACACTAAAGGAGCCTTGCATCAGGAGCTTGCCTAATTCATTTAAGTTTCCCTAAAAAAAAAAAGAGGAAAACGTCAATTACTATTTCAATTACAATTTCAAAAATTATAGACATGAAACTGTGGAGCGGATGAAGTGCTGGGCCTGAAATCTGGAAGACCTGAGTTCAAACCCAACCTTAGACATTTACTAGCTGTGTGACCCTGGGCAAGTCACTTCACCTCTGCTTGCCTGAATTTCCTCACCTGTAAAATGGGGATAATACTAGTACCTACCTCCCAAGGTTATTGTGAGGGTTGAATGAGATAAATGCTTAGACACTGCGTACTGCAGTGGTTTGCCATTTCCTTTTCTAGCTCATCTTATAGGCAAGAAAATTGAGGTAAACAAGGTTAAGTGACTTGCTCAGGGTCACATAGGTAGTAAGTGACTGAGGCCAGATTTGTATTCAGGAAGATGAATCTCCCTGATTCCAAGCCTGGCATTCGACCCACCATGCCACCTAGTTACTAAATAACATATTTTAAAATGAAGTTAGTATGTCACTGATGTGGATCTCTCTATTTGAAAGAGAGTTTTCAGAAGTTAAGTGACTTATCCAAGGTCACGCAGTCAGTTGATATCAGAGGTAGGACCAGAACCCAGGTCTTTCTAGCTTTTAGGGCTTACACCCACACACCATGCTACCTCTCATGTAGTACGCGAATCATAGAATGTAAAAGTAAGTTTCTACGGCTGCCATACCTAGCCTAGCATGTGAGAGATGGAGGGGAACATTCACTTAAGTCTTCTGAAGTACGACTTCCTTTCACTTTAAACAAAACTCTGCATGCTTATTACATTATTACATACAATATTAAGATACAATATATCTTATTGTGTTGTTATATATGATATTATATGTATTAGAATATCATACTGATGAGATCACTGAAGGAAAGTAAATGGGTGTTCCCTCTGACAGAGATTGGGTTCAGTTCTTCAATCAGAATGCCTTCCACTTAACTGATATCACTTACATCATAGCCAGTGATGGCAATCAGGTGCATGGAATCATTGACAGCTTTGAGAATTCCAAGGATAGAAGTCAACGCCTCCTGTAGATCCTCGGCTCCTTCACAGTTTTTACTGTATTTCAGCATTTCCTGAAGGATAGGGTCCACAAGAATAAATGTTCTTAAGGTTCTACAACCATCACTAAAAACCCATCCTATCAGTATCTTTGGGAAATGTACACCCAGCTACTTGCAAAAAAAAAAAAGCCAAAATCTTGTACTCTGATTAATACCATTCAAACTATGTTTTATCTTTAAGGTGCTTCCCAAAGGGTGACTCTTAGAATATTTAATAATAGATGAATAATAGCTTAGGAGGGCTTCTTGTGCCTAGAGAAACATGGCACCACTGCTTTGTAGAATCTTGAGTTTCATCCAAGGTTCAGTTCATGAGCTCTCTAAGAAGAAGCCTTTCCTGAGTCCCCCTACTTGCTAGTGGTCTCTACCTCCTCAAATTATCATGTATATATTTACCTATGCATTTCTCTAGTGAAATAGAAATGCTTCGAGGGCATGGAGAATTTTTTATTTTGTCTTTATAACTCCACCACCTAGTAAAGGGTAACCAGTGCTTGCTGGGTTGGGGTGCTGTACATACATACACTCACTCACCCTCTCTCTCTCTCTGTCTCTCTCTCTCTCTCTGTCCCTCCCTCCCTCCCTCCCACACAACTAAAGTACATGTATATCCCTGACATCTTTACCCCAGGGCACAGACCCCTACTACCTATTAGCTCCTCAGAAAGGAACACTAATGAAAGAAAGATAAAAAATGTCATTAATGACATTTTGGAAATGCTTGAGAAAGACTTCTGAATAATTCTTAAGTTGGGCAAGTCTGAATATAATTCCATGAAGAAGACACAGTATTTTGACAAAAAAACTTACTAAGCAAAGTCCTCTATGTTCCCTTCCTGGTCCCATTTAGGCAACTCACCTCCTTCCCTAACCCATCCCTTAATACTCTTCTGCTGCCTCCTGATTGGCCAGGTACCCCTCTGGATCTGCTATTACTGTGTGGTGTTTCAAATTCCAAGTACTTCACTCTGTTCCTCCTATCAAAATTCACCTTCCTTACCTTCCATTCATTTCAAGGCTTTGCTAGGTGACTGGCTAGCTCATCAGAGAAAATCTCCAAGGGTGTCATGAGGGATAAGCAGGGACCTTCAGAATATGGAATACTTTCACTCTCAGTATAGAAGTTTCAGGGAGCAACATGACCTTTTTCTTTAGGAAGGTTTTTTTTTTTTTAGTTCTCCCTGGAGTAATGCTATGGCTGGTGGCTATGACTTTCTCTCTATGTAGGACTGGCATTGAGTGGCTTGTCACATTTGTGCCAAAGATAAACCTATAGCTTAAATTATTTTGGTTTTTCTCTATTTTGGGCACTTAATTCTATTAAGTTTTTAGCAAACAACAAAAAGTAAAAAATTAGACAATGCTAAAAAAAACCATGTGAACATCATTCCTACCTTTAATAATAGCTGATACTTGGTTATTCTTTGTACAGGCTTCAGCAAATAAGAATCCAAACTGAGTTTGTGATCGAGTTTTCTCTGGCATTCCTGTGATCAAGTCAGAAACCTTAGATTACACAATGTTCATTATGGATACATGAAATGAGCCCAAAGAATCATATGGAAAAATACCTGAAAAAATACACAGTCTGAGCACTGCCTCCAGAGACTTTCTGACCTGGGTTTATTTTGACAATACTTCTCATAAATCTGAAAATCTTCCATCTGTGTGTAGGAATAAAAAAATTATCAGTTTTATCGGTTAAAGAGCACAAGACGGATCATGTTCTAATAGAGTTTCTGTCTTTTTTCCACACTGGCACGATCTGTATCATTGATAAAACTTTGTGCGGGTGAGACTGACTTCTAGCAAGACGGCTTGGTATTTTTTATCCTTTTCAGTTGACAACAGTCGATATTCTCTAAAATGTACCTAGGTGAGGCATCTGTAGAAATCCTTTTTTTTTTAACAAGACAAAATAGAATATTCCTCATTAACCTTAAGCTGAAACGGCAAACAGGAAAACAGAACTGGTGCTTGGAAAACACTCTTGCCAGATGGCTTCCTTGCCAGATGGCTGACATCAAATCTACTATCAAATGTCATCAGCCTATATGGTACCTAAGACAAGTTTGCCTGGGTTTAATGAGGTTCATACACACTATTAACATGGGATGATATGGATTGTAGGTTTAGAGCTAGGAGGAGGGGAGCTGAAGAGAAACCAAGGTACAAAGAAATTAAGTGACTTGCTCAGAGTTACACAGTATCTGAAGTAGGATTTGAAACCAGGTCTTCTGACTCTACTTGGTAGTCCTTGGCCTGCTTCTTGCTAAAATGTAGTGAAGCAGTTTGTCTCATACTTCTAGGAAGTTCTATTTTAATCTTGGCCTGGCATAGTCTTTTAATTCCAGGCCATCCCAATCAACATAGGGTCTACTAGTTCATTAATAAGGAAGTCATGTGATAACTTGGTCACTAGACCATTTCAATCTTATGTTTGTAATCAACATACCCCTTTCCTTACTTGAATTTAGCTCAATGGATCTGGCTTTTTTTTTTTTTTTTGCTTTGGGCAAAGTTTAAAACAAACTTGCAGAGAGGCCATTTAAATTTTTTTTTTAAATTAATTATCAGCTCTCCAGAAGTTAACACATTTCAAGAGTAGCGACATATTTTCTTTTTTAGCAAAGGGTTTTTTTTAATGCTCAAAATGTAATGAAGAACTTTCATCCAATTAGACTGGGCCAACGGATTCATATTCCCACCTCATCCTGGCCCCCTGACGATATTTTTCTTTTGACCGTTGGCTGCTTTCTTTTGTAGAAACTGCTCAATTTTGCAGCAAATTAATACGTTTCCTTCTTAATAAAAAAAGTTTCTCGTGATGAACAACATGATGGTTAACAGTCCTGTCCAAAGGAGATAAGAGTATTATTTTGTCCCATTCATTTTTTTAAAGTGAGCTTTGAGGGGTCATTTTCACAAGATTTGCCGATTATCTAGTGAGAGTGATGAAAGCAGTGGAAATTAAATTCATCGGGATTTAGTCATTTTAATTAGAAATAGAAAGTTAACACACACAGTGTGAGGTAGCATATCTGTTGTTAGTGTTTCTAATACATACATACCCTTTCTAGAAAACACCTTCCTACCAGTTCTGGGTAGTCTATGTAGTTTTCAAGTTCTCTCAGGAATATTCTAAACAAAAGAAGTTTTTAATTAGATTTTATGGAAGAAAAAAGAATCTAAAAAGCAAACTATTTCCAATAAGTGTCCTTTCCCACAAGACCCTTTTCTACTCTTCCACCCTTGAAAAATCTAGTCCCTGGCCCATAACAGGTGCTTAATAAACCAACCTATTTTCCTTCCTTCCTTTTTTCTGTCCCTCCTTCCTTTAATGGTAGTTATTGCCCAATTCAGAACTTGAACTCACGTCTCAGGCCAATTTTTTTTATGCTCTTCCACTGCCTCTACCTTGATCCAACATACATTCACATCTAGAAATCTAACTCTGACTTTTTTTCGTGTCCCTTTGCCATAAGATGAAGTTTCTTGTTGGTCTGTAATCAGAGAGCATGTTTGCGCTTCATGTAGAAAAAAATAATCCTTAATTTTATTGTCATAATTTAAAACACACCAGTGATTTCTGCATACGCAGAGTCTATGAAGTGACCAATGGGCGAAACAAGGAGTGGGCTGAACCCACGGGAGCATATTCACTTGGTTAACCTCCTGTGACATGAGGTGCCCTGTGACTTTGGGAAATAGAATAACAGGGACTGGGTTTAACTGCTTACAGATCTCTTCCTTTATAATTGGGTGGGGTGGGAGATACAGATGACAGAAGGGAAAAAGGCATGTGAAGAAACAGAAAGCCCCAAACTCCCTTAAAGCTCCCCTCCCAAATAGTAGAGAAGGGTGGGTAATGCAGATTCCCATGGTCTGTTGGACTTCTCAAGTCCCAAGGTGGGGCATCCATCTCCTTCAGCCATCACAGCTGATGCCTGGGGAAGATGATTTGTTTTTCATTTTCTTTACAAAAAAATAAAGTCATTTCCAATAAATTTATCCCCTGCTTATAATCGCTGCAACTTCTATTTTAAACTGCCCTTTCCTTACCCCGTGAAGGAGGATAGGGAAATATGGATTATGCCCCTATGATAGGGAACTGAATAGATCATCCACACTATTCCCCACCAGCCTGGAACAGGCAAAAACGAGCATCTCAGAACAAATATCCCGCACCCCGCCTCAGGAGGACAAAGAAAAAAAGCAATAAACTTCCCACATTAACTTGCTCTCCTTTAGCCATGCCCAGCAAAACAGATGGCCCTTGGTCTGTGTGTCACGAAGGTCAAAAACAAAGATACTGATAGAGAATGTTACTGTTAATACTGAATGCTTGCCCAAAGTGCCAAATTAGGAGGCTGATGACAGGGAGGATTTCTGTTTACCAACAAGACAGAAAGGAAGGGCGATGATGAAAGACAGGTCCCATCTCAGTGCACTGCCAGCATGGTTTAGTAGTGACATGACTTCGTCTTCCCAAGGCACAAGTCCACTGGAATCTGCATCCTGCCAATCATTAATACCCAAGGGCAGGGGTGGGGAATCTGCGGCCTCAAGGCCACATGTGGCCCTCTAGCTGCTCAAGTGAAGCCCTTTGACTGAATCCAAACTTCACAGGACAAAATCCCCAAAATAATTTGTTCTCTGAAGTTTGGATTCAGTCAAAGGGCCATACTTGAGGACCTAGAGGGCCACATGTGGCCTCGAGGCCATAGGTTCCCCACCCCTGCCCAAGGGGAAATGTCTTCACCTGGTCACTCAACAACCAAGAGAATGTGTTTGTCCTTTTGGATTTTCATATCAAATTCATAACCATCCTCAAATTTTAATCACTTTTAGCTGGCTGTATGTTTCAAAATAGATGTGCAGAGTCCTAGGATCCATTACTAGGTTCTGTAACCTTGTAATATAATCTCTTAGTGGAAAAATTTTTAAAAAATTAAAAAAATGTTTTAAAAATAATTTTTTAAAAAAAAAAATCAGCACATGACATAATCCAGGGTAGTTGATTTGAACTCCTAACCCTTTTTAATGGAGCAGGGCATTAAGATACATCACTTACTTTAAGGAGAAGAAAAGACAAATGTACTTTCTCAAACGCAGAAGAACAATGCCCCTAACCTGTTATGGAAGTGATAAATCTCCTCCATATTCCCAAATAGGACATCCTTCTTATTTTGGAGGGCTGGTGAGATGAGATGCGTCATTAGAGGATTATCCATCTCTGCAGCATATCCCTAGGGTGCAGAAAGAGGCAGATGAGTGACCCTTAGTTCCATTTATTGTCTGACTCATGAAATTCAGCCAGTAAACAGAGGTCAACATAAATCTTAGGCCAACTGTGGAAAGTCATTTGAGCAGTGTGTATATAGATGGGCAACAAAGAGTTAACATAATGTGGTATTTTATTTTGTTTGCTTTCCGTTTTATTTTTGACACTGGGTCTCCTTTTTTTCACCCAGTCTAGAAATGCAGCAGGCATTGTGCTAAGCTATGGGTATGAAAAAAAAAGAGGCAAAAGACAGGTGTTGCCCTCATGGAGGTGACAATCTAATCGGGGAGACAATAAACAAACAAATGTGTACAAAAAAGCTATATAGAGGATAACTAGGAAATAAGAGGGAAGGCACTGGAATTAAGAGACTGAGAAAGGCTTTCTGAAGAAGATGGGGTTTTGTCTGGGATTTAAAGGAAGCCAGGGAAGGCAGTAGGCATAGAAGATAAGGAGGGAGAGCATTCTGGGCATGGGAGATACCCAGAGAAAATGTTCAAGAGCTGAGGGATGGAGTGTCTTATTGGTGGAACAGCCAGAAGGCCAGTGTCACTGGACTGAAGAGTACACTTAGGGAAGCAGAGTATAATACTGGAAAGGTAGGAGGGGGCTACCTTATGAAGGGCTTTGAATGCCAAACAGAGCATTTTATATTCGATTTTGGAGGCAAAAGTTTATTGAGTAGACCTGTGCTTTAGGAAAATCACTTTGGTGGCTGAATGGGGGATGGATTGGAGCAGGGGGAGACTTGAGGCAGGCAGACCCATAGGCAGGCTGTTGTAATAGTGTAGGTATGAGGTGATGAAGGCCTGCACCAGAGTGGTGGTAACATTAGAGAAGAGGAAGGGGTATATTTGAGAGATATTGTAGAGGGGAAATCAACAGGCTTTGGCAACAGCTTGGATATGGAGCGGGGTTTGAGAGAGTGAGGGGTCCAGAACAATTCTTAGATTGTGAGCCTGAGGGATGGGGAGGCTGGTGTTGCCCCCTACAGTAACAGGGAAGGTAGGAAGAGAGAAAGGTTTAGGGAGAAAGAGAATGAGTCCTGTTCTGGACATGTTGAGCTTAACATATCTATTGGACATCCAGTTTGAGATGTCCGAAAGGTAGTTGGAGATGTGAGATTGGAAGTCAGTAGAGAGATTAGGGCAGAATAGGTAGATCTGAGAATTATCAGCATAGATGTGGTTATTAAATCAATGGGAGCTGATGAGATCACCAGGTGAAGTAGTATAGAGGGAGAAGAGAAGAGGACCCAGGACAGAATCCTGTGGGACACTTTCAGTTAGAAAGTATAACCTAGATGAGGATCCAGTGAAGGAGACAGAAAAGGAGTGGTCAGATAGGTAGGAGGAAAACCAGGAGAAAGTGGTATCTTGAAGACTTAGAAGAATATCAAGGACAGGGTGATGGACAGTATCCTAGCCTGCAGAGAGGTCAAGGAGAATGAGGATTGGGAAAAGGCCACTGGATTTGGCAACTAAGAGATCACTGTTAACTTTGGAGAGGGCAGTTTTGGTGGAATGATAAATTAGGAACCTGGGTTGTAAGGGATAAAGAAGAGAGTGAGAGGAGTGAAAGTGGAGGCACCTATTGTGGATGACTTTTTCAAGACTCACAAGGGGCAGAAGAGATATAGGACAGTAGCTAGAGGTAATGGAAGAATTAAGTAAGGAGTTCTTGGGGATGGGGAGGGGGAATGCAGACATGCTTGTAGGCAGTAGAGAATGAACCAACAGGCAGGCGGGCAGGCAGAGATTGAAAAGATGGGGATAACAGAAGGGGCAATCTATTGGAGAAGATGGGATGGAAGGGGATCACTTGAACAAGTAGAGGGGTTGGCCTTTTAAAGAGTAAGGTCACTTCATCATTTGAAACAGGGTACAGGAGGAGAGAGTGGCAGAAGGCACTTAAGTAATGGGAGATGTGGAAGAAGGGAAAAGAGGGAGGTTATGGTGGATGGTCTCATATTTTTCTGTAAAATATGAGCTAAGTTTCTCAGTTAAGAGGGTGGAAAGTGGGGGATACATGGGAGGATTAAGGAGGGATGACAAGGTTTGGAAGAGCCATTGTGGGGGGTGGGGCAGTGAGTAACAAGGCAGGTACAGTAGAATTGTCTAGCAGCAGTGTAGACCCAGTTGAGGTTGTATAATATAAATCTGTAGTGAACCCAGACAAAATGGTTTCATGATTTTCTCTACCTTCATTTAAGAGCACATTTATAGGAGCTAAGGTGGTGAATGGTGGGAGAGATCCAAGGCTTTGGTTTAGAAGGGCACAAATGGCAAAATGATAAGGGGATAAGGACACAAAAGAGAAGGACAGTGTAGAGTTGAACTGGTTCACCAAGAGGTCAAGATGGGGAAAAGAGGAGAGAGTGGCTAGTGTAGGGGAGATGTCCTGGAGATAATTGAAGGGTCAAGGGTTAGAGGTCACCATGGAGACTGAGTAAAGTGGTAAGGGAATGTAGAGGGAGAGGTGAAAAGCCAATAAATTGTGGTTGGATAAGGGGATTTCCAAATTCTTAAAGATGGAGGTGGTACATTTGTGGGCGATGGCAAGATTATGATCATCTTTGTGTGGGGCTAAAGGTCACAGAAAGTAAGCAGGTTAAGAAACTGTTTTGAGTATTTGAGGGAGAGTCAATATATATGTTGAAGTCCCCTAGTATGAAGGCAGGAGTTGGGGAGGAGAGAAAAATTGCGAGCCAAGTATGGAACTCATTGAGGAAGGAATGGGAGCCACCTGGGGGGGGGGGTGTCTGTAAACAATGGGATTTAATTATGTGATAGATATGAATAACATGAACCTCAAAGGAGGAGGGGTTTCTGAGTGATGGAGGTAAGAAAGAGATCCTGGAAGTAGCAATTTTGGGGAACAAAAAGTAATTCAACTCTCCTGCCTTGGCCAGTGAGCCAGTCCTTAGGTAGCATGGTGGTCCCTCACTCCCAAAGGGCTCACCATATTGGTGCCAGACTTAGTATGGACACCTGATTGGTTTAGCCTTTCTACAACTCAGATCTTCCGAGCTCAAGCAATCCACCAGCCTCAACTTCTCCTGAAAGGAGGTCAGGAGAGCATGTACCACCATGCCTGGTGTACCTTTTTTTTTTAAAGCTAACACACATTACATTTATCTATGAGTGACCCTGAAGATACATATTTGACTGTAACAATGCAGAATATGAACCACTGCCAAAATTTCTTAAGAAGATAAAACTGATAAATAAAAAGCAGGTATTTTCACTATCTAAAATTCTAAGCCCAGCTCAACTCTTGGACACATGGATACAGCTCTACATAATGCATATGCTTACCTCAAGGACACAAAGGAGCTCTTCCACATATGCTCTCTCTGTTTCAATAAGCTCATTCATTACATGCCTGGAAACAAGGAAAAATGTTAATTCCTTATAGGAATGTCCTTTAAAAATGCATGCAAGACAGCTGTTGTTTGAGGACTAAGACTGAGGGGGACCGTGAGCACCCTGTACCTAAACAGCAAGAGACCCCCTGAGGCAGGTAGTTCATAACGTTCTAGGATCCCAAACTGTGGGGAAGCAGTTGTTGGGAAGAGGAGGGATAGTGTGAATGACTGACTCCCAAACCTTGGAGATCTGTGGAATCTTCCCACTTCCTAATTGCATGGGGATACTGAAGAAGTCTTTAGCTCTAATCCCATCCCATCCTAAGGATGAAGAAACAGCATGGCCCAGTGGAAGGAGTGTTACATTTGGAATCAGTGGACCATGGTTCAAATCCCAGCTCTGCAAATTATTATCTGTGAGTCCTTTGGTAAGTCACAACCTATCTGGGCTTCCTCCTCTGCAAATAAGGGAATTGGACTCAATCTCTGAAGTCTTTTCCAGCTTTAAATCTATGACCTTTGCTCAATTAGAAATGTAGGATCAAAAAAAGAGTCTCCTTTACTTTTTGGAGGTTTTTCCAACTGTTCCTATAGGTCTACTATGAGGATTAGGGCCTATAATGGCAAGCAAGGTGGGACTTTTTGCTGTTTTTTTCTTTTGGAGTACTTCTCAGCACTAGGCAATCAAGTGCCTTTGAGTCTTGCCTTTGTTTCAATAACGAGTCTTTGATTGAATCAAGAGTCTTTTGTGACATGCTTAAGTCACAAGAAAGCCTAAGTCACATGAGTTTGAGTCATATGGTTGTGATGCCCTTTGACCCTGAAGAAGCATATATATACTCGGAGGTTAGCATTTTGCTTCGGGGGGCTCACTCATCAGAAGAGTGTTCCTGTGACTTGGCTAGACAAGACTCTGGGTAGCCATTAAGGAGCACCCCTAGCTTTGAAAACCCAGATGTTGGTGCTTCTCTCTCTCTGGTAACTATGTACATATTGCTATGGACAGACGGTTAGAAGCCTTGTCTACTGTCTTGTGTTATCTGCTCTGTTTATGTAATTTCTGCTTGTAATTTCTGTTAGTGTTTTTTCTGAAGTTCAGGATGCTGACTTTTTACCCTGAACTAAGTGAATGATATGCATGTTTAATTAAAGTGAGATTGTAAACTCCTTAAAGTTGCTTTCCTTAGAAAAGTAGATCAAAGAACTTGTGCTAAGAGCCCTCCTGTGTGCTGGTGTTACTGGCCTTACACAACCACAGTAGCTACAAATAACATTGTTGTTACAGGGCCCAAGACTCTAAACTCCAAAACCCAATGGCAAGGTCAACTTGGCAGATCTGTAAATTATTAAGGACTGAATACAATCACTATATGTCTTATGGGAGAATGCCAACAGGGCCTCTGTTAATTTAGGCTTTTTTCCCCTCCAGGGCTGGTAGAGCTGTATCTGATCCTTGGAAATTCCCTCCATTGTGTATGGTTAGAAGCGGGTCCTTTTGACTTTGGCAAAAGCACATTCCTTCCTCCACTAATCCATTCTTTACCACAGGCTTTTCTAGAAAGAGCTTCCCATTAGGGCTCGTGAATTCTGGCTAAATCTCAGGGTAGTTTCAATCCGAAGATCTCTCCTTCCAGAGATTGATTTGATGTCTGGCCAAATGCACAATAACAAGCTGGAGACTGGGTAAGCTGCTGAATCAGTCAAAGGATAGATATCAATGTTGCAGAAACAGGAAGGAAATTACAGATCTAGAAGCTGCAGAAGCAAAGCAATTTTCTAATCAAGGGTCCCAGACAACAGTCTGTTTGTCAGAATTGAGTAACAAGGTGGCATTTTTTTCTACTCTTTTTAGTTTGGCCAGCCCCTGGCTAAGACTTTAGCTCTGAGTCTCCATTCTAGTTGTCTAAGTTCTGTTTCCACACTGGCTTCTGAATTTGATCAGCACCCTTCAGACACCTAGGTCTTAATCCTCTTTTGATTCAGCAGCTTAGCGCAGTTACAAGATTCTGCTGGGACCAAGGCTAGGATCTGCCTGGATATGACCTGCCTTGTCCTGAGCCACTTAGAGACAATCAGCACGGACTGAGGCAACACCCACCTTCGCAATATTGCCAGATTTTCTTCATCATCCATCATTGAGCCACTTCTGCCCTGTTGGATATCACTCATTTCACTCTGAAGCAGAAGAAACAACCAACAAGTAAGAATTGATAAAGTGCCTACTATTGCCAGGCACTACGTAGCATCAAGTTAAAAAAAAGGATATTTTTGGTTTTCTTGCTTTTTTTTTAAGGCACCAAAGCCTATGGCTCACTATTATGTCCCTGTTCTTCTTCCCAAATGATTAAATCTGGAATACTGTTCATGTTGTCCTTACTTAAATAGAGTGAGAAGAATAAGCTGCTAGCCAGTAGACAACTCCGTCACGGCATCTCACTGAAAGCTGGCTAAGTGTTCAGATCACTGATAGATACCCTTGACTACAGGCTCTTAGATGTGACCGTTATCTGAAAAAAGGGGAGGGTTTATTGTTGTTTTATAACATTTACAGATTATTCCTTGGATTGGACTGGGTGGAAATCCTATAAGGACCCAGAAATCTCAACAATGCAAAAGAAGTTTCTTGAAGTAAAGGAAATGCAAAGATCATTGGGGCTGCCTTATTATCATTTATGATAATTACCTAGTTTATTAGGAAGTTCCAGGCCAAACTAACTTCTAGATAAAAGGGTTTGAGGGTGAATGAATGAATGAAAAGCCATTACTATGTGCTGAGTAGTGTGATAAACCCTAGGAACACCCATACAAATGTCAGTTCTTGTCCTCAAGGAGTTTATGTTCTAATAAGGGAAGGCAACACATACTGTGGGAGTGGTAGCCAGGAGAGTCAGGAATCAGTATAGGGTAGAAAAAAAGAATTTTGAAGGGAAATCATCATATGCTACCTTTGCTCTTCTGTAGTTTCCTCTTCTTGGTACATTGCCTTCAGATGCATTCTCAGAACCTCTTCGAAGACCTGGTATGGGAAAACAATGCCTCTTTGATTAAGTAGGATCCTCTGGCCTTTCTCTTCTACCTACCTTTACAACCTGGACCCCCCCTACCTTTCCACTCAGTCTTCTTACACCTCCAACATCGATGTCCTTGCTGTTTCTGGTTCCTTGCTGTCTAGGCCAATATAACCACTAGTGATTAAACAGCTGTGCATTTGGGGGCTACAACACTATTGACATGGTGGGGAAGAAAGAAAAATCAGATTCCTTCTGAGACCTCTAAACCAGGGCCCTTCATCTGTCTTAGGCATGGTAGGGAAGGTTCCTGGTTGTCTTTGGGTTGTTGGCTCATTCCCCATCAGGGCTTCTAGGGCAGAGGAAGGATGGATTGGAATGGGTATGGCTGCGAGCTCCCTTTCTCTTTGATCAAGACTAGCATTCCCTACAAATGAAGCTATAGCCAAAGCCTATGAGTTTTATATATTTCCTCAGCTGATAACCCCTAATTTATCCTGTATATATCTTTTGTTTGTACATAGTTGTGTGTGTCTTGTTTCCCCCATTAAAATATGAGGTCTTGAGAAAAGGGTGTGTTTGTGCCTTTCTTTGAATTCCTAGAATCCCAGCTCAGTGCCTAGAACATAGTAGGTGCTTACTAAATGCTAGCTGACTATGGTGAGAAACTGTGAATGGTGTTGCATCTAGAGAAAGGGGAACAAGCTCCTGACCACCAGAAGTATCATTACGGAGTATGCTATAGGAGGTAAGAGAACACTATGGAAGTGACTTCCACTGGATATCAGGGAAGACTTCATGGAGGAGGGAGCATATCAGTTTGGTTTTGAAAGATGGGTATGATTTCACATCGTAAAATGGGAGAAAGAAGGCATTTCCAATGGGAAGTGGAAAACTTTAAGAGGTGGGTGTGGATAAGATGAGGGGTCTATTTTGGCTGTACTATAGAGTATAAGTAGAGGAGTGATTCAAATGTAGGTTGGAAAGGTAGATTGGAGTTAGGGTGCAGATAGCTTTCAATGTCAGGCTAAGGCGTGGGGCTTTCTCTGGTAGGCATGGGAAACCATTTACACAAATAAGATCCAAGGTATATGTTGGATAGATTGGTCTAAAAGAGATTCAGCAGAACATATTGGGAAGAGAGAAGAACCGGGGGTGGAGGGTGAGACTGATTATAATAGTCCAGGGAAGAGAGAACAAAGACCTTTTCCACTCTGACTCTGGGCATCACTGACTGTGCCCCCTATGCCTGGAGCTCTCTCCCTCCTCATCTCTCCCTCTGGACTTTCTTGGCACCTTTCCAATCCCTTTAAATGTTAGTGCCTTTCCTCTGCTGATTATCTCCAATTTACCCTGTATCTATCCTCTTTGTACATAATTATTTTCACACTGTCTCCCCTATTAGATTGTGAGCTCCATGAGAGTGGGGATTGTCTTATATGTTTCTTTATAACTCCAACAGTGAGCACCAGAGTAGGTGACTAATAAATATTTATTGACTGACTACCCCTAATTTGCCCTGTATATATTTTGTTTGTACATGGGTATTTACATATTGTTTCCCTCCCATTAGACCATTAACTTCTTGGGAGCAGGTACTGTCTTTGGCCTTTCTTTGTAACCCCACTGGGGTGTGGCACATAGTAGGTGTTTAATAAATGCTTGTTGACTGACTTGAAATAAGTATCAGTAGCAATGGAAAAGAGGGGACAGATACTAGAGATTAGTGCTTCCATGTTGTCTTATGTTGTTCTCTGTTGTCTCACGTGCACCCCAAAGCAACTCAAGCAACACTGGAGGAGTCAGCACACTGATTGGATGAATGAACGGTACTTGTATAGCTTACCTGGAGAAGGGCAGGGGGATTTTGTAAACGCTTCTGGTCTTGGTGCCACTGGCTGCACTGGCCGGGTCTGCTTTGCTGCCAGTTTCTTCAGGCTCACCTGTCTCTTCTGGAACATTTCTTCCATGCTCTCTTGTTTTTGAAAGACCTTTTGTACATGCTCCTGAAATGACAGTGCACCAATTATGAACTCCATGGTCACGCTTCTAACGATTGATTCTAAGGATTAGTGTCTCATTAAATGGAAAAAGGAACCATAACTAGGTTATGAAAGCAGAGTAGTTGCCCAAAAATAAACTCCTTAAAAGTAGTATTTTTAAATATTTCTATTATTGTACGAACTCCTGTGATGCACTTCAGGGTGATGTGCCTGAAGGGGGACATTGATAAGCAGGGTGCATATAGAGGATTGTGCTCAAGAGAGTGAGGAGTCTGAAAATGATGTTGTGTAATGAGGTGTTGATAACTGTATATTGTTCATCATTGCCTTCAAATATCTGAAGGGCTCTTATGAGGAAGAAGAGGTGTATGTGTATGCTGTGTCGAGTTTGGAGAGTAGAACCAGGTCCATTTGGGAGGAGCTATTGTGAGGCAGATTTTGAATGAACATAAGGAATATTTTTTTATTTTTAAAATTTGTTTTTGAATAATTGTTTTGTAAGTAGAGCTGACCAAGAATGGGATGAGAGGAATTTACAAAGTAGTGAGCTTCCCATTCCTGGAAACAATCAAGCAGAGCCTAGACAGAAGGTCATCTGTCAGATGTTGTAGACGATAGGCATCCATAGAGAGGAAGACTGGATTTGATAACATCTGAAATCTCTTAAAAATCAAAATCTAAAAGAGAACAGTTTTGAAAGTAATGGATATAATTTATTTCATATATGTATATACATATATATCCGTATCAAGCAGTGTGAAGGGGAGATTGACAATTTCATACTGAATACTCTTCTGCGGTTCTGCCATGTGTGCAAAAATGCTTTTTGTGGTGTTTAAGTACAGAATTTAAAAATTAGGAAATCTCTATTAGGCACTCAGTAGGATAAAAATATATTTTTTAGGTTATGAGAAAATAACCACTCAAAAATTATTTTGTCCATGGTCACATATTAATATTACCTTCAGATCTGGATTGAGAATAGATTCATATTCTTTGTAAACTTTATTTAGCTCCTGGATTTTATTTTTTGCACCCGTGTCTAAAAACTTCTCGATCTCTTGTAGGGCTGACTCAGCTCCATCCTGGGACTGGCATTTGTCCACGGGCTGGGAAGCTAGCAGGTAAATACCTTCATCACACCATTTCATAGACTAGACACATAAAACACAGGATAGGGAAAAGAAAAGAAGATTTCAGTGAAGGGCAGTGGAAGATGTGTGAAATTTGTCATTTTTGTATGCATATTTTCTGCTGAAAACAATTCATCACTGATGTACACACAGCCCACGGAGTGCTTTAGGTTTAGAAATATGACCCAAAACACTGAATCATTTATACTTTTGCCACTACATCCTACATGTTTCTTAGGATGGAAAGTTGTATTTTGAAGTTGAGTGGCTTTTCTTCGGTATTCTATTCTAATGAAGGAAAAATAAACTGTAAACCCAATTAGCAAACAGACTAAAAGATCAGCATCGTGGATCAGCTGCCAACTCTTCTTCTGGTGCCACAACCAGATTTCATAAACACACACAACTAAATTACACAAACACATAAAATATACCAACACATGCCTGCTAGATTCCAAGAGAAAAATTAAGAACTATAGGAAGCCTGGGCACGATGTCATCCTCAAAGAAATATTATTGATACTACTAACAGAACAAAGAAAAGAAATTGGGGGTGTAAAATCACATGCTTAGGCTGTTCTAAGTAAGAGAACATAGTTGGGGAGAACAAGGAGAGGCTTTCATTTCCCAACATACCTTTTCAAGAAGACTATGGAGCTCCAATGACTGGTGGAGAAGATTTCTCCTTCTACCCATCTCAGCTGTGAATTCATCACAGAGGTGCTGGAGTTCATTGCATTTTGGCAAGATGGAGTCCACAGCGTAATGCTTGCTTTGGATCAGCTGGTTACCTTCCAAAGACAAGGCTCTAGCCTTCGCTACAGCTTCCTGAAAAAGGAAGACATAATAAAAAAAATCAATTGGGGCTTATTTGGGTTATATACAACTGGGGAAACTATTTTCATGGCAGGCAAAGCACTGTAATTGGAATGTTATTGGCCAAGATATACGTGTGTCATATTTTTCTTTGCATCTTACCGTGATCATGTGCAATACTACCCGATTCATTTAGCCAGCTAGGAGCAAACTAGTTTACATGTTGGGAAAGGCTAAAACAACATCAAAAGTTCACTTGTTTGGGGTATTTCCACATTATCCTGGTGGAACTTTTTTCTCATTCAATGCTTTATAAAGAAAAATTTTAAATGCATCAATAGCAAATTGTTCAACACACACAAAACCCCAAAGCTCTGATAATATAGGGATAATATAAAACATAGGGAATCCATATGGCAAAAAGGGGAGCTTTTGAAAAAAATCAGTAGCTCACTATTTGTAGCCAGGAAAGCTAAGAGGTGCCATCATGTGTACCTGTACACAGCACTGTTAAGTTTTTGACCTGCTAACTGAAAAGGTAGAGAACCCAGGTAGATGGAGAATCCTTATAGCAAGCCATTTCCTAGTTTGTTTAGAGTCTCTCTTGACAAGATGGCCTTAAGTGATAAAATAATTATATTTATAATAATTATAATTATAAAAGTTAGTTATAAAATCTAGCTGTGCCATTGTAGAAAGGGTCAACATAAAGCCCAAATGACTGTGTCCTAGGCAGCCTCTGTCTCTCCAAAGTGAACTTTGGATAATTGGAACCAGAATGAAACATTTTCCACTAACTAGACACCACCCATACACTTGAACATAAAAAGTTCATTGTGGAACAGACACATCGTATGACTTACATTGGATTTTTCTTCGAAGCTAGCAAGGTCCTTTAGCATGTGTTCCACGTGAGCATAGCTATTTCCCACATCAGTGAAGGCTGATAACCTCTCTGATACAACGTCTAAGATGGCTTTCACCTAAGAGAAAGGGGAATGGATGGGAAGAGAGAGAGAGCAAGGTCACTGTCAGTGAAGGCTGGGATGGAGAGACATCCACTACTATTAACACATTTCAGAGTAATCACATGAAATTATACTTTTCTATGGAAAATTAAGATATAACATAGAGAGATCAGGACAAAGAAAAAGAATTCAAAGAAGATACATCTGTCTGGTGGCATCATAACAAGCTATGTGAGTGTGCCAGAGGGTAGGAAATTCCAAAAAGTCTTCCTTGAGAAAAGTTAAATAAGAATTTATTATTTAACCAAAAAAGTGACTTTTTAACTATTTGCAGAGTACTGTACTTAGATCATAGATTTAACATTGGATGGGACCTTCGAAGCCATTTAATTTACCTGCCTTATGTGCCACAGGCTGGTGAAGAAGATAGAGTGCTCGGCCTGAAGTCAGGAAGACTTATCTTCCTGTGTTCAAATTTGGCCTCAGACACTTACTAGCTATGTGACCCTGGGCAAGTCACTTAACCCCGTTTGCCTTAGTTTCCTCATCTGTAAAATGAGCTGGAGAAGGATATGGCAAACTACTTTAGTATCTTGGCCAAGAAAAGCCCAAATGGGATCACAAAGAGCCAGACATGACTGAACAACAAAAAACATTTTTACAGATGGGGAATTCAGGTTAAGGAATATGGCCAAGGTTATGCAGTGCATTCATATATCATAGGAAGATTTTTCTTAAAAATCAGAAACTGTAACAATAAAAAAAGAGTTTAGTGCAGTACACTAGAAAGAGAACTGAATTTGGAGTCAGAAGGTGTCCATTCAAACCCTGACCCTGCCACCTCTATATCGACAAAGCACCTATATAAATAGGTGTAGGTGGATTGCCCCTGCAATAACTCTCTTCTAAGGGAGCATTTACATAGCATTTTAGAAAGTGCTTCCTACAAAACAACCTTGTGAAGAAGGTATTACAAGGAGGATTATCCTTCTTCTTTTACAGAGAGAGGTGCCATGTTCATAGCTAAGGAGCTGAGTGACTTGCTAAGGAGCTGAGTCAGCATAGAACCGTGGTCTTGTGACTCCCAAAGTTACAGGTCTTCTCATTGCATCATGGTGTCACCAGAAATACTAGGGTGATTCTAGAATCTGAGTTACATTTTAATTCACTCAATTTTCATTTTATTTTTAATTTTCACAAAGAAAAGGTTACAAGCAAAGAAGCTATACTAAGATGCTGAGAGAGGTGATTTTGTTGTCCCCTGAGGTCTGTGCAGTCCTGCAGAACAAAGGAAGGAGTTGGCAGGGTTTTAAAAACTCTCTTGGGATAAAGGCATGAAAGCCTGCTGGAGTGCTGTTAAGCTCTTCTGAGCCCTGGGAGATTCAACTTTTTAATACTTAAGCATTCTTGGTGGTAGGGATAATAAGCATGGGAAGCTTGCTAAAATCAAGAGTTAGCCACTAGAACGTCGTAGTGATTCATTAGACAGCTAAGGATGAAATCAGGGGCTAAAATGAAAATTCTGAGCCCACATTCCTTTCAAATTAAATAACTTTTGTTTTCCTTCTGTGTTTTCACTTGGACTTATTAAGGATGTTGGGAGAGTCTATTTGCTCTCCCTCTTCCCCTGAAGTCTCTTGGAAGCCCTGGCTCCCTTTAAAGCTCAGCTCAAATACCTCCCCCATTACAAGGTACTGCTTGATCCGTTCTTTCCCCCTCAGATACTGGTGCTTCCCTTCAAAATGACTGCATTCATTGTGTATATATTTTGTTTTGAATTATCTGTGCATGTTGCTTCTCCCCCAGTAATTTTGCAAACTCCCTGAGGGTAGAAAACTTTCATTTCTGTCTTTGTATCCCCAGGGCCTAGTACAGGGCTTGGCACTGAATTGGATTGAATTCTGAGTTTCTTGTCCATTAGTTGTTGGTCATATAAACACCTAAAGATGCTGCTTAACCTTGTTTTCTGTAAATGGTTGGAATCGGGGGTGGGGAACCTGCAGCCTCAAGGCCACATGTGACCCTCTAAGTCCTTGGGTGAGGCCTTTTGACTGAGTCCAAGTTTTACAGAACAAATCCTTTTATTAAGGGGATTTGTTCTGTGAAGTTTGGATTCAATCAAAGAGATGCACTCGAGGATGGAGAGGGCCACGTATGGCTTCGAGGCCACAGGTTCCTCACTCCTGGTTGGAATCTTTATCAATGAACACTCCAGGTTACAGTTATAGAAGCTTAGGAACACAGATATAGAATGGGAAAGGACCTTGGATGGCATCTAGTCTAACTCTCTTATTTTACAGGTGAAGTAACTGAGGCCCAGAGAGGTTAAAGGACTTGACCAAGGTCACACAGCTCGTAAGTGAGAAAGCTCAGAGTACTTCCAGGTCAGTCTTCATAAAGTTCTCTTTTTGCTACTTTCTACTTCATACCTGGAGAAGATCTCACAAATACTAGGATTTAGGAGGCCTCTACTGCTTTATATATCAACAAATCAAGAGCATCCCTCATCAAATAAGTTTGATGAAATATTACAGCAAGCTCTAGAACAGTTGTTACATAAGGGTATCCCCAAAAGGCAACCAAAACATAACAAGATTGAAAGTCACTAGTGTTCTCTTTTTCCCCCACCAAATTTAAGATTGTTCCTGCTCACCACCAAATCAAACTGATTTTTTTTACTCAAAATTGGCTTTAAGGCCTTATGCAAATTTGTCCACTACTATTTAGCTTTGAAGGCCCATCTTAAGACCACTTCTTTTATAGATCCTTCCTTTGTCACTCTTAGACTGATGTCCTCCTTAGAACTCTTAAATCATTTACTGCCTGTAACATGTACCCAATCCTCACACAGTATCCCTGGTTTTCTGGTTTGGCCAAATGTGATCTTTCCTTCATTTAAATCCTGAGATCCCTTTCTAGCAGCCTCATCACACTAGGCACTACCTTGTTTTATGGGAGGATTTTTTTTGTCTTTTTAATTCCCCTCTCCTCCTAAAGATCTCCTCTGTTTCCTCTTCAGGGCTCTTGAAGGCTACATCAGCAGAGCCCAAACCCTGGCAGATCTTACAAAATTTAAAAGACTTGGAGTCAAAGGCATAGCAATAGACTGTGTGTCTACCATGCAAGGACCAGCCTAGCTAAGTGTGGAGAGTGTCATCACCAGAAGATGGACCACCAAGGGATGGTGTATGTATGTGTGTGTGCGTGTATGTGAGTGGGGAGGCCACAGTGACTCATGAAGACTGCCTACTAAGGTGTAGAGAAGACAAAGTATGTAGTTATGGATGGGAAACCTAGAAACTTAGAGGATTCCACCTTGACAACTACATTATTTAGGAGCACACCTCAAGTTTCATTGGAGTTCTTTTGGCCACTCACCTCTCGAAAATTCTGCTCAAAATTCCGGAGCTGTAGACACTGTTCAAGTTTCTGCTGATGCTTAGCCCAAAATTCATCAAAAGCAGATTCTGTTTCACCCAGCTGATCCAGAAGCCTAAAAGGAAGGGCAAGAATCATTCCACACTATATATATGTATCAGACAATGACAAATTCTCCCTCAGAGGTAAATCATTTGCCTTCTTTTTCATTTGACATGGGGAGATAGAAGACTTCGTACCAAGGAGAAAGTCAATCCTAGCAAAATAACATATTTGACTCGTACTATAGAAGTGCCAACTATTTTATTTCTATTACATGGCTTTTAACAGTTCCCTAAGGTTTTAATTTAGTCATAAAAACATAGATTTAATGAACTGATGCAAAGTGAAGCGAGCAGAACCAGGAGAACATTGTACACAGTAATGGTAACATTGTGCAATGATCAACTATGAATGACTTAGCTTTTCTCAGAAATACAATGATCCAAGACAATTACAAAGGCCTCATGATGCAAACGCTATCCACCTCTAGAGAAAGAACTGATGGACTCTGAATACAAATTGAAGCATATTATTTTCACTTTTTTTGGTGTTTTTTTTTCTTTTGGTCTATTTCTTCTTTCACAACTATGACTAATACGGAAATATGTTCTACATGACTGTACATATATAACCTGTACCAAATTGCTTGTCATTTTAGGAAGAGGGGAGGGAGGAAGGGAAAAAAATTTGGAACTCAGAATTTTGTAAAAATGAGTGCTCAAATTTTCTTTACATGTAATTAGAAAAAATGCTATTTAAAAAAACAACAATGCAGATTTAGATCTGGAATGGACCTTAGGGGTCCCTTTCTGATCTTGATTCCATAGAAACAATTTAGTCATACATTGTCCTCCTTGCTTACTTCATCTGTCCCATTTGCTTTTTGACAGCCACACCTTGTCAAATCCCAGCTCTGAGTTACCATGCTAGCCATCTTCTCTGATCCTTCATACATGCTGCTGACCATTACTGGATGAGGTCAGTATGGTCCACTGGGTGCACCATACATTCATGTTTTCTAATCTTAACTGGGCCTTCATCACTATAGGCAAGTCTTTTAATTCTTCACTGACATTCCGTTACATTCCCCACAACTGTTCCAAAACTCTTCTTCTCTCAAGACTCCTACACCATTTCTATCTTCTCTGTCCATAGAGACACCTCCTACTTTACTGAGAAAAGAGGTCATATATGTAATGGCAAGCAAAATGGGACTTTTCGCTGTTCTTTGTTTGAATGGGGCAGGTACGATGGGATCTTTTTTGTATTGGAGTGTTTCTCAGCACTAAGACAATTGACAGTCATTGAATTGCATATGATGTGGTGCTGGTGGTTGGAGATTTCCCACACTGATTTCTCACACTCTAAATGGTGCCCCAGGGCCCTGAGACAGGTATATAAGATCTGAGATTGGTGTTTGACTTCTGGGGCTCACTCATGAAAGGAGTGTTGAGACTCTGGGCAAACCATTGTGACTGCCCCCCGGTTTTGCTAACCCAGACCCATCGGTTCTTCTCTGGTAATTATGTATTGTGATTTGATCAGACAAGGTCTGTCTGTTGATGTTTGTAATTTCTGTTTGTATTTACCTTGCAGTTCAGGAGGCTGATCTTTTCCCCCTGAACTAAGTGAATGATATCTGTATGTTTGATTAAACTGACATTATTAACCCCTTAAAGTTGCTTTCCTTAGAAAAGCAGATCAAAGAACCTGTGCTGGCAGCTCTTGTTGCTGATTCTGTTGGGGGTTTAAGACCCCCCACAGCTGCTGCTAGCTACATTGGTGCTACAATATATCACAATCTTTCTTTTCTCCCTTATCCTACTTTATGATGCCTCTAGATTGTCTTCCATTTTCTCTTTGTTACATTCCCTTACAAAGAAAGGGCCCTCCTTTGTGCCGTGCTTAACTTCTGTACTTGTGCCCTTGGTCCCATCCTCTTCTGTTTCTTCTGGGAGCTCCTTCAATCATCTCTGTTCTCTCTCTAATTTTTAGTCTTGTCCTATTGTCTCTTTTCCTCTACAAACATGCCCAATATTTCCTCCATCCTGAAGAAGTCTTCACCTGATCTTACCATCCCCTCAATCTATTATCCCACCTTTCGCTTTCCTTTTACAACCAAACTCCCAGGTGGAGGGAAAAGACAAAGAAACTATCTAGGCTCATGGCCAATACTTCCTCTTCTCCCACTCACTGTTCAGTCCTTTGCAATCTGTCTCCTGATCTCACCACTGGACTGAAACTGCTCTCTCCAAGACTAGCAATATTTATTTCATTGCTAAATCTGAAAGTTCTGTCTCAATCATCATCCTTCTTGACCCGTCTGTTGCATATGACAATGTTACTGTCCTCCATGCCTAGATTCTCCTCTTTCCTCATCTCTGCCTGACTTTTCTGGCTTGCTTTTCTCTGATAAAATCCTACCTTCTGCAAGATGCCTTTCTCTATCTCCCTCAATATTAGTGCCTTCTCTCTGAGAATCTCCAGTTCTTCCTATATATGTGTGTATGTATGTATGTATACATACATACATACACACATGCATATATATATATATGTAGATTGCTTGTACATTGTTTGTTTTCATGTTGTCTCTCGCATCATACTGTGAGGTCCTTTCTTTTGCCCTTCTCCAGCATTTAGCACAGTGAGTAGTAAATAGTAGATGCTTAATAAATGCTTACTGATTGACTTTTAGCCACCTCTTCATCCTGTATACCATCTATTCTTTGAGTTTTAGGGACATTCTTCTCTCTTGCTTCTTCTCCTATTTATCTGACTTCTCCTCAGTCTCCTTTACAATCTTTATGAAGCCCCCTAAGCGTAGGTGTGATGCCTCTCAGATCTATATATTTAGCCCCCATCTCCTGATCTCTAGTCCTGCCTCATCAACTATTAGAAAATTCGAAGTGGATAAATATCCCATAGGCATATCATACTTAACACATCCAAAACCAAGGTTATTCCTCTTCCATTGTAATTATTTCTCTTTTTACCTTGCCTATTTCAATTGAGGGTACCACTATCCTTTTGGACACCCTAATTCACATTTTTCAGCATCATTCTCACATCTTCCTTCTTTGTTTTAGGTTTTTCATTCTTATTCAACCCACTGACAAGTCTTCTTGCATCTACAGCTATAACATGTCTTGAATCTGTCTCCTCTCCACTCACGGCCTCTACCCTGAATAACTGAGTTTTTCTCACTTTCATCTGGACTACTCAAACAAGTCCCTAATTGGACTCCTGGCTTTCAGCTTCTCCTTCTTCTCCTCTCGTCTCCATATGGTTGCCAAAATAATCTTCCTAGAGCACACGTCTGACCACATCACTCCTGCACTCCTCAAGAACCTCTAGTAGTCTCCTAGTGACCTACGGATAATACAGTCGCCTCAGCTTGGTATCTAATTTCATTCACATCCTGGCTCAGGACAACTTTTCCAGACATACTCCATATTGCTCTGCTTCACACACTCTACGTTCCTTCTATCTGTTACCTGAAACTCTGTGTGCCTTTGTCCAGGTCACCCTCTGGGTCTGGAGGATGCTTAGCTTCCTTCAATGCTCAGTTTCTCCTATGGCAAGTCTTTCCTAATACCTTTTCTAAAATTATTGTGGATAAACGTCTCTGGTTAGGTGCAATATTCTCCTTAATATTATGTAAACTCCCTGAGGGAAGCAATTTTTATCCCCAGCACTTAATAAAGTACCTTGATCAAGACAGATGCTTAATAGATTCTCCTTGGATTAGAATGAATTGGATCCAGGAAGTCCTCTGCTAGCAGTTTTCATTCTGTTCCTATCCCTGGTATCTACCATTTGGTTCTGGTTAAAGGACATCAGAATCTACTCTGTTGCCTGTGGGAAGCTGATTTTTCAAAGCAAGCATACAAATGACCTGGCATAGAAAAATCTAAGATCTAAAGAAACTTCTAGGCCCTGATGGCAATAGATTAATAAGATTATTGGTTATATAATAACAACTCACATTTACATAGGATCATAGGTGAAGACCTGGGCCCTTTGGAAGTCATCTGAACCTGTGGTGTTAAACTCAAATAAAACCTGGAATCAGGAAGACCTGAGTTCAAATCTTGCCTCTTATAATTATTAGCTACAAAACCTTGGGCAACTCACTTAATTTCCCTTTGCCTCGGTTTCCTCATTCATAAAATGAATATAATAATAAGCATCTACCTCCCAGGATTGTTGTAAGATTAAAATAAGATTATATTTGCAAAGCATGTCATAACCTTAAAGTGCTATAGAAATACTAGGTCAAATTATATTTACATTATGTTAAGCCACATTATTTTATGTTGTGGTAAAGGGCCTTGAGCCTGTGTTCAAAGAACTAAGAGAGCAACATAGTACAGTGAGAAGACCTTTATGAACTGATGCAGAATGAAGTAATTGGAACAAGGAGAAGGATTTGTACAATGAGAGCATTGTGGAGAAAAACAACTTTGAAAGCCTTAGAACTCTGGTCAATGCAATGATAACCAACTAGTCCAATTGGTCCATTCAGTCCAATTAGAATGAAGGTTAACATATTACTCACCTTCTGCCAGAAAGAAGTTGACCTGAAAATGCATGCTCAATATGGGAAAATTTATTTTGCTAGGTTATGCATATTTATGATGAAGACTTTGTTTTTTGTTTAGTTTCATGCTGGATGATGGGAGGGATAGATTATAAATGTGGGTACAAAAAAAAGTTTTATTTTAAAGCATGTTGACTTAGAAAACCGCAAATTAACATTATTTATGTCATATTGTACTTTTAAAATTTATTTTATTAAACATTTCCCAATTACATTTTAATCTGGTTCTGGATAAACTTGAGAATTTTTCATCCTGTAGCAAGTTTGACATTTCTGATATCCTCTAACTTATAAATGGTAATTAGTAGTGTCCAAAGCATTTACTTGATATGGTTTGCCCACAGTTGAAAAGCTAGTAGGGGATAAAATGTACATTTTCTGACTCTTAATCCCATGCCCTAATATATCATGTCCCTTCTCAATTTAAAACATTTAACTATTAAAAGTGTGAGATGGCTGTTGACCTAGAAACCCCCCCTAGAAATGACTCCCTTTCTAAATGTTTCCCTTTCTATTAACTGAAAAAAATCTATGTATCTCCTACTCTAAAGGGATACTACAAGTACAAAGAAGAAAGTAAATGTAAAAATACTTTGAAAGGAGAGGGTACAGTAAACTAAGACATTATTTTTATTAATATTTGGCATCATAAAGAATTCTCCCAGCTTTGCAATTTAGTGTTTTCCATTTCAGGGAATATCGTGAACTACAAAAGGAAGTCTCCTTTGGTGTTCAGAGGGATAAGTGCCTAGAATTTCATAAAATCATAGATTGTAGAGCTAGAAGTGACTTTGGGAAAAATGCACTCCAATCTCTTCATTTTATAAGTGAAAGCATTGAAGCTCAGAGAGATTCAGTGGATTGCTCAGTCACTGCTAGTTACATTCAGCATGGAGACTAGAATCCATTTTTCTGGATCATTCCCAGTTTGCTATACTTTACCACTGCGCAATTTTGCCTCTGTTTACCTGGTTACTCAATCAGTATTTAGTTTCCTTTGCAAATGTGAACACCCTTCCAAAAATCTCTTGAATTCAAAGTAAAACTTGACCATGTATATTTGTTATAAGGTTTTGTTTTTTCGCAGTTGGTGAAGGAAGGGAGTTGAGAGGGAAAGAGATTAAATGCTTGTCAATTAGAATAGAAATTATTAAAGAAGAAAAGAAAGCAAAACACCCGCAAACATTTCACGGTTCCTCTCACCTTTGCACTGTGGTCTGATTGTCAAGCTGATCTTGATTCAGGTTGTACTCAGGATTCTTGGCCAGTGGCTCCCTAATGCTTTCAAGGATAGTGTGCCCCTCTTTTAATGCTAACATCATATCTTCCTGTGGAAAGACAACAGCTCGTTCAAATTTGCTCTTTGGTGTTTTAGAGATTCATCATTCAATAA
Organism: Trichosurus vulpecula; assembly: GCF_011100635.1. Classification (NCBI taxonomy): domain Eukaryota; kingdom Metazoa; phylum Chordata; class Mammalia; order Diprotodontia; family Phalangeridae; genus Trichosurus; species Trichosurus vulpecula. Next base: position 391,004,111 of record NC_050576.1, on the reverse strand, counting down.
ATAATAAATCATTAGAAACTATACTATTAGCTAAGTTGTCTGAAAAGGTTGATTTAAAGAGTATGTGGAAAGAGAGAAGGAAAAATAAATTATAAAGGATGGTGAGGATAATATTGGTATAGAGGAAACTGACAAAGAAATTACCTATTTGAATAATTTTACAGCACCATTGAATTTTCAGAACCAGAAAGGATTGTAGAGGTTAACTGGCCCCACTCTCTCATTTACTTATGAGAAAACTTTCAAGCTCAGAGGAATTAAATGACTTGCTCAATATTACACAACCAGTGAAGGCGAAAGCCAGGACTAGGTTATAGGGCAATCAATCAACAAGCACTTATTAAGTGCCTACTATGTGCCAGCTTCTTTTTGTTATTCAGTTGTTTTTCAGTCATGTCTCACTCTGTGACCCCATTTGGCGTTTTCTTGGCAGAGATATTGGAGTGGTTTGCCATTTCTTTCTCCAGATGAGGCACTGAATTAAAAAGGGTTCAGTGACTTGCCTACAGTCACACAACTAGTAAGTGTCTGAGGCCAGATTTGAACTTTGGAAGATGATTCTTCCAGATTCCAAGCTCACTGTTCTATCCACTAACCTAGTGGCCCCCAGGTTATCATATTAATAACACAATAAAAAACAAGAAATTTTTTTTTTAGAGATTATCAAAGGTAATCTTCTAATTTTTATTATGGAAATGAAGTTACTTGACAAAGGTCATACAACTAGGTAGGTGGCTAGGTAGCACAGCGGATAGAGTCAGGAAGAGCTGAGTTCAAATCCAGTCTTAGCTTTGTGACCCTCGGCAAAAATTGCTTATTCTTTGCTTGCCTCAGTTTCCTCACTTGTAAAATAGGGATAATAAGAGCCCCCATCTCTTACGGGTTGCGAGTTTCAAATGCGATAGTATTTGTAAAGTGCTTAGCACAGTGCCTGGCACATAGTAGGTGCTTAATAAATAATTATTTCATTCCTTCCTAGTGGCAAAGCTAGAACTAGAGTCCGGGTTTAATAGCTAAAGAAGATACAGTTGTGTGGCTAGAAAGACCCTTGAGTGCGGTAAATCAACTGTGTCCTATGAGCAGTTAAGGCAATCTATGTGAAGCTCTGGTTGGCATAAATACATACTCAAATTTTTTTTCTGGAGAGCAAAAAGCTAGTATAAATATACTGGAAAGCCAGGCACCTCCTACAAGTTCAGCTCTAGGGAGTATTTTCCCTTGACGTTTCCATAAAAAAAAAAAACAAGTTGGGGGCGGGGGAAGGAATTATGTGAGCATCTGGATGATGATAATACCAGTTCACATTTATATGGTGCTTTGAGATTTACAAAGCACTTTCTTTGCAACAATACTGTGAAGTAGCTCATGCAAGTAATTTTTTAACCTGGCTTGTAATCTTATTGGTGGCAGAATATTTGAAAAGAAGTACTCTCAGTCTAGATTTTACTTTTTTTTTCAATGTACAATCCTAAAGAGTTGTATGGGACATAGAGGTTATCTTGTCCTCATTTATTAACACTCACTCAGCCAGAGTTACACATCACTTAGTGGTAAAGAAGACAGGGTGTCTAACAAAAGTTCCTTCAGTAATTTCTTTCTAATCAGAGCAAGCTATTAGTTTAAGCTAGATAGGGCTGCATGTTTGGTGACTTATGAGTATATCCTCTTTAGAAAAGCCTCTACCAAGAGAAATGACTGCTGTTTCAAAGCAAAAAATTTAGCCAGTGTGTAGGAGTAGGCTTATGATGAGGAAAAAAAAGGAATTTATACAAAGTGGGGAGAGGAAGACATCCCGAGAGGAAATCAGTAAGTAAACACGGTAAGATTAAGAGCCTTGGATTTCTGGAATTGGTACAAAACACAATGTCCCTACCTGCCTGTCTAATCTCTGCCTTAAGATACTATAGGAATCTCAGCTTTAAAATTTCCTGGTAAACATCAGATTGACCAATAGACTCAGTTACCACCAGCATGACTCACTTTGCTGAGAGATATCTTTAAAGCCTAATTCATAATTCTGTGCCGATCTCATCATTACTCAGTGATGCAAAGGATTTATTACCCACATTTGAAGCCACCACAAGAACACGTTTCAATCTGCATTCTACTAAGGCTGTCCTTTTTATATCAGAGATAAAAAATGTGCTTTTTATGTTAGAAATAAATGTGAACCCCCAGTCTCCAAACTTGGAAAGCTAATGAGCAGTAGCCACTCATTAAGAGTGGTTTTTGAAGCATGTTTCAGCCTCATACTTGGTATAATCAAGAAAACCATGCTCTTTTCCTCTTGGAAATTTCTCTTTAATGATCAGAGCCCTTTCGTGTTTAACCTCAGCAAGCTTTGCCCCTTCCCATCCTTCACTTACCTTCATTTTGCCTTTCTTCTCTGTGTGTGCTGAAAGAATGGAGCTGGTTGATTGTACATCATTAGGTAATTCTGTCTCAGCCAGTTCTGTCCCAAAGGACTGGAGCATTTGAGCTGTTTGCTTAACCATTAGGGCGAAACTTTCAATAGCCTTTTGAAATAAAGAGGAGGAAAAAGGCTACATCAAATATCCTATGCACACAACACGGCTGCTGTTTTAAAATGAGACCTAGGTCTCATGACAGCCAACAAATTAAATATCACCTCATTCTAAAAGTAAAAGATTTCAAAGAAAATCTAAGCAACAGTATGCTCATAGACAAGTACCTTCACCATTCGTTCCTTGACTGCATGCTTTTTTTTTTTCCGGATTCAGATCAGACACACTTTTAACATAATCTCAAAATTCAGAGCAATTCTGTACTTGACTTCTCTCCTTCTCTCTCCTAGGAGCAGAATGACCACGTGTGTGCTCACACACTCACACACACACACCACAACAACACAGCCTTTTGCCTTTAAGCCTGCAGAAAACCACTCCCAAACTTATTACTCATATTATTTCTTTAAGATGACTAAGTTCCATTGAGACCATCTCCTCATTCTTTGGAAGTAAACTTTTGCTAACATGAACATGTTTGGGGAAACTTCATGCCATGATGCAGAAGCAGGACTATACTGCGAGCAGTTTTCCTTTCCTTTCCTCCTGACCATGAAAAGATAACCGGAAAGGTCACTTACTGTGCGGTGAGATAGCCACCTGCTATGACAGTAGTCCAGGGTCCCACCAAGATCTTCTGTTAGCTGTGTTTTGTCAATATAACTCTGCAATTCTGGTACTGAACTGAGCATTATGATCTAGAAAAAAGGAAACAAAGCAAAACCCACAAATAGAACATCCACGTATAGAGCTGACACAGTAATCTATCAGGGGAAAACGTCTTCATTGTTGCAAAGGACATGGTTGGTGAAAATAATAGCTGTTAGGTTTGAGAAAGGTCGATTTACATGTACCCATTGCAGAGGAAAATGGTACGGTTTTATCAGGTACCAATTAGTGTCTATACGACACCCCAAATGTGAGCTAAATAATGCATAATAGGTCTGGCAGATGTTATCTTCATCAAGTTTCACATTTTAATCAATCGACAAGGAATGATCAATACTTCTGACATTTGTATGAAGTCACTTACCTTCTTTTAGCCTCTGTTTCCCTATCTGTAATATTAGAGGGTTGGAGTGAATGGTTTTTGAGGTCCCTTCCAGTTCTAGATCTATGATCCTAGATTCCATTAATTAAGTACCTACTATATACTAAGCAGCATGCTAGGGATACAAATACAAGAGTGGAACAGTTCCTGCCCTCAAGGAACTTAATATCTACACATCAGAAATATATGGTTATGGCATTTAAATGATTCCTCTGCATGAACACAGTTGAGAGAGAGGGCAGGTTTTTATTAGTGAAACTGGAACCAAATTATCCAGGGCTTATTTTCAGTTTTTGCTATGTATAATTTTTTTTCTCTTTTTTCACTTAATGAAACTCCAAGATTTTAAATAAAAAAGTCATTGCTCTGTAAGATATCAAGTAAGTCTTCCAAAATAGGTCCTTAGATCTATTTCACATCTGTTTTGTATTAGCACCCTGGCTATTGCTAACTATTTATTGAGATTAAAAATAGCGTAATTTATATTAGGAAATCAGAAGAAAATGTATTTAAGAATGGAACTCTCCAAAAGAGATTTAGTCAGCCCCTATTTTTGTCCTTCTACACCATTCTTTAGTGCCCTCCAAGCAAACTTAACCTAGAGAAAAAGAGTAAAAGAAACTTCCCTACATTTCTTTCTCATTATTCATGCATTTTTGTGGGAACCTTTTTAAATTCCTTTATTTTAGGTTTTCTTTTTTAAATTTTTTTTACTCATTTTGTACTTAAATACAAAAGACAAAAAAGAACATTTCTACGCACACAGCACAACATAAAAGAGGATTCAATATAAAACCATAAATTTCCATTTCACACTGTTTATTTGAAAAACTATGCTACCCTGCTTTCTGTACTTCCTTTTAAGTTTTCTTTTGTTCTCTGTTGTGCATTTGTTTCTCCCTTTCTCCCCACCCCACCATGAAGAAGGCTTCCATTAGACACAAATATGTGTGTGTATGTGTGTAAAATCATACTATACATATTTCTATTCATCAGTTCTTGCTCTGGATATGGATACCATCTTCCATCATAGGCCCTTTGTAGTTGATTCAAGCATTTTAATACGCAAAATGAGCAGCGAAAACCAACTCAGACTCAAATTCAGACTCAGACTAAAACTCTAGATTCCTTTTTTGATGACAAAGAAGATCAAAACTTACAGCCAGAAGAAGTCAACAAAGTCAAAGAGCCTACATCAAAAGCCTCCAAGAAAAATATGAATTGGGCTCAGGCCATGGAAGAGCTCAAAAAGGATTTGGAAACAAGTAAGAGAAGTAGAGGAAAACTTGGGACAAGAAATGAGAGTGATGCAAGAAAACCATGAAAAACAAGTCAATGACTTGCTAAAGGAGACCCAAAAAAATACTGAAGAAAATAACACCTTAAAAAATGGACTAACCAAATGTCAAAAGAGCTCCAAAAAGCTAATGAGAAAAATGCCTTGAAAGGCAGAATTAGCCAAGTGGAAAAGGAGGTCCAAAAGACCACTGAAGAAAATACCACCTTAAAAATTAGATTGGAGCAAGGGGAAGCTAGTGACTTTATGAGAAATCAAGATATTATAAAACAGAATGAAAGGAATGAAAAAATGGAAGACAATGTGAAATATCTCCTTGGAAAAACCACTGACCTGGAGAATAGATTATTGGACTACCTAAAAGCCATGATCAAAAAAAGAGCCTAAATATCATCTTTCGAGAAATTATCAAGGAAAACTGCTCTGATATTCTAGAACCACAGGTTAAAATAGAAATTGAAAGAATCCACTGATTGCCTCCTGAAAAAGATCCCAAAAAGAAAACTCCTAGGAATATTGTCACCAAATTCCAGAGCTCCCAGGTCAAGGAGAAAATACTGCAAGCAGCCAGAAAGAAACAATTTGAATATTGTGGAAATACAATTAGGATAACACAAGATCTAGCAGCTTCTACATTAAGGGATTGAAGGGCTTGGAATATGATATTCCAGAGGTCAAAGGAGCTAGGATTAAAACCAAGAATCACCTACCCAGCAAAACTGAGTATCATGCTCCAAGGCAAAATATGGATTTTCAATAAAATAGAGGACTTTCAAGCTTTCTCAGTGAAAAGACCAGAGCTGAATAGAAAATTTGACTTTCAAACACAAGAATCAAGAGAAGAATGAAGAGGTAAACAAGAAAGAGAATTCATAAGGGACTTACTAAAGTTGAACTGTTATGTTTACATTCCTACATGGAAAGATGATGTGTGTAATTCATGAGACCTTTCTCAGTATTAGGGGAGTTGAAGGGAATATAGACAGAGGGCACAGGATAAGTTGAATATGAAGGGATGATATCTAAAAAAATGAAATAAATTGAAGGGGTGAGAGAGGAATATATTGAGAGAGGGAGAAAGGGAGAGATAGAATGGGGTAAATTATCTCACATAAAAGTGGCAAGAGAAAGCAGTTCTGTTGGAAGGGAAGAGGGGGCAGGTGAGGGAGAATGAGTGAATCATACTCTCATCAGATCCAACTTGAGGAGGGAATAACATACACACTCAATTGGGCACCTTACTCTACAGGAAAGTAAGGGGAAGGGGATAAAAAAAGGAGGTTTGATAGAAGGGAGGGCAGATAGGGGGAGGAGGTAATCAAAGGAAACACCTTTGAAAAGGGACAGGGTCAAGGGAGAAAATTGAATAAAGGGACAGGATAGGATAGAAGGAAATTTAGTTAGCCTTTCACAACATGAGCATTGTGGAAGTGTTGTACATAATGATACATGTGTGACCTATGTTGAATTGCTTGCCTTCCAAGGGAGGGAGGGTGGGTGGGAAGGGAAGAAGGGAGAGAATTTGGAACTCAAAGTTTTAAAAGCAGATGCTTAAAAAAATTAAAAAACAAAACAAAACAACAAAAAAAGAAATGATGAGCAAGTGGACTTCAGAAAAAACTGGAAAGACTTATATGAACTGATGCTGAGTGAGGGGAGCAGAAACAGGAGAACATCGTACACAGTTACAGCCACACTATGTGATGACTAATTTTGATAGTGTTGGCTCTTCTCACCAATGCAAGGTTCTAAGACACCTCCAAAAGGCTCATGATGGAAAATGCTATGCATATCTAGAGAAAGAATTATGGAGTCTGAATGCAAATTAAAGCATACTATTTGCTCTCTCTCTTTTTTGTTTTGTTTCTTCTTTCTTGTGGTTCATTCCATTGGTTATAGTTCTTTACAACATGACTAATGTGAAAATATGTTTAGTATGAATGTATATATAGAGTCTATAAAAGATTGCACATTGCCTTGGGGAGGGGGATGGAGAAAATTTAAAACTCAAATGCTTGTGGAACTGAATGTTGTAAACTAAAAATAAATTAAAATTAAAAAAAGAAAGATATATCATTTAATTTGAAGGAAAAATTTGTATGTGTGAGAAAATGAGGTCTAAAACTATTTTCTGTGGCCCCAAAGCATCCTACAGATCTGATAATCCTTTCTTCTTCCTCTCTTGGGGTGGAGATAGTCACAGTGATTACCTATTGATCTTGTAAACAAAAAAGTTATCTTTGACTTATGATTTTCAGTATGTTGAGGCTACATTTGACCAAGGGCAAATAGGTGGAACAGTGAACAAAGCACTGCGCCTGGAATCAGGAAGACTTATTTTCCTGAGTTAAAATCTGGCTTCAGACACTTAACTAGCTGTGTGACCGTGGGCAAGTCACTTAACCTCAGTTTTCTCATCTGCAAAATGAACTGGAGAAGGAAATGGCAAACCACTTCAGTATCTTCGCCAAGAAAACTCCAAATGGGGTCATAAAGAGTCTGACATGAGTCTCCAAAAGTACTCCATGAGTACTTTTGAGACATGAGACATGAGACTCCAAAAGAGTCTCCAAAGTACCTTCTAGCTCTAAAGTCCTATGACATTGGGCTCTGTCTATGAAACGGTCATTGGGTAATAATCTATTTTAACATAAAGAAGAACCGAAGGGAGAAGAACGGCTACAAATAATATCAAAAGGAAGTATATGTGATAGAGAGAAGCTCCTGGAGGCAGGAACTCTCATTTTGTCTTGGTATTCCCAGCATCTAGCCCAGGGCCTAACACATAGGAGACATTTGACAAATACTTGTTGACTGATTACAAATAAACAATTTAGTCTTTTGTTGATCGTTGTTCCATCACCTCTGTGATCCCACTTAGGATTTTTGTGGCAAAGACACAGGAGTAGTTTGCTATTTCCTTCTCTAGTTCATTTTACAGACAAGGAAACTGAGGCAAACACAGTTAAGTGACTTGCCCAGGGTCATACAGCTAGTAAGTGTCTGAGGTCAGATTTGAACTCATACCATTATTTTCCCTAGTCTCTAGTTGAAATTTATCATTTCCTTCAACTATTTAAAACATTATTTTGAGAAGGGGTCCACAGACACCATTAGACTGCCAAAGGGGTCCATGACATACAAAAAATGTTAATCAGCCCTTGACTAGTGGGCTTGAGCCTGACCATGGGGATTCATAGGTAGGTGTAGAGCTTGGAAGGGCTCCAGAGGGACTCTAGTTCACAGATGTCAAACTTAATAGCCTACAGGTGGCAAGTGGGCCCTCAAAACTCCTACTGCTGCCCGAGATTAAAATCTAATTGGGAAATCTTTAATAAAATAAATAAAAATACAATACAACATAGATTGTGTTGATTTGTAGTTTCCTAGGTCAGCATGTTGTCCACAGAGGTTCATGTCTTCCAACTCTCTCATTTTCCAAGTGAATTGGTAACTTGCCCAGGGTCACACAGGTGTGGCAGAACTGGGGTGGAAACATTGGGCAGGGGTCTTTGCACAACATCATGCTGCTGCCCAGGTTGGGTGTATACAGATCCCTTCTCTTAGTTTTGATGGAGATAAGTTTGGGTGGGGTTTTTCAAAAGGGGTTTTACTAAGGGGAAGGTAAAATAAAGCATAACCGAAATCATAATTAATGAGTTACAGAGTTAGAAAAACCCATCCTAAATATTATAGTCTAGCCACAAACGTCTTAAAGGAACACCCTGTTCTATTCTGATTCCTCACACTCAATTCTCTCCGGAAAAATCAGCAGAGAGTTTGGTTCTAATTTCTATTATGAGGTTCAGGTCTTCTACCTCTGGTTCTAGGCTAACATCTAGGTCTGTCAATCTGGGGGATACCTCAAGTTATAGATAATTTATGGAGGTCTAGAACTCAAAGACTAACCAATCAAACCTTTCCCAGTTCAAGTTCTAATCACCTTTCCAAATCTCTTTAATGACATCCTTAGGATCCTCCCTGGGGAATAAGTATCTAGAATCTTATCAAAACAATTTTACAATAATTATCAATGCTTTAGGCAATTTCCATTGGTGACAAAGGAAGAGATTCCTTTCCTCACAAGCCTATCTTTGGGGAAAAGATCAAGAACTGAAATACTTACAGGTACCTTCATTTTAAATTCATCTCTATTGAATTTGAAAGCAATGTCTGAGAGAGTCCTTTGTAAAAATCCTGTTGGGCGTAGAACAAGGACAAGTTGCAGGTTCCCTGGGAAAGATGCCTGTAAGTAAAAAAAGAAGACATGGCTTATAAATAACATATGCTACCACAGCCTTAGGGTGTAGTTAAAACTCCAAGTATAATATAAAAACACCAATTCAAAAAAATCATTAAGTATTTTCTGAGCACTTACTTGTATCTCTATTGGGCCTCCTCCCCCACAAGCCCTAACATAGCATTGGATCCACATTGATGTTTATTTATTTTAGTCATGTTCGAGTCTCTGTGACCTCATTTGGGTTTTCTTAGCAAAGATACTGGAGTGGTTTGCCATTTCCTTCTCCAGCTCATTTTACAGATGAGGAAACTGAGGCAAAGAGGGTTAAGTAACTTGCCCAGGGTCACCCAGCTAGTAAGACCAGATTTCAACACAGAAAGATGAGTCTGGATTCCTGACTCCAGGCCTGGCAGTCTACTGCCCATTGGGTCCAAAGTAGGTGCTTATTAAACATTTGTTCACAGATCAATAATGGAATATTAATTTAAGCAAAAGAGACTGAGATATACAATTTACTACAGGTTTCAAGGGATGAACATATAGTTGATTAAAGAAAAATTATACTAAGTAGGCTCATGATGACTTCTCTTTCCTAAGTTCACTGGGGAAAGGTTCTTGGATTATACATGCCAGTTACTGCGGGTGACTAGATGATTTAGCTATCATTTTGAGCAAACTAATTTTAATGGGCGAAGATGTTTATATTTGGGGCAGCTAGATGGTGCAGTGGATAAAGCACTGGGCTTAGAATCAAGAAGACTCATATTACTGAGTTCAAATCTGACCTCAGACACTAATTGTGTGACCTTGGGCAAGTCACTTAACCCTACTTATTTCTACTTCCTCATCTATAAAATGAACTGGAGAAGGAAATGGAAAACCACTCCAGTATCTTTGCCAAGAAAACCCCAAATAGGGTCATGAAGAATCAGACACAACTGAAATACCCAGACAACAACCATAAAGATGTTACATATTTAAAACAACAACAGCATCAACATAGTTTTGCATGGCTCAATAAAACAGGCAATTTGGAGTAAGTGGTCATATTTGTGCTTTTCTGATGCAAGAATGGAAATACATCATGCTGGCTGTGTAGTAAGCAGTACTGCAGTAATATGGAAAAATACAATAACTCAGGAAAAGTTTCTTTATATTACTGTCCACTGAAATATTGTAGTAGACACTGAGAACATTGTAGCTCATTAATGGATTCTAGTAGAGGTGTTACTAGCTCTCTATTAGAAAATCCAATGGTTTGAAAAGCTCTTTTAGGTTATAGGGATACAGTACTTAAATACAAATCTATCAGTAGGCAGAGATCTATAAATTCTCTTAGAAACAGCAGAGGACAGGAAACCCTTAGAAAGCATCTACGCTAATCCCTATATCAAGCACAAATCTTCCTTTACCACATCTCTGACAAATGGTCATACAGCCTCCATTCTGAAGCCCCCAGTGATGGAGAATCCATGTCTTCCTAAGTGGTCCCCTTCTATTTTTCAGACAGCTCTGTTTGGAAATTCTCTCTTCTACTGAATTGAAACATGCTTCCAAGAAAGTACTATAACTTTACACCTACTAGTTTAAGGAAAACAAGTTTGATCCCTCTCCTAAGCAATAGTTCTTCAAATATTTGAAGATAAAACTATCCCATCTCTTTTATGCCTTCTTACTGGGAGCCTAAACAACCATGGTTCTATCAGCTGATCGTCATGTGCTCTATTTTGAGTTCCCCCAGCATCCTAGTCACCCTGGAAATGTTCTAGTGTATTGACATCCCTGCTAAAATGCAGAACCTTAAACTGGACATGCTACTCCAAGTGGAATCTATCTGGTTCAGAATTCAGAAGAGCTATCCCTTCCCTCATTGTAAGCCCTAGATTTCTATTAATGAGCCAAGTACTGAACTGGTTTTTTGGGGAAGCTATGTCATGCTGTTGAGCTCACAGTCCTTTAAAAAATTCTCACCTATTTCACATGAATTTAGTCCAGCCATACCTTCCCAATCATACAAAGGATGGCTAGGATGGGGGATGGGGAGGAGGATGTGGGAGGAGTGGTGGTGGTGGTGATGGTGAGACTGAAAATTCTATGCCTCCTGGTGTGCAGAAATGTTATTGTTTTACTGTGACTGAATGCCTTCTGGCTCTATGTGGGCTTATAAAAGCCAACAGACTTTCTGCAGGGAGAGCAAGGAAAACCTGAAATCCATTTCAGCTCATTATCTCGCTCTTTTGCTTCTGCGGCTGCCTCACTGAACAAGCCCAATCCCCAAGGCATTTGCATGTTTGATGTAGCCAAAAGCAGGGTTGGATGAAGAAATTCTTTTTAAAGAAATGCTTACTTCCTTGAAAGCTAACAGGAAAAGAAAAATACTCCACTTCCCCAATTTCTTCAAGAGAACAATGTGGCAATTTTGAGTGAAATCAATTAATTTCATAATTTGACTGCAACTTTAATTACTGTATAAAAACCAAATCTGTAGGGTTCAGTCTTAATCTACGAGTAATAGAAAAGACAACAACCTGGTTGGTAGATGACCTCATGGTATTAAGATCTGAGGTTTCCCCAATGGATTCCTATACATCAGGGCAGCCTGTGTGGAAAATTCTGCTAATTAAAGCAGGAAAGTGTTTTTGGAGCCAAGAAGCACAGGGTACTAAGGGAAATAAATATACTTCTAAAAAAAGGATGACCAACTCCCTCCCCAAATCCTAGATTGCAAATTAAAATGTCCTTCATTTTACTTTACTTCAAAAATATTTCCTTCCATACATTTCTGGAAATGTACGCTCCTAGATACATGGGCAGAAAACATGAAAAACACATAATAAGATACCCTTACTCATACAACTCTCTATTATCTGTGGCAAAGGAGACTATGGAGAAAATGGAAAAACAATTCACAGCTAAATACCACACTTCATCTTCACCAGTAGTTTCAATTACCTTCCCTCCAACCTGACCTATTTATGTATTTTATCCATTCAAGCCTTCACACTTTTGGTCATGCTGAGCTCCTACCAGGGATGCCTTTCTTGTCCTATCTACTCGTATAAATTCTTTGAGGGTCATTTCAAGTCCTACATTCCCTCTGAAACTTCCCTGTTTTCCCCAAGTCCTTACTCTCCCAGGAAAGCTCCAATTGAGCCCTCCTCAATTTCCCCAACTGCCAATCATCTCTCTCTCCTCTAAAGTCCAATAGAATTCGCTTTATTGCTTGTACCAACTTATCCAGCATTTAATCATATGCTGCCTTGTATTGTTATTCAACTTTTCATGAAGCACCTTATTTATTCAGTTAGACTATAAGTTCACTGGGTCCAAGAACCTCACCCACATGGTTTTCTTCATCTTTCAGAGTGACCTAGAGCAATGCTATGGACATAGTTGTTTCTCAATAAATACTTCTTTGATGAACTGGTTTGATTGGAGCTCCTATTAAATTGTAACCTGGTGGCAATTACCACTAAGTGCCCCCAACTTATGTAATTCAAGGTACAGTTGTTTGCAATAGCGGATGTAACCACAAAAGTCTAATTCACTGTCTAGGGTCAATTTCTACTCTGAAAGTTTGAAGGGCTCGATTTGTCGATGCTTTTTAACAAGTGAAAAGTTACAGTAGTCTCATGTTATCTAGAAACCTGAGCTAAAGGTTGAATAGATCATTCCAAATTATTCTTCCATTCAATTATTGACGAAATCTTGTAACATTTCTGAAAACAAATCTTAAGGCTAGCACAAAGCACAAAAACACAATTCATAATTTTACCCTAATCAGAAATTAACACAGCACTCTGTAAATAGCATATAGTGGGGGTTCTATAAATAAATGTGGATAGAAGATACATGGTAGAATAATCTTAGAATTTTAGAGTCTACACTGGAAAATCTGTTAATAATGAGATGCTTTACTTTGGGCGCCAATATGCACACAACGCCATCCCCCCAAAATACAAGCTGGTGATTACCTTTGGACTGACTACATTCACATATTTAAAACCTAGACCCTTAAGTGAAACTTTGTAGTGGAAAAATAAAAACAAAAACAAACAAAAAGAAGACATTAACAGTAAAGAGAAAGCCCCTGCCTGCTTTGCCTGTTCAGATATTTGACCTGAGTACGCAGTACATAACGCAAAAGCCATGTTTTATGTCTGAAGACTTACGCTTTTCTAGGTCACCTTTAATGAGTCAAGAGCAAACTTACACCTTTATTTATGAAACTAACACTCTTATTTAGGGAAAGGAATTGTTAGTGATGTCTTTTGTGAGGTGACACAGAATCACGTCCTCTGAATTCCCACAGATCAAGTTTTGGCAAACCACATGATTATGCCTCAAGGGCACTTAAGTGGCAGCAGGGATGGCATATTTCAAAATGTAAGCTCTTTGAGGCAGGTTGAGCTTACTCATTACTATTACTCTCTTCCCAAGATCCACGCTCAATGTCCCAAGCAGCTTACTTTGACTAAACTTTTAGATAAAGGAAAGAAAAAAGGTGGATTATCAAATCAATAATTTTATTTTCTGTGCATATTTTTTGATAAAACCAGTCACCCAAGTGACTGGTGACATTATAAACAATGTCTCTGTCTTTCTATTTTCTAGTTTAGGATTTTGCATGTTTTTTTTATTCAGAAAATTCAACTGATTATCTGTGATGGGGAAGGCATTGTACTAGGTGCTGGGGAAACAAAAATAAATAAGACATTTCTTTTTCTAAAAGTTTATAATATGGAAGAGGAGATGGTAGAGAATAAATATATGTTAAAATATTAAAGGAGAGAAATACAACAAAATTGATAAAGTGCTAGAATGGTTTAGAGGAAAGAAAAATCCACATTCCACTGTTGAAGGGAGGAGGACAGATGGTCAGGGAAGGCTTCATAGAGGAGGTGATACTTGACTTGAGCCTTGAGGTAGGATTTCAAAAGTGTAGGGTATGGCCTAAGCAAAGGCAAAGAGGTGGAATAGGGTAGAAAGAGTCTGGGGAATAGTGAAGAATCCCATGTGACTGAAGCATGGAGAGTATAAAGGAGAGGAGTGAGAAATAAACCTGGAAAGGCAAGTTGTGTAGGCAGAATGCCCACGGCTTTGAATACCAGGCTCTAGAGGTTAGAAGGAAAATGGAGAAATCATTGAAGGTAAGCAGAGAGACAATGTGATCAGAGTTGTGTATTAGCAAATCTACTCTGGAAGAGTTGTGTAAGGTGTGGTGGAACAGGAAGAAACTGGAGGTGAGGATGTTATGCAGGAGGTTCTCACAATAGTTTACACGAGAAGATCTGAACTAAAATGGTGGCAGAAGGAATGGACGAGAGGGGAAAGACATCACAGACATTAGAGGTATAAACAACTGTACTTAGGAACTGGGGGCTGTGCTGAGGAAAGAGGAAAAAAGTACTCTTGAGGTTTCGAGCCTCGGTTAAAAATGCAAGAATATTAGTGTTAGAAAAAGAGATAGGAAAGTTAGGAAAGAGGTCAGATTTCAGGGAAAGGTAATGATTTTGGTTTTAGATATGTTCTATTTGACATGTTGGTATGATACCCAGTGGAGATATTTAACAGATGGTTGGAAATACAGGAATGGTGCTGAAGATAATTTAGAAGTCATCCAGATAGAGTTGAAAAGGCTAGAGGCAAAGTCATAGGGAGGAATTTTTACACCCAGAGCAAGAAGCAACCTCACAGTTGAGGGAAAAAAAAAGGAATGAAGACCACCTCCCAGGGGAGACAGAGACCCCAGGACAAAAGAGTGAGTAGATGAGGTCTATCTGAAAGAATGTTGTTTTGCCTTTGTTCAATTGTTTCAGTCAACATTTAACTCTTTGTGACCCCATTTGGGGTTTTTTTTGGCAAAGATACTGGAGTAGTTTGTCCTTTCCTTCTCCAGCTCATTTTACAGATGAGGAAACTGAGGCAAACACGGTTAAGTGACTTGCCCAGGGTCATACAGCTAGTAAGCATGTGAGGCCAAATTTGAACTCAGGTCTTCCTGACTCCAGGCCCAGCACTCTATCCACTGGGCCACCTAGTTGCCCATATCTGAGAGAATACTGATCTCATTAATAATCAGAGCTCTGGTAGATAATATTCTTTTCACATCTATTGGTAAGAGGTGAATTCTTACCCAAAGAGGGATAGAGATAGTTATAAAAGATAAAACAGATAATTTTAATTACACAAAATTAACAAGTTTTTTTCACGTACAGAAGTAATGCATCTAGGATAAAAAGGGAAGTAGTCACCTGCGGAAAATCTTTGTATCAAATTTTCTTTAGAAAGTATACGAGATATAAATATAGCTACAAAGATATATATATGTACATATATATACACACATGCATATACACACATATAACATATAATATACATATATATACAATATATAATATACATGTATAATATACATACATAAAATATATACATATGTACATATAAGATCAAATGCCATTCCCCAATAGATAAGTGATAAAGAATATGAAGAGATAATTCTCAAAAGAATGGCAAACTATTAATAGTCACATTAAAAATATTCCAAATCACTAGTAATAAAAGAAATGTAACACAAAATGACTCTGAGGATTCATCTAGATAACAGAAGATGAGAAGTCAGTATTACAGGGGTCGGAGAAAGATATGTATATTAATACACTGCTAGTGGAGCTATGAATTGCTATAATGATTCTGCAAAGCAATTTGGAATTATGCAAATAAAGTGACTAAGGTGTCCATATCCTTTGGCCCAGAGATTCCACTACTAGGCATATACTTTAAGGAGGTCATTTGTAATAAGAAAGGCTCCATATACATCCAAATATTTATAGCAGCACTTTTGGCAATGCAAAGAACTTGAAACAAAGTTAGTCATAAATTACAGAATAGCTAAACAAATTTTGTTGCACTAATATCATGGAATATTATTGCTGTGCTGAGAGAAATAACAAACATAATGAAAAGACAAGTGTGGAAGCACATTAACTGGTATGGAGTGACGTAAGGACAGCAAGGCAAATAATACACACAATGATTGCAACAAAATAAATGGAAAGAACCATCACCGTAAAATACGAAGGTTGTAAGAGTGTTAAGAATAATCTTGGCCACAAAGAAGAGATATGAGAATACATCTGCAGAGGTGTTGGGTGATCCACAGATGTGGAACACTACATATGGTGTCAGAGTTTATTCATGTGTGTGTAAGTTTTGCTGAGACTTTTCCCCCGTACTTTTAAAAAATTATTATAGAAGACGACTCTCTGGGAGACAGGGGGAAGGAAGAATACAGGGAGAAATATAAAAACAAAATCAATAAAAGCTATTTTTCAAAAAATATAATATCCTTTAAAGCAGAAACTGCCTTGCCTTTTATTTTTGTATCTCCAGAGTTTAGCACAGTGCCTGGGAAACAGTAAGTACTTAATAAATGCTTTTTCATTCATTTCAAAAAAAATACAGAAATATATCTAGGTTGGGGTGGTGAGGATTTAGCCCAGGGTGCCATTATTTAGAAAATACTGATGACACTTGCATTCCTTTTGCAGCATACAACAATTGTGGTTAGCATCTAGTTACCAAGAATAATTTCTGCTTTGGCTGCATTTCTGGTGATCTCACTCATCTTGTAGCATATTCCCACCCACTCAGGAGCAACTTCATATTATACTCCCTAAATTTTGACTGCTAAAGCCACAAAAATACCTAGTTAGAGCTCTCTTGATAAATAAATATTAGGGTAGTGTGTTCGAAGGTGGCAATTGTAATAACATTTCAGTCTTTCTTATGTTTCGCTAGGTATTAGTAAGATCAATATAACACATATCCTATCTATAAAAACCCTGTTTACATTATCTGCTTTTGAGTAGGGGTTCTAGTAGGGTTCCTTCCAAGTCTGAAATTATGATGTGGGCCTTGGCTGCAAATACAAAGTTGGTGGGGGTGGAGTGGGGGTGAGAGTGTAATGTCCCCTGACAGCAGAAATTATTGCCTTTTAAAAATATTTTTAGCATCAAACTGTGCCTTTAAAAGAGAAGGCATCTAATAAATGTGCTAAATGGAATTTGCTGGTGTGAACGTAATCTACAGATAAAAGAGAAAGGAATTGGAAACATAGAATACATGTTTTTTTAAACAATAATTTCATACCACTACCTAAGGTTGGAACTCCTCTCGTACAGTAATACACAAAATCCAAATAAGTTTCTTTGAGAAATTTGAGTTTTGCAAAATAGTTTTTTTAAAAATCCTGCTATAGAAACTTCACCTGTGTCTAAGTGCAATAGATTTCAAGTGAAAGGATCTAGATTCAAATAACACTTATTATTTGTATGAATTTCAACAAGCTGCTTAATCTAGGTATTGATTTTCTCACCTGTAAAATGAGAGAGTGGACTAGATTGTGGGTTAACTTTTTTGTGTCATGGACCCCTTTGCTTATCTGGTGAATCCTATGGACCGCTTATTAGAATAATATTTTTAAAAGCATAAGATAAAATATATAGAGGTTTAAAGGATACAAATTATATTGAAATACAATTATTGAAAAAAATTTTTTTTAAGTTCATGGACCACAGTTTAACAACTCCTGGAGATGGTTTTAAGGTCCCTTCCAGCTCTAAATCCATAAACCTATGATCATTCAGCCAAATTTTCCATCATTATTCCTAAGATGGAAAAGTAACCAATTACATACATCCAGCAGTAAGTCATTTCTATAATTATATTTTGGTACCTTTCTATATAGTTAAGTAGAGTAATGGACCCAAAGGCAGAATTTCTAAAATCTTCCTTCAATGGAGGTAAGAACTCGACTCATGTTTCCTAGATTTCATATGGTTATTTATTTTGAAATATGGACATATAAGTTTCCTCTACAAAGTCCTATCCTTATGGTCCAGTATGATATGGAAGTAACCCTTATGCTGGAAAGGTTTCAAAAACAGACTAAATCTGTTTTCTGAGACCAACCTAGCAAAGAATGAAGAATCTGATTACCAGTAACTGGCTAGACACGAGGGCATGAATTCTTTAGTCATGGAAACCCACGAAACAAAGCCAAATATAGAATTAACCTCAATCACCTGTGGCCCCCTTCCGCATGTGTTGAAATGGAGGCGGAAAAGAGGGCAGACAGTTTTGGACTTTAAAAGTTTATGAACTTTAAAGTAGCTGTAGGTACTCTTAAATGTGAGAATCTTGTTCAGTGACCAATGAATGGACATTGGAGGAACTGGATCATATTAAACTTGACATTCCACTATAAATAAAACAAAATAATGGGAATTACAGCTAAATTGAAGGCTCACTCAAAGGCTTTTCTTGGAGCAGAAAATAAAGGAATTGGTAGAATAGGTTTTATTGTTTATCCAAAGGCAACAAGAAACACTAATGAAGATCTTGACATGCTCTCCAAATTAAATCAACATATACACTTTAATTCAGTGACTTCAATGTGAAGGTAGGAATAGGTGAGGACAGCAAGAAACAGAAAACATGGACCAGGGAAAAGGAATTGAAAGAGGCTATCTGATTTTAGTAACTCTAAATTCCTGCTCCCAAAGCCTCTTATTGGTCCACTCAATACCAAGTTCATAATAACCCCCCAAACCAAATATACCAAGTATCCCAAAATAGAAGCTTGTATTATCAACTCAGCCTGTAGTGCCAAAAGTAGCTCTAAAATTAGAGCACATTTTGTAAGTGTTAAATTTCATTGTAGTTGCCAAAGATATTTACTGATAAACAAGAATTATTGCCAACCCTCCCCCTCCTTTTTTTTCATCACCATGTGGCAAACTGTGACTTTTTGGTTTGGGGAGTGTATTTTCTATGCAAGAAATTCAGTGAGTGACATTACAAGGTGACACATTTTTTTATATATAGCAACTCCCAAAAAGTTTGATAAAAGTCATTTTCTGGTCATCTTCATTCCATTTTTCCTCACCCAAAACTCACCTCGGGCCTCCCAGTCAGGAACCCTAGGTTCCTGATTGTGATCGTTCTCCATATCTAATTCAGACTCAGGCTAACCAAGTTGTTTTCTGTCTCTCTTTATCCCATGCTGCCGTCGTTACTTGGCCCCCATCCCTTGCTGCTCCCTTCCTACATCTTGTTCTGGGGCAGTAATCAAATCAACGCTATTATTCCTGGAAAAGAGGAGTCATTCACAAGCAGAATGGTTTCAGAAAAACCTGGGAAGACTTATATGAACTGATGAAGTGAGCGGAACCAGAAGACTATTGTACATGGTGACAGCAGTATTTTAAGGATGACCAACTGTGAAAGACTTAGCTTCTCTGATCAGCACAATGATCCAGGACAATTCTAAAGGACCCATGATGACAAAGACTATCTACCTCCAGAGAGAGAACTGGGGAAATCTGAGTGCGGATTGATGTATATCTTTTTCACTTTCTTTATATTTATAGGGGGTGGAGGTTGTGTGTTTTCTTTTTTGCAACATGGCCAATATGAAATATATTTGCGTGACTGCACATGCATAATTGATACTATATTGCTTGCCTTCTCAAAGGGCGAAAGAGAGGTGCAAAGGAGCGAGAGAATTTGGAAGTCAGAATTCTAAAAAAAAATGAACGTTAAAAAATGTTTCATGCTTTTGGGAAATATTTAACAAAATAAAAAATGTGATAAAAATCTAAAAATAAAACAAAAATAAATGTGTCCTGAAAAGAGGAGTTGCTCTGTGGCTCCTCTCCCTGTTCCTATCAGTTCCCAGACTAAAATACCCCTTCTGGGCCATCATTCTTCTATATGTATTGTCTTCCCCTATTAGAATGTAAGTTTCTTGAGGGCAGGGATTGTCTCATATTTTGTATTTGTACCTGTAGCACATGACACTCTGCCTGGCACATAGTCAATACTTAATAATAATAAATATTTTGTTTTTCTTATCTTCATCTACACTAAATTAAAGAGAAGTTGTAGTCTCAATTAGATGAATAAATGAAAAAGTATTTAAGTTTAGTATGTGCCAAACACTGCCCTTAGTTCTAGCTTATAATATAAAGCAAAGACAATAAGGCAGTGGCACAGCAGATAGCACTCTGGGCCTGAAGTAGGGAAGACCTGAGTTCAAATTCAGCTTCAGACACTTACTAGCTGTGTGACCGTGGGCAAGTCATTTAACCTCTGTTTACCTCATCTGTACAATGGGGATAATACCATCACCCATCTACTTGTGAAGATCAAATTAAATAATAATGACAAAGTGCTTAGTACAGCGCCTGGCACACAGTATGTGCTATACCAATAGTTACTGTCATCATCATCATCATTATTCTCGAGGAACTTAAACTCTAATCAAAAGGTTCCTAACCTGGGGTTAACGATTTTTAAAATCATTTTATAACTGTACTTCAATATAATTTGTTTCCTTTATAGTTACATGTATTTTAAGCATTTAAATCCATTATAAGGCATATATGACTTCAGAGTGTGAAAGTGGACCATGATAAAAACACATTAAGGACCCTTGCTGTAATAGGTAGGGAGGATACTCGTACGAAGGAAGTCACATATTGTTGAAGGGTGTTATAATATGCCCCATACTCTGGGAAGCTCAGAATTAAAAGAAAGTAGGAATATAGAAATAAAAAGAGCGGGTAGCAGACTTCACTACAAAGAAAAGATTACATTGAAGAGACTGTAAAACAGCTTTGCACTTTTGCCCTTTACCCTAAGATATCAATTCATTCAATTAACATTTTATGGACCTGCCTGTCTGGCATTGTGGCAAGGCCCTGGGGATATCTAGATAGATACCTTGCAGTTCCCCTTCTTCTTAAGAACTTAATAGGGGATATATGTATGCAAATAATTAGGAAACAAAAGAGAGTGAGATCAATTCAAAGAAGATGCCTTTCCAGGTAAAGAGATGGGAGAAATTTGAGGAGGGAGAGATCAGTTTCACTTGGGAGTGGGATGGGGAGGGGTTTGTGGAAAGCTTTCTGGAGCAGGTTCAATCCGAGTTAGATGAGACTTCAATAGACAGAGATAAAGATTGGAGTAGAGCTTATTATGTTATCATTGTTCTGTTGTGTCTGACTCTTTGTGACCCCATTTGCGGTTTTCTTGGCAAAGATAGATACTGAGGTGGTTTGCCATTTTCTTCTCCATCTCATTTTACAGATGAGGAAACTGAGGCAAACAGGGTTAAGTGACTTGCCCAGGGTCACACAGACAGTAAATGTCTAAGGCCAGATTTGAACTCACAAAGATGAATCTTCTTGACTTCAGGCTCAGACTCTACTGCATTACCTGGCAGCCCTTATAGCTATTTATACCTAGCATTTATTCTCAGTATTTGGGGAGTTGAAGGGAATAATATACACATACATACAGAGGAGAGGGCACAGGATGAGTTGAATATAAAAGGATAATATCTAAAAAATAAAATTAACAGGTGAGAGAGGAATGTACTTGGAGAAGGAGAAAGGAAGAGGTAAAATGGTACCCCTTATCTCACATAAAAGAGTCAAGAAAAAGCTTTTACAATGGAGGAGAAGGGAGGGGGTGAGAACCTTACTCTCATCAGATTTGGCTTAAGGAGGGAATAACATACACACTCAACTGAGTATGAAAATCTATCTTACCCTAAAGGAAAGTAAGGTGTAAGGGATAAGAAGGGGGGGATGCTAGAAGGGAGAGCAAATGGGAGGAGGGGGTAATCAGAAGCAAACACTTTTGAGGAAGGACAGGGTCAAAGGAGAGAATAGAATAAATGGAGAGAGGGATAGGATGGCGGGAAATATAGTCTTTTACAACATGACTATTACGGAAGTGTTTTGCACAACTACGCATGTATAACCTATATCGAATTGCTTGCCTTTTCAATGAGGGTGGGTGAGGAAGGAGGAAGGGAGAGAGAGAATATGGAACTCAAAGTTTTAAAAACAAATGTCAAAAAAAATTTTTTACATGCAACTGGGAAATAAGATACACAGGCAATGGGGTATAGAAATCTACCTTGCCCAAGAGGAAAAAAAAGAAGGGAAGGGGATAAGGCGGGGCGGTGATAGAAGGGAGGGCAGATTGGAGGATCAGAATGCACATTGTCTCGGGGTGGGGGGAGGGGAGATATGAGGAGAAAATTTGGAACTCAAAATCTTGTGGAAGTGAATGTTGAAAACTAAGAATAAATCAATTAATAGAAAAAAATTTTACATATACCTAGCATTTATATAGTAGTTTAAGGTTACAATTATTATCTTGTTTGAGCCTCATGACAACTCAGGAAGGTAGGTATTAATATCCCTGTTTTATGGATGAGGAAACTGAGATGGCTAGAAGGTAAATGACCTGCTCAGGGTCATACAGCTAGTAAGTGGCTTTGGTTGGATCAAACTCAGGTCTCCCTGACTTGAAGTTTCAATCTTTATTCACTTTGCCAGCCTCTTGTTTATCATCTAGCCAAACACTAAGAAACTAGTCAACAAAGTGAATTCACTTTAAAGTAGGTATTTACATATCCCCTGGGTGCTTTTACTTATTATCCGATGAAGATAGTGGTAGCAAATATAAATATATGTACATATATGTTTATAATTTATATATGTTAAATAATTTTAATATTTAATTTTAAATTATTTTAATTTAATTAAAACATTCAAAATAGTTTTAAATATATGTGCATATATTTTAAAAAATTCTTTAAAATTAAAAAAGAAATAAAAGTTGGTTATAAAGAATATGGCCTCCTGTCAAAACTGTCTAATATTTGGATTCCCTTTCAAAAGATTTTGTAATGAGAAGTTTACTTCCCAAACTGGGAAGCAGCATTGGAATAGGAAAGCAATGCCAAGTTGAAGGATAATTCCCAAAGAATTTGGTGAACAAGCTTTAGGGGGACAAATTAGGAAAGAAAAACAAACTGAGGAAATTCTAGGTGAAGATTAATAGGTTAGAATAACATCTACCCACATCAGAAAGATGTAGGACTCAGCATTGGCAGGATGCTGAAGGAAACTGAATGACAAAGTACATAAGGAAAAACTGAACAAGTAGGAGTGTCTTTATATCAAGCCTTCAATGTAGCTGCCACTGTTAGAGGCTCCATACTTTTATTTTTTAATATATTTTGTTTTTTCCTCAATTACATGTTAAAACAATTTTTAACATTTTTTAAAAAAGTTTTCGGTTCCCAATTTTCTCCCTTCTTCTTCGCTCCCTTTCCTCCTCCCTGAGATGGTAAGCAATCAGATATAGATTATTATGCCATACTTTTAAAAGGACAAGAAGCCCTCAGAAAAGATTCAGGATTCAACCACTGGAAAACAAGACTGAAACTGAAAAGTTAAGGGAACTTTGATTATTTAGCCTGGCGTGCATAAGTTTTAAGGATAACTTAAAAGCATTCAAGTCTATGATGGATTACAGTCAATTCTTGCTTATTCAAATGAAATTGTGTGTGTGTGTATGTGTGTGTGTAGTGCTTTGCAAAACTTAAAAGTGCCATATAAATGACAGCTATCATTATTCTTATTCAGAATGAAGCCTGATCATTCCTTTGCTATGATGTAAGAGCCACTCCTTCAATAGATTGGTAGATGAAGGGAAAAGAGGCAAAATTTAAGTCATGAAAATTTTCCTTCTCTAGCATTGATGACAAGCTTAGTTGAAGGGGAGGTGGAAAATACCTGCTAAAATTAAAGTTTTCAGATTTTCTGCTAATTTCATTCATCCATGTAAAGCCACTACAGCAAAGCACAAGCTGGCCTGCTGTTCCCCATCTTGACTGATCTTCATCATTCATTAATTCAAATAAATATTCATTAAATGCTCACTAGGTACAAGGAACCATTCTAGGCAGCATCAAAGAATAAGGTTTCAAGAAGTCTAGCTCTGTAGCTGTCAGTATCATTGAACATGGGAATGAGTTACCAAGGTAGGCTGGGACATCTCTTTCTGCCTTTGAAAATGAAGTATATTCTCTTCTGACTTAGGAGTCATCCGCCAGAAACTCGATTTATTCCTTTACTGAGCACCTAGTATGCAGGTAAGGTACTTGGCTAGGCATTGTCAGTGATACAAAAGAGTTTATGGTCTAGGAGGAAAGTTAAGACATATACACAGATAAACTACAGCATACAGCAGAAAACGCCAAGTGCCACGAAGGAAATATGCTTATAATGCTGATGTTTCCTTAAAGGTCACCAATACTAGGATTAGAGCATTCTGAGTGCCAGAAAAAAAATACACAAAAGAAGCAAAAAGAGACAACTCAGTATATATTTTTTCAATTAGGAAAAAAAAAACCTTAGAAAAATACTCTCTTAAAAAAGGTAGCCAAAAGATTCTGCTTAAAATAAGTTGGCTAGGGAATAAAAAACATGACAGTATCCAACATCACCATCATATTCAGCCAGTTCTAGCCATATGGATAATTATTTCCCTGCTCAAGACATAACAAAATCTACTAATATCAGGAAAATAATAATTTAAAACAAGGTATTTGTTCATCTTCCTCAATTTACCTTGTTGCCATAGTGAATTCAAATTGCTTTCCAGCTATATGGGTCCCTAAGGAAGTCATGGCAGAATGGAGAGAAAGTGTCTCTTGGAGGCAGGAAAACTTGGGTTTAAGTTCTGTCTTTGACCCATACTACTTGTATTCGCTGTCACTTACCCTCCCAGTAACCCCTGGGGCAGCTCTCTGGGATCTAAATTTACTAACAAGTTGCAGATCTGCATTGACAGAGGGCATTTCTGCTTAGGGAATTACTCACAGGTATGGGGAAAATAAGGATTAAAATGAGCCCCTAAGAAGTTTGAAAAAATAGCTCCCTTCAGTGTCCATACACTGGATAACTGCCTATATAACTGCTTAGACCTCACGAACACCATCTCATCCACCTCAGCAGTACTGCTGAGTCTAAGTTGCAAGTTCCTGCCTGGGTATATGGCTCTTTGCCCTTATCTGCTGAGCCAAAGTGGGCGAATAAACTACTGCAGTAGAAGTATCAAAAAAGACAATGCCTTACAAGAAAAACAAATGAGTGGCACCGGCCACACAAGCCAACAAGAGCCTACAGGACCTTTAGGAATCTTTCAGAACTTACTGCTATCCGAAGGACAGAGGCTTTCACAGAGGTCCATTTGTCTTGTCTCCGGTCTATGACGAGGATAAATCCAATTCCAGTGTCCTGTAAACTAAAACAAGAAGACAGGAAACATTATTATCATTACTGTAGTTAGGCAGAAAGACAAACCTTTTTAAATACATCTCTAAGAAAGCTTCAAAGTAAAATGACACCTCTTATATAATAAAGCTTTTACCATTCTGCATTGCAACATATAACTCCATGAAAAATATGCCCATGAAAAGACTGCAGCATTTCCAGAGGGTTCCCATGCAGCCTCATTGAGTCAGTTCAGGAGCAGTCCTTATCCACAGACAAACAGATTTTTGTACAGCTCAAATATCCATTTCCTTTTTTAGCTCAGTATCAACCACCTCACATTCTGAGGATCTTGGTAAAACCTATCATTCATGAAGCTGAACACGCTGGTGCTCCACAGTGGAGAAAAAACATGGCAATCTCTTTCTCTGTCCACTGGCTGTTTAACCCTTTCAAAACAAGTTTTATGATCCTAATGTCACATTAGTCCTAGACTCTGAGGTTTTCTTGTTCTTCCATGTTAAAAATTTGCTCTCAATGGGGCTGTTAAAATCACTTTGGGAAAAAATCCCCAAGGCTTTGGAGGGCTCACGAGCATCTGTCCGAAAGAAGACACAGAATATGCGTCTTTGAAATAGCCACATCTGTGAGAGGGATCACACACTTTAATTCTTGTATAATGATGCCCTCTGCTCTTCCACTCAGCTTAACTGCACGAGCTACAGCCACCGAGTACAAATGAAAGGTCTGCTTCTGTTGGGCGATTCCACAACCAAGCCAATTGGGTAATGCCAGCAGCTGACTGGCAGCCAATCCCAACCAGAAGGGAATGTGACAGGCAGGCTCAGAATGGACTGCCTTGAATTGCTAATTTCTGAAGCTGGAGGAGTAGATTTAAGTGACAGCCATTGCCGGATTTAAGTAACAAAAAGAATTGTGGGGGAAGAGCACACACAAATTAGGTCGCTTGTGTCCGAGCTGTTATATAGCAAATGCTAGCAGATAAATGCACGTAGAGGATGTCTAAGAAGGATCCCTCGCAGTTCTAAAAATTTAATGATGATGATAATACAAAATATATACATATGTCATTGGCTCACTGCACCCATCTGTCTATAACTTGATGATGGTTCCCAAATGTTTACAGTAATTTAGCTAAACAGTAGCAAAATACTTCTTGTTTCATACAAAAAAATACTAGTTTTGGTCCACCATCACTTTCCTACAGTAGTTATTAAACTGTAAACTTACACACTCTGTGGTTGACTATAATAACAGATTTGATTTATGGTCAATTATTAAATAGTGTATCGAGTAAAAAACCAGCTTCCTATCCTTTTCTTTTTAATAGCAAAATGATCGTTCTCTTGATTTATAAACCAGCTTTTCTCAAAAGAAATCAAAGTATTTGGGGGTGTTATCTTCTTTATGGCATATATGTAATGGAACTAGAAAAAAAATTCTGATTTTGCATTAAGAAAAGTCCAAAGTTCAAGATACTATCTCATCTTAGTGAGTCAAGAAATAGAGGCAGGTACCCCTAATCAAGGGATCCAGTCCAGCATTCATTTTACTAACTATGCTTTTTTTTCTCGTTAGGTTGTAATACACCACACACAAAAGTCTCCAAGAGAATAGGTTTAAAATTAAAAAAAAATTAACGGACATTTATTTTCTCTCCTTCTTACCCTCCTGTCCCTACAATGAGAAAACTAATGCTACTATCACCACCACCACAACAAAAAATAAACCTTTTTTTGCAAGTATTTTTTATCAGATTTTTTATCTTTAGTTTACAACACTCAGTTCCACAAGTTTTTGAGTTCCAAATTTTCTTCCTCCCCCTTCCTTGTCCCCCGCCAAGACAGTATGGGATCTGATATATGTTCTACATATACCTTCGCATTAAACTCATTTACACAATAGTCAAGTTGTAAAGAAGAATTATGACCAATGGAATGAATCATGAGAAAGAAGAAACAAAACCAAAAAAAAAAGGAGGAGAAAAAACAGAGCAAATAGTTTGTCTCAATCTGCGTTCAGACTCCATAATTCTTTCTCTGGATGTAACTAGCTCTTTCCATCATGAGTCCTTTGGAGCTGTCTTTGAACCTTGTATTGCTGAGAAGAGCCAAGTCTATTAAAATTAGTCATCACAGAAGCAATATGTCTGTGGTTGTATACAATGTTCTCCTGGTTCTGCTCCCCTCACTCAGCATCATATCATGTAGGTCTTTCCAGGTTATTATGAAGTCCATCTGCTCCTCATTTCTTATAGCACAGTAGCATTCCATTACATTCATATACGACAACTTGTTCGACCATTCCCCAGTTGATGGGCATCCCCTTGATTTCCAATTCTTTGCTACCACAAAAAGAGCTGCTATAAATATTTTTGTACATAAGGGTCCCTTTCAATAAACCTCTTTTTAACAAATATGTATAGTCTAGCAAAACAAATTCTGACATGTTCCATATCCAAAAACTAGATGTTGCATTCTGTACCCTGAGTCTGTGACATCTGTCAGGAGGTGGGTAGTATGTTCTAGTCATGGTTGTTCTGGGTATTGATCAGAGCTCTTACGTCTTTCAAAGCTATCTATCTTTACAATATTTTTACTGTATAAATTGTTTTCCTGGCCATTTATAACAACATTCTCCTCTCAACCCCCTACTGTGAAGCCTGTGATTGAACCACTGTAGAGAGCTCCTAGTGAGGAAACTTCTTTTGCCAAAGTAGACTGGCAAAAGTTCTGGAACTTAAAGGCTTACAGAGTTAGTCGAGTCACTGACCATTTAAGGAATTCAACAGCAGCAGAACTAAGCCCTCAACCCACATCTTCCTGACTCAGTGGCCAACTTTCTTTTTTTTGCAGGGGAGTAAGGGAGGCAATCACGGTTAAGTGACTTGCCCAGAGTCTGAGGCAGATCTTTTGCCTCTATTCTTACCTAGCCTTTAATTACTGAATGGGCGTGGCCTCAGGCAAACTGAGACTGGGAAAGACCTTAGCTTAAAAAGGCCAAGGTCTCCCATCGCATCTGGAGCCATTACCAGTCATCCTGACCTATGTCTTGCCACTGGATTCCAGTGACTCTGGAAGAGAGAGTGAGGCTGGTGACTTTGCACAGCCCTGCCTCACTTAAATCCAATTCACTTGCAAATGAAGACATCCCCCTCCTAATGTCATTGGTCCTCTTTGACAACAAAGGATGACCAACAGTCTGAGGCTGGGTTTGAACTCAGGTCCTCCTGACTCCAGGGCCTGTGCTGTATTCACTGCATCACCTAGCTCCCCCTAACCTTCTGTCTATGTCATATTGCCTCGGTAACCTATAGTAACTCAAAATTCTCCTCCTCCCCTTGAAATAAATCCTTCTCCAATATCTTATCAGAGCACGGAGAAAGCTCCAGACTCTCCAGGGTCACGCCAAATGGAACACAAGCTGGCAAGACTTTGAGTATGAGACTGTGACGAGGAAACATGAAACAATTGGAAGAATGCTAGAGGTGGAGTTGGAAGAGCTGGTCCAAACCTTGACTTCTGCCCTTCCTATTGTGTGACTTAATGATGTCGGCAAGTCATTTAATCTTCCTGGAAGCTTTATTTGTAAAATGAGAAGGCTAAGCCCTTCTAGCTTCCAAGACTGTGTAATTCTAGACATCTATCATCCACTTATCAGACTAATTAAGTCAGAATAAGCTTAGTTCATCACCAGAAAGTTGCCACCTCATTATATGTATGTGCATATGCATATACATGTACATGCACGTACGCATGCATATATGCGCAGAGGTATATAGATTTATGCGAGTATGTGTATGTATATGTGTGTATATAGATAGATATAGATATAGCAGCAACTCATTAATGACAGCTTGAGGAATGGAAGAGTTGGGACCTCTGTCAAACAAGAGCATAATGATGAAGTAAACATCTTTGAGATACTGAAGACATTACTTAACAAAACTCTGGATATTCAAACAGAATATTTTGGGGACAGTTTTGAATTTTTTGTTCAGAATTGCCACACCTATGGTTGCTCCCTCATGTTCATTTAGCACCTGGCTGGGGCCTGTGAATAGGTGCTAAATAAAGGTTTGCCAATGTTATGATGTTGGACTGCCACTTTAGGATTTGGGGGTATAAGGTCAGCCTTAAAAAAATGCTGATGGTTTCCTGTGTAATTTATGTGGTGGCCAAAAAGGAAAGCAATAAGGTCTTAAAGTATGATTGTACTGCTTGCTTATTATCTAGGCAGTTCTCAAGTACAGTTACTTAAGTCTCAGAGCATTTAGTCCATGATATGGACAATGACATTTTTCCTATAAACTCTGTACCCTTTTTATAATAATACAAGGTATCCTAAAAGTCTTACCTTTAACAGCTCAAAGCTAAATGTTTTTAATAGTGTTGCTCTTCATTCATTTCAGTCACATCCAACTCTTAGTGACTCTATTTGGGGTTTTCTTGGCAAAGATACTGGAGTGGTTTGCCATTTCCTTCTCCAGCTCATTTTACAGATGAGGAAACTGAGGCAAACAGGGTTAAGTGACTTGCCCAGGGTCACACCACTAGTAAGTGTTTGAGGCTGGATTTGAACTCAGAAAGATGAGTCTTCTTTTCTCCAGGCCCAGCACTCTATCCATTGCACCATCCAGAACTGCCCCTCAATAGCTAAAAGTTATATTAAAACTTTTGGGATCCCCTCTATAAGGCAGATAAGTGGCACAGTGGAGAGAAAGCTGAACTTGGAGTCAGGGAGGCCTGAGTTCCAATCCTGGCTCTGTGACCTGTGCTCTCAGATTCAGTTTTCTCGTCTGTAAAATGGGGATAATGATATCATCCACCTCCCAGGGTAGTTGTGTGGATCAAATGTGATAATATTTCTTTTATTTTTAGTCTTTTTTTTCTTGGGGGGCAGGGGAAGCAGGGCAATTGGGGTTAAGTGACTTGCCCAAGGTCACACAGCTAGTAAATGTGTCAAGTGTCTGAGGCCGGATTTGAACTCTGGTCCTCCTGACTCCAGGGCCGGTGCTCTACTCACTGCGCCCCCTAGCTGCCCCGTGATAATATTTCTAAAGCACTTAGTACACTTCGCGGTACATAGCAAGCACTATAATAAATGTGAGCTATTATTCGATAACATATGCAAAGCTTTTTGCACACCTTAGAGTGCTATGTAAATGCTAGCTATTTCAATCCTAAGTAATGCTATTAATTTTAACCTATCCACTAAGATTGAACATCAGTTAGAGAAAGATTGAAAGAAACAGAACTACCTTAGGACATAGCAAGCCCTTTATCCACTACATTTCAACCAATTTCTATCAGCTTACCCCTGAATTTTTATGACCCTGATCGTTTTATTATAACATGAAACATGGCAAGGCATGTATTGTTTTTGTTCAAGTCTGACATAAAGCTCCTAAGTGATGCTTCAGCCCAGGGGTGGAGAACCCCTTAACAAAAGGGTTTGTTCTGTAAAATTTGGACTCAGTCAAAAGGCCGCACTTGAGGACCTAGGAGGCCACTAGTTCCCCACCCCGCTTTAGCCTGTTGGTAGCAGTTACTATGTTAGCTTCAAATGTCCTGTACAGAAAAACTCATCTTTGGCTATGCCCAGCTGTGTCTGTGGTAGGTACTCACAACGCACTATGAACGAATTATTCTATACTCAATGTGTTATTTATGGGAGCCTAAAGCAGAAGGAGCCCTTTGGGCATCAACCCCTTTGTTCATTCTTCGAATCAACAATTCCTTTTTGAGCATGATTCAATTCAGACATTTATTAAGCATTTATTAGGCCAAAGGGACCATATTGGGTTTTAGAGGCACTATGCTAAGTATTGTGGCAGCCTTCTTCCACCTGTCTTATTAGTACTCTGACAAATCTAGGTGGGGCAGTGGATAGAGTGCAGAGCCTGGAGTCAGGAAGACCTGAATTCAAATCCAGCCTCAGACACTTGACCCTGGACAAGTCACTTACCCTCTGTTTGCCTCAATTTCCCATCTGTAAAATGAAGATAATAATAGCTTCTAGCTCCCAGGATTGCTGGCACATAGTAGGTGCTATATAAATGCTTATTCCCTTTCCGATTGCATTTTTTTTTTGTATAATTAGTGACAGTTGATAAGAGTGTTGGGACTGGAGTCAAGAAGACCTGAATTTATATCTGGCCTTAGACACTAATTGTGTGACCCTGGACAAGTCACTTAGTTAACGACTGCTTTCCTCAGTATTCTCAACTGTAGGATGACAATAGTAACAGCACCTACCTCCCAGAGATGTGAGGATCAAATGAGATAATTACGTAAAGTACTTGGCACAGTAACTGGCACATAGTAGGTGATATATATGTATATGTGTATATGTGTATATGTATATATATATATGTATAGACACACACACACACATATATATGTCAGCTATCATCATTATTAAATGAATGAAAGAAAATATCTTTAAAGACTTTCACTCCTAATCCCCTTTAATAATTAATTTCAGTACTTGATAAAATTATCCAAAAGTTTTTTTTTCTGCACTGACACGTAACTGAAGTTACTATGTTGTTCTGTTATATATGATTATATATAATACACATTCTATATCTTCTATTATACAGAACAGTAACACTATTCCCCGTCCCTGCAGTGTTAAACATAGGGATAAGGCCCGGATCTATAATTTCATTGATATAAGGAATTTGTGGGCTTGGGAAACTCCTTTTTACCCACGCAGGCTGACACATTCTCTGTTACATATAGTCTTATAGAGTTGCTTAAATTACTGGGAATTTAACTTTCTTGCTCAGGGTCAAACAGAGACCTTATTTGAAATGACGTTTTTCTGATTGCAAAGCCTGCTCTTTATCCACTATCCCCATCCAGGTATTGGGAATCAGTCATCAAACCTTCCTACTCAGGTCATGACATTCCAAGTACTTTAACTTTTTCTCCTAATTTCTATTCTCCAAATTTAAAAAAAAAACCACGTAGATTACTTTTAAAAATGTATTCATACATTTTGTTTTGGTTCAACAGACACTTCTCAAAAAATAATTATTTCTTCCCCCTCAAAAGGACTTCTCACAGAAAGAGTTAAGCAAGATCACCTATTTAATTACTTTTAGCCACTCTTTCATTCCCTGTCTATAACTTTGTAAGTTAGGTAGTCCCACAGTGACCTTAATATTTTAAACAGATTTTATTAATTTTTATTGATGGTGCATTCTGTACACCCAAAGCATCATGTGCCTAATTTTATTTTTGTGCATCTTCTTACTCAGAGCTAACATACTCCATGGATAACTATGATTTTGATCTTTTTAGTTTAAAAAAAATATTATTCACTTGTAACATTATTTTTTAAAATTCTGAGTTACAAATTTTCTCCCTTCCTTTCACCCCTCCCCGTCCATTGAGAAGGCAAGCACTATGATATCAATTATGCATGTGAAATCATGCAAAACAGATTTCTATTCTGGCCACTGGTTTTTCAGATCCCTTTTCTGCCGCCAGTGGCTGTGGTGCCGAAATGGCTGGAGACGGCTGAATGCCGCGGAGAGTGAAAAGAAAACATGGGCCAGGAGGAAGAGTAAAGAACAGCTCTGTTTATTATATGCAGAGGAACAGGGCTTATATACCCTTTTAGGCAAGCAGAATAAACAAATCCACGTGTGAGGCATTTGCATAATGCATGACTTGCTTGTGCTTAGTTCCCCTTTGCATGACTTCCATGCCTTTGTTCCCCTTTTGCCATAAACAATACTGTGTTAACAGCCCACAGGCAGTATTTAGCATGTGTGTGCCATGGGGGTATTGGAGACAGCACGTGTATAATGAGGAGGCTTGAAGAGCCTTCATCCTGGAGCAGCACACGTATGCCCAGGGGAGGGGATGGAGAGCCCACGAGTTGTCAGCCCAAGGGCAAGAACAGGCCTCTGGCCTGTATCTTATCCCAGAATAGACTTTCTCAGAGCTGGCCCTCTACACTTTTCCTCATTCACACATAGTCATTTAGTCCCCAACTTTATTTGTATGTCTTGCTAAATAAATTTGATTAAATGAATCATTCTGCATTTCTAGTACTTATAGACAACTTCAACAATCAAGGCTACAGAAAATACGAATTTTTTCTCCAAGATCCTTGTCCTTCTACTTTCCAAAACAGGATCATTTGCCAACTTAATTCAGTATTGCAATGATGTGTAATTTCCTTGCTGTAATTAATAAAGGCAGTGGATTAATATGCACTAATGATAAGATACCAATTGGAAAGAAGTTACTAAATTGTTGGTATGCTATTAGAGTTTAATATTTATTTTTTTGTGGAATCTTTCCATTTCTACTACTACTTTGAGAGACCACCGTATAGTAGAAAAGATCGCTGGAGGTAGGAGACAATTGGGTTCAAATCTTGCCTTGGAAACTTATTGCCTCTGTGACGAAGGGCAAATCATTCAGCCTCTATGAATTTCCATTTTCTTTTCTATAAAACTTGGTAATAAATACCCATAATACTGATCACACAGATTTGGGCATCTATAAATTTAAAAAATAAAAGAGAGGAAAATGTTAGATAATGTTAGGATGTTCCTATATAAGAACAATGATCATTATTCAGTGAAGGAGAGAAATAATGCCTTACAACAAATTGCTGAGATTTTTATTTTGAGTTTTTTCACCTTTAAACAATTCCCCAATAAACTGTTTAGAATGCATGGAAGGGAAGGTTAAGAAGAGAATGCTGATTGTTTATAATTAACTTGCTAGGACATCTCTTAGCTAGACAAGGACCTAATCCAAAGGGAACCAAAGATAGTCCCACTGCTCTTATCAGGACAGTCTTCTTATTGCCCCCAGGAACATGTTGTTCCCTGGGGACTTCTCTCTCCTATTAAAATCCCACCCACCCCTTAAAGCCAACTCAGAATCTATATCCTTTCTACTTTAGGTCTTGTCAAGTTCCTTCTTTCTGAATTCTGAAGGACTGATATATCTTACTAAATGATTTAGCTATTTAAAATTTTCCTTATTATTTTACATGTTTTAACATATATTTTATATATGTTATACATATATAATATATATTATTTTATATTTAGAAATTTATTTTAAATTTATATTCAAAATCAGCATAATGGGATCTTTTATTGTCGAAATCTTTAAGTCAATTGTGAGATAGTAAAGAAGTGATCCATTGTTGAACAGTTTCTGAAATTCTACTTGTTCTCTATTAACACACTCATTGAGAACGCCCTCGATTCATTTACAGACATTATGTATAATCAATATAAATTTTTTACCTAATAAAAGTAGTAACAAAATTGCCCTGTTTATGTCATCTGCTGAACATTTCATTTTCTTCTGTGTGTATTTTAAATATATTATTTCTAACCAGTGGTATCTATCTCTGCCAAGGAAGAATGAAGTCCCACTGGCAAGAATGAAATCCCTTGGCTTGGCATGAACTACAGATGAAGAGGGGTTGTGAATCTTAAAAGGATAATTTTGTTTTTTCTCTCCCTTATGCCGGAGGCAAAACATCTTGAGAATCAAGGAAGGAGTGAATGAGGAATTCCTCCATCCCAGAAGGTTTGAATTAAGCATTGGCATGGGTGCAGAAGTGGTTTAGGATTTTGCTTTGGGTTAGGTAAAGATAAGGAGTGAGTGCTACAGGAGACTAATCCTTGGGGACATCACTAAAAATGAATAAAAGGAAAGCCACAGTGACTGCTTGACTCTACTGACACCGACAATGGTAGCACTCCGCTCTTCCCTTGATCTCCAAATGGGTGAATTCAAGTACCAAAGCTTTCCTGTTCTTTAAAGTTAAATTTATATCTCAAGGTTTAATTACCCCCAATGTCAGGTGAATAATAGATTGATCCTACATGTTCCTGCATGCATGCTTCATTATTTGTAAAGGGAAAGGCAGGGAGAAGTAGGGCTGTGGCTGAAAATTTCTCTTGTTTTCCTAGCCAACCAACTCTGAAGGGAGCCTATGGTAGTAACTAAAAAGTAGGTCTTATCTGTTAGAAGAGGAAAGGGATTGGTTGTACAGGGCTGACCACACCCATTTTCCAAAGGTGGGGGCCAGCTAATATTGGATCACTAATTTCCTCTTTACCTACAAGAAAGCAGTCAAACCCCCACAAAGACTTAGCTAGATTCTCTCCCTCTGTCTCTTCTTCCCTCCCTTCCCTTCTTCCATCACTACCCATTAAATCATGCCCTCTCTCTTTCCCCACTGCCACAACAATTGAAGCTTTTTGTAACAAATAAATACAGTCAAGTGAAACAAATCAACACAGTGGCTATGTCTTTAAAAATTCATTGGTCTTCAAGACTCATGTCCCCAGGGAGGGCCTCAAATGAGGTCAATGGACTCAGCATTCTGAATAGGGAAGTAGTGGGATTTCCAGTTGAGGACAAAGAAACTTATTTAGTTTCCACTGGACCAGTGGGAAGGTCAAGGTGGGCCACCTTAGGAAGACAAGTTCAGAGTCAGAGATCAGTTATTCAGATAAGGAAGTAAGCACTATGAACATGAATATCTGTCTTGGAAAGAACGTTGCATTTGGAATCAAAGGACCTGAGCTCATATCTCAGCTCTGTCACTTAATACTTCTGTGACCTTGAACCTTACTGGGGTGGAACGAGATGATCTGTAAGAAGCCTTCTAGCTCTACAACTATGATTTGGCTCTTCTTATGCCCACCATGGATTTTTCCACTCATGATCTGTCATGAGTATAATGTAGCGGGAGAAAATTGGACTTGGAGTTAGGAAAGAGATTCAAATACTAGATATTAAGCTTCTTAGTTTTATGACTGGGCACATCATGTCACTTCACTGGGCATCAATTTTCTCATCTGCAAAATGGGGATAATGATTCTTGCAATACCTTTGTAGTGAGCAGAGTGCCTTGCAAACCTAAAAGTGCTATACAAATGTTGAGCTATCATTTCAATTGCCCTTTGTAGTTTGTAATATGAATTTTGTTGTTCTCAGATTTATTCTGTTCCAGGACAAACTATGGTATAATAGAAGCAATTATATTATAGGGTTACTATCTCAGCAGGAGAAGGAGATGGCAACCCACTCCAGTATCTTTGCCAAAAAAACCCCAGATGGGGTCATGAAGAGTTGGACACACAATACAAAACAACAACATGGTCTCATTATTAAGTTCATAATATAAAAAAGTTTTAGAGCTAGAAGGTGATGGGGTTATGGGACCTGGACACCCCAGGAAAGTGTGATTTTTTTGTAACTTTATCCATTAAATTATATCATCTAGAGTATGCATTTCAGCAAAGACGTATTTGCCAGTAGAAATGTATCTGCCAGTATTTTATCACACTTTTTATTAAATATGTAGGGAAAGTCCACCTTTGGATGCCAATTTATAGTTTCTGGGACCTCCTTAAGTTACTTAAAATTGAAAGTAAAATTCTGGGTTTCTTCTTCTAGAAAATACACTGATTTATTTAAAATTCTGCCCCATCATCAGAAGAGTTTTAATTTTTGTGCCTTCTGTCTTATTATTTGGTGCGGGAAGGTAGTTTATTTTATACATAATACCTCACACTCTTGCTCTAGAGATCAAGAAAAAAAAATTGTTTTTATTTTGGTACCTATTAAGTTTCTTAAAAGGAAAAGACCACATCTTTGAAAGCAACCCAGCCCCTGAATTTTCCCATACATTTCAGCAAACCTGTTCCTGGCATTTCTCCTGAGGCACCTGACCAATCCCAACCACCTAGATACTCAATAAGCCTTTTAAGTGGCCTTTCACTGTGGCTTTTGTACCATTCAACTCCTTTCACTGTCTGCCCCTGGGCCACCCCAGGCTATTTACCACTCCTTAATCCGATCCAGATTTTCTCACTGTCTTTTCTTATATATATATATAAGTACCAATCTCAACCCCATTAAATTGCCCAGATTCACTTAGAATCTAGCCTGCTTCTATTGGCCATAAAATAAACCTTGCTACTTTGACTAAAAGTGGTTGAATTTCAAGGCAAACTTGTCCTATAATCTTACCCTTGGGGTTCCCAGCACCCCAAACCACAACAAGTGAGACCATAAATGGCAAAGGAACACCCATCAATTGGGGAATGGCTGAACAGGCTGTGGTATGCAAATGTATTAGAATGCTATTGGGCTATAAGAAATGACGAGCAGGCAGATTTCAGAAAAAATCTGGAAAGACTAACATGAACTGATGCTGGGTGAAGCGAACAGAACCAAGAGAACATTGTATACAGTAACAGCAACATTGTGCTACAATCAGCTATGATAGACTTAGTTCTTCTCAGCAATACAATGATTCAAGACAATTCTAAAAGACTCATGATGGAAAATACTACCCACATCCAAAGAAAGATTTGTGGAATCTGAATGCAGATCAAAGCATACTATTTTCAGTTTTTTTTTAAAAAAGTGATTTCCCCTTTTGTTCTGTTTCTTCTTTTACAACATGACTAATATGAAAATATGTGATTGCACATGTATAACCTACATCAGATTGTTTGCCATCTTGGAGGGAGGGGGGAGAGAAGGAGGGAGAAAAATTTGGAACTCAAAATCTTATAAAAAATGAATGTTGAAAACTATCTTTACATGTAATTTGAAAAAAATAAAATACTATTTACAAAAGAAAGAAGTACCATAGAGATCAAATTAATACAAAGTCTTCATTTTACAGAAGAGGAAATTGAGGCTGAGAGTAAAGGTGACCTTGGGTCATAAGCTAGAAACAGAAGTAGGACTTGAATACAGATCTTCTGATTCCAAGTCTGGTGACCTTTTTACTGCACCACACCCTAATCACTTAATTAGAAGAGGTAACTTTTGGTTGCCCACAACTCATTTAATATTTAATCACTTAATCTGGTCTTCTGATCCTATTTCTCTGAACAACTTCTTTTTGTAAATGATAGCCTTTTAAATAAATAATATTTTTATTTCACAGTATCACGTGACTGTATCTTATCTGTTCAAAGGCAATGCTAGGTCTCTAAGGCAAGGATGATGTATACTAATTTGTATCCTATACTGAGCCTATTGTCATGTTTGCACCTAGTAAATACTTATTGAACTGAGCATACAGCCAGACAGACAAGTGCCTCCAAGCTGGTCAAGGCTGGCAATTTCAGATTTTGGCTCTTATAGTGTCATCAGAGAGACCATTCAGTATCTTCTCTCTGCATTTCTTTCATGCAATTGATGATCTCATAGACCTAAGGGAAAGGGTGGGTATTCAAAATTCTTGGTGCTTCAGAAAGGAAATGTTTCCAGGGTGGGTGCTAGAAATTAACTCTTAGTCTTATCCAAGCTCCTGGCTCTCTTGGTGGTGTGGGTGGTGGTAGTGAAAACACAGGAAACAGGGGAATGAATAACTAAGCATGAGCACACACACACACACACACACACACACACACACACCCCACTCCCCAGAAGCTCTTTCTTGATATGTTGCTCCATGAACACTTCATATCTTCCTGCTGATCTAGGCACTGGTAGTCATCTCACATCACAGCAGCTGGCTTTGTGGCTAGCCTTAGTTTGCTTTTTCAACAGCTGAAGTAGAAACTGATTACCTCATTTTTGGCCCGTGAAAATGAATGAGAAATGAGAGAGCTAAAAACTGTATCATTCCTCTCCCCTCCTGGCAAAGACCATAAACTATTCAGTCCTCATTTCATTTTGAGAGCTCATTTAATCTTTAGTCTAACATAACCTGACTGGGTAACATACAGTCTCTAACCTCTTGACAGACCGGGTAACATGCATTCTTACCAGTCTCATGAATTGGACCTTCTAATCGGTTCCCCCACATGCAGGACAAAGGCTAAGGAAAGCCAAGATATCAGTCACTTGAATGCAGTCATGAAATGAGAGCTGAGCTTCTACTTGGCAACGATTTTTTTTTTTGGCAGCAAGACTTCCCCTTCCCCCCTTTACCAATTTTAAAGGTTTTGAATGTTTTTCTGTAAGGGCCCTTGAAAAATGCTCATCACTCTCAGAAGCTACTTATTCTGCTCTAGAGAAGAAATGGCATGGTGATGAACTTTCTCTTTCCACCTAACTCATCAAAATACTCGGATACCTAGTTAAGAGAATACAACTCTCTCAGAAGGAACACACCTCTGGGAAAAGTGGGTCATGGGCCCATAGCATCCCACTTAATTTCCTTCTTTCTTCTTTACCCTGAAATATGACTTTCCCCTGGAGTTACCACCCCCCCCCTTTGCTTGGCACCCTCTATGATGCCAGCCCATCCTCTCATGCCTCTCCCATGTTTCAGTTACCTGATCAGAAGTTAACATACACTTTGCTCCCTCCACACTTACAGTTTTACTCATAAATCCCTCCTCTTTGAAGTTTACCTAATCCCATGACTCTGTCCAGATGCTTGTGTCTTTTAGTTCCCCATCTCTAGTTATTTTGGCAACAGGCTTCTCTTCATTTCTACCTTGCCCCCTAACCCTTTTCATCTTTGGTGATATAACTATTCATTATAACGACGACATACATCACTCAGGCCTCTATGTCCACCAAACTTCTCAATTCATGACCCACTTTACCTCTATTATCTACCAAAACTCAGAATTCTGAACTTCCCTTCTCTGACCACAATTTCTTGCCCTTTCAGTCCTCTTGCCTATTACTCTTTCTACTTTTTTTTTTTGAGGAGGCAAGACAAGGCAATTGGGGTTAAGTGACTTGCTCAAGGTAACATAGCTAGGTCAGAAGCAAATGTCTAATGCTGGATTTGAACTCAGGTCCTCTTGACCCCAGGGCTGGTGCTCTACTTACTGCACCATCTAGCTGCCCCTATTCCTTCTACTCTTATTACGACATCCAGTCTTTCAAGACTTCACACTCTTCTCCCAGTTCATCATCCAATGCTGGTCTTTCTTTATTCCCTTCAGTCTTGAACTAACAGCCAGCCATTTCAACAAGGCATTGCCATCCACATGTGAATCCTTTATCTGCTTTGTTCTTCCAGGGTTCCTAGTTTACTAATACTAAACCCTATATCACTCCCACTTGATGCCTTTTTAGCTTAGTATGGTGGAATGCCAGATTTAGATTTAGAAATTGGGTTTGAATTCTGGGCTTTGCAACTCACTGCCTGGACAAATAATTTAATCTCCGTCTGCCTCAGTTTCCTCATCTACCAAATGGGATATGATCAACTGGACGGCCTCTAAAAGCTCTTCTAGATTTAAGTTGATGATATGCTCTCAAGCTGTAGGCTACTGGTGAATAAAGTCACAAAACCATGCTAATTAGATTCCCTATAAACATACGGCATCTTGCTTCAGCTGGGTTCTTACCACTATGAAATGATACTATTATTTTTCTCTAACTGACTCCCTTTCATATCTCCATATAAATTATTACCAGTTTTTTTCCTTTCTCCTTAAGCTCCCAACTCCAACTCTCCCCCCACTTCTCTCTTAACAGATAACTTTATTGAAATAAAATTGAGATCATCCCTCGGGAGCTTCCTCAAATGTCTTCCTCTACACATTAAATTCTATTTATGCTCTTACCCCTCTTTTTTTTTTCCCTTCACTCTCAAAGTGGCTCTCTTCCCAGCCAAAGTTAACCCTTCCTCTTTCAACTTCTGATCCCATCTTCTGCCACCTTCCCTAGTTTTTTGCTCTGCTGATCATTTCTTCCATCTCAACTGGAATCTTTCTTTTTTTGGCTATGTTGTTTTTCAAGCATTCATTTTGCCTTTCTTATGTTAATTTGCTAATGTAAGGAGATTCTTTGGAAAGGCACCACATTCCCAGAATGCTTCAGGGCAGGAACAAAATATACATCTAGATTACACATTCCATGATGTCCTGAGAGACACCCCTCCCCCTGCCCCTTCCCACTTTTCATTGGGAAGAAGTACTAAGGTTAAAGAAAAGACATTATGAAGGAGAAAAAAAGATAGAGATAGAGACAGACACCAATATTATCAATAAGAACAGGTCACTATAAAATGCATAAAGAATTGTTCTGTTTCATGTCTATTTGTTGCTTTTCTAAAAGCTTCTCTTACAAATGATCTCTGAATGTTTTGCCTTAAAGAGAAAACTGGGGATGATAACTGTCTTCCAGTATTTGAAGAGAGGTCATTTGAAGAAGGACTAGACCCATTTTTCTTGGATCCAGAGGGCACAATTAACAACAATAGTGAAAGTTACAGAGAAGCAGATTTAGATTTGGGGTAAGGAAACATTTTCTAAAAACTAAAGCAATCCGTAAAGGAATGAGCTTCCTCTAGAAATAGTCAGTAACCCTTCGCTAGAGCTCTCTCTCTCTTTAAACATGTTTATGTTTTATTAAAAACTTATCATTGAACATCAATGCAACAAGGGCTGCTTAGCAACTTTGTAGATTTGAATTAATTTCAGCTAGAAAGCATCATTTTTCAGTCACTGCTTTTAGAGCTCCCATCAGGAGCTTTTCACTTTTGCTTATACATTGTCACAGTATATACTATGTCCTGATTCTGCTTTATTTTGCTTTGAATTGTTTGATATGAGTCTTTCCAGGTTTCTTTATAGTCTACGTATTTTCTGCATTACAGCTAGGTGGCACAATGGATAGAGTGACAAACCTGGAGTCAGGAAGACCCATCTTCCTGAGTTCAAATTTGGCCTCAGAAACTTACTAGCTGTGTGACTGCAGGCAAGTCCCTTAACCCTGTTTGGCTCAGTTTCCTCATCTGTAAAATGAGCTGGAGAAGGAAATGGCAAACCACTCCAGTATTTTTGCCAAGAAAACCCCAAGTAGGGTCACAGAGAGTTGGACATGACTGAACAACAAGTTCAGATTGATCAATCTCGACAAGAAAGGAATGTTCTTGAAGAGGAAATAACTGGGGGAACTCTAAGAACTTCTTAGTCCTCACATTACATCATTTTTCTATACAGACCCAGCAGACCCACACAAGGCAAAGAATGAACCGATGCCCATTCCCTTTTGGTATAAGAGGGGCATTTCCAGTTGAGGCTAGTCAGTCTTTCTCTTCCTTGAGGCATTAAGAGAAACCATATTCCCTTCTTTCCTGTCTTATGAGAAAACTGGTAATAACTTACATGGAGCATGTGAAGGGGAGTCAATTAGAGAAAAAGAACAGTATTGTTTCATGGCGGTAAGAACCCGGTTGAACCAAGATGGCATACATTTATAGTGAATCTAACTAGCATAGTTTTGTGACCTTATTCACCAGTAGCCTACAGCTTGGGAGCAGATCATTCAAT
This sequence comes from Trichosurus vulpecula, assembly GCF_011100635.1. Lineage (NCBI taxonomy): Eukaryota > Metazoa > Chordata > Mammalia > Diprotodontia > Phalangeridae > Trichosurus > Trichosurus vulpecula. The sequence continues at coordinate 390,961,569 of NC_050576.1, read as the reverse complement.
GAGGAAAGATTCTTTTCCCAGCCCTCTTTGTCTGAAGAGAGGCTGACGTGGGGGTAGGTGGGGAGATGGATTATAATTCTTTGGTGTTGTGTAGGAACACCAGGAAATGGCAATATTACTGATATGTGGCACTGTAAGCTCCCTGAGGGTAGGGACTGTCTTTCGCCTCTTTTTTGTATTGTCAGCGCTTCCTTGTATACAGTAGGTGCTTAATAAATGTTTATTGAGTTGAACTGAACTGAATAAGGCTATGAACATGAGACCAGCCTCAGTATGAGGTGCATTAGAGGATAGCAGAAGGGTTGGACACTATGGTACATGGTACATGACTCTATGTGAAGGGACTAAGTTCAGGAAAGCAGGACACTCTTGAGAGGCCTGGCCACGGGGCAGTGGCTTATACTTTGCTTTGGCAAAATCTCCTTCCTTGTGGGTAGGAGTGTGTTTATAGATATTTGTTTCCATCTGAGAGTTGGTTTCTCTAGTAACTCCACACAGAATAATACCAACTGAGAACAATGGGGCTGAGGTCCAGATATAGATGATGTGAATTATGTCTGGCTCAGACTACCCTTTAATTCTGTTTCCATCCCCAAAGGAGCAGAAGGGTCAGTGTAGGGGTTTGGGGACTCACCAGAGAGCCTCATCTGTGCTCTCTGTCTCCCTGAAAAATCTCTATTTTTATTGTATATCCTAGCTGAGGGGGATATGCAAATGTCAGTCAAAGTACAATGGAGACAATAGGGTGGAGGCCTGGTTCAGTTGAAAATTTCAGTTTTGTTTGAGGAAATCCTACCCTCTTGTGGTGCAAGATGAAAACTACATGTATAAAACGTGAAATGCTTTGTTTTCTTGTACATGGCCAACATGCTTCTGTTTTTCTCACCATGATGACTGTGCTGATCCGAACGGGCTTTCTTTCTTTCTTCCTTTCTTTTGCCATGGTTCTGTTTTATTTTTTAATTCATTATTTATTTTAAAAAATTCATTTAAAAATGTTGAGTTCCAAATTATCTCCCTCCTTCCATCACTTCCCCCACCTATTGAGAAGGCAAGCAATACCATATCATACATATTTCCATATTAGCCCCAAACGGGCTTTCACTGAGTCACTTTTGAACCAAGTTACAAGGATTTGCAAGAAGGTCTGGCTGAAGCTATGATCTATGGCGAAGGGAATGAGTCTGGCAGATCAAATGAGATAAGATTTGTAAAGCGCGTAGCCCAGTGTCTGGCACATAGTAGGTGACATATTAATGCTAGTTATTATGATTGGTGTCATTTTCCCATTTTTTTAAACTCAGGCATAAGTCAATATGGGGGTTGAATTTGAGACCAGATAAACTAATGAGCTACAAATAGTACAGTATATGTAACCATGCAAATATCTCCTCTGTTAATAAATAATAATAGATAATAATAGCTTAAAGAAAGGCTTTTAAAAAGTTTACATTTGTATAGAGAGGCAGTGTAACAGTGGGCAGAGAACTGGCCTCAGAGTCAGGTAAACCTTGGTCCATTTCCTATCTCTGTGATCTTGGGCAGGCAAGCCACTTAACCTTGTGGTGCTCTAGGCAACTCTGAGGCAGCTTAGTGGCACAGCAGATAGAGCCCTGGGCCTGGAGTCAGGAAGACCTGAGTTCTAACCCAGCCTCAGACACTGGATAAGTCACTTACTTTCTATTCACCTCAATTTCCTCAACTGCGTAATGGGGATGATAACAGCACCTACTTCACAGGGTTGTTGTGAGATATTTGTAAAAAGTGCTTAGCACAGGGCCTGGCACATATTATTCCCTTTCTCCCTCCCTATAAGTTACAAAGAAGAAATCGACCCACTTTGGTAGAAAGGATTTCCTCATCTGAGAATAAGGGTTGGAACCTGGATGCAAACTCAGATCCTTTGATTTCAGGACTAATATTCTTTAAAGTTACCATGCTTCAGCCACAATGATGACCTCTCACATTCACCTTCTCTCTAAATTTGGAGGACTTCATCTCACTGGATAGTCACAACAACCCTATTGAGATAGGCAGCATGTTTTGATGGAGTGTGGTAGAGTGGAAAGGATACTGGGTTTGCAATCTAAGGACCATGGTTCAGATACCAGCCCTGGCTTAAAATCTAGTCCTGCCACTTGCTTCCTTGTGTGACCTGGGGAAGCTACCTAATGTCTATGGGCTCCAACTGCTTCATTGGTAAAATGATGATAAATGGCACGTAAGGTCCTTACAACTTTAGAATTATGTTCCTATAACGAACATCCACGGGTAGGGAAAATATCAAAGGAACTTGAACTCATTAGTTATATGAAATTTCCAAAGTCACACAAGTCATGTGTAAAGAATGCCAGGTCTCCAATCCAACTCCAAGTCAGAGCCTTATCCACTTACAACAAGTGATGAGTTACCAAATGCTACTTGATGGCCTTCCAAAGTGGAAAGTAATATCAAAATACCTTCGTTTCACTGGTAAATGCCTTATGTGGAAATTTTTCAATTTCATATTTTGCTGATGATATCTGCTTCATGTTTATTTGTAAACTTTAACACATTCCCATTACTACCACTCAAATGGACCCCATGGATTTGTGTGTGTGTGTGTTTGTATTGATTTGAAAGGGTCCTAAGAGATCAATATGGAAGTAACAATGGTAGCTTGTGGAGTACTAGGCCGGGTAGCCTCTCTACCTCCCATATTTCTTGCAAGTTTGAAGGACCACTGGGAGGACTGGAAGGACAAGAGATAGATTAAAGTGCAGACAAAAGGAAAATTGAAGTAGGTTTCCTCGCTCTGTGTTACACTCACATTGGGCCCACTCCTGAGGCAGCTCCAAGATGAAATAGAACTCTCTGAGAACCCAACTCTACTCAGTCCTTGGAAACACTTTCCTGTCTGATATGTTTGCTGCTGATCTCAGGGGGAGGAAGAGGTCAGAATTTGAAGTAACACTACTCAATATATGGCAACTAATTTTTTTACATAAATATGTATATGTATATGTTTATGCATATATGTACATATATACATTCTGTTTTTATTCTGTTGTTTTGTTCTTCAGTTTTGAAGAGGACCATTGACATCAATAGGGTGATGTCTTGACTCACATATGAATTGAATTTAAGTGAGGCAGAGCTGCACAAAGTTGTTAACCTCTTTCTCTCTTCCCAGAGTCATCAAAGTCCAGAGGCTAGATAAAAGTCAGATGATTTGCAATGGCGTGGGATGCAGTGGATGACCTTGGCGCCTTTGACATCTGACCAACTTCTAAGCACTACAAAGCGCCTGCTTCAGCTACCTTCATCGCTGTTGGAACAAATTTTTCTCATCTGCCCATTCCGCTATTAGAAGTTTTCACATGCTTGGTATAGACATCCCCTTAAACATATATACATACTCACACAACACATATATGTATATATATGCATATATATGTACATAAACTCAAATACCTTGTTCCAATGTTTTTAGTGTATTTCCCTCTCTCAGGAGTCTGTATTGTTTTTCATGTTTTTTTTTTTAATTAAGACTTTTTATTTTTAGTTTATAACACTCAGTTCCGCATGATTTTGAGTTCCGGATTTTCTTCTCCCTCCCCCTCCCCCTTCAAGACGGCATGGAATCTGATATATCTTCTACATATAACTTTGCATTAAACTTATTCACACAATAATCAAGTTGTAAAGAAAAATTATGACCAACGGAATGAATCATGAGAAAGAAGAAACAAAACCGAGAAAACAAAAACAATATCAAAAGAAAAGAAAAAAAAACAAATGGGAAAGGCACTCGTATGTACAAAAATATTAGCGGCTCTTTTTGTGGTAGCAAAGAATTGGAAATCAAGGGGATGCCCATCAATTGGGGAATGGCTAAACAAATTGTGGTATATGAATGTAATGGAATACTACTGTGCTATAAGAAATGGGGAAGATACAGACTTCATAATAAACTGGAAAAACCTACATGATATAATGCTGAGCAAGCAAAGCAGAGTCAGGAAAACGTCATACACAACCACAGACACATTGATTCTGTGATGACTAACTTTGATAGACTTGGCTCTTCTCAGCAATACAAGGTTTAAAGACAACTCCAAATGACTCATGATGGAGAGAGCAATCTACATCCAGAGAAAGAACTATGAAGTCTGAATGCAGACTGAGGCAAACTAAGGTAACTAATTTTAAGGTTTACAGTCAATAAGCATTTATCAGGCATCTATAATGTGCCAGGCACTGTGCTAGTCACTGGGGGAGACAAAAACAAAATAACTAGTGTCCTCAAAGAACTTCCATTTTATCCAGGAGACAAGAGGTACAAATAAAAGTGTAATGAGGTGACTGACCAATGGGGGCCCAGTCTTTCAAGCATGCTCAGATTTGCTCTTATACAGAGTATATTCAATATTCTATGTCTGCTATCAATCCAACACATGGAACTTCATAAACTTGTTTCAGCCAAGATGGTAAAGAGTCTTCTGGTTGGATAGAAGCAGGAGGGACTGATGATGACTTGGTAGAGGACAAGTCAGAAGGTCAAGTGGATGATCTGTCAGGGTTATGCTGGCAAATGTTTAGCAACCATTTCTCCAAAAAAAAGTATGCATGATACATTTTAAAGTTTCATTTCCATCATTAACATTTTCTCTCTCACTTTCTTAAGTCTAGACAATCAATAAAACAAGTTCTAATTGGTAGCATTTGCTCATTTCCAAGGTGTAAATGTTCATGCTAAAAATTTAACAATTGGCTGAACATAAATGAGGTCAAGCACACCCTTGATCTTTCATTTTCTTTCCCTGGTGGTTCTCGAACGGGGCATTCTACCTTATTTCCTCACTTAAGTGACCACTAGCTTTTCTTCACGTCTTTCATCTATCCTTTGAACTACATCAAAACTCCCAACTTCATGATTCCAGTTTCTTCACCAATGCCCTTCCTACCAGCTAGCTTTTATTTCTTGTAATATTCTGGAGCAGCACTTATGGTTCTTCCCTCAGGCAATGATGCCAAATAGAATGATTCCCAAGTTTGAGAAATGTGGCCATGGGATCACTTGTATGCATTGTCATTCTACTCTACTTTGTTAGTGATCAGGAAATATAGAAGGGGGGGAGGGGAAGGAGAAGAGAGGCATGGGATAGTGATCCTCTCACCCTCTGCCATCCAATAGAGAGATCACCCAGGACAGGATTCAAATCTTCTAGAGAATGAATAGAGGTAACTAGGTCTATAAAAAGTCAAGAAGACTTCATGTTAGCTTATTTCTCATAGAAACAGAGAAGAATAAGAGTTATAATGATATCAGTTTTAAAGTAGTTAGACAAAATAGGGAGGTGGACAGGATTTTTCTTTTTTCTTAAAAGTTCTCCTTGTAGTTGCTCATTCTTTTATCTGTAGTGGGGTTGATATACAACCTCTTCCCAAGCTGGAAGTGAATGGAAGGAATAGAGGAGAGGCACTGTGGTAAGGAGAAGTTTGTGCTAGATCTCAGAATGACTAGCGGCAGTTTGGAGGACACATGTTACCATCAGAAGCTCCAAGTGGTTGGCTGGGCAGATAGAAAAATGCTATGGGGTCTCAAGTCTTAGAATGAAAAGTGGAAGAAACATGTTTCTCTCCAATAGGGTTACCCCTTCGAATTCCAAGAGGGCTTGAATGGAACTGTGCAACAGTTGCCTATTTTTGGGAACCTAGGCCTAGATCCTTAGCATCATAGGACCATAGATCAGAAGAGATCTTAAATGGCAGATCCAGAATTTAAATCCAGGCCCTCTAGCTCCAAATTTAGCACTCTTTCCACACTACCTCAATGTCTCCCATCTCATCTCTTAACCTTGATGCTTTTCTTTGGACCTGCTGCTCAGATATCAGACATGTAAATGTACAATCTAATTCTATTATATTTGTATGATGTGGTAAGAGTGGGCCTTATCAACCAACCACACTCTTGAGATATTGCAGCTGGAGATACAAACCATGAATTGCAGAAAGTCTGGGCAACAGGAGTTATAGTAGGTGCAAGTCAGAGAGAAGGAAAGAAGGCATATTAGGAAACACTGTCCCTCACTGAAGCTCCTAAGTGGACAAGGACTAAAATAGAATTCTGAGTATGGCAAGAGTCCTTAAACCTCTTGGGGAGGTTTCAAGATCACTGGAAAAGTGGGCTATTTATATATATTTTTCCTGTGCCTTTCTTTATATCTGCAAGCACTGCCGAAACACAAGTATTTAATATATACTTGTTGACTGTTTTTGTCTTCTCTTAATGAATCTATTCTCTGTTAAATAATCTGAAAGAAAATACAAATTGACTACAATGCTATAAATAAACAAAACACTAAGAGGCAACTTAAATCAAGTATGGCAGACAATGTTGAAGCTGTATTATCAAAGTTAAATCACACATTCTTTTTTCCATTTATAAATGATAAGCCTCAGAAATGGAAGGTGGCACAGACTCTCATTTGTAATCATAGTTTTTGTTTACATATATTTAAGGAAGTGTTCTTTGGTGAGATATTTGGGTATTTCCTAAGAAGCATCTTTTTGGGTCAAATACAATGTCAATAACAAAGTGTTTTTAAAAGGCCAAGTAAAAATAGTTTCATGAGTCTTTCTGCCTAAAAGAGTAAGGATGTAAAGGAATGTGATCCTTACAGAAATAAGCCAAGTTTCTAATGTTCCAAGGTCATCTTGGGTGGGCTGAGCCATTACCCAGTTGTTACCAAGGAGTTATAAGCTCAAACCTTGTCCATGTGATTTCAGACATGGAAACTTTGGGTCATGATCTCAGAAATTTTCTAGTTATTCTATTTGACTTGCTATAATTTATCAATCTTTCCAAAGGTCATTATATTATTATTCAGTAAGTTTATCTTCCCCTAGTCAACTTCTCAGTCCCTCCAGGATAGTAAGCACCTTTATGGTGGATATACACTATTCCATCTCTCCCTACGAGTCCTGTAACTTATCTCTCCTCAAAGGCACACACAATCTCCACTACTGCTAATGAGGGTTATCCACATGCAGAGATGAGGAGATAGAACTGTTCCCATGGAAGTATTCTTTTTCACTCACAGTACAATACCTCTATTCTCATTTCCAATATTAAGTAATTCAAAACTCAGAACTCTCCACTTCTATACACAAGATTTTCTCTACATAGAACCCAAAGTCAACTTGAGTCACAATTTTTATTTTATAGATTCTTTTTAAATCCATTAATAATACATTAACTGACATACTTAAGCAAAGACATTCCTACCTACTGCTCATATTCCTATTTCATGCTTTAAGGTGTTATAAAACACTTTCTCCACAATTATCTTGTGAGGTAGATAGTGTAAGGTTTACTATCCTGATTTTCTAGATGAAGAAAGTGAGAAACAGGGAGACTCGTCCAAGGTCACATAGCTTTTAAGAGTCAGAACCTAGACTGACAGAATCACAGAATTTGAGTTAGAAGGGAACTCTGTGGCCGTCTAGTTTAGTCTCTACATGAAAGTAATCCTCACTGCAATGTACTTGACAATTGATCATCCAGCTTCTAAAGGAAGGCTACTGAATCTGTTGTTCTTTCCAACAAACCACCAACGTCCAATTATGTTGGTCTCTGTTGTATCACAGCTCATTATGAATCGATCTAGATTTTGTTTAAAATTTATATTGTATGTAATATATATAGACTTTTTTCTTAATGAAAATACAATAAACCTGCTTTTACAGATACCATACTCTATCTACATCACATTATTCTAGATTACAGGAAAAAGAATGGATCATAACCCTCAAAAATATTAAAAGACTCCTACACTGACTAAAATATAGACTTTTTAAAAACACTATTCATTTTGTTGCTTCACTTTATAATCAGAAAGTGAATTGGTCTTTTGTAGTTATAACAGGGTCAAGTAAATTCAGAAATTACCAAAAGCTGATTATATCACTCTAAGAATTTTCATCTTGTATATCTTTACATACCTTGGATCATCAACATGACTATGGTTTTCAGCTGTAATTCTCTCTGCTTTTTTCCATCTTTGCTTCTGCTCCCGTCAACAGTTGTCCTTCCCCTGCATAATGAATTGGGGGCAAAGTACCATCTACTTTTTAAGCTATCCATTTGCACACATTTGGCAAGCCAAGTAATTTAGCTGGCTGCCTCTTAGAAAGCTGCCACCTGATCAGGCAGGCTGCTCATGGTCATTTGAAGCAAAAACAGGCAAATTATAAAACTCTAAACATCTCCTTTTTTTCTCCTATCCCTTTCTCTCATCCACCTATAGAAAGTACCACAGGCTGTGTCAGAAGAAGTTGTGACAGAGTGGGAAAAGCACTGGATTGGGCATCAGAAGATTTGAGTTTGAATTCTGAATTGGCCACTCAGTGACTTTAGGAAACCACATTTGGGAGGGGGTATGGGGAGGATGGGGAGACAGACAATTTTCTTATCTGTGAACTAGGGATAATAATAACTGCCTAGTTTTCCCTCACAGAATCATTGTGATGATGCGATTAAATAACTTAAGTGTGATATAAATGTCTGGTAGTACGATCTTTGTCAGGTAGTATGACTTTGAGTCAATAAGACCTCAGTTCAAATCCCACCTCAGACACTTAGCAGCTTTTACACCACACAAGTCACTTAAATCCTCTGAACTTCAGTTCCCTTAACTATAAAATGACAAGGTTGGACTAACTGGCTTCTAACGTTCCTTCCAGGACTTAATCTATGGCCCTATAATCTTCAAGGACTGATATTGAAATTATTGGAATTTACTTTGTTTTCAGTTCTCCTCTCTTGTATAGGAAAAGATCTCCATATCCACATCTAAAATTTCTTTCTTTCCAAAGTAGAACCCAAACAATCTCTTGTATTTCCTCTGCAAATGAAGAGACTGTTTTCCAATTCCACTATAGAGCAAGAATTGTAATCTCTAGGTCTCTATTCTCTCCAAATGAAATATAGGATGAATTACTCACTCAGGAATTTAGCTACTTTATAAGGTAGGCAACTTACCAAAAGAAGTTAAGAGGAATAAACCTGTGTGTTGGTGGCTATCTGGCTAGGCAAAGTTGTTAGAGAATTCATGAGCACAGATTTTATTTTTACACACCAACCACAACATGAAAGGAATGCTGTCAGGAGAGAAATGTCTCATGAAACTCCAGAGTATTAAGGAAAACCAGATTCCATAACTGACACATCCTTTGAAATAAGAAATAACATCAAGATTATTTTATTGTGGATATATGGTCATGATTTAGCACCGTATAAAATGGAGTGCCTACAAGGAGAATCAGTATGGTTTAATGGTTAAGGTGGTCATCTTAGAGTCAAGACGATTAGGGTTTAAACCCCACCTCACTGTCAGCCACCTAGGAAATCCTGGGTAAGTCACTTGTCTTTGTTGAGATTCAGTTTCTTGGTCTGTAAAACAGGAAGACCAGAGTACTTAAAGCTCACAGAGTCCTTGTGTGTACCTAATGAGATAATGCTACCTAGATAACATAGAGGGTTTCCCTAAAATTTGAAGTGTCACCTATCTGTTGTATTCTTACGATTCCCTAATTCTATTTCAAGCATCACCAGTGGTTCTTTGAGTGATAATACTGCTTAAATGTAATATTGATATAGTGCTTTAAGGTTTTCTGAGGGCTTCATGCACTTGATCATTCCAACTCTATAGGGCAGGTATTAAAAGAGAGTATTAGTCTCCTTATTTTACAGACGAGTATTACATATATTATTTCCTTGGTTTTGCTTATTTCACTTTGTATCAGTTCATATAAATTGTCTCATGTATAGCTTTAGCTTTTTAAAATAAATTTTATTCATATCTTTTGTTTTTTACATTGCCTACACATCCCCTGTATCTTTCTTCCTCTCCTCCCAGAGAGTCGTCCTATATAACAAAGAATTTTTTTTAAAGAAAAAGAAGAGAAAAAAGCACTGAAACCAGTACAATATATATACATACATATATATATATATGTAGATAGATAGATAGAGATATAGATATGTTTCACACCTAAGGAGCTCCCACTTACGCAAAGGAATATGTGTTCTCATTTACTTTGTTCTTTGTAATTTTGCTACCTTTAAATTTCATTGTTACGTGGGAGTTTTTTTCCATTTATATTGTTGCGCTCATGTTTCTTGGCTCCATTTACTTCACTTTGCATCAGTTTGTGTCTTTCCGTGGTTCTCCTCATTCATGATACTCATCACTGCTCACTGCCTAGTAATACTCCATTACCACGATCTACCATGTACCACAATTTTGTTTACCTTTCCCCATTTGATAAAAATCTACTTTGTTTCCAGTTCTTTGCCATGACAAAAAAGTGCTGCTAAAAATATCTTAGACTGTATGGGACCTTTAATTTTACTTTTTTCTTTACATTTACTTTTAAAAGTAACAATAAATCATCAAATTTTCAAGGTTTGATTTAGGTTGTGATAGTTCAAAAAGGAATATAGTCTATATCCCACATATAATTCCCAAGTAGCCCTTAGAGTACAGATGCAGGGGAAAAAGGCTTCTCTATACTAGAACAATGTTTATATTGGTATTAAAAAAAACGAGGCTGATACTACAACTTTTCTTTGGGAGCCTAGAATCTAAACTCATACCACTGTTAGACAAACTACATTTCCATTTTTTTAATATCCTTTAGTCTGGTGTGACTATAGCAGTGATCACAAGAGGCCATTCTCATGATGAAACCCAGCCATTATTCATTATAGCATCTAGTATTAAGAAGACTAATCTGAAAAGCACCCTTGAAGTGCTGGGTGGCTTGAACTGAACCCATGTAACTGTCTGTGAATCCCGGTTGACTTTTTTTTTTAAGAATCCCTTGGGTTGAAGGTGAACAGCTCTGCTGAGATGGCTTTGACATGGATGCAATTATTCTCATCAAACCTGTCTCAGTCAATTCTTCTACCCTCTCAAATGGCCCCTAGTATTTTATGTTTCTCTATAAAGGGTGATCTTTGACTTGGAATTTTCCTTTTTTCCTTTCTCCCCAAGTGGTTACTAAGATAGATTTTTCAAAGAGTGAGCTGGGTGATGTGAAAGATGACACTATAGTTGCTGAGTCTATAGTTTCCTTTATACTAATGGGTTTTACTAGTGTTTTTATTATATGAGCTTTGGTATTCTTTCAACATCATGCCAAGAAAGTCAATTTTTCTATACTTTATTTTTATCGGCAGCATTATTGTGTACTTTTTTCTAGCCCAGAAAAGAAAGCTCATCTGTCTTTATTCCTGGTGGTGAATTTAGAAAAGAAACTAAATGGTTATCATGAATTCTAACTCACCTGGATAGTAAAAACATCAGTCATCATTATCCAACTCCCAATTCCCAAGAGTAATAATGGAAAATTAAAAGGAGGGTAGATTTTCGCTAACCAAGCCAGGCAATTTTAATGGTTAACTTTCAAACTGCAAAAGGAGAGAAAAGGCTCCTTTGTACCTTCTCCTTCCTACCTGAAATAAGATCAAAGCAGTTTTGAATCTGGTGAAAACTTGGCTGCTTTAAAAAAAACAACCCCCCCTAAAAAACCCCACATTTCTCTCAAACTACCAGCAATATAACTACAGAGCTAAACTAATAACTGGGTGAAAAGTTATCATCGATGTGTATGACAAAAGTTGGGAAGGAAAGTTCAAACTGCCCAAAGCAACAAAAATCTCCCCAAACTCTCAGAAAAAAATAGGTTAATTCAACTGCTGAGCTTACAGGCTTCATGGCTGGAGAGTTGCCATGATTGTAAGGCTCCAACAAGGAGATAGGATTTCAATCACTGGTGGCAGGGAGAAGGAGAGGTCTGAGTAAGGAAACAGTGAGAAAAGCTAGCAATAGTACCTTTTATTTTTTTCAGGTAAATTTTGAAATTTATACTTTATTGTTTCTTATATGCTGTAGGCATAGCTATCATTTTGTTATTCAAAAAACCCAGCTACTTATGATTATTAGCTGGAGCTCAATGGGCCCAAGTGTCCTATTTTATAGAGGAGGAAACTGAGTCTCCAAGACATGTCCAAGGTCATATAGCTAACAAGTAGCAGAGTCTGGATTTTAACTCAAGTCCTTTAGACTCCAAACTTATTGTTCCCCGCCCCCCCCCCGCCACCATGATACCATATGATCCTTGAACATGGGAGAACACAGAAGAAAGGATTCTAGGTATATCCTTTCTACTTTCTCATGGAATTACTTGGCTTCATAGAGATTTCTTTTATCATCTCAGAAACTGGAGTGGCCACATGAATTAAACTATAGACTTTGAATCAGGAACATTCAGGTTCAAATGTCACCTCGAACACTTAATAGCTCTGTGACCCTGGGCAAGTCACTCAACCTCTCTAAGCTTTAGTTCCATCATCTACAAAATGACATGGTCGAACTAGATGATATCTGAGGTCCCTTTCAGCTATGAATCTATGATACTGTGACTTGTATGTATTGTACAGAATATCACAGAATCAGAGAACCTCAGAACTGGAAGGGAGCTTAGGGTTTACCTGGTCCAATCCATACCTGATCAACACTGCCCTCTATAGCACTAATCAAAATCATGCATCCAGACTCTGCCTGAGAACTACTAGAAAGGGGGCAACCTCCCATTTCCCATGGCAGCCCATTGTTCTATCACATAGAACTAATTGTTAAGAATGACCTTTCTTACACTGAGCCTAAATTTGCTTCCCTGCAACCTCATGTTCTCTAAGTTCAGCCATTTGGGGCCAAGATGAACAGGCCCTATGACAGGCCTTCCAGATGACAGTTTTTCAAATGCTTTGTTGTTCAATTACGTCCAACTCTGTGACCCCATTTGGGGTTTTCTTGGCAAAGATATTGTAATGGTTTGCCATCTTCTTCTCCAGCTTATTTTACATATGAGGAAACTGAGTCAAACAGGGTTAAGTGACTTCCCCAGGGTCACTCAGTTAGTAAGTGTCTGAGGCCAGATTTCAACTAAGGAAGATGAGTCTTCCTGATTCCAGGCCCAGCACTCTATCCACTGTACCGCCTAGCTATTCTAGCAAATACTAGCAGCTATCTTATATTCTACTCCTCTTCTTCCAGGCTCCTTTTCTTTAGTCTAAATGTCTATAATTCTTTCAACTAAGCATGGCACAGTCTCTAAATCACTCATCATCTTGGTCCCCCATTTTGGACATATCTGAGTTCCTAAGTTTGTGCCCTATTTTTACTCCACCAGACATGGAAGGGGATCAAAAAGTTACAGAAGGTTCACTGCAAAAGTTCTAGGGCTATAACTTGGAAAATCCAATCAGTGGGAAGTGGGAAGAAACAGTGTAGGCTGGGACCAAGCAGATTGCCTGCCCGTCTCTCCCTGCAGTGCCAGATTACAACAGAACCTGCTAACAGCCTCCTTCAAAGCCACAGACTTTAGGCACCCTGCCTGGACTCTCTACTATGTAATTTATGCATTTGTTTGGAAGCAAGTGCTTCCTCCGCACCCTATACTTTAAATTTATATTCTAAGGAGGGATGTGTTTTAGCAATTTAACCAACAGTGTGTTTAAATGACAGCTGTGGGGAGGCATATAAACACACAAAGCAATTGAGAGAGCTTGGAGGCAAATATTAACATAATTTACAGATGAGAAAAAAAAGGATTGCTTAAATAAAATAAAGAGCTACGAGGGTGAAATGTTTTTGACAAAATGAGGATAATTAATCTTTTTCTTTTTAAATTGCTATTCCTTCCTTGTCAGGAGAAGGTGTCAGGGAGAAGAGAAGAAGAGTCCTTGTGACTTTGCACAAGGAACCTAACCTTCTTGGGCCTCAGTTTTCTTATCTGTAAATTGAGGGGCTGGACTAAGTAGTCACTGTCATCCCAGTTTTAGATCTATAATTCTAAGAGAATGCAATGAAGTCTCAATTCCTATTTTATCTCCAAAGTAGGGCCTTTGCTCTGAGTCTATAGAAACTTTCACATCCAAAAGAGAATGAGCTACATCAAGAAAGTAAATTTTGTTTAACGAAATTTCTCAACCAGTCTTTATTTTTCTAAGAGTAAAAGGATATATAGATGTGTGTGTGTGTGTGTGTGTGTTAAAGAATGAATGAAAAACATCTATTAAATCCTACGTACCAGGCATGATCACTGGAGCCACAAGGGGGAGCTAAATGAAACACTCTTTCTCTAAGCAATGGCTATATTGATTTAATTATGGTTCCCAATGTAAGGGGGTAGGGATAAATGTGCTAAGCCACAGGGAAGACAGCAAGTAATTGCTAACAGTGAAGAAAATTCTTAAAATCCAAGTGAAGATGGTTTCCTTTTCGAAAATTAAATTTATGGCAGGCGATAGTTTTAAAAAGTATTGCACCTGCAATTTTCCTGAAGTTTCCTTTCTCTATTGTACTAAACTGAAGTAACAGCTTTCTTAAAATTCTTCTAAAAAAAAACTTCTGAGGAAAAAAAATAAAAATGCTTTCGCCTAAGAGAATTCTTATAAAGAAGTGCCTTAGGAGTAAGGAGGCACAGTAGTCATGACTGAACCCCACACCATGCCTTCAGGAGTCTCCCTTATTCCTTGGTAGACTATCTTGGTAGTATCTTAGAGCCATACTGGTTTCCATTTCAAAGCTGCCACCAGTACCTCTGCTTAAGAGGTCCCAGACTTCCCCTTTCTGCTGTTCTTAAAATAGAAAAACCCTTGTCCTCTTAAGCTGAATGGAACAACATGGGAATAAAGGTTATATATTACTAGATACACAGAAGAAAGAAGTAACAAAACAGGTACAAAGCTAAAAGGATATGTTTATATTCTGACTAGATGAGCTCAATCCTCTCCACCTCAAAACTCAATTCTGAACAATATGAGGAAGGATAAAGAGTTGAAACCAGTCACTGTGGGTTTGTCTGTCAGTGGGCAGTGTGAATTGAATGGAATTAAGTTAAAACAAACATGGAATAATGTCTTGAGAAAGAAAAGGGCAACTAACCAAGAGGGCAGTGTGGTGTATAGAGAGCTGGCCTTGGTGCTAAAAAGACTTAGGTTTGAGTCCTGCCTCTAATATAGAAAATCACTGGTTGGGTAACTCTGGGTAAGTCACCTAACCTCTCAGTGCTCGAAGAAACCTGCTAAAACTTAAGTTAAAGAGGAAGTGTCAACCTGAGTTGATAGAAGTGTCTTCATTTGAGAGTTCCCTATACCAACGAAATTACACGTCTAGTCCCTGATCCTATCCCTGTAACAAGTATCAGTTGTTCCCTTTTTTCTATTCATCCAGATGCCTCCTTGGGAATTATATCTGCCAACCCTAAGTTAGCCCCCTTTACTTCAAGGATGGTTCCAGGAAATAGCAAGGAAGGTGTTCTAGTAACCTGCATAGGAAACAGTAATAAATATTGCTAACTGTTTCTTGAAAAGCAAAAGCAATAGGTAAGGTAAGCAAAAGAAACTTTGCAAACAACATCTGCTATGTCTTAAACATCTGGCATAAATTGCAGAGTAATGTAACTCTCAACTTTGATACTTGCCCAGAATTTATGTCTCACTCAGGGCTTTCCTACCATGAGAACCTTCTGTGTAGGATGTTGCAACATTTGGGGCTTCCTTAATCTGCTACTGCTTAGAAACAGTCACTTCCTTGGAGAGAGTAATACCTCCAGAAGCAGTAGGAGCTGTCCAGATGCTTAGCATAGGCTGGAAAATAGGGCCATGGATGGAAAATACAGGGGCCTATAGGAAGCTGAGTCCAGCAAATTTGGTGAACTGTTTGTAGAGGTCAGACCAGTATAACACTCCAAGTCTGACTGAACTTCCTACCATATCTTTTTGGTCATCATTTTAATTCAACCAATATTTTAAAAGTACTAACTACAGGTAAAATATTGTATTAGATGCTGAGAATACTAAGGAGAGAAAATGGGGGAAAAAGGCTCGACCCTCAAGGAACTTATAATCTACTAGGGAGAGAGGAGGTGTTAAAATGTGCATAGATTCATATACGGACAGTAATTTTAGAAGGGACAGGGCTTTGTCAAGAATAATGTAGGAGACAAAAAACAAAACAAAACAAAAAAAGAATAATGTAGGAGGCAGCACCTGAACAAAGCTTTCAAAGAAGCCAGGGATTAGATTTGAAGAGAAAAGGGAAGGGAGGTATACTTTTCCCCAAAAGCATAGGTAGGAGGTAGCTTTGGGTGTCTCTTCTCAGAGCTGATAGAGGAACCAGGGGAGATGGGGAGGTATATAATATATTGCTAACACATACAAAGCTCAGTTTTACCTCCACAACATCTTCTCTCCTTTCTGCTCAAATGGTTACCACTATGGCCAAGGACCTCCAAACCCCTTGTCTGGAATATTCTAATGGTCTCCCCACCTCAAGTCTCTCCCCTAACCAATGCATCTTAACATACAGGTGCCAAAGGGATTTTTCTCAAGTGTAGATCTGATCATATTTCTCCAGAGGTTCCCTATTGCCTCTAAGATGAAATATAAATTTCTCTGTTCGGCTTTTAAAGCCTTTCACAACATGGCTCTAACATCCTTTTCCAATTGTACATGTTTATTCCCTTTCCTGTACTGTGTGGTCCAGCCAAACTTGTTCTTTTGCCGTTCCTCACACATTTGACATTCCATTTCCTACCTCAGTGTCTTTGTTGTTCCGCATGTTTGGAAAGTACTCCCTCTTCACCTCGGTCTCTTAGAATCTCCTTTCCTGAAAAATGCTTACATGAAACCTTCCATGATCTTGTCCAACTGTTAGTGCCTTTCCCTTCTAAAAATGTATTTCGCATTTACTTTCTCTGTATTTTGTATATACTTAGTTATGTGCGCGTTGTCTCATTTGATAGAATGTAAGCTTCCTGAGGGCACGAACCCTTTCCCTTTTGTAACTGTATCTCCAGCACCTAGCACAGTTCCTGGAATTTAACAAATGCTTATTGGTAAATTAATTGATCTTTAGTATAATCCTAGAAAGTAGATATTCTTAGGCACATGGTTTTATCCGCCTGCATTTTATAGACAAGAAAACTGAGACTTGGAGAAGTTAAGTGACTTAACAGTGTCACACAGTTAATCTCTAAATATATACATATGTATATACACACAGACACACATATACATACATTTTCTATATAATATATGCATATGCATGCATACACACATATACATGTATGCATACACACACACGGATATATAGGCATGTGTATGCACATGTATATATACACACATATATACACATACATATGTATGCACAGACATATACATACACAAACATACATATACCTATATCTATCTGTGTATGTGGATGGATGGAGGAAATTGAATCCAGGCCTTCCTCACTCCAAGTTCAGTGTTCTATTCTCTTCATGGTCTCAGGTCCAGAGACAGAAGTTAAAGTTGCATTTCTCAGCTAAGACCTTATAAGTTCCCTCTTCTTAAAACTGCTTCTCCTTCATTCCTCTTTGCCCCTCTCTTCTCAACTCTGACTCCTATCCTTTTTACTGAGCAACTGAGAATCTTCCCATTATGTGGCTGTAGGGAGTAGAGGGGCCCAAAGTAGGGGATTTGTATATTTTCCTGGTTCATGATATGGTTTGTGTTGACAAACACAGGCTTGGGGAAGATATCCTGTGATGCAGACAGACTTGGGGGACTACAGAAGAGAAGCCTGCCTCAGACCCTGGTATTAGGGACCAGTTTCAGGAAAGGTGAGACACCAGAAGAATTGCCAACTGAATACAGAATAAGAGTTAGAACTCTACTAACAATGGAAAAGACTTAGCAAAAGAAGGGCAACTAGGAGAATGAATCAAAAGAAAAGTCGGACTACCAGTTGGTCCACAGCACCAAAATTGCCCCTTAATAACTTTTGTAATCCGTAAACTTTATCCCCTCTCTGTGCTATGTTAATATCCTTTATCCCTCCTTTCTATTTTTCTCCTGTACTGATTTGTAGTAAATTTCATTTTTAAAACTTGCTTTAGTTGACCTCATAGGGTCATTGACTTAGAAGTGGAATGAATCTTAGAGGTCACCTAATCCAAACCATATCGATTTAAAAATATATCTTTTAAAATTTTATTACTAAGAGCCAGCGGATTCCCTAGAAAATATTAGTTAATTAAGTTACGTGAACTGTACTCAGGGTTTTCACAGGTGAACTTCAATATATTTAATTTCATATTCATATTAAAATTATTTTACTGTACAGGTGTGCTAAATTTTAAGACTATCCTATATACAAAACACTCAATTTATAATAGGATCAATTAAGGAGAGATTATTTATATTACATAAAGGTCTGCAAGTTACAGGAAGATTCACCACAATATTCTTTTAAATATCCAGGTCTCCAGGATATTTTAAATTATTTGGTTGACAAAAACTCAATATGCATGCCTTCGAGAAATCTGTGTTAAAAAAAAGGTAAGCTTATACTACAAACGCCCTTGTTTAATAAATAAGGAAACCAAGCCCCATTAAGGTAAATTGGTGGGTCCAAGGTCACATAGGTAAGCATCAGAGATAGGATTTAAACCCAGGTTCTCTGACATAAGAGGTGATGCTTACCTTTTATACCATGATACTTTCAAAGGGGATCATGCTGCTGTTAGGGAGCAGGGAAGAGAGAAGGAAGAAGGAAACTCTGTGTTCTTCCCCTGAATGGGAACTGTCTAGCTGCTTATTAAGGAACCCAGGAAGATTAGAGGAAATGATGGGTTTGAGGAACCCAGCAGATGGCATCATTAACCTAGCTCTTGAGGTTTTGCTGACACAAGAAAGAGTTCTCATCCTTGCAGGCAGTGGGGAGCCAAGAGGAAGCAGTGGGGAGCTGAGAGGAAGCAGTGGCTTCTTCCTCTCCAGGCCTGGCATGAGGTACCGCCGTGTTTTTTTCTTCCCTGTTCTATACACTGAAACCAAGGAATATCTGTCATTTTGGGGGGTATATTCTCAAGCAGACTAAAATGGGACTTGTTCAAGGGACTAAAAATGTATTTATTGAAAAAAATCTCAGGTCCCCTTTATCCCCTAGATAAATGCCAGGATCTGATGATAGATGGTCCTCAAAGTTCAGAATGGCTAAAGTGAAATTTGTTTATAATTTATATAATTATATGACATATAAATATACAATTTATTTCAGTGGGAAGTCCTGCAGGTAAGTTCTTCCCACAAGAAAATCACCTTCACCCATTTCCCCAATAAAAGGAGTAAATATTTAGGTGTTTTCCAACATAGAGAGAGAAGACAGTATATGGAGTAAGGAGGAAAGGATGGGAAGACACAAGATCAGAAGTGGAAAGAATGCTTAGAAGTTGAATAGTATATCTTATTATTCCCCTTTTAAGCGATGGTATTTATGTACACTATCCTTCTGGACTCCAGTCAGAATTTCCTTAGAATAGTATTAAGACCTAGAGGCACTAAAGGCTCTTTGTTGCCATTGTTCAGGCATTTTAGTCATGCCTGACTCTCTGACCTCATCTGGTGTTTTCCTGGCAAAGATACTGGAGTGGTTTGCTATTTCCTTCTCCAGCTACTTCTACAGATGAGGAAACTGAGGCAAACAGGGTGAAGTGACTTGCCCAGGATCACACAGTAAATGTCTGAGGCCAGATTTTAAGTCAGACCAGCACTCTATCCACTGCACCATCTAGCCCTCCTTGATTACCCTGCTCTGCTTGGCCAAACATTCTATAACTTTTCATTTCCAGTAAGATTTCTCAGAGGTAATTCAGGGTAATACAGAGTCAGCTGCCATCACTTTTTAAAGTATCTTGTTTATCATTTGCAAAATTGCTACAATAGCACATATATCGTAGGTTTGAGGAGATAATGTATGTAAAGCACTATGCGAACCAGCATAAATATTAGATGATGACCATGATGATCTGAGTTCCTTGCTTCCTACACTCGATCTTCCATCTGTGGCCATTTTCACTAGCTGTTCCCTGTGCACAGAATTCTCTCCATTCTCATCTCTGCCTCCCGGCTCCCTTGGCATCCTTCAAATCTCAGTTAATATCCCACACCTTTGCAAGAAGCCTATCTCAATCTTGCTGGGATTTTCTGAGATTTTCTCCAGTTTATTTTACTGAGTGTGTGTGTGTTTCTGGTCCCTATGATTTCACTGGTGCAGGGAGTTACCAGTGGGGGACTCCCTCTGCCAGTTCAGATAAATATTTGCCCTACAATTTATATTCTTGAAAAGTTGCCTTTAGGGACAGCTAGGTGGTGCAGTGAGTAGAGCACTGGCCCTCGAGTCAGGAGGGCCTGAGTTCAAATCTGGCCTCAAACACTTGACACACTTACTAGCTGTGCGACCCTGGCCAAGTCACTTAACCCTAATTGCCCTGCCTTTCCCCCTCAAAAAAAAGTTGCCTTTGACATTAGGAGGTTCTAAGGTCTCCTAATCAGTATGTGAATGTATCTAGTATATGTATCTGTCCAATATATGGATGGATCTTCCTAACTTTGAGTCCAGTTCTCTCTGTTCACTCTGCCACAGCAACACTTCCAAATTCATTTTATTTCCTCATTATTCAATAAGTAAATATTGAATGCCTATTATTTTAGGAGATGTAAAGACACACAGATGAATTGTCCTTGCCCTCAAGAAACTTAGCATGGAGAAAGGGAGATGAAACATACAGGGAAAAGAACAAATGAAATTCAGTCAATTGTTTTTCCATTGTGTCTGTCTTTGTGACTCCATTTGGGGTTTTCCTGTCAAAGATACTGGAGTGATTTGTCTTTCCTTCTCCAGTTCATTTGACAGATGAGGAAACTGAGGCAAACTGGGTTAATTGATTTGTGCAGGGTCATGCCAGCTAATACATGTCTGAGGCTGGATGTGAACTCAGGTAAGTATTCCTGACTCCAGGTTGGGCACTCTAACCACTGTGCCACCTAGCTGTCCTAAACAAGTGAAAAAGCATTTATTATGCAGATACTATTTGCCAAGCACTGTACTCAATAATTACCATACATTTGACTAAAATTGCATATACATTTACATATGTACCACAGTATTCATCTGATTAAAAACCTCATACCATCTGCCTCTTTAATTCTATTTAATCTTTCCTAATTACCTTGCAGCTGCTAATCAGAAGTAATGTTTTAAATATGTACTCTTATCATTTGCATGTGATTACAGAAGTAGGAATGCTAAAATTAGCACACACCATTCATTTTTAATGGTTGAAATACATTCTTTGTAAAGAACGAAAAACTTGGGAAAAGTGGTTTATAATTGATGCTTACATTATAAAGAATGTACATTGAATCTTTGATTTTTAAATAAACATGTATTTTGTTTCATTGACTATACATTTTTGTTTCAAGTGTTTCCTTTTTCTTTTCAATGGAAAAGGAATTGTGGAGAAAAGGGTATAGTGATAGGGTTGGAGAGAGAGAGAGACAGAGAGAGAGAGAGAGAGAGAGAGAGAGAGAGAGAGAGAGAGAGAGAGAGAGAGAGAGAGAGAGAGAGAGAGACACAATTTTAAATACAGTTTTTAAAAGACATGCAGTCTCCATTCTACCTTGGATGCAAGGCTTTCCCAGCCATCTTTTGGATTAGGGCATTCATCTGATCTCCTGATTATTTGAAGAATAATAGTACTTTCCTTGAAAGAAAAATAAAATCTCCAAGTATAATGATGCTTAAGATGACCTACTTCCCACCTGATGGTTTCTGTATGAAATTCTTTTCAAGTGGCTACATGTCAACCTCATTTAGGGTGGTAACGTGTGTAGTAAATAGCTAACCTAAGATAAAGATTCAAATTTTGCCTCTGACAGAGACTGGCAAAATGACCCTCAGCAATTAACTTCTCAGTGATATCCAGAAAAAAAAGATCAAAGAGGAAAAGGACCAGTATGAACAAAAAAAATTCATAGTAGCTCCTTTTGTCATAGTAAAGAACCACAAACAAAGGGGAAAGGTGCCCATGAAGGGAGACATGGCTTAACAAATTAATGGGATATTATTGTGCCACGAGAAACAAAGAAAGGGACAGTTTCAGAGAAATCTGAGAAGACTTGTATGAACTGATGCAGAGTGAAGGGAGCAGAACCTGAAAAACAAATTAGGCAATAACAATCGCATTGTAAAGAAAAACAACTGATCAAGATTAAAAAAAACCTCTGGTCAATGAAATGGTGAGCCCTGATTCCAAAAGATCAATGATAAAGAATGCTATTTATGTCCTAAAAAAGAGGTGATACATTCCAGGTATAGCATAGAATATGTATTTTCAAACATGGACAATGGGGGAATTTGTTTTACTTGACTAGACATTTGTTTCAAGGGTTTCCTTTTTCTTTTCGATGGGGAAGGAATTGGGGAGGAAAGGGGTTAGTGACAGGGATAGAAGCGGGGAGGAGAATGGAGAGAAAAACAAAGGAGTGAGGGGGAGAGAGAGAAAAAAAGGGAGAGGGAGAGAGAAGTGTCCCTAAGGCATTAACAAAATGCACAGAAGATTAAAGAAGGAAAACCAGAAGGAAGAAGACAAACAGGACAGTTTTGAACATTGGCTTTATGATATACTTAAAAGAAAAGCAAGTTTTAAATGCTATATATTTGCAGTTTTATGTATAATCCTTATTTTCTGTACTATTTTTATGTAGAAATGCTTATTTTATTTGGTTGAGATTTTTGAAAAAATATTTTTTAAAGTCTTTTAGTACAGACTTTTTTTAAACACAATAAGTTACAAAACAATTTCTGTTCTTCATTCGTATTGGGGATTCTCATCAAGAGTTCCCTACACCCATAACAAAACATATCCAGGCCTCTGATCCCTTAATCCCATTCCAAAAGGGTCATTTATTGTGTCCAACTGGCTACAAAAGTTACTCACACATATAAGCAGTCTAGGCTATGACAATTCTTTACACCAGGTGGCAGTGTACTTTGTTTCATCTCCATAAGTGAGGTGGAAATCCCAGATTCTACAACAACCTGGAAAACTCTTTTATCCCCCCCTCATTACAATAAGCCAAGTCCTCTGCTCCCCACTCTACCTTCTCTCTTTCTCTTATTGCTTTTTTCTTTACTAAATAGGAACAGAATAGTTTTGTGCAAGACAACATATCTAAGTGAACATTTCATATATCTCTACTTTCAAGGGAATGAAAGCTATTTACTCATCTGTCAAATCTTCAAACAGACCTTTACATTATTATTATTCCCCATAATTTATAGGGAGTGATTATAGGTATGTATCATACATCATACTATATCACATGTATCATACACACATACACAATTTCTTTTTTAATTTAACCAAAGATAAAACTGAACAAAATTTTTGATGAGAACATCAGGGAGGGGTGTTTATTATTTCATATAATGGAATCTCTGGCATCTTTCAAATGCATAGCATAAGTGCTACTTCCTACACAAAGTCTGTCCTATGCCACCCACTTCTTAGTCTAATGGGATTCCCCTGCTATGTTAATGATTCCCTCCCTTACAAGTAAGTGTGTATGTGTTTTGTATTTACTTTTCTGAGTACATGTTGTTTACCCTCCGTTAAACCTAAGATCCTTGAGAGCAGGAATGGTTTCACTGGTCTTTGTAAGCTGTCCCTAGCACAAAGACTAGTGCTGGCACAGAACAGACACTGAAAAAATGCTTGACAGATTAAAGGAGGAATGAGGTTCCCAGTGCTGTTTCTGCCTTCGGGTCAGTATAAAACCTGCCCATTTGGATTCATCTAGTCTCAGCTACTCTATTTGTAAATCCAGGTTGATACAATCAGCTCTCTCCCCCATCTGACACTATAGCCAGGTATGAAATGGAGAATCCCAAATCAGTTCTCCTTGGCTTAAACTACTACCTCAAGCTGGGGTAACATGGGAGTCTAGGTCAGCTGTGGAAAGGTCTGGAAGGGAAAATGTTGTGGGTCTCTGAACAACCATTTGGTAAGGGCAAAGGCACTCTATTGGAAATGTCAGGTTACATGAAACTGACAAATCGGTTTCCTTCACCTGGTGGTCCCTGCCCACTTGAAACTCCTAGAGTGAGATAGGGAGACAAAGGGGCAGAGGAGCTCTTTATGAGGAGGATGGAATCAAACTGTTTGAGAACTAGTGAGTTAGACTGAGTAAGGGTGATGAAAATGAAGCAAAAACCAAGCACAATTTTTTTGAGAAGTTTCATGTTTGTGTGTGTGTGTGTGTTTTTGTCTGATAATTTACATTTCTAGAAACATACTAAGAATCTGAATGGTTCCATCTATTTAAAAAAAGGGAGAAGATGTGTATAGCCAGAATGACATTCCCCCTCCCCAAAAGAAAGATATTGAAATATCTTTCTTATTCCATATCATCTTAATATCTCATACAGTTCAAAAAAGCAATGAAAACAATTTCGATGTGCTCCACACCCCTGGGAGGAATCCTGATGACTCTACCACTTCCTCCACAAGTAAAATGATTTGATGAAATGATGATGATTTTTTTGTTTTTTAAAGCACATCACACATTTTGCCATATGATGCATGTCTAGGTTCAGGGACTTGTTTCAAGCTGGGTTCCAAATAGAAAGGCTTTGATACTATAATAAACTATGAAAACCAGTTGGGGGCAAAGTGAAGCAACATGTAAGACCCCCAAAAGGGATCCACTGTAACAATGAGAGACTCTGAGACTATTTGGATTTCAGTCAATGGACACTGTGCAGAAGAACCCTATGCTAGATGCTCTCATTACAGAGAAGATTTTTTGTTTTAGAAGCCTTTCCCAAGTGGAAGAAACAGTGTTATCTCCCTTCTCTGACAGAAACAGACAGACAGCCATACACACACACACACACACACACACACACACACACACACACACACACACACAGAGAAAGACACAGAGAGACAGAGACACACACACAGACAAACACAGAGAGTATGTGGTTCTTAAAATCAAGTCTTGTCAGTTATTTATCAAGGTCAGCTGTTTCTTTCTCTGTAGTATGACTTAAATTTGCCTGATCATTTTTAAAACTAAAAAAAAATTCTGTATCCAAGATCTTCATGGTAACTTCATGCTCAGATACTATAACCTTCTTGCTGGGTTCATAGCCACCCAATGCTGCTTCAAAACGTCCTTTTCACAGTTTGGAGCTATGCTCAAAGGTCTATAAAATTGTGCATACCCTCTGATCCAGCACTCCTAGGTCTGTATTCCAAAAATATTTTTTAAAAAAGGAAAATGACCTATATGTACAAAAATATAGCAACTCTTTTTTGTGGTAGCAAAGAATTGGCAATTTAGAGGATTCCAATCAACTGGGAAATGGCTGACAAGTTGTGGCACATAATTGTAGTGGAATACTATTTGCTTTATAAGAAGTGACAAGAAGGAAGATTTCAGAAAAACTTGGAAAGACCTATATGAACTGATGCAAAGTGAGGTGAGCAAAACCAGGTAAACATTGTACACAGTAACAGCGATACTGTACAATGATCAACTGTGAATGACTGGGCTATTCTCCACAATGCAATGATCCAAGACAATTTCAAAGGACTCATGATGAAAAATGCTATCCACTTCCAAAGAAAGAACTGATGGGGTCTGAATGTAGATCAAGACATACTATTTTTCACTTTCTTCATCTGTGTGTGTGTGTGTGTAGTTTTTGCTCTGTGTTTTCTTTCACGACATGATTAAAATGTAAATGCTTTGCATGATCGCACTTGTATATAACCTATATTAAATTGCTTACCATCTCAGATGGGGAGAAAAGGAGAGAAAAAAGGAGGTAGAGAATTTAAAACTCAAATTTTTTTAAAAAGAAATGTTAAAAATTGTTTTTACATGTAATTGAGAACAAACATTATTCAAAAAAATGTTCTGCTCACCACTACCAAAGTTACCTTACCCGTTCATTAATATAATAATAATAAAGTAATATTGGTAACAATAATATTTATATAGTGCTTACTATGTGCCAGGCACTGTACTAAGTGCTTTAGAATTATTAGCTCATTAAATCCTCATAACAACCCTGGGAGCTAGGTAGGTGCTATTATCACCTCCATTTTACACATGAGGAAACTGAGGCAAACAGAAGTTAAGTGACTTGTCCAGGGTTACACAGGTAGGAAATGTCTGAGTCTGGATTTGAACTCAGGTCTTCCTGACTCCTGGCCTGGCGCTATCAATAATAAAGTCCACTACTCACATTCACTACTCTATAGGAATCCCATGGGCCTCTAGATCAAATTAGCATCAAAAGTCACCATTAATTCAATCCATTCTACATTTTCATTTCCATCTAATCATGCAGCCATAGTCCAGTTAAACTAGATTACATAGCGGACCTCATGTTCCAGCTTTACTTTTTAATCAGAGAGCCTTTGCTTAAACCATACCACATGGAAAGAAGAACATTTCTTCTTCTACTAACTAATCATACACCTCTCTTTTTCTGAATCAAGGTTTCTTAAATTAGAGTATGTGAACTTGGGGTACATTTGATAACTGGATCTTAATATAATTGATTTTCTTTGCAATCCTACATATTTTGTTCTATGAATTCAAAAACATTAATATGGGAAGGGGTCCTAAGGCTTTACCAGACCACCAAAGTAGTACATGATCTTTAAAAAAAGAATAAGAATCCCTGTTCTAAATTATATTTAAAAGCCCATTACCTTCATGAAGGTTTTCCTAATGTAAACACTTTGTCCCATTCCACAATCTGATTACTCATTCCTTGACCCCTCCCCCTCCTTTTCAAAGTACTTTGTAATCATTGTATTATCTATTTCTGTTGAGCGTTATGGTGTGTCCAAAGTTAAAATGTAGGTCATGTTTGCCAATGTGTACTCCAAGAAACCAACAAGGGACCTAAAACAGCACAGACCTCAATAAACTTGTTGTCTTAAGTAACTGATAGAAGCTGTTTTTGTTACTTCTTAGGACAGTGAGAAACTTGAAAGACTAACCTTCTTACTCAGTTTGCAACACCACAGAAAACAATAATCCTAGCTTGATTTTTTTTACTAAGATATAAAAATAAACCAACAAAAAGACAATGTTTTTCTTGTCACAGGGCAAAAACAAGTTTTACCCCAATTGTCTCAGTTTACTGTATGACAGACTACTGCTTCTCAGCAGGCAGTGACACCCAGCATCACAACCTGGTGAGCCACCTCCTGCTTAACTGGTTTGACAATTAAATGTATTCATGACAAAATTCTGAGCTGGAGAAAAGCAGAGAGGGTGGCCCTCCATGTTCTTCCACCCTTCTATTCCCCTAGGCAGGGACTGAGGGAAAACAGGCTGGGCTGGGGCTCACTCTCAGGAATAACAAAGCTGTATACAATTCAATCCCCATTCACTTGGACTGATAATCTCTTGAATATAAAATATGGTTTTCATCTTATTAAACTCACAATCCACATATCAGGCACCCACAGTAACCTCCATTTGCCTTTCAACTCAAATGTAAAAGGATCACAATTTTAGTATTCACATTCCTCCTTCTAATTTAAGCGCTCATCAACATTTTATGAAGGATGAAGGAGGCTGGGAAGTGTTTTTGTGGAAGGCAAGTAAGGTCATATCATCATGTGCTAAATCACTCAGGTAATATAAACTGTATGTGAAGCTGAAAAAAATGGGCACAGAAGCATGGCAGACCAGGCTATGGGAGGTGTTTGGAGGCATAGGAAAGAGAACACGACGAGCAGTTTGGGGAACCTTGGGCATAGCTTGACTTTACCACTCTGTGTATGGCACAGCTTACTGAAACTGTCCAAGGCTTGGTTTCTTTAAGTGTCAAATAGGATACACTTATGTTGGTAATCTGATGAGGGTGACATGAGAAATGAATGAGAGAATTCTTTGAAAAGAATAAAGTTCACCGCATGATACTGGAAGAGGTCATCATGTTCTTGTTTTAGAGATGAGGAAACTGAAGCCCAGAAAGATTGTGACATGTTCAAGGTCATACACATACACATAGGTATGAAGTGACAAAGCCAGGATTTGAACCAAGGTTCTCCAATTCTCGATCTATCAGGCTTTTCCCTGCACTATGCCAGTGGAACAGTCAACAGCAGGGCATTGACATTTTGGATTTTGAGCAATAAAAACCCACCTGGGAATGCTGGTCAGATAGGTCAAGACATTCTGAAACTCCTTCTCGGGAATTTCACTGAAAGCTGGATAATCTGGGAATGTGATGACTGGACATCCATCTTGCCCCCGTCCACCTAAAAATGAATTTAAAAAAAAAAAGTTAAAATAAATCCAGCTTATTCCAATTGAGCAACAATGATAAGACCAGAAAGTGTCTAGATACTTTTTTTTTTGAAGAAATAAGCAGCAACATATATATGCCTGTTTTGTTTTTTTTAAGGAACTGACCCCTTGAATTTCTCTTCTCATCGTGAAGACGTCCCTAGAATGAGGGATGGATTAGTCACTTCAGAATAGGTAAAGAGTTTCTCAGGTTTTACTGAGCCTTCTTTGTCTCCATTAGGAGTGATAATGGGTCATTTTGGGTGCATTTCTTTCCTGCATCTTGGCTATTTTTATTCTTATTTGGATATGAAAATAGAAATGCTGAAATGGCAGAGGAAGGAAAGCTATTACAGTTATCCCTCCCACGTTGGGACTTTCCCCATCATAGTTTCTATATATCTCAGGTTGGCATCAGAAATTAAATGGGAATTTTAGGGGAGTTTTGCTGAAGCTGCAGATGACAGGTGAAGGCCAACAGATGACATAGTTTAGAAACTCAGAAATGCACAAAATATATGTATAGTATGGTATAATATCAACATATTTTATCTTTTAATACCATAAATATACACCATTTCTTCTCTGGTATGAAGGAAGGGCCAACAAATTTTATGTGGATTTTCCAGATTGCAGGGGCACTGCACCTCTAAGTCCTGTGATGTGGAAGGGATAATTGTATATTATTCCCTGACTTCATTGCAATAAGAAGCATAGAGATGGAAGTGGAATCCACTCCCCTATTACCAAACAAAAATCTCACTTACACAAGATTCCCAGTGTGACAGCAAACCAAGAGATTGAGAAGTACTTTTCAAAAGGTGTCTTCTGCCCATCCCCTTCCCAGAACTAATATTCCTTTCAAGGGGTTCAGTATTTGGGTTTATGATGATGCTCTTCTCATCCTCCTCTAAAATGCTAATCTCAGACCTCTGCTTTCTCTAAAGGGACATCAGTGAAAAGAAAGCTATGGTAGGCTCTTCCAGTCTTTGAGTACAAGTCCAGCAAAGGGCAGAATGTCTGTAAGAGAGCAGCTTCCCTAAGTTCTGACAGGTCATTCACTGACTGCAAGGCTGACCACCAGGTGATAAATTACCCTGGACCTTACTTAGCAATACCCAAAGATCTATTAAAGGCACTTAAGAAGGGAGTCCCCCACTCCAATTGTGGGATAATGGGTCTGAACATCATCATAAACATCAAGTTAACCTTGAAGTTCACTAATGAGATTATCTGTTTATAAATGACAAAGTTAAAAAGTCCGAAATTTGAACTTTTAGGTGAAGCTATTTTCTTCTTCTACTTTTTCCTTTTAAAAATATTTTTATCCACTTCATTAAATATTTCCCAATTGCATGTAAAATTTCTTTAACATTCCTTTTTTAAAATCCTGAGTTCCAAATTCTCTCCCTCCCTTCTGCCCTTCCCCCATCCGTTAAGGCAAGAAATATGATATTGATTGTACATTGATTATACATGATGTGATTATACATGCAAAACATATTTCAATATTAGCCATGTTGCAATACATACTCATACTCAACTCATACTCATACTCATGCAAAAAAAAATACCCAAGAAAAATAGACAAAGTAAAAAATGTATTTTTTCAATCTGTACTCAGAGTTGAACAGTTCTCTCTCTCTGGAGGTGGACAGCATTTTTCATCATGTGTCCCTTGATATCAACTTGGATCATTGTATTGATCAGGGAGCTAAGTCTTCATATCATCCCAACAATATTGCTCTCACTGCCACATATTTTTCCTTAAGGAAACAATGAAAGCTATAATGTATCACAGTATTTCCAACTCTCTCTTAAAGCTCTTCACTTAAATCCTTTCCACAACGCCAATATATTCCCTATCTATTTGTACCTTCTGGTATCTCATTTCCCTCCCTTTCCCAATCAGCCATTCCTTATTTGAAAAAAGAGAGAAAAAAGTTCAGCAAAATTGACACAATAACCAAATACAACATTTTATGTAGTATTCCACAACTTTATTCCCCTCAACTCTTAACAGAAGGTAGAAAGAAATCAGTTTCCCTATGTGTAAAAATGAACAGATTACGTAGAATAGCTTCTAAGGTCTCTTTCGGCTCTAAAGCTATGAGAGGTGCGTTCTCAATAGCTTGTCTTTGGGATAAGCCTGGATAAATTCATATGCTTGATTTCATTAACACAGAATCTCAAGGCTGAAAGGAACTTCATTTGAGGCCAGTGAACAAGAAATACAAGAATTCCTTTTTTAACTCTCCAGTTACCACTTGAAAACAAACTTTCAATAAGAGGGAGCCCCTCTCAAGGCGGTACCCTCCAATTTGTGGCTAATACACTTGGGTCATCTGATATATACCCTAAGCTCTAGAACAGTGTATTTCAGAGATGAGATAGTTAGGATCTGACTGCCTAAGTTTCTCCAAGGGAAGTTGGCTCAAGAAAGGTAGGAGAGGCCATCAAAAAATGAACTTTGACACAAGCACAAATTATGCCAATGAGAAAGAAAAGGAGATGCTGTCTAAAAAGACTGATAAGGATGCACAAAAAAGTGACTGACCAACTAGTATTTCCAGATGACAGACACAGAAGATGTTAATATTTGGTTTAAGGTTTATAAAGCACTGTGCAAAGATTATCTCATTTGGAGCTCACAACAACCCTGGGAAGTAGATCTTATTATTAGCCTCACTTTACAGATGGGAAATTGAGGCAACTTGCCAAGCAAGTTAAGATTTTAACTCAGATGTTCCTGACTGTAAAAACAGCACTCTATCCTTTATAGCCCTTAACTGCAAGAAGGAAGATGGAAACAAGAAAAGAAGAAAAAAATAGTTGTTTTTATAAGAATACTAGGATGGCCAAGGTCCAGAACAAGTCCAAGGCTCCTTATTCCAGCTAAATTAGAAGAACTGTTTCCAATCTCTTCCTGACCTCACCTTCCCTTTGTATAAACAAGAGGGTCAAAGAGGCAGCATGGGACAGGCCTGCAACACTTCTGAGTGTGACCCAAACCAGTTTAAAATGTAATTGTGGAACATTTAACAAAATAAATAAAAATATAAAAAACCCATAAATAATACTACATTTTAAAAATTAAGTCATCATGCTGGTCACAGGGATCCTTATATACAGTTTGGTGGCCTGCATTTCTATTTGAGTTTGATGCCACTGGTATAAACCATCTCTCATGCTTGGGTCATACTTCTACACATCTGTGTCTGTTAATTTTGTTGTTCAGTTGTTTCCTTGTGTTTGAGTCTTCGGGACCCCATTTGGGGTTTTCTTGGCAGAGATCCTAGACTGGTTTGCCATTTCCTTCTCCGGCTCATTGTACAGATGAGGAAACTGAGACAAACACAGTGAAGTGACTTGCCCAGGGTCAGACAGCTAGTAAGTGTCTGAGGTCAGATCTGAACTCAGGTCTTCCTAACTCCAGGCCCAGCGTTCTATACATTGCACCACCTAGTGGGCCTCTGCCTGTTAATAGGATCACAGATTTAGAGCTGGATGGGATTGTTGAGGTCAACTTAGCACCTTCCACATTTTACATATGATTAAACTGATGCCCAAAGAGGTTAAGAGACTTGCCCTAAGATAACATGGAGAAAGCGTGGCAGGGCCAGAATTTGAACCCAGGTCCTCTGATTACAAATTCACAACTCTTTCTATTTTACCAGGCTGCATCTTTGTCTTCCTTCAAGGACTAGCTCAGATGCCAATTGCCCCATGAAAACTCTATGATCCTCCAGTTGAAACTGATCCTTCTTTTCTCATATTTTTATGGTATTTTGTCAAGTCCCCTCCCTTGCCCTGGTCACATTCTCCTTGCTACACCACTTATTCCTGTAAATATTTTATTCTCTGCCTCCCAAGCCACTAGATAATAAACCATGCTAGGCCAAGAACTATTATTTTTCATTATTATATTTCGATTACTTAGAACTGTGCTTGTGTATAATAAGTATTTAATGGATGTTTATTGAATTGAGTGATTTGCTCTAAATGTAAGTGCCTGAGCAGGGAAAAAAACATTATCATGTCAAATTGCCAATGGTTTCCACTGACCCTGGAGGAGGTGAGGAGGGGGAATTTTGGTGTTTTATCTTTTCTTACTTTGGTAGAATGTATTAATTTTGCATTCCTTTTCCCATCTCTCTGGCTTTTACAAACTGTCATGTCGAGGAAAAGAAAAACCATAGTTTAGTTTTGTGGTCACGTTTAGGAAAGGTAGTTTGTCTAACACAAATGATCAAGAACACAGCAGTAACCTCCTTGTTCTCTTCTTCAGAGACGGAGTTAAATAAGGTTGCCCAGTTAAAAATAGCTGCCTTTTCTATTTTGAGACACCAGGCCTTTAAAGGGGTAAAAACTTAGATCCTTAATCCTCCTTGTTAGTCCTGAGTACATTCTAAGTCTTTTCATCACGATCCAAAGACAACAAAAGTGAACAACAAACTCTGGTTCACCCAGAATCCAAACAAGTAAAGAGCTGAAATCAGATTGGGGAAGGAGGGTATTTTTTTTCCTACTCTTTCATAAGGAATGCAAATGGCCAATAAATGAGCTGATCTCAGGGACTGACTTAGAACAACCACTTGGAATTAACACTATAATAAGCTAGAAGGGAACTTTCATGAACCTCCTGATTATTCATGCCCTCCATCTTCCAAAGATAATTTATGGACTTATTTGGGTACCATGCGTTCGAGTGGAAAGGGCACAGAACTGGGCAATAAAAAACTGAGATTCAAATCCAGTTTTGCACTCACTGCCTATGTGATTTTAATCAAGTTACTTCCTCTCTCCAGATCTGAGTTTCTTCACCTGTAAAATGAGGGTAATATCTAAGGTACTTCTATTCACCCAGTAGAATATAAGCTCCTCGAGGGAGGGGGATGTTTTGAGGTTTGTCTTTGTATCTTTAGCACCCAGCACAATGCCTTGCACGTAGAAGGCATTTCTTAATGTTTATTGAATTGCACTGACCTAGATGACTCCCAAGGTGTAGAGGTAGAAAATAAAAGGAACCAGGATAAAACCTTGAGAGTTCTGAACACTTATTGAGTGAGAACAAAACGATGATCTAGTCCATGGATGGGGAATCTGTGGCCTTGAGATCACATGTGGCCCCCTAGGTCCTCAAGTACAGCCCTTTGACTGAGTCACTTCACTGTGAAGTTTGAATTCAGTCAAAGGGCCACACTTGAGGACCTAACAAGCCACATGTGGCCTCAAGGCTGCAGGTTCCCCACCCCTGATCCATCCTAAACACCTTTCTCATAATATCCAATCATGGGGCTTGTGTCCAATACAACCACGCCTACCTCATCCCCCAACATTCCCTACTCCCACTTCCCTCGTGAGCCAGGAGTTGGTTATTTCATACAGTTATAGCCTGATTGCTAGAAGATTCCCATAGCAAGAGCTGTACAGGCATAACTGAAAAAAATTCAGAACCAAATCCACTCTTCCCCTTCAGTTTACCCAGCCGTTGGTCTAAGAGGGGTTTGTCTTCCAGGGTAATGATGGATAGGTAAGTGCCCTAACTTCTGCCTTTTTGTTTTGATTGGTATAGAGTGAGTTACACAGGATGAGTAGATAAGCATGGGTTACAGCACATTTCAGATTTCATTTTCTCTTCCTTAAACCTGTTTCTCTTTCAAACTTCTCTATTCCTGTCAAATACAATACCATCCTTCCAGTTTCCCAGGTTCACAACGTAGTGTTATCTTCTTTGCTATTTTCAGCTCGTCACTCTTTTTTCATCTTGTTGTTTCTTCTTCCCCATCTCTACCATCTTTTCCCTCTTATCCACTCACATAGCCACTCCACTAATTTATGCCCACATCACCTCTCACCTAGAATATTGAAATAGCCTTCTGATTGGTCTCTGTACCTCATCTCTGCCCTCCATGATCCACCTACCAAGAGCTGCCAAAATGGTTTTAATAAAGCAGAGGCATGACTATGAGACTCTACTATTCAAAAAATTTGGATGGCTCCCTATTGATTCTAGAATCAAATATTGTTTAATCTTAATCTCATCCTCTTTAAAATGTCTATTTCTGTATAAGTTTTACAACACGCAGAACTATGCGCCCATGAGTAAATGTATATAATTTATAAATGAATATACAAGCACTGAGGTGAGGGCTCATTTTTTTAATTGGCAAGAGAATACAATCAGAAAAGCTTGGAGGTCATTTATATAGAATAATAATAATAGAAAATCTATCATTGTTCCTTTATCTCCCTCACTGGTAGCTGAGAATCAGTCATTCCAAGAGCTAAAGATTACAATTCCCTGGGAAGTTTTGACTGATCTGTGACAATCCAAGCTGAAGTAAGGATACGTCAATAAAACAAAAGTCCCTTTAGTTATAGTAATATAGTTTAGTAATAAAAAAGGGAAAAAATTTCAAAAAAAATTTCCATTCCTGCAGAGAAACTGAAGTGAGATGAGATATACAGATATAGCTATAAGACTGTATAATCATAGAAAGAAAATTAAGGAAATTTTCAAGTCAAATGTATATAAAATTATGATTTTATTTCTTTAAAGGCTTTTCCTTCAAGCTTTTCTGTGCTGTTTTCCCTTTCAATTTTCTTTGTCTTTGTATCTGTCTTTGGGCCAGTGGCTGGAAAAACCTAAAATGGCGAGTCTATGAGTTACAATACAATGTAAAAAATACTATAATAAAATTATGCTAAAATGTAGTAAAAGTCCATTTTTGACTAAAAGTCCATTTTGTAGAGATCCTAATTATAAATATTGCTTGCTATTATTAGATCTTTTTTCTAATATACCTATGCCTAGAAACTACATTTTCATAAACTTAAAAAAAACTTATAGAAAGCAAGAATCCATCTTTCTTTTTATATCCACAAACCTAACTATTAATACCTAAAAAAAAATAAAAAAACTCAACCCCACCACATTGTTTAAATATGGAAACAATTCTCTCGTTATTCATTTTCTTGAAAGAAAAGTATTTGCTGGATGCAGAATAATTAATCACTATGTATAAAAACTTGAATTAGTAATAGCCTCATGTCAGTATGAAAAAATGGGACATCATGAAGCTATTGTATTCTCCCACTGTATACTCTGCCAAGTAATGAATCACAATAAGAAAGGATTCTCTTATTTATGCAGAATTTTTGGTCGACCTGATTGATTTTTTATTATGTGTATTTTCAGATACCTTGGCTCTATTACCAATTGACCTGGTTCCTTAGCATCTAAGGTCATATGAAAGTCAGAAAAGTATAAAAAATTCTGAACGAGGCAAGTCCTTAAGCCAAGGAGACTTCGTGGAACAAGACAGGAAAAGAAACATGAAAGATTTTTCAATCCATTTAAAGGATTATGGAATATTGAGGTTGGAAGGGGCCTTAGAAGTTAGTTAAAGCTCTATAGATAGGTTACAATTATTCCTTCCACATTGCAGGGGTTAGGGCCCTAACTCTAACCCCCCCAACCCCACAATCTGGAAAATCCACATACAGTTTTTTGGCCCTCTCCTCATACCAGAGAAGAAGTCTGGATTATTATGCTATTAAAAGATAAAACATGCTGATATTATACAATACTATACATATGTTTTATGCATGTCTGAGTTTCTGAACTTTTTCTGTGTCATCTATTGGCATTCATGTGCCATCTGTGGCTTCCGCAAAACTCCCCCAAATTTCCCATTTAATTTCCTGTGGCAACCCACAATATATCAAAATCACTATGGGAAAAGTTACAATGTGAAAGGCATAGCTATACTGTTAAAAGGACAGGCTCCTTAACCTGTGGAAATAGAATCAATATGAAAGAGACAGTTGGGCTTCTGATTGCAGAGAATGAAGACTAGCTGGCACAGGCTTCCATATTTTTCCTCCCAGCTGTTGAAATTCCAATAGATAATCTTTGTTGTACACTACAAACCATAAAGTATAATATTAATGCTATCATTCTTACTATCATTTCCATAATTTATTATTATATGTTGAATTATTCTCCAACCAGAGTCTAAATGTAACACCTGTAACAGGTAACACTTTGAGACTTAATCATTGCATCCCTAATTGGAAAAGAAATGGTCAATATTCCTTATTCTGTCCTTCCTTGGAACACTGGTCCCCTTTTACCTGCACAAAATCTAAGTAATACTTCATCTGTATATTTGTCCATTTTATTTTGCAAATGAATCAAAGGCTCAAGGTGCTCTTGGGTGGTTATTTCAACAAGGACAGCAAAAGAACTCAGGAAAAATGCATAGCCTAGGGAGGCCATAGCAGGATTCTGCCTTTCCATGGCCCTTTTGTGGTCACAGCGTTCATTCTGCAATATTATTCATATAGCTAGAATACTTCTGATAGATCATGTGCCTTGGGCTTCTCTCTCCCAAGTGATCTTGTCAGTGGATGGTAGAAAGGCTTTAATAAGCAAATGACTTGCAGAGTTATGTATATTCTTGGTATAAATTGTAGCTTAGGGCTTCCTAAGGTTCTGGATTCCCAGGAA
Organism: Trichosurus vulpecula; assembly: GCF_011100635.1. Lineage (NCBI taxonomy): Eukaryota > Metazoa > Chordata > Mammalia > Diprotodontia > Phalangeridae > Trichosurus > Trichosurus vulpecula. Next base: position 390,924,790 of record NC_050576.1, on the reverse strand, counting down.
CTGGGTCAACTCCTGGGGACTGATCCCAAGAGGATTGATTTCTCTCTTTGTTTCATTGCCTCACTTAGAATCACCCCAGGAAAATCTTTTAATATATTCATACTAACAGATCATGTCTAAATTTCCCCAGATGTGTGTGAATGGGCTCGCTAAATCCCTAACAAGCATCCAGGGTAGCATGTCTAAATCACATATAGGACAACCTGTATTTCACTGCAGAGAAAATGTAAAAGACACAACAGACTCACAGGAACCTATTGAGTGGAGAGAAAAAAATGTAAAACATTGTCAGTTTCCCTAGGAGGGAAACGAACTTAGGGTTTGTTGTTGGGGCAACCCTTTGAAATTCTGGTTAGGCCAACTCAATACCATCTTGTGGTGTAGTCTTCCCCAGAAGATGAGGTTACTTGGGGGGACTGAACAAGCAATCCCAATCCCTTTGAACCTGTATTGTCTGATTTACTTGTAGTAACAGTAGAAAGAGGCAAGGTCCAAGTCTCTTACACAGCCCTTTTGTAATGTGGCTTCAGGGGTCACTTTGGCAATCATCATCTTTCTCCAAGAAGCATATGGTTGAGGAAAAACTTACTTTTAGAAGGCTGGTGCCCAAACTGGAAAACTTAGGAACTCTCAAATTTGTCCTCTCTTGAGACAAGTAGGCATGTACATATCTACTTCTGCCATATGCTTCTTCAGGAAATCTTTCCGTCTCTAACTCCTACCATTTCTTGAGACAGGAAAGTCCACTTTCTCAATCTCTCCCCTACTTCTCAAGCTGCATGCAAGCAAATGCATATCTTATGTGCCTATGCCCCAAGGCAGCCATTTTGAGTCCTGAAGGATGAGACAGGTTACCTTCCAGATGGGACCAGACCTGCCCTGCTGTATCCTGGTCTATCTTCTAAAGGCTAAAAGGAAGTACAAGGGTACAGGCTAGTTTGTCAACTTCCTATTATAGCTCACAGGGAAACAGATACTCCTATAACTGTTTGTCTTCCTGAGTCTTAGCAAGTCAACTACCAAGTTTCCTGTGTCTTGTTAGCAAAGTGACAGTGGGCATCCTCATACTCCGTGACTAGATGACCCTCAACACACTTTCAAACCAAGACTCATGTCCAATAATCTTAATCATGTTCACTGGTGAAATCAAATTAATATAAGATCTCCCTGATATACTCACCCTTCCAATAATATTTACATTTGTGACTAGCACCTTTTGGACTTGATGCCAGAACTAACTTGTTTTGTGAAGAACTTATAGTGCCTAATAGAGGTTTTCGAAAATGGTCAAAGCAGTCTTCGCTGCAAGGATCAGAGAACCTAAGAACTTAAAGAAATGCTAGAAATTACCAAGCCAGATCCCCTCATCTTGTAAATGAAAACAATATGGTTCAGAGATCTTAAGCGATTTGCCCCAGGGTAAACAGATAGTAAAGGAAAAAAGATGGGCACTGAAGTCAGATTCTTAGCCTCCAGAATCTAATGCATTTTCCACTACAACACACTCTTTGGGTGAAGAGTCATGTCACAAGCCAAATGTTCTCTTCAAACAGCCTTGTTGGCATGCAAAATGAAGCATTTACTTTATAGTTTCTTTGCAAAGTTGATGTCGAACAATGCTAAAAGAACTCTTGAATAATTCTGAGATAATCCCTCCAAAGTTTCTGTCATTCTGATTTACAAAGCAGTAATTGTAGAGAATGTGGACCAAATTCCATGGCCTGAATGGCAGATGATATATAACTGAGAGTATAAGGGATGCTTTTTTCTTTTAACGCAAACAAGGATTCTGCTCTATCTTTTCCTTAAACTCCAACTTAAACTTCTACACCCAGATCCTATAGCTAAGGCAGAAAGCTTTAGTTCCATTCTCCTAACTACAAGGAGTTTTCCAACCATGCGACACATTCTACTGTCACCAAAAACACTGTTTTCTACAGATGTTCAAATTGTGTTTCACATTTATTAAAGTGATTTTTGTCCTCCTCAAAGCATCACATACACAGTCTGGGTAACAGAGAAGGTGATGAGTAGGGCAAATTTTAGACAAGACTTACAAGAGGCCATTTAGTCATAAGAATGATAATTATATACAACATGTGTATAGTCTTCTACAATTTACAATAACATTTCCCAACAATTCTTCCAAGTCCCATAATTTTTGGAGACTTAGGAAAGCTCATAAGAATGATAATTACATATCACTACTAGGTCTGTATCCCAAAGAGATAAAAAAAAGAGGAAAGGACCCACATGTATAAAAATATTTATAGCAGCTCTTTTCGTGGTGATGAAGAATTGGAAATTGAGAGAAGGCCCATCAATTGGGGAATGGCTGAACAAGTTGTGGCATATGACTTTGATGAAATATTACTGTGCTATAAGAAATGATAAGCAGGCAGATTTCAGAAAAATCTGGAAAGACTTATATGAACTGATGCAAAGTGAAGGGAGCAGAACCAGGAGAATATTGTACATAGTAACTGGATTATTGTATGCTGATCAACTGTGAATGACTTAGCTATTTCTCAGCAATACAATGATACAAGACAATTCCAAAGAATTCATGATGAAAAAATAGCATCTATCTCCAGAGAAAGAATTGGTAGAGTATGAATACAGATCAAAGCATACCATTTTTCACTTTCTGTATTTTTCCCCCTTTGAGTCTATGTTATCTTTCACAACATATGGTAATATATGTTGTAAGACTGAACATGCATAACCTATATAAAATTGCTTATTAACACATGGAGGGGAGAGGTGAGGGAAGGAAAGAAAAAAACAGACTCAAAATGTGTTAGAAAAAGTGAATGTTAAAAACTATCTTTATGTGAACAGGGGGTGGAGAATAAAATATTTTTTTAAAAAAGAATGGTAATTACATCCAACATGTGTATAGCCCTCTATAGTTTATATAAACGTCTCCCAAAAATTCTTCTAATGATATGTAAGGTAGGAAGTTTCAATCTAATTATCTACACTTTATACATAAGGAAGAGAAGTACTCCAATTTGCCTAAGGTTATACACCTAGTAAACTTTGAACTTACTAACATCACTGACTCCACAATCACTTCTTCCCACCATACCACAGCTGCTTTTTAATTTATTCTAATTTTAATAATGTTATTTTACAATATAATAATTTTATAATATTTTATAAATTATATATAATTTGTATATCATATAACATCAATTATAAATTATTTATAAATTATAATATTTTAAATATAATAATTTTTTAAAAATTTATTTCTTGTGACTCTAGGGGTATGTGCATAAAAAGAATGAACCAGCATTTCCCAGCCTAAACATCCAAATAATTGCTGTCTTACAAATTATGGAGAAATTACACCTTTCTGAAACTCAGATGGGGAACTTCACCACCTTTCATGGCAACCCAATCAATTCACTAGGCATTATGCTAGAGACCAAGACAGAGTTCCTTAACTTGGACAGGAAAAAATTTCATTTTAATTTCAATTTCATTGGTTTCCTTTGTAATCCTATGCTTTTTATACTATGCATTTAAAAAACCTTCTGAGAAGGGGCCCACAGGCTTTGCCAGAGTACCAGTGGAGTCCATGACACACTATAATAAAACAATCTGCCATAGAGATGAACCTTGTGGGGTGGTGGAATACATGCTAGGTTTCCAGTCAGAGGACCCAGGTTTGAACGCTGTTTCTAATACTTAGATCAACCACGTGACCTTGGGAAGCCATTGCTCCTACTTGACACCACATCTTTAAAATTAGAGGGTTGGACTAGATGACTTCTAATTTGTGTTAACATAGAGTTTAAGCAAGAATGCAAGACAGTCTCCACTATATACCGTTGGCTTGTTTTCTTGTGACTATAGGACATACGTTTGGAACAAAACTGAACAAGCATAAGGCAGCTACGTGACACAGTGGATAGAGTGCTTGGAGTCAGGAGGACCCGAGTTCAAGTCCAACTTCAGACACTTACAAGCTGTGGGACCTTGGGCTAATCACTTAACCTCTGTCTGCCTCAGTGTACTTAGCTATAAAATACAGATAATAACAGCACCTGCCTAGTAAGGTTATTGTGAGAATGAAATGAGATCATGTTTGTAAAGTGCTTTGCAAACTTTAAAGTATTGTATAAATAGTAGTTATTACAGCTATTGTTATTATAACAGCCAAATGTACCTAAATAGTGCTGTCTTACAAAGTAGTCAGCTAAGGAGAAGGTACTTAATTCTCATGGAGATCCCGTAGCTCAGCATTTTTTTTGTTTTTTCTTTATCTGATTTAATATTTAATTTTCCCCCCAATTACATGCAAAAACAATATTCATTCTTTTTTTTAATTTTGAGTTCAAAATTCTCTCCCTTCCTTCTTACCCTACCCCTCCATTTAGAAGGCAAGCAATTCGATATAGGTTATACATGTGCAAACATAGGTAAAACATAGGTCCTCCTTGAGAATAAAGGAAAAACAAGAAAAACAATTTCTGCATTAGTTACGTTGTGAAAGAAAACATATACAAAAAAAAATCCAAGAAAAATAAAGTAAAGAAAAAGTAAGCTTTGATCTGCATTCAGACTCTCTCAGTTCTTTCTCTGGAGATGGATAGCATTTTTCATCAAAAATACTTTGAAATTGTCTTGGATAAGTGTATTGCTGAGAACAGCTAAATCATTCACAGCTGATCATCATACGATATTGCTGTTACTGCGTACAACATTCTCTTGGCTCCACTCATTTCACTTTGCATCAGTTCACGTAAGTCTTTCTGAGAGCATACGGCTCATCATTTCTTATAATATAATAGTTCAGAATATTTTTTTTGGAACTTTTCTTTCGAATAGTTGGTCTAAGCCACTTCCTAAGGCTGTTAATTGTGGAGAAGGTGCCAACCTGCATTGATAGAGTCTCCCCACCTGAGAGTTCCATATATGAATGAAATCATAGATCCAGACCCTTTCTCTTTCTGTTGAACCTTCCTTTAGAACTTCTATCATGGAAACAAAAAGTGTTTACTTCCTCTCATTTCCCCAGGATGTTCTACCTGGTTCTCTTCTTTGCCTCCTTCATCTCTTACCTGTTCTTACTCTAATCTGATCACATGTGATATTCCTCCTAATACAGCGTAAGCAACTCAAGGACAAGAACCATGTCCTTAAAAAAATCACCTGATTTTTATATCCTCACTGAATTGTAGAATATTCATTGAATGTGATTCATTGAAGTTTAAATGAGTATTCTTTTTAAAAAACTAGCATTTATATAATGCTTTAAGGTTTACAAATATTGTCTGATTTTATTATCACAACAATCCTGTGAGGTAGGTGCTATTATTATCCCCATTTTACAGAGGAGTAAACTGAGGTAGACAGGTTAATTGTGTGGCTCAGGGAGACACTCCCTTGTCTGAGGGAGGACTGGAAGTCAGGTCTTCCACGCTCCAGAGTTGGTATTCTATCCACTGCACCACCTAGCTGTTCTATGTGTACATCTTTTTCTTTTTCTTTTTTTTTCACTAGTTACAAATCTTTATCCTTTGAAGGTGGATTTAATGTTTAGAAAAACAGGCAAAGGTGAATTGGAGCCAAGTCTACTGAATAAGGAAAGGTAGTGTACCTCAGAGTATAGAGGATAGAAAGCTGGGCTTGGAGTCAGGAAGACCCAAGTTCAAATCTTACCTCTGATACTCAGTGGCTGCATGACCCTATATGAGATACTTCTCTGAGACATTATATGAGATGTCTTCATCTGGAAAATGGGAGTCATAATATATGAAGCACCCACCTCATAGGGTTGTTGTGAGGCTCAGATGCAAAACACTTTGCAAATCTTAAAATGCTTGCAATTATCACTATTAGCATCGAGCTAAGTAAAAAATAAGACCTGAATGTCAAGCAATGAGACTGTCTTGTGTAACTTATAACCTAGCTAAATAAAACAAAAATCTATTTCCCCCTTCCTCTCATACCCCTCCCCACTTTGGAAGAAAAGCAAAGACAAAACAAAACTCTTGTAACAAATCTACATAGTCAAGCAAAATAAATTCCCAAATTGACCATGTCCAAAAAAATCCATAACTCAACCTGTATCCTCGGTCTATCACCTCAAACAGGAAATGTTTCGTCATCGATTGCCTGGAATCGTGGTTGTCTAGGATCCTTGTTGGTCATTGTGTTGATCTGGAGACATTTTCCCAAAATATGAATTTTTAAAATGTTTGGTTCAGTGGCTGTACCACTGGAATAAACATATAGCTACCTAAGGTGAACTATTTGAAGGGGCCAACATTCATTGGAATATGCAAGACTTGGAATGTGAGTTTTTCAAAGGTCTCATTACTTTACGGACATATTCAAATCTCATTGTAAGCTACTCCCCCATGTGACACAGAGGTTCCAGCCAATCTGACTCCCTGCCCCAGCACAGATTGTGACATACAGCAATCTCTCCACATGAAAAGGAAAGTCTATGATATTCTCTACAACTAATCAAATATCTATTAAATGTCTTCACATACAGAGCAGGGTGCTTGTTGCAAATTGCATTTAGATAAGGCACCCTCCACCTTCACAGAGCTTCCATGCTAGATTCCTTTTCCCCAACAAGACAAGGATTGTGTATAATGAAATCATTATGTCCTTATACTATCGTGATCTGGGCCACAGAAAAACACTAAAAAGCCGGGTAACCTGAGAAATTAAATTTCACATCTGTGGACAAAGTAATTTGTATTTCATCTTGTCTGTGATATCCAGAAACAAATCTCAGAGATGAATTAACCAGCAGGATGGAACTCCCTAGGGGGATTTAAAAAAATAGACAAGCACATTTAATAGAGTATTACCATGTCTACACCATAGAATCTGACAGCTTTCTATGTAAATGACAATCTGAAAAGAATCTGATTGCATTATTTAAAAAGAGCAAGCAATTATCGGCTACATACTTAATAAACAGGAAGAAGACATGCACACAATGGTGAGGGATAGGGATAACAATAGTATAGCTTTAAAATCTCATAGACCAAGGAAATGTCTAGGTGAAAATTGAAAGAAAAATAATAAAAATATGCTAATTGGACCATACTATTCACAGAGGTCTATAACTGGAATGAGAGGACCAAGTTTTGAATTTTAGTTCCATTTTTTTCCGTCCTGTCCCTAAATCCTACAATCCCATGACCACCTAACCGACGAGTGGGCTGGAAATGGATAGCAAGACTGGAGAAGCTGCACAATTTTGCTAGGTAGTAATATCTGTAATGCATAGTTCAGATCATGTATCTCCACAGGTCAAAAGCCTTCCAATTGAAAAGACTTCCCAATTCTTCCCAAAAAGTTCTTCCCAAGTCTTCCCAAGTCCCAAGTCTTCCAAAGTCTTCCAAAAAGACTCCCAATTGAAACATCTTAGCCTAGTTATCAAGGTTTATCATAGTCCGGCTCCAACCTCATTTATAGGCTTATCTCTCACTGTTCCTCAGCATATATTATGTGCTCTATCTACACTGATCTCCTCACTAGCTTTATGTGCAAAATGTCCTTCCTCCTCCCCTCTGCCTGACTTCTCCATTATAGTTTACTGATAACCTACCCATGCTTCAGATTTTACCTTTACAAAATTTGCCTGAGGACTGATTGATTCTCACATCCCTTGATCCCAAAGTAATCAATTGCTACCTGCTCTTAAGCATCACAGTACCTTGTCTTATACCTTAAACACTTTATGTTATAATTATTTGTGGTCTTTTAAAAAAGTCTTATTTTTGCATCTTTCTCAGAGCTCTGGAATCCAGTAAAGTAAGTGTCTAATAAGTATTTGTTGCACAAAAACTGAATTAAGGTAGTAACATGGCAGAATTTACCCACCAATAACATCCCATTGGACTAATCTTACCGGGACAAGATGTGAAAGTAATGGTCTTGAACAAGATGTCGTTTTGTATTGGGTTCTTAATAGTGGGCAGGAATCAGGAAGGGAATGGAATATCCATGGGTCAGTCACCTTGAAACAGCTGTCACAGTAACAAAAAGCAGATGCTGAAAAATATTCATAGGCTGATGACCTAAAGGCTGATTGAAAATATACCTAATTAGAAGCCTAGGAAAAAAATTGTCTTCTGTAGATCAAATAGATGTGGAACTAGATTGGAAAATCCCTGCATGGCTAAGTGGGAAAATAAAAGAAGCCATTGTAAGGAGAGAGAGAGAGAGAGAGAGAGAGAGAGAGAGAGAGAGAGAGAGAGAGAGAGAGAGAGAGAGAGAGAGAGAGAGAGAGAGGGAGAGAGGGAGAGGGAGGGAGAGAGAGAGAGAGAGAGAATATGTGTATATATAGATATAAATTTTTTTTTCAGAGAAAAAGTGTCAGCGTTTGGTACACAGTAAGCACTCAATAAATGCTTTTGAATTCATTCTCATGAGATAGCAAGTTCACTTTTAATAAACTATATGTACAGAAAACACTAGGACTTAATGGTATCTGCACAGAAATTGGATGTAACATGAAAATGAGATTGTCAAGGCTGTGGTTGAATAATGCAAACTGCCCTTACAAATGGCCACTGTGCTGAAGATCGGTGAAACGCCATGTGCCTTGCATCTATAACAACAATAAACATTTAGAATGTGCCAAGTATGTGCCAAACGCTGTACAATTATTATCTCATGTAATCCTCACAGAAACCCTGGGAGATAGGTGCTTTTGTTTTCCTCATTTTTCATCTAGCGAAACTGAGGAAAGAAAAGGAAAACTTGGGTATTACAGCTATCCGAGCCTCACTAAAGCAGATTGGTAACTGTTTTACAAATAGTCTTAGAGAATTGTTTGGGCCTTGGAGAAGTTAAGTGACTTGGACAGGGTCACCCTGCCAGAATGTGTCATGGGGAAGACTTGAACTCAGGTCCTCCTGTCTTTGAGTAAGATCTTTATCTACTATGGTAACTCATCAGTGATATATATGGTTAAATCTTTTTTTCCCCCTCTTATATACTCTCTCATTTTTTTTTTTACTATTTACTATTACCATTTTGTCATTGACAGAGATAGAAATTGTATTGGTACCCTTTCGAGTGTCTCAAAAATAATTAAGGTGTTCTCATCTCTAGACAAATTTATTCCCGAGGGTGTTACTTTTTTGTTTTATATTTTGTTTTTTTTTTGGATCCTCTTCTATTAATCAGCAGTGTCCTTCAAATATGTTTACTATAGCTTGTGATTTGACATTGCTAACCTATTGGGTCTTTATGCTCTGGACCTCAAAGGGCCCAAACATAGGTCCTCTAAGACTTCATTCTAAGTTTTTACCTACACAGCAGCTAGGTGGATAGAACACTGGCTTGGAATCAGGAGAACCTGAATTCCAATCTGGCCTCAGACACTTACCAGATACGTGACCAAGTCACTTAACTCTGTTTGCCTCAGTTTCCTTATCTGTAAAATGAGCTGGAGAAGGAAATGGCAAACGACTGTGGTATCTTTGCCAAGAAAACCCTAAGTGGAGTCATGAAGAGTCAGACACAACTGAAATGACTGAACAAGAACAAAAATCTAAAAGTAGTATGAATAAAGGCAGATCCCTAAAAAGAGGTACTAACCAGGCAAGAACAGTCAAGTCTTAGGAGTGCTCTATAGTGGAGGGGAAAAGGGCGAGCCCCAAGGTACTTAAATAGGGGGTAAAAATTGGGTTCTAGAGCCTCACAGGTGTGGTGAGAATAAGACTGACCGGGGAAGGGCCTCATTCTGTTGGCAAAGAAAAATAGAAGCAGTAAAGGTGATAAAAGAGGGAAGCCGCAAGCCCGAGCCGCTGAAACAATTACAACGCAGCCTTCCATCCTCTATCCATGACAAAAAAGGTTATTTTTCTGATTTACCTTTGGCAGATGAACCAGTCTAGATAAAAGAGCAAAACATAACAATCATCGATCAGAGTTGTTAGTGAAAATATTCTCGTTGAGCTCTGCTAATGAAGGGCGTTTAAAACCTCATTGCATGAACATTTTCCCAGAGGCTGGGAAACAAGAGATTAGAACATGACCCATTCCTTGATGTAAACAAGAGCAAATATGTAACAATGGCGGCTGCAGGTCTCTACTGGTTATATGAATCTACTATCTAGCAAGTGGGATGGAAGAGGGGGAGGAAGAGAAGGTGGAATAGTAGGTGACGTCCCTGTTCAAGAGGTATCAGCCCTACCTGGGAGGGAAAAGGTAAAAAGGACAACAGTAAGAAACCATCCTCAAGGAAAGGAAACCCTCAGTTCAGGTGCCTTCTACGCACCCAATGGGATCTGAATCAGAAACTAAAAGTATCCGTTTATGGTGGTATGATCTTTTTTTTCTCCTCACTCATCTTCCGTCCTCAACAGTTGTACCCTAGACTGAATCCTTCTATGGGGCAGAAAACAGGCAGTGTAGTGCCATGGAAAGAACATGAGCTTGGATCCGGTTTTAGTTTTTAACTTAGTTTTAAATCACAGCCCTTCCTGTGTTACCTTACTTAGGTTACTTAACCTCTCTGGATCTCATTTTCTTCATCTTTAAAATGGTGGAGAGACTGCACCAGATGACCATTGAATTCCCTGCCTCTAAGCAGTAAAATTGAGGGAGCACTGGACCTAGGGTTTGGAAGACTTAAGTTCAAATCCCCTTTCAGAAACTTGCTAGCTGTGTGATCCTGGGCAAGTTACTTAATTTCTGTCTGCCTCAATTTCCTTTTCTATAAAATAGGGATTATCTGGTCCTAACCTCTCTCCTAACCTCCAGTTTTGCATCTCCATCTTCTTTGTGGGCATCTCAAACCAGATGTCCCATAGTCATCTTAACCTCAACAGGTCTCAAATGAAACTCAGTATCTTTCCCTCACATCCTTCCCTCTTCCTAATTTCCCCATCAGAGTTCAAAGTATGACCATTCCCCCAGTCACTCAGGCTCAAAACCTAGGTTTCTTCCTAGACTCAACAACTTTCACCTCCAATATCTACTCCATTATTAAGTCCTGGTGATTTTTACCTTCCTAACATCTCTTATATGCCACCGCCCTTCTCTCCTCTGACACTGGCATCACTCTGGTCTAGGCCATCACATCTGGACCACTGCAATAGCCTGCTGGTTGGCTACTCTACCTCAAGTCTCTCCTCATCTTCTACTCAGCTGTCAAATTAATCTCTCTAAGGCTCAGGCCTAACCATATCATGCCCCTATTCAGTGAGCTCCAGAGGCTCCCTTTTACCCTGAAGTTCAAATGTAAAACTTGCTGTTTGACTTTTAAAGCCCTTCACAACTTCACTCCTTCCCAGCTCTTCAGTCTTCTTATACCTTACTTCTCTCCACACACCCCACCATGTGCACAGTCCAGTGACAATGGCCTCTTTGCAGTTCCTAAAACAAAACACTCCAACTCCCAACTCAAGACATTTTCACTAGAATTCCGAGAATGCTTAGAATTCTCTTCCTTTTCTACCTCTTAGCTTCCTTAAAGTCAAACCTAAAGTCCCTTCTTCTACCAGAAGAATTACTCTTGAAAGAAATGATCATTAAATAATCAATTGTTAATATTGGAGAGATCCAGAATTTTTTCCCTTCCTATTTCTTCATTCTCTACTATGCCTGAAGAATACAGCTGATAATGAACTTGGATTTAACATTCTCCTCAATCTTGTATAGACCCCACCCTCCTGGGGAAGTCCACAGGGTTTTACTGAGGCTTGGGTAGGAGGGTAGAACCTTTGTCTATATTGCTCAAGGCTGGGAGTGGTCTGGGAATAAGAGCAACATATTCAGAGTCATGTCTTCCAGCCCCTCATTAGAATAAGCCCACATTTTATTATCACATTCATTTTCTCATTAATTTTTAACCAGAGTTGATAGTTACCTGTTGGGAACATTCATTCTTCCAAGGGCACATAAGCATCAAGAGGCCCCCGAGAGGGGTCTTTGGTTGATGAGAGAAAGCCAAATGATCATCTTCTATTATTCACCAGCCATAATTAATAAAATGATTACCCTGAAATCATGTCTCTTGAACTTTTTATGCATCCCCCTTAACATTAGTAGCATCCTTCTATTGATGACCTCCAATTTATCTATCTATATGTTGTTTGTGCATAGTTCTTTTCACATTGTCTCACCCATTACGTTGCCTCTCTTAGCACAGCCCCTGGCACATAGCAGACACTTAATGCACATTAACTAACTGAATAGAATGCACCTCCCAGGATTGCTATGAGGTTAAGACGAGATATTATTTGCAAAGTGCTAGGCAAAGCTCAAAGTGCTACATAGTGCTATTATTCAATGTATGATCCCGTTGACGCTGCCCAGGTAAAATTTGGGTCCTACTGCCCGAAAGGTTCAGAGGCATTATAGGAACTGAGGAGCTTTGGGGAAGTTGAGTTAAGACAAAACTGAAAGAACCATTTAGACAGTTACTTTAACCCCATGTCACTCTTCCCTTCCTTTTCAAAGCAACTAGGTGGCACAATGAATAAAGCTGTGGGACTGAAGTCAGAACACCTGAGTTCAAATTCAGTTTCAGACTCTAACTAGCTGTGTGACCTTGGACAAGTCAATAACCTCCATTTGTCCCATTGTACACTGGGGGTGTAAACAACAGCCACATCACAGGATTGTTCTAAGGATCAAATGAGATATTTGTAAAGGGGTTAGCACAGTGCCTGACACATAGTAGGCACTACATAAATGCTTATTCCTTTCCCAGTCACCCTCTACTTTGACAGCACCTTGATGCGCACTCTATGTTTTGTTCCTACTGCCACCGCTTGACCGGGCAAAGCTGTTCCTACAACCATGACACAGAACCAACACATCCAACTCCTGGCAAAATAGAGTTTGCATAACTCCTGGCAAAATAGAGTTTGCATCTTCCACCCAGTTCCTGTAATAGAACTTATTCAAAATGAAATTAAGTTTCAAGATTGCTTCCTTTCTTGAATTTCAGAAGTGACAGTTGAGCACATTTTTCATAGTTACAAATTCTAGTTACATAGATACAGAATAGATTGATTGGGAATTGAGGAGGCGTGGGGACTGAATGTTCATAAATTGGGTTGTTAGAATTAGAAGAACCAATGGTACAGGTATCTTAACCTGATAGATACAGTTACTAGTCAATGAGTATTCATTAAGCACCTACTATGTGGCGGGCAGTGTGTTAAGCTCTTAGAGATACACAGAAAGGCTCTTGAGGAGCTCACAGTCTAAACAGGCTGTCCCTCTCTCCCTCCCGTCTCCTATTTGGCCACCAGATTACCAATGTGGGCTTTCCACACTTACCAGACAGGTAAGCAAATTGCTTTTTCAGTTGGTCTTCAATATCAGCGGCACAGAGGGGAGCGATATCCTGGTGCATGATTTCATCTGAAGAGAAAAGAGAAAACACACACACACACTGTCATTTAATGGAAAACTTTACCTCATCCTCTATAAAATGCCAAGTCCGGATTAGCCAACCACACACAGAGCCATGCATGTCTAAAAACACCTTAGGGTGAGTTGTCACGTGTCTGGAAAAAAGGAATTCCAGTTTCCAGCTCAGGGAAACCTTTGTCTCTGAATGATCAGAAGCCATGACTCTGGCATATTTCCAAGGCTTTAATAACCATGTGGGTGATGTTTAAGTAGAGAGACATAGCCATCATAGACTCAGACTTCAGGACCCTTACCTCTATTACCTCTATTCTCTAAAACCTTCTTAAGGATATATTCTCATTCATTTTCATATTCATTCTCTCTCCCTCCCACTTTATTTTCACCCTCTCTTATTATTTACCCTCCTTTCTTATTCTCTATCCTCTCTTATTCTCTACCCCTCTTATTCCCTACCCCTTCTCTTTCATTCTTTCCCCCTCACTCTTATTTCCTCTTATTCCCTCCCCCTTCACTCTTATTCTCTCCCCCTTTCTTATTCTCCCTCCTCTTATTCTTTTTCCTGTTATTCTCTACCTCCTTCTCTTGTTCTCCCCCCTCTTTTTCTCTCCCCCCTCTCTTATTCTCTCCCTTTCTCTCTTATTCTTTCCTCTTATTCTCTACCCCCTCCTCTCTTAATTCTCTATCCCCTCTCTCATTCCTTCCCCGCTTTTCCTGTTCTTCCCCCCTTATTCTCTACCCTCCCCCCTTTCTCTTCCCACCCCTCCTTCTCTCTGAAATCAGAAAAGAAGTTCAGCTGCTGGGGGTTCTATGGGAACTGCTTAATTGCTGATTACACACTTTCCCCAGCAGTACCTCACAGAAACAGCTCCCCTTTATCCAACTGTGAGGCAATTCCACAGGCTACATCAAAGCTGAGATTAAGTGAGGCTGTCAGGGACTGCTTATCTTATTTGATCCTTCCCCACAACACTGTCGAAATTAATAAGATAGATATGATCTTAGAAGGCAGATTTCCATGACAGTGATTTTATTTTCCACAGGGAAGAAGAAAGAGTGACTAAATTTTACTAACTCATTAAAACAGGTAAATGAGACTATCCCTTTGAGCAATGACTATGGATCCCCTACTTCTGCAGCTCTTAGACTCGAGGTCTTTTGAGAAGGGTACTTTTTTCACATGATTCAAGGTCAGAAACTTTCATTATCACAATCTGGAAATGTAGGTGCCCATTGAATTAATAACAGCAAAAATGATGGCCAAATGTTAAGTAGGCAGAGGAAAAGTATTGACCCTTGCTAAGCAGCTCTGGAGTCAGAGGACCTATGTGTCTATGGGTCAGTCAGCTTAGTCTAAACACAATGACTCTTGCAGATGCATGTCTAGTGTCCCTGGGCTTCATATCTGTAAAATGAAACAGCTTCTGAGGTCCCTCCCAGCTCTAAAAGGCTAACCCTATGAGTTCAAAGCTTATAGTCAAGGAATTGAGAATTCTTCATTGGATTTGCCCAGCAAAAGCCCAGAATTAGAATCTAGAATGGGGATTTTTAACCTGGTATCAGCAGACTCCCTAGGTCTGTGGCTGTATTTCAGAGGGTCTTTGAATTTGTTTTTTTTTTAATACTTTGATAACTGTATGTCGATATAATTGGTTTCCTTTGCAATTCCAGGTTTATCATGTATTTAAAATCATTATTCTGAGGAAGGATCTATGACTTCATCAGAGAGCCCAAGGAGTCCATTGCACCAAAAAAATGTTAAGAATCCCTGGGCTAGAGTAGAGGAATGGTTCCCTTTGGGCCCTCACCTAATAGCTTTTCCCTTCCATTTGGCCTGCCTGCTTCTAGATACCTGAAGTTCTGTGTGCCTGCTGAGAGTGTAGTATATAGTTATCCCTTCCACACTGTGATCTTTCCCATTGTGGTTTTGATATACTGTGGGCTGTCATAAGAAATTAAATGGAAATTTGGGGGGAGTTTTGCAGAAGCCACAGACTCCATACAAAGGCCAGCAGATGACACAGAAAAAGTTTCAAAACTCAGAAATGTGTAAAATATATGTATAATATTGTATATTACCTTTAAAAAAATCTTTTTTTCTTTTATATTTTACCTTTTGATACCATCATAATTCAGACTTCTTTTCAGGTATGAAGAGAGGGCCAAAAGATTTTACATGAGTTTTCTAGATCATGGGGACACTGCACTCCTAATCCCCACTGATGTAAAGGACATGTTGTTATTCAGCCATTTCAGTTGTGTCTGACTCTGTGATCCCATTAGGGGTTTTCTTGGCAGAGATACTGAAATGATTTGCCCTTTCTTTGTCCAGCTCATTTTACAGATAAGGAAACTGAGGCAAACTGGTTGAGTGACTTGCCCAGGGTCACACAGCTAGGAAGTGTCTGAGGCCAGATTTGAACTCAGGAAGATGAGTCTTCCTTACACCATGTCAGGTACTCGATTCACTGTGCCACCTAGCTGCACTAGCAGTATACGCAGTAGTCCACATTCAGCTTTGGGTCATCCTCCTGGGACTTGAGAAATGTGTGAGAGCCAGAAGTAATACAGGCCTACTAATTCATCCTTTAGCATACCTGGCTACCAAACTCTTCGCAAATTAGTTCATCAAATAATACGAAGCACAGATAGTGAAGTGGCACAGTGGATAGTGTTAGAGTTCAAATATGGCCTCAGTCATTTACTAGCTGTGTGACTCTGAGCAAGTCATTTAACCTGTTTGCCTCAGTTTCTTCATTTATAAAATGTAGATAATAATAACACCTAGAAATCGTTGTGATGATAAAATCAGATACTATTTGTAAAGCACTTAGATAGTGCCTGGCACATATTAAATGCCATCTAAATGTTAGCTGCTTATTACTGTTCAGTTGTGTCCAAAAGTCCATGGGGTTTTCTTGGCATAGATGACTGCAGTAGTTTGCCATTTCCTTCTCCAGTGTGACCTCATTTTACAGAGGAGAAACTGAGGCAAACAGAGGTTAAGGGGCTTGCCCAGGATGTCATAGCTAATTAAGTGTCTGAAGCCAGATTTGAACTCAGATCTTCCTGCCTCCAAGCTCAGTGATTTTTCTAATGCACCACCTAGCTGCCCCTTGTTAGCTACTACTACTTCCCTTATGACCACCGACTATCCCATTTCCCAAATCTGAAGTTATAGACATTTTTGCATTTTCCAAAAACAGCTATCAACAGCTAAATGGACTTTTTAAAAAATAATTTCTTTGGCATGCAATCCCTTATTGTGATAGCAAGCCATGTTAAGTACATGAAGGGGGTAACTTGTACCATTTGTCACTGTAATTTAAATCACCTTTCCCATGTTTGCCCCATACTTGAGAATAATTCAACAATGTGAAACAACATTAAAAAAAACACAACAAAACAACAATACCGAAGGATGCCGGTTCAACATTTTCAACTTCTGCAATCAGAAAGTTTAAAGTGAAAAGCCATTTGAGTAGTTTTGAAAGAAATTAGGAATCTGAGTTTTTAAGGTATTTTTCTTCTTTTAAGATACTACTTCATGGATTTCACTTTACACTGGGTGTATTTTACGCTAGACCCTGGAAAGAAGAGAATTTAAAATGGGAGTAAGAGTCCAGTTAAGATAAACAAGTTAGCTAAGAAGACAAAGTCAGTGGTTATAAATTTAAGGGTACTTTGGATAACAAGTAACAGAGCCCACACCCCTTTCACAATTCAAGGGTCTCGTTGAACTCATGTCAAATGTCGGAGAACAGGAAATGGGGTCACCTCACCATGCTGATTAAATAAAAGGGTTCAAGAAAGACATCATCCAGTCACAGTGTGGCTCTGTGTCGGAATACAGTACATTACAGATAATAAATCAATTTAATAACATTCCTGTCTCAGCACAGACATTAATGGGGAATTCCAAACAAGGAAGTTATTTTGTGAGAAAAAACATCTGATTTGAGAAAGGGGGAAACTCAGAGGGGCTAGAGGTTGGTCATTCTTTGACTGAACTGGAAGGTCGGGTGATAGGGGGAGGGCTTTCTTGCCTGAGGTGCTGTGCTATGCTCCTCACTCCCTAGTCTCTTCAGACATTTTTGTCAAGTTTTGTTTTGGAGGATGGTGTCCCCCTGTCTTGCCTAGGCAGGAAATTCAGAGGCTGCTCAGGGACCCTCATCCTCTGCTGATCAGCGTGGAAGTTTCTGATCTAGTCTGGTTCACCTCTTTCTTATGCTGCATGGTAGCCTCCAAGGAGGCTCATCACACAGGTACCAGACTTAGTGCAGATCAACATTAGCTCTACTACACCTCTAAGTATTTCACCAGCCTCCCTCATAGCAAAAAAACACAGGTATGTGCCACAATCCAGGCAACACTGGATCCTATTGTAAATGGAAATGGAAGATCGGAGGAGGGGACAAAGTCTCTCCCAGAGGTGATGGAAACATCATTAGTCCTGGTTGCTTCCAGTGCTGTTGCCTAGTGTTGGCCCAAAAGCTTAAAAAACCTGGGTGGAACTACCTGGGAGTCTGCAGTTCGCCTAGTGGAAGTAGTACTTATACTTAACGTATTTGCAAGGTAATAATCACAACATAGATGATAATTGTCAAAATGCCTATGTGGTTCTGTATCACAAAATATGAGATTCTCCATATAGAAGGTAGAAGACGTAAACCATTTATCCAGACACCAAAGAACCAGGTCCCAAAACCAAAAAGCACAAGCCATCACAACAGCAAAGAATTCAATACGCAATGTCACAGGAGAAAACCACTCCATCCCATAATCTTCAGCCCCCCTGCTGGGGCCTTGCACCAACAATCACTCACAGCACAGCCACCGTGTCTGCTCTCTCTCAGGGCTTACTGGTCTGGGGAGTTGGTTGCTCTTTGGATGGGATGGTCTTATTGGTTATGGGATTTGGTCCTCTGGTGTCTGAATAAATGTGTTAGTTCTTCTACCGTCTATATGGAGAGTCTCTCATATTTTGTGATCCAGAATTATGTAGGCATATTCACAATTATTGTCTATGTTGTGTTTATTGCCTTGCTAATACATTTGGAGAGAAGCACCATTATATAGACCAAAACATATGCATAGATGGAAACAATTTTACATTCTTAACACATCAAAAATCAGTAAGTGCAAAATATGAAACCAACTGAATAAATATCGAAGTACCACAAAGTAAAAGCTTAAAATTTTCCCAGAATGCAAAAATGGTGACCAAACTAACAAGAAAAGCATTCCTCAAGCCTTACAGTGGCCATGGAGTTGCTGTCCTTATCAAGAAATAGTCATATTGTGATTCATGATATGATTAAGGTGAGAAAGGCAAAAGCAATGAAGAAACAAAACAGGAGGAGGTTACTTAAAGCAATCAGCATCAAACATCCTAAGTCTCTAAGCCTGTAGCAAAGTGCCGTTATACTCCAAAGTAAGCCGGTAGTTAAATAGCTGTCATTGAAAGAGTTAAAATTGAAAATAAAGATGTTTATAGCACTAGTTATACAAGTCGTTGAAAGATCTGTTTGATTTAAGCTGTAGGATGTCTTAAATTTACATAGATATCAACCAATAAGTGCTTACTATGTGGCAAGCACTGTGCTAAGCCTGAACATATACAAAGACAAGAGTGAAATTAGACCCTAGCCTCAAGACACTTATATTCTAGTGGGGGAGACGACACGTACCCATAAAAGTAGATGCAAATCTGTTTTTGTTGTTTAGTTATTTTTCAGTTGTGTCTGACTCTTCATGACCCCATTTGGGGTTTTCTTGGCAGAGATACTGGAGTGGTTTGCCATTTCCTTCTCCAGCTCATTTTACAGATGAGGAAACTGAGGCAAACAGGGTTAAATGACTTGCCCAGGGTCACATAGCTACTAAGTGTCTGAGGCTGGATTTGAACTCAGGAAGATGAGTCTTCATGACTTCAGGCCTGGCACTCTAACTACTTTGCCACCTAGCTGCTCTGCATATACAGGATGTGTGTGTGTGTGTGTGTGTACATATATGTACATATATATATGAATGTCTATATCTGTGTGCATATATATATGAATGCGTGTATGTGTATATATATGAAAACATGTGAAAAATATACATATATATGAAATTAAGATGGTTTTGAGAAGGGATATGCTGGTAACTGGGGTGGAACCAGGAAAAGCCTCATTTAGAAGGAGTTACTAAGCTAAATCTTAAAGGAAACCAAGGATTCCAAGATGGGGAATGAATAGTTTTTATAATCATCTGGACTGCTGTTGTAGGGTTTTGTTGTTGCTATAGGCCATTTATTTTATACAGAATTGCATCAGACTCATAGGTACCATGGGCAGCTAAGTGGCATGGTGGATAGACTGCTGGGTGTGGAGTTGGGAACACTCATCTGCCTGAGTTCAAATATAGCCTCAAACATTTAGCTAGATGTGTGACCTTAGGCAAGTCACTTAACCCTGTTTGCCTCAGTTTCCTCATCTGTAAAATGAGCTGGAGAAGGAAATGGCAAACCACTCCAGTATTTTTGCCAAGAAAATCTCCTCCCAAAAGGGACCACACAGAGCAGGACACAACTAAAAAACAGCATAAGTACCCTATGTCCAATTCCAATAAACATTTATTAAGACCCTACTATGGGCTAGCTACTGTACGGAGGATACAACTACTAAAAAGAAAGACAATCTCTGCCCTCACGGGGCTTCCAATCTAATATGGGGAGGGGAAATCAAAAGGAAGCAGCAAAGGGGTGAGGGCAGAGAAACTAGGGGGCATCTTGTTCCATGTAGTTGAAACCAGGCAGAGTACAAAATGAAGAGTAGAATGGGATAAAAAGTCTAGTTTCTGCCTCTATAAAGGAAGGCCTGGGGAGGAATTTGGTACTCCACCCTTCAGCTCTCCAACCCAAGGGGAGAAGAGGCTGAGGGAAACGGTATCCCTTAAGGCTTGAATTAGCATCATGGTGATGAAGCTAGAGGAGATGAGATTAACCTGGAGGGAGCATCTTGTTCCATGGTGGCACAGTAGCCCATGAAGAGGGGAATGGGCCATATGTGCTGCTTTAATACAAACCTTATTTTCCCTTACTTTTCTGAATGTACTTAAAAGATTTATTATGAACACTAAAACAAAAGCCCAGGCTTAGCCGGGAAGAAGACTAATTTGAAAGGGCTAGAGATACATGTATTTACTTATCAAACACTTATCAAGGATCTATTACTTTAAAAGCATGGTGGGAGGAACCAAGTTTAGAATAAGACATGGTCCCTGCCCTCAAGAAATCTCTTAGAGTTTCTGTAGTCTTCCTAGAGGGATGAAAGACACACAAAACTATAAAACACAGCAACAAATGATGAGTTCGAATGTAAGCTCCATGAGAGTAGTGATTGTCTAATTCTCTGTATTTTATCCCAAGTGCCTAGCACAATTCCTGACATGTGAATGTAACTGGGAATTAATAAATGCTAGATGATTTAGATACACAAAAAAGGCTTCTGTGAGGTCCTGGAGTAAGATCATTACTATCCAGGGGTAAGATCTTTATTGTCCAGGTTAATCAACTCTCTCAAAGGTCATCCTTGTTCAGATATGTATGTAAGCATTTATTAAGCACTTACGAATTAAATTTGCATCTACACTCCTATTCAGATATATTCTACGATACATGGCATGCAAAGAGGCAACATCAGGGAGGCCCTAAACTTGTCTTATGTAAAGGGAGGTTGGCATACGCCCCAGATCACCTAAGATGAAAAGGACCAAGTGGAAGACACTGGGAGACAGGAGCACTGGCCTACTACATAGTTGGGAATAGCCTTTTTCTTGACTACCAGTAGACAGGTGCAGAAAAAAGGGCTGATTGCGGTCAGGCCAATAATTTTAAAAGATGCACACAGTTCAGCTTGGCAGTGATGGGTTACATGAAGAATCTGTCATTAGACTTTGCACTCAAGTCATACCAAATGGAGAAAAGAGGCCAGAGCTTATAATCCCTCAGCATCGTCTTGGGAAACTCATGGTCTTCGCATCACAGTGAGACATAAGCAGAGGAATTTAGTGGACGCCTTGTATATTTAAGAAATATGGGGGAAGGAAATGGAGTAATAGATCTATTTGGGAGAGTTGCTATTACCTAGTAAACACTTAATAAATGCTTGTTGAAACATCTCACATGCTGAAAATACATTTGATAATTAAAAGATTCTCCTCGAATCCCCCGAAGTGATAACTTTTCTTTCAAAATTTTTCACAAGGTTAGGTGTTTTCTGAACTACACATCACTGGAAAAGACTTTGTAAAGGATGCTTGGGCCTGGGATGATACAGTGGAAGTAGAAATGGCTCAAGAGTGAAAGAACCTGGGGTCAAATTATGCTTCCAATGCTTGCTATCTTAACCTTCTGGAATCTCAGTTTCCTCAGGTGTGAAAGGAGGTAGTTGGATTAGATGGCCCTAAGAGATTTCCTCCAGTCCTAGGTTTATGATCCTATGGTCTTCTTCTTAATTTTTTCAATGAATGAAGATAAATATTTTTCTCCCAACTTCCAACAATTATAAAAAGAAAAGAATCCTTGTAACAAATATACACAGTTGAGCAAAACAAACTCCCATATTTCCCATGTTCAAAAATGTGTTTCTTTCTGCACCCAACATTCATCATCTCTCTTCAATAGGTCAACAGCATGCTTCATCTTGGTTTTCTAGAATCACAGCTGATCATCGCACTGATCAGGGTTCTTCAGTTTATCTTTACAATGTAAAGATTTACAATGTAAAAATTCTGGTTCTGCTCACTTCATTCTCTATTAATTCATACAAGTCTTTGCAGGTTTAAAAAAACCCAACTGTTTCTTTCATCATTTCTTACAGAATAATAGCATTATTCCATTACATTACCATAACATAATTTGTTTGGCCATTGCCCAGCTGATGGGCACTGCTTTATAAAGTTTCCAGGTTTTGGCCACTACAAAAAGAGCCATTATAAATATGTTTATACACATGGGTCCTTTTCTTTTTTCTTTGATCTTTTTGGGATATAGGCCTAGTAGATATATTGTTGGATCAAAGGCTATACACAGTTTAGAGCCTTAGGGAGCACATACCCCCAAACGAATGAGTTATTAGAGTGGGAAAAACTCATAAGGGGCAGGAAAAATTTCACAACATAATCCTGAAGTCTTAAAATTTATTATGGAAAACTTGGCTGTGATTACTAGTGAGTACACGCTTACAAGAAAAAGACCTTTATTCAGATTCATAATGATGCCAATGAAAGTCATAATGCCTACAAATATGGCGGAAGCACTTAAAATGTGTTAATTTTGCAAAGAGGGAAAAAGGGAAATAACAGATTTATTAATACCGTAAGATGCTTGGGAGCAGGGTCTGTCTTCTGCCACTTTTTTTTCATCCTCAACATCTAGCAAAGTAACTATTATGTGCAAATGCTTATCGACTGACTGACAAGTAACCTTTTATTGAGAATTTTCTGGGTTAATGTGTATGCCACTACATAGTGCCTGAGGAGACAGAAATATAGAAGACAGTACCTCTTTCACTTAACATGTTTATAATCCAACTGTGGAGACATACAGATAAGCAACACAAAGCAGCATTTTGTTCATTATTATTTACTCCACACTCTTCCTGTTCATCTCATTTCTTCTTCTTTCTCCTTAATGAACATCTGTCACCCACACCATTCCTCATGCATGTCTTCTGAAGCCAAATTTTGTGCATTACAATAGTGGAAAACAATAAAAAATTGAAGAAATCTATCATTCCCATAGTATTTAATTGGAAGTCTGTGTTTTATATATGTTTGGATTCATAGGGATAAAGCAGATGATTCTTCAATCATGAGCCTACATTTTTTTATATCAAGCCAACAAACCAAAGCCAAAACTGAATTCTATTATCCCTCTCTCCACAGTCTGTTCCACTATGTCAACATTTAAAACAGCATTATTTCATCATATTTTCCCCTCAACCCTTTATTTTAAATTTAGTTTTTATCTTCTAGTTTTTTTTTTCTTGCAGGGTTATAAAATCTGACTTTATTTTGTAAAAGCCTCCATGGAGTTTTAAACTGATACTTCTTAGCTTTAAGTAGCCCTGAAACTTTGATTTAACAATAGAATTACTCTCACTTTTGGTCTTGGTTTTATTTTTAATACCCAGAAAAGCCTAGTAGACCCATTGCAAGTTAAAAGTGGTATCTGCTGTTATTAATCCACCCTAATGGAGCTTTTATTAGCTGTGTGACCCTGGGCAAGTCACTTAACCCTTTTTGCCTCAGTTTCCTCATCTGCAAAATGAGCTGGAGAAGGAAATGGCAAATCACTCCAGTATCTTTGCCAAGAAAACCCTAAGTGGAGTTACAAAGAGTCTTCGATATGAATGAAAAATGACACAACAACAATAATGTTTTTTTCCTGTCAAGTGACAAGGAATAACATTCTTCTAGGCAAGACTCTTCTAGAACAGCCACATTACTCAGTGGTTAAGGTATTTTAGTCAATTTTCTTTAGTTTGGATTATAGGAAAAGAGGTTCACAGTACTTTAGAGCTGACAGGAACTTTGAGGATCATTTAATTCTGTGCCTTCATTTTTTAAATTTAACAATAACTTCCCATTTTAGAAGTGAGGAAAATGAAGCCTGCAGAAGGGCAAGCCCTCCCTGTCCTCCTCTCTGAAAAACAGAAGCTGAAGAATTTAACATTTAAGTTTCTTCTGATGTTTTGTCATTGATATCTCCAATCTATCAAATTATAGGACAGAAAAAAAATCACGTACTAGTTTTTTTTATCCAGTTTTTCTATTTTTTCAGCTTACAAAAACGTAGACATCCTATGATAGCCAAAAAGTATGGATCAAGTCATCCAGATTCTTAATTTGGAAGTCAATGTAGGAAGTCACCTACAAAAATAAGAGTAACTCTTGTTTATGTGGAGTCTCAAAGCTTACAAATGAGTTAGATTTCAAAAGCTTGTTTGTAAATCAGTCATTTGGCACTTAAAATGCCCCACAGAGCAATGTCCTGCTTTGTGATTAGGTGCCCTAGACTAGGACACAAAAGTTTATTTAAAACATAATGTACCCAAAGTATAGTCCCCAAACCATGTAATTGCTGACACTTGTCAAGTTAGGAATATTTGAACGACATTCGGCCACTATGTATATAAACTTTCTATGGGAACATACATTCAGATCTCCAGTATCAGAGGCCAGGAACAGAAAGGTTTTGCCCTGTAAGACCTACCACACTGGATGGTGAGGATTGTGAGGAGTAGTGAAGCCAGGGGTAAACACCCACCTGGCACCAGTAGCTTGCTCCATTTCTATCTCAACATAAGAACAGGTTGATGTTCCAGACTAATCACTGTCTAGGAAGTTGAAATTGAAAAACAGTAGTCAGTGGTTCCCATGTAGGATAGAGGGGTGCTGCCCTGCTGCCAGTCCATATATGGTATTACTCATAAGTTTTTAAAGTCAGGAACTAACTGTACAGGAATATTCCATGAATTCTAAAACGTACTTGACATTTTTTTCTTCTCCTGTCTTTTTATATTAAATTCATTCATTCAGCAGTTCCTTTTTGATCTCCTATGTCCATCTATTTTTAGCAGGATAGCAAAGACATAAGAGATAAGATATATAAGATTTATTTTCTACAGGCACTTGCAATATTGTCTATATAAGACAGTGAATATACACGAGACATCTCAATTGCTACAAAAGTCAATGCCAAAATCAAGATACAAACAAGAAATGCCATAGGAGTTCAGAGAAAGGGTCTAAGAGAAGAGATAAAGAACTTGAACAGGTAAAATAAGGTTGGACAGGAAGGGTGGGGACAAACCCTAGATGGCCTTGAATGCTAGCTAGACTGAGGAGCTTGATTTCCATATTATGGGCAACGGGTTTGGGAGGGTGGGGGAAGTCATTAAAGGCCGCACAACAACGGAATGACACAATGAAATTGGTATTTTAAAAAGATGAATCTGTTGGTAATGTGTAGAACTGCCTGGAGTGGGGAGAGCATAGGCAAGAACATGAGTATAGGGAAGAAGATGAGTAAAGAAGTTGCTGCAGGGTTGAGGACTTGGGACCCTCCCCAAAAAGTATCAATTCCATGACTTTTTGAGCTTTGGAATTTTGCTAGAAATTCACATAAAAGTGGCCGATCTTAAAGCTATTCTATACTCCATTTTGAAAATTTGCGTATCCTTCTAAAATTTGGGTTTGGAGAATTGTACGGGTAATTACACTGCTTACAGATGCCTCTCCTTTTCTTCCTTCTTGTTGTTCAGTCATTTTCGAGTCACATCTGACATCTCTGAGACTCCATTTAAGGTTTTCTTGGCAAAGATACTGGAGTGGTTTGCCATTTCCTTCTCCAGCTCATTTTACAGATGAGGAAACTGAGGCAAACAGGGTTAAGTGACTTGCCTAGGGTCACACAGCTAAGTGAGGCTGAATTTGAAATCATACAGATGAGCCTTTCTGACTCCAAGCCCCATTGGTTATCCACTGTGCCACCTATTTCCCCTGCCTTTTAATAATCATGTGCTGAAAACAAAATGTTTTATTACAGAGAAACTGAACACCTACTGAGAGTTATAGACTGAATGACCAAGATTAGAATTTCAATTCCTTACATTTTTAACTTTGTTGCTTACCCACTGAGTAAGAGACATAGCAAGGGAGCAACAGCGAAATAAAAGGAGTTTGTTTCCAATACTAGTCTACAGAGCATATCTGCAGGGAAAAGATTATTTTCCAAATGGTCTGGAAAATTTAAATGACCATTTATTGATTTTACTAAAACAAAACCAAAACCATGGTGTGGTATAGTAGACAGATTGCTGGACTTGGAACCATGGAGACTCAGGTTCAAATATTCCTCCAACACTCACTAGCTGCATGATGCTGGGTAAGTCACGTAACCACACTGTGCCTAAGCTTCTTCATCTGCACGAGGGTCCTGAACTCAATGAGAAATCCCTTCTCACTCCACCCTTCGTTGACAGTATCACCTGATAAATCCAATGACTCCCTCTTCTAAATGACTCAAAGCAGTCAAATAAATGCTCCTTTAATTTTTTTTTTTTACCAAATTGGTTAAATTTTGTATATTCCTGTTTTTTTCTCAAGGACAAAATTCTTTCAGCTGACACACAGATGACTCTCCCTACCCTTGACCATATAATTGACTGACAGGAGCTATCACAATGAAAAAAAATGGTAAAGACAGTATCTCAGATGACTGTAGCACACTTAAAGCCCTGCCACCTGGAAAATGAAATCCCTGTGCTCTTTGGAGAAATACTCATCTTTCCATCAATCAATTTAATCTCAGACTCATAGACCCAAACCATAAAAATATTTTTTGCCCTGAAGATAACCAGTAGTAGAAGACACTAATAAGTATTTATTCAATTTCTGGATTTAACAGAATCCCTCAAATACTATCACTTCTGTATGGCTGAAAAACTAAAACAACTCTATAAATAATGGGCTTCCAGTACAGAGGTTAAATGTGTGCCTTCTTTCAACTTAATGCATCAAAGTCCAAAGTGCTTTAAGGCAAGAGGGGATTCATAAAATGCTTTCCCGTCTCATACATGATTTTCAACTCTGACCTCTCATATATCTCTACTGTCTATAACCTTGGTGTCACCCTTAGTGAGAATTCTTCTCTGCTGCCTCCTGGCAAAGCTATAAAATATGACCTTCTCCTTAGTGTTTATTCCTACCCTCTCAAATCAGACTTTACCTATAGATGGGAGTTGGTGGCTGCCCTCCCAGCTTGATGCGAGAGGCTGATGGAAGAGGCCTGTCTATCCAAAATGCACCAGTCTGCCACACTTAAATTGCTACCCTGGGGTCCAAAGGTTAGAAGGCATTGCTTTTAAAAGATATCTTTATAAGGTAACATGCTAACAAAGGAGGTCCAACAGCCCATGAGCACTCAGTGGAAAATGAAGACAGGTTAGTTTAATTTGCAGATTAGCTAGAGTGGAGTAGGGCCCTCAAGCAAGTATTGTTTGAGCATCTGCCATACACCACACATATGTAGGGGGCGTAAGAGGAGCAAGGCAGAGGGTACTTGTCTGGAAGGACTTGGCAGACTAGATGGGACACAAATGTTTAAGTTCATGAAAAGATTGGAGGATAAATTCTAGACTGTGATACTCAATAGCCATTGAATCAGAATTCAGGAAACAGGGCTGGACGAATCAGAGAAGGATGCAGAAGGAAGGCAGGGCTTGAACAGGATTCTAAAGAATGGGTCAGAAGTGCGATGATATACATATACGAGGATGAAATTAAATTTTGGATGAGGGGTTCAAATATGAGTCCTTACTTAAAAAAGATTCATCCTTAAAAAAAAAAAAACAAACCCAAACCCAACACCTTCCTTTAAACATTTTTCCTGATTTTTTTTTAACCTACAGTTTATGGCAATTTGTTTGTTTGTTTTTGGAGGCAATTGAAGTTATGTGACCTGTCCAGGGTCATACATCTAGTAAGTGTCTGAGGCAGTATTTGAACTTAGGTCCTGCTGACTCCAGGGTCAGTAGTCTATCTACTGTGCCTTCTAGCTGCCTAAGGGGTTCAGGTTTAAAAATCAAAGCAGTGAGCAACTAAGAATTATAAAACACTAGAGACAGAGGTTAGACCTGGGGTTTTACTGGTATGGAGGAGCTCTAGGGTAAGGGAAACTCCCACTGTCAATCAGTGCAGGATATCTAAAGGTAGCCATGGGGGATGGGGAGAAAAGAAAAACAAGGAAAAAAAAGAAATTTACATAACTTTATGTAACTTAAAAGGAATAACGAGTTGTACATAAGAGATTTACAGTTTCATGGGCAATAATCTTTTTTTATTATCCTATGTTATGGAAATGCTTGTTTTATTCCGCAAATTAAAAAAAAACAACAACAACCCAATGCAGCATGGCACCTCCTCTGCAATTTATAGTGTTAAGCTGCCTGGAGCACCTAGTGGTTAAATGACTTGCCCAGGGTCACACAGACAGTCCATATCATAGATAAGACTTGAAGCCAAGTCTTCTTGGCTTCAAGACTGGCTCTCTATCTACTATGACATATAAAACTATAGCTTAACTTTAAAAAAAATTCTTAAGACCTAGGAAATTTAAGGATTTTGTGTGGCACACATGGGAAGGATCTAAGAAGATGTAGTCAGGTAGGAAGCACAATGAATGTTCTTAATAGAACAAAACCTTGGAGCAATGCAGCCTGAGGAAGACACAAGGACAGTAAACCTTCCGATTAGAGTGGAAAAGGTATGCATTGGGCAATGTTGCTATTGAGCAAATACAGGAGAGTAGTGGAGAAATAAGATTAGATAGATCTGGACAGCAATATCTTATAGAGAGGTAGTATGTCAGAAAAGGGCCAATGGAATGGGCGTCCCTAGGGAGGAGAGGCCTGAGTAGGGGATACCACAGCAAGAGGTCTCCAGATACTGTTAGAGGAGAAGGTATGTGGTGGATTAAGAATGCTGCACAAGATGGAAACATCTAGGTTGCTTCACAATTTTCACCTATGGCTAGCTATGTTGAGCAATGGAGTGGAGAGCACATTTCTATAAAGATCCTTAGGCACACCTGAATCTATTTTTCTAGGACAGTTTGGTTATAGCCATATGATTGGCTAAGAGTTATAGGGATCTCAGGAGAGTGCTTCTACTCATTTTCCCCCTTTTTGTACAAGTAATAGGTATTCATCCTTTCTTTATTCAGCAATATTTATCCCTTTAACTAAGGTCATCATTACGTAGACAAGATCCTTTCTCTCCCCAAACACTTGACATTAGTAAATAACCTTGAATTTTCATTGCAGCAGCTATTTACTTTGAAATGCTGCTTTAGACATGTTTTTCCTTTGCAATTATTTTCTCTCTGTGTACAGATAACAGAGGAAGTTCTTTTGCGTCGTAGCAAAGGAAATGCAGGAAGTTGGTGCTGTTGACAAACTTGGTGCTACGCATCAGAGGAAGAGCAGATCCTGAAATTTTCAGTAAGAAAACCTATTTGGAAGAAGAATGCAATATTAGCCAAAATGAATTCTAAAAGCTATCTCTAAGACCCGGCCCTTACTGCCAAAGGAGAAGTCACAGACAGAAATGGTCATGTATCTTTTTAGGTAGAATGAGACAATCTTAGAGCAGGAAGGGAAGTTGGAAATCTCTCTCTAAAGCTTGGTCTCCTCACTACAACACATCTGTCTTGGACAAACTGTGATCTGGAGTCCTACTGAGGAGTAGTCAGTGACAGTGAACTCGTTCCTTCCTGAGACAAAATACTCCTGCTTTATATCTAAGTGTCAGGAATATTGGTATACTTATTTGATTAACCCTTTCCCTAGCAGAATATAAAATTCCCTAGCCCTCTATTGCGAGAATCTGGTCTTAGTATACAATACTGATAATAAAGAAAATAATATTAATCATTCAACAACCTTCCACAAACCGATGAGATAGGACCATGGAGGACAGGGTCTAGGGTTGGCAGACATGGGATGAGATATTTTAGTAGTACTGTTTAGGGAATCAGAGGAACAGCACTGCTGAGAAACAGCAGCCATGGAGGCTAAGAAGCAAGGGCAGAGACTGTTTAAAAGAATGGGGAAAAAATGCCCTCCCCCTACCTCCAAATCAGCTTTATCATCCATTGCAGGCAGATCAGACTGAAGCAGCCTGATTGCAATGGCAGCCTAATTGGAGGAAGATTAAGATCTGGAGTGGATTCTCCCCCCTCAGCTACACTGTGAAGCACATGGCTGGTAGAGGAGTGTCTTCTTTCTCTTCTCAGAATCTATCTTGTGTGCACATGAATTACAAAGTCAGTTGGCTTCTCCCTTCTGATTGAAAGGTAGATGCTTCAAATGCAGATCATGCTTGCTTTTGTGTTTCACCACCCCCAAAGGTTTTTTTTGATTTTCATAAACAAGTTTGCCATATCTTATCTGGTTTAGCATCCATCAAGAAACCATTGGTTCATAAACGTTTCCAATGAAGTTCTTAATCAGCATATCCCTGTTCTCTGTGCCAAAGACATTCCAATTCTCCAATGCCACTGATATATATGTGTATATATATATATATATATATATATATATATATATATATATATGTATATAATCCAAATTCCCCATGCTTGTTTCACCAGGAAGGCATGACTCTCTTCCTGACAAAGTTCCCCAGCTTTGGCCAGTGGTATTTCTCTGCCATATTTATCTTATGCTTGCCATCAAGCAAGGCTTTTCTGATTCATCGTGTGGCTCTCTTTCCCTTATTACATTGAAATGAAGTGTCTATGTTTAACTCAGAGGAACTGATCTTACTCTTTCAACCCCTTTCATAAACTCTTGGCACCCCATCTCCCACTAACTTTGTTGGCCTTGTTTTGGATCATCTCCCCCTAACACTAATCTGCCACCTGACTTTGGAAAGCTATCCCTCCATGGACTTCTAGGCACTGGCAGTCAACAACCTTGGCCTAGGGTATGTGTACTCAGATTCATTCATGTATCAGCAGACTATTTCTGCTAGTAGTTGTCTTTGTGTATCATTCTTTATGGGTAAAAATCTTTATAATTTTCAAACTTGAATCTCAATCACTGTGTTGATTCATTATTTCCTATCATTGATACTACAGGCTTATCATATTAAATGTTCCCCCTCAAATGGAGGATTGTACACCAAATTCCAGACAATCCCCATCTGGATATTTTCTGTGGATAGTCAACTGGTATAGTAATTCACAGAGCATATCTGTCAGGGCTTCTTCTGACATTAGTTGAAAAAAAAAATTTTCCCTCTAAACTCACTTACTCTGATACTCAGGAATGTTAAAAACACTCTCCTCCCTATATGTCTATTCCATATATTAATAATCCCTTATGATAACCTTTATAGACAGTCATTTCTAAATTACACATTAACATCTTTACAATTTTGATCCATAATGCCGGTTTTTAACCAAACCCAAATGATCAATTTTTTTTTATTAAACTACAACTGTGCAAATTTTCAGCAAAGGACACAAATAAACAGCTAGATTAAAATGGCACTCATAAAACAGCTGCCATTCTCATTGGTATAATCAAATAATAAGCATTGGTATTCAAATGCAGAATTCAAATATAAATTTGAAGCCTAAGTAGAATCATTCCCAAGAAAAGCAAAAGCAAAAGCAAAATGTGTAACCAAAGAAAATTCAAATGATAATGTCAGTGAGGGATGAAAATAAGATATTATTCCAGAAATCAAACTGCATATGGAAAACTAAAAGAAAATTTGTAAAATGCAAAACTGAGATTTATAGAAAAGTCAATAAGCAATAATTTCCTCAAAAGTAGCCAATATTGAGCTAAATGAAGCTCAGGCTAAAAAGGAAAAAAAAATCAATAAAATATTAAATTAAAAATCCCAAGGAAGAAAAATATCTAAGATAAAAAGCCCTTTTAATAAGAGTGAAATAAGTTCTTATACAATTATGCAAATGTTTCTACTTAAAAAGCAAAAGAAACAACCACTGAAGTAACTACCAATACAAATAAAAGAAATAAAATTGCAGGCATCCATGTGGAGTAAGAGAGTCTGTGCTCTAAGTGAGCTTCTCCTCACGGTAATAGGGACTTGTCCTCAAGTTCCAAGGGCTCGTTCTTCTAGGGGAAATCCAAGTGGTTCTCAAGTTCATGGTTTAGAATTCTTCTCAGCAGAGTTATAGGATCACTCATAAAACTAAAGTGTGACCCAGTCACTCAGTCCTCTTCAGTCACTCCCATCTTCCTTTTCCTCATGTATACAATGAGGATAATACTTTCACTAACCTACTTCTCAGAGTTTGGGGATTTAAGTGTTGGGTGGTTGTGTTTTTTTAAACCTTCAAACACCAATGAAAAGTGGATTATTAAAAATATGCATCACTAAAGAATAACTTTACCTGGTCTTCTCCATCTTAAATTTTATTGAACTCTTGTATTTTTTCCCATTTATCTTTGTAGAAAATGCTTGCTTCTCTTTTTCAGTTGTCACTGTTGTGTTTTCTCTCTCTGAATATTGTGGTGCAAGGACCATTGGATTTTTTCAAAGGGCATGGGACCAACATCTGTGTGAGCCAGAGTGGATAGAAGCCATTCATTTCTACTTAATCAGTTACTGCGCTAGAAATCTGAGAGCTGATGTAATAACTAGCCCAAGGTCACAAGACAAAACTTGACCCCTTTGGCAGAGGATGGCCCAGAGTACACTGGCAACAGGGGACACAAAGAAAGCACTTTGCCAGTCTCTTTCCAGAGGAACACATTACATTCCCAAAAGCTCTTGGTTATTTTAATTCCCAGTTCATGTCTAGCTACCAATGGAACCAGGAGTTCAAGGTTATGACCAAAGATTGCTCTTAATTTTAGCGCTTTCTCTCTGTTGATTATTTCCTATTTATTCTGTACATAGTTGTTTGCATGTTGTCTCCCCATTGGCTAGTGAGCAGGGACTGTCTTTTGCCTTTCTTGGTATCCCCAGCCATTAGCATTTAGGTGCTTAATAAATGTTTATTGACAATTAGGAATTAAGTCCCCATCATTTGCCAAGCAGAGTGGTAAGCCTGGGACGTTGTTGGTTTCCTGGGATATTATCAATATCATAAATTTCCTAGAAGTAAGAATAGTTTCAGAGCAGCTCTGACTTTTTTTCCACTCCATTATTAAAATTACTTTCTGATGTTAAGGCAGAGGCAACTAGCAAATAATATTCTGAAGACAAAGCATTTTAAAGAATATTTAGGGTAAATGCAGTGAAATACTTTCAAAATATACTTGTTTGGTATGTAAATGGCACCACTATTATTTAAGATCTATTAAGTCCTCAAATCTGGCCTCATGTTTGATAATAGCACATAATATAACGTGCTTGTAAACAGAAACTTGGATTTAAGATATTAGCATAATTTTTTTCTGCCTAGAAGAAATGGCTTAAGATCTTCATCTAAAACTCCTTTCAGACAGAGATGGGGAAAATGGCACCTAATTACTAGATGGAAGATAAAGTGTCTTTATGATTTGATATCTGTTAATAATCTGTCTGAATATTTAAAGCAAAATACTGGGAAAGTCAGAGATTATTTAAAAAACCCAACAATATCTACTTCTGTTCTTTCTGATTTAATCTAATTCCAGCATACTTGATAAAGAATAAAACATGGAGAACTCCACAAATGTCCTGTGCTGTTACCTCATCTTGGCATAGAGCTAGAACAGATTCTGGGAGGATAGATTGGTGGCGCACAAGCTCTGGAAGGTCCTACCAAGCCTAAAAAGTTTCAAGTACAGGCTTGGACTGCGTATCTGTCGTGCAAGGATCTTTCCAAACATGCTTAAACACTCATTACCAGCAAACTGCCATCAGGTTATATTATAACTAGGCCTCAGAGTACGGCTGCATAGACTTGTGAGAGTTGTGGTCCATAGGAACAACAGTCCAGAGCTTTCAAGAAGAACCCACCTTGTCCCTTTGGATTACAATCCCCATAAGTCTATGCAGTTACACTCTGGAGTCTGGTTATGAATACATTGATTAAGTGCTTACTATCTACCATGCCCCAGCAACCTCTTTATCTTGGAAGATCACTCCAGCCTTGGAATCCTGGAAGTACCCTCCCTCTGACTGGATAACTCTTCTCAGAACTTCCATTTAAGGAAGGTACTGCATGTCAACGTTCCTCACTAGACTGCACTGCTTGAACTTTGCTACCATGTTCTCTGCATGCCCCCCCCCTCCTCTTCATCTTCCATTTATTGTTGTCTTTCCCCATGAGAATATGAGCTCCATGAAGGCAGAGACTGTCTTTCTTTGCATTTGTTCAGTTCCTGGAACACAGTAAGCACTTAATAAATGCTTGTTGACTGACTGCAGTGTGCTAAGCCCTAGGGATGCAAAGAAAAGGAGAAATAAAGTCCTAATCATCAAGAATCTTACATTTTAATGGGGAAGATATACAACATGAAGGGACTTTAAGTATGATAGCCCATTCTCCATTTAACAATCTTAATAAAATAATTCAAGTCATTTTTTTCTCTTGATTTATCATGGGTTGTGACAATGAGGAACTCTTTCTGGAGATAATTAAGATTATTGCAATAGCCTCCTAACTGGTCTCCCTACCTCTAGTCTTTCCCTTTTCTGATCAATTTTCTACATAGCCACCAAAATCACATTCCTAAAACACAGGCCCAATCAAGTCACTCCCCGGTTCAAGAAACCTCTGGGGCTCCCTGCTTAAGACAAAATGCCAACTCCTCTAGCACATAAAGCCCTTTTCAGTCAGGTTCTGGTCTTACTTTGCAAGATAATTATACATTATTTTCTCTCACGTATGCAAAACCTGAGCTAAACTGGAGTATTTACTGTTTCCCATATGTGGTCTCTAATCTCGTGCATCATGCTGTCAGACCATTCTTTTATTGTTCCATCACTGCTCTGCCTCTCAGCCTCCAAACTCTTGGAATTCTGGGGTCCCCTTTAAAGCTCAGCTCAAGTGACCCCACCTCAGGCCTTTCCTGTTTGCCCCAGCTGCTGGTACTTTGCCCCCCTCCCCCACATATACTTACTTGGGATAGATCCTTTATCTGTATAAGTATCTGTGAACATGCCGTATGCTCCCAGTAGAACATAAACTTGAAATCGGGCGCTATTACTTTGGTGCTTGTTTCTCTAGAGCCCAGCAAGGTTCCTGGCTCATCATCCAGTCTTAAATGCTTGTGAACTGATTACACCCTTTGTGAACAAGGGATAGAAGAAATAAGACCATCAAAGGCCATTTTCTCTTTGCCAGATTTCACTATAAATGCTTTTCACAAATGACCAGGAAACTTTTAAAGATACGAGGTCAGTAGATTTTCTGTTCCATTGTATCATTCTCCCTTGTTTCACATTTAATTCAAAATTATTACAAAAGAAGAATTGATTTTTCTTTAGAGACAGAATCAGAGGCCAGAGCTGTTCCTAGATAGACAATTTAACTTCATTAATATACGGCTTGATGTCCTGATTGAAATCAGAGATTGTATGTTCAACATGGAAAAAGTAGAGGATGGTTTGTTACCAAAGGCTGTTTCTGGCATAAAGGGTCTTACCTTTGAGACTACCTTTAGTATGAAATCAGATTATAGCAAACGATTCACCTTCATGGGGCTCTCATCTCAGAACAGCAGGTTATCAGGTTAAAAACAAAACTATGAAAACAATTATGTCCTAAAATGATGTGGAATTGTAGAAAACTAAGTTCAGAAATCTTCAAAAAAAATACCCCTTGGAGTTGTTTTAAAAAAAGAAGAGAGCTCTCAAATTAGTACAATTTAGATTTTTTCAATTCCTTTATCCAACCGTTTATAAAATTTCTGATGGAGTTAAAGAGCCTCCTTTAAGAGAGTTTATGCTTTTTTCTTTTAAGAGATCAGAGTTGTACAAATCAGCCTCCCACAAGGATATTTCTACCCTGCTGGCTAGCCCAACATAAGGCTTTTAGGTTCACTTTCCAGTAATGCCAGGATTTAACCTTGGAAGGAGCAAAATACCTCTTGTAAAGCCTGGGAAATATCCTGCAATCAGCACTGAGAGTCCATTGCAGGCCCCACACTGGGTCCTCTCACACTCAGGTCCCTTGAGTCAAAACAACTCCTTCTATCTTTATTTTTTAAAAACATTTTGTTTAATACTTGCATTGCTTCTATAGCGCTATGGTAGCAATATTTAAAATTAAAAATTAAAAAAATATTTGTCAAGTTTTATTTCAGAAACAGTTTTCCTACTTCCTCATACATGCACTCAGACACACTATAAAAACTCATTCCAAACTCAGTAAGGGCAAACATCATTCATGTAAACATCTTTCATTAGTTTTCCATAGTTTTAAAAATCACAACTCTACAGATGTTGGATAAAGCTTATCAATTTTGTTCAAATGCTTTAAGAGACCAATCGAGAATGTTTGCATGGTACAGTGGGCTGGGGTTCCTGTTTTGCTGTGGTGTCTTCAGCAAACTCACCCCAATCTTTCAACCCTTAAACATACTCCACAGTCTACTAAGTGACAGCTCAGGTTAAATGAAAAAATAGAGGAAAAAGTATTGAAGTAATTTGTCCAGGTATAGAGCCATAACTAAGAATTTTACAAAACATACCCCCCCAAATCAGGTTTTTTTTTTCAGATATACTCAGTTGAGGGGTGGAAGGCAGAGATCTCAGGACAATGCCCCATAGGGGAAGATAGCTACCCCCACCCCTAGACACTGTAACCCTGAAGGTGAATGAGGCCACCATTGTGATGGGTCCCACGATTCCTTCTATCTTTATGAAGTGGTAGAAGTTAGGGAGAAGTTGCTGTCTTAGAGTAAAATATTTAGTTTTTCCAACAGGTGGAGCTAGTGAGCTAGGTGAGTCAAAACTCATTATGGAACAAGACTGCCACTGAAGAAACTGGTCTGGCAAATTGGGTTAGAAGGTTAAAATTCATCACTTTAAAGTGGCTTCTTCCAAAATCTGTTTTTACAAAACTCTGATATTTAATATTTTGCAAACAGAAGTTCTGTGAGAAAAATCTGACATTAGAGTTATTTTTTCCCTCCTAAAATAATAACTGAAATTATGTATCAAAATGCTCATTTACCTGTAATGTCTTCAGTATGAAAACAGGCCCAATTTCCTCTATTTTGTTCCCAAATCTCCCTGACCCCTTTTGATCCTCAACATATTTCACATTCTCAGCTCAACCTTAGTAAATACAATTTCTGTTAATATATTTCAAGCTCAAAGTGTACCAAAATCAGTCTGGGAAATGCCATATCAAAAGCAATGTTTTAGAATACATAGGTCTGTTAACATTATCGTTTTGGAGTATTAGCACACAAGACGCTGAATTGGGCAGGGAGTGCAGGCACTTGCTAGGAATAATTCCAGCTTCTGCGGCTATGGTCCTACTAGGCTCTCCACACTGGAAAGGGCTGCTTGTTTTATTTTTTTTTAATCTTATTAGCTTGACTTATTTGTTTTTGGGAGAGCCACAGCGTAAGCACAGGTTGTTTTCGGCTGCCGGAGCTCAGTGGCACCTCTCAGTTGTTGCACTCCGAAAGGGAGGAAGGCTTGTCACAACGCCACTATAATGGACTCTCACACAGCTGGGAATAATTGTGAAATGATTACCTCAGCAGAGAGAGACACAGCAGCAGGTCTCCCTTAGGTGGCTAAAGGAAGGAGGAAAGCAAAAGCTCATTTGAAGTATTGAAAAAGCAGCAAGATACATACGGGGGACTAGATGCTGATGCCTTGCTGGTAATTCGGTCCAAAATTAGTTTTTGTTATGCAATTTTAAATCCCTGTGGAAGGCAGATGTTGGAAAATAGTTTGGGATTAAGACATGGAAAAGGACAAAAGCTTAAAAATAAGTCAGAAACCACAGGACCATACATCTCAAAGACTTTCTCTAAGAGTTTAAGAAGCACTGAATATGGTGGAGATTTAATAGCACAAAAAATAAAATTGTGTATCTTAATGAACATTTGAAGCATTTCGTAATCTCCCATGCAGAAATTATGATAATACAAGCATTCTTAATAGAGGCTGTCATAGAGATAACTATCTCCATGATCCCCTATTAACATCAAGCCATCCATAAAAGATATATGTTTGCCAAGGGTGTCAGCCTTTGCCATGGAGAATGTCTAGTATTTAGTTCAAACAGAAACTATATTCCTTATAGATAATAAAGTCCTTCCAGATCCACCAGAACACCATTAGACCTCCTGAATAAGAGAGATGATCATTTAAAAGGGAGAAGTCTAACAATCCATCCTAGGAACAAGCAAATAGATGACAAATACCGAAAGCCAATACATGCCATTGGATGGACAGTCCTTTGAGTTAGTCCATCAATCATGTATCTTGCACAAGTAGTGAAGGTAGATAATTAAGTCCAGTATTCAATTAAAGGAAGGAAAATAGGCTAGATTGTTTTTGAAAAATTGTGAGGTGCTTTTGACAATCCCAAATTACTTCCAGAAAAAACCACATCTTTTAAAAAATATTTATTCTTTCTAGTCTCTCCCGCCCCGCCCCCCCCATTCAGAGAGCTATCCCCTGTAACAAAGAATAAGAGAGAAAGGAGGAAAAAAAAAGAGAGAAAGGAAGAGAGAAGCAATTGAGTAAAACCAACCAAAGGGTCAACAGAATATGCGGTGTTCCACAGCTATACTTGGTCCACTTGGTGGACTCTTCCCTATGCCATGCTGCTGGGTTTGAGTTCTACCTCTGACACTTACTTGCATATTCTTGGGCATGTCATCTAACTCTGAGCTTTAGTTCTGTAAATAAGAATGTGCAAAACAAAGATCATACCTCCACAGGGTTGTTGTGAGGAAAGAGCTTTAGGAACCATGGAGCACTGGAATGGAAGCTCCTTGAGGTACGAGAACTTTTCCTCATTTCATTTTTATCTCTGTATCTCTAGCGTCACTTCAGCTGATGTATACAGAGCATCGCACACAACAGGCGCTTAATACATGTTTGCTGAATTAAATTTACAGATGTGAATTGATGTCATTATTCCTTCTTCTCCGCTCTTTGTGGCTAATAGCAGACCTTTCTGCTCCTTCCGGTTCAGGGATGGAAGGGCTTCTTTCTTTCTTACTTCCTAAGGGAAGATTCTACCACCTGCTTTCAAATTAGCATCAGCATTGGAGTATGTCCTAGACTCAATGGCAATGGTGAGACAAAAGGTTGGAGGGGAATGGGGACCTCTGACCACACACTGTCTACATAGAAGAGATGTCATTAACCAGCTATTTGTAATTCGGGAACTGTCTGCAATTTACGGCCAAGTTATATAAATTAGTCATCTATTGAAACAATTCTTCAGGCCAAAACTCTTCATGTGTGGATAACCCAGCATGTTTTAAGATCTGGGAACAGTTTCAATCAGCTAGCTTCCCCTGATGTCTAAACTAGCCTCTAGGAGTAAGCCAGGTACATCTGGAAGCTGTTTAGTCTTTCAGGCCCTGAAGACATCATTTTGTACATTCAAGCTGTAAC
This sequence comes from Trichosurus vulpecula, assembly GCF_011100635.1. Lineage (NCBI taxonomy): Eukaryota > Metazoa > Chordata > Mammalia > Diprotodontia > Phalangeridae > Trichosurus > Trichosurus vulpecula. The sequence goes on along the minus strand of NC_050576.1, from coordinate 390,885,301 downwards.
TCGCTAAATGTTAAGCGGTGACCCGGGAGAGGCAAGGCAGTTTCTAAATGTGCCATCTTTCTCCAAGGGTCAATATGCCCTGAGAGAATCCAGCTCACAGCGTGAGTGCTGTCCAATTAACTACATGCATGCCTGTTGGCTAAAGTTTATAGGTCACTGGAGAAAGGAACCTGCTTTCATGTCAAGGACGACTGCGAAGTCCAGGCTTCTGTCAATTGTTCGGTGTTGTTTTTGCCAAAGTACCCACTAGGAAAGATATCAAGTTTGGTTTTATTTCTTCTTTCAACACCTTTTCTTGGCACCCAATTAAGAGGAACCTACTTCTTTCATTCTGTTCTCTGCTAATCTTTGAATACTAGAAAGACATCCGGTCTCCTGATACCTTCCTTCTGTGAATAGACCAAAATGTGCCACCTAGCACATTTTATGGGAAAATGTTCCCTGTAGTTGAAACAGAAGATTCGTGGCAGAAATGTAGGACAGGATCTAAATAAGAAAACTATACCTGGACATACTCTCATGAGGCTGATTACAATTCCTTAGGGGGGAAAAGGGAAGGGAAAGGACAAGAGACAGACAAGGAAACAAAGCAGGGGTGTACACACCTGGGCTGAAACCCAGTGTTGCTTTGAAAATCAAATCAGACAGAACTCAGGATTTGTTTCAGTCCCTAAACACTGGATGAGGGTGGGAATGGGAGGGAAGGAGGGGATTAAGGTGTGGGGAGAGGGATGTCAACTTTGTCTCAGCCTCAGGGCTGCACTAATGGACCATCACCTGAACAAGGATGGTTTCAGGTGGCTATGAAGAGGGGTCTGGATGCTTTGGAAGCTGTCAGCCTGTACAGATTTCTGAGTAGGAGAATTCAAATTTCAACAGCAACAACAGTGTAAATGAAAAGGTCACTGGAAGACTCACAACTAATTAAACAAACCTCTCTCCACCTCCATATTTATAGCAGAGAGGTGGAGGAATACTAGCACATACTGGTGGAGGAACACCAGCAAGGAATACTGCATACATTGGTAGATGCAATTATTGTATTTTTTTGTATTGTATTTTTTTTACATAGATTAGGATTCAATCCAGAGGAGTAGTAGTATAAATGTCTTTGATGTAAAGGCAAACATCATCAACAAAACCTTTTTTACAAAGTATATTTTAACAAAAGTTTGGAAAATGAATATTCTTTCTCAGGCCATATGTCTTCATTTTCAATTTTATTCAGAGGACCTTCGCATCAGCCATGGATTGGGGGCATGTTGTCACTTAGGAGCACCTCTCTTAAATGCCAAGGATTCCTGAAGACATAGTGGAAAATTAAATATACCCAGAATGCGAGCTAGGTTAAATATACCAGGTCTATCTATAGGTTTACACAGAAACTGAAGATAGGCAATGAACTAAGCTAAGAATTGAATTAAAGGAAGAAAATAGTGCATTTGGAATGGCAAAGAACACACTGGGGATCAGTTCTAAGATGAGGGATCCTTGTTAACTTGATTCTTAATTCTTCCTTTGTCTAAACCACTACATTATTCGATTGAAAATAATAGTCCAGGGTGTCCCAAAAGTATTAGTGCTGTTTTAAGATATTAAGGATTGGAGAAAGAAATAAGTATTTACATAGTACTTACTATGCGCCAGGCACTATGCTAAGTGCTTTATGAATATTATCTCATTTAATCCTCGCAATAACCCTGGGAGGTATGTGCTGTTATCATCCACGTTTTATAACGAAGGAAACTGAGACAAGCAGAGGTTAAGTGACTAACCCAAGGTGACATGTCTGGTAATCGTCTGAGGCTGGATTTGAACACGTCTTCCTGACTTCATGCCCACTGTTCTATCTACGGTACCACTTAGATGCCCGAGTGAAGCTTAAAACTGTACTAAGATCTTTGGGACACTTTGTATAACAACCAACATATATAGACTTTTTAAATGTCTTCAAAGTGCTTTCTATCTATGATTTCAGCTGAGACTCACAAATAATCTATGAGGTAGGTACTGCACGTATTATTATCCCCAATGTTACAAATGCAGAAACTGAGGCTGAGAGAAATTAGGTGACTTGCCCATGGTTATGGTTTTGTGCCCATTAGCACAAAGCTAATTAGCAGATATGGGATTTGAACCTACGTCTCTCTACTGGGAATCCAACCCCCTAACCATTATGTCAGGCTGCTGATATCACAACTGATTATCTATCAGTTTTGGTTGTAAGCTCCCACAAGGAACCATGTATTTTCCTTCACTAGACCAACTAGAATATTACCCTAAATTTAAGGTGGCTTTGTCAAAGACAAGAAACTTCTGAAACTTTAAACAAATATACTCTACTATCTCTCACTAGTAAGTCTGCATCCAAGGCTGACATTTCAGCTCTATTTGCTGTGGGAATCAAACTTCCTTCATCTCTAACCCAAGGTCCAGCGGACCCCACAGACATGTTCTAACATCTAGTGAGATTGGGAGTCAGCTGCTCTAGGGCTGAAATTGGCCTCTGCTACTCAGTATCTGTCTGACACTGAACACATTGAACCTCTCTGGGTTCTAGTTTCCTCAACTGTAAAATGATTGGGTTGTACTAAATCGAATCTAAGATATCTTCTGGTTCTACACCTATGACCTTCAAGATCCCTCTCAGTTTTTATAGTCTATGAGCCCTCTCTCTGAGGTCAGCTAGGTATCGGTATATCTTACTCCAAAACTGGGTGCAGAATGCAGCCCTCGCCCTTTCCTCCAAGTATTCTATTCCCTCTTACTTCTTAAAGACAAAGTCTATGATGTGACCTACTGAAGAGCCTGCTGGGCACAGTAAGGGCTTCTTCCACATATGTTCATTCAATTCTCCCTCAAAAAGGGTAGCTGTGGAAAAAGAGGTGGCACTGCCAGTCATAGCTGAGATGCTAAATAGGTCTGCAGAAATGGGCACTCATATATGCCAACCTCTGCAAGTCACGAACCCTAATCATCTGGATTTTTATGCAGAACTCCCAAAATATTAGTTTGATAAAGCCAAGGTTTTATTTTCAAAAATTGTTTTTAAAAAGCTAAAATCTCAATTCCATCTCTTTACTAGGGTAGTTAAGTGGTGCAGTAGATGGGGCACTGGGCATGGAGTCAAGAAGATGAGTTCAAATCCAGCCTCAGACACTAGCCGTGTGACCTTGGATAAGTCACTTAACCTCTGCTTGCCTCAGTTTCCTACATTATAAAATGTGGATAATAACAGCACATACCTTCCAGAGTTGTTGTGAGGATTAAATGAGATAAAGTCAGTATTTGACTTTTCCCCCCCACACATAGGACGTACTAATTTGTTGGACTGAACCATAATCAAATGCTTTCCTACTTTCATGTGTGGGTATGACCCCAAATTTGATTGAAGAAGAGAAGACATTGAAACACAAAGCTGAAAAAAGCTTAGGTTGGCACGCTGAGTGACTACAGCCCCCAGTAAATGTGCTTTCCAGGAAATCGTTGGAAGGTCTTGGAATGCTCTGAATCAGGCTGTGGCTTTTGCTCTGGCTGGAGAGCCAGTTGTCAAAACCTTTGATCATTCTTAGGGTTCCCCGAAAGCCTCTTTCCATTGATTCACTAATCTCTCTAACCCTACCACATTACTCTGTAAAGTATCATGGTATTCCTGGAAATTTGTCCCAGACGCCAACTGAATCAGCACAGCATACAAGGCTGTTTTATGTGCTCATACCTGATATTCAGAATTTCCTTTTCCAAAAAATGCCACCTTACAATCAGCTTACATGCTAAAGTACAACAAACCACATTTCCTAACAGGTATTATCAGAAAGACAAGAAGGCTCATTATTACTGCTCACATCAGTAAATTGAGGCACTGAGTATTTTTTTCCAAACGGCCTAACCAATGAGCCAGTGGCACCATCATCACAGAACCCAGAGCCAGCCTTGACACAAAGTTATAATGGGATGGTATAATTTCTCTGTTTCCTCTTTCTCTTCAATGACTTTCTGCAGATATTGGTGCTGATGAGGTCAAAGGTGTATATTCAATACCCAGCTGGGACGATGTGTGCGTGTGTGTGTGTATAGAGCTGTCTAAATATAAAGAGGTGGCTCATGGGTTGCATATGATATGGGGAATAGAATGAAAGATCCAGTTGTAGCTTCATCCAGTTCCCTCTTGGCAGCTAGTGTCAAAGCAAATACCTGAATAATGGAGGCCAAAAATTATGGCTAGACATTTAGATTGAATTCATTTGATAAGTTTTTGCTTCTCTTCCCTTATACAGTAAATACAGGATTAAGGTGCCACAAACATTTGGTTCAAACTTGAAAGTCTTCAGTCAAGCATTTGGCCTAGGCGTCACACTCTATGGAAGCCCTACATATCAATTCATGATTATGGCGTAAGTGAAGAAATATTTCTCAGGTAGAACAACTTTATCAGAATACCACCTTTTAAATGAGGGCACATTTTAAGGGGCAAGTTTCAGTTTCTAAGACTCACTTGTGAGAGTAGTCCTTTCTTTTGAAAAAAAATAATTGTAATTGCCCATTTGGAGTGAGGCTGTAATGGCTGAGAGATACATGTTCTTGCTGACATAAATGAAATATTTCAACTGAAGGATCCTAGATTTTCTTAGTCATACTTCTTTTTAATGAAATGCTAAGTTTCACAGAGTCAGAATTCTTGAGATGAAAGATTTTGGGGATCATGTGGTCTAACCCAATCTTAAAACAGGATGAGATGAAGAAACTGAAACCCACAGAAATTAAATAATTTGCTTAAGGTCACACAATGAGGAAGTATCAAAGTCAAGACTGGAACTTGGGTCCTCGTCCAGTTACCCTCCCTCCTCCCCAAGTATATGCCTTGTGGCTCATATTCGTATCTATTTTTGCTCTTTTCTAATGCAACATTCACGTGGATTTTTTTTGGCCAGTTTTCTATACTATTGCTTCCTAATCATTTCAAAAAGATGTTTCAAATCCACTGAAGTCTCCGATCTTCAATTCTCCTATTATACAAAAAAGCCTTGAATGCCAGCACAAAAATGCAACTCTTACTATGCTATTTCACTTGCCCCAACTCAGCCTACTCTACCAATAAAAGTATTCAAAGGTAACATTCAAAGAAAGCATTTAGTGTTATCCCCATTGGCTCCATTATGTTTTCTTTTTTAAAAAAAATTTTAATGTAGATTTTAAGAGAAAAGGAGGAAACTGATTCTGGAGAGGTAGGAGGGAAATCCATTCTCTAATAATGACAAACTCTCGTGGAATATTCATTTGAGACCATGATCATCTGTCAAAGAATAAACCATAGGCTAGTAAAGTAAAAGCTAGCAAAATTTAAGAATATAGGGTAATACTTAATACTAAAATATAGTAAGTAAACCATATAGACATCTAATAAATCATAAACCGTCACAGGATTTATTTTCCCAGCTACCCTAAGACAAAAATATTACATGGTCTAGTTACATTATGAATGATAAATTCCCTAAGTATCTCAGAAAATAAAGCATGTGTTTGAAATTTCACAAACTCTAGTCCATCTTTTTTGTTCTGAGGCTCTCCTCTTTCTTTAGGCAGCTTCTCCCCATTTTTTCCCTTGCCTGCCTCTACAGCATTTTGAATCAGAATCTGATTTCAGATATGAAATCACTCTCTTCCACTTATTTTGCATAAATACTTATTACCTCTGGTGATATGTGACTATCCAGCTAGGGTTATGAGTTGCTGAGGCTACCACTGTGACAACACCAATATTAACACTGCCCTGAGACATTGGCTCTAACCTTTTAAAAGAAATTCATTTGCTCATTCATTCATTATTTACCCAAATTTATCATCTTTAAGTTGGAAACTCTGTCCTTTATTTCATGGCATCCGGTTGTGGTTATGGCTTTGCTTGTTCATTAAAATTCCCATAAGTGCTTGTTTCATGAATTATTTGTCAGCGGTTGGCAGAATGAGGGATTAATGGGATAAGCACTTAGACTGTATGTAAATGGGACATTTGTGCTTTCTTAGAAGTCCACAACTTTGACTGGACCATGCATGTGTAATAGAAACATACACCATTTCCAAATCTCAAATTTCCCACCCCCTTTCCTTAAACTTCACCAGTATGCTCTTCCTTTGTCTTTTTTTCTCACATTTTCTAGCACTTTGTGAATCATTCAGAGCAAACACACAGGCAATGCTGAACATATATCACCAAACTAAAGTGTAAGGGAGGGATGATAACTAACCATTGCAAAGAAAGTCACCCTATCAATTAAATCAGCTTGCTTAAATGCAGTAATCCAGAAGTAGTGCTTCCAAATACTGAATCCCAGTCACCAAATGAAGTTCACTAGCCCTGTTGCTCTAACATAGCCAAGAGAAAGCAAGAACAGCACATGCAAAGCTCCTAGCCCCACAGTGTGAGTTAATTATTTCTGTTATCAACCTTGCTGGGTGATCTGTGATTTCATGGACAAGCAAACTGCAATCTCCATAGCAAAGATGTTTCCTCTGTTTTCTCTCTCTTCCCATAAGTAAAGGTTTCTACTGAAAACTTTGAGGAACTCTAGCAATATTTACTGTGCGCTCCCAATATTAGCATTTTATAGATAATGAATATTTATTTTTAAAAGTAATCACATAATATGTATCTTCTAGAGCTTTAGAATATATGTAAGTAAGGCCAAAATAGTAACACCAGCCTAGCTAATAGAACCCAAGCCTTGCACATAAGTAACACAGGAAGAAAGGAATGATTTGGGGTCAGAAAAGGAAGAAAATTGCAATCTCTAATCACATCTCTAATAAACAAGCTCACAATCTCCAACCTGAACGTAGCTTACATTTTTAAAAAATATAGTATACAGATAGGTGAACAATATCCTGAATTTTTACTTACTCTTCCAATAAAGAGAATAAAGCCAAGCGAAACTTTCTCCTTCCTTCTTTTTTAGATTTTCATTACCCTGATAATATCCATCAAAACAACTACAGGATGAGGCAAACACAATGAAATAAACAGACCACACACAAGAGCCAGACACACCTGTACTTCTCTTCAGGAAGAGCCACAATTCTGCAATATCTCGGTACATCAGGGAGATCAGACTTAAAGTCATATTGTCACAAGTCAATTTGCTCGAGGATTTCGGAAGACAGTGACCTATTTATCTGTAAGCCTGTCTTCGGCACACAAAGAGAGAGCAAAACTCCATCTTTCAGTCAAAGCCAAGCACAGGGCATACAATACCTTTCTTCAAATTACACACAAAAGCAAGCGTGCCTTCCAGCATGACGGAGCTCCCCCGAAAGGGTCAGCGGCTTTCAGATCAGGAGCTAATTTTTGCTTTGGGGCGTGAAGAACCAGTCGATATTCAGTTCAGTTCATTTATTTAGTGTATGGACACGTTAACTGTTGAAATACTACTAGAAAAAGGTCTCCTATGAGCAAGCACCGCCCGGTCCTTTGCTGTTGGATGTCAAAAACCTCCCTACAGGAGCCCCACGTTTAGCAAATGGTAACCTCTCAAGTAAAGCCATATTTCCTCGCTGCCTCTGTTCAGGAAACCTACAGTAAAACAGACTGCTTTCTTCCCCAAAGATTACTGACTCAACGTTTTCTCCAAAGGTATTTCTTTTGCTCAAGGTTGAGGCAGATTAAAAAGAGGCAGGTTAAGGAAAGCAATAGCTACAGTACGGTTTTACCCAGGAGGCAGCTTTCAGTCTGCTTACACATAACATTAGTCATCTATACCCTGGAAAACATTGCTTCATCCATATCATTTAGGTGAGTGCTTAATTCTTAGGAGAGTTGTCCACAGAGTGGCACTGATTAGTGCTTTCACCATTAAGTGGAAGAAAAAGCAAATCAGATGGGCATGAATTTTGTAGATTGCAACACCTAGACATCAACCTAAGAATAGGACCGGACTTTAAAATGAGCCCAAACTGGCAGGTAAATGGACATGAGCAGGACTGAGTTTATTTGGAGAGACAATGTCATATTGTGGAATGTGTTGGACTTGGAGTCTAGAAAGATCTGGGTTTAAATTTTACTTCTGATAATTTATGGTTGCGTATGTAGCTCGTCTGAGCCGGAGCCTCCGTCTTCTCATCTGTATAATGATACCTCAAAAACCTACTTTTATAGGATTGTTATAGAAAACAAATGAAAATATATAGTGCTTTATAAATCTTCAAATGCTGTATAAATGTCAGTGTTGATAATACTATGGGTAAGGTGAACATAAAAATGGTTACCTTTCCATTTTAGTTAACCACAAATAGAACAGGTGAACGGGGCAACAATATAGCAGGCCCCCTCCTAGGGGCCATGGCTGGGACCAGTGTTGACAGAACTCTGAAGGAGGGTCTCCTTACCTCTACCTTTTGGACTCCTTAGTTACCCTTAAGATATAGTGCAGGCAGCCTTTCTGATACACCCAGTTGTTAGCACTCTCTCCCTCCTCAAATTAACTTGTATTTACTTATACGTATACATAATGTTTGCTCCAAGTAGGACAGGGCAGGGATAGTTTCATTTTTGTCTTTGTATACCTAGGACATGGTCCAGCGCCTTGCAGTCAGCATAATAACTATTCAGTCAGATAATAACTATTTGTTGAGTAAAGCTGAAGGAGCCCCACTGCAGGGCAACAGGAATGGGCGTGGTGGATAAAGACCACTGTAGTAGCAGGATAAGATCTAAGTAGTGGCAAATGTCACTATGCTTCATCTCCAGAAAATTCTCACTGGCGAAATGGACCTTGACTTAAGTCTGCAATTGGTGATGAAATGGAAGCCAGTGGGGCTTATGGGACTATGAAAAGAAGAGGTGAGAAGCTGATAGAGAAAGGTGGAACAGCTTCTGATAAGAATAGAATGAACTCAAGGATCCCTGTACAATAGATTCCTCCAAGTCTACTATAACCAGGAGGAAACAAAAGTACCATATTTGCTTCTCATTTTCACCTATAGCCCTCTATTGATTTGAGAGACTGAGCTTGACAAGTCTAGTGGAGTAGGGAGATAGTGAATACACCAAGATTATAAAAGGTCTGAGGGTCCAGAAAAAGAATTATAGGAGGTACAAACTCCTCTGACTCTCCTCTGTGTGCCATATCTTTCTCTTGGTTCAAAATATCTTACCTTCTAATATCACTAAGGATCTAGATAGGATAAGGAAAAAGGTGATGCCCTTCCTCAAGATGGGTATGAAGGACTACCCCACTAAGAAAGAATGGAAACTACACTGCTGGTCCCACCAGCGTAGCCTCTTCGTTCTTGCTTCCATTTCATCCAGTTTAACTCCAAAAGTTCCTGACCAAATGAAAGTGACAGCATGTCCTAAAGCAGGGCTGTCCAACCTTAGGTTTATTGAAACAACAGTCAATATATTTTGATTTGCCACTTTAGTGAGATTACTAAAGCATTTATGTAAATTTCTATGCTCCTAGGCATTTTGTCCTAAAGGATTTGTTAGACCTTATCTTCTACAGGAGCTGCATCCTGTTTGATCCGACCATCATTTTATTCCCCATTGTCTTGCCAACCAGGTCTTTCTAAACAACTGGGAGAAAGATCTAGTGGACAATGCAGCCACCACAAAGGAAATAGTCCTGGATCTTTACTAAAGCTTGTATCCCTTCTTCTGAACCTAGGTGATAGATACAGCAGCATAGTTAGCATCAGCTTTCCGTGCAAAGAGCATCATCATTTCCAATTTTTCTCGAGGTCGGTTTGTGTGTTTCTCATTCTTCTTAAGCCAGGAAAGGCACGATTACCCGGTAGATAGTAATCACAAGCATCCCTGTTTCAAAAGCCCTACACATCGGCAGGCTGTTACTGTAAGTCTTCTATGAAACTATGTGAAATAGACATCAGGGGGAAAATATGAAATAGACATAAGAGGGAAAAAGGCTTACCATTTCCAACTAATGCTCCAAGATTTGAATTAGCATCAATATTTTTAAAGTGTTTTTGGCTAGTGAAACAAAGTTCTCTGAAAGCTGTTGCCAGATCTTACTTGTAGCTTATAGCGTCTAAAAGTCCAACTTGACCTTTCTCTTCCCCTACCTTTTTTTATGTTTACATTCTCTTCCTTAACTCCAGCATTGAAGCCAAAAAAATTAAAATCTCTTTCGAGAGGCTGTCTTCATCTGCTTTTGTGGACAGCAGCAATTGAGAAAGGTATTATAATCCTCTACTCTTTAAAAACAAGTCTTTCATTTTAAAAGATAAATCTTTCATTTAAAAAGAGATACTAGCATCTTTTACTCTTTAAAAGCAAATCTTTCATTTAAAAAGAATGGATCTCCTTAAACAGGTCACCAAGGGGTTTAAAAACCAAGACTACTGCTAGTTTACAAGAAACATATCCTGGTACAGAGTTCCCTCTATTAGCTTAGAATCTAATGGAAGAAACAACAAGCAAATTACTATGTGCAAAACAAGAGATAAAGAAAACAAATAATCAGCTGGGAAAGGCACTTGCATTAAGGGAATCAGGGCAAGCTTCTGGCAGAAGGTGGGATTCTAGCCAGAGAAGAAGCCAGGGTAGTCAGGAGGGAGAGATGAGAGAGAAAATTCCAGGCATGTGGGACAGCCAATGAAAATACCCGAAGTCAGGAGATGGACTAATTTGAGGAATAGACATATGCATATGTTGTATTTAATTTAATTTTTGTATCCTGAACACAGGCAATGGTTAGTCAAGGAGGGAAAATTTCTAAAATTCCAAAATACAGTAATCCAAGAGAACAAAGTATATAGAGTTTGAGGCCTGGAAATAATCCTTTGCTTCATGGGTTTGCAAAACCTACCTACTTATCCATAAAATACTTGACACTAGTTTTTTTTCTCCACTTGAAGCCATTCACTCTATTGTGCATCAAAAACAAGTAAAATAACATTGCTAGTTTTAGTCCATCAAAGGTCAAACATAATTCTAATTTTTTTTAAGTATCTGGCTTCTCAACAGAACCAGGCTGTGCTTTTCTAACAAGCGTTACTCTTTGCGGTCATCTTCTTCCTGCCACCCTGTCCAAAGATATATTAGCTTCTAGTCCAACAGTCAACTATGAAATGGCAAGCCACTGAGGTAGCTGAAGGTTGGTAGGCGGTGCAATGGATAGACTGCCAAGCCTGAAGTTAAGAAGATTCAGATCATCTTCTCGAATTCAAATGCAGCCTCAGACAATAGCTATGTGACCCTGGACAAGTCACTCAGCCCTGTTTACCTCAGTTCCCTCATCTGCAAAATGACCTGGAGAAGGAAATGGCAAACCACTCCAGCATCTTTCAGAAAACCCCAGATGGGGTCACAAAGAGTCAGAAATGACTGAAACAACCCAACAACAACATGATAGCTGAATTCATAAAAATGATAAAAATACTGTATTGAAACCACATCATGAGGGATTGGGGGTGTTTAGCCTGAATAAAGAACCTGAAGACACGGCAGCCGTATTCAAGTTTTTAAAAAGTTGTCCCCTGGAAGAGAAATCAGACCTGTTTTGCTTGGCCCCAGAGGGTAGAATAAGGATCAGTGGATGAGAGTTTCTGAGAAGCTAATTTAGGCTTGACGGAATGATAAACTTTCAAAATATTAATTATCCAAAAGTAGAAGGGCTTGCCTCAGGAGGTAGTCCAAGAGGAGGCTGGATGACTTCTTATTTGGGACATTGTAAAGGGGACTCTTTTTCAGGTAAGAGATGAGTCAGATTTAATTCAATTCAACTAACATGAAGTATCTTCTAGGCATCAGACATTGTGCTAGGCTATGACAAAAAACAAAATGTTCTCCAAGAGCCCACATTCTACTGATACACTGATAACCGAAGTCCCATTCAATTCTGTGATTTTAAGACATGTTTTACCTAAAGGAGACCAATCTGCTCAACAAATAGTATGATCTTTATGGGCACTGAGTAGCAATGACCTATAGATGGGAACAATTCATTTCCTTGTTTGCAAAGGAAATTTAATAGAAGAAAAAACAAAAACCTTCACACAATGTGACCAAATCATCTTACCAGTGTTCCTTTTCGTAGGACTTCTTTGTTTTTATCTCTTGGTATGGTCAGAATTTAGTATCACTACAACTAACAGTACTTCTTAGTTCTTTTGGCTACAATGGTTTTTTTGAATGAAGTTTCTGTTACTATCCTGTTAAAAATACGATAGTGATTTTTTTAAAAGGAAGTGATATTGGAGACTTCTGCAGTAGGATTATGTCAAGGCTCAGCTCACAGTCTCCAGCATTCTGTTGATTTAGGGGAAGAAAAATGTACAAACTAGCAGCGTTTATTATCATGGCTGCTTCCATGCCTCCTGGGTACAGTCATAAGCACAGAAAACTGCCTGGATGATTGATTCAGTGACTCAGGGCCTATATAGTGCTTAAGAGACATCTTTCTGTCAATGATGCTTCACGCTGAAGTTGAATTCCTTCTTACATCATTAATCAAGGCAGCCAGAAGAGCTGGATAGCAGAGCACTCAGTATGTAGTGTTGATTAAAATTATTTAAGGCAGAACATAGAACTGACAGCTCCCCCATACTGTGACTCTACTAGCAACTTCAGCAGGTGTAGAAGTACCTGAATCTAGGTACTGATGAGCTTTGAAGAGAAAAGGCAGTGAAAAGACAGGGAAAAGCTAGATCTACAGTGGATCTAGATGGTGCAGTGGGTAGAGTGCCAGGCCTAGAGTCAGGAATACTTGGGTTCAAATCTGACCTCAGATACTTACTAGTTGTGTGACCCTGGGCAAGTCACTAAACCCTGTTTGCCTCAGTTTCCCCTTTGGAGTAGGAAATGGCAAACCAGTCCAGTATCTTCCCCAAGAAAACCCCAAATGGAGTGACTAAGAATCAGACACAATTGAAAAATTACCCAATTCCAAACAATAAACATGATAGCAAAGGCCCTTGACGAGTTTCATCACATCAGTTCAGCATTCCTGCCTCTAGTCTTTGTCTTTTTTCTTGACTTGTTAAATCTTGAAAATCACATTAGCCACACCCAATGGGGCTAAAAGCCATAAAGAAGATATGAGAAACATATATCATATAATTATAAAGATTATCTAGCCCAATCCTCTCATTTTTGTTGTTATTCAGTCGTTTTTCAGTTGTGCCCAACTCTTCGTGACCCCATTTGGGGTTTTCTTGGCAAAGACACTGAAGTGGTTTGCTATTTCCTTCTCCAGCTCATTTTACAGATGAAGAAACTGAGGCAAACAGGATTAAGTGACTTGCCCAGGGTCATACAATTAGTAAATGTCTGAGGCCAGATTTGAACTCAGGAAGATGAGTCTTCCTGACTCCAAGCTTAGTACTCTATCCAGTGTACCACCTACCTTCCCCTATCTCATTTTACCAATTAGGAAATGGAGCTTTGGAGAAGTTACCACCATTTTCTGCCAACATTTATTTAACTCCTACTATAATACAAGAGCATGCTATTATTGGTGGTAGAACCAGGAAAAGAAACTCCTAATTCCAAGTCCTATGCTCTTAAATGACCAAGACCTCACCAGGACTAGGATAGGATTATTTGTAATTTCATTTGTTACCTCACTCTCCTTTCCACAGATGGCAACAGGGGCATTTTTCTACTTCTGATGTGTCATTCCAATTCAATTCAAAATGTTTATTGAACTCTCTAATGTGTATGAATACTGGGGGAAACTCCATAAAGAACAAGCTTTTGAGGATATTATAACCTAGCACAAGAGAAGACAAGTATACAAATACACAGAAGGCAGGCAGACTAAGCAATATCATTTTTAAAAAGCTTATCAAAGTTCTGCGGGAAGGGAAGATTACTTCCGGCTAATGGCAGACATGGAAAGAATCAGGAAATCTTTCAAGAACACGGCATTTGATCTGGGATTTGAAGGAAGAGGTGGGTTTTCAAAAGAAAATATTGTAGAAAGGGAGGGAAAGGCATTCTAGATAGATGGAACAGTATGAGCAAAGATACTGATATCTCATTGAATATTCCATCCCTTGAGGACAGTAGAAGGATTGGTCTGATTGGTACAGATTAAGATTGGCACAGTTTTACTCTCTTATTGAGGAGGATTAAGATTTGATGAGTAAAGGTCCGAATGAAGGCTTATCTGAGGAATGTAGATTCTAGCAGTTTGAAGACTTGAAAGATGAATTGTTCTTTACCACAGTTGGGGAAAGTATAAATAGCAATGTCCTCTATATTAGAGTAAAATAGAAACCATAGGAGGTGGCCATCCATTGGCTTAAGGAAGGTCAGATACTTAGGCAAAGACTAAATTTGCTCCTGGTCTTCTACCTCTAAGAGTTCTGGCTCCATTCACCAGGTGACAACCCATCAGTGATGTGGGCAGTCTGTGGTTTCTTAATTGATTAATGGCTTCACTATGATGCACAAATACAGTGTCCATATGGCATGGCAATGTTACTCCACCTGCACCTAAATCGATAAGTTTCAGTAATGGTTTTTTTCATGCTGTGGGTACCTGAACAATAGAAACTGAATGGAAACCAACTACCCATGAAGCAAAGAGGCTGCCAGACGGTTCTAAGTGCCCTAAAACACTTCTATTTCCTGAAGGTTAATTCTGAACCAGAAACCAAAAGCACCACATCCCATTACCAATCCCTTGAGACAGTTATTTCTTGTAGGAAGCCATGTTGTCTCTAGAGCATGCTTTAAGAGCATGAAAAAAATGGTGTCTGGCCTAAAATCAGGAAGGGAGGTGAAAAGGGGAAATGAAATCCAGCTTCTGACTGGGATAACTGTCTTGCCTTTAGAACTAGCAGGTCAAGGAGCCTGTAAGCCTTTTACTTTCCTAGGAGTGAGTTCCCTCAGAACTTCAGGAGATAATACTTCAGACCAGAATTGAGACAAAGATACCACAAGGCAGGCCAACAGGGAGGGGGTGATATTTTGGGGGTAAAGTGGGGCACGAGGAAGGCGTATGTTTTGAATTCTGCTCTCTATTATACAAGTTTCCTTGTTTGTTTAATCTGTGCTAAAATGAAGTTTTACATTGATAGATGAAAACCTCTGGTTGATAATAATATACAGAGTTTACCATTTTAGCAGATGAGCGAGTGGAGACAACTTTCAATCATTGCCTAGGATGCCCAAGTGCCTCCTTTTGGCTCTGCCATTTTGAAAACATAGCAGAATGCCTTTGCAAGCTATGCAATTTGTATAGCTTGGGGATCTGGAAAGCCCTATTATTCCTTTCTCAGATTTTTCTAACTACTGACAGTTTGCTGAAAATAAACTAGGCAGAAAAATCTCCCACTGTGTAAACCTTTTAAATATCCCTCAGGTAGAATGTCAGTGGTTCAGTGGATAGAGCATCAGGCCTGGAGCTGGAAGATGTGAGTTCAAGTTTGTCCTCAGATACTTACTAGCTATGTGACCCTGGACAAGTCATTTAACCTCTTTTTGCCTCAGTTTTTCATCTGTAAAATGGAGACACATTGGAGAAGGAAAAGGCAAACCACTCCAATATCTCTGCCAAGAAAACCCCACGGACAAAAATCCATGGGGTTGTGTAGAGTCAGACACAACTGAATGAATGAACAAGATAGAATGTCACTTTCTGCATATCTGCACTAAATAACTTTATATATACTAAAGACAGCTAGGCCTAGGAGATTTATAATCTTTTCTGGTTCTAAAATTCTATGATACCATGAGAGCTATTGGATAAAGATGGATGGACATTGGAAAAAGAAGGCATTAGAGAATGACGAAGCAGGTTGAAACCTCCCCAAACTCAGTCACAGATTCAAGGAGAACAGAGCCAAGGTTTCTCATTAGGATCGCAGATGTATATCTGCAAGAGGACTTCGATGTAACCTAACCCAACCTCTTAATTTTACATATAGTGGAAATTGGATTGGAGCACAGATGAGAGGCAGCATGATTTAGTAGATAAGAGTGCTAAACTTGGAATTAGGAAGACTGGGTTCAAATCCTGGCTCAGTCACTAATTATCTGTGTGACATTAGGTAAGTCATCTCACCTGGGCCTTAACTTCCTCTTCTTATAGAAGAGACTGAAAGAGGAGAAAAAGGGAAAGTCACTAAGTCGATAGTGAAAATATTCAACAATCAATGTTTATGATTACACATATAAAATTGATATCAAATTGCTTACTGTTTTGGGGAGGAGAGAGAAAAAAATTTTAAATGAATGTTAAAGATTGTTTTTACATGTGATTAGAAAAAATAAAATACTGTTAAAAAAAGAATCAATGTTTAGTTGGCCCAGATGATGTGATAGATAAAAAGGACAAAGGAGCAGCTCTGGATTCTTATCTTGCTGTCGCTTCTGCCACCACCACCACCACCCCAGTCTCCTTCCTAAGGCCATCTGTAGTATATATTTTACAGCACTTTTGCCACAGTGGTTCTCTGAGGTGGGTAGTACTAGGCTTATCTCAGAGAAATAAAATAACCCGTCCACTGTCTCACAGCTATCATGGAGAAGAGTCAAGACTCAAGCTGAGGTCTTCTGACTAGAAGTTCAGTCTTCTTTCTTGTCTTCTCCTTGGACCATTTTCCATGTCTTTACTCAGTAGCAACATGAACAACTGTCTTGAATTCATCCCCGAATTATTATAAAATGACAGGATTAGGCTCAGAGACCTCTAAAGTCCCCTTCCAACTCAGTATCTATTATCCTGTGAGAAAACTGAAGCCCAGAGAGGACAAATATGAATGAAGGAGAATGAAAATTTGAACCTGGGGCCTCTGAGTCCAACTACCTCAATCCTTCCATGTTATCATTTCAAAGAAGTCAGAGAATACCACAGAGACAGAGACACAAGAAGGCAGAGACATAACAATGGAGGAGCTGAAAAGAGAACACTTTCAGAAAATGGAAAGTAGAAGAAATCCAGAGTTTGAGGACTCTGAAGAATTAGTGCATAGTTCTTGAAGAGAAGGTAGTTTCTAGAGAACCAGACAGGATTCACTTTTTTCCTCAGCAGCCAGAGTAGCTCAAGAAGTTTTGTCATAAATAGGTCTTAGTACAAGGCTGGCTCTTACTACATAGAAGGAACAAGAAAACTAATTCTATATTTCTTAGTGAAGAAGAATAACAGATCGGAATCAAGATCAGAGAGAAGTATTCAGAACTGGGAGATTGCTATAACTTGATTCCTATCTAGAACTGCCTTCCTGTATGTAGTTTATGACTATGATGACGACACCACCACCACCACCTAGCATTGAAACAATGCTTTAAGGTAAACCAGGCACTTTATAAATAGAATCTCATCCAGTTCCCACAATATTATTATCCCTCAAAACTTTACAGATGAGGAAACCGAGGCAGACAGCTTAAATAACTTGCCTTGGGTTGCATACCTGGTATGTGTCTGAGGTCATCTTTGAACCAGGGTCTTCCTGACTCCAAGTCCCATGATCTCTCCACTATGGCATCTAGTTGCAATATAATTTGAAGGATGAATTCAAGACAATTGTTCATGCCGCTTACTACTGAGCAGATGCATGGGAAGTGGTCCAAGGAGAAGGCAAGAAAGAACACTGAACTTTCAGTCAGAAGACCTCAGCTTGAGTCTTGGCTCTATCCCA
Source organism: Trichosurus vulpecula (assembly GCF_011100635.1). Lineage (NCBI taxonomy): Eukaryota > Metazoa > Chordata > Mammalia > Diprotodontia > Phalangeridae > Trichosurus > Trichosurus vulpecula. Next base: position 390,867,700 of record NC_050576.1, on the reverse strand, counting down.
TAATAGCTGTGATTCAGTGGGTAGTTACTTCATCTGAGTGTCAATTTTATGAACTGTAAAATTATTGGCTTGAGACTTCTACTACTCACCTCAAAAAGCCATTGTTGCGAAAGTGTTGAAAAATGTGTACTACAAATGGCCTTAAGAAGACATCTGGGATGGCGGTGGCAGAAGTCATAGCAAAACAAGACTCCAGAACTGGCCCATTTGCCCCTTTTATTTATCACAGTCTCTTGGCCAACTAAACATCAATTTTTGAATCTACTCACTGTTGACCAGATGACTTTCCACCTCTCTCCCTTTTCAGCCTATTGTTTCTAAACCACTGAAAGCTAGCCTAGCTGTATGCTCTGAAATACCACATCCTATTTCTATTTTCCCCTGAGCTCCAGAAATCTAGGTCTATTTTCCTTCTAAACCACTGAAGCCTAGGTGCAGCCTCTGAATTTCAAATATTTTATTTTATGCCTGTCTTTTGTCTTTAAATCACTTATTTCCACTATACCTCAGATGGAACACTTCCTTGTGACAAAGAAAAGCAGGCATTGATACAAACCTTGCCTGACCATGTATACAACATCCCAACCTCCCTCCTTTTCTGCCTTGAGGGGTGAGATATGTCTCCTTATGTCTTGGTCAGGACCTTCACTCACTTTCCATTTCTTGGACTTCCACTTCCTTTTCATGGTCTTTTCACTTACGTTATTGTAAACACTTAACTCTGCTTATTTTGCTCTCTTTTAGCTCATGTTTGTCCCTCCCATGTTTCTATGATGAATGCTGAAAAACATGGGAAGATATGTCTGAACTAGTACAGAGCAAAACAAACAGAAGCAAGAGAGCTATATAAAAATGATTTAGAGGGACAGCTAGGTGGTGCAGCAGATAGAACACGGGTCCTGGAGTCAGGAGCATCTGAGTTCAAATCCGGCTTCAGACACTTACTAGCTATGTGACCCTGGGCAAGTCACTTAACCCCCACTGCCTCCAACCACCCCCCCCCAAAAGATTTACAACAAAAATCACCTCTGAATTTAATTTAGGTAAGCATTCTTCTTTCTATGATTTTACCTAGAAAGATGCTGTGTAACAGCTCAATTAATGTGCTATTTATCTCAAAATGAAGGATTTAAATAGTTGGCCCCTAATTGCGTACAAATATTTAAGCAGCAACTTTCCCAGTGTTTTTTTTGACTTGTTCTTTTTTTATTATTTTAAATTTATTTAACATATTTAGTTTTCAGCATTGATTTTCACAAGAGTTTGAATTACAAATTTTCTGCCCATTTCTACCCTCCCCCCCACTCCAAGATGGTGTACATTCTGGTTGCCCTGTTCCCCAGTCAGCCCTCCCTTCTGTCACCCCACTCCCCTCCCATCCCCTTTTCCCTTCCTTTCTTGTGGGGCAAGATAAATTTCTACGCCCCATTGCCTGTGTATCTTATTTTCTAGTTGCATGCAAAAACTTTTTTTTTGTTTTTGAACATCTGTTTTTAAAACTTTGAGTTCCAAATTCTCTCCCCTCTTCCCTTCCCACCCACCCTCCCTAAGAAGTCAAGCAATTCAACATAGGCCACATGTGTATCATTATGTAAAACCCTTCCACAATACTCATGTTGTGAAAGACTAACTATATTTTGCTCCTTCCCAACCCATCCCCCTTTATTGAATTTTCTCCCTTGACCCTGTCCCCTTTCCAAAGTGTTTGTTTTTGATTACCTTCACCCCCATCTGCCCTCCCCTCCATCATCCCCTGCCTTTTTTAATCTTCTTCCCTCTTCTTTCCTGTGGGGTAAGATACCCAATTGAGTATGTATGGTATTCTCTCCTCAGGCCAAATTTGCTGAGAGCAAGATTCACTCATTTCCCCCCTCACCTGCCCTCTCCCCTCCTCCCACAGAACTGCTTCCTCTTGCCACCTTTATGCGAGATAATCCACCCCATTCTATCTCTCCCTATCTCCCTCTCTCAATGTATTCCTCTCTCATCCCTTAATTTGATTTTATTTCTTTTAGATATCTTCCCTTCATCTTCAACTCACCCTGTGTCCTCTCTCTCTCTCTCTCTCTCTCTCTCTCTCTCTCTCTCTATATATATATATATATATATATATATATATATATATATATATATACACGTACATATATACATACATACACATTCACTTATATATATAAAAACATATATATATATGCATATTCCCTTCAGTTACCCTAAAAATGAAGTCTCAAGAATCATACACGTCATTTTTCCATGTAGGAATGTAAACAAAACAGTTCAACTTTAGTAAGTCCCTTGCAATTTCTTTTTCTTGTTCTTTTTCTTGATTATCTTTTCATACTTCTCTTGATTCTTGTGTTTGAAAGTCAGATTTTCTATCCAGCTCTGGTCTTTTCACTGAGAAAGCTTGAAAGTCCTCTATTTTATTGAAAGTCCATATTTTGCCTTGGAGCATGACACTCAGTTTTGCTGGGTAGGTGATTCTTGGTTTTAATCCTAGCTCCACTGACCTCCAGAATATCGTATTCCAAGCCCTTCGATCTCTTAATGTAGAAGCTGCCAGATCTTGGATTATTCTGATTGTGTTTCCACAATACTCAAATTGTTTCTTTCTGGCTGCTTGCAGTATTTTCTCCTTGATCTGGGAGCTCTGGAATTTGGCGACGATATTCCTAGGAGATTTCTTTTTGGGATCTATTTGAGGAGGTGATCGGTGGATTCTTTCAATTTCTATTTTGCCCTGTGGCTCTAGAATATCAGGGCAGTTCTCCTTGATAATTTCTTGAAAGATGATATCTAGGCTCTTTTTTTGATCATGGCTTTCAGGTAGTCCAATAATTTTTAAATTATTTCTCCTGGATCTATTTTCCAGGTCAGTGGTTTTTCCAATGAGATATTTCACATTGTCTTCCATTTTTTTCATTCCTTTGGTTCTGTTTTATAATATCTTGTTTTCTCATAAAGTCACTAGCTTCCACTTGCTCCTATCTAATTTTTAAGGTAGTATTTTCTTCAGTGGTCCATTGGACCTCCTTTTCCATTTGGCTAATTCTGCCTTTCAAGGAATCTTCTCCTCATTGGCTTTTTGGAGCTCTTTTGCCATTTGAGTTAGTCTATTTTTTAAGGTGTTGTTTTCTTCAGTGTATTTTTCAGTATTTTTTTGGGTCTCCTTTAGCAAGTCATTGACTTGTTTTTCATGGTTTTCTCGCATCCTTCTCATTTCTCTTCCCAATTTTTCCTCTACTTCTCTAACTTGCTTTTCCAAATTCTTTTTGAGCTCTTCCATGGCCTGGGACCAGTTTATGTTTTTCTCGGAGGCTTTTGGTGTAGGCTCTTGCACTTTGTTGACTTCTTCTGGCTGTATGTTCTGGTCTTCTTTGTCACCAAAGAAAGAATCCAAAGTCTGAGACTGAATCTGGGTGTGTTTTCGCTGCCTGGTCATACTCCCAACCAACTAACTTGACCCTTGTGTTTTTCAGTGGGGTATGACTGCTTGTAGACTAAAGGGTTCTATGTTCCACTTTTGGGGGGGATGCGCCAGCTCTGCCACACCAGCACTCCTCCTTCCCCAAGAACCCCCAACCCGGACTGGGCTTAGATCTTCAGCAGGCTGTGTACTCCTGTTCTGATCCGCCACTTAATTCCTCCCACCAGGTGGGCCTGGGGCTGGAAGCAACTGCAGCTGTAGCTGCCCCACCTCCGCTGCTCCGGGGGCGGTGGCCAAACCGTGAACTCCTTCCACTCCCGCAGCTTTTCCCACTAACCTTCTCCACTGTCTTTGGTGTTTGTGGGTTGAGAAGTCTGGTAAATGCCACAGCTCACTGATTCAGGGCGCTAGGGCCCGTTCCGCTGGGCTCCTGGTCTGGTTGGTCCGTGCTGCTCACGCTGGGCTCTACTCCGCTCTGCTCCCAGCTCCCAGCTCCATGTGGGATAGACCTCACCCAGAGACCATCCAAGCTGTCCTGGGCTGGAGCCCTGCTTCCCTCTGTTGTTTTGTGGGTTCTGCAGTTCTAGAATTGGTTCAGAGCCATTTTTTATAGGTTTTTGGAGGGACTCAGCAGGGAGCTCACGCTAGTCCCTGCTTTCCAGCCTCCATCTTGTCTCCGCCCCCCTCCTTTCCCAGTGTTTTTAATGATGTAATATATGTTATAATTGTTCCCATCTTAGGAGGGGTACCATCTTAACTCTTATGACTTACAGCCATATGATATCTTAGAGCTGTGCACTAGCCAGGTTGGAAACATAAGGAGGCCATCAAAGAAGATGCTGAGGAAGGGGGTATCTCCTGGTAACATCTCTAATGTCAACATCCATCTCTAGAAACATCTAATTCTCATCCAGTTCATTTCTTAAGCAGATACAAAGAGCAGCAAAAAGATTTTCTAATTAGCACCAAACACTTTTTAGCATCAAATGTGCTCTTTGTTATCCCTTCCCCAATCTTCCCCACCTCCCACCTCAGACAGAGAAACAGTGGATATACTATGATTCACGGGAACACATTAAAAAAAAGATTCCTCTGGTAAGCAAGGAATCTAGTTTGGCGTTTAAGAGAAGTCAACCTTTAAAATCAACCAATAAGCATTTATTAAGTTTCTAATATGTCAGGCACTGTTCTAGTGATGGGGATATGAAGTCACATGAAACTATCCTTGCCCTTCAGAAACTTATACTCTAGCAGGGGACATGTTGTATAAGTATATATGTGTATATGCATGTATATATATATATATACATATACATATATATACATATACACACATGGATACATGTGTGTATAGAAAGAAATACGCACATGTATGTCTATCTCAATATTACATACTTATACATATCCCCAGACATGTATGTAGGGTGTACGTATAATCTCCTCATCCGTTACCTAATTGGTATAGGGAGTGCCGTGTGAATTCCAGATGAGTAGTTTTAGTGAGTCATCTGTAGCACTGAGATTAAGAGACTTGCCCAGGGTCATATACTCAGTATGTGTTAAAAATAAATGTTCTTTCTTAGTACAAGGCTGGCTCTTCCTACATTAAGCCACACAGCCTCTCATACACAAAAGGTATATATTATGCATATACATGTTAAATTCAGTAGGGGAGGAACTAGTTGGGCTGGTAAGGGAATGCCTGATGTAGGAGATGGAATTTCATCTGAGCTTTGAAGGAAGCTAGGGATTCCAGGAGGCAAATGTGAGGTGAGCGGACATCCCAGGCAAGAGGAACAGCCTATGCAGTGTAAAGGAGACTGGAGGTTTAATGTCACATGTGAGAAACAGCCAGAAGACTTGTTTCTCTTGGGTTTCCCTTCTATCCATCAAACCACTGAGCTAGAATGGTGGCCATGTGAGAAGAAAGGGGCAGATGTTTAAGCCATCCTAAAGTGGTCCTAGATACTGTTCCTGGAGGAGAATTAAGTATTGACTAGACAGCAAACCTTTCTGAGGTCCAGTTACCTTCTCAATTTTTTTTATCAGTATAGTTCACATTGTGGGTTTTTTTTTTAAAGAATAAAAGGGCAAAAGAGATCACCCAAGTGGGAAATGGACCAGTATGTACAAAAATATTTATAGCAGCTCTTTTTGTGGTGGCAAAGAATTAGAAATCAAGGGGATGCCCATCAACTGGGGAATGGATAAACAAATTGTGGTACATGAATGTAATGGAATACTATTGTGCTATAAGAAATGAGGAGCAGACAGATTTCATTATAACCTGGAAAGACTTATACGAACTGATGCTAAGTGAGGGGAGCAGAACCAGGAGATCATTATACATGATTACAGACACACGGTATCTGTAAGGACTAACTTTGATAGACTTGGCTCCTCTCATCAGTGCAAGGTTCAAAGACAGTTCCAAAAGACTTATGATGGAAAAAGCTATGCACATTCAGAGAAAGAATTATGGAGTCTGAATGCAGATTGAGGCAAATTAATTGGTCTCTTCTTTTTTTTTTCTTCTTTTTTGGTTTCGTTTCTCCTTTCTCATGATTCATTTTATTGGTCATAATTCTTCTTTACCACTGGACAACTATGTAAATAAGTTCAATGTGAAGGTATATGTAGAACCTACACTGGATTACATGCCGTCTTGGGGGGAAGGGGGGAGGAGAGGGAGGGAGAGAAAATTTGAAACCCAAAAACTTGTGGAACTGAGTGTTGTAAACTAAAAATAAGGAAATAAATTTATAATTAAATAAAAAATGAAAAATGAAAAAGGAATAAAATGGCAAGAGAGAGTCACCAAAAATGACACTCTATTGTTTCATTCCACAGAAGGCATCTCTCTATTAATCTATCTCATTGAAGTTTCAGGCATCCTGACTTACTTGCACCGAATTGCAAGAAGGCTGATAAACACATAAGACACTGAGGTCCTAAAACTGTTTATCACTGTACTGATGTAATCTAGGCTGGATCCAGTTTTGGACTAAATCCAACAAATACGGGAACCAAGGAAGGGCAGCCAGGATTTCTGCAAGCAGTTCATATCCTTGAGGTAGTGGCCTACGTGACTGATGAAAGACAGAGAGTGAAGCAAAGACTAGAAGCCACACCCTCCCTTCTTCATATATTCTCTCCACTCCCATCCCCACCATTTCAAGGTGGAAACTTGCACTTGCCAAAAACCACTCCCCCATAGCCCCGTGCAAAGCCACATAGAAGAAAGCTAGTAGACACAGGGGACAGAGAAAGCACAGAGTCACACACAGCACAGAGGTTCCTCTTTTCCACCTTTTCCCCACCACGAAGGCTAAAATAATCAGCAGCTGGTTTTTGTGGTAGCAAAAAATAATTCAAAACCAAGTGGTCATCCATGATGTCAGGAAAAAGTGGAAGAAGTGGTATGAACAGAAACAGAATGAAGTAAACAGAGCCAAGAGGAAACTGTACCAACAGACTATCATAATGTAAACAAAACCACACTGAAAGGCAGCTGGACTTCCATAAATTGCAATGACTGATCTTCATCCAGAGCACATGATGAAATGCATACATTGTCCTCTTATCTGAAGAGAGGTGAGGGGGTAGGGACACTATTAGTCCTAAATGTCGCATGTTCTACCAGACATATTTACTTTGTTGATTGCTTTGCTTAACTGTTTTTCTTTGTTACAAGGAAGAGTCCAGTGGGAGGAGAGGCATATCAGAAAATGACAGCCCAATTTTTGTATTTATACCATACGAAAACAAAAGACATCACTACAACTAAAAAAACCATAAAAGCCATCCAGCAGCTGGCAAGCCATGGGACCCACGATCTGGCTTGAAGCCCTGTGTAGTGTTCCAACTTGAATAAACATTTATTAAGTACCTGTATGTGTCTAGCACAGGTGCTAAGGCACTGAGGGAGTTACAAAAATGACATGTTCCCTGATTTCACAAAGCTCATACCTATACAAATGACAAATTCATAAGAGAAGTGAAAATTATGTATTCTATGAAAGATGCTCTCGTGGTGTCAGGAAATATTATTGACTGGGAGTTCGAAGGCTAGGCTTCACTGGGGAGATGAAATCCTTCCCAGTCTTTTAAATCAAGTTCAAATGTCAACAAGTGTTGATAGGAGAAGGCTTTCTGTTGTCTCTTCATGACAGTCAGTGTGTTTCCTTGGAGCTTGGGTCAGAGGAGTCATTTTACCTTTCTTATTCCTGGGAGAACAAATGTTGATCAGAAGTGGAAATATTAGTCTGAGCTAATGACCCATTAGGCTTCCGCCAATCAGATGATGAAGTAAAGCCACTGCTGATGAAAGCTGACCAAATTGGCTCTCCTCACAGAATATCTCAGAAGTACCTCTTATTATACATTAAGATGACTTTAGGGGAAGATATAAGAAACTTACATGTCTATGAATTTTTGTCAAAGAAGAGCATGGAAATTGGTATCTTTTTTCTTGATTCATCCTCATTTTGAATGAAGAGTTCAGACATCTAAATATCACAGCAGTGTTTAATAGTATAATCAAGGCAGGGAACATTAGCCACAGCAGACAGAAGAAATGCTTCAGTACAGCACAATCTGAAGCATTGTAGGGTTTATCAGTCATTCCATACATAGCATGCCAGTGAAGAAGAATCAAATCTGTCTGGGGGAAGGGAGCCTTAACTGGAAGCTAAATCAACATTCTGACCATGAGGCTGGAATACAGTTGTAAACAGTATCAGCGCCTGAAGGAAATAGCTGCAGTATTATCTGAGAGATAGACCTAATATTGTAGTTTTTCCTGGCTGCCCGACACACACCAGTCTTTGCAGCCACACTGGTGTTCAGTGACAAACAGTACAAGCAATGTTGCATTCAGGCAAAGAAGGTTTTGATGAATAAGACTATATTTGTTTCAAATAAATGAACAAGTCATATTTGTTAGGCAGTATCTTATTTATCATTGGTTCTCTTCCTTGTTGAGAGTTCATCATTACGGCAGTCATTTAGGCCAAACAGTTAAAGGAATTATGAATGAGAGAGGGATGTCCCACTTTTCAGTACACCAGAATGCCCTTTGCAAATGTGGCAAGAGTGAGAGATACAATCACCGAACAGATCTTTACAAAATGAAAAATCCATCATCAAAAACCCTTACGTACTTCCTTATTTAGCAACTTTAGAGGTAGCCTTAGCCTTATGCCCAAGAGGTACTGTCCTCACAACAGAAAGTATGTGTGTGTGTGCACATACACATGCATGTATGAAGGGAGGGATGTGTAAGCATGGAGGAGAGGGAGGAGAGGAGTTGGTTAAAAGACATCTTTAAGATCATCTGTCTTCCCAATGGTCTTCCTCCCTCTAGTGTGTTCCCTTTCCAATCTTTCTTTTATACTGCCAAAAGTACAACCTACTAAAATACTTCCTCTTTATATTTAAAGAAAGTTTTGATTTTTTTTTGTTTTGCTTCCTAGTCATTTTTTATTTTTTTTTACACCACGGGCATCATTTTCCTACCCTCCAATCTCACTACCACTGATTCTCCTTCACAAATAATAAAAACAGTTAAGCAAAACAAAGATAATAGCTGAGAAAATATTCAGCATTCTCCACCCGTAATCAAAGACCATTATCTTCATCATGTTACTCTCTTGCTAAAAAAAATCTTCAATGATTCCTTCTTATATATACTCCTCACCTTGACATTCCAGGCTTTCTAAAATCTATCCCCAACCACCTTTTCCAAACTTAGGAGCTACTAATGATCTTTCTACACAGTATTTCCCCCCAAAACAAACTTCCCAACATTCCTTTTTCTAGATGTACCACTCATTTCACCAGAAACATTCTTCTCCTTAGACAGGTGGCATGAAGGAAAAAGTCTTGGAGTCACAAAGAGTTGAATCTGAATCCTGCCACAGACACTTACTAGATACGTATGTGACTCTAAGTAAGTCCCGCCTCATTTTCCTCATCTGTAAAAGAGATAATAATAGTACCTATTTCACAGGGGTACCTCGAGAATAAAATGAGATAGTATATGTAAAAAACCCATCATAAATCTTAAAGTGTTCTATAAATGCAAATTATTATTAATTATAACAATCTATTAAACTCTTATCAGTCCTTCAAGATAACTCAAATTTACTTTCCTCATTTACTACAACTGACAGTGATTTCCCTCTTGTCTGAATAAAGCACTCAGCATCTAGCCCATTATTTAATATTTTTAGCACTGAATAAATGCTATTTTATTTAGCATTTTTAACTGCTCCACATTCCTAAGTTTTATCAATAAGAATAAATTCCCTGAAGGCACAGACTTTCTCATTATCATGTTCGTAACTTGTACATCAACTAGCATAATGCTTAATATACTGTTAGTACTTGCTGACTTAATACCAATTTGATTCAATTCACGAGACATCTATTAAGGGCGTACCATGGGCAAGGCATTGGTCTAAGTACTAGGGATAGAAAGACCAACAGTGCTATAGTCTTTCCTTCAGAAAGCTTACCATCTCATATAGTTAAGAAGCCATCAGGGCTAACAGGGAAGTACCTTTTCCAGGAGAGTTTATATAGTAGATACACGTTCATACTCACAGAATTACCACCCCCATCCCTCAAAGCAAAGAGAGCAGTCCTGAGGCATGTAAATGATCACAACTCAAGATGACCACCTTGTGGAAGCCTGGAGAAAGATGTCCCTTTGGACTAAAACATTTTAGGAATCTTCTCTCTTTGCCATGATCACATCCCATATCAACACGAATTGTTTGTAGCTTCCAAAACCACAACAACCTCCAGAACAACATGCAAGTCTGTCCTTTCCCCATTCTTTACAAACTAAACAGGAAGACCACCCTTACCTGATTGAAATAACAGACACACCATCCAAGAGATCTAATCTCACTGAACAATGAGCATTTTTGCTCTGTTCCTATTTCCCTGTGCACTTCCTGACACCAGGTCAGTGAGGGAGCCTGGAAACTAAAGGACTTAGCAGGAACTTGATCTTAGATTTTTTACATTAACCACAGCTCCATGTGTAATTACTTTGCTTATTCCCAGGCAGGCTAAAATAGTAACCAAGGGTGGGATTATTGACATTATTTGGACAACAGAATGACCTTTCCTGAGAAATAGCCTTCCTCCTCCCTCCCAAGTCAACAATTTTTTCTAACATAATAACCTGTGTGTACTTCGATGTTGTTAAAATTACGGAGTATACAGATGGCAAATGTACAGCAAAAACAGAGGATTGATAACACCAATCACAATCCATCCATGCCTACCATTTTTAAGTGATTCTCTCACGTCCTCTCATGACAGCGGCTTTACCCAGGATGGTGAACCATGCTATCGTTATGTCACACGGATAACCCGGTTATCCATAATGTATCATTACGTTACATGCATAACAATGGAGCCTATGGGCCATCCAGTGATTACCTCTTGCTCTCTCAATATGATTGGTCCATCATCTTTTCTGTTCCTATCCCTGGACCAGGTAGAGAACAGTGGATTCATAAAATTGTTAGGGAGAAAGAACACTTCTAAAGTTTGGGCAATCATCATGAAGTTCTCTAATTTAATAGTCAACAGCCCTAAACAGTTTTGAGAGCAAAAAGAATTTAGAGGCAGCTATTTACAATGGGAAGAATACTGGACTTGGATTCAGGAAGACCTGAATTAAAATCCAGCCTCAGATACTTACTAGCTGTATGACTCTAGGCAAGTCATTTAACCTCTGATTGACTTAGTTTCCTTAATTGTAAAATGGGTATAATGAGAGCACCTACCTCAGAAGACATTAAATGAGATAATATCTGTAAAGTCCTCAGCAGGGTCTGTAGGCACTTCATAAGAGTCCCTCTCCCTCTCCCTTTCTTTCTGCCTCCCCCCAACTCTCTCTCTCCCCAAAAACAGATGTTAAAGGAATAACTGACCCTTTCCAACTCCAAAATTTTTGTTAGAGTGGTAGAGCTAAAAGTCAGAAATGGAAAAAAATTTTATTAGTGGCATTTGGTTTTTAAAATTATTTAAATAATTATTTTCAGTTTACAACACTCAATTCCACAAATTTTTGAGTTCCAAATTTTCTCCCCCTCCATATCCTCTCCCCTCCCCCCAAGATGGCATGTAATATGATATAGGGTCTACATATACCTTCACATTAAATTTATTTTCCCAATAATCAAGTTGTAAAGAAGAATTATATGAAACCAATGAAATGAACCATGAGAAAGATGTAACAAAACCTAAAATAATATAAAATAAAAAGAGAGAGAAAACAAATAGCTTGCTTCAATCTGCATTCAGATTCCATAATTCTTTCTATGGATATGGATAGCCTTTTCCATCATGAGTCTTTTGTAGCTGTCTTAGAACCTTGCAATGTAGAGAAGAGCCAAGTCTATCAAAGTTAGTCATCACAGAAGCAACGTGTTTGTGGTTGTGTACAGTGTTCTCCTGGTTCTGCTTCCCTCACTCAGCATCAGTTCATATAAGTCTTTTCAGGTTTTTCTGAAGTCTGTCTGCTCATCATGTCTTATAGCACAGTAGTATTTCATTACATTCATATACCACAACTTGTTCAGCCATTCCCCAATTGATGAGCATCTGTTTTAACAATCCGGCTAGCAGCTTCTGTGGGGGTGTAAGATCCACCCACAGCCAGCACCCAGAAAGCTGCCAACAGCACAGGTTCTTTTGATCTGCTTTAATAAGGAAAGCTACGTGAAGGGGTTGACAAGCTTACTTTAATTCAGCATACAAATATCAGTCACTTAGTTCAGGGGAGAAGGCCAGCATCCTGAACTTCAGAACAACATCCAAACAAATTATAAACTTCAGCAGACAGACCCAATACAGATTCATAGTTACCAACATCTAGGTTCAGCCCGGGAGCTCAGAACAAAGGCTGGCCCAGAGTCACTCATGCCATCACTGCTGCGGGAATGAGCTCCAAGGAAGAGGAGGCCAACCCCTGGTTTTTATATCTTTTTCAGCGTCAGGGGTGAGTCACACATGCGACTCACCTACGTGACCTAGAATCGTCACAAAGAGGTGGACTTAAACCCACGTGGTCTAAAAGCCTCTGCTGTCCCAGACATGTAAACTAGGCCCTCCCTGGAGTTAGCCCCACCTTAGTTGCCAATCCACACCCACATAGGTTTTACACCTAATAGGGGTTTGGGCCTGGGGCTTAGCACTTAGTAAGACTCAATGAAATATGTTGAATTACTCAAAGCAAACAAAAGCCAAACTCTCCAAGGGCACTTGGAGCCCATTTTGCTTACCAACACAGCATCCCCTCAGTTTCCAATTCTTTGCCACCACAAAAGAGCTGCTATAAATATTTTTGTACATATGGGTCCTTTTCCCCCTTGTATGATCTCTTTTGGATACAGTGGCATTTGTTTTACCTGAAGGCAAAGTAAACTTGCAAAAAGGCACAAGGATATTTCCATTTTCTAGGCTTAGGGCTACCTCACCCTTATCTGCCAGCATCTGGGAGTCTATATGCTATAATAAACCAAGGATATCCCTTAGAAAATTTGAAGTCAGAAGACGGGGCAGTCACGAGCATGGATGGAATCATTACACATCACTGTTAAAAGTTATGATTAAGTTTCTGTGGACTTTATCAAACCTTGCAGAGCACCTGTGGTCACAAAACCTACCTATCACTTTGGGGAAGAGTTATTAGCCAAACTTAGGAAATTTTAGAGAAGTGATCGTAATCTGTTTCCCCATAGAGTTTCTGGATTGTGGTTGCATCGATCATGCCACTAGTTCACATCTGGAATTCGAATTGTTAGGAATGATAGCACAGGATAGATGGACTCTTTTCAGGCTATTTTTGAGATTCCTGGGTTCTAGACCTGAATCTCTTATTAATGTGCTATATGACCTCGAGCAAGTCATTTTATTCCTCTGGGCTCCACAAAATGAGAAGCGTGGACCAAAATGTCTTTTAAAAATTCTCTTCTAAATCTATAATTCTATGATTCTGTGTTCAATGCTGTCTTGGTAGAAGGGTACTAAAAGACCAAGAGATGCACCCAGGCATAACATAAATAATACAGGATTGGGAATCAGGAAGCTCAGGTTCTGGACCTGGCTCCAGTATAAATTAGAGCAGCTAGATGGCACACTGGATAGAGCACCAGGCCTGGAGCCAGGAAGACTAGAGTTCAAATCCAGCCTCCAGTCTCAGACACAAGCTGTGTGATCCTGAGCAAGTCACTTAACCCTGTTTGCCTCACTCCAGTAGCTTTCCCAAGAACACAACAAATTAGGTCACAAAGTCAGATACAACTGAATGACGACCATAACTTTAAATTATCTACACAATTTTTGACATTCAACCTCGTGGTACTTCAGTTTCCTTATCTGTCAAATGGGGACCATTTTGTGACAATAATATCAGGACATTCTAAAATACTATTTCTGGACTACATGAGTAAAGTATTATTACTATAATTTCCAAATTTCCTCTCCTATTTTTTTAAATTAAATTAAATTGAATTAAATTAAATTAAATTAAATTAAATTAAATTTAGCTCTCATAAATTGAAAAAAAAATTCTCTTCAATAGTGCAAAGAAAATTAGAATGGGTGGCCCTGTTACTTTGTGAGATGTAGAAACTGACTGTTCCCCATAAAATAGTGGCAGTGGCAGCAAGGAGCTGTCCAGCTGAACTCCTTCAGGGGAGGAAAGCATGAAGATGGAGCCGACCATGTAACACTTGGGTATAAACACCATGAATGCCCCTCAAGATGATGTGTGGCAAAGTTTTAGATTTTGTTACAATTGGGCTCTACTAATTTAATATCTGAAACTTCTGATTCATCCTAGGTCATGTTCCTTCATCTGCTCCTTGAACATTGTTGGTCTGGTCCCAAGGTACATTTCTGAACCATGACTTCTGCCCCTGGACTGTCTGGCCCGTGTTTCAACAATCCGGCTAGCAGCTGTTGTGGGGGGTGAAAGACCAACACAAGCCCAACAACAAGAATGCTACCAGCACACTGCAAAAACACAGGTTCTTTTGATTTGCTTTAGTAAGGAAAGCAACGTTAAGAGGTTGACAAGCTTACCTTAATTCAACATACAAATATCATTCACTTAGTTCAGGGGAAAAAACCAGCACCCTGAACCTCAGAACAAATACAAACAAATTACAAATATTGACAGACAGCCCTTGTCTGATTCAAATCCCAATACATAGTTACCAGAGTTTAACAAAGTCCCAGCATCCGGGTTTACAAGCTGGAGGGCTCTTACCTACAGCTGCCTGGAGTCTCTGCAAGCCACCAAAAGTGAGAGCCCCGCACAAATGGCTCTGTCTTCTCTTCTTATAGCATTTCAGATGTCATCAACCATCATCTGAATGACCAGAACTTAGGCTCCTATGATTGGCTCTTGAGTTAGCACCTCCCCTTAGGACCCTGGGAGGTTCACACCCACATAGGGGTTAGAGCCTGGGGCTTAGCACTTAGTAAGACTCAATGAAATACACTGAATTACTCAGAGGAAACAAAAGCCAAACTCTTCAAGGGCACTTGGTTGAACTAAGTGCTAAGAGCCCATTTTGCTTACCAACACAGCCAATCACCTTGCCTCTTTGATAACAGATCCTTGCTTCTGCCTGATGTAACTTGCACTTCTACCCCTTCCTTGAGTGGAGACACCCTAGACATAGGTATTTCCTGATCTGCAACTCAGAAAGTCTCAACATGTACCCCCCCCCAGTTCATTAATAAACATTTATTAAGCACCTACTATGTGCCAGCAACTGTTATTAGCATTGAGGCCACAATGAAAGCAAAAGACAATCCGTGTTCTCACAGAACTCACAGTCTAAGGGGGGAAAACATGCAAATAACTGCGTACGAATAAGCTACATAGAGGATGAATTTGCAATAATCAATAGTGCAGGCACTAGAACGAAGGAGGACCAGGAAATATTTACTGTAGAAAGTAGGATTTTAACTGGGACTTGAAAAATGCTAGGGAAACCAGGAGGCAGAGATGAGGAGAGAAAGTATTCTAGGTATGGGGGATAGCCCGTGAAAATACCCAAAGTTGGGCAAAGAACAGCAAGGAGGCCAGTATTATTGAAACACAGAGTACGCAGGTAGAGTGTAAGATGTAAGAAGACTGAAAAGGCAATCATAAGGGGTAAGTTAAGAAGGGCTTTGAATGCCAGAAAGTTTTACATTTGATCCTGGAAGTGATAGAGAGCCACTGGAGTTTATCCAGTAGTGGGTGAAATGGCCAGATGTGCACTTTTGGACATTTGCAGCTGAGCGGAGGATTGACTGAGTGAGAAGACACTTGAGGCAGCAAGACCAATCTGAAGACTATTGCAATAATCGAGGCATAAGGTGATCGGGGTCTGCACCAGGGTGGTGGAAGTAGAAGAATATAGTAAAGGGGAATATGAAAGGGATGTTATGAAGGCAAAAATCAACAGGACTTGGCAATAGATTGGATATTGGGGAGACAAAAGAGCATGAGGAGTTGAGGGTGTAAGCCCGGGTGACTGGGAGGACCGTGGTACCTGCAGCCTTAATAGATAAGTTAGGAAGAAGGAAGAGTCCAACCTCTATGTTTTAAAATGTTTATAGTAGTTGTCTTTGTGGTGGCAAAGAACTAAAAATTGTGGGGATGCCCACCAACCGGGGAATGGCTGACCAAGTTGTAGTATATGATTGTGATGGAATCCTATTGTGCTATAAGAAATGATGAACTAGGTGGTCTTGGGGAAACAGGGATAGACTTGCCAGAAATAATGAAAAGTGAAATGAACAGAACCAAGAGAAGGTCACATACAGTAACATATTGTTTTAAGAACAGCTTTGAGTGAATAAGTCATTTTGACTATTATAAATACCCAAATTAACTAAAGCACATAGGAAGACACTGTCTGCATCTAGAGAAAGAACTGATAGGTGGAAGGATGTACAGAAAGATTTTACATATGTATACATACATATATGTATATACACATATTTGGGTCTAATGGTAACCATCTCTAGGGTGTGGAGGAGGGAAGAAAAAGGGAAAAAAGACATTTATATGGTTACTTCATTATATATTTAAAAGGAATAGCAAGTTGTACATGATAGATTTGCATTTGTGGGCAATGATCTTTTTAAAATTATACTACATTATGGAAATGCTTGTTTTATTTAATAAATTAAAAATTAAATAATTTTTTTAAAAAAGATAATGAGTTCAACTTTGGACATTCAGTTGAGTTTAAGTTGTCAATCCAATTTGAGATGTCTGGTCAACAGTTTGGGATGTAAGGGTTAGTGGTGAGCAGAGAAATCATGGCTGGATAAGTAGATTTGAGAATCATCAGCATAGAGATAATAACTGAATTCAAGAGAACTGATAAAATCATCAAGTGAAATAATATAGAGGGAATTCAAGAAGCCCCAGGCGAGAGCCTTGGTTAGCAGAACTAACCTGGATGAAGATACGAAAAAGGACTCTGAGGAGGTCAGAAGAAGATGCAGCTAAGGACACTGACTACAGACATAGGCAGGAGAGCCAGAACGGTGCCACAAAAACATAGAAGAGAGTGCCAAGGAGAAGAGGACTCTGTTAAAAGCTGCAGAGAAGATCCAAAAGGATGAAGGCCATCAGATTTTTGCAATTAAGAAATTGTTAGTAACTTTCAGTTGAGTTATGAGGTCAGAAGCTAGACTGTAAAGGGTTAAGGAGAGAGAGAGAGAGAGAAGAAAATAATCATAATTGTCCTTCTCAAAGAGTTTAACAAAAAAAGGAAGAGAGAGATATGGGATGATAGATGGATGGATCAAGTGAAGGTTTTTTGAGAATGGGCAAGATCTAGGTATTTGTTCCATCCACTGAACACCTTTCATCCCTTTGTTCAAATCATCACATATCTCAAAAAGCTCCCAGTCCTCTATCATTTGATTCAAGGCATAACTTAAAAGGAGAAAAAAGAAGGAACCCTAATCTATCACTGTTGTGTTACTCCTTTACTCAAAAATCATCATTGTCTTTAAAAACTCCTACTTTTTTGATGTCTTTTGTTTTTAAGTTATGTTCATTTCAGAATATATTCTACTTCCCTCCCCTACTCAGTGGACCATGCCTTGTAGCAAAGAAGTGGGGGTAGGGGAGTGGGGAGGGCAGAGCAGTTGAACAAAATTAACCATGCTACCAAAAATGAGCAGTATATGCAATGTTCCTGACCTCTGCAAAGAAGGAAGGGAGGTGAATTTGTTCCTCTCTTCTGTGGGAACATAGTGTTCAGTTTTGTTGTGATGTTCTTTCCATTTACATTGTTTCAGATGTGTACATTATTTTCCTGGTTCTGTTTACTTATTTTCTTTTTACATCAATTTAGTTAAGTCTTCCCAGGCTTCTCAAAATTCTTCATAACTCATTGTTTCTTGCAATGAAATAATATCCCATTATATTCATCTACCACACTTTGCTTGGTCATTTCATAGGATCATTTATAGATTTAGAACTGAATGAGATTTTTTGTTGTTCTTCGGTCACTTTTCAGATGTGTTTCAACTCTTTGTGACCCCATTTGGAGTTTTCTAGGCCAAGACACTGGAGTGGTTTGCCCTTTCCTTCTTCAGCCCATTATTACAGATGAAGAACTAAGGCAAACAGGGTTAAGTGACTTGCCCAGGGTCACACAGCTAGTGCCTAAGGCTGAATTCGAACTCAAGTATTACTGACTTCAGGTCTGAGAACTCTAACTACTATACCACCTGGCTGCCCTGAAAGAGACTTTAAGTCACACTTGCTTAGTTTAACATACGCAAAAACTGAAGTCCAGAGGGTATAAATAACTTGCCAAGAGACAGGCAACAAATTAGTATCTAAGACAACAAGATTTTGATCCAGGTCTTCATGACTCCAAATCTAGCTCTCTTTCTCTACTGACTCATACTGACTTTCTCAATCTAATTTCCCCATCAATGGCATCTACTTTGTTTCCAGTTTTTTCGCTACCAAAAAAGTGCTACTGTTCTTCATCATCGTCTTTTTAAATTCCCACTCCTAACTCCAAAATGGAAGACCTTCATAATTTAAGGCCATCTTATCTACTCAGCCTTGTCTCCTACATTTACCATTTATATATTCTAGTGCCCATTCTGATTGGACTGATGTTTGATCTACTTTCTCATCCTGTTCTCTTCATCTCCATGTCTTTTGCTCACATTGGCTCCTCTACCCGAATGCATTCCCCTGATTCATGTTTATCAGAAGTTACTTCCTTCAAGGACAAACTCAGATTCCACTTCCTCTGTGAAGCCAATTGGCACCCCCTTCTCATCACCAGGTCAAATTTCTCTGTTTAGTTTCTCTTGCACTTTGTCTAGATTTCTTCTTATCTCACTCTTGCTTATCCCAATGACTTGTGTACTTGTCTGTCTTCTCATTGGACTGTAAGGTCTGTGAGAGTAGAGCTAGTGTTGTCTCTATCTTTGTATTCCTAGTACATGGCACAATGCAAGACATAAAGAAGAGACCTTAATGTTGTATTTATTTTTGTATTGCTAGTAACTGGCACAATGCCAACATTTATAGCCCATCATGGGGAAGAGACATTAGTCCAATAGCTTCATCTTACAGATGAAGAAAAGGAAATGCGTGCAGGTTAAATGACTTGCCTAAGGTCCCGTAGACAGTAAATACAACTTGAAACTAGCTTCTTATTCCAAAGCCACCATCATTTTTTCCAGCTTCTCATAGTTTCTCATAGAAATACAATAGTGAAGATGGCTCCTCCGCTCATAAGCATGTAATTCTGACTCTACTAATTGAGGACATAAGGCACCCTCTTTGGGAGGTGCTAAATAAGATTTCATAGTTAAGGGACTAGGGAAAAGAAAAATTTCCTTGAGAGAGAAGAGTAAATAGCCAGTGGATTCAAAATCAGAATAGTTTGACAAGAAAAGAATTGTTTACTGCTCTATTGAGAGCAGGGGTAGATTTTGGAAGAATAGATGGTATTCCAACTAATGAGCTATATAAAATATACCAAGAAAAGGGGCTTAATATTAGATGGAATAGGGAAGTAAGAACTGCCCCTACAGATCCGCCCGAATCCTTGTATCCAAGTTTGTCACACCTTCAGGGAGAGTAGGATATTGGCCAATGCCAAGCTCAGAAATACACAGAAAGGATTACAGACCCCATAGCAATTTGACCATATATGGGTAAAATGGAAGCCAGATGGTGGTCCAAAGGCTGTGTAAATTATAGCACATGGGAAGGATAATACTGTAACTGCTGTTTATTTGGGAGAAGATGATCACCAAATTATTGCTATTATAGGTTTATTGCTGAGTTAGATTTTTTAAGAATTCTGAGGAAATGAATTTAATGGAGATGAATTTAATATTTTAATTAAATTTAGTAGAAACAAATTTATATTTAACATATTATTTTATTAATATATAAAATTTAATATTTTCCCCTAAAATAAATAATTTTAAAGGGAAAAAATAAGGCCCTGCATCTTCTGAACTAGCACTTAATACTCTGTCCCTGGGGACCACGAGGCAGAATACAAATTGCCAATGATTACAAGAAACGTTTCAGATTAGTTATCATGAAATCTAAGAACTTCCTGAACCTCTGTTCCTTCATTCTGTCTCTTTGGGGAGAGCTACCTTTGAGTAATAAAAGTGAAAAAAATTAAAAGAGAAAGGAACTAAGATAAAATGTAATCCCATTAATACATCTAAGATACAATTTCAAGGAAAGTATAATGGCCATATCATATTCTCATTTTCTTGCCATAAAGCTTGTGGAGAAGTAGTCTAATTGGTATCTAAACCTGGAATACCTAGATAGCAAAGGGGCTTCTATGTTATTGACAGAAGTACTAAATTTAAAAATCCACTCCATACAAAATATTAAGGCAAATTTTATGATAGTGTGGGTCTGACTTGTAAAAAGAAGCTTTCAGCACAAGTCACTCTTTCCTAATAAATGTACACATGCTCCTCCTTGTAAAAAGAATAAAAGCCCAGGAGAGCTTTGCTCTGGTTTTTATTGGATTGTATGTCTTCTGTCCCAGAGCCAGGATCCTCTAGCAACCATCACCATGGAAATGTATAGGTAGGTATGGAGATGAATCACAAGGGCAGAGAATTTTAAAGAAGGATTTTAAAACAGTCACTTTTATTTCCCCAGTGGGACAGGACATAGCACAGAAAAGGAAATTTTAATTGTTCTTTTCTTCAGGTCAGTTTTGTGAAGCGATTTAAGACTTGTATTACAAGAGGCAACATGGTTTAATGGATTTAGAGGGTTCAAGGATAGCCTCTGACACATACTGGCTGTGGGAAGCCTGGAGAAGTCACTATCTTTCATTGTCCCCAAGCAACTCTCCTAGACAAGAGATTTACTAATTTTCATTGGTAGAGGAAGCTCCTTACCAGGATTTCTCTACTCATATGAAATAACAGATTCCATTCAAACAGACAGAAATATACAGATGTATGTATGTGTATACGCACACACATACACACACACAACATATATGTTTATACACACATATATGACACACACATATATACATATCAACTCTCTTCACTGTCATCAACATATAATACAAACAACAAAATTACAGTACTAACAAATTAAGATGAAACATGAAAAGTTGCTATCCAAAATCTATAATGATGGTATAAACAACCATTTTGCTACTAACTGGGCTCTACTTTGTCACTGTGGTCTCCTGACCTCTCCTAAACCCTGCATAACAGATTGTCACATAAACAACATATATCTGAGATAGTTTTATTGAGCATGATAACTACTTTATTCGAGACCATAAGGATAATATAGTTATAAGCTATTCACAAGTTGGGAAATCAAAGGAGCATACTGTAGCTAGACAGACAGCCTAGTATTGATTTCAGTGACTTAGTATTAGAGAAAAGTTATCCAAGCATTGAGCCCAATCAATTCTTAGCCAAGATCCATTTACCTGCATACTTGCTCATAATTTCCACTTTCTCCTAGCTGATTTTATTACCTTAGTTTACCCAAGCCTATTTTTCTTTCTAACTCAAGCTCGGCTCTTAAAACTCTTTCTCTTACTCTTCTGGGGACCAGATTCTTCTTTATAGTTATTGCTATCAAAAATCCAGAGCCCGTAAGTCTCTGTTCTGCACATGGAAAAACCCCACATCTTTATTCGCAATCATTTAGTTGCTAAAGTTTGTTCCCATACCAAGCAGTGCAAGAAAGTATGTACAATCATTTAAGCGTGTGGAATGGAACAATTCTCCACACTAATTTTCATGTACAGATGACAGTCCTTAAAAACAATTATTTGTCTGGCTCAAATGATCATCTTTGCCGCCAATGCTAGAGAAGACAAATCTAAATATCTTAAGTGTGACCATAAAGTAATAAACCATTTTATTCATAAATAAAAAGCTTTATTCCTGTCAGTGAAATCATTCACCTGGAAGACTATACCCTTATTCTAATCCCCAGGTTTTCCAACCCTTTTTGTAACTCTCCTTCTGGAATTGTCTTCAGAGACTATCCATAGCTCATCAGCTCCTTTTTAGCCAGGATCAGAATTATCTGCCTATGTAATATTATCAACCACGGTTGTTTCAGAATAACCCTTGATTATTTCCAAAAACCTAACCCATTCTCCACAGGTGCCACCATTGAGGATGTTCTAAAGAATTCGACAAAGGTTCAAAATAATTCCAAAAGAGGTACTCTAAAAATTTTCTGAGCAATGAGAACAGGATTGGAATAAATACTCAACCTCATAAAGTGACTACTTTGAAAGTGATCTATTCATTGCCTCTTCAAATACAAAAGCTCTGGTATGTTTGTCAAAAATAATCACATTACATTTACATCTCTTTTTTTATTTGGAGACCATCTGTAATTTCATTGACATAGGGAACTCCCAGTGAGGAAACTCTCTCTACAAATTCAGGTCAGCATCTCTCTCTAGCAGTGAAGAGAATTATTGAGTTCAATGGGAAGTTAAGTGACTGGTCCAAGGTCATACAATCAGTACCAATCTGAACTTCCTGACACTAAAGCTGCTTTTCCACTCACTATGCCACAACACATACAAGTAGAAAGTTATATAGTGCATACATAATTAAATACTGAATACACACATACACACACATCAATGTAACTTCTAGCCCCAAATGCCCTTTTAAAACAATGTAGGAACTGTAACTGAAAACCAAAGGAAAACCACAACTTATTAGTGCTCTCCATGAACAGAAGTTGTAAATAAATTGGACTGTGATCTCAGCTTTCCTAAGCTGAGAAGTGTGAGGTCAGCACATGGCTACCAAAAAACTAAAAACTCACCTGTTCTGGGAAATCCTATACTTGGAAAATACTCCTCAGACTCAGTATTGAATCACCATCCTTGTGTGAGTGTATAGTACATTACCTGCAGGTAATCCTATCCTTCACATAGCTTGCCTACTGGATATATGAAATATCCAAAGCCATTTTTGTACACAAAAACACCAATTTCCAATTAATTCTAGTTAACATTATGTTTTAAGTCTTTACATGTTACATTAATTTCTGCCTTGTCCTATCTTAAGGAAAAAAAGAGGGATTTTTGAAATGCTCATTTCTGGAGAAAATTTGAAGCACATTAAAATCAAGCAGGTCTCCCCCCAATCAAATCTTTTCTTTTCCTATAGTCACAATTTAACTACAGAACATTTGCTTAATGTTTGCGTGGTTCTCAGAAAAAAACATTTTTTCCAAAGGCCAAGTCCAGATGGTGTAGAAACAGATAATATAGTATTAACTATTAGGAACATTATGGGAAATATAAAATCAATTTTTGATAGATTCACTTTTTGTTTAGTTTTGTTTTTTGGAGGCAATTGGTGGTTAAGTGACTTGCCCAGGGTCACACAGCTAGTGTCTGTGGTCTGATTTCAATTCAGGTCTTCCCAACTCCAAGGCAAGGACTCTATTTACTGCGCCACTTAGCTGCCCCTATAAATTCACTCATAACCTAAACCCAAATGAACTGGGTTTATTCTTGTCATTCAATCAGAACATTGTTTTTCTTAATAGGAGGCAGAGAAATCTGTTACCCATCTTCCAAATAAATAGGTCAAATTGACAGATTCCCTCCTCCATTCAGGGAGCTGGCAGTAACCCAAGAACCCATCTTACTGTCCAAGGATATGATCTTCTGCCACCTGCTCTGGGCAGGAGCCAGTAGCCCTTCTAACCCACCCTTCCCTTTCTCTTAATTTTATCTTTCCCTTTGGCTTATCCTTCCCTGGTTTGCTTTCTTTTGTCTCTATTAGGTAACTTGGTGAGTTTTTCAGAATTGACCTTGTTTATATTCAAATGCTTGCCAGAAGGCTTGATATCCAGGAGAGAGATAAATTGTTTTCCAAGGAGAGTTGTTTTAGCACAGAACAATTCACACTTTTGTGGTGGTTTCGGTGTGATGGACTCTTAAAAACTCACCGAGTCTTAGGACATGTTAACTGAATTCCCCTCTCTCAGTCTCTGAACTTAATACACTCCAACCAGCATTTATGAAGAACCTACTATGTGCAAGACTATTCTAGACAATAGGTTTGCCAGCCCCAAATACAGCTCAGGTCACCACAAGGGAAAAAAGACCGGTTCTTTTTGGCATCTGGTATTGTTTCATTTCTTCCTCTGAGTAAAATAGAAATGACTCAGTCTAGTTTATTCCTTTGACAATTCTGTTAGACTACAAGCCATGTACTAAGCAGCACTTTAGCACAACAAAGAGAAACGAAAGGATTCATAGGAAAAAAATTCAACTGCTTAAGTACATTTTCAACAAAACCATAAATCAATTGTCTTCATTATTCAGCTCAGTGCCTCCTTTCTCATCTGAGCCTAGTGACCTATCATTTTACATCTCTGGAGGCAACACTGTTCAGGTTGAGGGTTGGTGCTGGTTTTAGTTAACATAATACCGTTTGTGTTTTGACCTTGAAAGAACATTTCTCCCCTCCAGTGATTCAGAGAAAGCAGGCTCTAAAATGAATGTCTTTTCCATCCGAAAAGGAAGGACTTGGGAACTATATGCAAAAACGGATATTTGAAATGTTACTTCCATTAAGTTCTTACATTTAAGCTCTAAGAGTCCTTAAAAGCAAAAGAGTGGACATACTGACCTTGTCCTGTGTCTTCTCCTTAGAGAAACTAAGCCTCTTAGAGGAAGTGGTGAGCCATGACTTTAAATAAACCCTCAATTTCTCTGTATATATGACGCCTAGAATCCAAGAATCTAAGAGGTCACCTAATATAGGCTCTGGGGCATCTGGGTGGTACAGTGGATACAGCACTAGGCATGGAATCAGGAAGACTCATCTTCCTGAGTTCAAATCTGACCTCAGACACTTACTAGCTGTGTGACTCTGGGCAAATCACTTAACTCTGCTTCAGTTTTCTCATATGTAAAATGAGCTGGAGGAGGAAGTGACAAACCAGTTCTGTACCTTTGCCAACAAAATCCCAACTGGGGTCACAAAGAGTCAGAAAAGACTAAAACAACTGAATGACAAAAGTCTAGTCCCTACCATTTTTCATTGGGAAAAAGATGCAAGAAAACAAAAAAACACCCTTCTACAGTTCCCAAGAGTACTAGATTTAGAGCCTGGAGAGTGAAAGGGCCTCAGTTTAAATCTTGCCTCTGCTGCTGAGTGACCTTGGGCAAATCACTTCTCTGAAACTCAGTTTCCCCATTTGTAAAAAAAGAGATTTGGCTGGATGGCCTGAATGTCCCTTCCAGCTCTAAATTTATGATTGTATGAAATCCAATGGGTGGTCATCTAGCCAGAAAAGTTCCCAATGTAACATGGTGATGGTGGTAAAATGCAAATGAGCAATCACACTTAATTCTCCATGGAGACAGCTTATTCGGGGCGGGGGTGGGGTGGGGGTGTGTGTGGATCAAACATGGTACAAACAGTACACAGGAAACTGGTTCTGAACACCAGAGAGCTTTGAACGTTTACATTTAATTCTTAGCCCTTGATGGTGCTTCTCTTTTGGGCTCTTTGCATATACAAGATAACATTTAGCCCTTGCTAATGAGAAAAGCAGCTAACCTGGCAGATAATGAAGAGGGACAGTGTCACTTTCTACAACTAGAAGTTGCCTTTCCCATACAGCAAACAATGTCTATATGTGTATATCAGCTGTTATTCATTATTTTTGCTCATAAAGCAATTAACTCAGAGAGCCATTTCCAGTAAATAAACAGCTGTTTATTGAGTCTCCACCTACACAGGCAGGGCACTGCCATAGATATTAAATACACTTTCTCCTACAATATAAAGACAGTCCTTTTTTCCCCTCCCCTTCTATCGTCATTTTCTGGGATTTTCTTCTTGATTCAGGTTCTGTGTCCTGGGCAATCTTTCTGCTACCAAGCTCAAACTTGATCTTTTTCTGGACTGACAGACTCATAGGAAAAGGACTGGGGACTCTGACTGAACTGGAAAAGACATGAACATTGATGGTGGAATTCGGGATTAAAGAGTTTAGCATAAAGGCTTCTCCCAGAATAAAAGAAGGCACTGGGCTACTCTGCATTTCACTGGGCATACTGAGAAAAGTTAGAGTAGTTATAATCATGTTTCACTTACTTTATTGTTTTCAAAATACTCTCCCATGTGCTATGTCAATTCAGCCAGCCAATAAACGTTCAAGGGGCAGCTAGGTGGTGCAGTGAATACAGCACCGGCCCTGAAATCAGGAGGACCTGAGTTCAGATCCAACCTTGGACACTTGACACTAGCTGTGTGACCTTGGGCAAGTCACTTAACTCCAATTGCCTTGCCTTCCCCCCTCCAAAAAAACAAACAAATAAATGTTCATCAAGTGCCTACTATGTGCCAGGCAGTGTGCTGAACCCTGGGGATATAAAGAGGTAAAAGACAATCCCTGCCCTCAAGGAGCTCACAGTCTAAAGAGGGAGACAACAAGCAAATATATATATACATATACATACACACAAATAAGCTGTATACAGGATAAACAGGAAATAATTAAAAGAAGGAAGACACTCAGAATTGAGGGTTGGGAAAAGTTCCCCATAGAAGATGGGATTTTATTGCTGTTCAGTCCTATCCAATTCTCCATGACCAGGTTTGGGGTTTTCTGGCAGATACTGAAGTGGTTTGCCATTTTTTTTTCTCCAGTTCACTTTACAAATGAGGAAACTGAGGTAAACAAAGTTAAATGACTTACCCAGGGTCATATAACTAAAAAGTATCTGAGGCTGGATTTGAACTCAAAGATGAGTTTTCCTCACTCCAAGCCCAGCACTCTTATCCAAAGATGGGATTTTAGTTGCTACTTAGAGGAAACCAGGGAGGCTAGCAGGCAGAGATGAGGAGGGAGAACATTCCAGGAATCAGGGACCATCAGAGAAAATATCAAGAATGTCCTTATAATTACCTTGTAAGATAAAGAGGGCAAACGTTCTAATTTTCCCAATCTCTGTTTTACAGATGAGCAAACTGAAGCTCAGAAAGTAGCCTTGTGTGGCGCCCCCACCCCTTCCTGCCCCACATTGTCAGAACTGAGTATAGAGCCCCGGTCTTTTAATTCCCATATTTGTGAGGTCCCTGCATTTTCTTTTCTGAACAACTCCATGGATGAAAAAGAATGTTTATTGAGAATAAAAACTTTATTTTAAAAATAAATTATTTTGTTGCTCTATTACCCTAAAAGGGACAGTTACCCAACTTTTCTCACCCACTTAGAAGAGTTAAAGGTATTTTAAAAATATATTCGCAACAAACCCACAAATAATACCCACCCACCAAATTTCAATTAAAAACAGAACAACAACAAAAAACCTTTGTAAGCAAGCCCAAGATTTATGATTTTGGTAAAAACAAAAATGCCGTAAATTTTGTTCAGTTATCTGATCAATTGCCTTCTGTTCCTTCTTTCCTTACCTTGGACCACCAGGAAAACAGGACTGTGAATACCACTCACCTCTTAAGGACTGTGGACTACAAGACAGGGCTATCTCAATTCCAGGCTTACAGACTCAGAGCAGCATTTATTTTTGTTTCCCTATTCTTCTCTGACCCAATCTTAATTCTTTACCAGGCAACTATTTTTAACTTGGGGAAGAAAAAGATAATGGGCTTTGACCATTTTTCCATTAGCAGCTCTCTGTCTGACTCTTTTGTCCCAGGAAACTAACAGAACAATTTTTAGGGGAATTGGGGGGGAGGGGTCTTTTGTCATAAAACAAAAAGGAAAAAATAACCTCCAAATGACAGAAAACATACTGTTTATTACATACTTTTTCCATGTTAGGCAGAGTTACGATCAGAATGAGAGAAGCTACTACTGCCTCAGTCTATCACTGCGGTCTATCACTTTTTAAACCATCCCACCCTCAGAGAAACCTCCCACCATTAGCAACTTGAAATCATATCATAAACATCACAGAAACAACACATACCCATAATAAACTTTGTGAGACAGGGAATGAGGTTGGACCTTACCCTCTTCTACTCATTCACAGACCACCTCCAAGTTTTTCTATCACCAGCTGTAAGTATTGTAGGTTCTTTGCAGTCTTACTGCTACTCTTTGAAGACTGACTGAAGAAAAATTGAAAAAAAAAATCAGAGACTGGGCCTAGGATCCATCAAAACCCCATTACAGGGGAGTCAATCCCAAATCCATTTACACACATCCTTGGGATGACCATTTTCTTGATATTTTGTCGCCAAGAATCCGCCAAAGCAGAAATTAATATAGAGGAATAGAGTTTTCAGGTGGTTACTTGAAGTGAATGTGTTTCGTGTTTTAATTTCCTTTCGGGGAGAAAGGGCATGAAGGAATGGTAGCCTTGAACATACCATTTTCCACATGGTATTCAGAACATATGCCATCTTCAGTTTATTTGGCATCCTTTCCCTCAAAAAATGAGACTTCTTCTTCTATGAGCTCATTAACTTAAACAACTCTGAGAGGAGAGAGTAGGGTGGTATTTATACAAACCAAGAAACCAAATCAGAGTGAGAGACGAGGTGGATTGCCCAAGGATTCATCCAGTGACAGAACTGGAGCCAATACTTGATTCACTTTAATTCCCATCCCATGCCCTGCCCATATTTCATGCCCCTATTCAATAGTCTTCAATGTTTCAATGTGGTTGCTGGCATCCAAATAGCTGGTCAACCTGTTTGGAGAGTTCACATCTACCTACTTCAGCCGTCCTTGCTCCTTTAACCAGTATCTCTGCTCAAGTCAAGCTAATGGGCTTCTGGCCTTTCATCTAATTCTTCCACTCTGGATTCCACTCAGTCTCCCATACTGACCCACATACTCTGCCACTCTATGACCTCTCACACGTTGAGTCATTCAAGGCACTGATTTGCCCTAATTCACCCACATAGTCAACATTTAGGTTGTTTTGTTTTATTCATTCATTAAATAATCCAAATGTTATGCCACACTCAAAGGGTTCATGCCACCACCCATATACCAAATCCTTCCTTGTCAGGATGAAGAGTGTCAACAGAAGCCTAGAATCTTTATCAAGTCCACCCAGACTCCAAACAAAAAACCAGAAGATTTACTGTTGACTCCTTAAGTACAAGTGGAAGGGATATCAAACCTGGAGTCTGAAGCAAGTCTGTACTTACAACAGCTGCAATCTTTAGAAAATGACTTGAAGAGGCTGATTTCTAGTATGATTCTATGAAACAGATACAGTTTCCTGCAGACTACTCTCCCATATGATTACATAGGAGCTAGAAAGAAAGAAGGTTTTGAGACCTTTAGAATGCCCTTTGACAGAAGGATGTAATGTAATGAGTGGTACCTCCATGGAGGGAAGAACTAATGGCTGAAATTCTACATTAAAGCTAGGTAATAGTTTATTTCCCCCTTGTAAACACTAGACCACTGAAAGTAATGGTAAAACGTGCGATCAATACCAAGCCCACTGAATGTAATGGTAAAAGATGTGACCAATGCCAAGCTTTCTCCAGTTCTGAATAAAAACTGACTACTCTTAAAAAAGTGTAACACAGTGCTTAACTCCTCATGGCTGCATCACCAATCTTACATAGGAATGAATATTCAATCCATGCCTCCTTACAGACTCGCAGACTGCTGTAGCTGGAAAGAACCTTAGGATCACAGACTAAAGATCATTAATAGCCAAAAGCCAACAACCCCTTCACATTTGAAATTAGAATAATAAACAAAAGCGACCTTCATTTATCAGTAAGAAAACTAGCAAGAAGTGTCTTATGTTCAGGCCAGATACAAATGAACATTTTTCATCAGCCTGCAGTATGCTTATAATCATTTATTAAAATAACATTGACTTATTTTTCCCCACTTAAGTTCTCTTGATTTCCTTGATGTCAAAGAAAACACCAATTAAGCATCAAATTTCCCATTTTTATTTATGCTTTCAAAATTCAATGTCTAGAGATTCGCTCACTCTGATTATGAAAGATACCAAACGGACTGCACCAAAGATGCAGTCTATCAAAGGTCTGGTTCTATTCATAGAAGGATCCTCATGATTTCCTCAGTGATATTCTTAGCTCTGAAATAGTTGGAAGGAAATCCCTCCTCAAAAGGGGTCATTATTCAGTTCCTCTCTGCTGACATCCAGGTAGACCGTGCTTTCAACAACTAATGTTTTGCCAAAACGTCGTAAATAGATGATGTTTTCATAAATTTAATTGTATTTTAAATGCACAAACTAGATATTCTTTTTCAAGCAGGAATGTCCAAATTTTCAGTAGTGCAATACATAGTCAGAAAGCCACGTAGGCACATATTTACATAAATTTAATTATATAGTGAATCCATTAAGCCTCCGTTGCAATCACTAATTTCACAGATCTACAAATGCAAGGGATTTCAGAGGCAATCTAGTCCAACCCTTTCACTTTGTAGGTGAGGAAATCGAGGCCCAAAGAAACTCAAGGTTCCAAAGGCAATCAGCTTCAGAGACAGAATTTGAACTCCGGTCTTCTCATTCCAGAGCCAGCGTTCTTTCCACTATATCTCCTGTTGTGGGAGCACTTATTTACATAGCGGTTATGGCAGACCAGTGGGTAGACACAGGGGGTTCACAGGTGCTGCTGGCAAATTAAAAATGCATTTTTTTCTGAAAATCTTAAGCAAGTCATGCTCTAGGGTCAGATAGGACTCATCAAATTCTGAGCTCCTTAAGCAACTACTTTTTGCCTTCCTTTGTGTCGCCAACCTTTAGCACAGAGTCTGACACATAGCAGGCACTTATAAATGCTAGTAGATGGATTAACTAACATGCTATCTGTGGGTCATCTGGGATTTCGGTCCTAGAGGGAAACCTTTCATAAAGCAAAGCATCATTTTTTTCTAGAAGGAGTAACCATCACACTATAACTTAACATTTTTAAAATAAATCTGTACAGTAATAGATCATTTTTCTTTAAAGTAAATTAGACCTCTAAGTGATTTATAGGAAGCTTGGTGCTTCCTGAAATAGGTGGCTATTTTCTGATGCCTGACACCACTAGTGAAGTCCATAGATTACTACAGAAAGGGGGATTATGTACTTTCAGGTACTGATGAAATGAGCTAAAGGAAACTTGGAAATTTAGGATAACTAGTTCCAAATTTTGGACTAGTCAAAACTCCCGAGGGCAATTGACTCGAGATTTCCAGAAGAATCTTCGACCAAGGAAAGCAATATCTCAAAATATTGATTATCCTTTCTACACACACATCAAGCCACTCATTTAGAAAGTGGCACACCACACCTACATCTGGAACCTGGGCGATGCAAGAACACACTCCAATACGGGAAGACCCACACAGGTTTGACAACTCTCATATAAACAACCGTACAAAAAGACTTACCTTCAGCTCCAGAAAGCAAGCATGAACACCATTCAGAATAAAAGTAGTAGCTTTTCATCTCTGCAACTGAAATTCTTATAGGATTTCTTTCTTCCATGATTCAAGATCACAAGAGGAAAAATTTACCCCAGAATCACCCTGGCCTATCATGGATTACCTATTAGCTCTTTCATGGCTGAACTTTGCTCCCTAAATTTGCATATGGGGCCAGCTGACTTTTTTCACTCTCTTTTCCTCCAATACTGAAAACCATAAGCTAAAAAGTAATTAATCTTTCTTTCAAAGACTAATAGCCTCTGCACTCCACCCTGAATATTTACATATGATATTCCAAATATAGTTAACATCTAGCCCATTGTGAAAAGCTTGGCCCGAACCTTAATTCAGGCTAATATTGTCTCAATCTAGGGTATTATTGGTGTGTTGGTTTGGCACATCCCATGAATTACATTAGGTGTGACTCCCAGGCCCCACCTCTTTTAAAAACCCAATGGATAGAGAAGGGAAACTTTCACTTTTCACATCGCCTTCAACAAATAACCATTTTTATTTCAGAGTGAAGTCAAATAAACAGAAGACAGGCAATGGTGCCTAGTGGGCCCCTTGGTTGGGTTATTTGTTTGCCTTTTACTTTCGGGGGTTAAAACAGAGAATAAAAGCCAGTTAGAATAAGAGCCTAACAGACAATGCCTAGGAAGGAGGGTGAGTGGATTTGTTTGGTGGTACTTTGAATACACCAGAGCTGACAAGATCCCAAAGTACACCATCACTGAGACACGCAAGTAAGTTTTACTTCTAGCCTTTAACTTCCAACTCTGAGTTCTTCTACCTGATTTGCTGCTGTATGAACAAAATCATCCCCTCAGTGTTCCCGCAGCTGCCTGATCTGGACTCCACGGGAGAATCAAGCATACCAGTAGAACTGAATGGTCAAAACAGAAGACTTAGAAGGATTTTGCTTCATCTCTTGGGCTCAAGGACAAGGAAATGGAGGACAGGTTAGAAATCTAAAACATGTATAAATAACTGAACAGAAGCTCTGAAAATTTGCTGACCAAACTTCACCACATACTATCTCCCAAATGAGGCTATCCATTTTGGCTACAGGGCAGCTAAGAGGGGAAGTGGATAGAGTGCCTTGCCTGGAGTCAGGAAGAACCAAGTTCAAATTTGTCCTCAGATAGCTGTGTGACTCTCTGCAAATCACTTAACCCTGTTTGCCTCAGTTTCCTCACCTATAAAATGAGCTGGAGAAGGAAATAGTAAACCACGCCAGAACCTTTGACAAGAAAACCCAAAATGGGCTCATAGAAAGTCAGACATGACAAATGTCTGAAAAACAACAATTCTGACTACTGGGAGAAATGGGAAGTTTGAAGCCAGGACCAGGACCATTAACCTATATGCCCAGAAAGAAACGATCACATTATCTCCCTAAAACACTGAAGAGAGACCTCATGTTTCACATCAACTGGATGAGTACTGTGCAAGAAACATGTCAATGGGGTAGCAAGGTGGTGCAGTGGGTAGAGCACTGGACTTGGAGGCAGGAGGACCTGAGTTCAAATCTAGCCTCAGACACTTGATAGCTGTGTGACCCTGAGCAAGTCACTTAACTCTGATTGTGGAAGGAAGGAAGGAATCATGTCAATATACACAGCCAGTCTCAAAATCAGGAATAACCTTGGAAAACGAAATGCAAAAGCCAAGCATGGTGGTGCATTATGGGGCATATCTGTAATCCTCAACACTGGTGATGCTGAATCTAGTAGATCATTTGAGTTAGGGAGCTCTGAGCTATAGCGCACTCATTTGATTCATCTTCTATACCAGAGGTATCAAACGCACACCAATACAGCCAGCAACACTTCTGCCTGAGCTGGATGAAAATGTGATTGGAAAATATTTATCAATATAAATAAAAATACACTAGATTGTAGATAACGTTGATGTGGTTTTCAACATGTATACAGTTTAGCGGCCCCATTTCTATTTGAATTTGACACCACTGGTCTACACTAAGTCTAGCACCTGAGAGTGAGAGACCACCAGATTACCTGAGCAACAAACCAGCCCAACTCACAAAAAGACCATGTCAAAATTCCTATGCTGATTAGTAAGTGGCAGTGGCCACTACACTTCTAGGTTGAATGAAATAGGGATACCCAATCTAAAAAAAAAAAGTGCAAAAAGGACTTATCTAAATGGAGAGCTGGTAATGCTTTTAATAGATATTTCAGAAGTCTCCAAAGATAAAAACTATATTCATATTTTCTTGCCACTTTGGTGATGTATTCATTTTATCAATGTAGGTAACTCATTTCCCCAATGCAGAGTGTAAACAGATGTTCATCCTGAATGATCAACAGATTAACAAACATTTACTAAGTTCTAACTGCTTACTATGTACCAGACATTATGTTTTAAGTATAGGGGATACAAATTACAAACAGCCTCTTCCCTTAGGAATCTCTATGCTAATGGAAAATAGGCAATACAAGATACATAAAGGATAGATGAAAGGTAAAGGCGAAAGCTCTACCAGCTGGGGCAACAGGGACACCCTGTAGAAGGTGGCATTTGAGTTTAATCTTGAAGGAAGCCATGAATTCTAATAGGCTGAAAGGAAGAGAGAACATTCCAGGTCTGGAGGCCAGGCAAGCAAAGCCATGGGAAGGAGTGATGTAGTGCTATGTATAAAAGAATCTCAAGTGGACCAATATGGGTGGATTACAGACTGCACAGAGGAAAATTATGTTTGAGGAGACAAAATATAGCAATGGGATAGATTACGAAGAGCTTTAAATGCTAAACAGAAGCTTATATTTGATCTTCTAAGTAATAGGGAATCACTGGGATCTATTGCATAGGAAGGTGACATTGTTATCACACTGGATCATCTTCACAGATGTATAGAGGATGGTTTTGAGTGGGGACAGATTTGAGGCATGGACTCCAATAAAAATGCTATTTTAACAGCCTCAGAAATACAAGGGCCTAAAATGTGGTTGTAGCTGCTGGAGTAAAGGACATATGCAAAAAATGTTGTGGAGGTAGGGACGAAAATATTTGGCAATTGGCTAGATGTACTGGGTGAGTGAGATTAAGGAAACCAAGATGACATACATGGGCAAACGAGAAGATGTGGCTAACCCCAACCATAATAGGGAAGATTTCAAAAATACATAAATGAAAACTATTTTAAAAATAGTAATAGGGAAGAGGGGGAAGTTGAGGGTGGGGCAGGGCAAAGATATTAAGTTCTGCTTTGGACACATCAAGTTTGAGGTCCAGCTTGAAATGTCCAGATGGAGATATCCAATAGGCAACTGGTGATGCGAGACTGTGAGACTAGGGCTAGATATACAGATCAGTGCAGATAATTGACTCTATAGGAGTTAAAAGGTAATGTGGTGATGTCATGGATCGAATGCTGCCCATGGAGGCAGGAAGACCTGGGTTTGAATCTCCTCTTAGACACTGACCATGTGACACTGGGCAAGTCACTTAACCTCTCTCAGCCTCAAATTTCTCACCTATAAAATGGAGATATTAATAACACCTACTTCACACGGTTGTTGTGAGAAATAAAAAAGATAATACACAAAAAATATCTTGAAAATAATTATTGAACATTTATATTTACAACATCAGCATTCAAGTCTCTCCGTAAATTCCACATAGAAAAGCGAGGACCATCTCCAGACATCCTCATCTATATCTTGCCGCTGGATTCAGATGGCTCCAGAGGAGAGAGTGAGGCTGGTAGCTTTGCACAGTCCTGCCTCACTTAAGTCTAATTCACTTGCAAGTCAAGACATCACCTTCCTTATGTCATCGGTCCTCTTTGAGAACAAAGGACAAACAACAACAACATAGAACAGCCACTCGCTGTACTGGAAGGTTTCTTCTTTTATTTTTTCAATATCTTGGGACTATCAATGTACAATATGGGTACGTGCCTGTCAACTCTCATGCTACATAACTATAAATGTTCCCCTTCCAGTCTTTAATATACGTCCTGGATTTGTTTTGTCACATTTCTCCCATGTAAATAATTGTTGGTAATATCCCTCAGTCCACTGCAGCTTTTCCCATTGTCCTTGGGATTCCTTGTCACTTTGAGTCTTCAGAGGTAATAGCATTCCATGACTTTTAGTCACAGATCAATCCAGGAGAGCAATGATGTTAGAGAGAGGGGCTTCGTGGTGGGCTTGGGAGGGGGCAATTAGAGATCACTGAAAGCTGCACGAAGTTTCTCCAAGGTCCTCCAGATGGAGCACTTCCTCCTGTTCAATTATGGGCCTGGTTCTTCTGTGTTTACCTGTATCACCTATCCAAGATAGCTACAGCTGTGTGTGTGTGTGTACACAGACTAACCCATACATACATAACTCATACACACATATAAATGTGTGCGTGCATATACACACATCTTATATGTATAGGCATAGATACACACATATGTACATGTATACACATGATCCGTGCATGTACATACATAATAACTCAACTAGCTCTTTTGCTAAAAATCACAGTCTGAAAAATGTGTCTTGGTGGGTTTTTTTTTAAACTACTTGTCCAATTCAATTAAGGTATCCAGGCTGTATAGTGGGGGGTGGGGGGGGTGGGACTATATGTGTAAGTATGTATGTATATATGGAGAGAGAAAGAGAGAGAGACAGAGAGAAACAGAGAGAGATTGATCCTACACATGATTGCTTCACTATGGTCACCAGTGATAACAGCTTGTTATTAAAATGTCACCAGATCTCTTTCATGTCTACTTTCTTCTCAATTTCATCTACATACGGTCCTCCTCCTCCCCTATAAGCTTGCAAGTTAACTCACACTCTAAGCCATTGTTGTCCTTGGCTGTCATGTACTTCCATTTGAAAATCTGATTGAATTAAACAGGAATTTACTAAGTGGCCTGCAGACTATGGGAGGCCCTGGGGGTTGGGGGAGGGGGAAGGTACAAGGACGAAAATGAAGCAGTCCGTATAATCTAGGAACTTCAATTCCTCTGGCAGGATTAAATGTCTCTGATGGCTGAGGTGGTTTCTGGAATCTTTTGACTTCCTCATTTTGGAGACTTCTCTAAGTAGTCTTGGTTAAACTTCTCTAAGAAATGGAAACAAAATTCAGGTTTTCACTTTTGTTTTTAATGCTGCTATAATCTCATATACCGTCTTTTTATCTTTCTCCCATCTCTGAGGCTTATTACTTGTGTGACCTTAAGCAAGTCACTTAACCTGCTTGGACCTCAGTTTTCTCATTTGCAAAATTGGGACAGTCTGAGGTCCCCTCCAGATCTATATCTCTGATCTTAGCTTCTAATTTGGTTTTTATTTTGATACTCACTTTAGGTCAGAGATTCTTAAACTAGAGTCCACGGATAGATTTGGGGTGGTGGATTGGTCTGTGAACTTTGATAGACAAAATTTACATCTTTATTTTCATTAATCTCTGGTGAAAATTTGACATTTTTTTTTAATTCTGAACATAGGCAACAAACTTATTCTGAGAAGGTGTCCATAGGCTTTACAAGACAACCAAAGGTGTTGATATAAATGAGGTTAAGAACTCCTGCTAGAAGCTACCAATCTAATTGCACACAAGCAACTGATTTTGAAACAAATACAACAACAATATTTTGTCTTAAGACAGTCATATTTTCATGATGCTATTGAGAACGGCCCACATTCCACAACTTCTGCTTTTCTTTTCAAAGGAAGTATTCATGATTTTACCCATCTGACATTTCTGAGCAGTTGCACACATTTCATTTCTTAATGCCAAATCATGTTCCGATAAAGTTTGCAATGCTCTCCCCCAGTGTCCGCTTTTGTAATGAAGTCACTCAATATCAACAAAGATGGTGGTTTCATTTAGAGGACTTTGCTAGGTTTTTCATGAGATCCTCCTCCTATGTTAGCCTCTCAAATAGACATTGGTGCAAAACCATGCTCACCATTTTGGTGTCCTCAAGGTGAGATGATTGCTAAAAAAAAAAGAAAATACATTTTCATAGCAGCCAAGTCTTAATTTCTTGCTGCTCTCACTTGCCCCTGCTGATTATGTTCTTCGGGTTTTTTGTTGTTGTTTATTTGTTTGTTTTGATTTGGTTTTGGAGGCAACTGGAGTTAAGTGACTTGCCCAGGGTCACACAGTAAGTGTCTGAGGCTGGATTTGAACTCAGGTCCTCCTAACTCCAGGACCAGGGCTCTATCCACTGAGCCACCCAGTTGCCCCTGAACATGTTCTTAAAACTCATTTCCTCTAGCAAAACATTCAGTGATCATTCTAGTGGCCACCTCTAGGGCATTTTGTTGCAATCCTCCCACAGATCCATGAAGAAAGTGACCTTGATTCTATTTGTCTTGGTTCCAAAAAAGGGAAGAATGAGGAAAATCATATGTAGAGAGACTAGAGTTCCTAAAAAAAGACTTTGCTGAGCAGTCTGAAGGTATTTAGGGACTGTAGATACTTCCTGGATAAGTGAAATAGATAGCAAATGAGAAGCTAAACTAGTAATTCACATCTAGGGAGACATCTTTGCACAGCAGCGAAAAACTCATCTGACAATGATGATCACAGAGACAGATCATAAAGAAGCAGACACCATGCTGGTTTCCAAGGGGTAATAATACTAGAAGAAAATGAGATAATAAATGCAAAAGCTGCCTGAAAAGCAAGTACTACCATATATCATAAGCTATAATTAATAAAATACCATTTTTATTTATCCATCCCTAGGTTCACAATGAGCCTAAAACTGTCACAGTTTCAGGGACCCCAATCAACCACTTGGATTTATTTTCTAGTCACCTTAAAATTTACTCCTGGGGTTGAGTATATCGATAACCACAGATACCACCTAAGTAGCCCTGTCACTTCATGCCTCTACACATTTAATTTTCAATTAATTATTAAAAGCAACCAACCTGAAATCCTGACCCTTGGGTCCAAGATCTAAATTCTTGTCATAAATTTCAATAATTCTTTTATTTTATATCTATAGTTGGGAATGAATGGGACCAACACATTTGTGTACATTAGGCAAATGTATTAGAATATTTTTCCAAGTGCCTCTAAGTTCTACTCCTCCTTCATATTCCAAGTGTTGGGAAGATTATAATTGGATGGAAAAGGAAGAAGTGCCTAAATATATCCTAAAATATTTAGGCTAGGCTGATCTAAAGTAGCATCTTGATAAAAGCTGGTGTCAAATACATCTCTATCCCCAACATCATACTGTTCAAATACTCCAAGGGGAATTCCTCATCAAGTCACCTATAAGCAATTCCAGCATACCAAAATCACATCTCACTTATCACTTGCCAATATGTTATTTACCTCCTTTCAAGGAACAGATTTTAACCAGATGGTTTAAGTTGCAGAATAAGTACCATAAAGAAAAGCTTTTTTTTTTTTTTTTGCTCCTGAAGGGCATTACTCACAAGGAAGATGGGCCCAAACTCATGACATTTAGCTAAAGCAGCAAAGATAAAAACAAATCTAGCCCCAAAAGCCAAGTTAAGTGCATGGTATCAATTGATCTGGTTTTAGGGGGGGTACATTACCTTTTACAGACATGAGCCTTTCCTTGAACTTTGTAGCTGTGATTTAATCTTTATCCATGGCTGGAGGAGTAATAGATGCTGTTCCTAATGAAGGAGGATGCTCTGGGAATGAGGATTCCCTCACAACTCTGCTGGCAAGATTTGATTCAACTTTTGAGGATGAAAATGCAGGACTCTCCTTTAGGGAGAGCTAGCTGATTTGTACTGCCTCTAAAGACTACGGCGGGCATAGCAATTTGGAGTTCTCCTTTTGTGACCTTTGGCAAAATCATTTAACTTTTCAATGGATCTAATTTGCTCAACTATAAAATAACATTCACTCCTGTAAGGAATAACAAATAAAAATAGTACATAGAGCAATAATTAAGGATCAGGCAAAATATTATCCTTTCTGAATTTAACAATTCCATTAAATTCATCAAATTACTTTAAAAAATTCTTCAAAGAAACTCAAATTCTATGAACAGATTGTCAAATTTTTAGAGGACCACCTCTTCTAAGTTTTCTGATTGTAAACTGATTTATACAATGAAGACTGAAAAGAAAAATTACACATATTTACATAAATATACATATATATATTTAGTTCTACTTTGCTTCCTACATTCCTCCCATGAATAAAATATAAATAATTTTAAAGTGACATTAACATTGACCCATATTACACTGTTCCATAATATATGTACATGGCATGTTACTAGCACCTCACAGAGGAGAAACAGACTCTATGGACCAGAGTCAGACTGAGATACTGTGGGCATTTGACTTGAAGATTGGCACACTGACATTCATAGGAGAGCAGTTATTTGTACAACAATGTAAATGACATATCTTTAATCAAATCAAAATGAAGAAAAGGTTATTCCCTTCTCTCTCTCTCTCTCTCCCTCTCTCCCCCCTCTGTCCCTCTCTCTCTCCCTCTCTCTCTCTTTCTCTCTCTCTCTCTCTCTCTCTCTCTCTCTCTCTCTCTCTCTCCATATATATATATATATATATATATATATATATACACACACACATATATATGTATATATATACATATATATATATGTAAACACACCTCTTGATCAGAGGAACTTAGCTTAATTTGGGGAGAGTCACATTCCAATCATAGCAACAAACAGGAATTTATAGTTGCAAGTATCAGAGAAACCATGGCAGCACTATTTCATCAGTACCATCAAAAGAAACATGGGCAACCTGAGGTCAGGTTTGGGATAATCCAGAAATCTTAGAGTGATAGGAAGTCTTACAGAAACAAATGGAATAAAAGGGCCATTATTTCTCTTTCCTTTTTTCAATTTAACACATGGCAGACATCTATGACTAACCAGTTCTTGAAATATCTCCCATGTGAGGAGGTCCGCTCTTTCTTACCCATTCCAAAAATCCATTATCTGACCCTGAGAGCGTGAATAGCAACCACACACACATGCACACACACACACACAAGTGTCAGCTCACCAGAACATGCATGCCTTGAATTGTTCCTCCAGTTTCTCTTTTGAAAAGGACGCAGGATTGCTGATGAAAAGCCATGCAGGGCCTGACTGACTCTCCTTAAGATTCGGTATGGATGACCCTCTTGGCCTTCTCTTGATGATCCGTGCTGAGACATGAGAGCCTTTTTGTTTTGGTCTTTTCCACAGAATCACTCGATGGGAAAGATTCTTCGAGGATTGGGCTCATGAAATATCCAAATAAAAGTTTCCAGCGCTGGTGGCAACAGAGGTTCCTCCCTTCTCAGCAATCCCAGTTATTATGGTATTTAAATGCAAAAAAGAAAGGGGAAAAAAGTCCAGGGGGTGATCGGGTAAATGTAGGTAGCTGTGATAGTTACCTGTTTGTTTTCCCTCAGAACGTGGTTCTCATATCTTTCTTTGCCAAACATGAGAGATAGACAAATACTGTGATTGTCTCCAGTTGGCCAAATCATGCAAAAATACCTTCATAGTTATAATAACAGTCCTTTCTATGGCAATCATATTTCACACCTGATAGCGACCTATTGATTCTTTCATCCGAACACACTCGCTGCTTTCCATCACCCAGAAGTCAAAACTTCTTTCCCACTGAACCGGATGAGATTTGGACTAACCCTACTAATAAAGTTCAAATATATCTACTGGTTTCCTAATGCCATTCAGAGTCATAATTACCTAAGCAATTTTAGACAGCAGTGCAGGAGAGAAGAATCCACATCAGAAGAGAATCCATTGGCAAAGCTGGAACTGATGATCCCTATATCAGTTAGCTTTCAGTGGTGTCTCTTGATTCACATCCATCTCCCAGTTCTTCTTGGATGCTACTGTCCCAGAGTAAGAGCTTGAGTTTCTTGTTCTCAAGTTCACACATCAGTATTCACCCAGGCAGAAATCTAAAGCTGATATTCGTTCTCTCTGCTTCTCATTCCTGTGACTACACCATCCGGTGTTCCCCTAGGGCTACCACTGTGCTGGGGCCAGGAGAACAGAAGCAAATTATTAATAGAAGAGGAAGGGCTGTTTGGG
This sequence comes from Trichosurus vulpecula, assembly GCF_011100635.1. Classification (NCBI taxonomy): domain Eukaryota; kingdom Metazoa; phylum Chordata; class Mammalia; order Diprotodontia; family Phalangeridae; genus Trichosurus; species Trichosurus vulpecula. Next base: position 390,826,240 of record NC_050576.1, on the reverse strand, counting down.
AAAAAAAAAGTACCTCTCTCTTTGCTGATTTGTTTTTAAATCTAGGAGGTTTCCTTCCTAAAGGAGGATTTGTTCTCAAGTGAGACTGTAGGTCTTTATAGACATGCTCTGACAGTGGAAAGCAAATACATTTCTCAAATATAGTTTTTTTTCCTAATGAAATCTCAGGAAGTTTCAAGTTCAAACAAACTCCAACCAGAAGGAAGGGAGGGGAAATGGATGCTGGCTTTCTTGAAGCAAACCGGGAAATTCTACACTGTCTGTTACCCCCTGTCTGTTTTAGAGTAGAGGAGAAAGGAAACTGATAACACTGCTTTGTTTGGCAAGGAACACTTTCCACTCAGATGTGCTGAACTATGTCCCGGGTTTGCAGAGAGTTCTGCCAATACTCCGACTGTGTCCCCAGGCATGTTGGTGTTTAAGAGAGCACTGAATGCTAATGATGCACAACGTTTCCCTGCTCCCACACAAGTCTATAAATGAATTAAAAAGCAATCCTCAAAAAATTGCATTTACTTACTACTCTGTTTTTTCTTCTAATAAAAAAAGGACATGCATTTCATTTAAATGAGATGGGCTGATTTACAATATTAAATTTGATTCTCAACAAACAAAAACCATCTTAATTTTCCTTTGGAATTAAGCACAAAATGAAGAACCTACTCTATGAAACTTATTTTAAAGTTTGCAAAACAACACACACACACACACACACACACTACCTTGTCTGATCATTGCAATAATCCTATGAGGTAGGTGTTATCATTAACCCCATTCTAAAGATGAAGAAAATGAGCCTGGGAGAAAAAAAAAAGTGACTTACCCAGGGTCACAGAGCTAAATAAATATCTGAGGTGGGATTTGAACTCAGGTCTTCCTGACTCCAAGTACAGCATTCTATACACCTCAATGCCCCCAAACTGATCTCTTCTCAATTCATAACTAGACTCATAGATGGAAGCAAAATCAGTCTTTTTATTCCATAGAAGCCAAGAATTATGCTGTCTATACCTCACTCCCTTCAGAAGTTTCCCCATATACCTGATGCTTTCTAGTATATCTGTACTGTATCAATGGAAAGACACAGAGCTCCTTGAGAACAGTGTCTGATTTTTTGCCTTTCTTTGAATCCCTAGCATTTAGCATAGGGTGTTGTTGCTGTTGTTGGTGGTGGTAGTGGTTGTTGCGCTGTTTCAGTCATGTCAACTCTCCAAGACCCCATTTGGTGTTTTTTTTGGCAAAGATGCTGGAGTGGTTTGCCATCTATTTCCTTCTCCAGCTCATCTGACAAATGAGGAAACTGAGGCAAAGAGGGTTAAGTAACTTGCCCAGGGTCACACAGCTAATAAGTGTCTGAGGCCAGATTTGAATTCAGGTCTTCCTGACTCGAAGGCTAGCACTCTATCCACTGTGCCACCTAGCTGGCACATAGTAGGTGCTTAATAATATTGGGTGACTGAAACACCATAGATTTACCTTGAAGGTTTTAGCTTCTAAATGCTGAATAGTTTGTATAAGTATCAAAAACCTATAAGTCACCCAGAAAAAGTTTGTAGGATTGTGCATGAGGGAGAAGCAGGGAATTAACATATACGTTATATATGTAACAAACACCTCATTAAGCCCATCCTTCACATACAGCACTTTGGCTGACTGTTATCTAACTTGACAACTGGATCCTTTTGGGTAACTATTTCATATGAACAGCACTGAAGAAACTCCATCAAAACTCCAACAAATTAAATCTTTTAAAAGTCTTTAAAGAAAAAAAATCAGTTATTGAAATAATTTAAAGGTCCAGTTCTGTATTCTATCATGTTTTTTTCCTTTATCAAAAAACAAATGAAAATCATTACTTCAATTAAAGCTCCCAACCACACCTTCCCCAAAAGACTGTTTGAAACTTTCATATTGGTTTCTAAGCTGCAGATAAATAAATCAATCATAACAACTTTGGTGTAAGCCATACATAATCAGGAGGAAACAGATGGTGAGTGTGATGTAGTCCTTTCAGAACCTAAGCCATCTTCAAATTATCCGGAAAATAAACTCCTCTAACACTGTTTATCTTGTAAAGCCTCATTTGGAAATGCAGCTATGAAAATATATATTAAAATGTACCACACGCGAAATTAGTCATCAAGCAGTTAAGTTAGTGTCTCCTGTGACATTAATATTTCTAGGTCACCAATTGGGAGCTCCCCTGAGACAGGCACCTGACTTCCCTCCCAAGCCCAAGTAACTGAACACACCAGGATGGGAAATGCCATTCTCTAAAGTAGAAGAATCACATCTCGACCCCCAAGAATCCCCCTCCCTCCATGTATGCACAGGTACACCTGTTATCACCCACCCAAGCTCATTCTACAATTAAAATACTGAGTAGATATTGCAATAAATGGACCGAATAGTTCAGATTAATGAAGGTATAACGACTCAAGTTTTTAAGATGCTTGTTGAGATGGTTCTTTCTGCTTTCTTTTCTCATTACTTTTCTTGCTCCTCTGTTAAGACAACACAGTTGTAACTAGGAATTGCTACTCTTGAGGCAAATACTAGAGATTATATCAAGGAAGCAACAGGAGATTTCTCACAACTGAGGTAGGGGAGGGGAGATGGAGAATCTGGTACATTGTTAGCAGAAAGCCAAGACTACTGCATGGGGTAAGAAGTGGAAGGTAGAGTGTGGTAGCATAGAAGGGAGTTTTCTCTCTGATAGCTTTTCTATTCTAACTAATTCTCAATAATTAGGCATTAGATTTTGTTAGAGGCAGCCAGGTTGCACAGCTGATGGAATGCTGGACCTGGAGACAGCAAGATGACCTCAGACAGTTATTAGCAGTGTGACCCTAGACAACTCATTTTGCCTCCATCTTCCTCAGTTTCTTCATTTGTAAAATGGAGATATTCATAATAGCACATACCTCTCAGGGTTGTTGTGAGGATAAAGTGAAATGATGCTTCTAATTTTTGCTGTTGTTCAATCATGTCTAACTCTTTGTGTCACCATCCAGAGTTTTCTTGGCAAAGATACTAGAATGGTTTGTCATTTATTTCTCTAGCTTATTTTAGAGATAAGGAAAAGGAGGCAATGAGGGTTAAGTGACTTTTCCAGGGTCACACAGCTAGTTGGTGTCTGAAGTCAGAGTTTATCTCAGGAAGATGAGTCTTCCTGATTTCAGTCCTAGCTCTCTCCCTACTTTGCCATCTGGATGCCCCCTCATAACAGCCCTGAGGCTATTAGTCTCATTTTAAAGATGAATAAACTGAACCCAAGAGAAGTAACTGGCTCAGGGTCACATAGCTGGTACATTTCTAAGGCTGGACTTGAACCCTAGGCATCTGCAAGAACAGAAAAGGCAGTCATTGGGTTGGGAAGTTTTTTTTTTTTAAGTGTAATTCTGGCAGGGGAAATGAAAAAAAAATGACCCAGTCTCTTCCAGTTTTATACTCTATGAAAAGAGAAAGAATAAAAAGAGACAACTGAGCTTGAAATGTTCATTCATTTTTCACCAATGAATGAACAAGCAATTCTAAGTACATGACAGTTTAAATTGTATGAGCATATATAAAGGCAAAGGAGCAAAAGGTTCACAGGTGTTGTGGATGTTCCTCAAGGTAGTCTAAGTGAGATACGGACTCAAAGAGGGCACAATGGCCTCAAAACAAAAGACAGAGTCAGTTATGAATAGAAAAATACTGAAAAGCACAGAAAACAAAAACATTTGACAGCTTAGGTCTTTGGGAGGAAGGGGAGATAGATTGGTTTGTCGGGAGAGTTCAGAAGGCAGAAGATGTTTTCTTCCTTGTTTGTTGTTCAGTCGCATCCAACTCTTCATGACTCCATTTGGGGTTTTCTTGGCAAAGATACTGGATTGGTTTGCCATTTCCTTCTCCAGCTCATTTTACAGATGAGGAAACTGAGGCAAGGAGGGTGAAATGACTTGCCCAGGGTCACCCAGTTAGTAAATGTCTGAGGCTGGATTTGAACTCACAAAGTTGAATCTTCCCAACTTTAGGCCCAGCCCTCTATCTATTGTTTCACCTACCTGGCCATGTTTTCATCCTACCTCTCCTTATTTTGCATTTTTTTTATAAGCTAGGGAGACTTCTATGGCTTTAGCTTATTTTTCTATAAACTGGGAAGCATGTGACTATATGTAGTGTGATTTATTAAAAATTCATGAATCACAAACCTCACCAATCAGTGCTGCAAATGATTAACTTGGAAAGCAGGTGTTCATCGCCTCACACTAGGACTACTGCAAGAGTCTCTGGTTGGCCTCCCTGCCTCTTCAGTCCAGCCCCCACTTCCTAAGTGCAGATCTGACCATAACTTCCTGAATCCAATCAAGTCCAGTGATCTCTCTCGCTGCAGGATCAAATTAAAAATCCCCTATCTTTAACACGGGGACAGCTAGGTGGTGCAGTGGATAGAGTGCCTGGACTGGAGTCAGGAAAACTTCTTTAAGTTCAAATCTGGCCTCAGACACTGTGTGACCCTGAATAAGTCACTTAACCCTGTTTGCCTCAGTTTTCTCACCTGTAAAATGAACTGGAGAAAGAAATAGCAAACCACTCCAGTATCTCTGCCAAGAAAACCCAAAATGGAGTCATAAAGAGTCAGATAAGATTAAAAATGACACAAACAACCACAACTGTATGTGGCTGTTTACACGCTGTATATCATATTTGTCTGCACCGTTAGAATGTGAGGGAGGGCAGGATCTGTGTTTTTGGTTTTGTATACCCAGTGCTTAGCACAGTGTCTGGCATAGAACAGGAGCTTAGTAAAATTGACAATGATGATGTCATCTTGTAAAGGTTGGCTATCCTTTCAAAGGATCTTCCCTGAATTGCATATATGAAGGCACTTCCCTATTAATATCGGGCCCATTTGCTATATTCATTTAACAATTCACAATAAATGGGATAGTTTTAAATAGCAAAAATCTTCCTTAAATGTGACAAAATACCTCTACCAGCTCATCAGGAAATCATTGCATGTGACCCTTCAGTTGGGATATAGTGTAACCTAAAATTGAGTACTTTTAGTATCTTTGAGGGAACAACAAAAAGGGTGCTGGGATGTCAGAGGCAGCCATCAGCTGCGGAGAGTGGGGTTATCAAAATGATATGTGTCTGCTTCATTACCATTCCCATTCACCAAGAGTCTTCCATCCCGCTGCTGCCTCTGGGGAAATGCATAGGCAATACAGAAGTATCAAGAACCTTAAAATGGTAATTCTTCTCTCTTCTCCTACCCTATATATGGGGGCCATCTCCAGTCATCCTGATCTATGACTTACTACTAGACCCAAATGGCTCCAGAGGAGGAAGTGATCTTGGTGACCTTGCATAGCCCTCCCTCACTTAAATTCAATTCACTTGCAAGTCATGGGATGACCTTCCTGATGTCATGGTCCTCTTCGAGAACAAAGGACAAACAACAACTCTATGCATCCAGAATCTAGTATCCAACTACAATGTGGACTGGGTCATATTAAGAGATCAAAATAATTTTCAGTCTAAGAATGCTTGCCCAAAGAACAAAATATTTTTCAGAGGATAGCAGCATTGAAACCAACACACACACACACACACACACACACACACACACACCATGTACTAAGGATGAAATCAGGTTCATTCCCCTAAACAAAGTGCTTTGCACATGAAAAGTAGCCAATAAAAGTTTGCTAATGTATGGATTTTAAGGCACATCAAGACTCCTGGATGGAACCAAACTCTAAGAGCTCCCTAAATGAAGGTGGCCCAACATTCTAGAAAGAGCATTTGATTTGAGGTCAGAGAACCTTGGTTTAAAGCCTGGCTCTGGTACCTCCTACCTGCGAGAAACCTCAGGTCACACAGCATGTCTGGGTTTTAGAATCCTTATCCATCAGACTTAATGTTCCTGAAGGTTCAGGATCCCATGATTCCTAGAGCATGACACCCTTATCTGTTCAGTTTCACACAATGCTTGCTTGTCTTATCTAGAAAAATCTTTTAGTTACAGCTATTATGCCCAATTTTTTTTAATGTAGAAGCATTTAGTCTAAAAATCTTTTGGAAGCAGTATAAAGGGAAAAGGAAAAACAATCATGTGAATTTCTGTTCTTAACAAGTAATGTTTTGATGCTAATCAAGGAAAGGAAAATTTCTTAGGTATCAAAAATCAGAAAGACTGGGTAGTTGAGCCAGATAGTAAATCATACCTATATTTCAGTTTATAGACTATGTGGCAATAATCCTACCTACCCTCTGAAATAGCTAGCAAAGCATTATTGGGGCCATTTTACAGATGAGGAAACTAAGGCTAAGAGGTCAAGCCATACAGCTAGCGAATGTCAGATTTATGGTTTGGACAGCCCTTCTGATTAAGTCCAACACTCTACGCCCTAGACCGGACTGCAGTCCTCACCCCCACTGTTACATATTCTATCCAAACTTTTATTTTCCCTTGGCTGAAAAACACATTCAAGCCTAGATGGTCTAAGGCCCAGATATCAAGCTCTAACATTATTGACCTAGGAAAGAATCATTCAAGAAAAATCATAGACTTCCATGAGCTGATAAAAAGTGAAGTGGGCAGAACCAGAAGAACATTTTACATAGTAATGCTAACATTGAGCAATGATCAACCATGAATGACTTAGCTCTTCTCAGCAATATAATGATCCAAGACAATTCCAAAGGACTCATGATGGAAAATGCTGTCCACATCCAGAGAAAGAACTATGGAGTCTGAAAGCAGATTTTCACTTTATTTTTTCCATAGTTTTTTTTTCTTTTGGTCTATTTCTTCTTTCACAACATAATTAATATGGAAATATGTTTTGCATAATTGCACACATATAACCTATACCAAATTGCTTATCATCTTGAGGGGGAAGGGACTGAACGGAGAAAATTCAGAACTCAAAATTTTGTGAATGTCAAAAATTGTCTTTGCACATAACTGGAAAAAAATAAAATAGTATTTTTTTAAAAAGAGAAGACTCATAGCCAGAAATTTCATGTTTTAAAGCACCAAATTTTGATACTCTGCAGAGTGGGCTCTTATTATCAGTTGTTTTTTGGGGGAGGAAAAAAATATCTTAAGAGGAATATCATAGATAAATCATGACTCAAGACATTAGATTCTTTTTTCCTTTGGTGACGCAATTGGGGTTAAGTGATTCGCCCAGTGTCACACAGCTAGTACATGTCAAGTGTCCAAGACGAGATTTGGACTCAGCTCCTCCTGACTCCAGGGCCCGTGCTTTGTCCACTGAGCCAACCAGCTGCCCCTGACACTAGACTTTTCTAAAATTTAACAGCTGCCATTCTCATGTAAGGCAGCATTGTGCAGATAGATTTCTAGACCTGGAATCAGGAAGGTCTCATTTCAAACCCTGCGCTAGACACTTATGGGCTGTGGGATCCTTTCTGAACTTCAGTATGCTCATCTGTAAGATGGAGTTAAGAATAACAACTTAACTCTGTGAGTATCAAATGTTAGAATGTACGTAAAGTACTTTACAAACGTTAAAGTACTAAATAAATCCTAGCTGTGTTGTTGGATTCAGATAAGAAGACCTGAGATCACCTCTCACTTCTGAGGTTTCCTAGCCTGGAGACCCTGGGCAAGTCACTGAAATTCTCTTTTCCTTCATCTGTAAAATAGCATCACAATACATGTTTTTGCTGTTGTTTAGCCATTTTTCAGTCATGTTTGAATCTTTATGACCCTTTTGGGGGTTTTCGTGGCAAAGATACTGGAGTATTTTGCCATTTTCTTCTCCAGTTCACTTTATAGACGAGGAAACTGAGGCAAACAGAGTTAAGTAACTTGCCCAGGATCACACAGCTAGTAAGTATCTGAGGTTGGATTTGAACTCAGGAAGAGAAGTCTTCTTGATTCTAGACCTGCTGCTTTACCCACTGTACCAACTAGCTGCCCAAGAATAGATGCAGCACCTACTTAGTAGGATGGTTTACAAAAATGAATTGAGATAATAGAGGGTCCCAAAAGTCTTATTTCAGTTTTAAGCTTTTAATACAGCGTGTCCCAAAAGTCTTAGTTCAATTTTCAGCTTTAAACCTCACTAAGACTTTTGGGATACCTTCTATAAGTAGAGAGCTTTGCAAGCCTGAGAGCAGCACATGTGTCAATCAGTATTATTATAATATTTCAAGGTTGACAGAGCAGTCTTCAAATATCTCCTATGTTGCTGGCAACTACGTATATTATCCATTTTACATAGGAGAAACTGAGGTTACATGATTTGCCCAGGGTCCCACAGCATCAGTAACAGGATCAAGAATCAGGGTTTTTTTCCAACTTCCATACCAATCCATTTGCAGCTACATGATGCTGCTTTGTTATAAGAGTGTGAAATACAAGTAGAACATATACCCTCTAAGAGAGCTGATTTGGGGGATTTATTAATAAGCTTCTTAAACCCAAACCTAAAGACGAAACTGTGTTGTAGGAAAAAAATGCTCAAATTGACATAATTTTCTCTCTGTCTCTCTCGTGGTACATTAGCCACAAGTACTCAGCATTTTAAATAATATTTTATAGATTGCATCTCAAGTTGTAAATCTTCCCACACTACTCTTCTGTCTGGCAATTTAGCAATGGATTCTGTGTTCCAACCATGTCTTGGTCAAACTCCAGGCTCAGTCATTAAGATTCTACCCAGTATCTCTGTGAGCATAAATGAATGATTCACTGGTGAGCGACACTATTAATAACAGCACTGCAGATAAGGTTACCGAACAAAAGTGTAAGTTGGGAGCTTTTCCATAAAGAATGAATAGAGTTGGTTTTTAAAAAAGAATTAGCAAAATATGAAATCTTCACTCATTTTCCAGATAAGACTAAGAGTCGGATATGAAATTATAGACTTCTTTTTTAGGACCTTAAAAATGAAAATTCTCATGCAACTTTTGCATCCTTTAAGAGATGAAATATGTGCATGGTGGACTATTGCTCTTTCCTCAATCTCACTTTTAAAACTTCATTCAAGTATAATACTGAACTTTTATTTTTATTAGATATGTTGTTCAGTCAATTTCAGTCTTATCTGACTCTTTGTGCCACCATTTTGGGTTTTCTTGACAAAGATGCTGGAGCGATTTGCAATTTCCTTCTCCAGCTCATTTTACAGATGAGGAAACTGAGACAAACAGGGTTAAGTGACTTGCCATGGGTCACACAGCTGGTACCTGAAGCCAGATTTGAACTAATGAAGATATGTTTTCCTGACTCCCTTTATCTACTGCACCACCTAGCTGCCCTATTATATATACATCTCTATATTTTATTTAATTTATATCCATACACACACACACATAACTTTTTTTTTGTTTTTATGAGCACTACCTGACATCCAAATAATGCCCATCCACAGTATATTCCCTGAAACAATTAAGTAAAACCAACTGAGAGTGAGGTGATTGCTATTAAAAGTCTATGCCATTTTCCATCTTTATAGTTTACCTGAGGCAGCTAGGTGGTAGCAGTGGATAGAGAACTAGGCCTGAAGTCAGGAAGACTTGAGTTCAAATACAGTCTCAGATACTTACTAGCTGTGTGATCCTGGGCAAGTCACTTAACCTCTGCCTCAGCTTCTCATCTGAAAAAATGGGAATAATAATGGCACCTACTTCTTTTTTAATTTATTTTTAGTTTTCAACATTCATTTCCACAAGATTTTGAGTTATAAATTTTCTCCCCATCTCTACCCTCCCCCCACCCCAAGATGGCATGTATTCTGATTGTCCCTTTCCCCAGTCAGCCCTCCCTTCTGTCACCCCACTCCCCCCATCCCCTTTCCCCTTACTTTCTTGTAGGGCAAGATAGATTTCTACAGCCCATTGCCTATGTATCTTATTTCCCAGTTGCATGTAAAAACAATTTTTTGAGCATTTGTTTTTAGAACTTTGAGTTCCAAATTCTCTCCCTTCCTCCCTCCCCACCCACCCTCCTTGAAAAGGCAAGGAATTCAATGTAGGTTATACATGTATCATTATGCAAAACACTTCCTTAATAGTCATGTTGTGAAAGACTAACTGTATTTCCCTCCATCCTATCCTGTCCCCCTTTATTCAATTTTCTCGTTTGACCCTGTCCCTTTTCAAAAGTGATTATCTCCTCCCCCATCTGCCCTCCCTTCTGTCATCTCCCCCTTATCCCTTTCCCTGCTACTTTCCTGTAGATACCCAATTGAGTGTGTATGTTATTCCCTCCTTAAGACAAATCTGATGAGAGAAAGATTCACTCATTCCCCCTCACCTGCCCCCTCTCTTCCCTTCCTGGCACCTACTTCTTAAGGCTGGTGTGAGAATAAAATGAGATATTTGTAAAGCACCCTATAATTGCTAATTGTTCTTCTTATTAAACAAAAAAAACCACATATGCTTTGACTTTCATTTCCTTTTCTACAGTAAAATAGCTTCTACAGTCTGAAACATGCCTATAACTAAAGAGCCTGATTTTCCTACAGGTTTGAGAAATAGTCTCCAAACCATATGTTTGCCACCCCCTCCCAAAAAAATAGGGCTAAGAAACAAAAAACAACTTTTCAAAGACAACCAGTCTGGATACAGAAAAACCACTGTACTTTGTTCTCTTTAAATAGTTTAGAAAGTAATAAAGGGCCCCTTTTACAAGCTTCAGCTTATTATTTGAATTTTTTAAAAAAAATTCTTCTCAAAAAGTTTGATCCTCCTTTAGTTCCTGCCTTTCAGAGTGGCTCTTCTGTGAAAGAAAACATTCTCCTTAATGTAACCCCTTTGCAAAACAAAATCCAACTACTTAAGCTTCCTGTTCCATCAGACTCTTCTATTTACCACTAGCTACCTAACAGAGGAACACAGATTTGGAGCTGAAAAGTACCTAAGAGGCCATCAAGTATAGGATCGATTATAGCATCATAGATTTAGGGAGAGAAGGACCCTTTTTCAAAGGATCATAGGATGAAAGATAAAGTGGCCTGGGAGGTCACTGAGTCAAACTCTCTCATTTTACATATATGGAAACTGAGGCCCAAGGAGAGTAAAGAGTTTAAATGTCAGAAGTAGGAGGTAAGCCTAGGTCCTCTGACTTGCCCTAAGGATAGCTAATGAAAATATAATTACATCCTCTTATCTCCCTATTCCATACCCTAATACAGTCTCTTTTTATTTGGCAGCAAAACTCTTTCCTCAATCTTCACTCTCTCCCTTCTCTTCAGAACTTCTCCACACTGTCCCCTGTTCTCTACACTCTACAGTTGATCCTTCCACATCTCCACTTTCCCCATCATGGTTTTGATATATTTGAGAATCAGAATAAGAAATTTGATGGGAATTTTGAGGTGAGTTTTCAAAAAGCTACAGATGACACAGAGCCTATGACCAAATATTTAACCCAAATTTTATAATAAGGTGTTACAAACACCCCATAAAAGAGGAAAAAAAATCAGACTTCTTCTCTGGTACAAAGGGAGGGCCAAAAAAAAAATTTACATGGATTTTTCCAGATCGTGTGGGTGCTACACTCCTAACCCCTGCATGTGGAAGGGATAACTGTATTCTCTCCCCTCTTCCCATTCTTTCCTTTCTCAGTAAATCTAATTTCCTGGAGGGCAGCGACATTTTCTTTTGTCATCATATTTCCAACTGCTATTATAGTAGCTTATACATAGTAAGTGGTTTAAAAATGTCTGATGGGTGGAACTGGACTGGATTTTGACATTTTCATTTGAATCAGAATTTCAATTCAAGAAATCAGGTATTCTTTTGTCTGTGGCATAAGGATGGCTTCCATATAATTATATTGAAAAGATGTAGACTATATAACAAACATCTCTTTTCTCCAGACACAAAATAGCTAACAATAGGCACACTCAGTTGACATGAATTATTAAAATTCAGGAATAGCATCCTTGATGTGGGTACAGATTTGATGCAAATCAACAGTGATACATGTTTGAGCAACGAGGATCACTTATGAAACATGGCTCAATCTGAACAGCTAGAAACAGACGCTGAATGTTTAAGCTAGACTAACTCTTCTACGAAGTGGATTAAAAAACATTTTCACTTAACAATACTTATATTTCTCAGACCTTTCCTGCTCACCAGTTCTGGTACTACAGGTTAAACACTGTGGAAACAAATGACAACAAACTGACTTTAAAAAATCTTTTGCACTGGAAGTCTCTTCTATCAAATAAACAATATTTGGTGCTTGAGAATATTTTTGTGTGGGCAAAAACATGATTTGGTCTAGAATACAAGATGTCCCAAAATGTCAGTGCATTTTAAATTATCAAAGCATAAAACTGCACTGAGGCTTTTGGGGCACTCTGCACATGGCTTCTTGTTTGTTCACAGGTCTTTGAAAGGTCCATTCCTGTGAGTATTCATTCGATATCACACATACACACATATGCATATATGTATACACACATGTATATATGGAGAGGGGAGGAGAAGGGAGGGGGAGGGAAGGGAGAGGGGAGGAGAAGGGAGGGGAAGGGGAGGGAGAGGGGAGGAGATTGATTGCTAATAGCAGAAGTATCTACAATTTCATCCGTGGGCTTGATAGCTGGTCTGCAGCAGTGGTTACTAAGAGACTATGTTTCCCACATACCTTTCTTCCCATGGGATCAGACCTATTTAAAGCAGCATGGACCACATCACATAGAGAATGAAGCAAGCTGCATCAATCAACCAAGAGTCAATTTACTATAATGATTACACACATGTATACAGTACTTTTAAGAGATGCAAAACATTTTTACATATATCATCTTAATCTAAAACATGGTACCTGTCTACAAGGAACTTCCCAAACTAGCTGAAAAGGCAAGCAAAATACAATAAATTGTGACCCTCCACCAAAAAAGAGAATTCATAAGGGGTGTGATGTAAATTATAAATGCTATGGGAGTTTTAAGAAAAGAGAGATTAAGCAGAGCTGGAGTAGTCAGAAAAAGTTTCATGGGAGAAGTAGAACTTAAGCTAAGCCGTGGAATATGAGTAGGATTTAGATGGGCAGAGGGATCCAAGAAAGGGGCATTTCAGATGAGGACAGTAGGACCAAAGCCATGGAGCCAAGAACAGACCCATTATTTTCCTTAGTCAGTTAGCAGACTGAATAGAGGGTGGACCAAAGAGCTCCTCCAAAAACCTCCATTAAAGAGGTCATCCAGGCTAGCTCTCTCTTCATTTCCCATCTGGCTGCACTTTTGGATGTCTCCATCATGTCCCCTCAAGCTTGGGTACCTTCCCACCTCCCCTTTTTCAGCATTCTTTTGTGTATTGTCTTCCCCCAACTGTAAGTTCCTTGAAGTAAAGGAATATCTCTCTCTTTTTAAAATTTATTTTTTATTATTTAATATTTTTAGTTTTGAACATTGATTTTCACAAGATTTTGAGTTATAAATTTTCTGCCCATTTCTACCCTCCCTCTCACCCCAAGATAGCATATATTCTGATTGTCCCTTTCCCTGGTCTGCCCTCCCTTCTGTCACCCCACTCCCCCCCTCCTTTATCCCCTCTCCCCTTACTTTCTTGTAGGGCAAAACCTCATTGCCTGTATATCTTATTTCCCAGTTGCACATAAAAACAGCTTTTTTTTTGAGCATTTGTTTTTAGAACTTTGAGTTCCAAATTCTTTCCCTTCTTCCCTCCCTACCCATCCTCCCTGAGAAGGCAAGCAATTCAACATAGGCCACACATGTATCGCTATGCAAAATACTTCCATAATAGTCATGTTGTGAAAGACGAACTGTATTTCCCTCCATCCTATCCTGTCCCCCTTTATTAAATTTTCTCCCTTGACCCTATCCCTTTTCAAAAGCATTTGCTTTTGACTACCTCCTCCCCCAATCTGCCCTTCCTTCTATCATCCCCCCTCTCATCACCTTCCCCACTACTTTCCTGTAGGGTAAGATACTCAATTGAATGTGCATGTTATTCCCTCCTTAAGCCAAATCTGATGGCAGCAAGATTCACTCATTCCCCCTCACCTGCCCCCTCCTTCCTACCTTTATAACTGCTTTTTCTCACTATTTGCATTTAAGATAATTTACCCCATTCTATCTCTCCCTTTCTCTTTCTTCCAATATATTCCTCTCTCACCCCTTAATTTTATTTTTTTAGATATCATCCCTTCATATTCAACTTACCCTGTGCCCTCTGTCTATATATATGTATGTATGTATGTAGATATGTATATTCCCTTCAACTACTTTAACACTGAGAAAGGTTTCATGAGTTACAAATATCATCTTTCCACATAGGAACGTAAGCAAAATGGTTCAACTCTAGTAAGTCCCTTATGATTTCTCTTTCCTGTTTACCTTTTCATGCTTCTCTTGATTCTTGTATTTGAAAGTCAAATTTTCTATTCAGCTCTGGTCTTTTCACTGAGAAAGCTTGAAAGTCCTCTATTTTATTGAAAATCCATATTTTGCCTTGGAGCATGATACTCAGTTTTGCTGGGTAGGTGATTTTTGGTTTTAATCCTAGCTCCTTTGGCCTCTGGAATATCATATTCCAAGTCCTTCAATCCCTTAATGTAGAAGCTGCTAGATCCTGTGTTATCCTGATTGTGTTTCCACAATACTCAAATTGTTTCTTTCTGGCTGCTTGCAATATTTTCTCCTTGACCTGGAAACTCTAGAATTTGGCTACAATATTCCTAGGAGTTTTCTTTTTGGGCTCTTTTTGAGGAGGTGATTGGCGGATTCTTTCAGTTTTTATTTTACCCTCTGGTTCTAGAATATCAGGGCAATTTTCCTTGATAATTTCTTGAAAGATGATGTCTAGGCTCTTTTTTTGATCATGGCTTTCAGGTAATCCAATAACTTTTAAATGATCTCTCCTGGATCTATTATCTGGATCAGTGGTTTTTCCAATGAGATATTTGACATTGTCTTCCATTTTTTCATTCTTTTGGTTCTGTCTTATAGTTTCTTGATTTCTCATAAAGTCACTAGCTTCTACTTGTTCCATTCTAATTTTTAAGGTAGTATTTTCTTCAGTGGTCTTTTGGACCTCCTTTTCCAGTTGGTTAATTCTGCCTTTCAAGGCATTCTTCTCCTCATTGGCTTTTTGGAGCTCTTTTGCCATTTGGGTTAGTCTATTTTTTAAGATGATATTTTCTTCAGTATTTTTTTTTCGATCTCCTTTAGCAAGCTGTTGACTTGTTTTTCAGGATTTTCTTGCATCACTCTCATTTCCCTTCCCAATTTTTCCTCTAGTTCTCTTACTTGATTTTCCAAATCCTTTTGGCCTGAGACCAATTCATATTCTTCTTGGAGTTTTTTGATGTAGGATCTTTGACTTTGTTGACTTCTTCTGGCTGTACGTTTTGATCTTCTTTGTCACCAAAAAAAGATTCTACAGTCTGAGTCTGAGTCCTTTATGCTGCTTGCTCATTTTCCCAGCCAATTATTTGAATTTTGAGCTTTTGGTCAGGGTATGACTGCTTTCAGAGTGGAGAGTGCTTTATCCCAAGCTTCAGGGTTTTCGCGTTGCTGTTTTCAGAGCTACTTCTATTCTGAGGTGGTGTGATACTCCTCTCCTGGCCTGTGCTCTGGTCTGTGAGTGCAGGCACCCCTTTCTGCTGTGTAACTACAAGGAGGACTCCCTCTCCACAGTCACTGCAACCTCCGCCATACCAGCGTTCCTCTTCCCCCAAGAACCTCCAACCAGGACTACAACACAGATCCAAGCAGAGCAAAGCAAGAAAACCCTGCCTCTGTGGCAGCAAAGCACTCCCTGCACTCCCACTCTGATCTGCTGCTTGATTCATCCCACCACACCACCTCCACCACCCCTGGGGCTGGACTGCATACTTCTCTCACCCAGATCTAGCAGTTTTCCTACTGACCTGCTCCATTGTCTTTGGCATTTGTGAATTGAGAAGTCTGGAAACTGCCACAGCTCAGTGATTCATGGCCCTGAGGCCTGCTCTACCCAATCTACTCCTGGCCTGGTCTGTCATGGCCTCCGCTCCCATCATGGCGCGACAGACCCTTCCCAGTGACCATCCAGGCCATCCTGGGCTGGAGACTTGTTTCCTTCTGTTATTTCGTGGGTTCTGTAGCTCTAGAATTTGTTTAGAGTTATTTTTACAGGTATTTGGAGGGGTTTGGGGGAGAGCTTAAGTGAGTCCCTATTTTCCAGCTGCCATCTTGGCCATAACTCTCTTTTTTTGTACTTCTATCACCATTCCTTAGTACAGTATCTGACACTTAGGAGGCATTTAATAAACGCCTATTGACTAACTGTGGGGGCAGAGTTGCCAAATCACTTTCCAGAATGGCTGGACCAATTCACTGCTCCATCAATAGAGCATCAGTGTGCCTGTTTTCTATGACATCTGTCATTTTCCCTCTATCTCGGCTTTGTCAATGTGGACACATAAGGTAGAACCTCTAAGTTATTTTAACTTGAATTTTTCCTTTTTTAACCATAAGTTTGAATATTTGATTGCTATCCAAGTACTGGACTAAAACATTGAACTGGTGGATTTGATACTTTCTTTCTTGTCCCTCTTTTCCATTTTTTCCCCTTTTTACTCACTTAAATGCCTCAATGAGAAACCCTGAAGAAAACAGCAAGAGTTCTCTTTCTGTTCAGCCTTCTCCTCAGTTTAATACTGCCTAGAATGCCATCAATTCTTTTCTTGCATTTAGCCTGGAGAATATTTTGCTGAAAATCTCCTGACCACGTCTATTTTGGTGTTTTGATAAAGTATAAAGAACTTTTTGGAGATATATGACCCTAAGGGTCTGAAGAGCTCGTGTGTGCCAGTGAACAGTCTAACTGGCATAGGAGTAGTGGCTGCCTTGCTTGGGGTCAAAGCTCTGCTGCCTTAGGATACAGGGCTGGAAACACAACTAGTCTTCAACTGTATATGTGATACAGGTTTTTTTTTTATATGGCTATCCATAACTTGGATTCCACCCCGCCCCCCACCTTGAAAACTGCCTATTTACCATTTATCAATTGGGGAATGGATCTTATTCTTATAAATTTAAATAAGTTCCTCATGTCATAGAAATACTACCTTTAACAGAGAAAACTGGCTGCAAAGATTCTTTTTCCCCAGTTAACTGTTTCTTTCTTATTGTATACTTTCCCCTCCTTTCTTTTAAAACCATAAAAACATAACAAAAATCACTCCTAGAACATTGTACACAACCACAGATATATGGATTCTGTGAGGACCAACCCTGACATACTTTGCTCTTCTCAGCAACGTAAGGTGCAAGGACAACTCCAGGGGACTCACGATGGAGAATGCTATCTTCATCCAGAGAGGGAACTGTGAGGTTTGAGTGCAAATTGGGGCACACTGCATGCTAGCCTTTTTTCTTCTCTTTTGTTTTTGTTTTTGGGGGTTTTTTTTGTTTTTGGTTTTTTTTTTTTTTTTGGTTCTGTCTCTTCTTTATCGTGGTTCACTCCATTGGTCGTGATTCTTCTCCACAACTTGACTAGTATATAGATTAATTCAATGCGAAGTTATACATGGTAGTTATATGAGATTCCATGCCGTCTTGGGGAGGGAGGGGGAGGGAGGGGAGAAAATCTGGATCTCAAAATTATGTAGAACCGTGTGTTGTAAACTAAAAATAAATAAAAAAATATAAAAAAAATCACTCCTAACCCCTCCATCTTATTCGACTCCCTCTATTGCCCCCTTGATCCCTGCCCCTCCAGGTTTGAATCCCACCTTTGACACTTGTACCTGCTGTGTGACTACATCCATGCCACTCAAATTCTCTAAGATTTGGCTTCCTCAGATTGATGGTCCCCACATCATGGGGCTATTGTGAGGACCAAATGAGATGATGTATATAAAGTATTTTGGAAATTTCACAAGCATCACCTAAGTGTCAACTGCAACCATCATATTTTTTATCATTTTATTCTTCTCAAGTTTATGTTTTCTGAAGTTCAAATAACAATTGTGCTGGGGCAAGTCACAGACTATTTTTCTTTTTAATTTAATGTCTAGGGAACTGAGCTATTGCACAGATAGATAAAATAACTTATTTTTGTAACACAATGAAAAAAATTGTGATGCAACCTCATTTTCCAAAGACTCCTAGAAAGCATCTTTGGGACAAATCAAAGATAAGGGAAATAACATACGTTATACATACAGTTTTAATTTCTTCTACTATGTGTCTATATTTTGAGAGCTTTTCAATCCAAAAATTTTGGAGATTCTGAGTGCTGGGTATGATGACCTGTTAAAATGCTCTTTAATTTTTGTAGGTTAATATTATATTTGGATGATAAGGGTCATATATAATATATATGGTCTTGTGATAATGGTCATATATATATGTAATAGCATAACTGGTTGAATTCAAAAGGATATTTTCCCATCTGTATTTGTTAGTTTATGAAGAACATAGTGAGTTTCTGTTATATAATTTTGACTTAATTATTTCTCCTCATTATTAATAGAGATAAAATTCAATATAGTGGAAAAAACATCAAGTTTGCAATTTAAAGCCTCGATTCAATCCCTAGCTTTGTCACTTTACCACTAGGACAACCATGAGCAACTCATTCCCTCTCGGTGGGCCTCAGTTTTCTCATCTGTACAAAGGGAAGGGGGGGAAGGGTACTTCACTACATGTTGGCCTCTAAAGCCCCTTCTAGTTCTAAATCCCTGATCCCATGATCTTTTTTAATTCTTTTTTAAAAAAAATATTTTGAGGGGGGAAGGCAGGGCAATTGGGGAAGTGACTTGCCCAAAGTCACACAGCTAGTAAGTGTGTCAAGTGTCTGAGGTCGGATTTGAACTCAGGTCCTCCCAGCTGCAGGGCTGGTGCTCTATTCACTGTGCCACCTGGCTGCCCCTCTTTTAATTCTTCAAAAGCTTTCTTCAGCATTTGGTACTCCTTTTCATCAGTATAGATCACGATCCTTCTACACCTTAGTAGTTTTACTGGAGTGGCCAAAAAAGTCCATCACTTATTAGACAAGCTTCTGGCAGTGAGTCTCTCTAAATTTAATGGGGTGGGAGGGAGCAAGCACCTACTTACTATGTGTCAAGTGCTGTGCGAATCACTTCACAATTCCATCTGATTTGATTATAACACTTTACATTTTTACAACTCTGTGCGGTAGGTCCTATTACTATCCTCATTTTAGAGTTCAGAAAAGTGAGGCTGGTGGGAGATGAGTGACTTAGCCAGGTGCACGTTGCCAGTGTGAGGCTGGATTTGAATTCAAGTCTTCCTGACTCCAAGCTCAGCACTCTAACCCCCAAGCCACCTATATGCTTCCTCTAAACTTGGGAGAAGTAGCTTGCTATAATGTATGGAGAGCTGACTTCAGAGCCAGGAAGACTCAGGTTCGAGTGCTGATTCTGACAGTGATTATGTGATCCTGGGATAGTCACTTAACTCCTTGGTGCTCCAGTGTAGTTCTCTAAAACTATAGGTGGCAGAGAAGGTGCTAACCTGCACTAGTAGAGAAACATTCTGACCAGGAGCTTATTTCACCAATGAAATTCAAAGTCTAGTCCTTATCCCTAAAATTAGCCAGGGTGGCGCATGGATGAAAGACATCGTTTGACCTATTTGAAGTTCTTCCAGCTTCACAGGATGTGACAGACTTTGGGTTCTCCTGGCATAGCTTTCTAAGAACGAGTACTCCTTTCATGCCAATTTGTCAATCATTTAGGTGCCTACTAAGCAAACATGTAAGTGCCTACTGTGTGTATACAAAGCACCCCCAAGTAGCTTACATTCTATCACAGTTTTAAATGTCCACAAAATAAGTACAACGAGGAATAGGTACCACTTTTTTAACCATAAGTTTGATTGAACATTTGCTTGCTATCCAAGTACTGGACGGGTGGATTCGATATCTCTTTTGTTCTTCTTCCTTTTTTTCCTTTATACTCACTTAAATGCCTCAATGAGAAACCCTGAGGAAAATGGCAAGAGTTCTCTTTCTGTTCAACCTTCTCCTCAGTTCAATACTGCCTAGAATGCCATCAGTTCTTTTCTTGAGTTTCACCTGGAGAACAGTATTTTGCTGAAAATCTCCCGACCATGTCTATTTGGTGTTTCGATAAAGTATAAAGAACCTTTTGGAGACATATGATCCTAAGGGTCTGAAGAGCTCATGAGTGCCAGTGAACAGTCCAGCTGGCATGGGAGTTGTGGCTGCCTTGCTTGGGGTCAAAGCTCTGCTGATTTAGGATACAGGGCTGAGAACACAAGTAGTCCTGAAATGAGATACGATCCCAAACCTTGTTGAATTCCACCTCTCTTCCTCTTCCTGATTGCTAGGAATCCTTGAATGCTCTCTTTCTACATTTCATTTTCATCTCTCCAAGAAGCAATGCAGTGTAGTGGATAAAGTGATATGTTGTTTTTGTTTGTCCTTCATTTTCAAAGAGGACCAATGACATCAAGTGACGTCTTGTTTGGTGTGTGAAATGGATTTAAGTGAGGCAGAGTTGCATGAAGTCATCGGCCTCATTATCTCCCCCAGAGTCATCACAGTTCAGTGGCTAAACAAAAGTCAAGACGACTGGTGATGGCCCAGGATGCAGTGGATTACCTTGATGTCTTTGATGTCTGGCAAAGCTCTAAGTACTCCACAGTGCCTGCTTCAGCCTCCTTCAGGGCCACGGGAACAAATTGTTCTCATCTGCCCATTCCACCAGGGGAAGTCTTCACATACTTGGGGTAGACATACCCCTAACTCACCAACAGGTTTGAGGCCCCTTGGGTGCCCCTAGTCTGGTTTAGCCCACTGTAACAACGATGCTGCTTTTCGCTACTGTGGCTGTGTAAGACCAACAACACCAGCACACAGGAGGGCTGCTAGCACAGGTTCTTCTTTGATCTACTTTACAAAGGAAAGCAACTTTAAAGGGTTAACAATCTTACTTTAATTAAACATACATGTATCATTCACTTAATTTGGGGGGGGGGGGGAGTCAGCAGCCTGAACTTCAGAGAAAACACAAACAGGAATCACAAGCAGAAATTATATAAACAGAGCGAAATAACACAAATCAGCAGACAGGCTTCTAGAAGTCTGTCCAAGACATTACATACCTAGTTGCCAGAAGCAGAAGCACCAACATCTGGGTTTTTCAAAGCCCAGGGGCTCCAATGGCTACCCAGAGTCTCATCTAGTCAAATCACATGACACTCTTCCAGGGAGTGAGCCCCAAACAAAATGCAAACCTCAGAGTATATATACACTTCTTCTTCAGGGTCAGAGGGCATCACAACTATGCAACTCAAACCCATGTTACCTAGGCTTTCCCATGACTTAAGCAGGTCATCAAAGACTCTTGATTCAATCAAAGACTCTTGATTGAAACAAAGGCAAGACTGAAAGGCACTTGATTACCTTAGCACTGAGAAGCATTCCAAAACAAAAGACAACATCAAGTTCCACTTTACTTGCCATTACACCCATCTGCCAAGATGGTTTTACCATGGTGTGGTGACAGCTACTTGGAGCCACAGGTGAGAGATGGGTGAAAGTGGACACCAAAGGTGAATGAGCAGCCCTGAAAAGGGCTAGAGACAAGAGAGGTGCTAGTCCTCCCTGAACACTCCATATACCACAGAATGCTGTGTAGGGTATAGGTGAAATTATGTTGGAACTGGAGGCTGATAGGCATAGTAAGAAAATTAAAAGACGGACCCAACAATAATGATTGCTACTAATCTGAGCTCTGGGATAAGATACTTGGCTTCATACTTGCCCCAGAGATGGGCCAAAGTACCATGCCAGAGTAGGGTAGTTACTGTTGCCATGATATACCAGCTATGTTAATACTGAGCCATCTGCTGCCCCCATGGAGACAGCCAACTAGCTGTTAGATCTATGTGTCTTCACTGATTTAAACAATTTTATCAGCACTAATCAGGCCATGGTCCTTTTGTGGGATCTTCAGTGGCCTCATTTCTTTATCACCTGGGATCCTTTTATTACCCTTCATTTTTATCATCTCTCTGCAAGGCAATATGGTGTAGTGGATAGGTTGCTGGGCTGTCGGGAAGGACTGGACTCAAATTCTCTCCCAGACAGTAGCTGTGTGACTCTGGGCAAGTCACTTAACCTTTCAGACTCAGTTTCCTCATATGCAAAATCATCTAAAATTCATGATCCTTCGAAAATTCTCCTCATCCCCAAGGGGAAGGACCATTTGCTATCCCTACTTCAAAAATCCTGTTCTAATGAATTCCTGTTTCTTCTACTTTCTTTAGGCAATCACCTATTCCCAAATATAGGCAGCAAGGTGGTACAGTGGATAGAGTGCAGGACCTACAGTCAGGAAGACTTAAGTTCAAACTAGCCTCAAATACTTACTAGCTGTGTGACCCTGGGAGAGTCACTTAATCCTATTTGCCTCAATTTCCTCACAAGCTAAAGAAGGAAGCAGCCAAACACTCCAGAATCTTTGCCAAGAAAACCTCAAATGGGGTGACAGAGTTGGACAAGACTGATATGACTGAACAATAAAAAATGCATACGGATTTTATGCAACGCAGATTTAAGGGGGAAGAGCACAGTTTATCTTTGGACCAATACAGTATTAACTCCTTCTATTTAAGAATTTTTCAAAAATTTGTGCGATTCTGCTTCCTGCCATAATGAGGGTACCCATGTGAGCATGAATTTTTATGCAAGCTGTTCCCAAATATAACAACACTTATATAGTACCTACTCTGTGCCAGGCCCAGCGCTAAGCACTCTAAAAGTATTATCTCATTTTATCCTCACCATAACCCTGGAAGACAGGTGCGATTGTTATCCCAATTTTACAGATAAGGTAACGAGCACAGAGAAATGAAATGACTTGCCCAGCTACTAATAAGAATCTGAAGCTGCATTTGAACTCAGGTCTTCTTCACTCCAGGCAAACATGTATATGTGGGTGGATCTATACTATACTATATTGTAGGATTAAGCGAGATGATGTTTATAAAGCATTTTGCAAACCATAAAATGCCATAAAAGTGTCAGCTAATTTTATTTTAATTTTTTTCCTGATAATGGTTCTGAATCCATGATCTACATTCATGGTGTAGATAGGACTCAGCAATCTGAATGCATGAAAAAGGTTATGGCAAGCAGGTACAGGGGCCCAAGGTTCTCTGGTATGCTTGTCATCATAATTTAAACTATTAGAGCCTCTTTTAGTGAGGTCAGATAGGGACCCATGGTCAAAATCAGACCAGAGACCCATCCAGGCATTATGGAGATGTAAGGCAAGTGAAGGAATGATGAAAAGTACTGACTAATAAATGAGACTTTAGAAGGGAGGAGAGGTCCTAGAGTCATACATTTCACAGTGGCCTATACCACTCCCAACTCAATTCTGAACCTGGCCAACATCAAATTGCTTAGTGTTGGTATTTGAAACAAGCAGCAGTAGTATGCCCTGAGGGAGGTAGGAAACAAGAAGGAATAGTGGTGCCCAGGATTGAACAAGATGAGTGCCCTCTGGTGGCCAAATGGAATATGAAGCCTCTTGGAAGATTGCCATGCAGATGCCAGAGTCTGTAAGACCAGTAATGAGCTGTTGGGTGGAATGGTATGAAGACCTGGTCAATGACTCAGATTTTATGGGTTCTCATTGGATAATTGAGTGGCATATTGTCTTTCTGGAGGCGGCACACTATGTAATAAACTACAAATTTGAGGGGGGAGGAGCACTGCTTATATGTGGACCAATACAGTAATAACATCTTTCATTTAAAAATTTTTCACAGATTTGTGTAGTGGTTTCAGCAGAGAGTAAGGAAATCCCTGGGTGAACCATTTAATCTGTCAACCTAAAGTGTTAGCAAGGAAATAAAGAAGAAAGAAGAAATCTGACAAGATGAATATGAAGGGAAATCTGGTATAGCCCATGCAATTAGGACTACATTTTCCTTCACATTTCTCTTTTTGTCTTGGAAAAACTATAGAAAGCCAAGAGGAAACAACTCAATGCTTAAACATCAGCAGGATGTCACAAAATGTCATTCTGAATGGAGTATTAAGAGATAAAGAGACTGTGCAGCAGAGAAGCGGCTACCCTCTGACATGCCAAGATACAGGGAGACTTACAAAAGATCCGGGTCCAAGTACCATGTCATCATGCTATGAGAGGAATTTGTTTCAATAGTAGTAGACTCCCTAACCATCTTGGGAGTGTAAAGCTTTGGAGCTGTGACCACTTAGAATGCTGGTAAGATGATACAGCTAAGAACACTCAGAGAAGAAGAGCCAGTTCTCAAAGTGAAAATTTGCTAGATCCTGCTGGACAGCACATCACCTGGTAATTGGTCAAAGATTAGTAGTCCCCTGCCAGTTTGATTTTTTTTTTCTAATTAAAGGGGCCATCCCTTGACTCACTTCTTAAAGAGGCCTATTCTCTAAATGGGCATTACCTCACTCAAAGTGAGAACCTGAAAAGGCGTTATCCTAAAAGGGCCAGGGTCTCCCATTGCAAACTGGGCTGTCTCTAGTCATCCTGGTGCATATCTGCCCACTGGACCCAGATGGTTCTGGAGGAGAAAGTGAAGCTGGTGACCTTGCACAGCCCTCCCTCACTCAAATCAAAGTCAACTGCAAGTCATCATCTCCCTGATGTCATGGTCCTCCTTGAGAATGAAGGACAAACACAAGATTTAGGTGACAAGGTAAGCATATCCCTTTCCTTCATCTGTGACTGATATTATAGCTAAGAATGAAGAATGATCAGAGGATCATAGGTTTCAAGCTGGAAGGGGCCTCACAAGACATTTGGTCCACTCCGAAAGTGAGACCTAGAGACATGAGCTAACCTGCCCAAAGTCACCTAGGATTTCAATTCGGGTCATCTAGTTCCAAATCCAGGGCACTTTCCACTGAATGACCTGACACTTCTCCTTTACCACTAGCATGGAGGAGTGCCAGTTACTTTAGGAGGAGTTTATGTACAAACCCAACCATTAAATGGTGACTGTTGTTATGGTTACAGATGACGGACACATTTTTTACATACCTGGGCATCAGTCTGCATTTGGGACTCTCGTTGCTGCACTCGAGTGTCTTTCCGTGTTTCGTGGTAAATGTACCTAAACTAATGTCATCTGATTATGTTTTCCTATCAAGTCACATGAAGCAGAGAAGAAGATCAGAATCTCACTGGGGAAATGAGACGTGTTACATTTTTAAGATTTCCTCAGAATTCCAATCCGACGTGGGGGCAAAGAACAAACCTAATTTGTGACATATTTATAAAACATTATCTGCAATTGATTCTTTTACCCTTTAGAACCCTAAACAGAGCTCAAAGGAATCTAGACCAAGGTTAAGAGAACAAGGATTCGGTGTGGTAAGACCAACTTTCCAACTACACACACACAGCAAACTCTCTGCTTATTCAACCTATCATTGATGACCAGGTTAAATCCTACATCTTACAAGGGTTCACCCTTATCAGTATAGGTGGAATGAAGTTATCAGTCATCAGCTCTACATCTGCACACCTTACAATTACAATTATAAATTTCCTTTAAAATCTATGCACAGTTTTAGTTCCTAAACACACACATATAGACCATCATTTATGGCCCACGCACCATATCCAGCCCACCATCTGTTTTTGTATGGCTATGGAGCTGAGAAGCTCTGGTTTGCCAACTTCTGCTTTAGAAAATTCTCTGTGCTACAAGGTCATTCAAAATTCTGATTCAGTCATTGTACAACAATCTTGAATACTGAATTACATAGCACTCAGGTATTAGTGAATTCTAATTTTACCAAGATATTATTCCAATTTAAGGGACCACTAGGTGGCACAGTACATAGAGTATTGGGCCTGGGGTCAGGAAGACTTATCTTCCTGAGTTCAAATCTGACCTCAGACACTTAGTAGCTGTGTGACCCTGGGCAAAACACTTAACCCTGTTTACCTCAGTTTCCTCATCTGTAAAATGAGCTAGAGAAAGACATGTCAAATCACTCTAGAAAATGATAAAACAGTCCAGTGTCTTTGCCAAGAAAACCCCAAATGGGGTCACAGAGTGTTGGACATGACTGAACATTTATTATTTATTTCAGAACCTACAGGAATACAGCTTTCTCATATGATAGCAGTAGTGCAGGGCCCATCCTGGTGGGCCATGGTCAGAAAGGGAATGGCTGTCCTAAGCAAGAGTTGTATACATCCCAAGAAGCTAATAAAGGCAAAACTATCTAAATATTGACCAAATAAAGGCCCTTACCAATCTGTAAAAGAACAGCTGCCCACTACAATCTGCCTTCTCCTAGACTTTCTGAATAGTAACATTGGTAAGAATATCTTTAAACATGGAAGAACATTGAATATATAGCTTCCTGGAATGTAGCACAAAAGCATTTTATGGTAATATTTTACTTCCTCCAAATTAATTTAAAAAAACAAACAGACCATTCCATGTTCAGCTCTTAGCCCAAGATTATGAAATACTCACAGAAGAACTACCTGGAAGTCAGATTTCTTTCTTCCTGGTTCAGTACTATTTTCAT
The DNA here is from genome assembly GCF_011100635.1 of Trichosurus vulpecula. Classification (NCBI taxonomy): domain Eukaryota; kingdom Metazoa; phylum Chordata; class Mammalia; order Diprotodontia; family Phalangeridae; genus Trichosurus; species Trichosurus vulpecula. The sequence goes on along the minus strand of NC_050576.1, from coordinate 390,799,711 downwards.
ATTCTTATATTATATTACATTATTCATTATTTTTATCACATTATTAAATGTAATTTATATTACATTACATTTTAATTTAATTTCACTGTACATTTCTCTATCCCTCAACTATCTAAAACAAATACATTTATAAAAAAATTATAATTAATTTCAACATGAAACAAGCTAGCAAATCACCATTTAAGACCATGAGGCAAGAGGAATCAATAGGAAGATGACGAAAACTATTTTTAAAAGGTTTTGATGGCAAACTGCCCTGAAGCCCATTGTCCAGGATAGGATGGAAAGAGTTCTACTTTACCCATGGGAGAAAACCAATGTTAGACTAAACTGTGATAGGAGTTAGACATAAGTTAGAAAGGTATCAGATGAGATTTAAAACTTTATTTCTTCTAAAACTTTTTTTAGAAAGATATATTTTTCTTTCTTAAAAAATTAAATGCGATTGATGTGTTTAAAAAAAAATTCCTGTGACTTCTCCATGATCCTCCCAACCCTACCTCTACACACAATTGAACCCATCCTTGTAGCTAATCAGCAAAATTGAATATACTAGTCATAAGTGACAATATATGGAAATCATACTTTGTGCAGTGAATTGACACATGGAGTCAGGAAAACCCAAGTTCCAGTCCATCTTCAGCCACTCATTAGCTGTGTGAAGCTGGGCAAGCCACAACCTCTGACTGCCTCTGTCTCCTCAACCCTAAAATGGGGGTGATAATAGTACCTACCACACAAAGTTATTGTGGGGGGCAAATGAGTTAACATCAGCAAAGCTCTTGTTATAATACAGTTATGATCTGTTTGGCAAACTACGTGGCATAGGGGCATCTAAGTGGTGCAGTGGGTAGAGCACTAGGCTTGAAGTCAGGAAGACATCTTCCTCAGTTCAAATTTGGTCTCATACACTTACTAGCTTGTGACACTGGGTAAGTCACTTAAGCCTGTTTGCCTCAGTTTCCTCATCTGTAAAATGAGGTGGAGAAAGAAATGGCAAACCCACTTCAGTATCTTTACCAAAAAAAAAAACAAAACCTTAAATGGAGTCATGAAGAGTTGGACACAATGGAACAACAAATACCTCACCTTAGAGATGGCTGGATTGAGATTTACACTGTTGACAAAAAAAAAAAAAAGACTTCCCTAAAAGGTTAATTAAAATATAGATGTTAAACATTAGCTGCTGGACCAGTAATGAGTTCCTGAAATTCAAACCTATTCAAAAGAGCCTGTTTTTGGGTTATATATGGGAATTGAGAACTTGATAGCTTTAATTTACATATAAATAGCAAATATAAATGCATATGATAGCTTTTATTTACATATGGGTATTCACTCTTAAAATTTAAGATAATTTTACTTGACCAGAATATACATGAAATATATAAAGTATTTGATTAAAGTATTTGATATAAATAAAGTATTTGACTAAAATGCTAATGGATTAAAATAAGAGAATGGATCTGAGACATGACCACAGAAACCTGATTTACCTCACTACAACTGAATAGCTTCTCTAGGGCAAACCCCTCCCCCCCCCCACCTCACGAACATACATGCACACGCACACACCCCTAACATTCTTTAAAAGCACTTCAATTAACTCTGAATTGGTTTTGCCAATTAAAAACAATGGCTCCAAATAGAACCTTCTGGATGTGACTCCATCTTTTCCCTGAAGAGTAAGTAGCTTTTGACAGATCCAGGCTTTCAATTCTGCTTTCTTTAAATTCTTTTTTCCCAGCCAGCAACATTTATTCTCACTACAAAGAAACAAGACAGTTTATGTCTTTCAAAAAAAGGTTCAATTTCTTCCCTCTAAAATTCTTGGTTTAAAATGGTGTTAGCTAAATGCTTTACATTAACAGTTTGACTTGATGACAGAGATACAAGTTACTGTAACATGCTAAGTTTTCCTTCAAAGGGAACCTTTAAAATGATAACTAAAGAATAGCTGTAGAATCCTAGAGTGTTGGAGCTGGAAGAGATTTGGGGGTTCATCTAATTTAGGACTCATTTTACAGAGAAGGAAATCACAATTTACATGACTTAGCCAAACAGCAATTAATGGCCAAATTTGGACTAGAAACCAAGTCTCCTGATTTCCAAATCAGTAGTATTTCTGCAAAATAACACAATAGCTTGGTATGCTCGATACTATCATGAGCATGCTAGTGCTAATTGTATTTTGAGCCAACTCAGGAGCATTGTGCATGCGGCTATTCAGGTATGACTCTGAACTGGCGGGGAGAATTTTGATGTATAAGACCTGTGTGAGTGCAGAGTTGGTGTGATGGCTTGAGAAAGGAGATAAATTCCTTCTTCCAGAATGTGTAGTGCCAAACTCTCTTAGGGATCAAAGACATATAGAGAGACAGATTTCAAAAGCTACAGATGTGTAGGGTAGCTGTCTCCTCAACACATCTCTGATTTTCCACCTAGAGACTTCAAGGAATTTCCCCTTGGGTGAATTGAAATCTCAGCTTGCTCCCATCTGGAAAGCTCATTTACTATCCATTTTCTGGTGTCTTCTATTTTATATACCTTCTCTGATTTCTGTTTGCTATTTGCTTAGATAAATAAGTTTACTTTCTATTTGTTTTTCATTTGTCTTTTGTTTGGTGGGAAGGAATCAAATTGGCTAGGGTAAACTAAGAACTTACCTCCCCTTTTCAGAGATAGCCAGAGAAGTGGTGTTTTGTCTTAAACCTATTACACCTCTAAACCAGCAATATTTAGGGGGAAGAAATAATTCTGGTCCATTGCTCCCTTAGAGAACCAAGCAGTGTTCCAGGGGATTTCCTGCTCCCTCCCTTCATAACCCCAGATATTATGGTGCTTCTCCTTTACTCAGAAATAGTCTAGACCTCAGATTCCATCTATGAGTATTTCCCACAAACTAGATTTAGACAATGCATGTAGATGTACATATCTTATATGAGTGTGAACACATCTCAAACCAGGAAAAAAACAGTAAACTGATTTAACAACTGTGAGCTCCAATCAAATTCTCGTTGACTGTTTGAGCAAGTAGCCAATTCTCCTACCCACAAAAGTGCAAATTCTCTATCTGTATTCTGATGCATCTCTTTGGCCTTGTACCATCATACATAGGGTCTGGCATCATTGAGAGATGTATGTAAACTAGAAGGATTTTTCTTGTGGTCCTTGGTGATATCTTAAACCTGCTATCTGTAGGATCAGTGTGGGTAAGAATAAAAAGGCTCTTCAACAGGATTTTGGCCATCATGTGTAATCTAACAGACAGCTAATAGCTAGCATATATATAATACTTTTAAGGTTTGTAAAGTGCTTAACAAATCTTATTTTTCTCCTTCTATCTAATTTTCTCCTCACAATCACCCTAGGAGGTAGGTGTTATAATTATCTATATTTTGCAAATGAATAAACTGAGGCACTCAGTGACTTGCCCAGGATCATACAGCTAATAAACTTCTGAGGCTGAATTTGAACTCCTGTCTTCCTGACTCCAAGTTCAGTACTTGTGTATTGTTTCACCTTGCTGCCAGGAAATTCTCTTGGTGGAACATTTAACAAAGATTTATGAAGCAACTAATGTGACTAGGCATTATGCTACACACTGGAGAAGCAAAGACAAAAGCTAGATACTCCTCTGCCCTCGAAGAGCTTCTATTTCATTTTCTAGTTACCTTTTTGATATGTTAATATCTTTGTAAAGACATCGCTGTTTACTATTTAGCTATTTAGGAACACAGATTTTTCCTGGGGGGTGGTGCAGAAAGTTTTCATGGGTACAGAAAAGTCCCCCTCTTTGCAGTGGCAAATCAGCCCCTTCTCCTTAACTTATATTATAGCACTGCCTGAGGAACAGAGACAGTAAATAATTTGTCTGAACTCAAACAGCCTGTAAGTAACTGAGGTAAAACTTGACTCCAAGTCTTGGTGACTCTGGGCAATACTATCTCTCACATTCTGTTTCTACGTTTTTCATTATGATATTCTGGGAAACTGAGATATGGTTTTCAGTTAGACCAATGATGAAAGAACAGAATCAAAACTTGCTGGCTAGGCTGACCCTTCTGTTTGGTAAACTGGTCCTTTTTTTATTGAATGCATAAGAAATAAAGTCTACAATTCTCAGTGCATTTTTAAGGAGTAATGTATTATGCCAATCTTTATTCTTTTCTACCCTATTACTGACCTACATAACAACTACTACTGTGCAGAAAGCTGTAGCTTGATGCTATGTAAAATACTGAATCACCTCCTTAGTCTTTGCTCTTAAGAAGTTTATAATCTAGTATTTTTTAATTACCCTTTTGATGTGTTAATGCCCCTGAGAAGAAATCACTGTTTACCCTTTATGTAAAAATATTTATAGCAGCACTTTTTGTAGTAGCAAAGAATTAAATGGAGAGTAGGTGCCTACTGACTGGTGGAATTGCTAAAGAAACCATTGTACCTGAAAGTAATATAATATTAGTGAGCAATAAGAAACAACGAATATGATGACTACAGAGAAGCTTAGAAAAATTTATATGAACTAAATATATATGGATATAATATATATGGATAGAGAGAGAAAGGAAAAAGCAAGAGGGACAGACAGAGATAAAGACAGAAGGACAGAGACAGAGAGGGACAGAAAGAGAGGGAGACAGAAAACCCATTTTACTCTAGAACTGAATATAGTACTTATCAGGGAGACTGTAATACCAAAAAATAGAAAGACTACATCTTAAAATCATAAACGGAATCAGAAAGGACCCTAGAGATCAAGTCCTATCCCCTTCTTTTGCAGATAAAAAAACTCTATAGTTCAGAGAAAATAAATGACTTCTCTGTGAACACACAAGAAGGTAGTGGCAAAGCAGGGAGTAGAATTCAGATCCTTTGAGTCCCAGACCAGGGCTCTAGTCACTGTACTATGCTGCCATCTTCTAGTTTTGAGAGGTTTTAGTAACAAGGTCTAGTTTGTCCCTTTCCATAATACTATACTTCCATGATTCCTACGAGCTATAGAGCTATCATAAGCTATCTACTCCTTTTTTTAGTTTTTTTTTTTAATAAGGGTGTAACTTTCCCCCCTTGAATTCTTTATTTATTTTTGTATTCTTTTTGTTTTTTTTTTTAGATTTTGAGTTCTGAATTTTCTCCCTCTCTCCTGCCCCTCCCCCATGCATTAAGAAAGCAAGAATTGTGATATCGATTATTCATACATATGAAATACATACATACAAAACATATATTTCCATATTAGCCATGTTGCCAAAAAAAGCAAGAAAAATAAAGAGAAACTTTATGCTTCAATCCTGTAATGGTAAACAGGGTGGGACTTTTTTTTTTTTTTTTTTTTACTGTTTTCTCTTGAAAACCCAGATGTTGGTGCCTCTCTCTCTCTGGTAACTATGTAATTCCCTGGTCAGACAGCTAGAGGCCTGTCTGTTGATTTCTCTGTGTTTCCTCTGTTTATATAATATATGCTTGTAATTTCTGTTTGTATTCTCTCTGAAGTTCAGGGTGCTGGCTTTTTCCCCTGAACTAAGTGAATGATATATGTATGTTTAATTAAAGTGGGATTGTTAACCCCTTAAAGTTGCTTTCCTTAGAAAAGCAGATCGAAGAACCTGTGCTGGCAGTCCTTCTGTGTACTGGTGTTGTTGGTCTTACACAGCCACAGTAGCAGCAAGCAACATTGTTGTTACAAATATGCGCACAAATTCCATCAGTTCTTTCTCTAGAGGTGGACAGCATTTTTCATCACAGGTTCTTCAGAACTGTCTTGGATAACTATATTGATCAAAATAGTTAAGTCATCATCTTACGTATTACTGTGTACAATGTTCTCCTGGTTATTCTCACTACACTTTGTAGCAGTTTATATCAATCTTTCCAAGTTTTTCTGAAATCATCCTACTAATTATTTCTTATAGCACAATAGTATTCCATCAAAATCATATACTACAACTTGTTCAACCATTCCTGAATTGATGGGCATTCTCTTGATTTCCAATTCTTTGCCACCACTAAAAGAGCTGCTCTAAATATTTTGTACATATAGGTTCCTTTGCTTTTTTATGACCTCTTTGGGATACAGACCTAGTAGTGGCATTGCTTGAGTCAAAGTGTATGCAGTTTTATAGCCCTTTAGGCATAGTTCCAAATTGTTCTCCAGAATGGTTGGATCAGTTCAAAACTCTACCAACAGGGCATCAGTGTCCCATATTTTCCATATCCACTCCAACATCTGTCATTTTCCTTTTCTGCCATGTTAGTCAATTTGATTAGTGTGAGATGGGTACCTCAGAATTGTTTTAATTTGCGTTTCTCTAATCAATAATGATTGAGACCATTTTTTCATATGACTATGGATTAAACCTATCTACTCTTAATTACTCATAACAGTGAAAGGAAATGAAGTCACAGATAATCCTTAATGGTAAATAATAATTTTTAAAAGATCACTGGAATTTGAATTTGGAATATAATACGTTTCTATTCACTTTATAAGTTAGAGAAGGTGCCAACTTGCATTGACGCCACTCACCTGGGGAGGGGGTGGGGGGAAGGATCCTATACTACTAAAATCCCAGGTCTAGTCCCTATTCTCATTTGTTCACCATGAGAACTTAACGGAGGGCATCAAAATTAACAACGATAATGAATCACCTGCCCAGAGATGATCACTGGGAATAAGAAGGCAAATACTATTTAGTCTAGTGCTACAGGCTTAGTAGGTGCTCATTTAATGTTTGTTAAATGAATGGCTCCCCATTGTCTATATAATCAAATTCAATCCCCTCTGCTTAGCATTCAAGCTCTCTATAATTTGATTCCACCCTCTCTATTCCACTTTACTCCCTCCCCCTCCACTTCAAATCCCAGGACAGACCTTTTATTTTAATCTTATCTATATACAAGCACATTCCATTCTTGTGTTCATACCTTTCCTCATACATGAACTGGAACACCTTCCCTTTTTTCCTGCACCTATACAAAGGCTTACTTCCACTCACACTCTGAAGGGGGGCATCTGCTATATTCTCCTTCGCTCACTATTATTTCACGTGTGCACATCCCCTCTCCATAACTAACTTAAGGCCCCTTGAGGGCAGGCATCATGTTTTATATTTTTCTGTGGATGCCTCACAGCACCCTGGAATAGCACTGGGCACAGAGTTATCTCTAGAGATAATATCTAATTGAAGGAGAATGTTCCTTAAAAGCTACCATTGCATCATTTTCACATGTTTCAGAGTGGCTAAGGCACTTGATGAAATAGAAAACCAATAGGCATGGAGAAGAATAAGAGGATAGGGAGGGCAAGGTATAAATTAGCTATGCAAATTTTGGGGAAACAATTTAGCAGTCACATGTACTCCTCTCCCCACTTTTCAACAAATTACTTTTATACATCTTATTCATCTTAACTTTTTTTTGGAGGGGTGAGGCAATTGGGATTAAGTGACTTGCCCAGGGTCACACAGCTATTAAGTGTCAAGTGCCTGGTCTGAGGCCGGATTTGAACTCAGATCCTCCTGACTCCAGGGCCCTCTTCCCAATACTTCACCACCTAGTTGCCCCCTCATCTTAGCTTTCTTTGTAACTTGTTAATATGCCCCTGTAATAGTAATTAAGGTGGGATTTTTTCTGTTGGCCTTTAAGGATTCTGGCCTTTGTTTGAATGGGGCAGATAAAGTGAGATGTTTTTGTATTTCTCAGCACTGAGACTATAGGGGGTCATTGATTTGTATCTGATGTGATATTGGGGGTGGGGAACTTCTCCACACCCAGCCCAGGTGAGGTCAAGGCCCTCAGGCCCTGAACAGTATATATAAGCACAGAGGTTGGCGTTCTCTCTCAGAGCTCTTAGCCACAGCAAAAGCGGCACGTGACTCTGGGCCAGCCGTTGTAATGAGCTCCCTGGCTGAACACTCAGATGTTGATAACTATGAATTGTATTTCGTCTGTAATTCACGGTGCTGGCTTTTTCCCCTGAACTAAGTGGATGTTATTTGTATGCTGGATTAAAGTAAGATTGTTAACCCCTTAACGTTGCTTTCCTTAAGTAAAGCAGATCAAAAGGACCTGTGTTGGCAGTTTTCTGGGTGGTGATTGTTGGTGGATCTTACACCCCCGCAGAAGCTGCTAGCTGGATTATTGATACAACCCTACACAAAACTGGGGAACAAAGAGGTTAGGAGCCCTGCTCAAGGTCAAACAGTTTATAGAGGTGGGACTGTAATTATGGTTTCCCAAGTGCATCTCAATGCTTCTCCTATTAGCCCACATGGCTCTGAATGCATGTTTCAACCATATCAGCAACATTATCTCACAGATGTTCCCTTCTCTTGCATGGACTTACACTGCAAATCTGGTGAGGGAAAACAAAACCAGATGGAAGCCCTAAAAATGGAAGCCTTCCAAATGGGAGAAGAGCTTTTGCTATTGGACAGAAGCTGCAGGTCTGGCTATTTAAAGCCTGGATTTAGGTGCGTGCATGAAAAGCACATTTCCAAGGTCATAGAACAGGAAACCATGTGAAATGTCAGCATCTCAAGGTGACCTGCTGAAACCTATTTTCCTCTTTTCTGCAGATAAATGCAGAGGATGAGCTGTGCTGGACTATGAGAGTTTCTTTTTTTTTTCTTTAATCCAAAATTAAAACAGCAATGACCAAGACAAAGATAAGGAGTTGTCCATAAAGATGGTTCAGGGTGAGGATACTAAACAGGATACAGCTGTGAGTGTCTGAAATAGATGCGGCATGCACTGTTAAAGGTAATGGGACTTTACCCAAGCTTTCCTCTATAATTGATTCCTAAAGAGTTAAGGTCTTGTTTTAGATAAATAGACCAATTGGCCAGATAAAAGACAGTGGTCTTGATATTAATCTCACTCTAAGGCTAGGCACAGCCAAAAGTGACATCTGGGAACATTTCCCTTTAAGGAGCTTCTTTTGGTTTCTGGGTCTCCTCATTTGAAGGGAGGAAGTGATAAACATTCTCTTCCAAGTACTTAAGAACCTTTCCCATAAAGGATAGCAAGCCAATACCAAGTTAAATGCACAACCATATTAATCCTTTTCATAGGCTAAAAATAAGATGGAGCAATAAGAGGGCAGGGGCTCCTGTTTTATCTATCATCACATCACCAGCTGCTTGCACATGGGAGGCACTCTAGAAACATTTGCTGAAAAGGAAAAAAAAAACTTGGTAGTCTTCCTTATACCAGAAGTAGAGAATAAGACTAAATTTAAGGAAGAAATCAGTGTCAAGTCTGGCACAGGGGAAATGCTCACTCACAGAATGAGTGAATGGGGAAGCAGCCAACAAAGAATTTATGTAGTTCAGCTCTTATATTTGTTTCGCAGAAGGATTTCACCCCCTCACTAGAGGGAATGGGATCAGGAGACTCATAGGATATACAGTAGGAAAAGATCTTAGAAATCACTGATGCCAACCCCCTGATTTTACAGATGAGGAAAGTGAGGTCAAAAGAAATTAAATGACTTGCCCAAGGTCACACAGGTAGTAAGTGGCAGAAAGAAGGTGTTCACCCTCTAAATCCTCTAAACCCAAACCCAATGTTCTCTCTACTGCACCACACTGTCCACTGGACAGACATAAAGGTAGCATATCGACATAAAAGCATTCCTGTAACAGAGATAAGAAAAAACTCCACATGGCAACAACTGCAAAACTATTAAAGACAAGAAAGACCAATGGTGATAAACACTTGCTCTTCAACTATCTGGTAGATAGATGCCTGCAGTTCTCTCGAGATAACCTGGTTACTGATTTAAAACACCCACACACATCCAACATACCCTTCATTTCTTAGGAAAAAATAATCCCTCCCCTCAAAGTCTAAAAGAATGATATCACTAATTGGAATGGTTCCCATTCAGGAGTTCTGGCCTCAGTCAATTGCAAAGGGTATGAAAAGTCAGGTGAATTTCATTTCCCTTCTCCCTTATCCAATTATGCCCCACTCCCTATGGATTTGTGCTATTTATTCTACCATGGACCTCAAGATATTAACGCAATGTATCTGTACCTACCGAATCTCAACTACTCTTTTAAATTATCTATCAAAGTATCCAAGGAAAAAAAGGGGAGCAAAAGTAAGCTGTTTTTATGTCACACCTCTCCCTCACCTATAGACAAGTCTGGGAGAACAAAGCTCTGGAAGTATATACTCACAAAAATGATGCTTCAAATAGGATGTGGGGCAAAAGTCTAAGGAAATGGTTTAATCAGACCACACCCTTTAAACCCCACAAATACTACAGTGATTTAATTGCTTTGTTCGGAAAGGAAACACCCTTTAAGTTCAATTACTCATGAAATGGACTAAATCATTACAACTGACTCTGAAAGACAACATTCATTCATGGTCAATCTAGGAATGGGAATTTCTGAATTCTGAATTTCTAAAACAATTCCAAAAGTGTAAGAGACAGAAGGAAGCGGTCTTCAATATTAACAAAGATTAGTTCCTCTTTGTTTCAAAGTCAGCATAGATTCATCATGCCAAAAAGGAAATAGTAAAGACCCTCCAAATGCAAAGGAACAGCCCCATAGAAGTTGCCCTGCTCTGTTCTTCAATCCAAATGACATCAATGGGAACTTCTTTTCAAATATTACTTATTCTAAGTTATTTTTTAATTAACACATAAAATTAAAGTCCAATTACGAGGAATTGCCATTAGTCAGTTAACTGAGCACCTGTTCTAGGTTTTATACACACCTGAAGGAGACTCAAAACCTTGGAAATCTAATCCTGATTTTTTCTCCCTCAAAAGAACAGCTTATCCAGGAGGTATGATGTGTAGATCTTTCTTCCTCACCAAGCCACTAAAATCCTCTGATTTTCAATTCACAAATGCTTCACACAGTGCTAAAACTACTGCAGAGAAGCATCAACAGTAAGCTGAGCCAGCGGATTTCAGACAGTATAGATTGTCGGGGTAACTCCGTGAAAACGATATTCAACAGATTTCTTAGAAAGCTGTCTCATTAATATGTGATCATTTTCTCCATTCTTAGATACTGAAACCATGCTCTAGATTGAATGACTGCTGTTAACATAGCGAATACCCCCCTCCCCTCCATGACATTTCGCTTCCTGTTAACTCTGCCGGACAGAAATGAAGAATGCTATTCACATTATATGCATTTCCCTAAATCCTACAAACTGTGTCAAGCATAACAACATATCATTTAAGACTAGCGGCTCCTCCTACCAGTGTCCTGGGAAACGGCATTTAATCTCTGCACCATTTCTTCCAGGGCCATTTCTTCATTTCTCAGCCAAAATCTCATTCTCCGATAAAATAAAAATCATCCACAGTAAACATGTTTTCCTCTGCTCCAGAAGAAGGGGAGAAAAGGACTACAGCAGTGCTTCCCAGCTCTGCATTTCAATTACTTCATACAGATCCCCCGAACCAACAGAAATAGGGGTCTAAGACCCCCTCCTTCCCTCCCTCTCTCCCTCCCGCCCTCACTGCAATGCACAGACTAAGCCGATGTTGCTTGAGGTCGGTCATGAGGAGGAAACCACTCATGGCTATTTAAACTTGCAATTCTTCCTCGGTGCTGTCGTGTGCCTACCCTGTCTCTACTAAATGCCAGAATTAATGCTGAACATCGATTACACACAGGCTTACCAGTCACTCTCCTCCCCCTCTCTGAGTCCTCCACCCTCTCCTCTCTCTTTCACTTGCTCTGATTGAATCAAGCAGGTTCTAGGGAAGAGAGCTATAAGGGAACAGCAGCTGATTGAGCTTAAACAAATAATGCAGCAGCACCAGACTAAAGCAAACCAACTTCCCACCCTCCCCCCAACAAAATTGCTCACAGCTTTTTCTTTCTTTTCCTCTTTTTTTTTTTAAATCTTTTGCCAACTCAGCTGCTACCAAAGCAGTTACTTGAGATTTATCAGTTCCATCTCAGGGACAAAAGCAGGACTCTGCTGCATGGCACATGCAGGCCAGCACCCTCTCACATCACCCCAACCTACACATTGAGGAGGCCTTCCTGCCCAAGCAATGAGTATTCCATGCAGTGTGCTCCTCACTGGCACTGCCTTCTCCACCACAGCTGTTTTCCCAAGTCCCGCTCTTGGCATCTACAGAAGAGTGGAGCTCCATTTGCCAAGCTTCCTCAGCAAACTGCTTGAAGAAGTTGTCCCATCCAACTGGAGAAGCTGACTTCCTCAAAAGACAAATCTGAGCATTGTGGTACGTAAACCCATTTGAGTAAATTTGTTATTTATCATTAAGAGTAGGGATACTGCCATTTCTATAGGAATGTTATCAAAAAAAGATGAGAACAACAGTGATATTGATAATCTATACAATGTTAAATGTAAAAGGCTAATAATATCACGGACCCTGGCCCTGGAGTCAGGAGGACCTGAGTTCAAATCCAGCCTCAGACACTTGACACACTTACCAGCTGTGTGATTTTGGGCAAGTCACTTACCCCCAATTGCCCTGCCTTCCCCGCTCCAAAAGAATTTTTTTTGAAAAGGCTAATTTCAGAACAGAGACCTGTTCTGTTTGTCTCTGAACCCCAAGATGAGAATGAAAGGGAAGAAGGGGGCAGCTAGGTGGCACGGTGAATAGAGCACTGGCCCTGGAATCAAGAGGACCTGAGTTCAAATTCGGCCTCAGACACTTGACACCTACTAGCTATGTTAACCCTGGATTACCTCACCTCCCTCCCTCCGAAAAAAAAAAAGATGAGAATGAGATGGATATTAATAATAACTTCTACTTTGAAGGGTTAAGAACTAAGCCAAAATAGAGGGGCAGCCCACTGATTCCAGACGCTTCTGCCTCTCAGAAAAGAGAAAGCCCTTTTAACTTGGACACGGGACTTGAAGTTTTACAAAGTGCTTTCCTTACAACTGGAGACTTCTTCCATGACAATTATCCCCATTTTTACAGCCAAGGAAACTGACAATCAGGAAGGTGAAGTGATTTTTCTGAGATTGCACAGCTGGAAAGCAATACTTTAATTCAGGACTTCTGAACCAAAGATGAGAGTGCACCCTTTCAATGACACTAAGTTACCTCTAATAAATAACAATAACAATAATAATATCACGTATATGTAGCACTTTGAGGCTTAGAAAAGACTTTCCTTGAAAATCCCTTGAAGAAGATTGTAACAGGATTAGAATTACTGTTTTCTTTTCAGACATGAGGAAACAGACTCTTGGTTAAGTGACCAATCCAAGATTATGCAAATGAACTTCAGGGCTGGGATTCCAATTCAGGTCTCTCAACTCCATACCAACCATCCTTTCAACTGTACCATGCTACATCACCAAATTATATGATATAATTTAAATATTAATTTAAAATATTTAATTTAAACAAATTAAATTATTCAAATAAATTAATAAATGATAAATTAGTAAATTATTTATATTTTAAAAGAATAATAAATAATTGAAATACATTTTAAATTAAATATTAAATGTACAATACAGAGTAGGGCAGCAAGGTGGTACTGCGGTTAGAGCCCTGGGCTTGGAACTGAAAAAGACTGAGTTCAAATTTGACCTCAGACACTAACTAGCTGTGTGACCCTGGGCACTTAACCTATTTATCTCAGTTTCCTCAACTGTAAAATAGATAATAGTAGCATTCACTTCTACATACTTCTACATTCTACATACTTCTACGTATAAGGATAAAATGAGATAATATTTGTAATGTGCTTAGCATAGTGCCTGGTACATCATAGATGCTTAATAAATGCTTATTCAAACTTTAAAAATTGTTAAAGAGATCACACAAGTGGGAAAGGAACCAGTATGTACAAAAATATTGATAGCAGGTCTTTTTGTGGTGGCAAAGAATTGGAAATCAAGGGGAATGGCTGAACAAGTTGTGATAGATGAATGTAATGGAATGCTATTGTGCTATAAAAAATGAGGAGCAGACAGACTTCACTGCAACCTGGAAAGACTTATATGGACTGATGCTGAGTGAGGGGAGCAGAACCAGCAGAACATTATACACGATTACGGACACACGGAATCTGTAAGGACTAACTTCGATAGACTTGGCTGTTCTCATCAATGCAAGGTTCAAGGACAGCTCCAAAAGACTGATGATGGAAAAAACTATGCACATCCAGAGAAAGAATTACGGAGTCTGAATGCAGATTGAGGCAAACTATTTGCTCTTGCTTTTTTATTCTTCCTTCTCTTTTGGTTTCATTTCTTCTTTTTCATGATTCATTCCATTGGTTATGATTCTTCGTTACAACTTGACTATTATGTAAGTAAGTTTAATGTGAAGGTATATGCAGAACCTATGTCGGATTACATGCCATCTTGGGTAGGGAGGGGGGAGGAGAGGAAGGGAGAGAAAATTTGGAACTCAAAAACTTGTGTAACAATGTTGTAAACTAAAAATAAAAAATAAATTAAAAAAAATAAAAACATTGTTAGAAGTTGGAGTATATTGTACAGGTTACTGTTAATTCATTTAATCAAACAGTCTTGCTATCACTTTGTTACTTAGCATTATGGGCAAAATTCCATTATAATAAATAGAATGAGAAGTTCTCTATGACGAAAATACAGCTTGAATAGCTTAAATCTATATTAACAGTTTTGGGATACCCAGTATTTCCAATTCCCAAAGAACAGTACATAATTATGGGTAACAGTGGCTCTGATTACAATAGTATGTAGTTCTATAAGCAATTGGATTTACATATAGTAAAATCAATAAGCGTTATTATTCTGATAACTCTTGTCTACTGATTTCTATGACACGCCCCTTCTTTACTCAGTGAGCACAGTACTGGGCTCACAGTCTATCTCTCCTCCACAATTTCTAAGCTCAAATCAGAGAACTTCAACATACATACATATTGATAACTCCTTAAAACAACCCTTTCTCCCAGTTGCTTGACTTTTTTTTGTTGTGCATTCATTTCAATTATGTCAGACTCTTTGTGACTCTGGGGTTTTCTTGGAAAAGATACTGGAGTGGTTTACCATTTCCTTCTCCATGTTATTTTACAGATGAGAAAACTGAAGCAAACAGGATTAAGTGACTTGCCCAGGGTCACACAGCTAGTGTCTGAGGCCATATTTCAACTCGGGTCTGACTCTAGGGCCGATGCTCTGTTCACTGTTCTATCTAGCTGCCCCTGGTCCTCACTTTAGCCATTTTCCATTACCATGACCTGTGCCTCAATTTGGCCCTTTCCTATGCCTATACTTCCATATCCCACCTCAATTACACACAGTTAAAGTAGTCATGGGATCATATATGTAGAGATGGAAGGAACCTCAGAGGCCAGCTAGTCCAAGCAGCTCATCTGATTACTTGTGGAAACTGAGCCATGCAGTCTTTACTTGAAGACCTCTAATGAAGGGAGAATCTAGTATTAGCCCTAATTTTTTGGAAGATTTTCCTTATATTGAGCCTAATATATCTTTCTGTAGCTACCACCTGCAGCTCCTACTCCTAATCATATCCTCCATAGCTAAGTTGCCCAATTCAATTCCTCTTTCACAATTCACTCTATCCGTGGTAGTGCCTCCTAGCTACCCCTCTCATTTACAATACAGCCTTTCAAATGAACTATCATGTCCCTACTAAAACTTCTCTTTATCAAGCTAGACATCCTCAACTGGTATGATATTCTATCAAAAACTCTTAACCTGGATATTCTCCTTTGGGTTCTCTCCAACTCCATTTCCATATTATATGCATGTTATATCCTTATTATATGCATTGCATATTCTATACATGTCTTTTAAAATATAAGTTGGTTGAGGAGTATTTTGTGCATCTAAATTTTGTGCATTCTCCCCCATTCATAATTTCTCATCTTTATCTTTCTGTCTTCAGCATTTTATTCTTGAGAGCTTCCCACTCCTCTTGGATTGACTTCCTCTGTATAATTTTAGGTCATGGACTCCTATCTTCTCTGAACCTTGTGAAATCCTCCCTTCCCAAATGCAGGATGGATATCATGTTACAATCTGCTTTCCTCAACTCCTTCATGAATTCAAAATTCTCATCATTTTTACTTAACTAGTTCTTCCTCATTATCCTTCACAATCAGATCCAGAATAGCAATTCCTCTAATCATTTTCTCTACTTTTTGAAAAAAGAAATCATCATCAAAGCAAGTCCAGGAATTACCAGCTCTTCTTTTTAGAGAGACAGAGATACTTCCTGAAGATGGACAAATAAATAGTCTTCCATCACTACATCAGGCCACTTAGTGATCCATTTCCTTAACTTACTTATTTCTTTCTATTGTTTGGGTTGCCTCTATAGCCCCACAAAACATTGTTTCTGTATCTCTCTCTCTTCATTTTTACTAAAATGTTTTACACCAATCAGCCCCAACTCTAGATCCTGGATTTCCTCCCTTGATATTTTCCTAATATGTAATGCTGCTTCCCACCCACCCCCACTTTTATATATTCTACTCCTTTTGAATAAAGTATATCCTTTCATGGTCAAATAATGGTTAGAGGTCCCATCTCAGTAAAATCTATGAGACTCAATTTGCTCCTTGTATCAGTTTCTCTAGTTAATCTTGCTATTGCTTTGTAAATCTGAGGTTGTGGGCTTTATCTCAGTCCTCCTTTTAAAAATATTCTTGTAAATTACTGGGTATCTCTGCCATTATCCATCTATTTTAAATGGCTATTCTCTATAATTTGGACAGGTAGGTGAATAGAGTACCAGTTCTGGAGCGAAGAGGACCTGAGTTCAGTTGTGACCTTAGGTACTTACTGGCTGTGTGACCCTGGGCAAGTCACTTAACCCTGTTTGCCTCAGTTTCCTCATCTGTAAAATGAGGTGGAGAAAGAAATGGCAAACTACTACAACACATTTGCCGAGAAACCCCAAATGGGGCCATGGAGATTAGGACACAACTGAAATGACTCAACAACAACAAATTCTCTGTAGTATCCATGTGAGTAGATTATACAAAGAGACATTTCTTCTGCTTTCCCTTTTCAGATTAAATTCCTCTTGATTAACCCTGCATGATTCCAAGTAAATAAATATTTCACCAGACTTTATTAGATGTATTCTCCTTCCTTAGCCAAGGGACCATTACCCCTACTCTTAGTCTCTGATGCAAAAATCCAAATCTCATTTTCAGGTACAATCTTCTTACTCAGCTGTACCTTTCTCATATCTGCCACTCTTTCCGCAAGGCCACTGGAGCAGTGATGAGAATACCACCTGTGCCCCTAAAGGTCTTCAGTTTCATGCCCAGCACTTCACAATCCATTTTACAGTCCCTAATAATGCTTTCTAGGTTCCTTCTGGCAATATCATTTGTTCCTACAAAAATCACCAGAAGAAGATAACAGTAATTAGGTTTGACAAGTCTTTCTAGTCTTTATTACGTCTGAAACAAATGTCTCAAACAGATTGGTAATGTCATATCAACAAAGAACTGCCTTGCTTCCCCATCACTACGTACTAATCTCTACTGCTCATCTTCACTTCCCCTGACCCTTAAGAAATAATTCCTCCCTCACTATCCACCTGTGACTCCTCACCATTCCTTAAAGCTCAAATGGCTTCTTCATCCCTAGAGGGTCCAGTTCCTCCGCAGTATAGATAAAACCTCACATCAGCACTATTAGCACTAAGTGTTCATTAATCCTTCTTCCCTTCATCCTTCCATTATTCTATCCTCCAGCCTCCTGACACAGATCAAGATCTCCTTCTGTTACTTCAGTTCCATTTCCTTCTGGTCTGTGTTTGTTTTATTTTGAAGCCCTGTCTTCCATTTTTCAATGGAATACATTGATAGCCTGGAAAATGGAGATACTTTCCTCTGGCCCTTGTACATTCTCCTCTAGGAAGTCAGTTAGTATTTTGTACCTACACAGCTGTCATTTGGCAAAGCATCTAACATCATGCATTCTATCTAGGTCACGTCAAAATTCTCTTTGCCCTCTATGCTTGCTGGAAGTCAGATCTTCAGTCCCTTTTCATTATTTCTGATGGTTCTTGTGGCCACATCTTACACCTATCTGCTGTGCCCATTTTCCCATTTCCCACTTCTAGCCACCTTTTTGGATGTGACTCCTAAAAGAGGAAGCAGCTAGGTGGCACAATGCTCTAGGCCCAGAGTCAGGAAGATGACTCTTCCCGAGTTCAAATCTGGCTGCAGACACTTGCTAGCTGTGTGACCCTGGGCAAGTCATTTAATCCTGTTTGCCTTAGTTTCTCATTTGTTAAATGAACTGAAGAAGGAAATGGCAATCTACTCCAATATCTTTGCCAAGAAAACCCCCAGTGGGGTCACAGAGAGTTGGACAAAATTGAAATAACTGAACAATAACAAACAACTGAAAAGAGGCTTTATTTATTGATAATCTCCCTCCACCTCAATAAAAATGAGGCAGGCTGGCCTTTGGCAACCAGCAGCTTCTTGACAGAGGCCCAATGAAAACAACAGCTGAGACCCTGTGGTCTATGGGAAGGGAGGTTTGGGGTTTCTTTTTTTGGGGGGGGAGGTATTTATTTACTGAATGCAATTACTAACTACTTCATCCCTCTTCTTCTTAGTGTATGTTTCCCACTGCTCCTACTGCACTCTCTATGATTAGCCTTTTTAGAAGCCTCCCTTTTCCCAAGTTCCCATTCACCAGTGATCTAATCTAATGCCTCATTTTACAAGAGGAAAGTGATGCTCAAAAGAAAAAACAACATCTTTAAGATAGGAGTCAGCAAAACTTGCATTTTAATCTAAATGTTGTAATTCCAAATTCAATACTTCTTATACTATTCCAGTTTTCTCAGTTGAAGGCTAATCTGCCATAACTGAGGTGAGAGATGAGAATAAAGAGTGAAAAGTTTGGGAACAAATGGAGCAAGAATTCAGAAAGAGAGTATTTAAAAGGTAAAGTCCCACCTTCTGCAAAAAGGCTTTCTCAGTCCTCCTGAACCTTAGCACCTGCACTCTGAGACTACCCTGTATCTATCTTGTTTGTATGTAATTGTTTGCATGTTACCTTCCCCATTAGACTGTGACCTCTTTGAGAACAGAGACTGATTTGTGCTTTCTTTGTATTCCGAGCACTGAAGAGAGAGCCTGGCATATAACAGTACTTGATAAATTCCAATTAATTTACTAACTTACTACAGTACAAAGATGTAATTATATAGTATAAAGAAGAGAGCACTGGATATGGGGTTAGATGATTTGAGTTAATATCCCAGCTCCTCATTCATTCTATCTTTCATTCATCATCTATAAAATTAGGATGTTGGACCGGATGATAGATTCAAAGCTAGAAGGAATCTTAGAGGCCAGTGTGTCCAACACTCTCATAATACAGATGATAAAATAGAGTCTCAGAGAGGTTAGGTTATACTCTTAAGGTCACAGAGCCATGATATGTTTAAAGCAGGATTCGAACCCAGGTCTTCTTACTCCATGTTTTGTACTCTACACCCCCCCCCCATATAATACTGATTCTTCTGGTAAAGGCTCTTTTATTAAAAAAATCCCATATGTTTATATCTTGTTGACATTAGCAAAGATACCATTGAAGGTTAAAATACTCAAATGCATCTGTGATCTTATCATTATGACGTTGACAACATCCAACAGATCCCGTCCATGCCTGCCCATCTTATGGAATTCTTTTCCTTCCCTAAGTTCCCCATGAGAGATCTCCCCAATATGCTGGAGAACTTCCTTTCCTTCACCTCATGTCTTGAATGGATTGCTAGGACTATCCATTCATCATTCCTCATCATGTCACCAGCTCATCTTTATCCATTTTATATGCTCTGATAAGATCTTTTATTCTAGTTCTTCTTTGAAGTTTCCATTAATGTAGCCTGCTCACATCCACCATCAACTTCTCCATTACCCCCTGTGTAATACTAATTTTCAATTTGGAGAGAATACTGGCAAACTCAAATAGATACTGGGACCACTAATGCATACATCAGCGTTGCTAGGGGCTACGCATTGACTTAGTTTTAAAATGTAGTGTTTTCTGTTTTGTTTTAATTTTATTTATTTTGTTAAATATTTCCCAATTACATTTTAATGTGGTTCTAGCCTCACACAGGAGTGTTGTGTTATACTCTCCCAGCCACACCACACCACTTGTAG
The DNA here is from genome assembly GCF_011100635.1 of Trichosurus vulpecula. Classification (NCBI taxonomy): domain Eukaryota; kingdom Metazoa; phylum Chordata; class Mammalia; order Diprotodontia; family Phalangeridae; genus Trichosurus; species Trichosurus vulpecula. The sequence goes on along the minus strand of NC_050576.1, from coordinate 390,779,573 downwards.
AAGAATAGGCCTTTGTTTCTGAGAGAATCTTGGGGGCTTTAAAGGGGTTTTGCAATTTCTTGAAGGCAATCCGGCCCACTTTTCTCCAGTTTAATTCTGTGTTTAACTCAGTGTGAGAAGTGCTGCAACAATTCATGACCACAAAAAGGGATGAGGTGAAAAAAAAGTGAGTGAATTACTTTTATAAAGTAATAAAGAACATTGCAGGAGTTAATAGATGACAACAACATGGATGGAGGGAGTGGCAGTGCAGACAGATGCATGGATTTCTAGAGGAAAAGTCCTTGATATATGATGACAGAGGAATGGTTTGAAAGGAAGATTGGGGAGCCAAATATATGCTCCTCCATGCAGATCAGGCAAGTAGGAATCAGTCCATTAACATTTATTATACTCCTACTATGTGACAGGTACCCAGTTAAATGCTGAAGATACAAATGAAAATAAAAACAAAAACAAGTCCCTGCCCTCAAGGAGATTAAAATCTAATGTGGGAACACTCAGTTCCTAGCTCATGGGAAATGAGGATAAAAATTGTATTGAGCCCCTTCTGTTAAAGTGATGGAGTATAAGAAACGTAGGCTCACAACTTCTGATTCCTAGGTTCGACATTCTTTCAGGTATGAGTCTAGTCTCTTACTTCTATTATCCATCCTTCACACAGAGGCTAGAAATAATCTTCCTGAGGCATAAACCTACCTGACCAGGATGCCCCCCTCCTCAAAACCTTCATTCACTTTCAACTGTCCCAAAAACAAAATGCAAATTCCTTAGCTTGGCATTTAAAGCCATCCACAATTAGGCTTGCTATCCATATTTACTATCACTCCCCTTCATGTACTCATGTATTAGAAAGTGTGCTTAGAATCAGAGGACCTGGGTTTGTATCAGATTAGACTGATGGCTGTATGCTGAACAAACCCTGTAATATCTTCTTTCCATGATTTCACACAGACCATTTATTCACCAGCTCTGGAATACACTCCCTCATTTCCACCACTCAAAATCCTCTCCATTCAAGGTCCAGCTTAAGTGTTATTTCCTCTGTACCACTTCCAAGTGCCACTTCCTTCAAGAATCCCCAGGATAATGTATTCTTTTTTGAGGCAATTGGGGTTAAGTGACTTGCCCAGGGTCACACAGCTAGTAAGTGTCTGAAGCTGGATTTTAATTCAGGTCCTCCTGACACCAGGGCCAGTACTCTATCCACTGTATCACCTAGCTCCCCCTAAGATAATGTGTTATTTCCCGAGGTGTGCTGATAAATGTTTAACAAGTCAGTTCTCTGAAATCCAACATGCTTTTAAGTTTAATCTTCATTATTATCATTTTCTCTATCATGTTTTTCAATCTAGACAATCAACAGAACAATAAATCAGCCCTGATTTGTAGCTTTGCTCACTTCTAAAGTGTCAGTCCTCACACTGAAAATTTAACAATGGGCTCAGTTCCTACCTGGTTCTCTTCTCAATTAACAAAAATGTTTTATTGGTATTTTCTGATGTTCACACAAGTTATTTCCCAGGATAGCCCTTAAATTTTCCTAAAGCACCTTTTCTTGATCACGTCTGTCTGTACACATGTTGTATCCCCTATAGAAGAATATAAATATCTTGAGAGCAACGATGTGTAATTTTTGCTCTTTGTATCCCCCAGCCTAGTTACTTGCACATGGTAGAAACTTAATAAAGGTTGAATCGAATTTGTCAATTACACCACACTGCTCTATTTACATCTTCCTTTGCCTAACCAAATTTTGTCTGGTCATATACTACGTTTCATACATGTAAGATGAGGATTAAATTGTTAAGTGTAGGTAAGGTTGACATGTTTCATTCGTTGGCTAGTGACTGACGTTTACAAAGTCAGCAGTTCCAAGAATAACGTTCACACCAGCTATTTGGGTAATATTGATGCCTTCTTGCTAATACAAACTAATTTTTCCTCATAGCATTTTAATTCATAGACAATTATTTGGGTTAATTATGAGATTATTCAGCTAAGGTTAACATTTGTCAGTTTTAGGCTTCAGAGACCTTACTGGAAACCTGCTTCGTGACAGCAGGGCAATGATTTGTCGGTTGTATTCTTTTGAAATCCCAAAATGCCAGCCTGACAAGTAAATGTTGACTTCCACAATCAACACCAACCAACTTAGCTAAGGAAAAGGTGATTTGTTGTTTGTAAGAAGATTTCCTTATCAAATAAACCTACACAGTGAAGAGGTTATCTTCACCCCCCCCTCCCCCATCCCAGATTTTCCCTTTGCTTCTGAATTTGGGTTGCTCCTTGTTAAAGGAAAATCATAGTCAGATATTTAAATATAAATTGAAAACAAAAAGCATTGTCTAACTTGTCTAAGCATGTTTTAGTCCTTATAATTAAAGAGAACATGGTTAAATGTCCTTTGTATGTCAAGGTAGATCGATTCCCTTGATGGCAATAATTTTCCTCAAGTGGTCAAGTTTGTTTCTTCTGTGGGGTAACAGGCACAAAATTCAAGTTTCCCCACAAGTCACTGGGCAAATATTTTGCCCTGCAGGATGGTCTGATTCTCAATACTATTAGAGAAATAAAATGATAGAATAGAATCTCAACTCTTGAATCCTCTTCCCTCTGAGGGGATGGCTCCTCCCAGAACCTCCATTTAGGAACGGAAGCCAAGACAGTCAGTTCTTTCTCCAGGCTGCAATCCAGACTTGAACATAGTGAGCCTGTTCCATATACCTTCCCCACATGCCTTCTCTTTTCAGCTTCATTTTACATGTTTCCTTTTACAGGCCCTCATATAAGTTACTTGAGGGCAGAGATCGCTTTTCTTTTCATTATGTTTGTATTGCCATTCTAAGTGTTTAATGCTTATTAACTGACTGACGGATTACTGAATAATCACAATATTTCCCTTAAGTAAATGGTTCAATGGGGAATCATAATTTCATCATTAGGTGCAATACAATTACATCACTTATTTTTTTTAACTTTACCAATTAAAATGTGATAGTTCTCCCCTGGTGTGGAGAGTAAAGCAGTCTGGTGTGGTTTTCCCAAGATAGGGAAAAAAGCTTAAGAGGGAAAAAAGAACACATTCTCAACTAAATACAGTTCTTCAATGATAAAAATAATTTTCCCAAGGAAAGCCAAAATTTCAATTATGTGGGAAGCCCAAATGCTTTTTTTCAGTGATTTAAACACTCATTATTACGAATCCTGACTCACACAAATGCTTGACTAATTTGGTAGTCATGAACATAAAACAAACTCAAAGCAGGACCATTTTCAGTAAAGTTATTATATATACTGAAATTATAACACCCCCACATCTCTATTTAAGGAAGTGATATGTATAAATATAAATAAATCTTTCCTTCAGAGAAAATTGGCCTATTTTGATTTACTATTCCCCATAAAATGCTATACATATTAAAATAGGAAACAGTTTGTGTGTATATACATACACACACACACACATATATATATAAAATATATTTTACAAACAGAATGGTTAAATTATATGCCTCCAAATTCAAAGGAAACAAATCTTCACAGGGTGTCTGCTATGAAATGACACTTAATTGGCAGAGGGAAGGGAAGAGGAAATTGGTGTTTTCTCTTATTATTCACACCTTTCATATTTCTCCACTACATAGTCTTCCTATTACCCAGTAGGTAGAGGGGATGTGATACCTGGCACAAGCAGGTATTTAACGCTTGTTTATTGATTGGTAATAGATCTTTATGTCAAAAGCAATATTTTCTCAACTTTTGAGCAGTGTAACCAGGAAAAGTAGATGAAAATAAGAAAGGACAAAAACATGAAGGAAGGTTAAGTCAAGATACTTTCAAAGGCCATAGGTCTAGACATTTAAGTCCCATAGGGGACTTCTGGGGGCAGAGTCAAGATGGCACAGTGGAGAAAACACTCATCTGAGCTCTCCCAACATTCCCTTCCAACAACTTCCAACACCTAAAATCAAATGCTGGAGTTGCAGAACCAAGAAAAGGTCAGGGTGAGACATTCTTCCAGCTGAAGACAATATAGGAGGTCAGAAAGAAGATCTGGCCCAGAGCCCATATGGGTGAAACACCAGTGACGGGAGTAGGTGGTAGTGACAGAAGTAACAGCAGGTTAGGGAGCTCCCACGCCAGAGATGGTAAGGAGACATGACAAGTGATCGGAAAGCGACTATGTGCCAGTATTAGATGCAAATCAGACACTTTTTTTGCAGCTCCATTGCCTATACTCACTTTGGTTCATAGTTCAAGGGCAGAGAGGGGCACTTTACAAATCCTGACTCATACAAATGCTTGACTAATTTAGTCATGAACTACAGTGCAAAAGCATTGAGGGATAGTATTGCTTTTGGTCCCAAGGGAACAGGGGGCCTAAGGAGCAGTATCAGCGCAGTCCCAAGGGATCAGAGACCCTTCCTCAGTAAGGGCCAGAGTGCAGAGAAGGAGAGCAGTCACCACACCTCACCCCAGATCACAACACCATGGAAGCACAAAAAACTTCCAAAACCCTAGAACTAGCTCTGCAAACAGCAGTTCAAAAAACCTGAAGCTCAAGACAATGCCCCTCCCCTCCAATACCAGTACCAGAACCCAACCTTAACATAAAGTTCAAAATCAAGAAAAAGGGTAGAAAAATGAGTAAACAACAACAAAAAAGAACCTGACTTTAATCTACTATGGAGATCAAGATACAAATTCAGAAGACAATAAGATAAAAATAGCTACAAGGAAAGCCTCAAAGGAAAAAAAATATGTAAACTGAACACAAGCCCAACAAGAATTCCTAAAGGAGCTAAAAAATTATTTTCAAAATCAAATGAGGTAGGAGCCACTTCTGGGAACCAAGATGGCAGAGTAAGAATTAAGTTGCTCTTACCCTCCCTTATTGACCTCTAGAAGCCTAGAAAATATCACCCCAGGAAAAACCCTAGAAGAGCTGAGCCTGCGGAAAGACTGGGTGCAGCAGTTTTGTAGCCCAGGAAGCTTGAGGGATTAATAGGAAAGGTCCCTCTCGCTCTGGGGCAGGAGAGAAACACAGTATGGGAGGCATCCCAGCAAGCAAGCCCCAACTCAGAAAACCAGGGGGAGATCCTGAGCCCCAGGGTGGTGGAACAGGCAACACCAGGTCCCTTGAGTGCTTCAGCACAGGTAGGGGAACTGGTAGACACCAGCTAGGAAAGCTACCACATGCCCAGGTGTTCCCTGGCAACCAAATTTTGCAGTGCTTCAGCACAACTCCAGGAAACACAACTCCATGAGGCACAGCTCCAGACTGGGAGACATCCTCCAGCAGCCAAACATGTGAGTACAAGGCCTGGGTGAGCAGGCATCCTTTAGGGGCCAGACTCCCCACCCCCACCCTGAGAGCTCCAGTGTTGCTGACCCCAGCTCAGTACTAGGTAAGCCTCCAACTGTGAGCACTTGAGGCCCCAACACGCAAAGCCAGGAACTAGGCAAACACCATGAGCAAAAAGCAGAAATGGACAATGATTATAGATGCTTATTATGGGGAAAGGGAAGATCAAGGCACAAATTCAGAAAAGGACAACATGGTCAATAAACCCACATCTGAAACCACAGATGGGGAATATGAACTGGTCTCAAGCCCAAAAAGCCTTCTTGGAAGAGCTCAAGATGGATTTTAAAAGTCAAATAAGAGGGGCACCTAGGTGGCGCAGTCAGTAGAGCACCGGCCCTGGAGTCAGGAGGACCTGAGTTCAAATCCGGCCTCAGACACTTGACACATGTACTAGCTGTGTGACCTTGGGCAAGTCACTTAACCCCAACTGCCCTGCCAAAAAGCAAGAAAAAAAAAAAAAGAAAAGTCAAATAAGAGAGGTAGAACAAAAAATGAGAAAATAAGTAAGAGGTATGTATGCAAGAGAGAATCAATAGCTTGGAAAAGGAAGAACAAAAATTGACTGTAGAAAACAAGTCTTTAAAAAATAGAATTGACCAAATAGAAAAGGAGGCACAAAAACTCACTGAAAAGAAGAACTCCTTAAAAAGTAAAATGGGCCAAATGGAAAAGGAGGTACAAAATCTAATAGAAGAAAACGATTTGTTAAAAATTAGAATTGGGCAAGTGGAAACAAATGAGATATTAAGAAACAGTCAAACAGAAACAAAAGAATGAAAAAATAGAATAAAATGTAAAATACCTCATTGGTAAAACAAATGACCTGGAAAATAGATCCAGAAGAGACAATTTAAAAATTATTGGTCTATCTAAAAACTATGATTAAAAAAAAAGAGCCTGGACAGCATGTTTCAGGAAATCATCAAGGAAAACTTCCCTGCTGTCCTAGAACCAGAAGGTAAAATAGTCAATGAAAGAATTCACCAATCACTTCCCGAAAGAGATCTCAAATTGAAAATGCCAAGAAATATTGTAGATAAATTCCAAAATTACCAGGTCAAAGAGAAAATACTGCAAGCAGCCAGAAAGAAACAATTTAAGTACCATGGAACCATAGTCAGAATTGTGCAGGAACTTGCAGCTTCTACAATAAAGATCAGAGGGTGTGGAATACAATATTCTATAAGGCAAAGGAGCATGGGTTACAACTAAGGATCAAGTACCCAGTGAAACTGAGAATAATCTTTCACTGGAGGAAATCTTGGACATTCAACGAAATAGGAGACTTCCAAACCTTCCTGATGAAAAGACCAGAGCTCAACAGAAAATCTGATCTTCAAATACAAGACTTGAGAGGCATAAAAAGATAAACAGGAAAGAAAAACAACAACATGTTATTAATAAGGGCAAATTATTTACATCCCTCCAAGGGAGTATGACACTTATAACACTTAAGAACTGTATTGCAACATTTAAAAGGAATATACATAGACTGAAGGCATGGGTATAAGTTGACTTTGATGTAATGATAAAAAAATCTAAGTAGTAAAAAGAGATTGCACTGGGAGAAGAGGAAAGGAGGAGGCAGACAAGGGTAAATTACATCACAAGAAAAGGCACAAAAACCAATACAGTAGAGGGAAAGAAGGGAGGGAGATGAGCATTGTTTGAACCTTACTTTCATTAGATTTGGCTCAAAGAGGGAATAACATAATCAGTTAGGTATAGAAATCTAACTTACCCTATAGGAAGTAGGAGGGGAAAGGGAAGAGAAAAGGGAGGGGGTAGATAGAAGGGAGAGAAGAAGTAGTAAGGATAAAGGGGAAGAAAACGGAGAGGGCTGATAGAAGGGAGGGCAGACTGAGGGAGGCGGTGGTCGACAGCAAAACTTTAGTGAGGAGGGAAAGGGAAAAAGGGGAGAGAAAAGTATAAATGGGGGGAAATAGGATTGAGAGAAAGACATAGACAGCACATTAAAGTGAAAATTTTTTGCACAAACAAAACCAATGCAACCAAGATTAGAAAGGTAGCAGAAAGCTGGGAAACAATTTTTATAGCCAATGTCTCTGATAAAGGCCTGCGAGGTTAATGGAATATAAGACCTTCCCTGTCCTTTAATAGCCCTATGTGACCACATGTGTCTCCTTTTTTCCTGGAACAGGGGCCCTGTTCCCAGGTTTAAAGTACACAGGTATTTCAAACACAGATGTATTGCTGCTTTGAGCTCTGGCCCAGCTCACAGCTGTGACACATTCTGAGTTACATTGTGAAAAGAATTTGCCTAAAGGGAAGCTTGCTTGCAGAAAGCTTTCACACCTTTTGGTACTAAGCAAATTAGGCACTGAGTCACAAGGGTTGTGATGCCTTCTGACTCTGAGCCTATTAGCCGAAAGGGTATGTATATGTATATGTTTATATGTATATATGTGTATATAAGTGTATATATGTATATGTATATGTATATGTGTGTATATATATATATAGATATAGATATATAGATACATGTTCTGAGGTGATATTTTGCTTTGGGGGTTCATTCACTCATGAGAACGAACTTTTGATTCCCTAGACGGGACTGAGAAGCCATTTGTTAAGAGCCCCCCAAATACTCAGATGTTGTGCTTCCCTGATCTGGTGGTATATGTAGGTGGTGGTATTACTTTGTTCATACAGTTGGAGCCCTCTCTGTTGAATCTCTGTGCTAATTTCTCTGCTTGTATTTTCTCCACATTCAGGGTACTGACCTTTCCCCTGCATTTATATATGTTTGATTAAAGTAAGATTATTGACCCTCTTAAGGTTGCCTTTCCTTTAGAAAATCAGATCAAAGAACCTGTACTAGCAGGTCATCTTGGGTATGCTAGTGTACTTGCTGTTACAAGGCTTCATTTCTAAAATATAGAGAGAACTGAGTCAAATTTATAAGAGTACAAGTCATTCCCCAATTAATAAAAGGTCAAAGGATATGAACAGGCAGTTTTCAGAGGAAGATAAAGATATTTATAGTCATATGAAAAAATGCTCTAAATCATTATTGATTAGAGAAATGCAAATCAAAACAACTCTGAGGTACTACATCACACCTGTCAGATTCGCTAACATGACAAAACAGGAAAATGATAAATGTTGGAGAAGATGTGGGAAAATTGGAACACTAATGCATTGCTGGAGCTGTGAACTGATACAACCATTCTGGAGAGCAATTTGGATGCCCAAAGGACTATAAAAATGTGCATCCCCCTGACCCAACAATACCACTTCTAGGTCTATATCCCAAAGAGATCATAAAAAAGGGAAAAGGAACCACATGTACAAAAATATTTATAGCAGCTCTTTTTTGTGGCGGCAAAGAATTGGAAATTGAGGGGATGTCCATCAATTGGGGAATGGCTGAACAAGTTGTGGTATATGAATGTAATGGAATACTGTTGTGTTATAAGAAATGATGAGCAGGTGGACTTCAGAAAAACCTGGAAAGACTTATATGAACTGATGCTGAGTGAGGGGAGCAGAACCAGGAGAACATTGTACACAATAACAGCAACATTGTGCAATGACTAACTTTGATAGACTTAGCTCTTCTCAGCAATTCAAGGATCTAAGACAACTCCAAAAGACTCATGATGGAAAATACTATCCACATCCAGAGAAAGAACTATGGAGTTTGAGTACAGATCAAAGCATGCTATTTGTTCTCTCTTTTTTTGTTTGTTTCTTCTTTCTCGAAGTTCCTCCTATTGGCTCTAAATTTTCTTTACAACATGACTAATGTGAAAAGTAGAGCCTATATCAGATTGCATGCCATCTTGTGAAGGGGGGAGGAGAAGGAGGGGAAGAAAATTTAAAACAAAATCTTATGAAAGCGAATGTTGAAAACTAAAAATAAATAAATTATATTATTAAAAATCAAAGGAGTGGTAGAAGAAAAGTTCAATAACAAAATAAAAGCAAAAGAAGAAAATTATGAAAAGATAATTAACAGCTTGGTAAAAAGAGGTACCAAAAGAAGACTGAAGAAAATAACTCCTTAAAAAGCAGAATTGGCCAAATGGAAAAATAATCGAAGAAAATAATTCCTTAAAAATTAGAATTCAGCAAGTGGAAACTAATGACTCTGTGAGACACCAAGAAACAATAGAACAAAATCAAAACAATGAAAAAATAGGAAAAAATGCAAAAAATCTTATTGGAAAAATAGATCAAGAAAAGATAATTTAACTATTGGACTACCTAAAACCCATTATCAAAGAAAGAGCTAGACATCATATTGCAAGAAATTATTGATAAAAGAACACTCTTAGAACCAGAGGATAAAATAGACATTAAAAGAATCTACTAATCACCAATAACTCATCATTTCTTACGATATTCCATTACAATCATATACCACAACTTATTCTCCTATTAATGAGCATCTTTATGGATCATATCTGATGGTATTAAGACATGTATGCAGCCTAGAAACATTACAAAGAATGACTTCTAAAGATAACCAAGGCAGAATACAACCCAGCATCTTTTGAGTTGATTCAAGAATGGAAAACGACATGACTAGTTAAAAGCAGATAGAAAAAATACTCTAAGAAAATATTTCAAGGTTAATAAACTGCCAGGAAGTTTGACAGCAAGTGATTAGGATGGCATAACCACATCTGAATCCTTTGCAATTGATATGTGGATTCCTTAAAACCAGAAAATTAACCCTAGCATTTGTTTCCTCTAGCTAACTTTCAAGAGATAGCCTAGCAGTTGCTGAAAAGATGGTATGTGTACTTGGATTCATTTCTCTTTCCCCAGCATCTAGACCAGAGCCTGGCAAACAACAGACACTTAATACATGCTTGTTACGCAAATGAATGAATAGCAAGCCACTCCAATATCTTTGCCAAGAAAACCCCAAATGGCTCATGAAATGTCAGACACTGACTGAAAAAACAGCTAAACAACAACAAAAGATTGCTCATTTGTGTTCATCTTGTAATCTCACATCTAGATAATTTTTATCAACAAAATAATGGACTTTCCAAAAGAAAGTGCATAAAAAGCAAGACATCTGTTTTACATGAAGGGAATGATTTGTGGAGGGGGAAGTTCTCGGTCACAGGAGATCATCCTGTCATACTTAGCTTCAAATGTCCTTCCTACAACTTTCAGGGTGAGTCTGAGCAACATATACTTAAGAAATGCTTGAAATCAATGTCTCATTAAAAAAATCTTTCTTCTAGAATCAAGGAAAGCTTTCCTTATTTAATTCTTTTAAATACTTCCCATCCAGTTACACAGCAATTCTACCATGAAACTAATTAGGAAAAACCACTATCAACCTGTATCAGAAAGGAACCCTAAGAAGATGCTCCAGTGGCTCACAAAGTTTTTGATCTCAGGACCCCTTTACAATCTTAAAAATTATTAAGGACTCCAAGAAGCTTTTCTCTGTGTTAGCCTACTGAAATTTAGAATATTAGAATGTCTTAGTGTTATTATGAAAGTAGTTTTGACCTCAAGAACCCTCTAAAACTGTCTCAGTGACCCCCAGGTGTTCCCAGACCACACTTCGATAACCATTGCTCTATTTCAGTGAGTATCCAAGGAAAATGTGATTACATAAAATTCCAAGGAGCCATCATTGAAGATAAATGTGAAAGGACAGGTGCAAGCCTTAAGAGAGGAAGGAATACTTGACAGAGCCAATGACCTGACCTGGCCTCAGCTCTGCTGAGATTTTGGTATTAATTTCCATAGCAGACTTTTGTTCTGAAGTCACACCTGTTCTGTTATATCTAGTTAAGAAAAGGAAGGTCAGTTAAATTCCTCTCCTTCTATCCTGGTTTTTTTGGGAGAGGGAAGGGGGAATACATACATATATATATATATACACATATACATATACATACATATATACACATGTATATGTATACATACATACATATATACACACACAAATACATACATACACACATACATACAAATAAATGTATATGGCCTCTTCATGAGTATATTCTGAAAAATCTAAGACAAATAACCATAAGTTATCATTAGCATCATGACTATAGAAAATTCAAACAAATCTGTGTTGGAGAGGGAGACCTTCTCCAATCTACATATTTTACAGATAAGGGAAACTGTGACCCAGACAACCAATGTATTTTGCCCAAGGTCACAGAGCAGCATAGTCATGTCTCCTGACTCCCAGTTTAGTGTTCTTTGCAAAGGACTAGGAAAAATACTCAGAAAGAGAAAGGTGATTAATAAATGATGGATGGGCCAGGTCCAAGCAGGAGCAAGCAGGAGGACCTAGAGAAATCAAAGGAAGCACCCTCCATCATCCCCACTCTCTCACTTATCTTCAATCTCTCCCTGTCTAGTGACTCATTTCCTACTGCCTACAAATGTCCATGTCTCTCCTACCCTAAAAACACCCTCACTTGATCCTTCTTTCCTCACTGTCATTCCATATGCCTTCAGCCCTTTGGAGTTACACTCCTTGAAAGGCCATCTACAACACGTGTGTCCACTTTCTCTCCTTTTACTCTCTTTTTAACTCCTTACAATCTGGCTTCCAACCTTATCTTGCCCTTTAACCATAGTGGGGTCCTCAGGGTTCTGTCCTGGATGCTATTCTCATCTCTCTCTACATTACTTCACCTGGTGATCTCATCAGCTCTCATGGATTTAATTACCATCTCTATGCTGATTATTCTCAAATCTACCTGTCTTACCCCAATCTCTCTTGTTGACTTCCAATCTTGCACATTTCTAACTGTCTTTCAGATGTCTAAAATTGGACATCCAGTAGACATCTTAAACTCAAGATGTCCCAAACAGAGCTCATTATCTTCTCTCTCAAATTCTCCACCCACCTCCATTAACTTTCCTATTACTGTTAATGCCATCCTTCCAGTCTCTCAGGCTCACAACCTAGAAGTCATCCAAGATTCCTCACCCTCCCATATCCAAGATGTTACCAAGGCCTATCAATTTCACTTTGGCAACATCTCTCAAATATACCCCCTTCTTTCCTCTGACACTGCCATCACTTTAGTGCAGATCCTCATCTCCTCATGCTTGGATCATTGCAATAGCCCGCTGGTGGATCTGCCTGCCTCAAGGGTCTCCCCACTCCAATCCATTCTCTGTGCAGTCACTAAAGTGATTTTCCTAAACTGTAGGTCTATTTGTGTCACCCCCTTCCTATTACTTCCAGGATCAAATACAAAATGCTTTGTTTGGCATTCAAAGCTCTTTATAACCTAGCCCCCTCCTACCTTTCCAGTATTCTTGCACCTTAGTCCCCTACATGTACTCTTTGATCCAGTGCCATAGGCCTTCTGGCTAGTCCATGAACAAGACATTCTATATCTGATCTCTGGGCATTTTCTCTGGCTGTCTCCCATTCCTGAAATTCTTTCCCTGTTCTGCTCCAACTACTGAGGTCTCTGGCCGCCTTTAAGTCCCAACTAAGATCCCACTTTCCATAAAAAGCCTTCCCTAGCCCCTCTTAATTCTAGTGTCATCCCTCTGTTAATTATTTCCTATTTATCCTGTAAATAGCTAGCTATACACACGTGTATATGTATAAGCACAGCACATGTATATGTATATGTGTATACATACATACACACACATATTTGTTTGCATATTATCTCCCCCATTAGATTATAAATTCCTTGAGGACAGAAATTATCTTTTGCTTAGCACAGTGCCTCGCACATAATAAGTGCTTAATAAATGCTTATTGATTGAGGAAGCAAAAAATGCTAACTGCAGAGACTGAGAGGAGAGAAAACTTCAGGGCAGAAATTGTAAAAAAAAGTTTTCTGAAAATCAGATGGTAAAAGAAGGAAATATTAAGTATCACTGCTTTTAAATGAGTTCCTAGATCTCTAAAGGGCACAATGGATCACAGCAAGGACTTCTCCAAATGCTTCGACATTACATGGTCTTTAAAAAAGTCAACTTCCTAGTTACTTCATATTTATCTGTACCCTATAGGAACAAACTTTTTAGAATTTCTAAAACAAGAAACCATGTATGGTTTTCTGCTTAAATGTATTAGAATGTGTACGTATTGTTTCCCTGCTAGAGTATAAGGTCCTTGAGGGAATGAAGGGTCTTTTCAGGTTTGCCTTTGCATCCCCTAAGCCTATGGCTGATACATGGGAAGCACCTAAACTGATTTCCGCCCCCCTGCTTAAGGCAGATAAGGATGTGGTAGAGAAGCATATGCCCAGAGAAATGATCCAACTGAATAACTAATCCCTTAATTTTCTGATTATTTCTCAGACCAGTGCCTACCACAATGCTTTGCACACAGTAGATTTGGGATAAAAGTTCATTCTTCACTTGAGTAGGATGGAATGGTTATCCTCTGCTTGCCATTAGAGACAGAAAAATACATATTTGCTAAGAACTCAGCACCTGAGAAAAAAAATCCAGTCTTTCTTTGGTGATGTGGTTAGAAATCAATTCAGTTGAATTTTTAAAATATGTATTAAGTGCCTACTGGATATAGGGTATTCTGCTAGGTATTAGAGATTCGGGACAGCTAGGTGTTGCTGTAGATAGAGTGCCAGACCTGGACTCAGGAAGACTCATCTTCCTGAGTTCAAATCTGGTTTCACTTACTAGCTGTGTGACCCTGGTCAAGTCACTTAACCCTTGTTTGCCTCAGCTTCCTCATCTGTAAAATGCACTGGAGAAAAAAATGGCAAAGTATTCCAATGTTTTTGCCAAGAAAACCCCAAATGGGGTCACAAAGAGTTGGACGCAACAGAAACAATCGAACAACAGCAACAAACTGGAGAGTCAAAGGTAAAAACTGCCAGAGCTCACTTCTTCATGGAGCTTAGTCTAGAAGGCAAACAGCTAATGAGCAAAGCAAAAGCTAGCAACTACAAAGAGTCAAGATACAGAAAGCCATAGATGGCTACCAGACAAGAAAAATAAATTTGGAAGACTGAAGAACTCTGATCAACATCATGCCCAAAAATGGTTCCAGAGTACTGCTAATAAAGCATGCTGGCCATCTCTTGACAGAGAGGTAAAGGATCCAAGAAGCCGAATGACACATAGATTTTTAGATATGGCCAATGTGAGCATTTGTTTTGTTTGACTATGTAATTTTGTGGCAAAGGTTTTATTTTTATTTCTCTTGTTTTCAGGAGTAGGCAGCAGGAAGGAAAGGGGAGTAGGAATAGGACTTCTCCCCTGCCCAGATGAGAAAAGAACAGGAAGAAGGCCAGAAAGAATCATAGACAAGCTGAATAGCTTTGAAAGTGATATCTTGGTTTCATTTTATACTTTTCTTTAAAAAAAGAGCAAGACGTACATAATATTCAGAGTTTTATGCACAATTTTCTCCTATTCGATAATATATATGGAATGCTTAGTTAATGTTTAACAAGTTCAGGAAAAGAAGAAGACTACCATGAAGACTTGGGAAAGTAATACAGGTAAGAAAAGAGCAAGATGTAAGAAAAGGGAAAACCAAAGTTAAACTTTAACTGTTATTAATTATTGCTTAGTATGAGAAAGAAGTCACATGATTTATAGCATTTGTACTTATTTAAATCTTGCTTGATAATGACAGTTTTGTTTATGCTCAGTAAATAGTGACCAATTAAATATTTCTGCTGTTATTTTAAGCTACTATTGAAAAAGCACAAGTGACTGAATCCTTACAGTTTTTCAACTATTAGTCATTCAAACCTAGGGAAAACCTGGCTGACTAGTGTTCTCAGACATAACAAAGAGCTGTCATGTGAAAGATATGGAGGGGACCTTGGGAGCTGGGGGAATGAATTTCACCATCTAGTCCACTTCCTCATTTAACACATGAGGAAACTCAGGCCCAGAGAGAACTATCAGTCAGTTAATGAACACTTATTAAGTGTCACTATGTGCTAGGCACTCCCCTGGGGACACAAAAAGAGGCAAAAGACAGTCCCTTCCCTCAAGGAGCTTATAGTCTAACTAACATGAAAACAAATATATACAAAGAAAACTATTTACAAGATAAATAGGAAATAATTAAAAGACAGAAAGCACTGGAATTTAAGAGATGTTAGCAAAGGCTTCTTGTAGAAGGCGGGATCAAAGGACTTGTCCAAAGTCACACCTGTAGTAAGTGGCAACTCAGGGATTCAAGACAAAATCCTTTGATTCTACAAGTCATTCCCCAATTGAGAAATGGTCAAAGGATATGAACAGGCAGTTTTCAGAGGAAGAAATTAAAGATATTTATAGTCATATGAAAAAATGCTCTAAATCACTATTGATTAGAGAAATGCAAATCAAAACAACTCTGAGGTACCACATCACACCTGTCAGATTCGCTAACATGACAAAACAGGAAAATGATAAATGTTGAAGAAGATGTGGGAAAATTGGAACACTAATTGTTGGTGGAGTTGTGAATTGATCCAACCATTTTGGACAGCAATTTGGAACTATGCCCAAAGGGCCATAAAAAACTGTGGATACCCTTTGACTCAACAATAACACTTCTAGGGCTGTATTCCAAAGAGATCATACAAATGGGAAAAGGGCCCACATTTACAAAAATATCTATAGCAGCTCTTTTTTTGTGGTGGCAAAGAATTGGAAATTGAGGGGATGTCCATCAATTGGGGAATGGCTGAACAAGTTGTGGTATATAAATGTATTGGAATACTATCGTGCTATAAGAAATGATGAGCAGGTGGACTTCAGAAAAACCTGGAAAGACTTATATGAACTGATGCTGAGTGAGGGGAGCAGAACCAGGAGAACATTATACACAGTTACAGTCACATTGTGAGACGACTAACTTTGATAGACTTGGCTCTTCTAGCAATGCAAAGTTCTAAAACAACTCCAAAAGACTCATGATAGAAAATGCTATTCACATCCAGAAAAAGAATTACAGAGTCTGAATGCATATCGAAGCATACTATTTGCTCTCTCTCTTTTTTTGTTTTATTTTGGTTCTTTTTTCTCATGGTTCATTCCATTGGGTATAATTCTTCTTTACAACATGACTAATGTGAAAATATGTTAAATATGAATATATATGTAAAGCCTATATCAGAACGCATGCCATCTTGGGGAAGAGGAGAGGAGGGAGGGAGAGAAAATTTAAAACTCATAAGCTTGTAGACCTGAATGGTGTAAACTAAAAAATAAATAAATATTTTTTTTAAAAAAAAGAAAAAAAAGACCCTTTGATTCTTAATCCAGTGTTCTGAACTGTACCCCACTGTTGTTGAAAAAGGCCAAGATCTCCCACTGTGTCCTGGGCCATTGCCAGTCGTGTCTTGACTTATGTCTTGCCATTGGACTCCAGTGACTCTGGAGGAAAGTGAGGCCAAAGACTCTGACTCACTTAAATACAATCCACTTTCAAGTCAAGACATCACCCCCCTGATGTCATTGGTCCTCTTTGAGAAGGAAAGAACAACACTGCTGTTAAATTCTTATTGGTCTCTATTGTCCCTGGACTAAAATGACCCTTCCCAATTATTGGAAGAAAGGAGTTAACAATATGTCGATAGTGCTGTATTTCAAAGTAAATTTATTATTGTAGTTACTGTAACTTGTAGTCTTTAGAACCCACTCCCAATAGGAGAGCTACCCTGAGCTGGAGAAGCAGAGGTGTACAATTACTATTGGCCCTCAGATATGTCTGTCATCTTAGTGAATCTAAAAAATAGAGCTAGGGTTGGGTCCACCCAAAAGCTCCAATTCACAAACAGACAGCAAGTAAGTCTGAGATGAATAACAATGCAGTAATGAAGCCAAGATTTAGACAGGCCTGGATTGACTAAGGTTACCTAGCAACCCTAAATCTACATGCTATAGATGAAAGAAGTCACTAGAACCATCACAGACCAAACTGGTCAAAAGATCTAATACGACCTCTTTATAGAAACCTGCAGAAGAGTGATATATCAAGGCAAGTGAGAGACCACCTTCCAAGGTGCCACTGTTTGAGAATACCCCAAAAGATTGGTTGGGTAGGTGGGGCAGGAGGGGCCTTTCTTGTTCTTTAGGTGAAGGGATCTGCATGAACTAGACTTGGGGTAGGGGAAGATTTGAAGGGATGTTTTGAAACCAGATTGAGGGAAACCTAGAACAGGAATAGCCCACAGCTGAAAACAAGCAAGCTTCTTGGGGTGGAGAGTGAAGATAGATACCCACAACTGGGCAGGTTCCAAGCAGTTCGTCACGGGAAACAGAGCCTGAGCCATTCAGTGCCACTTATCTGAGTCACCACCGGCTCTAACCAGGGAATGGCCATGCAAATTATGCCCACCTTGTGCTTTAAACTGCTGAGTCATAGCACAGCTCTCCTGGCACTGCATTTGTGAGCACCCAAAGATTTCTGCAGGGAAACACATTTATCTTCCCTATTGCCACATTGGAAAGAAGAGCAGAATCACTCCAAGATTTGATCGATGAAAGTCAACATTCACTTACCATAGATCAAAAGGTAAAAAGGTGAAGAGGGCATAAATTAAGACTGTCACTTGCCTAATGGAATAAAATGGTCCTGGGATATTAACCTTTGACAATGTTCAAGTGGCTTTTCTGAAAATGAGGGCTGCTTAACAAAGCCCTAAAATCCTTCAGGAGGTAGTTTGGGGACCAGAAAAGAATCATTTCTTGCTAGAAGTTTTGAGTCAGAAGATACTTTCCCAATTCATATCCAGGAGTCAGGATAAAGTTGCCCCTAGAACAACTGAGGTAGGAACAATGTATATAAAGGATGGGTCTGAGTTGATGGACAAGACTGAAGCATGGCATTCCTGGCTACCCTAATAAAGGACCACAGATTTGAAGTGAGAAGGAACTTCATGTCATCTTATGTGCCCTCAGCATTTTGGGCAGGAAGGCATTCAAGATTAGCCTAAGCCTAATGTATTTGGTATTGAGGACTAGGATTATTCACAATCTGTATTACTGGGGCTGTTTCCATCTATTTCTATAAGATCCACCTTTTAATATGTGTTCCCTTATAATGCCTCTAACACCTCAGTGTTTGGAGTACTCTTTTGGGGAGGAGGGATGGTAAATGTGTGTGTGTGTAAAGGAAACCACTCTGCTCTTCTGGTGGGATGACTGAATTCGGGCAATCTGCAAAAACTAGGGGGAGTGGTGCCAACAATCCAATCAACCAATCCAAGGGAAGGACCATTTTATTTCCTGACACACAGTCATTCCCAAATAGAGAATGATAGAAGAAAAAGACTCCAGGATTTAGTACATGAAAGTCATCCAAAATAGCTCCCAGGAGGACACAAGATAATACAATGATAGACTGGCAAGAGAAGCTGGCAAGATAGAAAGAATATGAGCAGGAAAAAAGGAGAAGTTAAAAAAGGTATGAAGTGGGTGATAATTGGATTTTTACTTGAGACTGCCCTACTTTAGCAGCCAACCCTTTATCCCATCTCCAAGCCCCCAGTTAGCTAAAGGAAACTTCTCTTTGTATTCAGAGTTGTCAATAATCTGCTAATTGCCAAAGGCAGATGAGAAAAGCACTGCCATGTTACGGAAAACCTGCATTATAAGTTAGTAAAGCCTCACACAGGAACCCCTACTTCAGCAAATGGGCAGTTAGCTAGAAGTGTTACCAATGAGAATAAAAGAGAATGGAGGATCTTGCTTTCAGTAAGTGTCACACAAGGACTCTTATAATAATCACCAGAGGGACCTGGGAAGACTTATGTGAACTCATGTAAAGTAAGCAGAACCAGGAGAGAACATTGCACACAGTAATAGCAACACAGTACAATGATCAGCTGTGAATGAGTTAGCTATTCTAGCAATACAACGATCCAAGACAATTCCAAAAGACTCATGATGAAAAATGTTATGTCACTCCAGAGAAAACGGATGAACTTGGTGCAGATTGAAGCATATTGCTTTTCACTTTAGTTTTCTTGCTTTTTTTGGCAATGTACCTAATGTGGAAATGTTCTGCATGACTTTATATGCATAATGGGTATTGTATTTCTTGCCTTCTCAATGGGTAGGGCAGTAGGTGGAGGAAGGGAGAGAATTTGAAGCTACAAATTAAAAATGAATGTTAAAAAAGAAATAAAGAAATAATCATCAGAGGGTGATCTAAGGCAGTGATTCTGCCACTGCCAAATAATAAATACCCAGAAGAAAGGCAGAGATTGATCTCCCCAGCAGAATGGCACAACTCGATTTTCTAGATTATTGGTGAAAATTGAGAGTTCATTGAAAGTCTGGAAGTAGGGCTTCAAAGTGGAAGTAATAAAGAAAAATGAGCTGAAGGAGGTGAAGAATCTTAAGAGGTGTTATGAGGTTATGAAGGTGGGGAGAACAATGTAACAGGGGAGAAAAGGAAGAAGAAAGACCCCTATGTAAAGCTGTGTAATTAAATAGATATGAAGCTTTTTATCACAGACAGTAGAACTCAACACTCCAAGGAAGAAGCAGTTTTTTTTGTCCTCCATGATGGTATGGATCCACAGGTGCCCCAGAAGAGAGGTCACTGTGACGCCCTCCTGAGAAATTCCAAAGTAATAATTTGTTGATCTGTTGGTCAACACAAACGTTTTTGTCTACTTGAAAGCAAGAGAAAGATAGAGAGCCCCCAGAGGTTTTCCAAACCAGAGAACCACTATGTACTTTTGATAACTCATGTTGGGACAAATGGCACTGTTAGAAGGAACCTAGAAAGCTCTGTGTGGGTTTATCAAGTCTTAGGTGAGAAACAGAAGACCTTAAGGGCACAGGGGAAATACTCCTATCAACTAAAACAGACTAAAAGTAAAATTAGGGGCAGCTAGGTAATAGAGTGGATAGAGAGCCAGGCCTGGAGTCAGGAAAACTTCTCTTCCTGAATTTAAATCTGGCCTCAGATACTTACTAGCTGTATGATGCTGGAGTCACTTAACCCTGTTTGTCTCAGTTTCCTCATCTGCAAAATGTGCAGGAGAAGGAAATGGCAAGCTACTCCAGTATCTTTGCCAAGAAAACCCCAAATAGGGTCACAAAGAATAGGACGTGACTAAACAAGAAACAGTAGAATAGATGTCATTGAGAGATACTGGGTTCCTTCTCACTGGAGACAAAATAGAGACTGTATAACCACTTTTCAAGGACAGGAAAGAGGGAATTCCTGGTAAGGTATGAGTAAGGGTGGTCTCTCAGGTTCCTCCTGGAGGTCATAAAATGAAGGAATTTTCACATCCCTAGGTGAACAAAATGGCCCTAGGGAAATAGTCTCAGACAATGTTAAAGGGGCTTCTCTACGGATGGAGCATAATAACAGAAGAATGGACTTTCTACAAGAAAGACACCTGCAAGAAAAAGTTAGGCAAGCTTTAGAACTGAGTAAAAGTCCTTTGCTGTGCTCTTCAGAGAGGAGCTTAGCATATGCCTTAAATGAGTACAGTGGACTAGGTGGCTTCTGAGATGCCTTCTACTTACAAATGTGTAACCCTATGTATATCACTTACATAGTAATATAGTAAATATTAATATTTTAAAATCACTATACTAAAATCACTGAATTTTAAAGTCATTATAATGATTTCTTTTGAATTTGCCTTCACAGGAATTTTTAAAAAATTAAGTTTTTACTTTGTATAATTGAGTTATAAATGAATCCCACATATTTACAAATGAAATATATGCCTTATGCAATTATAAATAGTTTGGAGTTTGTTTTTATGTGTGATTTAATATTGTTTCTTTGTTTTTATTGAGTGTTCATAAAAATTAATTCTTAAAGGAATGAAAAGGCTTTCCCCCAAAGGAAAGAACACCTTTCAAACCTCTCTCTGTCTCTCTCTGTCTCTCTCTCTCTGTCTCTGTCTCTGTCTCTCTCTCTCTCTCTCTCTCTCTCACACACACACACACACACACACACACACACACACACACACACGCACACAAACACACAAGAAGTTAAATATTGTTTACAAGTAGGGAAAAGTACACCAGAAAAAGTAGTTCTTGAGCCTAGGTTATGCCCTGAGAACAACGTGTGTGGAATACTGCCTCACCACACACAAAGTTTTTAAACAAAGCAACGAGGATTCCAGATTGCAGGAATCTCGAGCTGACACAACAACTGCTCAGTACAAGAAATGAAAACAAAGTTTTTTTAAAAAATCTAGAGGAAGAACGCACTGTCTTTGACAGTCAGAATGTGGACCTTATGTACATAACTTCTGAGGAAAGAGACTTGGAGAGAAAAAAAAATCATTTAATAAAGCAAAGTGGATTTAAATTCTTATCTGGATTTCTTAGGAGCCTTTTAAAATTGTTTATGCTCATTAAAAATCAAAGGATGATGCTACAAATGAGAATTTCAGCTACAAATTATATAATACTTTAGATAAGATATTAATAGTGTTTTTTTAAATTCATAAATAAGTCACAATCAGGCCATGAAGGGTTTCCATCTGATTTGCTTACTAATATCCAAGAAATGTAAGATTACTACTGGGTACTGCACAAGGAGATGTGGCCAAGTCACAGGTGCCTAGTCAATGTTGTTTTATTTCAGTCATTTCTAGTCATGTATGACTTTTATGACCCCATTTGGGGTTTTCTTGGCAAAGACACTGGACTGGTTTGCCATTTCCTTCTCCAGCTCATTTTACAGATGAGGAAACTGAGTCAAACAGGGTTTAATAACTTCCCCAGGGTCACACAAATAGTAAGTGTCTGGGGCTACATTTGAACTCAGCTCTTCCTGACTTCAGGCATCAAGATGACACAGTAGATAGTGCGCTAGCCCTGGAGTCAAGAGGACCTGAGTTCAAATTTGACCCAGACACATACCAACTGTTTGACCTGGGCAAGTCGTAATCCTATTTGACTCAGTTTCCTCAAATGGGATCACAAAGAGTTGGACATGACTGAAAGGACTTAACAACAAAGCTTCCTGACTTCAGGCCTGTTTCTCTACCCACTGCACCACCTAGCTGCTCTGCAGTGTATATCTATCTGTTATACAAGCCAGGAGCCATTCTTACCTTGTGCGAAAGGAGTTCATCCCCACCAGCACAAACCATCTCCTTCCCATAGAAGAGAAATAAAGGAGCAGCTAGCTTTCTTTCTTGTGGAAATCCCTCATCACTTAAATAACATCTGCTCTATCAGTAAATTATATCGGGGGTTTAAATATAAACAGTTCAAGAAATGCACATGTTTATGATTTTGCAAAGCTTACACGGATGAACTGATAGAAATCACTTAAAAATTAGGAATCACATGACAGGGTTTTGAAACTGGAAATAAGAAACTTGGACTTAACAATCCCTGATCCAACATTTACTATGGATGGTCTGACATTGGTCAGGTCAGTTCCACTCTGAGCCTCAACTGTAAAATGGAGAAAATTATGTTTGTACTACCTTTCTCGTGGGTTTGTTGTAACGGAATTTTTTTTGTTGGTTGAAAAAAATAAAATTTAATTTAAAGTCTTTAAAAAGAAAAAGCATTGGATTTAGAGTCAGAAGACCTGGACTGACATTTTGACTCTACCTGTTGCTCCTTCTTTAAACTTGAATATGTCACTTAACCTCTTTGGTCTCAGTTTTCTTATTTATAACATAAGAGTGTTAGACTAGAATTGTCTCTGGGATCTCCTCTAGTTCCAAATTCGATAATCTCTAAGAACTATAAAATGAACAAATCCATTCAACTTATCTCCTTTTACATATAAATATCTTTCATCCTGTTCTCTCAATACTGTGCCCCCATAACACGTCCCCAAAATGCAAATTTGGTCACCACAGTTCAAAAAGAGGTAATGGCCAGGATGCAACTATCAGATCACCAACATGAGTGCTTTTCCTGGCCACTTCAATCCATGTCCTTTACTGTCCTACGACCTTGTCAAAGTGGCACTGAGAAGTAATTTTACTAGTGACCAAAGGGAATGAATACCTGTATGAAAAGAATACTGAGAATGGAAATGAGGATTACAATTTTAGAGCTGGAAGGGAGCAAGTTTTCCAGATGAGGCAAGAGAAATGTAGAGGGATCTAGAGATTGACCCAGGGTCACACACCGGTAAGGACCTGAGCTGGGATTTAAACCCAAGGATTCCTAATTCCAGATCCAATGCTCAATCCATTATGCCATGGTGCCTTCCTGTCAAGCTCATGGGAGTAGATCAGACCATGTACTGTTTAAGACTTTTCCCAAGAACAGTTACCATCGTGAAAGTTTTTTTTTAACTGCCTGAAAATTAGAAATGCACACTAGTTGCATGACTTTGGGAAAGTCGTTTTGTCTCTGATTATAGTTGCCTCATTTGTGAGAGTACTATAATGAAATTAAAGGCAGCGTGGTAGAATGGATAGAATAGTAGACTTGGGATCATAGTAGAATGGATAGTGGGATCATGGTAGAACAGACAGAATAGCAGATTTGGGATCGTGGTAGAATGGATAGAATAGTAGACTTGGGATCATAGTAGAATGGATAGTGGGATCATGCTAGAATTGATAGAATAGTGGATTTGGGATCATGGTAGAATGGACAGAATGGTGGATTTGGGATCATGGTAGAATGGACAGAATAGTGGACTTGGGATCATGGTAGAATGGATAATGGGATCATGATAGAGTTGATAGAATAGTGGATTTGGGATCGTGATAGAATGGATAGAATAGTGGACTTGGGATCATGGTAGAATGGATAGTGGGATCATGGTAGAATAGACAGAATAGCAGATTTGGGATCGTGGTAGAATGGATAGAATAGTAGACTTGGGATCATAGTAGAATGGATAGTGGGATCATGCTAGAGTTGATAGAATAGTGGATTTGGGATCGTGATAGAATGGACAGAATGGTGGATTTGGGATCATGGTAGAATGTATAGAATAGTGGACTTGGGATCATGGTAGAATGGATAATGGGATCATAGTAGAATGGACAGAATAGTGGATTTGGGATCATGGTAGAATGGATAGAATAGTGGACTTGGGATCATGGTAGAATGGATAGTGGGATCATAGTAGAATGGACAGAATAGTGGATTTGGGATCATGGTAGAATGGATAGTGAGATCATGATAGAATTGACAGAATAGTGGACTTAGGATCATGGTAGAATGGATAATGGGATCATGATAGAGTTGATAGAATAGTGGATTTGGGATCGTGGTAGAATGGACAGAATGGTGGATTTGGGATCATGGTAGAATGGATAGAATAGTGGACTTAGGATCATGGTAGAATGGACAGAATAGTGGATTTGGGATTATGGTAGAATGGATAGTGGGATCATGACAGAATTGATAGAATAGTGGATTTGGGATCATGATAGAATGGACAGAATAGTAGACTTGGAGTAATGAAGATCTTGGTTCATAGCATGATATGACCATGGGCAGGCCACTTAACCTATTTTGTCCTCAGTTTCTTCATCTGACAAGTAAGTATTACAATGGATATAGTACTAGACTTGGAATCAAGAGGACATGCATTTAAAGCTTGCCCCAAACACTTACTAGTTGTGGGACCCTGGGTAAATCATCTAATACATCTCAGCCTCGGTTTTCTGATTTATAAAATGGAGTTAATAACAGCACCTGTCTCCCAATGCTGTGGTGAAGATCAAATGAGATGATATACATAAAGTGCTTCATAAACTGCAAAGAGCTATACAAACACTAGCTCTTATTATCATCAGGAAAATGGGGACAATACATGTAGTACCTACTTAATGGGTTATGAAGCTCAAATGCAATAATGTGTGTTAAGTCCTTTGTAAACTTTAATGCACTAAATATAAGTTAATAATAATGTCAATTACTTAGTTCAAGAATAAAGAGTACAAAGAATAGGATGTATTAGTTTTACCAAAATTATTCCCTCAAAAGAAAGCTGCCCTAGACAAAACAATAACAAAATTTATTTGGATGGGGAAAAATGTCTAGAAGCTCAAGGGAAATGAGGAAAAGAAGTGAGAATGAAGAGGACAATAGCACTTTCAACCTCAAATTATGCTGTAAAGCAATCATCATCAAAAGTCCTTGGGACTATTTGGCCCTGGCTAAAAATAGAAAAAAGATTAGAAAAAGATGAATCAGAAACAACTGAACTCAATAACTCTTGTGTTCCATAAACCCCCCAAACCCGGAAGATATAACTCCCTATTTGAAAAGAATTCTTGGGAAAACTGGGAAGAGGTTTGGCAGAAGTTATATTTAGACCGATATTTGCACCATTTATATCATATAATATTATGTGGATGCATGACCACAAATTAAATTTCATACCACAAAACCAAAAGCACTAAAAGAGAACTAATTCAGGTACCTATTTTATAGTTATGGCTGGGAGAGTGGAGGAAGAATTTTTAGGTCAGCAAAGGATAGAGATGATCACAAAAGCTCAAATAGAGAATTTTGATGACAAGAAAATTATTATAGCAACATAAACACTAAGAACAACAAAAACCCCTAAACTGAACTCTGTAATTATAAATACCAAATCTGGCATCAAAGAAGTAATATGAGAATATGCTTTCCTCCTTTCTTTGCAGAGTAGAAGACTATGGAGGCAACATACCTCATGTGCTTTCACATTCGATTTATGTAGTGCTCAGTTTTGCTGAATTGCTTTTTATTCCTGACTTTTAAAATTCTTTGTTATAAGGGATGGGGGCTCACAGAATGGGGGTAAGAGAAGGGATATACTGGGAAATAAGGCTGATGAAAAATAAGATGGTAATAAAAAAATTTTTAAAAGAAAAAACTTGCCAAAGCCTCATGAACAACATTCACAAAATGGCCACCTGTTTTGCAACTAAGTTTACAATGTGAGACACCTGTGGAAATGGAATAAATAATATGTCATAAAACATCAGTGAACCAGCATGCTGAAAATCATTCAGTTGGTGTGATTCACTACTAACTCAATGAATTCCCTAGAGTCTCATAAAAGGTAATGCACTGCTTATTTACTACCCTTTGTTACACTCCTATAGGAGGTCAGCTTACTAAAAGCTCTCAGACCTCCAGACGTTAAAGATTTTCCATAATCATCCCCACACAGTGCATGAACTAAATAAGGAGTAAATTTCATTCTTTCTTTGCCACTTAGGTAGTGGGTGAAGCAAAGAAAAGCTTTCCAAAGATTGCAGAGATGGAAGAAATATAAAGATTATCTGGCCCAGCCACCTTATTTTGCAAATGAGGAATTGGATGCCCAGGAAAAGGAAATGATTTGGCTAAGGTCACATAGGTAAGGCTGTATTCGAACCCATATATCAGGACCACTCTTGGGTCTTACCACAGCCCCACTGTTCAAAGAACAGGCCATTACATAGCTCAGTCCACTTCATCCCCAGTCCAAAGGACTCCCAAGAAACTAAGGCACCTATGAGGTGAGAGTTACTCTGGAAAGATGCCTTCCTAAGAAGCTGTTGAAATAAAAAAATCATAAATAAAATTTTCAACGCATTTGAACACAGCTATCCCTTCCATGTTGTGACTTTCCCCATCATGGTTTAGATTTATCAACGGTTGGCATAAGAAATTAAATGGAAATTTGGGGGGAGTTTTGCGGAAGCCACAAATGACATGCAAAGGCCAGCAGACAACACAGAAGAATTTTAGAAACTCAGAAATGTATAATATCAACCTATTTTATTGTTTAATAACATAATAATTAAGACTTCTTCCCTGGTACAAAGAGAGAGCCAAAAATTTTTACGCAGATTTTCCAGATTGTGGGAGCACCACACCCCTAACCCCCACGATGTGGAAAGGGACAACTTTATTTAAGAGAACCCCAAAGATGCTAGGTGGTCAAGTTGGATAGCACACCCAGCCTAAAGTGAGCAAGACCTAAATTCAAATATGGCTTCAGACACTTACTAGCTGTGTGACTCTGGACAAATCACTTAACCCTGTTTGCCTCAGTTTCCTCTGCTATAAAATTGGGATAATGACAGTACCTAATTCACAGGGTTATTGTAAGGCCCCGATAAGGTAATATCTGTAAAGCACTTAGCACAGTGCCTGGCATACAGTAGGTGCTTAATTAATAAATGCTTGTTTCTTTTTCTTCCCTGCCAATGGTAGAACCCTTTGATAATATGAATACAGATGGTTTTGGTCTTCAGACACAATGAATTCCCACATATCATGTCTTAAATCTGATAATTATATGATAAAATCATGACTGTGTGCAGAATGCACCTCTAATATTGGTATGCTATTATAGCCTTTACCTGTCCTAACATTGATGGAAGCTGTTGAATGATCAGGAAAGAGCACTGAGAAATGAAGCCTACACAGGCCTCTATCAGACCACAGTTTTGAGCAGAGCCCCAGGAAACAGGGACCAGATCATCTGTAACAACACACAAAAAGCTGACCTTTTCAGTTTAAAAGTATGTTTTACCATAGCTTCCAAAAGAACTGAATTAACACACACCTCAGTTGTAAAATGAGAAATTTAACCATTCTAGGTCCCTAAACAAACTCTCAGCCTTAGGGCAAGTTTAGTAAAAGATTATAAGGAAGAATCCAGTTTCTTATTGTAGATTCCAATGCCTTCCTTCTGTTAATGATTTTCTATTTATCCTCTGAGTAGCTTGCTTTGTATATGTTTGTATATGTTGTCTCTCCCATTAGATTGTGAGCTCCTTGAGGGCAGGGGCTGTCTTTTGTCTCTTTTTGTATCCCTCCTGCTTAACACAGTGCTTGGCACATAGTAGGTGCTTAATAAATGTGGACTGATTGATTACTGCCTCAACAGGAGTAAAGATAAGTCCCAACAAATTAAAATGAAACCCTTAAAGAATTCCTAGAACTCTAGATCTGTGAGATTTTAATGGAAAGGGTAGGATGGGAAAGCCCTAGATTCCATTCTCTATCATTCATTAATTGATGATACCCATTGCTGGCTGCCTTATTCAATTCCAAACCAATCACTCTTGACTTAATTGTTTGTTTATTGTAGTTAGGACATTTTGTGGGGCAAATAATTGGAAGCCAATAAATAGATCTGGAAAGAACGCAAAGATTTCAAGAAATGGAAAATGGGCTTGGAAAGCCAATACAGAATAATGTTAGAAGCTATACTAGGCTCGACATCTGTTTTCCAGCCCTAGTCCCCAACAAAGTTACCTTATTACACCCACCTATAAAGACATTTGATTTATGATTCCCAAACCAACTAGAAGCCATTCTAAGGATCCCACACTGAGTAAAACTGCAATCCCATAGGGCTGCTTGAAAGGAAGTTCATACCACCTCACCATAATAATTCTCACTTGTCCTCTCCCTACATGTTGAAACCCCATCAGGGTAAAACTTATGTTAATAGTAATTTTCATCCAGAAAGCAAAAAGCACTTGGCTAAGCAAAACTCAAAGCCCTCAACATTTCCATATACAAGATTTTCTTTTTTAAAATAATAAATACAGTTATAATAAAAGTAATAATATATTAAATACATATAATGAATATAATAAATATAATAAAAATTTAATCTTACATATTATTCATTGAAAACATGAGGCTTATTTCACATCTTCAACTAAGCAGTAAGCTATATTTTCTTTACTCTCATTTTATCTACCTTTACCAGTGTGCATTTGGTAGGAAGCTGAGATTTCTGGAGAAGACAGGAGGGTCAAACTACAGGCTAAAATCTCAACTTGTTCAGTCATTTCAGTCAGTCACGTCTGACTCTCCCAAATGGTGTTTTCTTGGCAAAGATTCTGGAGTGATTTGTCATTTCCTTCTCCAGCTCATTTTACAGATGAAGAACTGAGTCAAACAGGGTTAAATGACTCGCCCAGGGTCACATAGCTATTAAGTGTCTAAGGCCAGATTTGAACTCAAGTCTTCCTGATTACAGGCCCTTCACTCTATCCATTGTGCCACCTTACTGTTCTTCTTCTTCAACATAGCCATGAGGGAGGTGAGGTATGGCATTACTAATCCTTATCAGAGTATCTGCTGGATTAAATGAAATACCTGACTCTAATTTTTAATATTTAAGCAGAGTTCTCCCAAACAGTCTACAATGTTACAATGCTACAAAAATACCTTCATTTCAGAATGCATCTTCTCAATCATTCCCCAAGAACAAAAAAAAAGTGCATTAATCCATATTTGTGTAGATTTTTCCTTTGGAATATATACACTGTTGATGTGTGCCCTTTCTAAATTGGGTTCTTACTTCAGGCAACTGAACACACAGTTGTGACATGTTCAAAAATCACGATCAAATATCAAATTTAATGTATTACTTTGGACAAAATTTTCTCAACTGCCTTGCCTAAGGTTTATTTTTTAATTGAAATTAATTTTAAAATGTCAAAAATCTATTTTAAAAACCTGTTTCTATTATTATTTTTTACATTTTGAGACTTAATAACTTGACAGGAAAGTTCTAATGAGGTTCTGGACATAAAGACTCCCTTCTCAACATAACTGGCTAATTCTATTAAAGCAAGAATTATTCAATTTCCACCTTAGTCAAAGTGAAAATGGCGTGTATTTTATATCCTTTCAAACATACAATTCTATTTCCCCCGACCTTCACACTGCCTCCCCTTGCCTATCTCTCCTGGGCTTCTTAATTTGCAACACTTTTACTCATCTCCTGGGTGGTTCCTGAAAGGGATGGATGCATCTGGTACCCAGGCACTGGCTACATATATCACTTTTGATAAGACTTTGCCTTCTAGTTGAAAGCTGAAAGAGCTAGGGGCCTGAGACAGCTGGCTACATGCCATCACGCTCCTCCCCTTCTCCATGATCAAAGGTTCTAGAATTGTAAAAACAAAGCATGGGATTGCAATCTCATGTTGCACACTGCCCAACTTGGGAAAGTTACACAGCTCATTAACCAGGGCCATGACAATGCAGCTTTCTTCTTTTCAAATGAAATCAGTCAATGAGAATTTAAGATAACAAATGTTTTTATTTATTGAGCTTTTGCTACATTCTAGGCACCATAGGGATTCCTGGGAAGTACTCAAATGAAGGACAAAATGAACACATCAAAATTCCTACAATATAAGATTTAAATAACTGTTTCAAAAATGGAAGAAGCACACTGTAACTAGCTAGAATGAATGCTATGGCTCAGGAAAAAAAAGGATCGCTGCAGAGTGGGAGTGATCGAGGAAAGCTTTACTAAATTCAAACTTCTCTTAGGCACACTCAGCTCCTCTGTGCTATGAACCCTCTCTTCCCCAGAATCAGGCAACATTTACTGATTTAGAGAACAGAAATGTGGGTGAAGAAGAGCTTGTACTAACTTTTCAGGATTTTGGTGAACAGATCAGTCATCAGGTGATCAGATTAGGTAACAGGATCCTAAATCTTTCACTTCTATATTGTTATGTTGTTCATTCATCATTTTCAAAGAGGACCAATAACATCATGGGTGATGTCATTCTATTCTAGAAGAAGGGACCTCCCAGATCATCTAGTCCATCCCCTTAATTTCACACTTGAGGAACCTGAGGTCTAATGGGGATAAGTGACTTGTTCAAGGTCACATAAGTAGTAAGCATCAGAGGCAAGGTAGGAAGTGGGAACCTTTGACTCCAGAGCCACTGGACACCTCGCCACCTCCCAAGT
This sequence comes from Trichosurus vulpecula, assembly GCF_011100635.1. Classification (NCBI taxonomy): domain Eukaryota; kingdom Metazoa; phylum Chordata; class Mammalia; order Diprotodontia; family Phalangeridae; genus Trichosurus; species Trichosurus vulpecula. Next base: position 390,748,612 of record NC_050576.1, on the reverse strand, counting down.
TCAACTAAGTTTTGTTTTTGGTTTTTAGAGATATGGTTAATTCAACAGCTAGTTATTCCATCTGAAATATTGATCCTCTCATCTCTCTGCTTCTTCCTTCAGTGTCTTTCCTAGAAGCTATGTGTCTACTTAAAGCATCTTTATTGGAAGGCAGATAAGGAAAAAAAGTGAAAGTAAAATTCAGATCTATCCCTTGTAATTAGCTCTAATAGAACTGCTTGGTATGGGTGGGCGTATGTGTAAGAGGGGGCAGTTGTGATGAAAACTAATGTTTAAAATGAGGAAAAGAAATTATCTGCAGATTTGTATTAATATGATGCTTTGTCTATCCAAATTTACCTCACTAACAGACGTAGAGGGGGCTCAAACTCCAGAAAGAGTAATGCAGAAACAGGGCTCAAAAGAAAGGCATCCAAGCAGAAACTTCTTGGAATGATCAGATTTACAGCTGGAAGGGACCTGAATGACTAACCTAGTCCAGCTCCTCTCTTTTACAGATGAAGAAACTGAGACCTAGAGGGGTGAAAAGGACTTGACCAAGGTCACATTGATAGTAAATCTGACAGCTATGTAGTGTAATGAACAGTGTTATCCTTAGGAGTCTCACCAAGGGTCTTAGTGGACAGTGTTACCCTTAGGAGTCTCACTGCAATCCTACTCTACAGGAAGAGAATTATCCTACGTGCTCAAATGTTAATTAGACATCGGGTTAGTACCAACAGCTGCTTTTAAAACAAAAGCCCAAGTTCATGCTTTAAAGGAGAATGTGATTCTGTCATTTGTCATCCCATTTGAATGCTTTTACTCTTTCATAAAAGCATTACATAGAGTGTACCATGTTCCCTTGAGCCAGTAAATTTGATATTTAAGTCAAGAGGAAACAGAAAACAATAAAGAACACTGATGGGAAAGATAAACCGACGTAATTTCAGGAGATGGAGCACAATGTTGCCTTGGCTTTGACGTACATCACCCTTCACACTGCTCCACATGACTGTTTATTCCACAGAGTAAACACCAGCAAGCATGCCAATTTATAAGTGGGATGCTAATATCTGTTCAGATTTCAGTCTTGTGTGGACTTTTAAAACTTTCCAAGTATCTATGTTTAATACCAACATCTCGAGATCAGAATGAACAAGTCTTCTTATTTACAGTTTCCCTCTTTCCTTCATCTATTCTTTTTTTTTTTTTTTGAGGCAATCAGGGGTAAGTGATTTGCCCAGGGTCACATAGCTAGCCAGTGTCTGTGGCTGGATTTGAACTCAGGTTCTCCTGACTCCAGAGCTGGTGCTCTATCCATGGCACTATCTAGCCGCCCCTATCTATTCATTCTTTAAGCATTTACTGAGTGCATACTGTGATTAAGTTATAGTACTAGGTTCTGTGAAGAATAAACACTTACATTTAGGGAGCATTTATTCTTTCTGGGTTAAAACAATTACTTCATTTGCCACTGAGACACACACACACATTCCAGATAAAATGGCCCCCTTATAGTTTCCTATACCCAGGGTTTCATCTCCTGTATTTGCATTTTTGCCAAAGGCTACCTCCTCACATTCCCCTCCCCCACCTCTGCCTCTTGGAACCCCAGCACCTTCCAAGCCTACCTTGTTCAGTTGTCCCCTGCTTCAACAGGGCTTTCTTGATTCTCTCAGTTGTTCGTTCCCTCCCATCAATATATTTATTTTGTACGTAGCCTGGTATTTACTTATCTGTGAATATCTTGCATCTTTCCAATACTGTAGAACGTAAGCTGTTTAAGGGCAGGTATGGCCTCACTTTTGCCCCAGGACAATGTCTCAAACAGAGCAGACACTTAATAAATGCTTAATTTTATGCTTTGCAAATTGTTTTCGTAACAGTAACCCCACGAGACAAATAGTATTATCACAACCTTGTAACAGATGGGGGAGAAAGATGCTCAGAATTAAATATCTTTATGCAGGTTATACAGTGTGAGACATGCAAAGTCCAGAGAGGTGTCTACTATATTAGGCTACTGTCACTGGCCTGAAGAAAATTATATCCAACAACAGTAACATTGTTTTGAGAATGACTTTGAGGGGCAGCTAGGTGGTGCAGTGAGTAGAGCACCGGCCCTGGAGTCAGGAGGACCTGAGTTCAAATCCAGCCTCAGACACTTGACACATGCACTAGCTGTGTGACCTTGGGCAAGTCACTTAACCCCAATTGCCCTGCCTTCACCCCTTCAAAAAAAAAGGGAAAAAAAGAATGACTTTGAGTATGAGGGTGGGTGGAGAGGGAGGAAGGGAGAGAATATAGGACTCAAAGTTTTAAAAATGAATGTTAAAAATTGTTTTTATATGCAACTGGGAAATAAGATATACAGGCAATGAGGTACAGAAATCTATCTTGCCCTACAGGAAAATAGAAGGGAAGGGGATAAGAGAAGAGGGGTGATAGAAGGGAGGGCAGATTGAGGGAAGGGATAAACAGAATGCACACTGTCTTGGGGTGGGGAGAATGGAGACGGGGAGAAAATTTGGAACTCGAAGTCTTGTGGAAGTAAATGTTAAAACTAAAAATAAATAAATTAAAATTTAAAAAAAGCATGACTTTAGTGACTAAGTCATTTTGACTATTATAAATACTCAAATTAATTACAAAGGACATATGAAGAAATATGTTATCTTGCATCCTGAGAAAGAACTGATAAATAGAAATATGTGTAGAACAATTTTACAAATATATACCTATTTTTGTCTAATGGTAGCCACCTTTGGGGGACAGGGGGTAAATAAAAAAGGAGAAAAAATAGAAAAAAAAGAAATTTATTATATATGTAAATGGAAGAGCAGGTTGTACATAATAAATTTTTGGTTTCATGTGCAATCTTTTTTTAAATTATACTGTTATAGAAATTCTTGTTCTATCCCATGAATTAAAAAGCAAATAAATTTTTAAAAAAGAAATTTACATTTAAAATTGGAAAATAAGATTGCAGAAATGAATAACATAAGGAAACTTCTAAAGAATCTGCCCTTCACAGAAATTCTCAATCTTTTCATTTCACAGATATTTTCAATCCTCTAACCATACTAAAATAAAGAAAAGGTAAATATAAATCAACCCATTTCTCTGTGAAATTGAGATCAAGATGTATTAGATCTAACTTGGACTGTCAAGATTAACTGACTAGGGGCCTGAGAAATGAGGCGCTCAGCAGGGCTAGTTTTACAACTAGTTTTAGAACATAACCTTGGACAAGTAACCTTGCACTGCTGCCTTTTCTATCTGCATCATGGTGGTATTTCTCCCTTCCTGTCTCACGGAGACACGGCAAGAATGAAAGACAATATGATGAACACACAGTCATTATAGCATTTTGGGAGGAAAAATAATCCAAGTTACTGTTACAGAAATTGGATGAAATGCTTTGTCTCCTAGGATGTTGGTACCCTCGTCACTGCAACACACTGCCTGTCTCTCCGGGGCATACTGTGAAGTGTTTAAAGGGAAAATCATTGCTTCCATCACTGATCTTTTAGCCAAGATTCTCAAAAAGTAATGAGATGAGAAAGCATCATGTGCAACATTGCCTTCCAGTCACTGTCATCCTCTACTCAACATCCTCTCTGCCTACTACTAAATATTTCAACACCTATCTGAATTCATTTAAAAATGTGTCCTTGACCTAGATGTGATATGTTTGAAAGAGTTATGACTTAGGGGTAAAAATAACACCATTCCAATTCTGAGATCTAGTTTTAAAGATATGAAGACAATGTTTATTTTAAGCCATGCCAGGGGGCCTAGGGAATTGATTTTGAAGGAAAGCAAAGGCTATCTTCTACCTGGTTCCCTCTCCTTTCCCTCCCTCCCTCCCTATATCCACCCCCATAAAAAAGTTAAAAAAAACCTGCAGAGCCACCTGAAAACAAAGTAGGCAAGAATTTAATCTCCTAAAAAAGATATCCAAGGTGGTTTGTTTACAGTGGAGATGAACACTTTGGCAAAGGCATGGTTATCCTGATGGCAACTCTTCAACCAAACATATCAATGAACAGATGCCACTTTCTAGTGGTTAGATGGACAAATAAACTTTATTCCAAAATAATTTCTAAGAGAACAAAAGAGATCAGTTTTACTATTATAACAGAAAACAGGAATGTTTACCTTTGGGAAAGGTTTTTGGCTTGTTTAAATCACAGAAAAAATATCTTGGACGGGTTCTCAAGGATAAAATGTCACTTTTAATTTAAGTTCCATTTATAAAACACCGTTTATATAGTGTTTGCTTTGTACTGTTAAAGGCAATAAGTCAGCAACACTGTGATCTTAAAAGTAGTTAAGAAAATGTGCTGGCTCCCACAAGGCAGCTAGCTTACCCCACTACCATTACGCATTGGCCACATTTTAAAATCTAGATTATAACTGTGGAATTGAATGGTTATATACGTATGTGTGTATACATATTTATATGCATATATGTACGTAACTATAATAATAGACAGGCAAGGAGTTTTAACCCTAGGCAAGTTCTCACTTAATTTTCTCAGTGTTCCAGGCAACTATTTAATGTAATAGCTTGGACAGTAGGGGCCAATGGTGAAGGAAATTCTTCATCCAGGGCTCCCTACACAGAGAATATCATGAATCTGGTTTTAAAATATTGTGTTATAAATAATACAGAGAGACATATTTATATATCAATTACATATATAAATGATGGTATACGGATTTTTAAAAATCACAGAAGGCTTCTAGGACAGGGCTGTCCAACCTTGGGTTTTTATTGAAACAAAAGACAAGATATTTTGATTTGCCATTTTAGTGAGAGCTCTGAGGTAGCTCAGCTTCCTTTACTAAAGCATTTATGTAAATTTCTATGCTTGTAGGCAGGCTGCATTTTGGACAGCTCTGTTCTTGCATATTGAATAGATTCTCTGTGGAGGAATTATGGAAAGATATGGGTGAGAATTATGGAAGATGACAAGGTATGAATGAATTGTGATTAGCACAGGCAGAATAAATATACACAGTAATGAATCTATGATCTTCACATGTGGCAATAATGCATTATTCACAAAAGTCTGCACATTGGGAGTAAAACTTACCTCCAAGATGCGAGCATTAAAGGTTCCAATGGAGTCTTTTAATAGACAAATTTTACTGATGTGCAAAAACATTAGGTATTTTACCCATCAACATACAACCCTAGAGATGAAATTCCTGATGATTACGCACAGAGGCACCCACTCACACCAATCCCGTGTTCTGCAATGGGAACCTATATATAAGCTCAAATGAGTGCTACCAAGAAATGCTGACTTATGTACTTCTTCGACCTCTCGCAGATGAGCGTCTAGAGCAAACCTTCAATAACAAACACACAATGTCCTTCCTGAAAGCTGACATCTTACTCCCAATGAGTCAGCAATAAACCCAATAAAAAGAAAGCTGCCTACTTGAATTCAAGATAGTTGTTCCAAGAGCTTGTCATAAACGTCTAAAGCAGGTTAACCCACTTGGTTATGGATGCTATTATGTATAGGTTCAATCTCTGAAAACCCAAGGGTCTAAATCAATTTAGCCCATTTGGTTTCTGAATGGCATGATGATATGATTATAGGCTTAACTCTTTTATTTAGCCTTGCAAAGAAAACTCATCCTGTAAGACTTGAGGTTATGATCTATACTAATGCTCAAAGGCCACAGGATAAATCCAAACCTCTAGCAAGGCATGAAGTACCCATCCACCAATAGTCATGGGACCAGGCAAAAGAAAGTGGGTGATCTGGCACAAAACACAATGTCACTACTGAAATAAAAAACCTCACATCAGGGAAGTGGGTGCCACTGCTGAAGACTCAGGAGTGTCATCTCCCAGAAAGGAGAGGACATTCTTCCCCCAAAAGGACATGGAGGGAGCATTTCTCAGGCAAATGTGGAGCCCTACCTACCATGTAGACCTGTATGCAAACAACAGTGACCAGAGGGGAAAAAACCATATCAGCAAAATGACACAAATCAAATGCACCCAATGTGTTATTTCACTCTCATGTTCACAAGAAGCTCAGAGTTTCATCATTCACCAGTCCTGAGGCACTGCCATTTCCAAGTAGAGCTTATAATTCTACTGCCCCATTACCTTAAAACTGAATTTAGGGCTACTACATACTCAAAGGATATACTAATATATTAGCTCATTAAACTTCTGAACTAATTAATCATATTTGAGGTGGAAAATATGAATTCTTTTCCTAACTGGGCAACAGAGGTAATATGAGGAAAAATATATATACATAGAGTCACCTTTGCCCTCTCTAGCAGAATCACTGTTGAAAAGTTCTGGGAATGTCTACACCTAAATGTTCCCAAACAGAGAACTATCTATTCTATTTATAAAGACCTTCAGAGACATAAATTGCACAGCATCCATTGATTGTCTCTTTTACTGTGTAATCACCCCGGGTTCAGGAAGTCCTTCTGTCCTAAGCCGCTTCCTCCTATTCAGTTCTTGAAGCCAATGAAAAGCTCTCTATTTAACTGTCTGAGTAGATGAGAAATTGTCACCCCAGGCTAACCAACTTCAACTCCTCGAACATTTTCTTCTAGGCCCTGCAGTCTATCTTTGTAATTAGGGTGACTCACATTGGCCTGTAAAGTGGAGGTTTGAGAAAGAATCCATTTGGCGAGTCAAAGGAAGTTGGAAAAATGAGTTACCGAAAAGACTACTACCAATGACATTCAGGCCAAAATAGTCTACACAATGTTCTTGGAACACAATATTCCATTTCCAGCCTAAGTGCCTTTGCAAGGCTGTCCCCCATGCCTGAAATGAACCCAGTCCTCACTAATACTGCGTAGCTTCCCTAGTTTCCTTCAGAGTTTAGTTCAAGGGTCATCCCTTGTTTCCATCACAGGATATTAACTTGTAAAGGGCAGGGATAATTTTGTATTTTTAGTATCTGTGTCCTCAGCACTTAACAGAATGCCTGGAGTATTTACTTATGTGTCAGTTCTATTTCTTTCCTCTCTGACCCAAAATCTTCAATGGCTCCCTATGCCTGGAATATTTACTTATGTGTCAATTCTATGTCTCTCCTCTCTGATCCAAAATCTTCAATGGCTCCCTATACCTGGAATATTTACTTATGTATTAGTTCTATGTCTCTCCTTTCTGATCCAAAATCTTCAATGGCTCCCTATCCCTAGGATAAAATACAGACTCCTTGGCCAAGAATTTCACTATCTGGCTACCACTTAACTTTTCTCTCTTATTTTATGATACTCCCCATTCACACTCTCTGTCCTCATCAAACTGGTCTGGCACCTCTTCTTCATATACGTTAGTCCATCTCTTACCTCTGTGCTTTTGCAGAAATGGTCCCCCATTCATCCACCAGGCATTTATTAAGTCTCTACTATGGCAAGGTTCCATTTAGGTGGTGGGGCTGCAATGATAAACATGAAATCATTCCTGCCTTCAATGGGTTCACCTCAGCCTGGTAGATGCCTTAGTTTCCTTCCATGCACAGCTCATTGATCTCCTCCTACAACACAAGGCCTTTTCCCCTCTTTTTCCTTTGTTATTTACATTCCCTTTCCTCTAAATATTTCTTTCTATTGTATTTTGTACATGCTATTTCCTTATGCATACATTATATCTGTATTTCCTTATGTATACATTGTATCTGTATTTCCTTATAATGGGAGATTCTAGAAGTCTTAAGCAAAAGATACCAATCTCTTTCCCCATCCCAATCATTTCTCTGATTTTGCCTTCATTGAAATAGGAGCTAAGGAAGAAAATCTGTCCAAATCCTTATTTGTGATTTATTTCTCCTTCTGATTCAAGATCTAGACATTCAAGTCCATAATGCAATATGCATTGCATCTCTCCAGTAGAATAGAAGTTTATTGACAGCAGGAGCTTTTTTAATTTTATCCCCAAAGCCCAGAACATAGTGAGTACAGAGTAAATATTTATGGAGCTGTTCCCTTGGATCTTCCCAGAAGAATGTAAGCCCTTGAAGGCTACTTTTTTGTCTTTGTTTTTTAAGCACATTACCTGGCACACATTATATGGTAAGTTGGTTATTATAATGGTAAGTGGAATTGAAAATAATCTACTATATTTCTTTCTTTTAAGGCTCATTTTCTTCAAAAGCTAAAGAATGGGAAGTCAATTTTCAATTTTATACAGACATACACACACACACATATATGTGTGCGTATATATATATGTGTGTGTGTATATATATATATGTGTGTGTATATATATATGTGTGTGTGTGTGTGTATATATATATATATATATATATATATATATCAGGATTCTCCTACTCACACCTATGTAGGATGAGTCTCCACAGATCTTGGTGCTAAATACCTTAAGAGTTGTCTGATTTGAGCAAATTCCTAATGAGGTCAATCTTAGATTAAGCACCCAAATGGATCATTTAATTTGTCCTGTACCAAGACCACAGAATATATACTTTTAATCCCAGGTATACATCCAACAAGGGCTAATGTAGAGGTTTAAAAAGTAAGTACTTTGTTCACAACTCTTATTACAAAAGTCTTAACATCCCCATTTTATTGCTAAGGAGAATGAGGGTCTGAGGTTAAGTGATTATCCATGGAATGTTAGAGATAAGTTACTTTCTTTCTATCTGTCCTTGGAAAGAGAAGGTGATACTACTTTCTTCATCACTTTCTAAGTTTAATTTAATTTTTGTTACATTTTAAGTTTCAAACTATCTCCCTCCCTCCCTACACCACACCAGAGATGGTCCCCATTTGACACAGAACATACATACATACACATGTGAATATGTGAATGTGTGTGTGTGTGTGTGTGTGTGTGTGTAAAAACCATACTATACATACTTCTTTTTATCAGTTCTTTCTCTGGAGGTGGATAATAGCTTTCTTCCTAGTTCCTCTGTAGTTGATTTGAGTATTTATCATACTCAGGATAATATATAGTCTTTCACAGTTATTCTTCAAACAATGTTGCTGTTACTGTAGCCAATGTTCTCTTGCTTCTGTTCATTTCACCATTCATTAATCATGCAAGTCTTTCCATATTTTTTCCAAAATCAACCTGCTCATCATTTCTTACAGCACAGTAGTATTCTATCATATGCCCTATATGTATATATACCACATACACCACAACTTAGTCAGCCATTCTCCAATTGAGGGACATCCCTTCAATTTCCAGTTCTTTGCCATCACAAAGAGAACCGGAGAAATATTTTAGAACATATAAGTTATTTTCCTTTTGCCCTAATCACCTTGGGAAACAGATTTAATAGTGGTATTGCTGGGTCAAAGGGCATATAGCTAAATTTCAAAAACAGGTTTCCTTATTCCAAATTTAGTATTCTTCTCATTTTCCCACACTGCCTAAGTGAGTCTACGGAGTGAGAAATACCAAGTCATTAGCACTGGTCAAAAAGTATGTAAAATCCCTGTCACATGGACAAAAGGAGTAAATGAAAACAGTTTATCAAGGTCACTCAATATTTATGTTGATGATAAACTAATACCGTTTCAAAGAACACAATGCCCACATCTGCCAACTCAAAGCAGGCAAACTCCTAAAAAGACAAAGAAGCTTTTAAAGAATTCAGCATATAAAATTGAATTCTAATTCACAGCTACTGAAAGAAGCAATTTATTTGAAAATTACTGAGGCATTATAGGATGAGTATCTGGTTTGAAATTGTAAATGTAGGGTTCATAGTGTTACATGCTTGTTGTATAAACTTTTCTAAATAACGCAAGTAATTTTGATTGATGGGAGATTCTATAAGTCTTAAGCAAAAGATACCAATCTCTTTCCCTGCCCCAATCATTTCACTGGTTTTGCCTTTGCTGAAACAGGAGCTAAGGAAGAAAATCTGTCCATTTCCTTATTTGTGATTTATTTCTCCTTCTGATTCAGGATCTAGAAATTCGAGTACATAAGATTTATTTTGGGAAGACAAACAACAGACAAGAACTGACCCACATGTGCCAAAACTCTTGTGCAAAACCATTCACTGAGTCCAAAGCAGTCTCATCTAATGCTCCCAGAGTGTGAATAACCTAGGACATGGTAATCACTGAAGCAAAGTTCCACTGAGAACTGGCGACCTGCTATTTCAAGGACTTTTGATTTAGAGGCATTTTAACTATCTTACAGTCTGTATACTCCTTTTACTAATGTTTCTTAAATCCTACAAAAATAAAGCTGGCACTAAGTGGTATACTTAAAGGGTATACTTAGAATATGTATTATCTAGAGTTCCTCGAAAAAGTATTTTCCTAAAATTCAAATTGTTCCATGTTGAAAGACTTGGTTTTTGTATAAATCATGATTCTCTTCTCTTTACAAGACATAAAAAAAAAATCCCCTTCTCTCAAACTGTCTTGTTTTTGTCATTCAACAGCAACACCTGCTGGTTGATGGAAGCATGAACAGGGTTCTGAAGGACTAATAGCTCACTCATTTCCTAAGATTAAAAAACACACAATCAATTTTTCAGAGCAATAGTGGGCAAGCACAAGGATGTCCGAAGCTATCATACCTGAACCTATGAGTGACTCTCAGTTTTCCACATAAATACCAATATCTACCTTGTGCCAAGATCTCTTTCCATCACACAGACATCTTAAGATATTTAGCCATGTGTCCTTAGAGATCATGTAGTCCAAGGGTTGGACAGCTAGGTGGCGCAGTGGCTAGAGTGCTGGGGCTGAAATCAGGAAGACTCATCTTTCTGAGTTCAAATTTGGCACACTTATTAGCTGTGTGACCCTGGGCAAGTCATTTAACCCTGTTTGCCTCAGTTCCTCATCTATAAAATGATGTGGAGAAGGAAATGGCAAACCATACCAGCATCTTTGCCAAGAGAACCCCAAACAGGGTCATGAAAAGTCGGATACAACTGAACAACAAATGTCCAGAAGTTCTCAGTTTGTGTGGGTTTTTTTCTGTCTCAGACCCCTTTGGTAGTCTCATGAAGTCTATGGACTCCTTCTTGGAATAATGTTTTCCAGTGAACAAAATAAAATATGTAGGATTACAAAGGAAAACAATTATATTAAAATTCAGTTATTAAACAGTCTTTCAAAAAACCCTGATCTAGTTCAGACACAATTTTACAAATGAGGAAACTGGGGCTTAAAGAAAAGAAATCACCATCTCAAAATCACTCCTGTAATCTGAGATTCAAATCTAGGTCCTCTACTCCAAATCTAGTGTCCTTGATGCTATACTAGGTCTTCGGTCTTCCATCTTTTCTGAGATCATTTTGCTAGCTGCTATTATCATCACCAACCAATTCTCTTGTGCAGAATAATATACTCCTCTATGAAGGCAATGAAGTCTATGGGGATGGACTAAAAGATAAAAATGGTCCAGTGAGTGAGTGTGACAGTTCACTATTCTATTTTCAATGACCTGTTATGATGCTCTTCCTTCCAATTATTAGAGACAGGAGCTACAATTTTTTGGAGGGGAGGCAATCAGGGTTAAGTGACTTGCCCAGGGTCACACAGCTAGTAAGTATCAAGTGTCTGAGATCACATTTGAATTCAGATCCTTCTGGCTCCAGGGCAGGCGCTCTATCTACTGTGCTACCTAGCTGCTCCCAGGAGCATCCCCTTTCTGGATGCACATACTTTAAGACATTTTAGCCAACTTTAAAGTTGCCTGATTGAATATATGTATACATAACACAAATATACTTATGTATGCATAAATACTTGTGTACAAATGACATGATTATATACATATGCAAATACATTTCTCTTTCCAACTATTATAGATATCTCTCTCATACACATGCATAAATCATATATCCCATCTGAGCATTAGCACAGATAGTTTAAGATAAAGTAGATTATTTAATACTCCCTAAACTCGGTGTATATATACACAAATATTTCAATATCTCAATGAATCGGTCATCCTAACAATGTGGTTGTTTCCTTCAGGAGCAAAAGAAAATTCTCATTATAGTTGAATTGAGATACCTATACCTTATAAACTCAATTTCAAATAACAATGAGCCTTTTTAAAAAATAACTTGGAATCCTCGTTGTTGCTTTTTTAATTTTCATTTTTATCTTTATCTTTTAGCATTGAAATATTGCAGAAAAGGAGTTATTAACATACACTCTGGATAAACATTTTATTTAAGAGGCATATAGATAATGCAGCATAATATTCATTAAATACGTGAGAAGCCTATTCCTCCCTTCATATCCTTCTTTCCCAAACTGTACAACCCAAAGCGCCCTGATATATCTTTCAAGACACTTATTTTTGCTACTAAACTATTTCCTGACGATTGAGCATTCCCAGCTCTTTTAGGTCTACATCAGTTTCAGGATTGGGGACTTTTCCTTTCTCATGATTGAAGGGTGGTGAAAACTTATTAAAGACAGAAAGACTTAGTGCTTTACTTAAATGGGGTTATGGCTATGTGGGGGAAGAAGAGTAGGAAATAGACCTACTCACATAGATCAGACTTTCCCCAGCATTGTGACAAAATCAGATTTCCTTTGCAGGGTCACTCTATTTGGCACAGGACAAACAACAGGAATGCCTTACTGCTGAGTTACTGACTAACCACCTGCATATACAACATCCCCTCACAAATACCCTGCTTCTCAGGACATTGGTCGGCTGCCCTGGATCTTGCAGTTTCTATCTTCATGTTAATTTCAAAGCTTTGTCACCCCAGTCTTTCCAACACCAGGACACTGGGTGACAGACGTGACAGATAATAGGCAAAGCCAAAATAGTGTCGGTTGGCTTACTGCTTAAATGAATTGGGAGTTTGGCAGGCTGGCTTCGTATAGAACTGATAGTTCAGCTACTTTGTGTTTTGAAGAAACATACTAGGGAAATTGGTGGGACTATTACTGAGGAAGATGGTTATACTCCCAACAAATCGTCAGAATCTCAGAGAACATAGTAACTACAAAAGGTCTGAACAGTATCCTAAGTTATTTGTTAACTCTATACACTAGGTTTGTTTAGCTCGCAAAAAGTCATCAAACAGAGCAAAGATGTGGCACCAACAGACATACATACCAGCAATATACAGGGTGTCCCTAAAGTCTGGACACATAGGAAATCTCATTAAGATCTCATTAACCATTCCACCGAAGACTCTGTGTTGTTCAGTGACTTCTTTTTCTGGGGTATGCTAAAGGAGAAGGTGTACTCAATGAAAATCACAGATGCAACACACTTGAGTGAACGCATAAAGAGTGAATGTGCTAAAATTGACGGCAATGTGGAGTTATGCATCAAGTTCACATGAATCTTGCAAAGCGCATCAACCTTTGCATCACAAATGAGGGAAATCATATTGAAGATGTTATTCATTAATATTCCAATTAAATAAAATGTTGTTGAAAATTTCATTCATTTCACTTCTTGAAAACATGCATTTTTGCCTATGTGTCCAGACTTTAGGAACACCCCGTAAATTGCATGTAAGAGTTTAGTAACACAGATGAATTTGACTGCCGAAGCTAGTTTAGTAATCAAGCCTGTGCTTTATCGCTTGACCAGAGGTGATGTAGATATCAATAAACTAAGCTTAAAAACCAGGACAAAAAAGTCAGACCTCTAAAACCTGACAGCTGACCCACATGCTCAGTTGGCGAGGAAACAAGAAAAGAGGGACACATGGGCAAACCTTCAGGTGGTCTTTCTGTCCCTTTCTGCAATGTCAATGGCACAGAATAGATTGCCCAGCAGCCATCTGCCTAAATCTGTATTATCTGGGTTTCATACTAACACAGCGCCTTTTGCAAACACTGTCATAACACCTACTTCCCAAAAGGTCTCCTAAAGTAATATAAACTTCAAATCACTTTTTGTTGTAAACATAAAATAGCTTAATGATTTTTAAAAGAAATTCCCCCAAAAGATAGAGATTACAATAATGCTTTAAATGATAAATGAGACAATATGAGGTATAAAACAAACCACTTTTGGAGCAGCTAGGTGTCACAGTGAAGAAGAAGAGCAGGACCCTCAAGTCAGGAGGACCTGAGTTCAAATTTGACCTCAGATACTAAGTTGGGTAATCCCGGGCAAGTCATTTAACCCCAACTGCCAAAAAAAACCACTTTCAAGATGTTAATGCAACATTAAGATTCTTACTCTTCTTCTATGTTAAGGGCTCTATAAGAATAGTTTTGTTTTTTTTTAAAATCACATTAAATTTCATTAAAGCATCAGACACATGAAATTATTCTAAAAACCAGTAAATCAATTACACTGAGACATACTATAAGAGGTTTTTATGATTATTCAGGGTAGAAAATAAAAGGCTTTTCCACGTTTTAAGCAAATTAAATTAGACAAAATCATTTTCTTGAATTTTCTAAGATCACCAATTTCCCCTCTCTGTCTCTCCAAATACATTTTTCCTAACAGAAGACTGCATCAAAAGCTCAACTAAATGGATTAAATATAACATCATTTAAGCAAATTATAGCTTTCCAAATTACCAGGACCTATAATGGATAGGTCTACAATCCATGATATGTGATTTTGATACTGGGCTTTTATAAAGTATTTATTTGGTTCAGAGTATGAATAAAGATATTATTATAAGGGACGAGAAGATATTTTTAGCTTCAGAAGGATATTAACCCCCTTCCAACAGATGAATCAGGAGATTGGGTAAGGAGCTAGGCAAAGAAAAGGATTCACTGTGTATAATGTCATCTTGTTTAAGCCACCTAGTGGCTAACAACTGGAAATGTGTCATGTAGTTGACTAGGAATCACAAAATCACAGATTGAGAGCTAAAAGGGATCTGAAAGGCCATATAATCTTACTCCCTCATTTTACAGATAAAGAAACAGAGGCCTAGAGAGGTTAATTGATTTGTCCAAGATCGTACAGGCAATAAACATCATATAAACATAAAATCAATAAACATTTCAAGCCTGGTCCTCTGACTCCAGAACCATTGAGTGTTCTTTGTATCATACATACCGTTTATTATTCCAAACCTCCTTCACAGGCATGAGCCACACATCTTCGCCTGGCTCTAAAATCATCTTAAAGTGGCAAGGGCAAACATAGCCACAGATATACTAAGATACTAAGATTATTACTGGTTTGTATCGACCTAGAATAGTAACCTTTTATTCCATGTTTTCTCATAATATGTCACTTTCAAAAGACAAAGTAGGGATAAAATGCATCTAAAAGCCATATTCTTTAATTAAAATAAAATGTTACTACTGTCTTTTCTTTTTAGATTTCCCAGGGTTCCCCTTTGCATTTCCCCTTAGAGAACTATCTCTTATAACAAAGCATAAAACAAAGCATAAAAAGATAGGAAAAAACCATTCAGTCAAGCTGACCAACACAGCAAACAAGCCTGGCAATATATGCAGTATTCCAGACCTACAGACCCCCTACCCCTAAAAAGAAGGGGGTAAGGCACCTTCTTAAAACCCTTCTTTGGGACCAAACTTGGTCATTTTAATTTCATAGCATTTATCTTCCATTGCTGTTCTTTCCACTTCTGTTGTTATTTGTGGTCTTGGTGTATATTGTTTTCATCATTCTACATCATTTTGCATCAGTTCATATGTCTTTCCATGCTTCTCTGTATTCATTATATTTACTATTTCTTATAGCACCACAGTATTCCATTACATTCCTATACCACAAGTGGCTTATTAGCTATTCCTCAATCCATGGGTATCTGCTTTGTTTCCAATTACTTGCAACTACGAAAAGTGTTGCTCTAACTACTTTGGTGTCTATGAGGCCTTATTTTTATCCTTGAACTCCTGAAAGTATATGCCTATCAGTGGTATCTCTGGGTCAAAGGTTGTGGACATCTTAGCCATTTCCTTCTCATCATTCCAACTGATTTCCAGATTGGTTGGACCAGTTCATATCTCCACCAACAATGCGTTAACAGTGGGCCCATTTTCCCACGTTCCCCCAACACTAACCAACCATTTCTCTCTTTTGTCATCTTGTCAGGTATGAGATAAAACCTCAAAGCTGTTTTGATTTGTATTTCTTATTATTCACCATTTGGAGTATTCTTTCCTATGGGTGTTAATAGTTAACGATTCTATTGAGAACTGATTGTTTCTATCCTATGTCCATTTAGGTACTGCCATATTCCAAAAAGTCCAATATGTCTTTATATGGACAAACTTTTGATTTATCTGTGTGTGTGTGTGTGTGTGTGTGTGTGTGTGTGTATACGTGTGTGTTCCTATATGTACCAAAATGCAGTAGCTCCTTTTGTGGGGACAAAGACTGGAAACCAAAAGGGGTACTCATAAATTAGGGAATGACTCAAAAATTATGATACATGAATGGAATGGAATACATACACATGTACACTTATGTATGTGTGTATGCATGTATGTATTTGGACATGATTTTTGTTAGCTAAAAATTAAATTTTAAAAATGAATCAAAACATGCTTTGTAAATGAAAAAAACCAAATTTCAAAGAATCAATAATCTCTAGATTGAAAAGGACCTTAAAAGACATCTAGTTGAACTAATTGACGACTGTCAAACAATCTCTATTTGAAGACATCCAGCGAAGGAGAACCTAGTACCTCCTGAGGCAACCCATTCCACTATTTTTCCTTAAATCAAGCCTAAAGTTGCTTTCATTCAATTTCTATTAATTTCTTGGAGTCCGGCTCCCCAGGTCCAAGCTGAACAATTTAAACCATTGTCCATGTGAGAGCTTTTCATATTCATATACATAATAACAGAAATAATAATTGGGGTGTATGGGGTGCGCAAGGGGACTAGCATATATAGTGTGAGGGCTACCTTTGGTCTTCACCTTTCATCCACCTCTCACCTGTGGTTCCAAGAAGCTGTAGTATAGGCAGTGTCCACAGGGGCGGGGAACCTGCAGCCTCGAGGCCCCATGTGGCCCTCTAGGTCCTCAAGTGCAGCCCTTTGAATCCAAACTTCACAGAACATAAAGTTTGGATCCAGTCAAAGGGTCGCACTTGAGGACCTAGAGGGCCACATGGGGCCTCGAGGCCCCATCCCTGGTCCACATCCTGGTAAACCACCTCAGCAGACAAGTTAAACCAGGTTGAGAGTAGAGTAACTGAAGGGCCTCAAACCCAGTGGTGATGGGGGATATCTACCCCAAGCATGTAAAGATTCTCCCTGGTTCTAATGGCTGTGAAGGTGGCTGAAGCAGGCACTGTGGAGCACTTACAGCTTGGCCTTGAGGACACCAAGGTCATCCACTACATCCTGTGCCACTGTCAGTCATCTTGACTTTTGCCTTACCACTAGAATTCAATGAGTCTAGAAGAGAGAGCGAAGCTGATGACTTTGTACAACTCTGCCTCACTTAAATCCAATACCTGCACAAGTCAGGACATCACCTGTGAATGGCATTGGTCCTTCTCGAAAACAAAGGACGAGCAATACCAATAATAACATTTATATCGTGCTTGGTATATGCCAGGCTCTGCGTGAAGTACTTCACAGATCCTGTCTCATTTGATCCTTACAACAATCCTGAGAGGTAAAGTGCAATTATTGTCCGCATTTTACAGGTGAGGAAACTGAGGCAGACAGAGGTTAAGTGCCTTGCCCAGAGTCACACAGCCAATAAGAATCCAAGGCCAAATTTATACTTGGGTTTTTTTTGACTCCAGGCTTGGTACTTTACTACTTCAACCAGGGGTGGGAAACCTGTGGCCTCAAGGCCACACATGGCTCACTAGATCCTCAAGTACAGCCCTTTGACTGAATCCAAACTTCCCAGAACAAATCCCCTTAATAAGAGGATTTGTTCTATAAGGACCTAGAAGGCCACATGTGGCCTCGAAGCCACAGGTGGATTCCCACCCCTGTTCAAGACCATTATCATGTCCTGTTCTTTCCTACTCCCTGCCTAAACATGTCTTCTTTTTTCCAGGTTAAAGATCCCCAATTCAATCAGCCATACTGTATACGGCATGGTTTCTACTCCCATCACCATCCTGGTCACCTTCCTCCGGATGGTCTGTAGTCTATCAATATTCTTCCTAAAATGTGGCACCTAAAACTAAATAGAATAATCCAGTTATAGACTGAACAGGACAGAATACAGTGAGGCCATCCTCTTCCTGGTTGTGGACACTGTGTGTCTTTTAATACTGCTGAAGTGCACTGTTGGCTTTCTTCAGTTAACTCTCAAACTGTTGCTCTATAGTGAGCTTGAAAGCCATTAAAACCCCAAGATCTTTTTCATAGAAATTGACATTTAACCACTGCATTCCTATCCCATAGAGTTCATTTTTTCATGCAGGCCTTTCCATATTTTTTTCTTAAATCAATTTACTCATCATTTCATACAGCACAGTAGTATTCCAGCACAATTGTACAGCATAGCTTGTTTAGCCATTCCCCAACAGATGGACATTGCCTTAGTTTCCAGTTCTTCACCACCAGAAAGAGAGTTGCTATAAATATAAATATTGGGTTTTTTTTTTGTGTTTTCCTTGATCACATTGGGAAACAGACCTAATAGTAGTATTGCCGAGTCAAAGGAGATACACAATTTTATAACTCTTTGGGCATAATTCCAGATTGCCCTCCAAAATGACTGGAGCAGTTCACAGTTCCACCAACAAGGTATGAGTGTCCCAATCTTTCCACATCCTCTCCAACATTTGTCATTTTCCCCTTCTATCATTTTAACCAATCCAATAGGTGTGAGAAGATATCTCAAAGTTGTTTTAATTTGTGAGTCCATTTTTTAAACTTAAGCATTTAGAGCCAACCACACATATTTTAAACATGTATTTCTTGCACTAACATATAGATCTTTTGTTTCTCTTCACAAATACTTGTTAGATTTATTAATATTTTTTCTGAACAAAAGGTTGCAGAATATTCTTTGGAGAAGGGGTCACCCTAAGAAGACTGGCACAGCTCTAAGAGTTTGAGGTCTCCGTACTAAGGGATTCAGATAAATCTTGTTCGCTGGTACGATCCCACGTTGTCTTAAAACAAATGAGTTGAGTTCTTTTCCCTCAGCTCACTAAGGCAAATGTAGCTCATGAAACCAGCACATGATCTATCTTTCCATTCTGTAGACAGAACACCTCATAACAGAAAGTGTAGGTGTGGTTTTAGCGAAGACCCCTACCCCACAGTCCCAAAGCAAAATCAACCAACTTTCTTTATCTGTTTGTTTATGTTAATATTCTACAGCATGTGACTTAACTGTTAGACTCCTGTTTAAATGTAATCTAAAGAAGTTGCTATTTTTTTGGATATGGCCAATTTGCTTGACTATGCATATGTTTTTTGTTCAGTCGTTTTCAGTCACGTCCGACTCTCTGTGACCCCATTTGGAGTTTTCTTGGTAAAGATACTAGAGTGGTTTACCAATTCCTTCTCCAGCTCATTTTACAGATGAGGAAACTGAGGCATACAGGAATAAATGACTTGCCCAGGGCTACACAGCTAGTAAGTGCCTGAGGCCAGATTTGAACTCAGGAAGATAAAGATGAGTCTTCCAAATCCAGCACTCCATCCACTGCGCCACCTAGCTGCCCCATGCATATATTACAAAGGTTTAATTTTTTCTTTCTTTTTTTCTTCTTCTAATGGTGTGACAGGATGGAAAGGAGTGAAATATTGATTTTCACATTAAAAATAATTTAAAATACAATCTATCAATGAAAATGAACTGACCAATCCTTAATTGAGAGCAAGTTTTGATAAGGACAGGAAGCATGAAGAGATGTGAGAACAATTGGTTTCTGAATGCTAACAAAAGTGACGCATACATGAGGGAAAGGTCACGATCACAAGAGACAAAGTTTGCCCACTCCACAGAACTACATATTATTGGTATTGCTTCCAGGCCTTAGAAGTATTAACCTGGGAAATGAGCTCAGGTTAACTCCCATTTGTGTTCCTAAAATAAGATTTACTAACATATAAGTGAAGAAGGAAATGACAAACTCATATCCCCGGTGAAAGATAAATTGTTTTATTCCATTTTCCTGCCTTTCAGCAATAGAGCCCAGACAAGATTACACAGTTGAGAATATCCTGGAATCGTGTTTTAAATTTCAGCTGTTCAGCACTCCTGTGACCAGCTGAGATACCCAGACAGGCAGTACACAGCCTGAGTGACCAGAGGACTATTTGCCAAAGAGACAATCAAATTCTACAAATACCCAACCGACAACATTCCGGGGGAGAAATCTTGCCAGAACCATGGAGGATAATACCATATCTGATGAAAACCAAATTGCATCAGTTTTTTTTTCCATCTAATAGGAAAAAGGCACAACAATGAAAGCTCTAAATCATAAGCCCAGATAAATTAATGTAAATAACTTCAGTTAAATTGCTCTGTCACGTTTTGCCAAGATATCTAGAAAATACTATACAATAAGGTATCTCTGTATACTGACTCCAGGATCCATAATTGTGTTGGTGGGGGTAGTTCAGATCTTAACTCTTCTATAACTTCTTGTTGTTCATTTGTTTCAGTCACGTCTGACTCTGTGACCCCCATATGGGGTTTTCTTGGCAAAGATACTAGAGTGGTTTCTTATTTCCTTCTCTAGTTCATTTTACAGATGAGGAAACTGAGGCAAACAGGATTAAGTGACTTGCCCAGGGTCACACAGCAAGTAAGTATCTGAGGCCAGATTCAAATTCAGGCCTTCCTGAATCCAGCCCTGGCACTCTATCCACTGCGCCACCTAGCTGGCCCTTCTATAACTTAGTAGACTGTCTTTAAGAATCGCTGTGGCTCAAAACCTTGTCACTCTGCAGTGGTCACACGCACACTCCAAAATGAGGTAGGCTGGTCATCAGATATCAGACTCATAGTAAAACTCCGGGCATATATTCAAAGCCTTCCAAACTTGGTAAGATATAACGGATTGTGGACTCCTCTGGAATGATCACCAATGGAGAGCACCAAGGAAGCATCAGATCATACCTTTTTAGATTCTGCTTAATAGGTTGTGATAATGTGATAAAGATCATAATCTTTTCTGTGCCCTCTCTATATATACAATACATTAAATACATAAAATATTGTATGCCATTATTAATATTGTTGCATATTGTGCTATGTACTCCATGACTATCTAGTGTACATTCTATGATTATATATCTCTCATCTATACAATGAAGATACTGGCTTAGGAAACAGCACCTTTCAAACTATGACTCAGGACCTGGATGTTTTGCGCCATGTAAATAAGGATTCCATGTAAAATATCAAAGCAGTAATATTCTCCTCCACAATTATTAAATATGAAGTTATGTAACAATAAACATACGTGCAGCAATTTTCAGCATGAAAATAGGTTTAACTGCCCATAATTAGCCCTGAAATTTCCTCAACTACTCTTTGTTCTGAGATTTTTTCCATGCCCCTAGACTAGCAATGTGTTAACCATAATAGATATGAATGCTTTTTTTTTTTTTTGGACCTTTGATTACTAGTGAGGTAACTTCCCAATGAAGAAACTCCTCCTGCCAATGCTGATCTGAAACTTCTCTAACTTACCATGTTTGAAAGTTGCCAGAGCTACTCAATGACTTGCCTAGTAAAGCGTAGCTAGGATGTGTCAGTCAAGACTATAGACCTGGTCTTCCTCATGGTGAGTTCAGCCCTCTACCATATAACGCTATAATATTGCATGATACTGAACTCTAATATGGTGATGTGTCCTTAAATTAGCTTTAGGAAATACTAGATTCAACAAGCTCCCAAACTCTGGTAAACTCTGAGTTAAATCCTGGCATGGCCAGTCAGCCTCACCAAGTTTCAAGGAAACTTGAACATTTTCATTCCATCTTGTCAATGCATGCCACCTGTTACAGTAGATTTAGGGAGAGGGCAGGTGAATCAGCAACGAATGCACCGTAGCTGAAGAACGCATTTCCTACTGATGATGAATGACCAGGTGTCCTACTAATTTCATCACTATCAGTCATCATTATAATCATCGCTGTTCATATATATAATATAATCATATAATATGTTTATATTTAATTGTATACACTATACAGTAATAAAATACATAGCACAATATATAACAATATTAAAAATTGTTTTTAATTATGTACCATAATACATTACTATAACAATGTAGAATGTATAATAATATATTGTGTAT
The DNA here is from genome assembly GCF_011100635.1 of Trichosurus vulpecula. Lineage (NCBI taxonomy): Eukaryota > Metazoa > Chordata > Mammalia > Diprotodontia > Phalangeridae > Trichosurus > Trichosurus vulpecula. The sequence goes on along the minus strand of NC_050576.1, from coordinate 390,726,457 downwards.
CATATATGATTATATATACAATTATATTATATATCATGTAATATGTGCCATACAATATATAATATGTGTGATAGATAATATGATAATGTAATATATAATCCTATAGTGAATAATAAACAGTCATAGTGTTTACATATCATTTTAAGGTTTGCAAAGCTCTTGACAAGTATTGTGTCATTTTATCATCACTACGGCTCTGGGAGATAGGTATTATTATTAATATCCTCATTATAGACGATGAAACTGAGGTAAGATTTGAACTCGGGTCTTCCTGACTCCAGGGCCACTGCTCTGTCCACTGTGCCACCTGCTTAGTTGGGGATGTGAACCTGAACCGTACAGCCAACTATTTTTTTTAAAGGTCAATTCGTAACATCCAAATTAAATGTTTTACATGTGGCAGTTAAGCCTTGAGGCTATGTGGCTATGTTAATATGTCACACGGCTTAATTTTCCTACTAAACAAATGAACTAAATAAAAATCACCTATACACTTTATTGTTTTGTCCTTCATTCTTGGAGAGGACCAAGGATATCAGGAGGGTCACATCTTGACTTGCTTGTGAATTGGATTTAAGGGAGGCAGAGCTGGGCAAAGTCATTGGCCTCATTCTCTCCTCAAGAGTCACTGAAGTCCAGCGGCACGACAAAAGGCAAGACCCAGTCTGTGACCCAGGATGCAGTGGGTAATCACTAGGGGGATGGTGGAAGTGAGAGGGGAAGTCATTATTCATTTCAAAGAATATGACGTGTTTTCCCTAACTCCTGGCACCATCACCAAAGTCAAACGAAAGATTATTCAATTTGATTCAACTTGCTGTAAGAAAAAATTTTTTTAAAGGTATCAAGCACAAGTTTTCAGTAACATTGATACTAAACTTACTTTTTTAAAAAAGGGACTATCTTTGTTGTGGTCTGGAAAAACAACTGATTTCTGTGGCCTAGCCCTTCCTTGTCCAATAGTCCACCTGCTTCCTAGCCATGCCCATTCTCCTCCTACCTGATGCCCCCCCCCCTTTGTGTCCTGCCTCTTCTCTAGAATACCCCATATCTCAAAATATCTATTCCACTCCAGATAATTCTAGTTTCCCAGCTGTTTGGTGTCTCCCTGTCTGTAACCCCAAGGGAGAAATAGCAGTCAGACTTACCTGGGCAGGACATCTCCCCTCTCTATGAGATATCTGAGATACTCTGATCATAGAGCTGCTATGACTGCCAAGATGAGCAAGCTACCCTGACTCCAAAGCTGTCTGAGATGTCTTGGTCAGAGATCTCCCAGCAAGAGCCAAATTCTGGGAGCAACCTCTCAGTAGACTATGGACCTCTAGACTATTACAAGGGCCTGAAGGCCACTGTGCCCAAGGCTTCCTGGTGACATCCATGATTGCACCCCCTCCCCATCCTCCATCTCAGTGTGAAGGGATTAGTAAATTATCCTAGTTTGGAAGTGTTAGTGCTGGTCTCAGTATAAAAGTGAGGAGAGGTCAGTAGACTGCGCTACTACCTTCTGCTTGTCATCCTGGCCTGCCTTTCTTTCTGGTAGTTCCAGTAAAACTATATGCCAAACAAAAGAATCTATTGCGTTCAGCACAGACTGGCTCATCTAATTCTTCCGCAAAGACCTTTTAATCTTAGAAGTGGATCCTGACAATCTTAAATATTATATCAAACAAAAGGATAATGTTATAAGAACCTCTTTTTAAACTACCAGATAACCTGTTATTGATCTATTTTAAAACTGTGTTACCTCCAGTAACCAATTTCTTAGTCAAATAAACAGACCAAAGAAAAGATCAAAGAACAAACCAAAGAAAAGCAAGCTGCTGTAAAATTAGCTGAATCCGATAATCTGTTTAGATAATTTAAATAAAACCAGATTTGTTTTTCCTAATTTACCTGGATAAATCTGTAATCCTCTGCTTAATTGCTGTAGAACAGCACATTAAAGAGAATATTTCAAATGTTCTAATAGGTCTTCATAGCATTAAGGAATTCAAGCTGCTTCTTAAGAAAATCCAATTAAATGTTTATGAAATTTGGAAGACTGACATTCTCAGTTCTGTTCTACCACAGGTGCAGAATACACAAACATGGCTAAGTTTCCAATACACCTCAATTTTATTGCATTCTAGTAACACCTATAAAGTCCCTAGTCACAAAGAATCAGGGAATTCTTTGTTGCAACTGTTGACAAATGTGCTCAATTTGTAGAGGAGGAAGGTATGTAATGCTCTTCCTTGCTCCTCCTCAAAAAACAAACATTTGAGTACTGCCTGCCTATAGTAGGCAGACAAAGCAGTCCCTGTGCTCTCTCTAGTCACCTCCAACCAAAGGCAGACAGCATGGCACAAATACACTTATGTACAAGACATGGAATTTCTTCATTCTGTTCTCTATATCTGGGCTGTTGTTCCTTCTACCCTCTTCCCAATCCTTTCCATTATTTAAGGCCCAGATCAAGTCCCATATTCTAACTGAAGTCTTAATTCCCCAAGCCCCAAATGCATTCTCCTTCCTCTGAAATTCATCACATTTATAGTCTATAAGTCCCTCATTTGGTTGCAGTAATACATTGTCTATTGTTTCCAGTTATCTTTATGTGTGTTCTCAACTAGATTGGGAGCTCCTTTTGGTCAAGAATTAGTCTTAGGTTTCTTTGGATTCTCCCCAAAGCAGTGGTTCCCAACTTATAAACTGAGTTGCTCTGAGAGGATATGCGGTTGTTTCAAGGGATCTTCAAATCCCTATGTGCAACAAGGATGGTTACTTCTATCTTCCTTTAGCTCCAATGAAACATGGGGGTTGACTCAAGATAACAAACATACCTTTGTAGACTGACTGAGTGAATATATATGCCATTTTTCAAATGTTCTTAAATGCTTTGTGATCAACAAAGTACAAATTTACTTAAAGCATTACTGAATTCATTGGACCTTTTTGTCATCATGCATTTTCTCAGTTATCAACAGTACAACTACTATCTCATAGGGCTTTTGTAAAATTTTCTCAAACTTAAAGAAGTCTCATACTCAGACAAGAAACCACCACCTCACAATATCTAATATAGTGCCTTACACATAGTTGGAACTCAAACAAATATTTATCATTTGACTGGATAACACCATTTATTTATTGATCATCTACAGTTATCCCTTCCACATCATACGGGTTAGGGACATGGTGCCCCTGCAATCTGGAAAGTCCGTGTAAAAACTTGTGGCCCTCTCTTTGTATCAGAGAAGAAGTCTGAATTATTATGACATTAAAAGATAAAAATATGCTGATATTATACAATTCTATACATATATTTTATGCATTTCTGAGTTTCCAAACTTTTTCTGTGTCATCTGCTGGCCTTTGCATCTTGTCTATACCTTCCACAAAACTCCCCCAGAATTCCCATTTAATTTCTTACATGGACCTGCAGTATATTGAAACCACAATGGGAAAAGTCACCCTGTCAAAGGGATAACTGTACTATGTATTTAATACTGTGCTGAGGAGACAGAGAATGACAATTATCACTGCTTCCTACACCCTGACATATAAAAGGTTCAAGGGACATTAATCATGTTATCAGATAAAAGGGGTCAGTGGCGCTCTTGAATGCCAAAGTTCCCTCATGGAACCCCCTCAACGTTTATATGCCCTTGGAAGAGTCGGTGTTCCTGAAGGTGGCAATCAACTCTGATTGGTTAACAATTAATTCAAAGAATGAATATTATAACAAGAGGTGGGCCTATTCTAATGAGGGGCTAGGAGATCTGACTGATCACTCTCCCTCCCAGACTACCCCCAGCCTCAGGCAATCTAGACAAAGATCTATCCCCCTGCCTAAACCTGCCGGAGTGGAACACAATGGGTTTACCTTGGATAAAATTATCTGTAAGGCTTTCTAGTTGGGTGGGGCAACAATAACTAGATAAAATGGTTGGGGGGGGTAAGTTTTTGGGAAAGGTCATGGATCTTTCTGATAATTTGTTATTTAATAATCATTCCTCTCTGCCCTTAGCATAGGCTGCCTAGGAGAGAAGACCAGGACCTTTCATCTTTTCACTTAAGGACTGGATACTACAGAGTTAATGTATTTTTTGTTTTCCTTTACTTCCAAATTTTTTTCTCACCAGCGCCCCAACCTTAGTGCTTACCTACTGTGAAGCTAGCAAAACATTACAAGTAAGGCACAAAATTTTAATCTTAATTATTTATTTTGAGTGTTTTAGACAGACAAATTGAGTTAATTTTCTTGCCTTATAACTTGGGAATCAAAGGAAAAACTCCTAAATCAGAGTATTAGAACTACTTCTTTATAGACAGAAAAGGAAAATCAGGAGGATTCATAAAAATGGAGCAGGTAGTGACTCAAAGGCAGGAAAATATCCTATCTAAGGAAATTAAAAGAGAAAACCCAATGTTATTTCAAGTAGAAGACAGCACAGCGTAGGAGTTAGTGTTAAATTGAACACACACTAGCCGTGTGACCCACCAACCAGTCGTATGACCTTGAATATGTAACTTTCCCCCTTTAGGGTTTTAATTTCTCTATCTGAAAAATAAGAGAGTTGGAATAGATAAGTCCTAGATGAGTACCTTTTACTATAAAATTTTATGAATTTTTAAGATTGAGGGATCAGGAAGACAGTGGTGAGCAAGTTAAAGTCTCAGTCGTAAGTTTCCTCATATATAAAATGGAGTAATGATACTTATCTTCAAGGGTTGTTTAAAAAGCTTGCTTGTTAGGTGTTAAAGTTATAAACATTTCAGTTACACTTCAACATTTTGAGAGATAAAGCATTAGGAAAACACTATAGGACGGTTGGTGTCCTTCACAGCATGAAGAAATGTAATATTGTACTTCAGATACATTTCACGGTCTACTTAACCTAATAACCAGAGAAAATTGCATCTCAGAATTGCAGATGGTCCATGTGAGACTAACTAAAGATTCTTCTTACAAAAATTACGGAAGTTCACATTCTCTACATGGAAAAGTGGGGCCAATATTTGAATACCCAAAATTATACTCCTCAAATAAAAAAATAAGCTATGAAGAAAAACTAAAACTTGGTTTAATAATAAAAATAACAACCTACGTTATTATAACAGTATATATTATTCAAAATGCTGACATGTACCTTGTTATTCAAAGAGCTAGGGATTTTTGAAAGGTGTAACTATAAAGCACAATGCACTATTTAACTTTTTTTTGTAGGGAGGGGGAATATCAGAATTTCCATATGTGTGTTTTTCTGATGATGCTCAGATTCCTATGCCATAAAACAAAATCATAGCCAATTGTACAAATGTTCTAGCTTCCAAAGCATCTGTCTTATGTTCCTGGTTATCTAACCAAGCACATGGAATTTGATGACCAACTGGAACAATAAAGTAGTCACTTAGATTTTTTTAGGGGCTTTTGTCCTAAAAATCAGTGAGGTTACTTTATTGTTCCAACTGGTCTTCTTAAGTAACTCAACATCTCCTTTACTCAATCTAAAAACGTCAGTCAGGCATTTCTTGTTTGTATACAGTACGGTTTGGAAGAGTAAGCAAAAGGTTTTACACTCTCAGGTGGGAGCTCTCAGTTCTCCTAGTCAAGCAGAGATTTCATCTTACCTGGGGCAACACAGGTTGCCTCTTTACTGTTCAGTTTTCTTGAGCCTCAATCGTATAAATTCATAGAATTTTGTAGAGAAAGGTACTTCCAGGAAGTCATCTATTCCACCTCCCTTATTTTACAGACAAGGAAATTAAAACCCCAAAAGAGAAAGTGACCCATTTCAAGGTCACAGAGCTGTTTAGTAGTAAAATTAATACAAAAACCTAGATGTCCATTGCATTATGCCACCTCAGGTAAAATGCTATTCTTAAACTTTAACTATGACACAAAGAATTATAGAGGGACAGCAAAGAGGTGTCGTAGTGCATAGAGTGCTAGACCTGGAATCAGGAAGATTCATCTTTCTGAGTTCAAATCTGACCTCTGATGTTTCCTAGCTATGTGACCCTGGGCATATCACTTAACCTTGTTTGCCTCAGTTTCCTCATCTGTAAAATGAGCTGGAGAAAAAAAATGACACACCTCTCCTGCACCTTCATTAAGAAAACCCCAAATGGAGTCACAAAGAGTGGGACTGAACTGAAATGAACAACAAAAGTATTATAGCACATAACAAGTGAAAGGAAATTCAAATACCACCTAGTCAAACACTGCCTGAAGTAGAAATCCTTTCTACAACATCCTAGACAAGTGGTCATCCATTCTCTGGAATACAGGGAAGGATTCTGAATTACTACAAGATAGTTGAGTGAGAGATCATACCTAAGACCAGTTCTGCTCCATCATCATAGTAAGAAATGTGAAAAATAGAGTAAAGTAAAAAAACAAACAGCAGAGAAAGGAGAGGAAATAAATCACAACAAAGATATCACACACAAAAAATCGGCAGAAGTCATGAACAAATTTTTTAATCTTTAATTTTTTCTAAACACTTTATTTTATCAGAACACAAATACAACATAGAGAAAAGAAACAAAAACATATTATAAACTTAAATATTGACACTTAAGGTAAGAAAGAAAAAAAAGCATGTCATGTGCATAGCAGAACATAGGAGAGGACTCAAAATATGTAACAATAAATTTTCATTTCAAGAAAGCCTGTACGATAAATACACCTTTTGTTGAGAATTGTCCATCTTTTCTTTGCTTTCTTGTGTTTTCTTTGGTTCTCTGCTGTATACTTTTTAACTTTGTTCTTTTTTCCCCTCCCCCCACCCCCCAGAAGGCTACAATATAATTTAGATGTTTCTTTATATATACATAGACATACAGATATATACATATACTTATTCATATATACATGTGTATATAGACATATACTTTCCCAAATATACTCTACTCCTGATCTTTGTTTTTATGTTTATACATATCTTTTGTTTCCTATTCTTCCTGCCTCCTCTACTTTACTTCTACCCACTACATCACCCTCCTATTACTTGCCTTCCCCCCTCTAAGGATCTCTCCCCTATCCCCCCCATTCCCATTAATCTAAACTCCCTTTACCTATTCCCTCATTCTCCCCTCTAAAAATCCCTCCCTTATCCTTTCCCCCCCTCACTATACCCCTACCATTTTATTTCTTCTAAATTTAGAAGACTTTTATACTCTTCTAAATATATATGTATTATTCCCTCTTAAACCCATTCCCCATGAAAGTAGGTTACCAGAACTACCAGCCTTCTTCCCCTGTCTAAATGCTCTGTATCCTTTCTTCTTCTTGCACTTCTTTTGTATAAAATAGTTACTGTTTTTAGTTATATCTAAACGGTTCATATCACAGTCAGGTTTATCCACCTCTTTCTGATGAGCTCAACAATTATTAATAAGAATGTTAGACATACATTTTACATTTTATGTTATATAAGAGGTAAGCAATCTGTTTTTATGAATCCCTTACAGTCATTCTTTGGTGTATATCTCATGTTTCTCTTGGCTCTTGTATGTCAAATCTTCTATTAAGATGGGGATTTTTTTTTAACAAAGTCTTGAAAGTCTAAGGGTTTGTCAAATGTCAATTTTTTTCCTTTCAAGATAATACTGAAATTTGAAGGGTATGCTATTTTCAGCCAGAGCCCCAGGTCTTTTGCTCTTCGATATACTGTGTTCCAAGACCTGTAGTCCTTTAATGTCTCTCCTGCTAGGTCTTGTGTAATTCTAATTGTGGCACCATCATATTTAAACTGTTTTAATCTTGATGCTTTGAATGTTTTATCCTTGAGCTGGGGGTTCAGGAATTTGACTATGATATTCCCACGAGTTTTCCTTGTAGGATTTCTTTTAAGTGGTGCGCGATTGATTTTTTTCTATTTCTACTTCCCTGCCTTGTTCTAATGCTTCAGGACAATTTTCTTTAATTATTTCTTGTATTATTGTATCAAGATTCTGTTTTTGATCATGACTTTCAGTGATTATTTTTATATTTTCTCTTCTTGATATATTCTCCAAATCTGGTGTTTTTCTTATAAGATGTTTCACTTTCTCTTCTATTTTTTCATTATTCATGTTTTGTTTAATTATTTCTTGATCTCTTATAATTTCACTGGCTTCACTTTGCCCAATTCTAATTTTTGAGGTGTCATTTTCCTCCTTGAGATTCTGGATCTCCTTTTCTAATTGGTTGATTTTCCTTTCATAACCTTTGTGTTTTTCCTCGATTATTTTTATTTTTTATTTTATTTTTTTTAAGTTTTTCCTCCATCTCTGTCATTTGATTTTTAAAGTCTTTTTTAAGACCATCTATAAATAATTTTTGAGCAAGTGACCACTTGACGTTGCTCTTTGGGGGTTTCTTTACTTCAATATCCTCCTCTGAAAATGAACCCTGGTCATCTCTATTCCATAATAGGTTTTTATGGTTGGATTCTTTCTCCTTTGCCTGTGCATTTTTTTTGACAGTAATAACTTGATTTTTGTAATTACATCTAGCCCTGGGTATGGGAATTGGTGCCTCTTGTCCCAGACCTTTAGTTCTCTCCTCTAGCCTGGAATCAAAGCCAAAATTCCAACCTTCTGTAAGTGCCCACAGCCAGGGGCTTTCTACCCCACTGCTTCTGCATTCACTGGGCGTGTGCTGGTTCCTTCTCGCCCCACCACTTCTCACAACACAGCTGAGTCTGGCGTTCCTCCTCAGCAGAGGTTCCCGCAGTCTTCCTGGGCACAAACGCACAACGCCCATCACTATCTCTGGGTGAAATGTTCCAGAGGCTGGGGGTGAGGCTGCCTCTCAGACCAACTAACTCTGGGGCTTGCTGCTAGTTGTTTAAGTGGCTTCCTGCCTTGTTGTTAAAATGGAACCTAGCCTGGAGGTGTTTACTCCTCACAGGGATCAAACCTAGTCCTGGGGTTTCTCTTCAGATCTTCTCAAACTGTCAGAGGAAAACCCCTGTTGTGCCCCTATTTTTCTTCATCTCCACCCACACTTTGTTTGCCCTAAGGTGCTATTTTAACTCTTTTGTGTGGGAAAATCTTGAGACCTTGGAATTTTCTGACCTACTCTGCCATCTTCCCAGAATCCTCTCTAATCTTTAATTTTAAAAAGATCTAAAATATTGAATAAGTACTTCAGAGTATGAGCAATTAGAAAATACAATATTCATCATAAGTATTTTTTAAAAAAACTCCCAAGAACCTCCAAAATGGTTCAGAAGAACCCTAAAATAGCTAATAAGAAATAAGTATGGGAAACAGTGCTCTCAAATAAGAAATAAAAGACAAATAAGAGATTAAGTGAATGATAGAAATCCCAATAAATAGAAACAGTAGATTCCAGGGCTGGGGGTGTCCCTGTAGGGGAGGGGATGGGGAGAGGAAGTGTGTTAGACTTAGAATGTAAAAATGCAAATATTGGGGGAGTAGGAATCAACAGTACAAAATCAAGAATCAAAAGAGTGGAAGACAAAATGAGATATCTATAAGTCAAAGCAACTAATTTTGAATTGTGAAAAGGATATAAAATATAGATAAAAGTATATGGATCTTCCAGAAAAGCATTATGAAATAAAAAGTCTAAATACCATACTTTAGAAAATAATGAAAGAACATTTTAGAAACATAAGTCAAAATATAGATTGGTAGAATCAGAATGAAAGCAGAAAGAAATCTCAAGTTCAATTCACCAAGAAACATCTGGTCAAGTTTAAACACTTCAACATTAAGCAAATATTGAACATAATAAGAAAACATAGTGCAAACTGCCCAAGACAATGTTGTCATATTACACTATGTGAAGGAAAGGACATCCATCTGTATCCCAGAACAATATATCCTACAAAGCTGAACTTAATCATCAATGAAAAAGGATGGACAATCAACAAAAGGGGGAAAATCAAGTTTCTTTTTCAAAAGAAACTAAAAGTGAGCAGGGCATTTGACACACAAACTAAAACAGAAGAAGTACAAGAAAAGTAAGCAGATAGGCAGTGGAGGAAACTAAGTAATTAAATAAATGCTTAAATACTTCTAGTGGATAGAGGCAGGCCAATTTTTTCCCTACAGATTCTCACCTTGTATGAGGATTATTGAGTTCTTAACTTTTTTAGCTATCTGGTAAAATCAACGAATCCTTTCTCAGAATAATATCTTTAAATAACTGAAGGATATGTTAAAGGTTAAATTTCAGTTAAAGGTTAGTGAAAATAAAGATGCAATTTTTTTCACACCCAAGTTCACTAACTCCTTTAAATCTATCCATGGACCCCTTAGAGAATCCCTCATGTATGTTAAGAACCCCTCATCCATGGATAAATTTTAATGCAGTTGAAGAAACTGGTAGGGAAGAATTGAATTTACATTTCTTGGACTTTAGAATATATGTTTATTCAGTAAGTAAAATTGTGAGGATGAAAATGGACAGAGGAAGAACTTTCAGGCACAAAGATGCAGAGTGGAAAGACTATGGGAATAGGAAGATGCATTACTACCTGGCTTTGCTAACATAGAAAAGGGGTTTATGGTCCTTTAGTCTCTACCTGTGCCTTTGAGGTATGAGGAGAGAAAGAAAAGACAGGATAAGACACTGGTTGGTGATGGGAGAGGGAACAACAAATGAGAGCTAGGCTTTCTACATAGAGGGAAAAGTTCTGGAGATACCAGATATTATCCCAGAAGTTGGGACTTACAATACGGGGTGTCAAAGCAAGATCCATTAGACTTGATTGAGTAAAGTATGCTCTCTTCCCCAAGCAGATGATATGCCTTTCAGGACAATGTCCCACTCCAGAGAAGGGGAATTCTGCTTCCCAAGGGAGAGGGAGAGAGGTCCAGAGGGATGATATGTTGAGCCTATGATAGAGAGGTAATGGGTAGAAAGTAGGTACTACAAATATTAGGGCAGCTAGGTGGCACAGTAGATAAAGTGTTGGGTCCGAAGTCTTCCTGACTCATCATCCTGAGTTCAAATCTAGCCTCAGATGCTTAATAGCTATGTGACCCTGGGCAAGTCATTTCACCCTGTTTGACTCAGTTTCCTCATCTGTAAAATGAGCTGGAGAAGGAAATGGCAAACCACTCCAGTATATGTGCCAAAAAAAACCCCAAATGGGATCACAAAAAATTGGACACAACTAAACAACAAACAACTTCTAGTATTATTATATTCATTTTATAGTTGGAGAAGTCTCAGAGAAGTCAAGAAACCTAATTAAGCCTTACCCGTTATTACATACTTGGCAAGTAACTGCAAGAGGAAGGATTGAGAGTCAGGTATTCTTGACTCCAAGTCTCAGATTTTATATTTTTTATTACAGTGTATATCATATTATATAACTATTTTATGTTGCCTTCTTTATAATATCTAGCACACATAGATATTTGAATTCTATCATTTTCCCAAAGAGACTGAAAAAGAAAATGTTTTTGAATTCCCATTTTAACAAACCCTCCAAAATGTCTCTGGCTCCAAATGAGGGAAATCTGAATACACTCCATTGTCATTGTTCTTTAGTTGTTTTGGTTGTGTCTAACTCTTTGCAACCCCATTTGGGGTTTTCTTGGCACATATACTGGAACAATTTCCCAATTCTTCCTCCATCTCATTTTACAGCTGAGGAAACTGAGGCAAACAGGGTGAAGGGACTTGCTCAGAAGCACACAGCTAATATGTGTCTGAGGCCAAAGTTGAACTCAGGAAGATGGGTCTTCATGACTCCAGGGCCAACACTCTATCAACTGCACCATTTCCATACATACACCAAAATCCTGAAAATTCATTCTGTTATGAAACAGCTATGTAATCCATATGTGTGTATAAATTAACTAACAAGATTGCCTGAGCAGTTCAAAAAGTACTCAAACATCAGCCCCTCTTCCTCTTTCAAACAGTTGCATAATATTATTCTTAACTGAATTAACAAAGCTCACTTTAGCTTCTATGAACAAAGCAGCTAACTGCACAAAAACAAGGTACAGTATTAGTGGAATCTTGGAACAATTCCTGCAATTGAAATGCAATAAGCCTCCTAGCATTTACCTGGCTGTTTTACACTTCACCAGGTAAGTTTAAAGATGTCTTTTGACTATGCACACACTCAGCCCACTGTTCATAATCCAAGAGAAGCTAATACCAAAAAAAAAAAAAATCAAAGCACTAAATCCTTGGCAAGAAGGCTGCATGGAGGACTGATGACTATCTTTCCCAGCCATGGCTGAGAGGTCACTGGGATAGATTCCAATGTAATCTTTTTCCAGGCCTCCCGTGTATCCATACAGAATGCTAGGGATAAAAGGAGCTTGATAGCTGCAGACCAAGACTCCTGAATACAGAAGACCCAATCACTGAAAGTGGCCAAGGAAACTTGAAAATCAGGGGCCTCTCATGGGATACCCCATAGAGTTCTATTAAGGGAAATAGCATGATAACTTTGAAAGGATCACTGGAATCTGCAGATCTGGGTTCTCACTAGTGCCACCTAAATTTTGTAATGTTGGGAAAGTTAGTTGATTTCTATGATCTCCATTTCCTCTTCTGTGATAGAGGTGGTTGGACTAAAGACGATATTATATTATTTTAAGACTGCTCAGTGAACAGAGAACAAGTGGCGACCAGAGACCATTACCAAACCACTCATAAGAAATATGAGATAAGCACGTAATTTTGATGAATGGGAAAGGAAACTGGAATAAAGGGTACTTAGTCTTATAAATAGGAATCAGGATCCAAGACAGTAGCATGGAACCTATTTTGATTTCTGCTAGCCTGAAGGTTTCCAAGCTTAGGCAGGCCCAGTCATCTACAGGACTTCAGATAACACTAACAGACCAAATTTGTAGTAATTTTAAAATCATTTGTGTACTTTTTATGTGCTTCCTATCCCCATATTTTGCTTTCTACCCTTAAGCCATCATCTTCATATTCCTCCCACCAGAACCCTAAACTCTGCCCACGGATCCTCTGGTTCTAATAGGTAAGCTTTATGCCTTATCCTACTGGGGCCCAAGCCCTATCAATACTTCCCAGCTAAATTTACACCATGACTTCTGCTCTCAACAAGCACTGATTAATAGATTTCTGCCAACTGGGAGGAAGGACTAGTAGAATTCCCCAAGGATGTGCTTTGGTTGGCTTTGTGATGTACAGTGATTTTTAAATAATTTGACTAAGCACAGAAGGTACAATAATAAAATATACAGGGAATAGTTCCAGAATTAGTATGCAAAAAAGTTTCAGTGAGCTAAAAATGACAGCCCAAATCTCATAAGGTGAAATTTAACAGAGGTAAATTTAAAATCCTCCACAAAGTCCAATTTAATGTCTCATCATGGTGTGAAAGGAGAATTTGATTTTTAATTCATTTTTTTCAAATAAATATTTGCTTTTTCTCCCTCCCATTCTACCTTCTACCTCCTACAAGAGAGCAAAAAACTAAACAAACAAAATACGAAAACTCTGTTACAAACCTACATGGTCAAGTAAAACAAATTCCTCCATTGTTCATGTCCAAAAAATTATGTCAAATCTCTACCCTAAGTCCATATTCTCTCTATCAAGTAGTAGGTAGTCTGTTTCATCATGAGTCTTCTGGAATCATGATTGGTCATTGCATTGATCAGAGTTCCTAAGTCTCTCAAAGTCGATTGTGTTTACAATATTGTCCTTATTGTATAAATTGTTCTTCAATTTCTACTAAATTCACTCTGCATCAGTTCATACAAGTCTTCTCAAGTCTCTCTAAAACCATCTTTTTTATCCTTTCTTACAGCACAATGGTAATTCCATCATAATTTCCACCATATTCATATACCATAATTTGTTCAGCCATTCCAATTTATTTGCAGCTCTTCAGTCGCCAATTCTTCACCACCACAAAATGAGCTACTTATAAATATTTTTGTACATATGGATCCTTTTCCTCTTTCTTTGATCTCTTTCAGGTACAGAACTAATAGTGGTATCGCTGAGTCTAAGAGTTTAATAGTTTTTTGGGCTTAGTCCCAAATTACTTTCCAGAATGTCTGGACCGGGTGAACCTGAAGTCTTGAAGATTTGTCAGCACAAGCCTTGGCAAGTTGTACAATGATGAAAAATCTCAAAGTACAGTCCTACTATGTGATGACGATTGCTTTTCAAGGACCAATCTAACTAAGACTGGATAAGTTTATTACCAGTGGAGTAGCCATGTAGTCATATATGTTTTGGCCATGAAAAACCATGAAACAAAGACAGTTATAAAATAACACTCAGTTCCATTTAGCCCCTTATTTCTTCAATAGCAGAAGCAGAGTGGTGAAAAGGGGGGCATAGCATCCTCTAAATTACAAATTTCGGACTGTTTATAAACATTAACTTAGCTGCTGGTATTCTGTATGTGAGACCTTCATCTAATGACCAACAAAGAGATGTAACAGTAGGGAAACTAAATCACTATCATTCTCAACAAGTGAAACAAGAAGACAAAAGGGAGTTGCAACTGAATGGAATGATGGCTCATAGAGACTTGGAGAGGCAAACGAAGTTAGAAGAGTTTGTTTGACCCAGCATCCAAAGGAAAAAAAGAAACATTTCATGGTACATGTGGTCCCATCTTCTATTACAGTGCTCATGATAGACATTTGCCAAAAAAAAAAAAAGACCCCATGAAGATAATTGGAGCCTATGTGGCAAAAGAATGAAGAGGTAAATAAATTCTTTCAGAGATCTGATAAGAGAACAAAGGTCCAATACACACAAAAACTCTCACAGTAGTACCAGTTGTGGTAACAAAAAATTGGAAACAAAGTGCCCATTGATTAGGGATTGGCTGAAAAAAAGCATGATACATTAGTGTAATGGAGTACTATTATTCAGTAATAAATGATAAATGAGGTACTCAGAGAAAAATTAGATTTGTAAGAACTGATACAGAACAAAATAAGTAGAAACAAGACAGTAATATGTACAGTGACTATAATAATGCAAATTAAATGATCAGTAAAAGAAAGCTGAACTATGATCAAATGAAAAATCAATGAAGGTCTTAAAGAGGAGGTAATGAAATATTTGTCCCCCCTCACAGCAGAGATGCAAAGTATCATGTATAGTATCAGATGTACCCATTATATTGGTTTTCTCTACGCCCCTGGACCTTACCCATCAATAACACTCCCTTGGAAAAATCAATACAGTTCAAATTAGAAAGGAAACAATTAACTTGAGAAAAAAATTTTCAAGTTTCTCTGATAAAGTTCTCATATCTGAGATATATAAAAAAATGATACAAATTTATAAGAACTAAGTAGAGCCATTATCCAATAAATAAATGGTCAAGGATGTAAAGTCAGTCTTCAAAGGAAAAAAACTCAAGTTATTGGCCACCCATAGGAAAAAATGTTCCAGGTCCTGTGTTGAATACATTTAAAGAAAAAACAAACTGTATACAATAGAGATTCTCAGCTTCATATGCAATTTTCTTTTTCTGAACTACTATGTACATGGAAATGTCCATATTACTTAGTATTTGTTAAATTCAGAGTAAAAAAATTTCAAAAAATAAATAACAAAAAAAAATCCCTTAGAGACTGAGCATTCTGTTTGCTTTTATTTTTATCCACCACTTTTTCACACCTTTTCTTCTGAAATCTTCCATACCTCTACCTCCTTTCTCTTACTCAAGTAAGCATGTCACCTTCTATTTTATTGAGAAACTTGAGGCTATTCAATTTGAATTAATTATTCTCCCCCCTTGTCTTCATTGCAAAACCTCTGGGCTTTATTCCACCCTCTCTTTTCTCTCAGTCTCTAAGCATAAGATTATCCTTATCCTTACCAATGCCATGGATCCCACCCCTCCTATCTTCTCTAGCAGATTGCAACCTCAATCAATCTCCCTCTCTATCCTTCTCTTCTCTCAAAAACTTTCAACGTTTCCTATCTACTGGTTCCTTACCTTACAATTATAAATATATTCAAGGTTTCTCTTTTTTTAAAAAAAAATGTGTTTTAAAACCTTCACTAAATTCTACTAAGTCCTAAATTAACTATCCTATATCTCTCCTCCCTTTCTCAGCCAAATTAGAAAAAGCTGCCCACATTTGCTGTTTCCACTTCCTCTTCTCACTCCTAAACCTTTTCTAATCTGACTTCTAGGCTTATTACTCAACTCTCTTCAAAAGTTACCAATGACCTCTTAAATTGCTAAAGCTTATGGTCTTTTTCAGTCCATAGGCTTCGAACCTATCTCCTGCATCTGACACTGTTGAAAACACCCTCTTCTCCTGTACGCTCTCTCCTCTTTGGGTTTTCATGCCACTATTCTCCTGGTCCTCCTACCTGTCCAACTGCTCCTTCTCAGTCTCTTTGCTGGCCCATCATCCATATCATTCCCTGTAATAGTAGGTGCTCCCAGGCTTTCTTCCTTGTCTCCCTATTCTTCTCTCTCTCGGTAATCTCACCAGCTTCCATGGGTTCAATTATCATTTCTATCGAGACGGCTCACAGATCTATGTATTCATTACCATTCTCTCTTTTCAATACCAAAATACCAGCTGCCTATTGGACATTTTGAATTGGTTGTCCTGTAGGCATGTAATGCTTCATATGTCTATAACAGAACTCATTATATTTACCACCAAATCCATCTTTCTTCCAGGCTTCCAGGTTCATAAATTTGGCACTGTCCTTAACTACTCACACTCCTTCACTCCACATATCCAATTGGTGGCCAGATCTTAGCATTTCTACCTTCATAATGTGTCTCACATCTGACCCCTTCTCTCTGTTCACACAGCTAAGACCTTAATTCAGTTCCAAGTTGCCTTTCCTCCATATTATTGCATCAATCTCCAAATTGTTGTCCCTGCCTCAAGCTATTCCCCACTTCAGTTTATCTCTTTTATTGTTGTAAAAAAATGAGTTTCCTGAAATACTGACCACGGTCACTCCCTTATTCAATAAACTCCAGTGGCTTCCTTTTGCCTCTAGGATAAAATACAAATTCTATTTAGTTTTTGGGCAGCTAGGTGGTGTAGTGAATAGAGCACTGGGCCTACACTTATGAATACTTGAGTTCAAATCCAGCCTCAGTCGCTTTACTAGTTGTGGGACCATGTACAAGTCATTTAACCCTATTTGCTTTAGTTTCCTCATCTGTAAAATAAGCTGGAGAAGGACACAGTAAACCACTTTAGTATCTCTACCAAGGAAACCCCAAAAGAGTCACAAAGAGTCAGACATGACTGAAAAACAATGAAAAAACCAACAATTTAATGCAAGGTTCTAAGACAGCTCCAAAAGACGCATGATAGAAAATGCTATCCACATCCAGAGAAAGAACTTTGGAGTCTGAATGCAGATGGAAGCATACTATTTGCTCTCCTTTTTTTTGTTGTTTTGTTTTGTTTCTTTTTTCTCATGGTTCCTCCTATTAGTACTAATTCTTCTTTACATCATCACTAATGTGAAAGTATATTTAATATGAATGGATAAATAGAGCCTATATCAGATTGCATGTCATTTTGGAGAGTGGGAAGGGGGAGGAGGGGGAGAAAATTTAAAACTCAAAATTCTATGGAAGTGAACGTTGAAAACTAAAAATTAATTATAAAAAACAAAACCAAAAAAAAAATTTAGTTTTTAAAGTTCTTCATAAACCTACCCCAACCAATCTTTCCAGCTTCCATGTGTAATACCCATGGGTAATACCCTTCTACGCTCTACAAGCCAGCTAAATTGTCTCTCTCTCTTACAAGACCCCATCTACTATCTCCAGGCCTTCATACTAGCTGTCTCCTATGTTTAAAATGTCATTTCCTCCCTCTGCCACATAGACTTACTCTCTTCTCATAAGTATCACCTTCTATGTGGAGCCTTTCCATAAAGGAAACTCCAATTACACACACACACACACACACACACACACACACAGACAGACACACAGACAGACACACACACACACACACACACACACACACATCCTTGTTGTCTCCCTGGGAAGAGGGGTTGTTTCACTACTTACTACATTTGTATCACCTGTGTCTGTCATATTAGTAAATAAGACTCTTACTAAATGCTTGCTCATTGAGTTAATTGTTTTTCTTGGTCAAAAAAGAGGGCTCCATCTGGAGAGGTGCAATGTTAATGGAATAGGAAGATCTTCCCAACCCACTAATAGGCTAATGTGACCACATCTGTTCAATCATGATGTTTTTCTGCCTTAAAACTCCAGCTCACAGCTGTGATGCATCCTGAGTCATGTGGAGGCTGTTGGGGGAGGACCTTGCTTAAAGGGAAAGCTTGCTTATAGGGAGGCTTGCTTGCTTGAAGGCATTCACACCTTTTGGTAATTAGGCACTGAAGCACAAGGGTTGTGATGCCTTCTGGCTATAAATATATTCTGAGGTTGTTATTTTGCTTTGGGGCTCACTCATGAGAAGAATGTTCACATGATTTGGCCAGACAGACTCTGGGTGGCCTTTGAGGAGTCCCCCTGCCCCCCTTTGAAAACCCAAACGTTGGTGCTTCTCTCTGTGGTAACTATGTACTTTGGTCAGACAGTTGGAAGCCCTGTCTGTTGATCTGTGCTAATTTCTCAGACAGATAGAAGCTCTGTCTGTTGATCTGTGCTATTTTCTCTACTTGTAATTTCTCTCTGCTCGTATTTTCTTTACATTCAGGGTGCTGACCTCTCCCCTGAACTAAGTGAATGATGTAAAATAAGAGTGTTGACCCCTTTAAAAGCAGATCAAAGAAGCTGTGCTAGCAGGCCAACCTAGGTATGCTAGGGTGCTTGCTGTTACAAGAGGAGAGTAAAAGTACTGTCATAAAACCAAAAGGCATTGATGAAATACATTTTTAAAATAATTTAGTTACCCCTTTTGACTTAAATCAAAATATATGATAATACTAAGTAACTTCATTGCAAAGATAGGTATAGAAGAAGATTGTAAAAAAATATTAGGAAAAACAGGCACCAAAGGCTGATAGTTTAGAAATCTCATGAGTATATCATCATAAATACTTTCTTTAAGAACTAGACATGGCATGCAAAAGTATTAAAGATAGTGTTTGTAGAAGAAGGGGGATCTGGGAATGTGTGTGAGTGATATAAAAGAGGTCCATGAATAAAGCAAGGAATGACTGGCAATAAAACAAGGTACTTGTAGAGGACAGAAACCTGGGTCAAAACTTTGCAAAGGGGAAAGAGAGGATAGAGCCAGGGTGATGAGCTGAATGAACAAGGAAGGAAAAGATGGAGACATAGGAGTTAGCTAATAATTAAATTAGTTGAATTCACAACTGGCCAGAACTAAAGAGGGGCCATTAATGGTCTGATGTCAACTTGAAAGGAAATATCACTTTGTAACAAAAATCACTATGAAAACTGGAAAGCAGTTCAGCAGCACTAAGTATAGACCAACATCTCATACCATATACCAAGATAAGGTCAAAATGAGTACATGATTTAGACATAAAGGGTGAGAGCATAAGCAAATTAAGGGAGCATGGAATAGTTTACCTGTCAGCTATGGATAAGGGAAGAATTTATGACCAAACAAGAGATAGCATTGCGGGATACAAAATAGATGATTTTTTTACTACATTAAATTTTAAAATAAATAAAACCAATACATCCAAGATTAGAAGGAAAACAGAAGACTGGAGAAAAAATTTACTGTCTGATAAAGACCTCATTTCTCAAATATATAGAGAACAGAGTCAAATTTATAAGAATACAAGTAATTCCCCAATTGATTCTCAAAGGACATAAATAGGAAGTTTTCAGAAGAAATCAAAGCTATCTATAGTCACATGAAAAAAATTTCTAAATCACTATTGATCAGAGAAATGCAAATTAAAACAACTCTGAGGTGCTACCTTATACCTATCAGAATGGCTAATATGATAGAAAAGAAAAATTATAAATGCTGGAGATGTGGAAAAATAGGACCACTAATACACTGTTGGTGGAACTGTGAACTGATCCAACCATTCTGGAGAATAATTTTGAACTAGACCAAAAGGACTATAGAACTATGCATACCCTTTGACGCAGCAATACCATTACTAAGTCTGTATCCCAAAGAGATCAATGATAAAGGAAAAGGACCTATACGTACAAAAATATTTATAACAGTTCTTTTTGTGGTAGCAAAGAATTGGAAACTGAGGAAATGTCCATCAATTGGAGAATGGCTGAACAAGTTGTGGTATATAATTTTGATGGAATACTATTGTGCTTTAAGAAATGATGAGCAAGATGGTTTCAGAAAAACTTGGAAAGACTTACATGAACTGATGCAAAGTAAAGTGAGCAGAACCAGGACAACAATATACACATTAATAGCAGTATTGTACAATCTTCAACTGTGAATGACTTAGCTATTTTGATCAACAGATCCAAGACAATTCTGAAGGATTCATGATGAAAAATGCTATCTACTTCTAGAGAAAGAACTCATGGAGTTTGAATATAGATTGAAACATAATTTTTTTTTTACTTTCTTTTCCTCGTCATTGTTTTGGTCTGTATTTTCTTTCACAACATGACTAATATGGAAATATATTTTGTACAACTACACATGTATAATCCATATCAAATTGCTTGCCTTCTCAACAAGGGGGGAGGGGAGGAAGGGAGAAAGAATTTGGAGCTCAACATTTAAAAAAATGAATAAAAAAATCTAAAAATTTTCAAAAAAATTCTTGACAGGTGAGGATATTGGACCAAGATAAGGTTTAATATGGATAAACTAAAAATAGTACCATTCGGTTCAAAACTATAATTTCAAAAGTACAAAATTGGGAAATATAAATTGAAAGTAGTTAAACTGAACATACCTGAAAATATTAATGGACAAAAGGTTTAATATGAGTCACTAGCAAAATACGGCAGCCAAGAAAGTTAGTTCAATCTTATACTACATAAAGAGAGGCCTTGCTTCCAAGAAAAAAAGAGATGTGTGTTCCACTGTAGTCTGCCCTGATAAGATTCAATCAGGAGTGTTGTGTTTACTTCTGGCCACATTTTCAAAAGGACTTTGATAAAAGGAGGGCAGCCAGAATGGTGAAAGACCTTAAGTTGTTGCCTCATACAGTTGGTTGACTAAACTGGGGAACGTGATAGCTAAGTACTGCTACCTGAAAAAAGAATTCCATTCTATTCATAAAACATAGTTTCCTTGCCATTCCCCAGTCAATGGGCATCCATTTTTGTTTCCAATTCTTTGCTCAAATCTAGTACTCTTTTTTGGGGCGGGGCGGGGGGGGGGGGGGAAGGCAGGGCAATTGGGGTTAAGTGACTTGCCCAAAGTCACACAGCTAGTACGTGTGTCAAGTGTCTGAGGTCAGATTTGAATTCAGGTCCTCCTGACTCCAGAGCCAGTGCTCTACTCACTGCACCACCTAGCTGCCCCTAGTACTTTTTTTTTTAACCCCTCTGTAAGCAAGCAGTGTTAGAAAGGGATAAGATTTCACAGTAATGACTACTGTTCATTCTAGGTTTCTACACACAACATTAGACAACTTTTCAGATATCTGTTAGGCTCAAAGTTAAGTACTGTTAATTTTATATTTAAAATTATTGGAACCTTTTGTTTCTAAATCCTTTTCATTTTCAAATATATCCCCACTCACCTAACCTCAGAGCTAACCACTATTTTAAATGGCTAATGCCAGAATGTTAATGAGAAGGAAATATTAGAAGTGTTCTTATTCTGGAGAAGTCTTTTGTCTGACCTAATAGTTTGGCAAATAAGAATGTGCTTCAGCCTTTCCCTTTACATCCAGTAAAACTTGATAGAAACTGTTGCTGTGGGCTCTGATTGGTTTATCTTGTCAATCATATGCTGACTCTTTTCCTCTAAGGTGGCTGGCAGAGTCATCCTAGCTCTCCCCAAGAGAAGCACATTCCACTGCCAGCTGGCCAACAGAGCTGTGTGTTTCCATGCCAGCTAACAAGATAGATCATTTCTAGCCTTTTCGAAAATAACAAGGATACTGTCACTGAAGTATGCTACAGACCACCTGAACAAAAAGAAGAAATAAATGAGGAGTTTGGGAAATAGATTACAAGCCTGTCAAGATGCTATGCTACCACAGTGAAGGAGGATGGCAATTATCCAGGCACTTACTGGAGCTGTCTCTCCAAAAGGAGAATAGTTAATGACTTCTTTACTAGCCTTAGAGATCATTTCATTGTTCAAAAGGTGAAGGAACCAAATAAGAAATTCAATTCTGAATTTGATCCTTCCTAACGAGGAAAGACTGTTTGCCAGAATAAAAATGCTAGGAACTCTTACTTGTGGAGGGAAAGAGACAACTTCCCCTCCTACAGTTTTTGATAGAGGAAAGAAAAATTAGGCACAATCTGACATATGCCCTAAATTTTAAGAAAGCTGTCCAGAGTGGGTGGGGGATACCTAAGAATGAAATTCTGAAGACACAAATTGAAATGATCCTACTGAGGAGGACAAATAGTGTTAGGCTGAAGAGACTAAAGTGATGCACAGGGAATTCAGCAACCACTTTATATTTTTACAAAGAAATGTGCAATAGACAGAAGCAAAGACACAGAACAGCTTCATATAAGAGTATGATATGGTCCATTAAAAACAGTGCTGGAGGTGCCAAAATTTAAAATGAGCTGTTACTGGCAAGAAAATCTAAGGGGAAAAGTTTATTTGGGTTTTTTTTTTTAAAAGCTATATTGGGAGAGAAAAGCTCAAAGAAGGGATAGACACTTGGGGCATGTGAGAACTGCCAACAGAGTGAAAGCAATTCATATTTTGCTTGTTTTCTCTGCCATGGAGAATGACATTTGCACTGGAAACAGGATAGAAACTGAACTTGTGATTTCATTGGCAAAAGGAACTTCCAGGTGAGGAAACTCCTTCCATCAAAGCAGGTTAGCACCTTCTCTGCAACTTATAATCTTTTAGGTAAGGGTTCTTAGGCTTTTTTGTGTGATCAACCTCTTTAACAGTCTGGTGAAGCCTATGGACCCCTACTCAGTATAACATCTTTAAATATAAAAAATATATAAAACTACAAAGGAAGCCAATTATATTGAAATTTTATTGTTGTTGTTCAGTCATTTCAGTCATGTCTGACTCTCCATGACCCCATTTGGGGTTTTCTTGGCAAAGATACTGGAGTGGTTTGCCATTTCCTTCTCCAGCTCATCTTACAGATGAGGAAACTGAGGCAAATAGGGTTAAGTGCCTTGTCCAGGTTCACACAGCTAGTAAGTGTCTGAGGCTGGATTTGAACTCAGGAAGATGAGTCTTTCTGACTACAAGCCTGGCACTTTATCGACTGATTCACTTAGTACCCCTTATATTAAAATACGATTATCAAAATCATTTTTTTACAAAAACAAGCCCCAACTAGGAACCTCTATATTAATTGTCTAGAGTGATGATAGGTTAAATGACTCTCCCAGAGTCACATAGGCATTATGTGTTAGGGGTAGGATTTGAACTCAAGGCTTCTTGGCATTAGGATAGGCTCTATACACTAGAGCACACAGCAACGAAAACGACAAGACAAAAAATTATTAAGAGGGAGTCAATGCCCAAGATAAGTAAGAATACAAGAGCACCCCTGATAAGTTCAAGTCACTTACCCCAGACTAACTACATGCTCAGGTCTTAAAAGAATTGGCAGATGTAACTGGTGAGCCAATGATCAGTAATTTTGTTTTGTTTTTGTTTTTGAGGACAGGCAATCAGTGTGACTTGGCTAGGGTCACACAGCTAGTAAGTGTCTGAAGCTGAATTTGAATTCGGGTCCTCCTGACTCCCAGGCCAGTGCACCACCTCGCTGCCCTGGATCAGTAATATTTTTTTTAAATCATGAAAAAAATGGGAGAAGTACCATAAGATCGGAGAAAGCAAATGTCTTAATTTTCAAAATAGTGAAGAGAACACAGTATGCAAACTATAGGCCAGTGGGCTTGACTCGGATTTCTGGGGAAAATTCCAGAATGAATCATTAAAGAAATGTGGCTAAACATCTACAAAGGGAAATGGTAATTACAAAAGCCAGTGTGGCTTCATTAAGAGCAGGTCAGGCCAAACTCACCTCCTTTCCTTCTCTGACAGGACTATAATGTAGATAAGGGGAGTGCTATGGATAAAATGTATTTACTTTGTAGCTAAGCTTTGTGGTAAAATGCCTCATGCTGTTCTTGTGGAAGAGATGGGAAGGCACGGATTAAATGAAAAGTAAAATTAGATGGATTCACAAGAGTCAACAAGATGCTGCAAACAGCTCAGTGTTGATATGGCAGGAGGTCTCTAGAGGAATACCACAGGGATCTGTGCTTGGCTCTGCACCGCTGTGTTTTAGCAACAACTTGGTTAAAGGCATAGCAATTAGGTAAATCTAATGAGACTAAATTTAATAGGGCTGAGGATTTGCTGATCAATTTTGCAGATGATACAAAGCCAGGAGGGATAGCTAACATACCGGATTATAGTCAGGATCCAAAAGGATCTTGTTAGAACAACAGGCTAAGTCTGATGAGATTAAATTCAATAGGGGTGAATGTAAAATCTTCTACTTGGGTACAAAAAAAATCAACTTTCACAAGTACAAAATGGAGCCAGCGTGCTTATGTAAACATTGTTCTGAAAGAGATCTAAAGGAAAAAAAAAGAAGAGTTCTAGGGGTTTCAGTGAAACTCAAAATGGATACACAGGTGGCTACACAAGTGAGTCAAGATCAATTAGTGTGATGCAGCAGCCAAAAATGCTGATACAACTCTGGACTGCGTTAAGAGGGGCACAGCTTTCAGGAACATCTGCCCTCGTCGGATCTCACCTGGTCTACTGTGTTCACTTTGGGGCACTATGATTTAGGAAGGATGATGGTAAACTGGATAGTGTCCAGAGAAAGAAAACCAAGATGGTAAAAGGCCTTGCGTCCGTGTCCTACAAGGATTGGCTGAAGAACTGGGCACGCTTAGCCTGGAAAAAAGAAGGCTCAGCTGTCTTCAGATATACAAAAGGCTGTCATACAGAAGGATTAATTGGTCCCAGAGGGCAGAACCAGGAGTGACGGGTGATTAGAAGTTGCCAAGTGGCAAATTTAAGCATGATGTCAAGAAAACTTTCAAACAATCAGAGCTGTCCAAAATGGGAAGGGATTACCTCAGTAGGTGGAGGGCTCTCTGTCTTGGAAGCTTGCATGCAGAGGCTAGACAGTCAACTCGTTGGGTACATTAACATTGGGAATAACTTGCATGTATGGGTTGGTTGGGGTGGCACAGTGGATAGAACACTGGCTCTAGAGTCAGGAAGACCTAAGTTCAAATCCAGCCTCAGATACTTACTAGGTACGTGACCCTGGGCAAGTCTCTTAACCCTATTTGCCTCAGTTTCCTCATCTGTAAGATGAGCTGGAGAAGGAAATGGCTAACCACTCCAGTATCTTTGCCAAGAAAACCCCAAATGGGGTCACAGAGAGTCAGACATGACCGAAATGACTGAACAACAACACAACACTTACTGGGATATAAAAGAGAAAAAAACATTATCTTGATGCTGCTGGTCATTGCATTATATTGCAGCAGAAGGTCTGGTCTTGGGTGTGCTTCTGATGCAGCATGGCTCAGTTATTGAACGAGTAAAGTAGGATGAGTTACACGTGACAATGGGGAAATTGAGTGCGTTTGGATACCAGGCAATGGAAACTACTGAGTAAAAGGGAAGAAAAGCATTTGTGGGAAAATCCTAAGAGCCAATTCTCAGGAGCAGAATATTAAGGGGATGAATATAAGTGAAGAGAGTACCAAAGGGCCCATCCTCAGAATAAGTTGTGGTATCTTTATTATGTGGGTATAGGGTTCAAGTAGCTTCTAGGGGGAGGGCAGAGTCATCATGCCTGTGTAGCTGCCTGGAGAATCTGTGGGGCCTCAGACTGGGCCTAATTCCCGTGATGCAATATCATAGCACCCAAACATGAATAACCAGTGCTGGCCGATCTGAGATGGCCAACTGGCTCAGTTCTGAACCTTGGTCTTCAGAGTGCACCTGAGTAGATGCCAAAAGCCCAGAGCTCAGGAGTGAATATGAGTAGAGGCAACTGGCCATGTGTTTGCCAACAAGGGTGAATGGGTCTGGGTCACAAGATCTGGTTGGGTCTGGGACTCCAGACCTACACAAGTGAGTCCAGCAGTGTCTTAAGTTAGGAGAACAGAAATGACAAGACATCCCTTGGGGTCCCTGACATTGGAAATCGTAAGGTAAAAAGCTATGACGTAAGATATTTTCTTCTTGTTTGTAGAGATTAGGAATGTTGTTATGTCTCCCAGTTTTAAAGTGATAGTAATTAGAATTTCATTAAAAATTGGAACTATTTTTCCTTCTGCTAAGTAAAATCATAATTTTCTTGATGCATTAGGTAGCCAGTCACTGATGAGCAAATTTAATTATATTTTGTTTAAATGCTTATTCAACCACATGGGAGAGATGCAAATCAAAAATTCTTTGGAACTTTCCAGTTTTATTACATATTCATTTAAAAAAACCTTGAAGGCAATTTGAATTTGATTAATTTAACTGACTTGATTTATAAGATCACAAGGTCTTCATTCAATATTTATTGAGTACCTGCTATGTGTAAGGCATTAAGAGGCATGCTGAGGGACAGGGAGCAAAAGATTATATCATCTTAGTCTTTACCCTTGAGAAACTTTAGTAGGGAAGATAAGACCTCTATGGATATATTCTGTCCTCAGGCTTTCCCACCTCCCTGCTTTTGATCAGAGTGTCCTCCCCTTTCCCCTGCCCAGAAATCATCCTTCCCCCCACCTCACTTGATCACTTCCTACTCATCCTTTAAAATGTTTCTATGATCACTGGTGCAGGTTGCCACCCATCTGTGTTTGCCCATCCAGGGCTACTGATGTACATCTTCCCAGAAGTTCAGGGCACCTGAAACAAATGCCTTCCCTCCTTCCCCATTTGAAAGTGCTGAGTCTGGAGTCAGAAAGACCTTAGTTCAAATATGGCCTCAGACACTACCTAGCTGGGTGAACCTGGTCAAGTCACTTAATTTTGTTTTCCTCAGTTTCCTCAACTGTAAAATGGGGCTTGAGGGTCAAATAAGATAACTGTAAAGTGTTTAGCATAGTGCCCGACATATAGTAAGCACTATATAAATGTTAAATATTATTATTTCTCAGACCTTATATAATAGTTCATTTTGCAAACTAATACTCTTTTTTTAAATTTTTTTATTTTATTTTATTTTTTAATTTATTTTTAGTTTACCACACACGGTTCTACATAATTTTGAGTTCCAGATTTTCTCCCCTCCCTCCCCAAGATGGCATGGAATCTCATATAACTACCATGTATAACTTCGCATTGAATTAATTTATACACTAGTCATGTTGTGGAGAAGAATTATGACCAATGGAATGAATCATGAGAAAGAAGAGACTTAAATCATGTAATATTGTATATTCTAGTCATCTATGAAGGCAAGGATCATGGCTTATCAAGGAAGCAGCACGGTTTGAATAGAGCATTGAATTTAGAGTTGGCAAGGCCTGAGTTTGAATTCTGCCTCAGACACTTGCTACCAATGCAGCATACAACCTTCTCAACCTCTGTTTCCTCGTCCGTAAAATAGGGATGATAGCAGATGATACCAGGACTGCAAATGTAGTAAATGGAAGGGTGGTGGATCCCTCCACATCAAAGGGGAATTTGGAAGTATACAAGGCTCGGCCAGAGTGGGAACATGACCTATGACTCCACAGAAAAATGCAAACTATCTTGAGTAAATCTAAACAGCAAAAGAAGCTCCAACTCTCCCATGGGAAAACTTGCATATTACCCAGGGCCATCCTGGCACTCTGCCCTCTTCGTTCTGTTTCTATATTATACCTGACCTGGTCTGGGGTTGGTTCAGGGATCCTCAATGTTACTTTGTTCTTCTGCCTTCCAGGACAATTGGCCTCTTGTGAGTAAATTCTCCCAATTAACCTAATAAAACCTATTAATAACCAAGTTGGTGTGAGCCCCTCTTTCTTTAGTATCTCAGTATTCCCTTGGAGGATGTGCCACCTACAACTGTCATAGTTAGAGGAGAACAGATCTGCCCCCTTACATTTGACATAGTCAGCAGGATAATCTGCCCTCTTACAGGAAGAGGGATAGGTTTGGGAGAAAAGACAATGTAATGAATCTGTGATCTGTCAGAACCCATCCATGCTTGCTCATTCTGTGCAACTTATTTTATTTCACCCAAATTTAAAGCGGTGGCGGGGAGTGAGACTCCTGCTTACATACTGATCACTGCCCCCGGAGCCTAAAATCAGCCCCGCTACAGCCATTTACCAAAACCATGAAGTTTGGGGTATGGTATGAAATTTTCCCAAATAGCACCAACATGGCTGCTACGGTCCCTGGCATAGCAGTTAGGTTATAACTGTCTGGAGGGAGAAGGAAGTTTAAAGAAGTTTAAGCTTGAACAGCAGAAGGAGGGGGCACAGGAGTGAGTATCGAGGGCAAAAGACAGATATCATTGTGCTGGAGGCAAGCCCCATGACTATCTATTTCAAGAAGGAAAGAAATCCATCTTAAAAGTCTCATTTCTAAAACATATAAGGATCAGAGTCAAATTTTCAAGACTAAGAGCAACTCCACAATTGATAAATGGTCAAAGGATATAAACAGTTTTCAGAGGAGGGAGAAAACCCAAAGCTATCAATAGCCATATGAAAAAAAACTCTCTCATTCACTAATAATTAGATAAACACAAATTAAAACAACTCTGAAGTACTTGTTAAATCAATCAGATTGGCTAAGATAAAAAGAAAAGAAAATGACAAATGCTGGCGGGGATATGGCAAAATAGGTACTGTGAACTAGTCTAACCATTCTGGAAAACAATTTCAAATCATGCCCAAAGGTTATTAAACCATTCATACTCTTTGACCCAGTAATACTGCTACTAGGTCTATAACCCAAAGCAAAGCGAAAAAGGTCCATATAGACAACAATATTTATAGCAGCTCTTTTTGTGGTGGCAAAGAATTGGAAACCCAGGGAATACCCATCAATTGGGGAATGGCTGAACAAGTTGTGGTATATGTGTGTGATTGAATACTATTGTGCTGTAAGAAATGATGAAAAGGATGGTTCCAGAGAAACCTGGGAAGATTTGTGTAAACTGATGCAAAATGGAGTGAGCAAAACAAGGAGGACAATTTACAGAGCAACAGCAATAAAGATAATCAAGTTTGAAAAATCCGCCAACTCTGACCAACACAATGAACCACCACACTTCCATAGGACACATGATGAAACATGCTATCCAACTCCTGATAGAGAATTAATGCACTCATGGGGGAAGGAGGAACATGACTAATGTAGAAATTTGTTTTATATGATTTATATTTGTAATGGGTTTTATTTTTTTTTTACCTTCTCAGTGGATGGGGCGGTGGGGTAGGGGAAGAGAATTTGGAACTGAAAATAATATAAAATTGAATTTTAAAAAATAATTTAAAAAAAGGAAAAGGGGCCCACCTTCTATGCCCTTATGGTCACATACGCCTCAGGGACAAACCACAACCCCCACCTTGAAGACGTCTAACACAAAAGACTTATGAGAGACAGGCAGAGGCCACTCAGCCTGGGAAGTAGATTGGGGCCATAACTTGGAGATTCTTGAAAGCAAAATGCACAGATTTTGCCAGTTTACTGAACACTTGTTTTTCTTGAAATGCTGCCATCTTGTAAATTGAATGCCTGTTTCATCCTAGCAATCATTCGGCAAGAATTCAAGCTGATGAGGTAGGACAAGTGTTTTGATTGAAGCACAGAGGACAGCACACTCTGCCCTTAAATGGTTATAATTGTGTCCAATAGCTATTTACATCAAGTGCTGGTAGAATATTAGCTAAATAGATGCCTCTTCCCTGGGCTTTGGAAATGCCTTACGATTTATATGAATTGCACTTATCAAAATGTGAGCCTAACGAGGACCATCATTTCATGTGTTTTCTTTACCAACTCACTCAGACAGCCATTTTGTAGATAGTTCTAATGCTTTATAAGTCAAAAAAGACAACTTCAGAATGCCTCAGGGAAGTCATCTGGGCCTTGATGGACCTTTTATATTATTTTTACATTTTATTACATATCCAGGGAGGCTAGGTGGCTCATGAGGCCTGCAGTCGGGGAGACTCATCTTCCTGAGTTCAAATCCAGCCTCAGATACTTCCTAGCTGGTCTGACCCTGGGCAAGTCACTTATCCTGTTTGCCTCAGTTTTCTTCATCTGTAAAATGAGCTGGAGAAGGAAGTGGTAAACCACTCCAGTATTTTGGCCAAGAAAACCCCCAAGAGCCAGCAATTGAAAAACAACTCAACAAAAACGTATATGTGCATAACCCTGGGCAAAGCTACTGCTTTCTATAGCTCCTTCTGCACATTGGCATCAACATAATTTCAAGTCACTAGAAACACTTTCTCTTAACCTTTGGTGGGGGGGGGGAGAATTATAAAACTTAAAACTTTGCTAATCACCACTAGCTTAATTTCAATGAGATAACAAGCTCTGAACATTTCCTGTGAAAATGACACCTCTAATAAAGAAAAGTCTTCCCAAGCAGTGTTCCCCCAGTGTGTCGAGAACAAATCAAGTCATATGAAATAATTAATACCACTCTAAAGCTTCACAGTTTAAAGCTCATTGCTTTTCAGCCTAACTCAAAATTCACTGTATCTAGTGAAATTTTAAAGGAAGAGAATTTTCAATTTAAAATAATGGTCACACTTTACAATTAGACAATTATAAAATATCGCCCCTAAACTAAATCAGAAGCCAAAATAAAAGTACACAATCTATTTAAAAAGGTATGATTCACAAGTTAATCTACAAATTCACACATATTCAGAAAATCAAAACCTCTCCAACTCAGAAAAATGAGAAGTATCTTGACGTGGTTGTAGGGTAGGAGGGGCCTTTGAGTCAGGAAAACCTGGGTTTGAAACCCACCTCAGGCACATTATGGCTGTGTGACCCTGGGCAAGGGTCAGTGCATCCAAACAAGTTTCTAGAACTATCAAGTTGCAGAACCGTCTCTGATCTCCATTGGCAGAAGGGGTTTCCTTCTGGAAAATTCACTATACTAGTGAGACTACAAGTTTAAAAAACAACATTTCTCAAGATTCACACTAATCAGAACCTGGCTAAAGTTTACCTTTGAACTCTCTTTGAATAAAGAGTTTGCTAACTAAATTAACAGTGTAGAGCAAACAAGACCGTAGGAGAATGTTTAACATATTTAACAGAACAAACTTTATCCAAGCTGTTAAAAGCATACAAAGAGGAGGCCATCAGTGAGCTGAGCAATATTCGGAGGAAAATGATGAGGATGTTAAGGTAATTCACAACTGTCACATGAGGAATGGTTGAAGGACCTGTAGATGTGTGGTCTCAATAACTATTCCCAGTAATCGAGTTTAATTTTCATTGATATAAATGTCCTTTGGAAACCAAACCAAAATCTACCTTCTTATTCTCCTCCACCCTGATCCCTGCCATCGGTACTTTATCAGCTCCCTGGAACAACACAAAATAAATCTAGACCCTCTTATGCATGAAAATCCTTCAAATATTTAGGAAAAAAAAAAGGTTCTTTCACCAAAATCCCAGTTCCTGAAACCATTCCTCAAGTGACATTATTCTTACCACTGGACATGTGCCAGCTTATTAACATGTCTCTTAAAATGCAGCACCCAGAACTTAGTATAATCCTCCAGATCTGGCCTGAGGAGCAGTGAATACATATTTATAGACTACTTTTCTGTTGGTATAGCTTAAAATAGCGATGTTTTTTAGCTAACTTTGTTACATTGTCAGTTCCCAACAACTAAAACCAGGAGTTCAACTGGAAAGGAGAAAATCCTAACAATCATCCAAAAACAGATATCATCGTGAAACTGCTACACCTCTAAATGTGATTTTTAGGAATTGAGAAAAGGGTAAATAATTTGTGTAGGCAGTATACATTGTGAATGGATCAAATGCTTGTTCACTTGAAATATACAAAATCTAACATATAAACTTTGATAAGAAAGCAAATGCAGTTGATTTCCCTCTGTATTAAGTAAGACAATAAGACAGAAATTAGTAAGATATCAGCCGTTACCACAAGCCATTTCAGACCAGGTTCATTATATCAGACAAGATACCTATAGAGAGGCACCATAGGATAGTGGAGAGAGGGCCAGCTTTGGAGTCAGGGAGACCAAGTTTAAATCCTAACTCTGATACACACCAGTTATAAGACCCAGGACCACTCTCAATCCAACAGGGCACTCTCTAAGAATCTAAGTTGTAAAAGACCTGCTGATCTCCATCAGTGAAGAGAGTTTCGAGGAAGTCACAAATCAAGATGAAAAAGAAAGGGGGAAACAAACCTCACAGAAAGCTTTAGCAACTCATCGCACATTTTTATTATAATGGGGTTAGTAACAGAGGATGCCTCTGCCCCTACAAGAGGCTTACTTATGACTTTATCCACAAATCCTGGGATGCCTAGTGGCTCTGCATAGAAATAATGTCAGCTGGATGTACCCTGTTTAGATGGGAGCAGTTACAGCACGCTAAGTGAAAGGTTTGATGGAGTTCTCAAAAGATAAATAAGATGCAGGGAGTTTCAGAGTGGTAACACCAGGGTTGGGGCCAAAGACAAAAGGGAAAAAGGTTAATGAAGCAACAAGGAACTAAGTGCCTCCTATGTGCCAGGTGCTGGGCTGATAGTTTGGTGATATAAAGACAAAAAATGAAGCGGTCTCTGTCCTCAAGAAGTTTTACTGTGCTTTATCGTAACCTGTTTAAAAGAAGCACATCTAATGTAGATGCAAAATAAATGAGGTAGATCTTGGCCAAAGTGGTTCCAAAAGAGCAATAGCTGCTGAGAGGATAAGGCAAGTGTTTGTTTAAAGCTGGCACCTGAGCAGAGTTCTAAAGTAAACTAGTGATTTTAAGAGGAAGAAGGGACATGGAAGTGCATTCTAGAAGTGGGGGCCAGCCAGTGCAAAGGTCTAGAGAACAGAGATGAAATGCCATATGTAAGGAATAGTGTGAAAGCAAGTATGGCTGGAATAGCATATGGGTTGGGGAGTTATGTATAATTAATTTGGAAAAAGCAGATTGGAGTCAGGTTGTGTAGGGCTTTAAATGACAAGCAGAGGAGCACATATTTATCCTAAAGGCAACAGGGAGCCAGAGTTCACCGAGTTGGAGAGTAACATCTACTATGGACCCACTCTTTGGGAAAATCGCTTTGAGAGCTATAAGGAGAATAGATTAGAAGGGAGAGAGACTAAGAAAGAGGAAAAATGGAGATGGTGAAGAGGCGTCCTGATATCTGGACAATCCCAAGGTTAGCAAGAGTTTTCCCCTTTGAATTTGTTTTGCTTGACTATACAAATTTGGAAGTGAGGTTTTGTTTTTCTTGCTTTCTCAATGTAGGGGGAGAGAATGAAGAAAAATCTTCATGAAAATACTTTTCCCTTTCTTCATACTGGTGCTAGATATTGAAGCAACAATACCTTTTAAGCGTTATGCTTACTTCCCTACTAAACAAGTCATAACACCCCTGTCTATTGCCCATCTTCTACCACTATTGATGAGACAAGCACAGGACTCAGAAACATGTTCAAACTCAGCCTGAGAGGAAGTGGTTTGGGGAAGTGATGGAAAGCCTGCCTCAGTGCTAACTTTATTGAGATTTACTTAACATTCTATTAAATGGATGTCTTGTTGCCTTACTTACGGGAAAGGAATATGCATTTATTAAGGACCAACTAGGTGCCAGGTATTGTCCCAAGTGTTTTACAAGTATTACCTCACTTAATCCTCACAACAACCCTGGGAGATAGGTGTTATTATTATCCCAATTTTATACTTGAGGAAACTGAGGGAGACAGAGGTTAAATGACTTGCCCAGGGTCACACAGTAAGCATCTAAGGCCAAATTTGAACTCTGATCTTCCTGGCTCCAGGCCTAGGGTTCTATCCACTGTACCATCTAGCTGCCTCTGCAATATCACATGCTTAATCCTGGTAGATTGAAAAGATCCAATGGAAAACTGGGGTTCAGTAAAATGGTTTTGAATAGATGATGGACCCAAATTGGCTGGAGACACCTGACTGTGGCAGAGAAAAAGTTAGGGGTTAATATGTTGCCAAGTTGATCACATTTTCAAAATGTAATTTTATGGCATTTATCTTGAACCTGTTGTTATAGACGGATTAGGTGATTTTTTATTTGTTACTCAAAGCAATTAAATCTCATTAAATATAGACAAGTAGCATGTTTAGTTCATAATAGTTACAGGGCCTGGAGCTGGAAGGTAAATTAAAGAGACTATCATGCTCAACCTCCTCCACAAATGAGGAAACTGAAGACCAGAGAATGGGAGTTGTCCAAGGTCCCAAAGCTAGAATTTCAACCCAGGCTCTCCAACTGCAAATATTGTATCTTGAAAGATACCAACCTCAGACATCCCTTCTAATTTCTGCTTTACTATTAAAGGCATCTCTGTTCTCACTTTCAAAATTTGTAGCCTTGGAATAACTGTTTACTTCTCTTCTACTTTGTCTCTCTCCATTGTTGTCATTCAGTTGTTTTCAGTCATGTCCAACTCTTCATGACCCCTTTTGGGGTTTTCTTGGTAAAGATGCTGGAGTGGTTTGCCATTTCCTTCTCCAGCCCATTTTACAGATGAGGAAACTGAGGCATACAGGAATAAATGACTTACCCAGAGTCACACAGCTAGTATGTGTCTGATGTCAGATTTGAACTCTGTCTTCCTGACTCCAGGCCCAGTACTCTATGCACTGTACCACCTAGCTGCCCCTCTATATTTCTGACCCCTAGCTTGCTCTATTTCTCAATTATAGTCATTCTAGGCTCCAAAAATCACCTAGGCTACTATAAAATTTGCTGGTCTGACTTCCAATATGTCAACTCCTAATGTTTTTACTATGAAACCTCCCTGGCTTTGGATGTTAATTTTCTCCTGGGCTACCACCATACAGCCCCATTTCATGCCAATCCAGCAAATCCTTTCTAGATTTGGTGTAGGAAATGGAAAAGAAGAGGATGTTCAGTCCTCAGAGGACCTATTAAACTCAGATAATTAATCAAGATGGAGAGGTGAGCACCTCCCTCCAAGAGTTTCTAGCATCATAGAATCATCAGCTTTTAGAACTGTAAGAGATCTTAGAGATCACCTAATTCGAACTCCTCACTTCTGAAAGTGAAGAATCCAGAGCATTTAAGTAGCTTCCCCAAGGTTACATAACCAATCTGTAGCCCATGGAAATGCTGAGCCTGAAAGGAGGCTGGTAATCATTTATTCCAATCTCTTCATTTTACAGTGAGGAAAACGCATGCCTTGGGATGTTATGTGACTTGCCCAAGGCCACACAGATAGTAGAAGAACCATGACTAGAACACAAATGTCCTGGTGGTGAGGTGCCTAATGCCTATGTAAATGCTTAGTGTACTTTGCAATTTGAGAAAAGAAATCATATTAACCCAATGATTTATATTTGCAGAGTGGTATAAAAGATGTTGCATGAGGATATTGCATAGCTGAGAAAGAGATAATAAATGTGTAGCAAGAATAGTACATGTGATAGCTCGGTGATATTTGATGTCAAAGACAAGGAAATACTCCAGCACATTGGGTGGATCCTTTATGGAAGATATGTGGAGTCACAGATAGGACGAGAAGGCATAGAGATGTTATGATATAAATTCATGGAGGGAACAGCCTTACTATCGAAAATTATTGACCACGGTGACACAACTACTGATCTAATAAGAGAAGACATTGACTTCCCTCAGCTTACTTCAGCAGTTAAAACTTTCTTTTCAAATAACAAGTAGGGTGTATTTTTCCCTCTTTCCCCCTTTTCCCTGGGGTGGGGGGAAGATATGCATAATAAATATGTATGACCAAGCAAAACAAACTTCCATGTTGTTCATGTCCAAAAATATGCCTCTCCTGCACATTTCATCCCTCACTTCTGTATCAAGAAATGGGCAGCATTTTTCATCAATTGTCTTCTGGAATCATGATTTGTCCTTGGGTTCTTAAGTTTTTAAAAATGGTTTGTTCTCCTGGTTCTGCTTACTTCATTCGCTATCAATTCTTCTCAGGCTTCTCTGAAACGATCCTCTATCATTTTTGGAGCACAACAGTATTCTAATTTGAATTCATATACCATACTTAGTTCAGGCATTCCCCAATTGATGGCTTCTATTTCTTTACCACCACAAAAAGAGCTGCTATAAATATTTTTATGCATATAGGACCTTTTCCTCTCTCTTTGAACTTTCTGAGACTTAGGCCTAATAGCGGTATCACATGGACAAAGAGCATGCAAAGTTTACTAACTTTGGGGGGCTGATTCCAAATTGCTTTCCAGAATGGCTCCAACTCACAGCTCTGTTTTCACTCAGGGAAGAGAGGAAGGAGAAAGGAATAAGCATTTACATAGTGTCTACTAGTGACAGGCACTGTATGAAGCATGTCTATAAATAACATCTCATTTGATCCTCACAAAACCCTGGGAGGTGGGTGCTATTATTATCCACACTTTACAGCTGAGGAAACCCAAACAGAAGTTAAGTGACTTGCTAGTATGATTGAGGTCAAATTTGAACTCAAATCTTTCTGACTTCAAGCCCAGAGCTCTATTGACTGTACTACCAGATGCCTCCAGTCCCTCAAAATTTTCCTTTTTTGTTAACTTTGATAATCTGATGGAGGTGAGGTAAAACCTCAGAGTTGTTTTTACTCACCTTTTTCTAATCTAATTTAGTGATTTAGAGCATTTTTTCATATGTCTATAGATAGCTTGGGTTTTCCCTTGAGAATTGGGGGGTTGAGAATATCTTCTGACCGCTTATCAGCTGGGGAAGGTCTAGTTACATCTTATGCCGATGTTAATCACTGTTACACAATCACGTTCATTTATGGCTTGCTTCAGCAGTCACATCTCCCCATCATAAACTGCTGGAGACTTTGGGCCTCATATTTCTCTACTTAGTTCCCTAATACATAACCCAGCACTATCCACAAAGCTCATTTTCAATTAAACAGCCAGATAAACAACCAGAATATCTGTTTATTTATTAAGGATAAGATGTAGATTTACCAACTTTGACAATATAAAATAAATTCCAATTTATATTTATGTTAAGCTGCCTACTATTAGAGAACCCACTCTGCTCAAAATGGCAGTCTTTGAAATTGATCTACCATGTTTCTAGCTTCTTCATCCTCTGTCTCTGCCTCCTTTGCCTTCTTAGTGACACCTCCTCCCTACCCTTCGAGGCCCAGCTCCAAAGCTACCTCTTCTAGGAAGCTCTCCTTGATTCTCACCCCTCCTCCTAAATTAAAAGTGATTTCTCCCTTCTCAACCTCACAGTACTTTGTCAGAACCCATCCTATGCCCTTATTGTATGTTGTTTTCATTTACAGATGTATCTTTTAGATTATTGTAAAATGCATTTCCCCCACAGTGCCTTATGCATAAGAGTTGTGCAATATCTACAGTCACCATCCAATGGCTTTCTTCAGATATTAATCCCTTTCCCTGTTTGTTCTCTAGTTGATTATATAGTGACTGAAACATGTTTACCTCATCCATACATTTGAGTATTAGCAAACTGGAAGTTGTCTTTGGGGAAGAAAGTCTTCTGAAATCGTGCAACTGGATCTATCCAGCTGATTCTCCAAGTAAATATTTAGTACTTTCAGATTTACTTGGGTTACTAAGAAGTAAAAATGACTCACGGACCAATGGTTTCTCCCCTCAGAGTGTCTAACTGTCTCGTAAAGGATGTGCCAAGAGGAGGTGGTTGATGGAAGTCTAGTCCTGGGAGGTTGTTGGATGCTGAGTGAGTGACTTGTGTATTTCTTTACCATAGAATTCTTTCAGGGCCTGAAGCCTGGCTTAGCAAAGGTCCTGCTAACAGGCTACAACCTTCAACTTCAACCTGATTATGTATAATTCAGCCCCTTCCTCTAGGAGGAAGGATTTGAGGAATATCTCGAAGGAAGCCAGGAAAGCTAGAAAGTAGAAGTGGGGAGGGAGAGCATACTAAACATGGACGCTATGCAATGCACATGTGGGGTTGGAAGATGAAGTGTTTTGTGTGAGGAGCAGCAAGTAGACTAGTGTAGCTGGACCATGGGATACATGAAAGGGACTAACATGTAAGAATACTGGCAGGGTAGGAAGGGGCAAGGTTGTAAATGCCAAACAGAAGATTTTATATATCTTCTCCCAGAAGCAATAGGGAGCCACTGGAGTTTACTGATTGGAGTATGGTCAAAACAACTACAATTTAAGGAGAACCACTTTGGCAGCTGAATAGAGGATGATTTGGAGTGAAAAGAGATTTAAAAGTAGGAGATCAATTAGAAGGCTATTGTAATAATTAAGGGGTGAGGTGATAAGGGCCCCTAATAGGATGGTCGCTGTGTGGATAGAGATAAGAGGACCTACATGAGAAATGTTGTGAAGGTAGAAACACTATTGACAAGAGACTGGAAACCAGGGGTGGAGGGATGGGGGGAGAGGGATGTGAGGAGGGTTCAGGGTGCTAGGGAGTAAGTATGAGTGAGGAGTCAAGGATGACACCAAAATTTTGAGCCTGCCTGGGAAAACAGCAGTGTCCTTGACAATATTGAAAAGTTAAGAAGAAGAAAGATGTTGAGGGGAAATATGAGTTCTGTTTATTCTGAGATGCAAATAACATATCCAATTCAAGATGTTCAAAAGGCAAAATTGTCAGGAAAACATTTTATAAAATTTAAAGTGTTATATAAATGTGAATTACTCTTCTTGTCATGAAGCTTCTGACAAATAAGTACATCATTGGAATACATCACCTTTGTTGATAGAGCTATTACTTTTACTATTCTCTTCAATGGTGCTTAATTCTAGAGATGTTTCTCAAAATATAAACTTCTGACTTCATCCCAACATATACATTCTCAAGAACACTAGCAAACCTTCTTTAAAAAATTTTAGGGGTATCTAGGTGGCACGGTGAGT
Organism: Trichosurus vulpecula; assembly: GCF_011100635.1. Taxonomy (NCBI): domain Eukaryota; kingdom Metazoa; phylum Chordata; class Mammalia; order Diprotodontia; family Phalangeridae; genus Trichosurus; species Trichosurus vulpecula. Next base: position 390,687,376 of record NC_050576.1, on the reverse strand, counting down.
AGAGCACTGGCCCTGGAGTCAGGAGGACTTGAGTTCAAATCCAGCCTCAGATATTTAACACACTTACTAGCTGCGTGACCTTGGGCAAGTCACTTAATCCCAATTGCCCTGCCTTTCCCCCTCCAAAAATAATTTTTTAAGGTCTCTCTTGTGGGGAGGGGGGAGGAAAGGAAGGGAGAGAAAATTTGGAACTCAAAAACTTGTAGAACTGAGTGTTGTAAACTAAAAATAAAAATTAATTAATTAAAAAATTTTAAAGGAAAATAATTTTCTAATAAAACATTTACAATATCTCATATTTTATTGATGTAGCACCAGAAGCTATGGTGATAGCCAGATGTTAGAAGTTTAGAAAAAAAGAAAACTTATTACAACCGATCAGCTGTTTCATATCCTGGCCTGGCCTCTTTCCAGATATCTACAAAAGAGGGTATTTTTCTTTTTTTTTAATTTTTTATTTTTAGTTTACAACACTCAGTTCCACAAGTTTTTGAGTTCCAAATTTTCTACCCCTCCCTCCCCTCCCCTTCCCCCCCCCACAAGATGGCATGGAATCTGATATATGTTCTACATATACCTTTGCACTAAACTTACTTACACAATAGTCAAGAAGAAATTATGATCAATGGAATGAATCATGAGAAAGAAGAAACAAAACCAAAAAAGGAGAGAGAAAAAGAGAGAGCAAATAGTTTTCCTCGATCTGCATTCAGACTCCATAATTCTTTCTCTGGATGTAGACAGCTCTTTCCATCATGAGTCCTTTGGAGCTGTCTTTGAACCTTGTATTGCTGAGAAGAGCCAAGTCTATCAAAGTTAGTCATCACAGAATCAATATGTCTGTGGTTGTGTGCAATGGTCTGCTCCCCTCACTCAGCATCATATCATGTAGGTAAAAGAGGGTATTTTTCTAATAGCTCAAAACAATTATCCCCAACTAACAAGCTTTTAGACAATATCCTATGTTCATTTTAATTTAAAAAGAAAACAGTAAAGATCCAGTGGGATACTAATGGGATTCAATTCCCATTAGGCCATGGCTCTAGAGACTACCCCTCAGAAGTTTGTTTCCTGTTGTACACCATCAAGCTTTTGCCTCAGAAGTCAGTTGGGAATCTAATCTGCTCCACTGACTCTCCTAGCAGAAACAATCTGTACATTTGTTGTAAAGGACTTCATATAAAACAAGTCATTATACTTGTATTCCCTGTCCCCTTTGACCACCTTTAAAAAAAATTGAGTTTTCACACACACACACACACACACACACACACACACACACACACACATTAAATCAACACCATAACAGAAAATTAAGAACATCCCAATACTCTACTAAACACTGGACTTTGGAAACCTGCCTCCTTTCACCTTTGGACTCCAAATCAAAACCCGTTATTAGCTTGCTGGACGGAATAATAAAATCCTGTGTAAAACTGCATTTGCTGAGGCTTGAAAAATTGGGGTTTTTTTATTCACTCAAGTAAAAACAAAATATTATTAATAAATTATATAAATTAGTCAAGTATCTGGATGCTACGAGCTATATTTCATGCAGTGCAAAGACAAAGTCAGAAAAAAGTATCGCCTTCATTCAAAAATTAAAAAGCATCCATCTGAGAATCATAGAAGTGTAGAGAAGATATTTTTAAACAAATTCTATGTCTTGTTCTCTAAGCATAATTTTTTGCCTAATGAAATATCATTTAATTTCATTCTTATCTTTTGTCATGATGCATAGGGCAATGGAAAAAGAATCGTACAAGTGGGCACTTGGAAACCAGCAGATCTGGGAAGCTATCAGTCCCATGTCTAGATATTTTTGCTATTCAAACCAAAACAGGCAAGCCCATCATGGGTTACTCCTGACCTTTCGAGAAAAGAACCAGATCAAAGGTCACGAACAGGCAGTTTTCAGATGAAGAAATTAAAGGTATCTATAGTCATATAAAAATGCTCTAAATCACTATTGATTAGAGAAAAGCAAATTAAAACAACTCTGAAGTACCACATCACACCTATCAGATTGGCTAATATGAGCAACAGGAAAATGATAAATGTTGGATAAAATGTGGGGAAAACTGGAACACTGATGCATTGTTGGTGGAGCTATGAACCCATCCAACCATTCTGAAGAGCAATTTGGAACTATGCCCAAAGGGTTATAAAACTGTTCATACCCTTTGATCCAGCAATACCACTACTAGGTCTGTATCCCAAAGAGATCATAAAAAAGGAAAAGGACCCACATGTACAAAAATATTTATAGCAGCTCTTTTTGTGATGGCCAAGAGTTGGAAATGGAGGGGATGCGATCAATTGGGGAATGGCTGAACAAGTTGTGGTGTATCAATGTGATGGAATACTATTGTTCCATAAGAAATGATGAGCAGGTGGATTTCAGAAAAACCTGGAAAGACTTACATGAACTAATGCTGAGTGAAGTGAGCAGAACCAGAACACTGTACAGAGTAACAGCCATTTTGTGCAATGACTGACTTTGATAGACTTAGCTTTTCTCAGCAATGCAATGATCTAAGACAATTTCAAAAGACTCATGATGGAAAATGCTATCCACATCCAGAGAAAGAACTATGGAGTCTGAATGCAGATAGAAGCAGACTATTTTCTCTTTTTTTGATTCTCATATTTTTCCCTTTTGTTCTGATTCTTCTTTCACAACATGAATTATAGGGAAATATGATTAATATGATCGTACATGGATAGCCTATATCAGATTACATGCTATCTTGGGAAGGGGGGAGGGAAGAGAGCAGGAAAATATTTAGAAGTCAAAGTCTTATAAAAGTGAATGTTGAAAACTAAAAATAAATTCATTAATCAATTTTTTTAAAAAAAGGACCAGAGCCACTAAAAATATAGATTTAAAGATGATGACAATCATCAAATCAGTTCAAATTATTCCTTATCAAGCTGTGTACGTTTCCTACAAGGCTTCCAACACCAGAGACAATCTAAAAGGTAATTTACTAACAGTTTCCAATAGCTTTTCTGCCTTTATCAGATTAACAGTTTAATATTCCAGCAATATTGGGGCAGCTAGGTGGTACAGCGGATAGTCTGCCAGCCCTGGAGTCAAGACGACCTGAGTTCAAATCAGTAGCTGTGTGACTCTAGGCAAGTAACTTAACCTCTGCCTGCCTCAGCTTCCTTAACTGTAAAATGGGGATAATAAAAGCACCTGTCTAGGTGACTCCGGGCAAGTCATTTAACCCTGTTTGCCTCAGTTTCCTCATCTGTAAAATTATCTGGAGAGGGAAATAGCAAAGCACTCCAGTATCTTTTTCAAGAAAACCCCAAACAAGTCACAGAGAGTCAGACATAACTGAAACAACAACAAATTCCACCAATAGAATGATTTCTGGAAAGTTTAGATATTAATAACTGACATAATTTTGTGACCATCCATACCAAAAGCAGTGCTAACCAGTTCAAATAGACGGAACTAAATAAAAGACAAAGAAAACAGAAAACAGGCATATTCCACTTGAGGTGTAAGTTGACTCTTAGACAAAGTTTCAAATGGCTACAAGTATCTAGACACAGCTGCCTCTCTATAATGAAAACAGCCAGCATTTATACTGCATTTTAAGTTTTGCAAAACACTTGGCAAATATTAACATATTTTATCTGCACTTGGCAAATATTAACATATTTTATCTTCAGAACAATCCTGGGAAGTAGGTGACAATATTATCATTCCCAATTTTACAAATAAGGAAACTGAGGCAGACAGAGAGGTTAGTAGCTATGTGACCCTGGACAAGTCACTCAACTTCTGCCTGCCTCGACTTCCTTAACTGTAAAATGGGGATAATAAAAGCACCTGTCTCCCAGGGTTGTTGTGAGAATTAAATAGGCTATTATTTGTAAAGTGCTTAGGACAATGCTTGGCACATAGCTGGTATGAAATAAATGCTTCCTCCCTTGCCCCTTGAAAGATAACAGGGCACTTTTTTAACAGAAGGTAAAGTTTTATCATCTGTGAAACGGGGATAATAATAGCACTACCTCCCAGGGTTTTGTGAGAATAAAATGAGATAACATGAATAAAATACTGCATACCTTAAAATGCTATGTAAATGCTAGATGTCATTGTTATTGTAAGGCATGTGACTGATCAGGAAACAGCCAGCCTAAAATATAATGAAGGAAAAACAATCTGTGAGTTTGGAAATTGGAACATGTTACGAATACTTTTTAAAATGAAGACAGGTGGTGATGGATAAAAATGCAAACAGAAGGATTGTGGTATGTGTGGATACTGGAGAAGTGAATTGTAGAGTGTGATGTTGTGAGCCTTCATCTAGAACTATGCAAGGGAGGGACGTGAATATTTGGGTCATAGAACTGGAAGGAACCTCAAAAGGCATGTAATCTAATCTTTTCCTGCTCATTTAAAATATGAAGGTATTGGTTTCTACAAGTGAATAAAGCATTTATTAAGCAAGCACTAGAGATGGAAAGAGTTCTATGAGGATATGAGTTTATATCCAGGTTTTAAAAACCATATTCTATCCTAGAAGCGCTAAAATCTGTTCACATCTTTGGTTCTAAAACCATGTGCTAGCGTAGTTAAATGTGTTTTTAAGAGATAAAATAACTCCCAGATAAAAGCTGAGAATTCATTAATTTCATGCTCTTTAAAACAATCTATGCAGCATGCCTTAAGGACTACTAGGGTGTAAACCTGCAAGGGACCTAAAGTAGACAGTCAGAAACCAAGTATACCTGGATAGTTGGCAGATATCCAGAGCAGGGCAAGAAAAGTCTAGTGACTGTGAAAACCTATTCCAACTAAAAAAGGTCCATGCCAGTTTGTATTTAGACCAGCGATAGAACAGGGGCTCAAAAAGAATAACAAACAAACAACAAAATTCAAAGCCCTAACAACCCCTAACAACCAACAGACTCTTCTGCTAGACAGACAGCAAAGGCTTGCTTGTAGCCACCCAAGGGGGATTTTTTTCCCCACTGAAAACCACAAATATACTGGAACCCTTTAGGGAACCTAGGTAGATAGAGAACTGAGTCTGAAGTCAAGAAGATCTGAGTTCAGATCCTGCCACAGACACTTCCTAGCTGGTTGACCCTGGGCAAATCACTCGCACTCTGTCTGCCTCAGTTTTCTCAACTGCAAAGTGGGAATGGATAATAATAGCATCTACCTCCCAGATGCTATTGTTTTGGGGATCAAACGAAATATTATTTATAAGCACTTAGCACAGTGCCTGGCACATAGTATGTGTTAATAAATGCTTCTTTCCTTCTCCCACGGACAAGACCAGGGAAGTCCATTCTCCAGGTTAAGAGATCCAAAGTGAATAAGATCTACTCCAGTCTAGGAAAAACCAGGCTTCAATGAAGTGGCAAGTGAGTTAAAGGTTATTGAAAAAAGTCTATATATCTCTCTATAAGATGTTGGTCTAAATTATGCATCACTTATCTTAAAAGTGTCCCTAATAAGACAATAGGTGGGGCACTGAGAGGTTACCAGGGTCGAACAGTCAGCACAGAGTCAGGACTTGAACCCATGTCTTTCTGAACTTGGAGGCCTCTCTGTCCTTGGAGGATCTTGGAGGATCTCTATCCACTCTACTACACTGCCTCTATTGATTTATAGCACTAAGTTTTGCAAAATCCTCTACATACATATTTCTTATCTGATCCACACAAGAACCATATGGAATAGGTACCATGGGCATCATCATATCCATTTTTACAAATGACCAGAATGAAACTTGGAGAGATTGCCTAGTCCAGCATCATACAGCTAATAAGCTATGGAGGCAGGATTCTTATTGACATTTTTTTTTTTTGCTGAATTGACTCCAACAATTTTTCCACTATCTCATAATACTACTCCACTATACTAAGTCATGTGGTGTAGTAGATAGAGTACCTGGTCTGTAGTCATCCTCCTGAGTTTAAATTTGGCCTCAGACACTTAATAGCTGGGTGCCCCTGGGCAACTCATTTAACCCTATTTGCCTCAGTTTCCTTATCTGTAAAATGGGCTGGAGAAGGAAATGGCAAACCACTCCAGTATCTCTGCCCCAAAAAAAACCCAAATGGGGTCACAAACACAACTGAAGCAACTGAAAAACATAACGAGTTAGGCCTCCACTCACCAAAACAAAACAAAAATACACCTTTTCTACAATTCTGTCTCCAATTTAAAATAGGAAGAAAAAAAGTCTAGTTTCTCAGGGCACTAAGATCATCCTAAATAACTCATATTTTCATAACACTCTAAGGTTTTTCTTTTTGAAAACAACAATCTTGTGAGCTAAGTAGAGCATGGTTTATTATGTCCATTTTATAAGTGAAGAGACCTAGACTAGAAGGATTAAGTGATTTGCCCAGGGTGACCCAGCTAGTAAGGCTCAGAGCCTTGAACTGAAACCCAGGGTTTCTGCCTCTAGGTTAGTGTCCTTTCCACATGGCACTGTCTCTCATTCAGAGAGGCTGCCCTATCAAACTTTCACTGTAAACAATGGCTGTAACCTCCCTGTTCTCTGAGATCAAACATTCCATCGTCTTTAGAAAGCCATGATAGCTTTACTTTGGCCGTCTTACTCAATTCCATGAAGCCCATGAAAAACAGGATTGTACACTTCAGTTTACATATTGTTAAAGTAATATCATAGTATTCTACTAATAATCCCAATTCAACAAATGGTTTCCTTCCTTCAAGATGAAAGAAGGCACAACTGCTCATTAGAAAACAAATTAACCTTCATTTGGGAGACTGGTCAACAAGATCCACAACAGAAATATTGAAATGATGAAGTGTGGCTGGAAATAAAAGGCAAGCAGTGACCTCCATTAAGAAGTGCATTGAGAACTTTAAACCAGGTGAGGGGACCAGATAGAAGTGTGTTACCCTGACCTCACCTCCTTAATCCAGATGGAGCTTTTCAAATTGATTAGAGCCTTAGGACTCTCTCCACCTGTCTGCTTCACCAACTCTGCTTTCAATCATCGTTCTCTGGCTTGGCACCACGGAATCTGCCCTGATGACACATCACACCTGAACAATAGCTCTTTTATGTTTTTAAAATAAAGCACAGCCTATTAAATATTCCTCCCTGAGGGGTACTCTATGCTTTATTTATACACACACAGAATGTCAGAGCCGGATGATCAAGTCCAACAAGATCACTCTACAGAGGACCAGAGAGATTAGGTCATTTGCCCCAATATCATTAGGTAGTAAGTGACTAAGTCAGGATTCAAATTCAGGTCCTGTTCCTTTGAATCCAATAGTCTTCCATTACACCACAATGGTTCATTGTGTGACTGCATTGTAAGTGGTTTTAAGGTAGTTCAAAATACAAAACTTAATCTGTTTTAAAACACCTTAAAATACCTCTCCCCCACCCCCATTATTCAGCCAAGTACTGGATGCTACTTGAGTTTCTTATAAGTAGCATCAGATTCTCCCACAATGCAATTCTCAGGCAGTCAAAACCTGCTTTCAACCCTTTCAAGTTACTCGGGTAACTGTTGAGAGAAGTGATCATTTATCCAATTATTTCCTATGGCATAAGAGCTAATCAGTATTTGAAAGCACCTTCTTGCCTACCAAGGAGCTGATACCCAGGAGGGATGCCTTCTTAAGCTTGATTAATAAGAACCCTAGAGTTCTAAAACCTAAGTGGTGAAATGCCAAACTCTTACCTGGTTCTATAACTGTCACCTGCTGTTTATCTTGAACAAGCCGGATGACATCAGACACATCAATCTGATGCTCAGTTTCTTCCTCTTTGACCTCATTAGTCTGAGGCGGGGATGAAGGACAATGGCTACTTCCAGTTTCCTTGCACAGGATAAACCTCCAACAGTCAAACATGAAAGAGCTTGAGTCGTTACCTGCAATTTAATAAATGTGGAGATAAACAAGGCTACCAAAAAATATAGTTAAAAATATAGTCATGTGTTTAGAAAGATTGTTTCAATAAACTGGTTGTAGGTTCTGGACACATTCACTTTGAAATGGGCACTGTACCTTAAAAAATTATCTTTCTAGGGTAGAAATTTTATGGTATCCATAAAATAATTTTTAACAGCAAAATTTCTCTTACAACTCTAGAATCTGATGGAAAAGCATAGTCTAAATATATCTCCCACCTTTGATGCTGAAAATACTGGTTTTTGCTTTGACATTTAGGTTGTTGTTTCAATTATTTCCAAATCTCTTAGGCTCTTAGTTTCAGTGACACTTCCTAATTCATAGCCCTGGCAAACTTCCAAAACTGTTTCTGGCTGTTTATTAAGATGACCTCAGAATTTTTTCAATGTTTCTATGTCAATAAGGCAATACTCAAATCTCAGAATAAACAAGAAAGGTATTATTTTGCCCACGAAAAAGTTTAGGCAAAGAACTCGTGGGAAGTTTTTAGCTATCTTGAGCTTTAGAAAAGTTAGCAGTTATATTTCCAAGTATACATTATCTGAAAGTGTTTCAGGCACAAATATTGGGATTAGGGATAGGGACAGGGCCTTTGATTTCATTGTTTTAGGGTACTCCCACAATTATTTGTCTGTTTACCATTCCCTTGCCCTCTATCACTGAATATCAACTTATGTTCTGCAATCTAGAGTCTTTGAAGAGCTATCTTGGTGGGGCGAAATTAAGTCACACAGCCCATATGTAGCAGAAACAGGACTTGATCCCCAGTCTCCTTGACTCAAAGGTCAGCTCTCTACTATGTATACTGCCTCTTCTTTTTTGAGGGGAGGCAATTGAGGTTAAGTGACTTGCTCAGGGTCACACAGTTAGTAAGTGTGTGAGGTCATATTTGAACTCAGGTCCTCCTGACTCCAGAGCCAGTGCTCTATCCTATGTGCCACCTAACTGCCCCTGCATGCTGCCTCTTTAAAGTTAACTAAGTAAAATTGCCCAGTATTCACTTGTTCAGTATTTAGTATTTTCTCTGTTATTTATCTTTTATGGCTCATACATCCTTTCACCTTTCCTACTAACACTTTCCGCGTAACAGGTGACAGAAAAGGCATTTATTAAGCACTTGCTTTGTGCCAAGCACTGTGCTAAACACCAGAGATATGAACAGAAATAGTGAGTCATTCCTAGCTCTCAAGGAGTTCACACTGTAATTGGGAAGAGAACAAATGAAAAAAATCTGGCTTCAGGGCTGAGGAAAAGGCATGGAAGTCATAAGGGTGCAGCAGGGTAGATGGCAAGACCCAGTCAGTTAACAAACAGTGCCAGGAATCTGCAGGACAAAGAGGCAGGGCAGCTGGTAAGGCCTGGAGGTCTTTCATCTCACCACAATGTATCCAGTTGGTGACTCCCATCTCATACAAACCAAGGGAAGAGTCAAGTAGACCAAATGGGTTAAGGGTGCCCTGGCTGATGGAAAGGTCAAAGGGGAAAGACAAAAGGAGGGTTCCCCTCATGGTGAAAGTTCTTCCTCCTACAGGGGTCCTGCACTGGATGGATAACGAATGGGATCTAGGATCCCAGAGGGGAAAGTTGGAGAAGGTCACCTGTGTAGTATGCTGTGGTGGTTCCAAGAGGTTCTAGGATAGCCCAGGAATATGACTTAGAGGGGGAGAACAAGAGGTACCAAAGATGCATGTGAGTATGCTTTTTTTTAAAAGGAGGTATTACAGAAATTAGAAAGTGATAATTATTTGTACATTTGCTTTACTTCCGGTCTCAAGCTACCTGGATTATACGATGCTCTTTTCCGGTAATTCCTTTAATTCTATTTCCATTATTTAATTCAATAAAACATTAAAGAACTACCACAATATATGCAAGCCACTGTACACAATAGGGACAAAGCAAAGCCCCAAATCTTTAGTTTGGTATTCACTGTCCTCCATGATCTGGCACCTGCCAGCCAGGAGAGTATAATTAAGAGGGCCCTGAGCTTGAAATCAAGAAACTTGGATTCAAATGCCATTTCCTTTACTAGCTATTTTCCTTGCCTGAGGTCACACAAGACAAATGCTCACCAAAGGAAAGACACAAACAGGAACAATTTTGAGGAGGAAAAGAGCTGCCTGAAGAAACCAATAGGACTACACAGGAAACTTATTTACCAACTTAGATGTTTAAAAACACATACACAGAAGCTTGGGGAAAGAAAAGGACAAATAACTGGTGATAATTTGTTTAAAGTAGGAAGATTTTTCACTTCATTTTTCTTGCTTTTTTGCAACATGGCTAATGTGGAACTATGTTTTGCATGATTTCACATGTATAATAGATATATTGCTTGCCTTCTGAATGGGTCAGGAAGGGGCAGGAGGGACAGAGATAATTTGGAATTCAAAAATCTTTACAGAATATTAAAAACAAAGAGCAAAGTTTTAACAAGAAACAAAGGCATGCTAAAAAAAAAAGTAGCATGTTAGGTGAACAAGCATTTATTAAGAATCTACTTTGTGTCAGGCATTGTGCTAAATGCTACAGATACAAAGACAGACAACACTTTAAGAACAAACAAACAAAAAAACACCTCAGCCTAGTGGTCAAGGAGATAGCCCGTCTAATGGTGGAGACAACATACAAACAACTACGTACAAACAAGATATGGACAGGATGCTGCCACATCCTGTAAAAAAATAGTGTCCGGAGCTATTTTTTAAAAAAAAGTTCTGATAAGTATGAAGTAGAGAATGTAAAATAAGGAAAGACCTATACAATGTGATAGAAAACACAAGTCAGCAAAACTGGAACGGCATACATAGACTACAACTATATTTATACAACGTATAATGTGCATATTTTAAATAAAGCAAGAAAAAAATTAGGATTGGGGACTTAGAATAGCAAGAGACCTTCGTGCTCAGCTAATCCATCCCCCTCAACTTACACATGAGGAGAACGGGCTAATTGAGCTCTACATTAACAGGGATTAAGTGAAAGAAATCAAGCCAAAGGTGGTAAATCTTTGAGCAGACTGGAGAACATGAACAAAAGTCCATCTTTTGCTTATCAGTTGTTTATTCATTTGTTTGGCTCTGTCTTGACTATTTAATAGTGGATATGTTTTATCCCTTGTTTTGTATATTTTACTCTTTTTCATTGACTTATTAAATTTGCAAAAACATTATTTTAAGGAAAAGAATAATGTGAAGACGATGAAGTCTCAAATGAGCAATGGCAGCAAATGCTACCAACAACAAGAAAGGCTTTTTAAGTCATTTGGGGGCATGAGGAAGATTAAGATAGGGACAAAAGCATTGGTTGGGTATGTGGAATGATGGTCACAGATGGTAATAATAAATCGCAACTCATATTTGTCTTATGTGTTGCCTTCTAAGGGCAATGATCTTTGGACTGGGAAGGCTAGACCAAAAATTGTTAACAGGGATGAAAAACCTGAGATAGGGGACAAGATAGTCAGAGTCTCCAGTTCCTCTCAAAGACTTCAAGTTACCAGACCCAGACGAACTACATCTTATTGTAGGAAAAGAATTAGACAATGTAATCACTGAGCCAATGATGGTGAACCAATTTTGTGGAAAACCTTGGAGAATAAGAGAGAAATAGCAGGGTAGATAACTCAATTTAGGAAAGCAAAAAAAGCAAGAGGTTAGAGACTGCAAACTATAGGCCATTGAGGGTGACTTCTCAGCGAAATTCTAGAATTCTATTCAAGAAGTTGTTTGTATATATCCAGGCCTAGTCTCTTTCCTGAACTCCAGCTGTTGTCCCATAGCCATTGAAAACTCAACAAGTCCAAATTCAGAATTCAGTTTACATGCCCCCCTCCCCAATCCACCCTTCTTCCAAACTTTCCTATTTCAACTAAAAACACAACTATTCTACTCATCTCCCAGGTTTTGTAACCTTAGCATTATCTTTTACATTTCCCTCTCCCTGTCATAGTCAGTCACTTGATAGGTCTTCCTGATTCTATGCCCATAAAATTCTCTTTATTTCATCTTTTCTCCACTCACAGAAGCACCTCAGCTTAAGCCTTCAGGCCCTTTTGGCTAGACCACTGGTTCTGTGTACCTCCCCAAAGAGATTTTGTTTATGTCAGTTTCATCTATCAATATTTACTAATTAGAAAGCAAAACATCTTGGTATCATTATTATTATTATTATGAAAAGAGATTTGCCCAGAGAATGGAAGTGTTTTAAATGGGGAGAGGAACCCCATTTTCAATTGTATGAAAAACAATCCTATGGTAGACTTGTTCTGCAGAGCCCTTGGGTACAGAACTAGGCACATTACAATGGATATGCATTGCAGAAAAGATTGTGGTTTGATGTAAGGAAAAACTTTTTAATAATCAGAATTATCCACAAGTTTAATGAGATCCCTTAGGAGGTAATGGGGTGGAAGGAGAGATTTCTGCTCATCAAAGGTTTTCAATGAAGACTGGATAACCACTTAATGCTGATGTCATAATGGAAATTCTTGTTTAGACATAGATCTGAGTATCCAGTTCTTGAGATACTATGATCCTGTGTCTAATGGTGTACAAAACATTTCAAAACTGTAGTCTGATACCCTTCTACCAAAAAAGCAACAGGGAACATTTCATTTCTTCACTCGTGATGCTTCTTACAAATAGAATTTTAACCCCAATTAAACCATCTCCCTTTCTTCACTAAAGTAGGTCTTGAGATCCAACCTCTTCCATCAATTCTGTCCTCCAGATAGGTAGGATGACAAACACACACACACACACACACACACACACACACACACACACAGAGTCTTCTTCCTTCTGCCCTGCCCTCTACCTATGGCTTCTTCCTTATCAGTCACTCCACCAAAAAAATCCTTTTATTTCCACTTAACATCTTAACTTTTTACAATTTTTTTCACTGTTCTTGTATACTTTGTCAGTTTTGCTCATTTTAAGCATTTTAGATTTTTTACTCCTAGTTCAGGTAGTAGCCACATAAACACTGAGCTATCTATCATAATAGACAAAAGAAAAAATACTACAATGTAAGCCACTTATTTGCATGGTCTAGTATCCATGTGGTTTTTGTTCTCTTCCGATTTCTAAGAGCCAAAACTAGAGAGGGATAACTAGGGATTTTTTTCAAGGACATGGTATTTTAAAAGGTTCTGAAATCAGCAGCATCCTTGGGATTACTTCCTCCCCTAAAAGGGTCTCACCCCCAGGTGACTGACACACTCTGGAGTCCCCACCCTGTCCCTTCCTTGACCTAAGTGACAAAATTTCTAGTTGTGGCTCTGTTCTACTCCAAGAATTTTTAAAATGAGCTGATTGGCAATCAGTTTAACTTTCAGAGGAAAAAAAATCCCAAACAGTCTCTGCTCATATTCATTCCCAATGTCTCAAAAAACACTGTAATTCTTTTTAATGCAAATGAAAGAGAAGGGCCTCCATGTGGGTATTTGGTATGTATATATATGCATGTGTAAAGTCCTACAGCTGATTTATCAATAAAGGATTATATGTAGGATGATAGATTTAGAGTTGGAAAGAAGCTTGGGAAGAAAGGTCATGTAATCCAACCCCCTCAGTTTTACAGATGAGGAATTAAGGCCAAGAACTACTGAGTGTTGTGCTCAAGGTCATAGAGGAATCACCTCGAGTAAAATAAACATGTTGGATTCAATCTTTCAGGTCCCCTTCTCAATTTAAATCTATAGCTCTAAAATATTTTCCCTGGGTAGAAACTGTAGTTCCCTTTTTCCTCCTACTGGACACATTTAAAACGTCTGAAGTCACTTTAAGATGAGCGGAAATTGAGAGGAGCATTCTTCACTCTTCCACTCATTACAAACTAAATTATTTGTCCTTGTACAGATTTATACAGCACATGCAGAACAGGCAGAAAAGTCCAGTTGCCTCAAACTATGCACTCTATGTTAGGGATAAGTACTAAAATTGAGACTTCCTCAAATTGGTTGGCTCAGCAGGCATCAGTAAAAAGAAATCTTAATTTTGTACATAGGACAACCAGCTGAAAAAGGAAACAAGGTCAGAGCTGCCTTCCTGCCTTTTGTCTAATGAGATTCAGTTTCTTAAGGACTGGGTACTTAGATTGGGTTTTGGAGCTATGAGACTGGAGATATCACCTAGAGAAAGAAAGCATACTACAGGGTGTCCCTAAAGTCTGGACACATAGGCAAAAATATGTTTTCAAGAAATGAAATGAATGAAATTTTCAACTACATTTTATTTAATTGGAATATTAACAAATAACATCTTCAATATGATTTCCATCATTTGTGATGCAAAGGTTGATGCGCTTTGCAAGATTCAAGTGAACTCGATGCAGTAACTCCACATTGCTGTCAATTTTAGCACATTCACTCTTTACGAGTCTATGCGTTCAATGAAATGTGTTGCATCTGTGATTTTCATTGAGTACACCCTCTCTTTTAGCATACCCCAGAAAAAAAGTCACCGAACAACACAGTCTTCGGTGAAACAGTTAATGAGATGTTAATGAGCTTTCCTATGTATCCAGACTTTAGGGACACCCTGTACAGTTATCCCTTCCATCTTGCGGTTTCAATATATTGAGGGGTCAGCATAAAAAATTGCTGTAAGTAGGAATTTGGGGGGAGTTTTGTGGAAGCCACAGACAACACATCAAGGCCAGCAGATGACACAGCTTCGGCCTACATGTAGCCTATGACCAAATACTTAAAGGTACTGTAAATATCCCATAAAAGAAAAAGAAAAAAAATCAGACTTCTTCTCAGGTATGAAGTGACAGCCAAAAAATTTTCCAGATCAAGGGGGTTCTGCATACCTAATTCCTCACAACATGGAAGGGATAACTGTATAAAGAGGAAAGCATTGGACTTAAGAGTCAAAGGTTAGGTTGTTGTGGTTCAGTATTCTTCCTGACCCCATCTGGGATTTTCTTAGCAAAGATACTGGAATGGTTCACCATTTCCTTCTGCAGCTCATTTTACAGATGAGGAAACTGAGGCAAACAGGGTTAAATGACTTGCCCAGGGTCACACAGCTAATAAGACTGAAGCCAGATTTGAATTCAGGTCTTCCTAACCCCAGGCTGGTTGCCATATGCACTGTGCCACCTAGCTGCCCCAAAGGATTTGGATTCAAATCCTGAGTCTACTGCTTATCAGCTATGTGACTTTTGACCAAGACACCTGGGCCATCCTTTACTCATCTATAAGATGAGAGGGTTGGATTTGATTATCTCTAAGTTATCTTCTCTCTCTAAACCCCACGAATGTCTTCATCACAGGTGAGGGAGCTAAGGCCTTTTGGACAACAGCATTTGAAATTGTTACAGGGTAAGAACTGAGAAATCCTGAAAAACATAGACTAAAAAAGCACTACAATAAAATGTGACCTTAAAGAATGAGCAAATCAGCAGTTTCCTTGGAAGATGATGTCTGCAAGGACACAAAAAAATGGGTTTTTGAAATAGCTAACATGTTCCCAAAAGAGTAGAGAGGAGCTCCAATCTCAAGGACAATCAAGCTGAGGTTTCACTTTCTGGGAAATTTTAAATGATGGGAGAAACGCAACATCATCATAATGATTCTTAATTTTTGCACAGTAACTAACAGTTGTTTTTAGGCCTCAAAAAAAGAGTACAACAATACATCAGAACACAGAATCAGATAGCCTCTGAGCCAATTGTATTCCCAGCTATGTAACTTCCCTGTGAATGTCTGCTATAACCCAGGTTTTTATCTGTCTACCAATATCAGGGTTATCAATCAACCTAAAAGTACCTATTGTTTCTCTACTACCTGGCCAGCATGGCAGGGAGAGGGGTGGGGGAGAGGTTGATGTGCCCAAGGGGAATTAGACAGCTTGATTCCTCTGTACTTGGCTGTTTTTGTGTGTGTGTGTGGCATGCATGTTTTAAGAAATAAAAAGCAAGTTACCTCTGAGATAGAGTAGCAAACAGAAGGCAATTGTGCTGATAGTCCTGCCCTCCTGAGATCTCCCAGTCTCCACACCTGCTGTTTAGCTGCTAAAGGTTAAAAAAAAAAAATGACAGTCACTTTTATCTCTCTACCTTTCTTCAATTCCAGCCATGCCAAGAAAAGCAGTCATTTGCCTAGGGCATTTATCAATATTGTTTTGCATTTTGGCTTTTCTCTAAAGTCAAAATCCTGAATGGGATAGACATAAAAAAATTGCCAATTTATCCACAAAGAGAATCTTAACACCTGTATATGTTTTTTTCCCATTAAATTTGTCAGATCATATATACTTTCCTCCCCTCCCTGCTTTGTGGCTTCAATAAAAATTTGTTGGCCTAATTTTGTTTATTAGAGTCTTCTTTGTTCTGTTAATAGCCTAGGGTAATTATTTCATTCTGTTACTGAAAAATAGGCCAAGTCAAAAAGTTCCCCTGATTTCTCTTCAAAATCCTGGTTACCTCTGATTCTTCCCCTCCTCCACTTCTCATCATGCAGTCATTTGTTAAGTTCTGTTGATTCTATCCCGGTAATTTCTCATAGCCAATCCTTCCTTCCAGTGTCAGCACCTTGGTCAAAGCCTTCATTACTGTCCACCTCTCCAACAGACTTTCCACCTCTATTCTCCATATTATCTTTTATAACACTGCCAGACTAATCTTCCTCATAATAGATATGCACATGCCACTCTTACTCAAAACCCTTCAATGACTCCCAAATGTCTATGAAGGAACGAAAAAAACACTTATTAAGTGCTTAATAGGTGCCAAATACTGGGGAAACAAACTGAAAAAAATGTGACAGTTCCTGCTTTCAAGGAGCTCACACTCTTAAAGTTGAGCTACAGGACAGATGAAAAGGGTTAGAAGTCCTAAGGGTGCAGCAGGACAGATGGCAAGACCCGTGAATCTTTAGGCTATTTAAGTCAATCAGATGACTGTGCCAGGGAGGCACAGGGCATAGAAACAGGGCAGATGGTAAGTCCTGAAGGACCATATGATAAAATGGCAGGGAAGATGGTAAGTCCTGGCGGTCCTCTAGCTCATCAAAAGGAATACACACAGACATACATATATACATATACACACACACATGTAAACTTACACATGCATATATACATATATGTATCTTATATGTATATTTTTGACATGTTTTATCGCCTTTAGAACATGAGCTTCCCTAAGACAGGAACCGAATTGTTTGCCTTTCTTTGTATCACCAGCACTTAGCACATAACATGCATTTAACGTCTGTTGACTAACTTTGGTCCTGCAAATCCTATGAGCAGTCAAGCAGTCCTGGGCAAGAGTGGCACTGTGGTGGCACCACTTCCTGTCCCCTAGAGATCCAGGCCTTCCAGAGTATAGATTCAGCTTTGCCCAGCCCGTAGGGTTCTCTGAAATCTGATGCCATATTTATCCCAAACTACTTCCTTTAAAATATTCTACATTCCACCCAAACAGGACTGCTCATAATCCTTTTGGAGTAGATTTTTTTCCTCACTGGACCTTGAATCAGGAAGTTCAAACATAGCCTCAGACACTTATTGAGCTGTGTGACCCTGGGCAAGTCATTTAACCTCTGCCCCAACCCACCGGAGAAGGAAATGGCAAACCATTCTGGTATCTGCCAAGAAAACCCGGGCGGTACAGTATTGGCATGCTATGGTCCATGGGGTCCCTAAGAGTACAGCAACAACAACAACCACCATGCTCCCTCTCCTTGGTTACTAACCGTGCATATAATAATGTCTCAAAGGACAATAGAAATTATAAAATTCTGAAGGTCAAAAGTCTTTTTTTAAAAGTCATGATTTCATTGGTTTAGGGAACTCCTATTGAGGAAATTCCCTCCACTAAAACAGGAAATTTCAGTGGAACAGGTTAATATCTTCTGATTCCTACTTCAGTGCTTTAATCACACCATATAGTATCAGACAAACAAATCTCTGTCCATTCAGCATCCTTGACCAAGCGTACCTTTATTTGCACATTTATTTCAAAATCCATTATTCTGGAGGGTTTTTTGTAATTAAAATATTTTTTAAACTTAAAATACTAAGGATTTCTCCTTTGAAGTTTACTATAATTACCGCTTTGAAACGTGGAGACACTTTACTTTTTCAAGATAAGTGTTCAAATTTGAGTTAAAGTCTTTTATAATAGGATTCTAAACCTCACTAAAGAAGGTTCTCAAAGAGAAAGTTAATCTCACAGTAGTCAAAGCAACATGTTAAATTGAGACTTCACCAATCTTCAAAGGAATATATAGAGAATCATGTTCGATTTACTACACGAAGACAGGATTTTCAATTATATAAAATCCTTTCATCTTTCAGGTGTACGATGTTCATTCCAATATGCAAATCTCACAATATTCATATGCTAACAGATTCTCTCTCCTTGTCATTTCTATTCTTTTCATTCCTATTCATGTACAGGGTACCCCTGTAAACAAATTTTAACTCTCCTCATACACATTGAATACACATTTTGGAAAAAAAAAAAGGAAAGTTAAAATACATGTATATGTGTGCACATATGTGTATCCCAAAACTATGTATACTATAAGGGACATTAAATATGAAGTCATTTGTCAGTAAATGTCAAAAGTGGCTTAATATCATCTTATTATATAATAACACTTTACATTTTCATAATGCTTTCATAGATCTCATTTGATTCTTATGACTCTGACATGGGCAATGCAGTGATTATTAATCCCCATTTTACAAATAAGACTGAGGCACCAAATTTAAATACATTGTCATAGGTCATGAAATTAGTGACAGAACCAGGACGACTGATACCTGAATCTGAACATAGTTCCTTTCCTACTATGTCCCCCTGTAGAGACACACAATTTTACTAATGTGATGACCTGCACCTACTTAGCCAGGCCTTTCAAACTTGTTTTTGTGATCACAGATTTGGAGCTGGAAGAGGACTCCCAGGTCATCTAATCCCATCTCTCATTTGACAGATAAGCAAACTGAGGGCCAGAGAGGTTAAGCAAATTGCCCAAGGTAACACAGGCAGAAAGTGAAGGAGCCAGAGTTGAGCCCAGCAATTCTGACTTGTGTTTGTGCTGATAGGTTTGAAGGGAAAGCCATTCTCCATCCTTGGATGGATCTGACAATGGGAACTAAAGGAGGAATGATCATTTGAAAGCCCTCTCAATCCAGGTGAATTGTAGATTAGAATAAGCCTCAAAGCTAATTAGACCTGCAACTATTGTCTCAGCTGACTGATTCACTATTAAAAGACATATAGACTCGAATAACTATTTTGAAATGCCTGGCCATCCTGTATCTCAATAAATCAATAATTCTTAAGTGCCTACTGTGTGGCCTGCACTGTGCTAAGTGCTGGGGTTACAAAAAGAAGCAAAAGCTAGTCCCTCAAGGAGCTCACAATCCAATGGGGGAGACAACATGCAAACAAATATATACATATATTATATTATACATATTTTATATTATAACATATTATACATATGCAGTCTTATTATACATATTACGTATTATAATATACATATATTATATATAAATATATACATACCCACACATATGTATAAAGCAAACTATACAGGATAAATAGGAAATAATAAAAGAGGGAAAGCACTGGAATTAAGAGGGATGAGGGAAGGGTTCCTAGAAGGTGGATTTTGTCAGGACTTAAAGAAAACCTTAAAGAGGGCTCTAGTAGAAGTGGAGGAGGAAGAGCATTCTAGATATTGGAGACAGCCAGAGAAAATGCCCCGAGCTTGTCTTGTTTGTAGAGCAGTCAGGAGACTAGTGTCATTGGACCAAAGAGTATATGTCATGGAATAAGGCGGAAGAAGACTGGAAAGGTAAGAGAGGGCTAGATTTGCCCTTCATAAATCCAACAGAATTTTTTTTATTAGTTCCTGGAGGCAATAGAATTTCTTGATGAATGGGTACCCCAAGGGAATCTAAGTGCTCCTGCAATTCCAATGGGACAAAGTGACCAGGGAGACATACCCCTCCCTTATTTTCTGAAACTCTATTCTATTTTTATAATGTTGACCCTGCCTATTACTGTCACATATCCTGGTAGCCTCCCACTCACCAGTCATCTGAACATCCTGCCATTACTACACAGCTAAAGTTTCCCCTTTACACTCCACTGGGCTATTGACAGAGAGCTACCTGTTGCTCTTTGGCTCACCACTGAGCCTGATTCTCACTGAATGCAGAATTTCCCCCTAAAATTAAGAGACTAGTGTTAACTTGCCTCCTCTGGTATGGAAGCTTCCCCATGCAGCAACTTTCTATTTCACACTTCTGACACCAGATTTGGGAGTTTAAAGCTGATTGTAATAACACCTCAGGCAGGTACCAAAAATTGAGTTGCATGGAAAATGCCAATGAGTTTCTGTGGATTGCAAATGAAGTTTTTCCTCAATTTGTATTTGATGTTAAAAACTATTAGCTAAAGCTGAATCGTCCCTTTCTTCAATACTTAAAATGAGAGGTGTAATACTTTGCTCCTCTTCCAGCTGTGGCATAAGCAGTCTGGAGAAAGATTCCTTGAAAGACTGCAAGAGAGACCAGTTCCAATGCTTAAGTCCTCTCAACCACTCTCATAAAACGGTTCAGGTTTAAGCAAACATGGAAACACAAAGCAATAAACGAATAGGGAAACATGGAACTAACCTGTTCGTCTGGGTTGGTTGTTTTGGGTTTTTTTTGAGTACCATTCCAAATGGCAAGAAAGCTGTCTTTGCCCCAAACTCCCTCTTTCTTTCCCAAGCTTGCCAAGAGAAAGTGCCCATAGTAGAGCACGTATAGGTTGTTGAAGTTTCTCTCCTGAAGTCTCTAATGCAAGAGGCGTCATTTGTAAAGTGTAACCCTCTCTCATCTTTTCCCCTGCCACCTTCCGCCCCGCCCCCCCCCCAAAAAAGGAAAAGAAACAAAGCTTTTTACACTATCCATCAACTGGCTCTGCTGACCTGTACTTTGCCTTCAGAGATTTGGGAGTAGGATTCCCCCACCCGAAGGCCAATCCCTAGTTAAACTAGTTCGTTTCCTAACGGCCGCCCAAAGGGAACAATGGTGGTCCACGCTCAACATCCCAGTAACAAAAGCATGAATGCATGCCCATCACCCACAGATTCCCACTGACAGGTTGCTTTTATTGGCATCCCTTGGCGGGGAAGACGAAAGCGAGAGACCCACGAGGGGCTCTTCATTCTCCATCTCGGCGTTGTTCCGAAGCGCCGGGGAGCAGGTGGAAAGGCGAGCGAGCGGGATGGGATCTCCCCGGCGCCGGCAACTTGGGGCTGAGCCCAGGGCTCCCGCCTAGCTCAGCCCTAGGGGCAGCCCGCGCAAACCCGGCGGCAGTTGCAATCATCGCAGGCGGCTTAGGGGAAAGAATCAAATCTCTTCGGTGGTCTCCCTGGGGAGATAGTCTGCACTACGGAGTTACAAGCTTTGTGGACTAGAGAAGCAGAAGAAAGACAACAAAGCACACAGGTTGCATGCATGCGTACTGACCTCCGAGCGGAGTCCTTGCCGGAGGGTCCGGGCAGCGCTACAGGCAGCCAAGGATCGTTTGAAGACAGGAGCCAGAGCGGACTGGCACTCTGATTCGTAGCAGCTACAGACCAACAACCGGCGAGCGAAAACAACAGCTACAGATTAACAACCGGCGAGCGAGGGCAACAGCTACAGACTAACAACCGGCAAGAGAAAGCTGCAGCCGGCTGGCTCCGCTGAGCGCCGGGCCGGCGAGGAACTAGGAGCGAGAAAGAGCCACCGCCTCCGCTGCGCCTGGGCGGGCTTTAGCACCGCCTCCCTGATCCCCCAGCACTGGCTCGCTCCGGCGTCTGCGGATGCTACCAAGCGATCGCTTCTCGGTGGAGGAGCCTGACCAAGTCCGCCAGGGCCAGTGGGAAGATGGGGACGAGAGGGAGCGAGCAAAAGTACTCTTGAGGGGCCTCTGAGTGAGCTGGGGAAAGAACTTCCTCCTAGACTGAAGACCCTGCTGAGCCCGGAGCCCAGTGCCCTCTCTGAACTCAGATAAAGTCCTAATAACAAAAGAGTGATACCTAAATGCGCCTTATTCTGCCCTAGTTGGGTTGCACCTGAAGTCAAGGGTTGTCATGTTGAGGCAGTAGCCTTTCGCCCCGGCCTCCCCTTGCCATTTTTAAAAGGTTCTTTTGTTTGTTTTTCAGACAAAGTCCAAATTACAAAAGAGTGATAGCTAAATGCACCTTATTCTGCCCTAGTTGGGTTACACCTGATGTCCATGGTTTTCATGTTGAGGCTGTAGCCTTTGGCCCCACCCCTCGCCATTTTTAAAACGTTTTTTGTTATGTTTTTGCATTTCTTCCTAACAATTCTCTTATAATCACGTCCACGTCCGACTCTTCGAAACCTCACTTAGTTTTCTTGGCAAAGATACTGGAGTGATTTGCCTTTTCCTCCTCCATCTCCTTTTTACGGGTGAGAAACTGAGGCAAACTGGGCTAAATGACTTGCCCAGGGTCACACAGCTAGCAAGTTTCTGAGGTCGGATTTGAACTCAGGAAGAGGAGTCTTCCTGATACTAGTCCAGTGCTCGCTCCACTGCGCCGTCTAACGGCCTTAACTTCACTTATATGCCGTCTACCAATTCACGACTCAGCGTCCATCCCTTCCAACCGCCTTCTTGCCTGCCCTGTTTCATCATAAAAATAAACTTCAGTGGGTGATTGGTATGGTCTCTCTAAAACAGGGTAAATGAGGTAGTGGCTGAATTTGAACTGCTGACTGGATTTGGAAGAGTGCCTAGGATTTGTTTCATTTTGGCATGCTGCTGTATTAGTATTTGTTCAGAGAAATAAACAGCAACTGGCTTGGGAAGCTTCCTGGGGACTCCGGCAGCCGTGTGTCAATAAGGATGCCTGTTCTCAGCTGGACAGTGTCAGTGACTTTGTGGTCACGGTCTCTGTGGCTACAGCAAAAGACAGGCGTTTGGGCTTTGACCAAGCAGTTAATATTACCCTTGAAAGTTGTTGGTGAACAAAGGAGCCCAAAGGTAACTGGAAGCTCAGACAGAATACAGAGAGGATCAAGGCCGAGGAGAAGTTAGGGGAATGCTTCTTTCTGCCTGGGAATCTGCACTAGGGGCAAATATTGAAAAGTACTGGCAGTAATGGAGACAGAATGGGCTTAGAGGATACTTGGTTTAAGTGTTAGGAAAGCTTGTGTTCAAGGCCTCCTTTGACACATATAGGCTAAGTGACCCTGGGAAAGTAAAAACACCACAGGAAACTCTCTAAGGTTATATGTTACAAAACAGATCTATATAGGCATGGGGTATGGGTATGTTTACTTACTCAGTTCTCCCACAGCAATTACATCTCAGGTCTTGGTAAAAAAAACAAACAAACACCAACATAGCAAGATCTTTGAAATAGAAGGTATCTTAGTGATCATTCAGTATAGTTGCCACCCAATACAAGACTCTCCTCTATGACATTCCTGACTAAAGGTCAGTCAGCCTCGGCTTGAATGCTTTCAGTAATGGGAAACTCACTATCTCATAAGGCTGCCCTTTGTCGTTTTTTGTATAACTCTATTAGAATCTACCTCCTTGAAGCTTGTGTCATTATCTTTAAATTGTCCCCTTTAATTCCATGGGGGCACTTCAAAGATGTGATAAGAGCTATCTAATCTACAATGTCCTATTTTTTTCCAGGTTAAACATCCCATTTTCTCCCTCCCAGGAGATAGAGAGTTTACCAGCCTGATGATCCAACCCTAGAAGTTCTCTAATTTGTCTTTTTTTTTTTTTACAAACCCAAAAGAAAAAAATGAAACAAAACCAAAAAACCAAACCAGGGTCCTATGATTTCATTGGAATAGATCAGTGATTTCCAAAAAAGGAGGCAGGAAATTGGGAGGTGGGCTTTTGATGCCTTACCCCAAGGGGTCTGTAATCAATCAGTCAGAAGGAGAAAGATAAGATGAACCTCATCTTCCTCACAATAGCCAATTGTTGGAATTGTCTCCAATGTAACATGCCCTACCCTATTGTTGTAGTGTAAACTCCCAGCCTCCTTCCTTCTGAGCTCCTTTGGGACCTTTTAATACCTAGATGCTATCCTGTGACACCCACAGAAGCAGCTACACAAATATGATTGGAAAAATTTTAGTACACCACTCTACCTCCTGGATACCTACTCCCTCCCCACCACTATCGCTTTGTGACTAAGGAAGACTGCCCTACCCCCATCGTCTAGAGCAATGGCATTGATTAAGAACCCCACCCTCCCTTTTTGTTTTGGATGGCATAGGATAAGCTGCACAGGATGAGAGAGCATGGATGATTTGTGGCAGTTCATAGATTTATTACATTATCTTTCCACCCAAATCCACCCCTCTTCCAAACTTTCCTATCATTGTCAAGTGCACCACAATCCCTGTTCCACCATAACCAGGACCTTTGTTATTAGCTTCCAAACCTCATTCTCTCTTAATCCATATATCCAACACTTGCCAAATCTTGTCAGTTTTACACTCAAGTATCTCTACCATCCGTCCGTTTCTCACTACTTATACATCTACTCCCCTCATTCAGACCCTCATCACGTCTCTGCCTCAAGTCTGTCTTCTGCAATCCATCCTTCACATAGCATAGATTTTCCTGAAGCTCAAATCTGACTCTGGTGTTTCCCTATTGACTTGAAGATCAAATATTTCATCTTTATCTCATCCTTTTTCATTTCTATCTTTGCACAAATTTTACAGCATATGTAATTATCAGTACGGTAATGCATGTATATATTTTTAAATAAGCACATGTTGGAGTTCATACTCAAAAAAGTTTCTCTGATAGAACTATACAATCAAAAAGTTTTGAAGTCACTGCTGTAGGGATTTCCCAGTGAGGAATTCCTGGACCAGTGTACATCTAAAACTGTTCTTCTACAACTTAGAGTCTTAGAACATTGATTGGAGCCTTGAGACTTTTAGGTACTTACCCAAGGTCACTCAGCCAATATTTGTCAGAGGTGAGACTTGAAATAACATCTTACTATTTCTGAGGCTGACTTTCTATCCACCATCCTAGAATGTTCTTCTAAAATACTGACCACCAGTGGTATGCTGGAGCTGGCCTAAACTAGCCTCATAGAACTGATTGTTAAATGTTCAGTGTGAACATTTATACCTCAGAAATCAGCAAATGCTACTAATCCGGCCTTGATTTATTGTTTTGTTGATTGTGTAGACTTAAGAAAGTGATAGAGAAACAGTTAATAACACAGATTAATCTGAAAAGTATGTCATGAAATACTCCCTCCGCCAAAATGAAACATGAAACTCGAGATTTAGTCTGACTGAACAGAGTGCCATGAGACTATTAACTTCTTATTCTGCATATTACATACCTTTAATTAAGAACTTACTTTCCTCCACTAAAGTCCTTTCCTAATGCCTTACTATAACACTGAGGTAATCTTAGGTTCTTATGCCAACAGAGTGCAATCTCTGGCAGGTCCAACCAAAATGGAAATTCTCAAGTTTGAAAAGAGTTGCAAAAGGATCAAACTAGCGAAATCCTGAGACAGCTGGTTCCCAGGTGATCAACTTCCTTTCTTTTCCTTTTTTTCTTTTCCTTCTTTCTTTCTTTCTTTTTTTTTTTACCATGGCAACTCACTCATCGAAATCAGATAGTAGGAGCCTGAGACTCTATTACTAGGCTTATACCCCAAGGAATCGATTAATAGGGAAAAAGTCCCCATATAGCCCAACGTATTTATAATAGCACTTTTTGTGATAGCTTGAGAACTAAGAACAATGTAGATTCCCATAAATTGGGGAATGGCTAAATAAATTGTGGTTCATGAATGCAATAGAATTTTCCCGGCCTGTGAGAAATGGTGTGTGTAATGAATATGAAGAATCACAGAAAGAGCTATGTGCACTCTTCCACACTAAAGTAAGCAGAGACAAGAAAACAATATACACAGTAACTACAATGGTGTAAATGGAAAGAACAACACACTAACTAACTAAATAAATGTAACCAAATTATAAAGATCTAACAGGACTTGAATGAAGAGACATCAGAGGACACACCCAACCCACCTCTTTGTGGAAGTGGGAGGTCAATAGGTGTTACACATTGCACATGTTTTTGGATTTTTTCAATGTGTCGATCAGTTGTACTGATTTTTTTTCCTTTAAAAAAATGCTATATTTCCATATGAGATTACTCTCTGAAAAGAGGAGGGAAAGAGATACTTGAGATAAATTTGGTAATATAAGAAACAGTTGCAGCTAGGTGGCACATTGGATGAAGTACTGGCTATGAAGTCAGGAAGACTATCTTCCTGAATTCAAATCTGGTCTCAGATACTTACTAGCTGTGTGACCTTGTTTGCCTCAATTCCCTATCTATAAAATGATCTAGAGAAAGAAATGGCAAACCCTTCCAGCATCTTTGCAAAGAAAACCCCAAATGGGATCACAAAAAGTTGGACATGACTGAATAAAGAAAATGTTAATTAAAAACTTATGCAAAAATTTTTATTTTTTTTTTGAAATTTGTTGCAATCTGTGTCTGTTGAGGGAGTGCTCACACCCATGAAATAATGGCTTTTTTTAAGTTAGACTATGCCGGCTTTTTGGAAGTTTTTTTTTTTTACTTCTACTGAGTTTTATAGTAAACAGAAACTCTTAAATCTTCTTCACAAGAACTGAGATTAAACTATGTCATTCCCATTCTCTACTTGTACAACTCATTTCTTAACCTTATTGTATTTTTTTTACATTTATCCCTATTTTAATTTGCTTGCTTTGGCACCTCATTCCAGGAGATTACTAAGAATCCTGCTTTCTTTTGTTGTTGATGAGTCTTTTCAGTTATGTCTGACTTTTTGTGATCCCATTTGGGATTTTCTTGGCAAACATAATGGAGGATTTTGCCTTTTACTTCTCCAACTCATTTTACAAATGAGAACACTGAGGCAAACAGGGAAAAGTGCCTTGCCCAGCTATTAAGTGTCTGAGGCCAGATTTGAACTCAGGGAGATGTCTTCCTCATTCGAAGCCCAGGGCTCTAACCACTTTACCACCTTCATCATTCAGTAAATCCCTCTTAGTTTCCTATCATCCACAAATTTGATACACTTTCCCCAGTCTTGGTCCAAGTCAATAATAAAACTTTAAGCAGGATAAAGCTCTGTACCCCATCATTAGAGGTTTCTCTCCATCCAGCTGTTGATTACTGATCTTTGAACATGGCCATTCAACCAGCTGGAATTCACCTACCAGTATATTTCTCCATCTTGTTCTCAAAGACCTCAAAAGGTTTCTCCATTTGGGAAACTTAACAACATGAAGTGAAATAGCAGCAATGGGGGGGGGGGGGGGGGGGGAGGGGTGGTCATTGGACTTAAGTCTAGATTCTGCCTCTGATGAGGCACCTTGGATAAACTTCTTCCCCACCCAAGGCCTCCTTTTCTTCATCTGTCTAATGAGCAGGTTGAAATAGATGGCCTCTGAGATCCTTTCAAGCTCTCAATTTACAATTCTATATAAATGTAAGGTAAAGCGGGATCCTTCTTATTTGGACAATACTGAAAATGTTCTACTGGGCAAGGAGTAAAACAGAGGAATAAGCAAAAGCAAATAAAGGGCATGTTGGCATTACATCTTATCATGTTGCCAAACATTTTAATCCTATTCTCTATGTTGGCATATTAAGGAAATTATATTCTGGGAAAGAAAAAAGGTCTCAGTAAAAATATAGCAACTTGGCTTCCTTCCTAGGGAAAAGACTCAAAGACCGTATAGATTAATGGAAGGAGTGGGAACCTTCCCATTGCACACAGAAGAGGCTCTGAATACATAAATGCCACCTTGTTCTCTGATTCAACTTGGCTTTCTTATTTTTTGTTTGCTTAATTTGACTGTTTTATTAAATGCCAAGTAAACTTGTCGGGTTTGATTTCAATGCATAAAGTATATCAAAGGGGCAGCTAGGTGGTGCAGTGGATAGAGCACCATCTCTGGAGTCAGGAGGACCAGAGTTCAAACATAACCTCAGACACTGAGCTGCGTGATCCTAGGCAAGTCCTTTAATCCCAATTGCTTCAATAAAGGAATGAGTAAATGAATAAATAAGAAAGAATCTCCAAAATAATTAAGTTTATTAATAGTTTTTCAAATATTCCTTCATTTGAATTCTTTGTCCATTCATTCTTATTCATCTGTGCTCTTTTTAAAAATAAATTAACTATAAAATAAATTATTATAAAATAAATAAAATATAAAATATATAAAATATAAAATAAATAAATTTATTTTTAGTTTTCCACATTCATTTCCATAAGTTTTAAATTTTCTACCCCTCCCTCCCCTCCTTCAGCTGTGCTCTTATATGGCCCTGGGTAGTGTGTGTTTCTGTTCTCCAACATGATTTCTATGTTGAGCTGCAGGGTATATATGTGGTGGCATCACCATGGGCAAGGGCAAGCACTGGCATTTTTAAGTGGATAATAGTGTGGAGGAAGGGCAGATTGGGGCTATAAAAATAAATGCCTGTTACCTGGAAGATGAGGTGTGATGGATTGGTGGATAGTGACAGATATGAAAAATGACCATCAATAACAGCAAAGAAAAAATTAAAAGGAAGTACAGAAAAATATTACAAACAGACACAGTAATTTGCATTACTATTTGGTTAAATGAACATTTCATGTATAAATATATGTATATTTATTTGAAAGTTCTGCAATCGTATTTTATTCTTTCTTGTTCTTTGTACCTTGAAATTCTTTATGTGTATCAATGACAACTTTTTTCTTAAAAAAAGAAAATTAAAAAAAATGAATGTGGAAAAAGCATAGAGCAGAAGATGGCAGGGATTCCTTGTGGGTAGGAAGAAACTGAACAGAATAGGAAGCCACACAACTCAAGCATTCCATGACCTCATTAGTCAAGTTTTCTTCATGAAGTTCCATGAAGAACAAGAGATGAAAACAACAGGAAGAGTTCAACCCTGGAAAAGTTTTCAAGAACCCGCAGAGGAAAAATCAAATTTTCTTCTTTAAGAGGCAACGAGGTGGCACAGTGGGTAGAGGAATGGACCTGGAATCAGGAAGACATGAGTTCAAATCCAGCCTCAGACACTTACTAGCTGTGTGACCCTGGGCAAGATACTTAACTTCTGTTTACATCAGTTTCCTCATTTGCAAAATGGGGATAAACACTACACTGCCCACCCATCCCCAAGGTTGCTGTGAGAATAAGATAAGTATCTGTGAAGTACTTTGCAAACCTTAAAGTGCTATATGTTGTTGTTTCGGTTGCGTCCAGCTCTTGGTGACCCCATTTGGGGTTTTCTTGGCAAAGATACTGCATTGATTTGCCATTTCCTTGTCCAGCTCATTTTACAGATGAGGAAACTGAGGCAAACAGAACAATATAAGTACTAGCTATTCCTTAGGGGAGGGGGCAAAGAGGAGGCACTCCTCCTGGAACAGTCAAAAATGGTACATGGAAAGGTCAAAATGAACAAGATGGCATATCCTTATCATTTTCTTTATATAGAATCCTATTCCTTTTATAGCATAGAAGAATTCCTGATCACCAAAACCTGTCTTAAACCTATTGTATTGAATATCATTTAATTGAGCATTAAAAACTCAAAGAGGGTAACAGCCCTGAAAGTCTGCACCAAGGGGAGATAGGGGCAGGATGTACAAACAGATAGATTCACTGGGGTGGAAAATGAAGGGAAGCGACCAGTGACCCCTGCTGTATCCCCGATTAAAAGAAACACGTGCAACAGAATCCCAAACCCCCTGCACCTGCACAGTAAAATAAACAAAAACTGCCAGTTCCAAAACACAAGCCTGATTATTTACCACATGGTACTCCTGATCACTGCATCCCAGCTATGCATGAAGGCAGCAGGATACCCAGAATACCCAGGAAAGACATTAATTTGACTAGCTTTAGAAATTCTATTTTCTCTTTATGAAGCACTGACCTTTAGCCTTCAGACCAGCATCAGACTAAAGAATTCAATCAAGAAATCCTCAGAGGTATCTGTTCAGAAATGGGGTGGCTTTCAATTTTAAAGCTATTCTAAAGTTAGATAATTCAAAAGTAGATGAATTAACAACAGACTCTACAGCAGTTTTGCCTTATCATGTGGTCCCAGAGGGGTACCCTGTTGGAGATCTGGCTTGCTATGCCTGGGCAACTCCTTTGTGTTATTGCCCTGCTGTCTTATCTTCAGAAGCCCCTAATGAAATACAGGAAAATTACCATCACAAAGAAGAGTCTATGAAAGTGAATTGGTAGGTGGAAGGATCAAATGGACAATTCATTCCTAAACACAGCAGCTAGTCACAATTAAATGCATTGGCTGTAAGAACAAGGTTGTATGTAGGACGGTAGCACTTAAACCTCATCCAGAATCATTTAGTGCATGTGGCACATTTTTAATGAATTAGAACCCTGCAGGTCCTCCTAATGCTAAGACAAGTGGGTGCTGAAGCCTAAACATTTGTAAGAAGAATGAAAACTGTACCTTGTTTCTTCTGACTCTGTCTGAAAGAGCTGCCTGCCACAAACCCCTCTCTGCTGAACTGTGATTCTCCTAGAATGCACTTGGAAATACGTGTGAAAAAATGCCTGTGATTGTGAATTGCTAGAAAGTCACAATGGCATCCCAATTAGTCATAGGTGGAACAGATAATTTTGTGGGACAAGGGATATCAATAGATCCTTCTTACCCTGTTAAACTCTCCCCTCCCAGAAATGTCACCATTTTATCTTGGTTCCCATGGATTAAAGAATTGTCGTTTAATACAAATGGACAAATAGAAAGCAACAACTAAACCAAAAGCATTTATTTTATTTCATTAAATAGGTGTTTATTATTATCTTTAGGTTTTATATTACTTAGATTTCCCCCTATACTTGTCTCCTCTGTCCAGAAAGCCATCTCTTATTAAAAAAAGAACTTTTAAAAAAAAGATAGAGGATAAAAATTGTTTTTACGTGTAACTGAGAAAAAGTAAAATATTACTTTACAAAAGAGAATAAAGAGAGAAAAAAACTCAGCAAAACCAATCAATTTATTTCTAAAAAATCTGCAGTATTTATAATGATCTGCACCTGTGAGCCCTCCACCTTTGCAGAAAACTTGGGGGAGGTGTTTTCTTATAACTTTTTAGGGCCAATCTTGTTCATTTTATTTTACAATATTCATTTTCTATTATTTTGTAATGGTTCTTTTCATTTACATTGTTGTAATCATTATGTATATTGTTTTCTTGGATCTGCTTATTTTATTTTATATAAGTTCATTAACCCTTTCTTTTCCATGTTTCTCTGTATTCATCACATTTATCATTTCTTATAGCAAAGTAATATTCCATTCTATTCATGCATGTACCACAATTTTTTAGCCATTCTACAATTGATAGGTATCTACCTTATTTCTAGTAGTTTGCTACTATGAGAATATCAACATAAACATTTTGGGGTGTGCGGAGCCTCTCTTTTTGTCAATGACTTCGTTGGGGTGTAAGCTTAGCAATGTTTAGGTCAAAAGGTATCTACATTATCACTTTATTTGCAAAAATCCAGGTATTTTCTGGAATGATTACAATAATCCACAGCTCTACCAATAATGCATTACAGCTCCTGTCTTTCCAAAACCCTTCCAATATTCTAATATTGGACTTCCGGAATCCGAGATGGCAGAGTAACCAGTAAATCACTCTCACTCTCTCTTACTGACTTTGAAAAACCCAGAAAATACCACCCCAGGAAAAATTCTGGAACAGTAGAGCCAGCAGAAAGATGGGGTACAGCAGTTCTTTAGCTCAGGAGGCTTGGAGGATTAATAGGAAAGGTCCCTTTTGCTGTGGCTAAAGGGAACCAGTACAGAACGGGAGGTGTCCAGGCAAGCCAGCAGCAAGCCCCACTTCAGCAGGCCAGCAGGAGATCCTGAGCCCCAGGGTGGTAGAACAGGCAAGCACCAATACTAGGATCCCCAAGTTCCTTTGCCCAGCCAGCTGAGCCTGCCCATACTCTAGCACAGCCTGTGGAGAGGAGGAGACCTCCGGTGGCCAAACCACCCCTCCCCCACACCTCATGCCACAAGCTTCATTGTAACCCTGGGGAAACACAGAAAGACTTCACCTAGCCTCAGCAGACACCAGCCAGCTCCAGCTCAGCACCGGGTAAGCCACAGCATTATATAGCTTCCAGCTGCCAGAACCAGAGGACCTACAACACAAAGCCAGTAGCCAGGTCCCTAGACCCCAGCACAAGAAGCATGGCCCAGAGCCCCTGTGCCCCAAAAGCAGAGATCCACTTTAAAAGCCAGGAAAAAGGCAATCGTGATGAACAAAAAGCAACTTAGAAAAGCAAAGACCTTAGATTCTTATTATGGAGACAGGGAAGGACAAAATATGAATTCAGAAGAGGACAGCATTGACACTATACCCACATCTGAAACCTCAAAAGGGAATATTAACTGGTCTCAAGCCCAAAAAGCATTCTTGGAAGGGCTTAAAAAGGATTTTAAACATCAAATTAAAGAGAGAGAAGAAAAAATAATCAATTCCTTTAAAAATAAAAATGACAAAATAGAAAAAAATTAACTGAAGAAAACAACTCCTTAAAAAGTAAAATCGGCCAAGTGGATGAGGAGGTACAAAACACAACTGAAGAAAACAATTCATTAAAAATTAGAATGGGGCAAGTAGAACCTAATGACTCTATGAGGCATCAAGAATCAGTCAAATAAAATCAAAAGAATGAAAAAAATAGAAGAAAACATGAAATATCTCATTGGGAAAACAACTGACCTGGAAAATAGATCCAGGAGAGATAATTTATGAATTATTGGTCTACTGGAAAGCCATGATGAAAAAAAGAGCCTGGACAGTATCTTCCAAGAAACCAATATTCTAATATTGACTATTCACATCTTTTGGAATTTGTTTAGGAAAATCCTCAGGGTTGTTTGGATTATCAACTCTCTTATTATTAGTGATCTGGAGCTTTCTTTCATATGGCAGTTAAGAGTCTGCAATTCTTTTGAGATATGTTTGTGAATATCTTTTGACTACTTATCTATTGGGAAAATGGCTTTTGTTTTTATATATTTTTGTTAATTGTCTATATATCTTAGATATCAAACTTTCATTTGGGAAATTTGATACAAAGATTCTTTTTCCTCAGTCAATGCTTCCCTATCTAATCTTAGATGCATTAATTTTGTTTGCGCAAAAGCCATTCAATTTCATATAATCAAAACTATTTTTCTTTTGTAATTGCCTCTATCCCTGGCCAAAGAGCCTTTATTATGTGCTTACTATTTGCCAAACACTGTCCTAATCACTGGGGATACCAAGAAAAGTAAAAACAATTTCCTGTGATCAGGGAGGTCACCTTCTAATGGGAAAGACAGCATGTAGATAACTAGGTACATACAAGATATGGGCAGCTAGATGACAGTGGATAAAGCACCAGGCTTGAAACTCATCTTCATGAGTTCAAAGCCAATCTCAGACACTTACTAGCTATGTGACCCTGGACAAGTCTCTTAACCTTGCTTACCTCAGTTTTCTCTTCTGTAAGATGAGCTAGAGAATGAAATGACAAACCACTCCAGTATCTTTGCCAAGAAAACCCCAAATGGGGTCATGAAGTGTCAAACATTGGTCTCCTGAAGAAGATTGGATTTGAACTGAGTCTCACAGGAAGGCAGGAAAACTAAAAGGTAGAAGTGGGGAAGGAGGGCATTCCAGACACAGAGGACAGCCAGTGCAAAAGTAAGTACAAGAGCTGGAATGTCAAGTCTGAGGAACAGCAAGCAGTTGTTGGATTGCAGAGTACATGGAGGGAAGAAAACTATTGTTCTGTCATTTCAGACTCTTTGTGACCCCATGTGGGGTTTTCTTGGCAAAGATACTAGAGTGGTTTGCCATTTCCTTCTCCAGCTCATTTACAGCTCATGAGGAAACTGAGGCAAACAAAGTCAAATGACTTGCCCAGGGTCACACAGCTGAGGCCAGTTTTGAACTCATGTTCTCCTGACTCCAGTCCCAGCACTCTATTCACTGTGGCACCTAGCTGTTGCAAAGTAGAATATAAGAGAATTGAAAGGGCAGGAACAGATTGTGAACAGCTTTAAGTGCTATACAGAACCTGGAGTTACCTCCAGAAGTTACTGGAGTTTATTGAGTGGGGGGCATGGTTTTGACAACAATGAAACCTGTGATTTAAGGCAATCACTTTAGCAACTGAGTGAAGGACGGATTAGAGTGAGGAAAGACGAGACAGGGAGATCAATTAGAAGTCTCTTGTAACCTATATGCTCTAAGATGTTTAAGGCAGCTCTCTTATTGGTGGCAAAGAACTGAAAAGTAAGAGGAATGGCTAAACAAGCTGTGCTATATGATTATGATGTGCTATAAGAAATGATGAGCTCAGAGATCTTAGAAAAACATGGAAAGACCTGCATGAAATAATGAAGAGTGAAATACACATAACCAAGAGTACATTATATATAATAATGACAATATTGTTTTAAGAATGACTTTGAGTGAATAAGTTATTTTGACTATTATAAATACTCAAATTAACTTTAAAGGACCTAGGAACGAAGATGCTTTCTGCATCCAGAGAACTGATAAATAGAAGTTATATATAGAATAATTTTACACATGTATATATTTATATATACCTACCTGTGTCTAATGGTAGCCATCTCAATGGAGGGGTGGGAGGGTAGAAAAAAAAAGAAATCTTATTATATATTTGAAATGAATAGGAAGTTGTGCGTAGCAGATTTGCAGTTTCATGTGCAATCATCTTTTTAATTGTGCTATGTTATGGAAATGCTTGTTTTATTCCATAAATATGTATTAATGTAGCATAAAAATGGGGGAAGAAAAAAAGAAGCCTCTTGTTAGTAGGCGAGGTAAAAGGGAAGCTATATGGTGCAGTGGATAGGGTACTAGCCCTGAAGTCAAAAGGACCTGAGCTCAAATCCAGCCTCTGACATTTATTATGACCCTGGGCAAGTCACTTAACCCCCATGGCCTTTAAAAAAAATAGTCCAGGTAAGATTTTATGATGGTCTGTATTAGGGTGGTAGTTAGGTGGACATATGGGAGATATGTTGGCAGAATAGACTCTTAGCAAAAAGAATTAGATAGCAAAAATACCTCTCTCAAGAAGGGAGAGGCCAAAAAACAAAACCAGGAGGAGGAGGAGTGAGAATTTACCAAGTTTCTGTATCAGTTTCATAGCATCATCTTTTCTCCACTGCCTTGGCTGGTCCCTGTTTCATGCTCTGACATTTAGTCCCAGCTTGTGTGTATAGGCTAGGGCAGGGGTGGTAGCTCCCTATCTCCTTAGAGCGGCAGCAACTCCTTTCTTCTCCCCTCATGGTGATTAGGCTCTCTCAAAGCTCTTTATGTCTTCCCCTCAGTGAATTTACTCACTTCTCCCTTCTCACAAGTTTATGCTGGCCTCTAGGATGGGGCAAAAATAACCTCAAGGGTTATGTGTAATTTATGTCCACCAAAACATGCCAGTCTCCAATATCCTACCACATTCTTCCCTAAAATCAGGAATTTTGAAGTTCCTCAAAAAATCAGCTTCAGTATACATCACAATATCGAAATAAACATTAACATTTGGAAAAGCTAGGATAATTAACCCAAAGTCCCAGGTGTCCCGTTATCTCAGGGTGTCAGCAAATATGCATCAACAATGTATGCAATAGACTAAGTATAAAGTATCCCTAGATAGGCTGCTTCAATTACGGTTCTTAGTATAGTGCCCAACACATAATAGGGACCTAATAAAAGCTTGTTTGCTGATTAACTACAGGCCTAGGGACATGGTGAACATGTAATATGTATGTAAAACAGTATATGTATATCCATAGAACACAAGCAAATAAGCACAACAGCCAAACAAAAGTCAGCTGATAACACTAGTAGGTTTACAAAATAGTAAGACATGCAAAACAACAGCATATACGCAAATGAATAACAAAATTATGCCTAATTACTTAGGTAATACAACTACAATACATGCATAATACTAACACAAATGTAAATAAAGATAACGAAAAATAATTTTAGAACGCATACTCAAAACATGTAGTAATTAACACGTTCATCAGTGAACATATGCAATTACTTGTAAGATACTCAATGTCCTACGATAGATGCATCCAAGGATCTTCTTTAAAAATGCCGCTTTTCCTCTGACAGATAACACCTTAGTTATTATTATTCATTAGCACCTTAATGTGAATTAAGTGTATGACAACATTCTCCTGCCTATGAGAGGAAAGCATAGAGGAAAAGGGAAACTGTGATGGAAGGAAGGAGGTGAAGGTTGAGAAGCCTCTGTGGAGTATCTCTTGCATTCAGGTCAGACACCAGATGCCAGTGATGCGGGCAGGAGAAACGAAAGTGGAAAGTTGACCAAAGAAGAATCTGATATTTTAACCATGGCCACCTCTGACTCTGGATAATCATGAGAGTCGATCTCTTCTCAATTCTCTTCCCATTCTCCAAAGTAGAGGAGGTCGTTGCTGTTTGTCCTTCATGGTCAGAGGACCAAAATGACATCAAGATACCAGGGTCAACATACAATGTGTTCAACTGTAGTTTATCAGGTCAGTATGAGCTAAGAAGGCCCTACCTACTATTTGTGCCAGGCACAAACAGTCCATTCTATGAACATTTGGGATGTAAATGTCTCTAAACTTGCACATCTCGAGGTTTTTTTTGAGCTACTTTAATTCTGCTTTGCTCATAGAGCATAGTGCCTTCTTTGATGCAGACCTGTCCTGCTGGGCGGTCCTGTGCCAGTGCCTCCCATGTCTCACAGTTGATATCAGAGTTTTTCAGAGAGACTTTGAGACTGTCCTTGTATCACTTCTCACCTCCATGTGGACAACTGCTTTATGTGAATTATCCTAAAATAGTCTTTGAAAAAAGAGTAGAGGAGATACAAATGGGAAATATCAAAGCCCTTCCTAGAGATAAAAAAGAACTATCAGAAGACAAGATACTCCAGGAGTGAGGAAAGAATAGCAAGGAACAATAGCCACTTTCCCCTCACCCTTTATATATCACTTCTTTAATTGCACACTTACTGATTTCCTAGCTCATTCTCTATATCTATTATTCCAAACCACTTACTTTTCCTTCAGTTCCTCAGTGGTACTCTGACACATCAACAGGAAGCAGAATACCTAGCTTAGTACTTCAATGAGAAAATTGAAGCCATTCAGTGGGAGCTCTTTCAGCCCTACCCCCTTCCATTTTTCTCATGCCTCATTAAAACTAATCACTTTATCCTTTCGCTTAGTATCATTTCCTCTTATGTCTTCCAGGACCTTGATTCAAAAATTATCCCTTCTCTCCTCACGTATCTTCAGTTTAATCTCTTTCCATAGGCTTCTTCCTATCTGCCTACAACATGCTCAGGTATCCTAAAATAGCTACCAATCAACCTTATTAAATCATACAGTTACAACCCCATCTCTATCTTCCCCTTTATTGCCAAATTTCTTGTGTTGGGGTTTGATCAAGGGAGTTGCCTGGTCAAGCTAATGAGCTTACAGCTTACTTCAGTTCTACAGAATGAATGTATATATCCAATGCTGTGTGTGTATACACCCCTTAGCACCTCCTGGAGGGTATGTTTCAAGTGACTGGTGAAGAACTGGTAGACTAATATCATAGGGACATTGTGAGAGGAGTCCTGCTTTGTGCTGGCATATGAAAGGGAGTCTATCTCCAACTTAGCACTTCCTTCCTTCCTTCCTTCCTTCCTTCCTTCCTTCCTTCCTTCCTTCCTTCCTTCCTTCCTTTCTTCTTTCCTTCCTTCCTTCTTTCCTTCCTTCCTTCCTTCCTCCCTCCCTTCCTTCCTCCTGAGAGCACAACATAACTAAGAATAAACCTAGATCCTAGGGAAGTATGCCCCTTCTCCACCTGGACCCATTAATAATGGCTTTCTTGAACCAAGGTACATGGACCTCTTCAGCAATGAAAACAGAGTTCCTGACTCCAGTCTTGGAATAGCAGTCTGTAGTAGCAATTAGATTTGAAGATCTTTCCCACCCATTAATAGGTCATGTGACCTGCTTATGTCACAGGAAGCCTAAGTTACATGTAGCGGGAGGAGCTTCCTGACAGGAAAAGGAAGTTATATCACAGGCAATGCAGAGAGAGAGAGAGAGAGAGAGAGAGAGAGAGAGAGAGCAGTTATGGCTGCTAATGGCTGCTAATGGCCACCCTCATGATTGTTAGAGCTGAACAGGCTGACTTAGCTGTACTGTGAGTTTGTCTTTGGGGAGACCCCAGCAGGGTGTTGGAGAGGCTATGATATGGTGTTTTAAGTTCCTTGCTGTTATGATAAAGTGGGTTGACTGGCTGTGGGAGCTGAACATTTGGTTATGGGATATGGTTTTCTGGTGTCTGAATAAATGTTATACTTCTTTTACCTTCTTTATGGAGAGTCTCTCATACTTTGTGATACCAAACTACATGGGCATATTCACAATTATCATTGATGTTATGTTTATTGCCTTACTGATACACAGTCTTAACTATAGTGTCAATTACACAATAGGCCTGGAAGAGGAAGTACCTGGTCCAAATGGTAAGTTCCAGAGGAAGAGACATTTCCTAGATAGTGTGATCCTGGAATTCATCTTTTTAGCAGAATAGGGGTTGACTGTCTGGCAACTCAAAGTCTGACAATTTAGAATCCAGCCTTCTATTGGAAAAAGGGGAATTTCTCAGCATTCCTGAGGAATGACAACCTCTTGAGCTTTTCTTCAAGGGGATCATGCAAGGGACTAAAAATGGAGGATCATATGTGGGGTTGGAGAAGATCCTTGGACTTTGCCTTCTTCTTTGAGTCATTCAAATGAGGGATGGATTCTGATCTGATATTGACTGTTTGGAAGCCCCAAGCAAGTTTCCCTTAGAGAAGGATCTAATCCAGAGGGTAGTACTATGAGGATGGGGGACTGAATGCATCTGTATGGAAAGCAGGACTCACCAGTGTATTGGAAGTTATCCTACTAAAAGTCTCAGATTTGTTTCCTTTTGGAGCGGATTCCAAATCACAAGATGATGCTAAGTATGGAGGACTTTAAGACAATGTGGAAAGTAGGACTCACGGAAAATGAAGGAACATTATGTTGAATTTCTAAGGGCTATTGGGCTTTTTATGTGTTTTGCTTCATTGATTATGGAATACTGAGAGCAATTTTATGTGTTATTATTTACAGTTTCCTTCCATAGAATAAAGGCTGTCCTGTGCCTGATATCTTTGTTAACTTTGTACATTCATTTCTAAAAAAACACTTTAAAGTTTCAAAATGCTTTTCTCACAATAACCCTTTTAGTGCAGTGCCTGGCACACAGTAAGCACTTTATATTGTTTATTAAGAGATTGCAGTAGTTTACATTTTGCAGATAAGGAAACCTACTCAAAGTGGTAATATGACTCTAACAACTAGAGTTAGAGCCAATCCTACATATCTCCTGACTACAAATCTAGCATTTTTATCACCATATTGGAGAAGAAGAGTCATCAAAGAAGTCAAAAGAACATTGGATAGAGAATTAGGAGAACATGGTGGTTATGAAGCCAAAAGTAGAAGAGAATATTCTGAAGAAGGTAATGAGTGATGGATATGTGACAGACAGATCAACCAGCAAACTACTATAATAATCTAGGCATGAGTTAATGGAGGAGGTCAGTTGTTCAATTGTGTCCAATTTTTTGTGATCCCATTTGGGATTTTCTTGGCAAATATACTGGAACAGTTTATAATTTTCTTCTCCATCTCATTTTACATATGAGGAAACTGAGGTAAACAGGGTTAAGTGACTTACCTTGGGTCATACAGCCAGTAGGCATCTGAGGCCAGATTTGAACTCAGTTCTTCCTGACTCCAGGCCCACGCTTTATTCACTGTACCCTCTAACTGCCCTAAAAGCAATAGGTCATGGGAAATGAGT
The DNA here is from genome assembly GCF_011100635.1 of Trichosurus vulpecula. NCBI lineage: Eukaryota > Metazoa > Chordata > Mammalia > Diprotodontia > Phalangeridae > Trichosurus > Trichosurus vulpecula. The sequence continues at coordinate 390,647,414 of NC_050576.1, read as the reverse complement.
AGGTAGAAGAAATGAGAAGTTAGGGTGTTTGAAGGAGTATCAACATGTAAATTGAAGTCCCTAAATATAAGGGCAGGAGTTGGGGAAGAGAGAGAGGATAGTGAGCCAAGTACTGAACTCATTGAGGAAAGAAGAGGAGTGTACTGGAGGTCTGTAGGCAACAGCTACCAGGATTTGGATTGGATAGTAGACGTATATTGTGTGGGCATCTAAGGAGGAGACAATTACTGAGTGATAGTGGTAGGGGGAGAACCTGGAAGTGGCAATGGAAAATAAGGATTATTTTGATTCTCCCACCTTTGAAAGGGTGACTAGGGAGGCTGTGTTGTCAGGAGGGAGCCAGGTCTCAGTGAGAGCCAGAAGATGAAAGGAGTGGGAAAGGAAAAAATTTAAGGTGAAACAAAGTTTGCTACTTATGGAGTAAGCATTTCAGAAGATGTAGTGGAAGGGGTGGGTAGCATTTCAGTTTGGATGGGACTTTGGTGTTGAGGGGGATGGAGATAAGGAATCAGGTAGAAGGAGATGGGTAATGGAATTTGAGGTCCAGAATCACTGGGATGAGAAGTATATGACCAAGTGGGAGTTGGTTAATCATTAAATGAAAAATTTAGAAAGATTTTCAAAGTTAATAGTATTATAACCTAAAGGGTGGAGTCCTTTCTGGAGCAGATCAGAAAGAATCAAAAACTTGGAGGAGGAGTGGTAATGCTCTCCTTCCCCAAGAGAGGGGACCAGGTTGGAAACTTGATGAAATGGCACCCTCTCCTCTTACCTTAGTAATGGGCATCTGCTAATTTACATAGCCCCTTTAATCTTTCTCTCAGCCTTTGGATTTACATATCCAACTGTCTGTGTCCTGTGGTTAGGGCCTCCTATAGAAGATACCAGTGAGACATCATTCACAAGGATGTCCCGCGTGCATGCCTATCATAGTATCACTCACATCTTTTCCATTCTCCCTAGGCCCTCATTATCATGATCTGTTTTTACAGTAGTCTGTCATAGGTCTTTTTACATCTCTTTCCCCATGTGTCCCCTTCCAATCCAAATTTGACACACTCCTAGACTGGCTATTCTCCTTGTCAGAGGAAGCCTGGCATAATGGAAAGAATACTAGAGTAGGAATTGGAGGACCTGGATTCAACTCCCCATTCTGTCACTTGCTGTCTGATGACCTTGGGCAAACTACTTAGCATCTCTGGGACTCAGTTTCTTCATTTGTAAAATGAGGGCTTTGAATTACATTGATGACTTCTGAGGTCCTTTTCAGTCCTGAATCTATTACCTAAGTTCCTTTAATGGTTCCTCATGGTTATTTGTCCTTCAAAAGAGGACCAATGACAGCATGGGATGACATCTTAACTAAAGCATGAACTGGATTTAAGTGAAGCAGGACTGCACAAAGATGTCAGCCTCTCTCTTTCTGAGTCATTGAATTCTGACGGCCAGACAAAAGTCAGGATGATCATCTATGACCCAGGATTCAGTGGATGACCTTGGCAACTTTGATGTCTGACCAAGATCTAGACATTCCATAGCACTTGCTTCAGCCACCTTCATGGATGTTGGAACAAATTGTTCTCATCCACCCATTCCACCAGGGGAAGTCTTCACATGTTTGGGGTAGACATTCCCATAACTCACCAATGGATTTGAGGCCCCTCAGTTACCCTCAACCTGATTTAGCCCATCTGCTAAGAGGGTTAACTGGGGTGTCACCACTGAGCATGCTACAGATTCTTGGAGCCACAGGTGATATTTGGGTGAAGGTGAATACCAATGGTGGATAAGCAGCCCTAAAAATGGCTTGGCAGGCCTCACATCAGAGATGCTAGTCCTCCTTGAACACCCCATACACCGCAAGTTCCCTATTGCCATTGACTTGTTTTTCATGGTTTTCTCGCATCCTTCTTATTTCTCTTCCCAATTTTTCCTCTACTTCTCTAACTTGCTTTTCCAAATCCTTTTTGAGTTCTTCTATGGTCTGGGGCCAGTTCATGTTTTTCTTGGAGGCTTTGGTTGTAGGCTCTATGACTTTGCTGTCTTCTTTAGGCTGTATGTTTTGGTCTTCTTTGTCACCAAAGAAAGAATCCAAAGTCTGAGACTGAATCTGGGCGCGTTTTCACGTCCTGGCCATATTCCCAACCAACTAACTTGACCCTTGAGCTTTTCAGTGGGGTATGACTGCTTGTAGATTACAGAGTTCTATGTTCTACGTTTGGGGGGGAGGTGCCAGCTCTGTCAGAGCCGCACTCCTCCTTCCCCAAGGACCCCCAGTCCAGACTGGGCTCAGATCTTCGGCAGGCTGTGCACCCCTGCTGTGATCCGCCACTTAATTCCCCCCACCAGGTGGGCCTGGAGCCGGAAGTAACAACAGCTGTAGCTGCCCCACCTCCGCTGCCCCCGGGGCTGGAAGCCGAACCGCGAACTCCTTCCACTCCCGCAGCTTTTCCCACTAACCTTCTCCGCAGTCTTTGGTGTTTGTGGGTCGAGGGGTCTGGTAACTGCTCACGTATTCAGGGCGCTAGGGCCCCCTCCGCCCGGCTTCCGGTCTGGATCGTCCACGCCGCTCAGGCTGGGCTCTGCTCCACACCGTTCCCAGCTCCCAGCTCCCAGCTCCGTGTGGAATAGAGCTCACCCAGAGACCATCCGGGCTGTCCTGGGCTGGAGCCCTGCTTCCCTCTGCTGTTCTGTGGGTTCTGCCGTTCTAGAATTGGTTCAGAGCCATTTTTATAGGTTTTTGGAGGGACTCGGGTAACGGAGCTCACTCTAGTCCGTGCTTACCAGCCGCCATCTTGGCTCCGCCCCCCCCATTGCCTATCAAGTTGAAGAAGCGAATGGCAAATCACTGCAGTATCATTGCCAAGACAATCCCATGGACAGTATTGGGGTAACGAAGAGTTGGACACAACTGAACAACATTACCTAGCAAGTAAAGTTAAACTTGAGAGCCTGACTTTTGAGACAGCTGTGCTCTTGCTCAATTTTGCAAAGAAATCTCATATTACTCTTTTCCACATCCTCTATACAAGAGCTCTGGCCAACTATATATCTTGTATAGATTTCATGCTTTCCTATAGACATGCTTGTGTGGGCTTTTCCCTTTAAGCTTGGAATGCCTTCTCCTATTCTGCCTACACAATTCCTTATTGAGTCCTTTTCAGTTGTGTCTGACTCTTTGTGACCCCATTCAAGGTTTTCTTGGCAAAGATACTGGAGTCATTTGCCATTTCCTTTTCCACTTTGTTGTGGATGAGGGAACTGAGGCAAACAGGGTTAAGTGATTTGTCCAGAGTCACATAGCTAGTAAGTATCTGAAGCCAGATTTTAACTCAGGTCTTTCTGATTCCAGCTACCCATTCTTTAAAAACCAACTCAAGGGGTGGAGCTAAGATGGAGGCTGTAAATCAGGGACTTGCTTAAGCTCTCCACCAAATCCCTCCAAACACCTGTAAAAAATGGCTCTGAACAAATTCTAGAGCTGCAGAACCCACAAAATAGCAGAGGGAAAGAGGTCTCTAGCCCAGGAGAGCCTGGATGGTCGCCAGGAAGGGTCTATCACACGGTGCTGGGAGCAGAGAGCAACCCAAGGTGAGCCACACCAGGACAGACCAGACCGGAAATCACCCAGCCAGAACAGACCATGAATCATTGAGCTGTGGCAGTTACCAGACTTCTCAACCCACAAATGCCAAAGAGCAGGTTAGTGAGAAACTGAGGGATCGAGTTCAGAGCGTTCCAGCCACCAGCCCTGGGGGTGGCAGAGGTGGTGCTGTGATGGCGATGGCCGCAGCAAGAAGCTCCTGAGGCTGCCTCCAGAGCTCCAGCATCAGCTGTTTCCCAAGTCCCTGGCTCACATGGTGGGAGGAATATAGAAGTGGATCAGAGCAGCAGTGCAACAAGAGCTTTGTGGGCACAAAGGCAGGTTCTCTTGCTGTGCCCTGCTTGGATCTGGATTATGGTCCTGGCTGGTGGTTCTTGGGGGAGGAGGAACGCTGCTGTGACAGAGCCTGGGGTGACGGTGGAATAGAAGTAGCTCTGAAAACAGCAGTGCTTGGACCCTAAAGCTTGGGACAAAGTACTCTCTACTCTACAAGCAGTCATATGCTGACAAAAAGCTCAAGGGTCAAGTAGTTGGCTGGGAACATGAACAGGCAGTGAAAACAAACTCAGACCTAAACTCAGACTCAAATCGAAACTCTAGATTCCTTTTATGGTGACAAAAAAAAAATCAAATCAAACAGCCAGAAGAAGTCAACAAACCCAAAGAGCCTACATCAAAAGCCTCCAAGAAAAATATGAATTGGTCTCAGGCCATGGAAGAGCTCAAAGAGCATTTGGAAAAGCAAGTAAGAGAAGTAGAGGAAAAATTGGGACAAGAAATGAGAGTGATGCAAGAAAACCATGAAAAACAAGTCAATGACTTGCTAAAGGAGAGAATAGACTAACCCAAATGGCAAAAGAGCTCCAAAAACCCAATGAGGAGAAGAATGCCTTGAAAGGCAGAATTAGCCAAATGGAAAAGGAGGTCCAAAAGACCACTGAAGAAAATACTACCTTAAAAATTAGATTGGAGCAAGTGGAAGCTAGTGACTTTATGAGAAGTCAAGATATTATAAAACAGAACCAAAGGAATGAAAAAATGGAATACAATGTGAAATATCTCACTGGAAAAACCATTGACCTGGAGAATAGATCCAGGAGAGAAAATTTAAAAGTTATTGAACTACCTGAAAGCCATAATCAAAAAAAGAGCCTAGACATCATCTTTTAAGAAATTATCAAGGAAAACTGCCCTGATATTCTAGAACCAGAGGGTAAAATAGAAATTGAAAGAATCCACTGATCACCTTTTGAAAAAGATCCCAAAAAGAAAATTCCTAGGAATATTGTCCCCAAATTCCAGAGTTCCCAGGTCAAGGAGAAAATACTGCAAGCAGCCAGAAAGAAACAATTTAAATATTGTGGAAACCCAATCAGAATAATGCAAGATCTAGCAAGTTCTACATTAAGGAATCAAAAGGCTTGGAATATGATATTTCGAAGGTCAAAGGAGCTAGGATTAAAACCAAGAATCACCTACCCAGCAGAACTGAGTATCATGCTCCAAGGCAAAATATGGATTTTCAATGAAATAGAGGACTTTCAAGCTTTCTCAATGAAAAGACCACAGCTAAATAAAAAATTTGACTTTCAAATACAAGAATCAAGAGAAGCATGAAAAGGTAAACAAGAAAGAGAATTCATAAGGGACTTACTAAAGTTGAACTGTTTTGTTTACATTCCTACATGGAAAGATTATGTGTGTAATTCATGAGACCTTTCTCAGTATTAGGGGAGTTGAAGGGAATTATACATATATATAGACAGAGGGCACATGGTGAGTTGAATATGAAGGGATGATATCTTAAAAAATGAAATAAATTGAAGGGGTGAGAGAGGAATATATTGAGAGAGGGAGAAAGGGAGAGATAGAATGGGGTAAATTATCTCACATAAAAGTAGCAAGAGAAAGCAGTTCTGTTGGAAGGGAAGAGGGGGCAGGTGAGGGGGAATGAGTGAATCTTACTCTCGTCGGATTCAACTTGAGGAAGGAATAACATACACACTCAATTGGGTATCTTACTCCACAGGAAAGTAAGGGGAAGGGCATAAAAGGGGGGATAATAGAAGGGAGGGCAGATAGGGGGAGAAAGTAATCAAAGGCAAACACTTTTGAAAAGGGACAGGGTCAAGGGAAAAATTGAATAAAGGGGGACAGGATAGGATGGAAGGCAACAGAATTAGCCTTTCACAGCATGAGCATCGTGGAAGTGTTTTACATAATGATACCTATGTGATCTATGTTGAATTGCTTGCCTTCCTAGGGAGGGTTGGTGGGAAGGGAAGAGGGGAGAGAATTTGGAACTCAAAGTTTTAGAAGCAGATGATCAAAAAAAAAGTTGTTTTTTGCATGCAGCTGGGAAACACAATCTATCCTGCCCTACAAGAAAGTAAGAGGAAAGGGGATGGTGGGGGAGTGGGGTGACAGAAGGGAGGGCTGACTGGGGAATGAGGCAATCAGAATATATGTCATCCTGGAATAGGGGGAGGGTAGAAATGGGGAGAAAATTTGTAACTCAAAATCTTGTGGAAATCAATGTTGAAAACTAAAACATTAAATAAAAATGATAAAATTTAAAAAAAAACCTCAAATTCTACCTCCAGAAAATCTTCATAATCATCATCCTCCTGGTTTACATTTCTTTATCTCAGACCTCACATAGCACTTTGTATCTCTCTTTTATACTTGTGTATTCTTTTGTATTTGTAGAAAACTTATTTGGATGTATTTTATTTTTTCACTGAATGGAAAACTCCACAAGGTTGGGAGCCAGCTCAGATCAGATTGTAAGCTTCTTGAGGTTAGGGACTGTCTTTATTTTATTTGTATCCCCAGCTCTCAAGCAGAGTACTCAACACATAGTAGGTACTTAAAAAAATATTAATTTTATTGTATTGTATTTAAATGTTGCTTCTTTACCAGCTTTTAATACTCTAGGCATTTAATAATGAATGTTTGTAGAACTAATCCAGTCATACGAGCCTAGAGCTAGAGTTTAGATGGATTTTAGAAGTCAGCTAGCCTAGGGAAGAGATTAAGTGACTTGCCCAAGCTCACATAGTAGTAAGTATCAGGGGTGGGATTTAAACCTAGGTTCTGGGTCTCCAGAGTCAACCTTCTTCCCACCAAACCACCTCTTCAATGTCTATTCAGAATGTGCAACAAGCTAGTGAGAACAGGGCAGGGTTAGAGGTATGGTAGGAGAAGGAAATGAAGTTATTTTGTTCTCTTCTCCAATTTATTAAAGAAGGAACCAAGATCATTGTGATGTCAAGGATAGGTGTTATAGAGCAAGGAGGGCTGATGCTTAATATCTAGGAAGTTGAATAAGAGAAGGAGGGAAGGAGGAGAGCAGAAGTGATGCCAGCCTTAAGCCAGCCTACACAGGGGCAACTTCAGAGAGGGGCTGGCAGGCTGGTCCCAACTCTTCTTTATCCTACTGACTGCCAGGAAGTAGGGGAGGCAGAGGCAGCCAGCTGTGGCATGATCTGCAAAGTGTAGGTTGCAGGCTCTCCAGCACTGGAGGGAGAATGAGGAGAAAGTTCCCGGGCCCAGGGGTCAAGGAAAGAATGGGAAGGGACTGAGGTGGAGGAGGCTGTTTGGGGGACTTCTTCTGGGGTAGGGGATGCTGTTTAAGGGAGTTCTGATTGGGAGGACATGGGGAATAGGCCCACCAGACCCAGCAGTCACAAACAGAGCAGACCAGTGGAGAGAGATTTAAGACATGGGACATGACTGCAGGATAATTCCGGTCCTCCGGCGGTGAACCTTGATGAGCCCTCCTCTAGCCCACCATGGTGGGCAGGGTATTCCCTGGTCCAGACCCAATGGGATGATTCTTTGGCCATGACCTCTTCACAATAGTGCCAGCTCACAGCTGCCAGGTAGCCCACCCATGCACACAGCTAGTCACTCTGACACAGGAACTGCCTATCACCTTCCACCACCCTCAGCCCAGGCCTGGCCCAGGGCAAAATGTCATACTTGGGGTCCTCCCAGTTTTCCTCCATGTCATTTGCTAAGAAGAGGTCACTATGGGTATATTCATTGAGCTGCAGGCCAGCTCTTTGGAAATAAATCAAGGGTCATTGCCAGGAGATACTTAGAGATTTGAAAACTTTCTACTTTATGTGTCAGGCACTATGCTAAGAGGTGGGAATACAGAGAAAATATAAAGACAGTTCTTGTCCTGAAAGAGCTCACAATCTAATGGGAGAGATAAATAAATATACATAAACAAGTTATATATGGGATAAATGTGAAATAATGAACAAAGAGAAGGCACTAGAATTAGGAGGGGTTCGGAGAAGCTCCCATTAAAAGATGGGACTTTAGCTGGGACTTAAAGAAGCCAGGGAAGCCGGTAGGCAGAGATGAGGAGGGGGAGCATTCCAGGCTTCAGTGACGGCCACAGAAAATGCTCAGAGACTAAAGATTAGGTCTTCTTTTTACTGAAACATCAAAGAAGCCAGAGGGCCTGGATCAAAGAGTACAGTAACATGTTAGAAGACTTGAAAGTTAGGAGAGGGCTAAGTTATGGAGGGCTTTGAATACCAAACAGAGCATTTTGTATTTGATCCTGGGGGCGATAGGGAGCCAATGGAGTTTATTGATTAGAAGGGTGATGAGGTCAAACCTACATTTTAGGAAAATCACTTTAGTGACCAAATGGAGGATGGATTGGAGTGGGGGAGGCTTGAGGGAGGCAGACCCCAGGGTATCACTATAATCTAGGCAGGAGATGATGAGGTCTTTCATCAGAGTGGCAGTAATATTTGAGGGAAGAAAGAGGCATGTTCAATAGATATTGTGAAAGTGAAATTGACAAGCCTTGGAAAAGATCGGATATGGGGCGTGGTAAGAGATACTGAGGATCTGAGGATAGCCCCTAGTTTGGGAGCCTGAGGGACTGGAAGGATAGTGTTGCCCTAGGGAAGGTAGGAGGAGGCAAGAGTTTAGAGGGAAAGATAATGAGTTCCATTTTGGACATGTTTAATTTAAGATGTCTCCTGGATATCGCATCCAGAGATGTCTGAAAGGCAGTCTTCTTGACTTCAGGGTTAGCACTCTATCAACTTTGCCATTTAGTTGTTCAGTCAGTCCTTTTAGTTCTGTCCGATTCTTTGTGACCCTATTTGGGACTTTCTTGGCAAGGACACTGGAGTGGTTTGCCATTTCCTTCTCCAGATCATTTTACAGATGAGGAAACTAAGGCAAACAGGGTCAAGTGACTTGCCCACGGTCACACAGCTAGTAAGAGTCTGAGACCAGATTTGAACTTAGGAAGACAAGTCTTCCCAACTCACTTCACCACCTAGCTGCCTCTAAAGTGATACTACATCAATGATGAGGTTCACTGATTTAGAACTAAGTGCATCGTCAAGGGGAATTCCTAAGTTAATAGCAGCTAATATTTATATAATGCTTACTAAGGGTGAGGCGCTGTGCTAAGCACTTTACAATTATTATCTCACTTAATCCTTGGACAACATCCTCGGGAAGCAGCTATTATTATCGTCTGCATTTTATACTTGTGGGGCAGCTAAGTGGTGCAGGGGATAGAGTGCCAGGCCTGAAATCAGGAAGATTCATATTCCTTAGTTTAAATTTGGCCTAGACACTTACTAACTGCATGACCCTGAGCAAGTCATCTAATTCTGTTTGCCTCAGTTTCTTCATCTGTAAAATGAGCTGGAGAAGGACATGACAAATGACTCCAGCATCCTTGCCAAGAAAACCTCACATGGAGTCACGAAGAGTTGGACACAACTGAAGAACAAAATTTATACTTGAGGAAACTGAGGCAAACGGTGATTAAGTGACTTGCCCAGGGTCACACAGCTAGGTCTTCCTTATTCTAGGCCCAGTACTCTATCTACTGTGCCACCCAGCTGTCAATATTTCATTGCTGATAAAGTTTGGTGGTGGTGTTATTGGGTTATTTCAGTCATGCCTAACTCTTTGTGACCCCATTTGGGGTTTTCTTTGCAAGGATACTGGAGTAGTTTGCCATTTCCTTTTCCGTGTGTGTGTGTGTGTGTGTGTGTGTGTGTGTGTGTGTGTGTAGTAACTTGGGTGTGAGAGATATTACTCATGAAATTATTTGATGAAAAGTCACCAAGATTGAACCCAGTCTGTCCGAGTTCAGATCTGTCACTTACTAGATGTTGGGGAGACATCAACAAAAAGGAAACAATCCCTCGCCTAAAGAGCTTATACCCTGTGGGGTGGGGCAATACATATACCCAAATAGATAGCATGTTCCTAATAACCATGCCCAGCAGAAACCTAGAACTGCTGCTCCTGGCTGTACAGAAAACCTTATTTGCCTTTCTTTCTTTTCATTGACCTAATTAGGTTTTGTGCAACTCTGCCTCACTTAAAATCAACTCACACAGGAGTTGAGACATCACCCTGTGATGTCATTGGTCCTCTTGGAAAAGGAAGGACAAATAAAAACAAGACCTAATCTAATCACCAGACCCTGGGACCTATAGGCCTATTTTAATTTATATGGCTAATTTAATTTATTTCAGGCTTCTTATGGCAAGTAGAAGACCTCATTGTGTTCTTATGCTTCCCTCTTGAGCTTTCAGAGGTAAAACACACAAAGAACTTCTAGTGTAATGGGTTTGTTTGACTCAGAGTATGCTGCTTTGGTAGTCCCTCATTAAAGGATTCCAAAGTAATTAGATATCCAAGCACTGAGTCTCCTTCCTCCCCCTCCTTCCTCTGTGTCTTCAGGAAATAAAATATACTGATATCATTCTTGATAGCATCATGCATGCAACTTATATTCTCAGACTTCAGATTATTTTCAAAGTGAAAGTAAAACAAAAATATTTTGCTTTTCATGAAGATAGAACCAAGTCCCAGGCAAAAAGTGACTGACCATTTTGTTGTTGGTTAGTTGTTCTTCAGTAGTGTCTGACTGTTTATGACCCCATTTGGGGTTTTCTTGGCAAAGATACTGGAGTGGTTTGCCATTTCCTTCTCCAGCTCATTTTACAGATGAGGAAACTGAGGCAAACAGGGTTAAGTGACTTGTCCACAGTAACACAACTAATAAGTGTCTAAGATTGGCTTTGAACCCAAGTCTTCCTGACTCGAGGTCTGGTGCTCTCTCCACTGCGCCACCTAGTGACCATTTCATTGTTTCTGAATCTCACTAGGAGGAAGAGGTCATCTTTTCGTACATAGCATCGTAAAGTTTCAGAATTGAAGGGAACTTCCAAGGTCATTCAGGCCAATTCCTTTGTTCTGTGGATCAGAGAATAATTGTTTGAGAACTAGTAGAGACCCAAGAAGTCATTTAGTCCAAATCCCACCCCCTCACCCCCCACTGCATAGATGAGGAAACTGAAATCCCAATTGAGCTAACGTCATATAGGAAGTATCAGCCCAAAATTTCAGACCCAGGTCTACTGCTATTCTTCTGTACCAGAGTCATCTTCAGTAGAATCAAAGGTGTTGGAAAGGATCATTCAGTTTATTGCCAGAATTCCTTTTGGGGGGGGGAGCAGCACAGAGCACTCTTTATTTTTTTAAAATAGTATTTGATTTTTCCCCCAATCACATGCAAAGACAATTTTTAGCATTCATTATTACAAGATTTCGAGTTCCAAATTTTTCTCCCTCCTTCCCTCCCCTCCCCTCTTTCAAAAATGGTAGGCAATTTGATATAGGTTATACATGTGCTATCATGTAAAACATATTTCCATATTAGTCACAGTTGTGAAAGAAGAAACAGAGCAAAAGGAAAAAAAACATGAAAAACAATAGAGCAGGTGACAAAAATGTTTCCATTTGCATTCAGAGTCCATCAGTTCTTTATCTAAAGGTGGATAACGTTTTCCTTCGTGAGTCCTTTGTACTTGTCTTAGATCACTGTGTTGCTGAGAAAAGCTGAGTCCTTCATAGTTGATCATCACCCAATGTTGCTGATACTATGTACAATGTTTTCCCGGTTCTGCTCATTTCATTCTGCATCACTTTGTACAAGTCTTTCCAGGTTTTTCTGAAATCTGCCTGTTCATCATTTCTTATTGCACAATACTATCCCATTGCATTCATATACCATAGCTTGTCCAGCCATTCCCTAATTGATGGACCTCCCCTCAATTTCCAATATTTTGCCGCCACAAAAAGAGCTGCTAGAAATATTTTTGCACATGAAGGTCCTTTTGCCTTTTGTATGATATCTTTGGGATACAGACCTAGTAATGGTATTTCTGGATCAAAGGGTATGCACAGCTTGGTTGTCCTTTGGGCATAGTTCCAAATTGCTCTCCAGAATGGTCGGATCAGTACACAACTCCACCAACAGTGCACTAGTGTCCCAATTAATTGCCAGGATACTTCTTGGTGCTCATTTAGTATTCTGAGAATTCAATCAAGGGGCAGCTAGATAGCACAGTGGATAGGTAGCACACTGGCCCTGGAGTTAGAAAGACCTGAGTTCTAATTTAGTCTCAGATACTTGCTAGCTGTGTGACCATGGGCAAGTCACTTAACCTTGATTGCTGAGAGAGAGAGAGAGAGAGAGAGAGAGAGAGAGAGAGAGAGAGAGAGAGAGAGAGAGAGAGACTGAGAGAGAGAGAGAGAGAGAGAGAGAATACAATCAAGTATTGAGGTGCCCTCTATGTGCCAGGCATTGTGTTAGGTGCTGGGGATACAAAGATAAGAAATGAAACCATCTCTGTTTGCAAGAAACTTACATTCTAATGGGAGAGAAAACAAAGACATATAGGTATATACAGAATAAGTTCAGTAAGGATTAACATACATAAACAAAGTAGTTTGACAGGCATAGGGTGGATTTTATGTGCAAAGATGGTCCCTTTGCTGGAAGAGAAGGATCCAACTGGGTAGAGGCGAGGAAGAATTACAGTACAGGCAGAGGTGACAGCTACTGCGCAGGCATGCAGATGGGAGGCACAGTATCTGAAAGTTAGTTTGGCTGGAATGCACGTCATGTCGCGGAGTGGGGGAGGGGAAGGTATGGACAATGAGGCTAGAATGATAGATTGGGGCTAGGTGGTGAAGGGCTTTTAAAACTAAACAGAGGCACATCTATTTTATTCTAGCAGCAATAGAAAACCACTGCAATTGATTGAGCATAGCAGTGAAATGATAGACGAAAATGATCATGGCAGAGATATATTGGATGGACTGAAGTGGACATAGTCTTGAGACAGGGAGACCCTTCAGGAG